>NC_073266.2:22812441-25212441 GCF_029289425.2 Pan paniscus | reverse complement strand
ATGACAGAATTGGATTATCATCATTTGTAACCCATAATGAATTAAGAAGCTGAACACTGACCAATAATGGCTATTAATGAAATAAAAAGAACAATAATCAGATATTATGGGTCTCTTGATGAATAACACATTACCCACCACCTCTGAAGTAATCTTCCCCAAAATAATTAAACCTGACTCTTGTTAACCATCTAGGTTCAACCACCATAAACATGATTTCTAAATTCTGGTGGCAGTGTTATTAATACAGTAATTATACTCCAAAATGAGAGAAATAAAATTTGCAAATCATGTAGTCTGCAATGGTGCTCAAAATGACAACGTCATAATCCTTGATTTTTTTTTTTTTTTTTTTTTGAGATGGAGTCTCACTCTACCGCCCAGGCTGCAGTGCAGTGGGTTTTGAGATGGAGTCTCATTCTACCATCCAGGTTGAGGTGCAGTGGCACAATCTCGGCTCACTGCAACCTCCACCTCCTAGGTTCAAGCGGTTCTCCTGCCTCAGCCTCCCAAGTAGCTAGGATTACACCTGGCTAATTTTGTATTTTTAGTAGAGACGGGGTTTCACCATGTTGGCCAGGCTGGTCTCAAACTCCTGACCTCAAGTGATCTGCCTGCCTCGGCCTCCCAAAGTGCTGGGATTACAGGTTTGAGGCACCGTGCCTGGCCTAATCCTTAATTTTTAAATGATATTGAAGATCAGGAAAAACCACGGTAAATGACTATGCTGATACTGCTGGAAATTCTGGCATGTCATTGCCACATCTAATTAGAAGTGGATTAGGAAATTTTCATCATCATTAAAAACCAGCAATTATGAAATGTAGAATAAAGTAAGAAATCTGAAGTAGAACAGTACAAGATCTTAAAGCTGGAAGAGGACTTATTGACAATAGGTCAATAAGGATTCCTAGGGATTCCAAAGATCTATATATCACTGCTAGTCCATATTTATTCCATTGTATTTCTATCTTGGAGATGAAAGGTCTGTAATTGTTATAAAAATACTTAAGAAAGGAAAAGGATACATGAGTTTTTCCGGACAGAAACACTTTGACCACTAGCCTTTAGCAATTAAAGGCCAAAACTAAGGAATGAATATTGGCCCCAAAATGAAAATCTTTATATGCTAATGATCACATACAGTATACTAAGTTGTAAATATTAAATATTACTCACCGATTCTTTCTCCACAATGCGGTTCAGCATGACAACTGCTTTGGTCTTCTGCTGCCAAACCATAAGCCAGAAATGGCAGCATGTGTTAGGAAGTGGACCCTGTGAAGAGAGAGGAGAGAGAGCAGATGAGGGAAGCAGACAGAAAGAGCAAGGCTCCAGGAAGGCCTTGTTAAGTCTGCTCCTGGGATGTTACAAGACAGACAGTGGACGGGCTTATAAGAAGTAAACCAAGACTTCCAATCTACCTGATTTCAAAAACAGGTCTGTGTTAGTTAGGATTTTTGGTTGTAAATGATCAAAACTGACTTTTATTTTCTCAGGCAAAAAAGGAATTGTGTAAGATATCAAGTGGCTTTCAGAGTTGAGGACTAGAGAGCCAAACTTGGGTAGGAACCAAGGGTTAAGGCACAAGCAAGGTCCTGCCCCAAAGAAAGTCAACCTGGGATGCTGCTCTTGATACCGTCACTACTATCCCCTTGCTTTTGCTGGCACTGCCATATGAAGGTGGCTATAGTATTCATGTACAATCTATAGGCAAATCAGAGACAAAATCACGAGTAGGAGTATCTGACTGATCATGTTCTAGCTGCAAAGAAGGTAGACCAAGGAAATTTCTGTCCTCTTCATCTTCTGCAGCCAAGAGGATGTGCCTCCCACACATCATAGAAAATCCATGAGAAAAAAGTCTGTACCATCACTGGCCAGCCAACCAACTCAAGTCAACTACAAAAAGATTTCTAGAAAAAGTAGGAATCATTAAAGTACCTGAACCACAATGAAACTGTTAATCTACAAATGCACAGTATGTACGGCCTCAATGGAAGAGTATTGGGCAGAGTTAAAAAGGGGCAACAGTCCATGTTACAACAATGCCATGGGGATAAAAGCAAAATATTTCCTGTATTTCCAATTGCTTTCACATTTTAATGATAGCATAGGGTAAAAGGAAGAACTAATAAGAGATGAAAAGCCTATGTACAAATTTTAACGAGTTTTAAATGAGAAGGTTAAAATGAGATGTAGTTTTGCTACACCTAAAATAACTCTGAACATGCATTCAACTCACATGGAATGTAGCAGAGTGGTATGAGTTAGGGGCAGAGTCAGGAGTGGGGGCTAGGGCTGCCCAGAGCTTCAGACCCACATACAACAAAGGGGTTAAAGTGGTTCTAGACTAAAAGCATTTTTTATTTTTTGAGATGGTGTCTCTGTCACCCGGGCTAGAGTGCAGTGTCACGATCTCAGCTCACTGCAACCTCCACTTCCCAGGTTCAAGAGATTCTCCTGCCTAAGCCTCCCACGGAGCTGGAATTATAGGCACCTGCCACCACACCTGGCTAAATTTTGGATTTTTAGTAGAGACAGGGTTTCACCATGTTGGCCAGGTTGGTCTCGAACTCCTGACCTCAAGTGATCCACCTGCCTCAGCCTCCCAAAGTGCTGGGATTACAGGTGTCAGCCATGGTGCCCAGCTGACTAAAAGCATCTTTAGGCCTGGTGTACTCCTTGGTATGTAGCAGATACTCAATAAATATTACTTAAATGAATAAACCAAGGTTAAGTTGTAAAAATGCTAGAAGTCTACTGAGGATCCTGACAAACTACAACCTAATATTTGAGAGTAGCGTTTTCCTCACTCAACTTATTTTTCTATTACTTGATCTACTTCCAAAACAAAACATAGTCTAAAGGTAAAAACAGCAATGAGGAAATCCCCAGTAAAATGAATACCTTTTTCTTTAATTAGGGAAAAAAAAAAAATGGATGTAGCAACTTGCCAGTGAGGTTACTCCTTAGTGTATATACACAATCACAACCCATGCCATTCCACTGGTGATTCTAAAGACTAAATAATAAACAGGAACACAGCTGGAGTCTTGCTCTGTTGCCCAGGCTGGAGTGCAATGGCACGACCTTGGCTCACTGCAACCTCTGCCTCCTGGATTCAAGCAATTCTCCCTCCCTCGGCCTCCTGAGTAGTTGGGATTACAGGCGTGCACCACCATGCCCGGCTAATTTTTGTATTTTTAGTAGAGACGGGGTTTTACCATGTTGGCCAGGCTGGTCTCAAACTCCTGACCTCAGGTGATCCACCTGCCTCAGCCTCCCCAAGTGCTGGGATTACAGGCGTTGAGCCACTACGCCCAGCCATAGGTTTTTAAATCAGAGGAACAGAGATTCACATCTCAGCTCTTCCATTTACCAGCAATGCTACCAATGTTCTTCATCTGCAAAACAGACATAATACACCAAGGAGGTGACTTTTAAAAAAATACTAATTCATAAAACTCAGAAGAAAAAGATGACTGAAGTAATAATCTACAAAGGACAATCAGAAGAGCTGGGTTATTGCATCTCTAGTTTTCTGTATCCTCCATTCCAAACAACCTGCTAGATGCAAGGCCAAGAGCTAGACTGAGATGCAGTCTTGGCTCTTTAAGAGCTTGCAAAGGTGGCAAGGAGAAGTACTTGTATGACTAATGGACACAGTTAAGTAGCACAAGAGTATGGGTAAATTAAACCATCAGGTCTTAGGGAGCAGGAAAGGCTGGGAAGGAAACTACAGAAGAGCCTCGAAAAAGGTCCTAATACAGAGAGGGAATGCAGAAGAATGGGAGGGAGTTAGGGTCCATCCAGGCCCCCCAAGCATAAGGCAAAGTGCATGAAAGTTTAGGGCATATTTGGGAAAAGACAAATAGATCAGTGAGGTAGAAGTGGAGGGATGTAGTTGGTGACTACACCACTAGAGTGACAGGGATGGTGCCAAGGGGAGACCTTAAAAAGCTGCTGCAACAGGACAGGTGTAATTGAAGAGAGCTCTGAAAAAAGGGAGGGGCAACAGAAGATCAGAAAGAACTTGGCAGACAATGAGGACAGTTTCAATCCCAATGAGAAAAATAGGGAGGCAGCTACCTTGGTAAAAAAGATAGAGAACATGCAGGCTTTGAAATCCAGTAAAAATATCCAATAGAGACCTGAAAAACATAGAGAGGAATTCAGGAGAGAAGAAAAAGCCAGACACAGGCTTCTGAGTTCTCTCATTAAATGCGCAGGGCTCCTTCAGGACACGCACAGCGACAAGAAGTTCAAAAACAATTACTAGGAGGCTGGGCACGGTGGCTCACCCCTGTAATCCCAGCACTTTGGGAGGCCAAGACAGGTGGATCATCTGAGGCCAGGAGTTTGAGACCAGCCTGAGCAACATGGTGAAACCTTGTCTCTACTAAAAATACAGAAATTAGCTGGGAGTGGTGGTGAGCACCTGTAATCCCAGCTACTTGGGAGGCTGAAGCACGAGAATCACTTGAACCCAGGAGGCGGAGGTTGTAGTGAGCTGAGATCGCATCACTGCACTCCAGGCTGGGCAACAGAGTGAGACTCCATCTCAAAAAAAAAAAAAAAAAAAAAAAAAGAAAGTTATTTAATGTCTCTGGATCTCCTTAGATTCCTCGTGTACAAAATAAAGGTAATACTATTTACCACAGAGGGTTGTCCTAAGGTTTAAATTATACAAAGCATGTAAAAACACCATTACAAAATTTTTAACTGTTATTATTTCCTACTATAATGTAAAATTCATAAAATTCATAATAGGGTTTTTATGAAAGTCTGTTTTATTTAAACAATGCCTGCCACAGAGTAGGTCTCAGTAAGTCTTTGCTGGGTGAGTGAATACCCAGTGAAATGCTGGCACCAAGATTCCAGCACGGGTACCATGACAGTAGTCTACCCTATCTCAGGTTACAAAGGTTGAAAACCATGGTCTTAAAGGGCTGTAGTGCAGACTGGAGGAAAAAAAAAAAAAGCTAATTTAGAATCTTAAGACCTATGTTTTTAAGAACTAAGAAGAGAACAAAAAACCAGTAAGTGATAATGGAGAAGAACAGTACAGAGGGAGAAAGGGTTGTGATAAGGGATCTAGGGTGGTAATTCTTCTGTTTTTAAATGTAATTAGTTGTCCCTCAATATACACAAGGGACTGGCTCCAGGACCCAACCTGCCCCCCACCCACTGCAGTATACCAAAATCCACACATGTCCAAGCCCCACTGGTGGCCCTGTAGAACCTGCAGATACAAAGAGTCAGCCCTCTGTATGCATGGATTTCACATCCCATGAATACCGTATTTCCAACCCGTTTTTGGTTGAAAAAAATTTGCCTGTAAGTGGACTAGTACAGTTCAACCCTGTATGGTTCAAGGGTCAACTGTAGGTATTTCAAACAGAAAATAAAAATTTTAACTCTAAATAGTAGTTTAAAATACAAATGCACATAAAAAAAAACTTCCAATATTACAGAAAGGAAGAAAATGGAAAATTAAAGTCTCTATTCCCAAGCTCCAAAAATTATTACTAATGGTATATGTATGATTAACTTATTTAACCAGTCCCTTACAGATTGCTTGAGTCTGATGCGTTAAAATAAGACCGCAATGAACATGATCACTTATTTTTTTTTTTTTTTGGACAGTTTTGCTCTTTCGCTCAGGCTGGAGTGCAGTGGCACTATCTTGCCTCACTGCCACCTCCACCTCCCGGGTTCAAGTGATTCTCCTGCCTCAGACTCCTGGGTAGCTGGGATTATAGGTACCCGCCACCATGCCCAGCTAATTTTTGTATTTTTAGTAGAGATGGGGTTTCGCCGTGTTGGCCAGGCTGGTCTCAAACTCCTGATCTCAGGTGATCCATCTGCCTCAGCCTCCCAAAGTGCTGGGATTACAACAGGTGTGAGCCACCGCGCCTGGCCGATCACATATATCTTTATGTCTGACTGTATTTCTCTAAGTAGACTTTCTTGGTCGGTCAGAGTATTTGAACACTGAGTATTATACACTTTGAAATCTCTCCTGTTCTGACAGGTGAAAGGCCCATTCCCTGGTTACTGAATGAATGGAGCATTTCTTCATGTGCAAAGTGTCCACCTTTGATTCTTTGAACTAGGAGTTTATGTCCTTTGCCAGTTTTTTCCATGGGCTGTTTTTTTTCTTTTTGACTTGCAGGAGCTGTACTACCTCAAGTAAAAAATGCATTTTAGTTTCCTGTGAATTGATGTAGTATAATAGCTCATAGTTACATTAATCTGCATATCTTTTTACTTATCAAATATTTTTCTCTTTCAAATAAGTCACTCTGATTTAAGTTATGTTTTCAAAAATCTCAAATATTATGGTATATCTTTTGAATATTTAAAAATCTTTAGGGGGAAAGACAGCCCTGTTGATAATCAAGTCTTTATTACTTGATGAATGATGAATAAAGAGTAGCTGTGGATACACAAAAATCTCTCCTACTATCTCAGAATGGAAGGAAGAATCATGCTTGCACACAGGTGTGGCTGATGCGCTCAGAGGCACCTGGGCAGAAGGCCACAGGGAGCACAAGGCCTTGCGGCTGGGCCTCTAGAGCACCTGGTCTCAGCACCCGCTCAGGTCCTTGAAGACGACCAGACACCATCCAGGGCTTAGTGTACTCTCTGAAGATATATGCGAGGCAGGGGGAGCCACAGAAGAGCTGTCCAGGGCCTCTGGTTTTGCCACAGGGTATGGGAAGAGAAAAGAAGACGCTAAGAAGCATAAGCAGCGCTCTGTGTCAGATATAATGTAAGGAACACAATCTGCCAAAGAACTGGCCTAAGCCATTTCATAAGAATTTTCCTTCACAGAACGTGTAATATCAAAAATAACTTGCCTTTTATCTTAAATACTCAAAGCTTCAAAACCTTATAATGTCCATAATTCATTACATCGTCAAAAAAAAACTGAAATACCATTTCATTTCCAAAAGAAGTCAAGATATACTTTTACCTATGATTTAAAGCAGAACAAGCACAAACACATCATTTTCAGACATTTGCATGGTATCGTACTACTTGCCTGTGTTAAGATGTAACTCCTTTGTGCCTCTTCTATGTCAACTAAACTGGCATTAATATAATCATTCTCAGCATTTTGCAGTTTAACACGACTGTGATCATCTGAAAATAGAGAATGATAAACCACAACTGTCATTTCAAAATTACTGTTTTTATCTTCATATTAATATTCTAGGTATTTATAAAAAGACAGAAGAAATAAGAAAAATGAATTAGCATCATAAGAGAGTTGAGACAAATCCTAAACTATTCTCTACTTTTTTTGTAAGGAGTATAAAATGCAATCTTGTTTATTACTATAGTGCTGGAAAGGAAGCACTTCTGTTTGTAGCACATTAGCCATTGTGACTTGAAAAATCAACCACAAGTAAACATAGTTAAATGAATAAAGTACTTACCTTCCTAAAAGTAAAAGGATCATTCAGATTCTTGGTACCTAAGAATTGATTGGTCTACCTACAAAACGATAACTGGTCTCAAATAGATGAGACTAGATTTCCAAGGTTACTATATTTCAACCTCTTCATTTCTCAACAGATAAGAATTCCACTATATTTAAATAAATTTTAGCACTGAACTGTGTTTAGGTTAAATGCTGAAAATATTTAAAGACAGTTGGAATATTCCAACTGTATTCTTTAAAAGACCACTGAAGATACTTCACTACTTAGACTCTGTTAACAGTTTAGAGATATTTCTAGTTTTTAAAAGTAAAAATCTCATAGATTGAGAATTTATGCTAATTTAAATATGTGAAATACAAAATGTGACCTTATACATTTAGATGGGAAAGCAAGAGAAGCATGACACCAGGAGAAAAAGCCCAAGAATTAACTCAGAATCCTCAACACACAACTGCCAGATGCATATCACTGAATTATAAAACTAAAAACATGGTGTTTGATGTTTAACTCTAGAGAATGCATACTATTACAAGTTGTCCCTCTCAAAGAAATCCATACTAAATAGCCAGTCTCTCCTTACTTTTAAATGAAAAAACTGTTTATATTATCTCCATATGAAAGAAAATGTAAAATGGCTTTAGTTTCACACATCAATTTATCTGAGATGTTTCTGCTGGACTGAACCCAAGACCTCTGTAAATATGACATGTCATTTGCCAACAGGAAAAACTAAGATCTTGTTATAGTAAATCACATATACTAGTGTTCTCGGAAAGATGATGTCAACAAGCACTTTTTTTAAAAATCACTTTTTTTAAAACAGTTTAATCACCCTTTAACTGTTATATTATGTAAAATAGTAAAAAGGTCAGCAACCTAATTAAAATAAAGACCACACATCTCCTAGACAACATACCAAAAAAAGAAAGCCTGGTTTTAGAAAACTACATGATTTTAAAATTAAAGTTCCACTAAAATATCACACCAAAGGAATGTATTTCCTCATGTTGTAATCACAGAAAGAACACTAACCAAAGGCTACTCACATCTATTGCACAACTGAAAACAGCCATTTAGCTAACATGCGGTAGGAATCCATAAAACCCGGGAAGGTCCACCTCACAGGGTGCTGGGAATCTGGTTACCCCACATGGCACCACCCCACACCCTTGCCCAGCTATGCAGGAAGTAAACCTAGAGAAAGACCTTCAGCCAGAGTATTTGATACCTCACCCTCAGGACTCTGAACTAAAATTCACTGCTATTTTCCTTCTATCTGTAAAATATGCACCAGGTGTTACCTCAATGCTCTATAAGCACAGTAACCACACACCAGAAAAACCCAGATCCAGTCCTGGGAGGCAGCAGGGAGGAGGGCACTACCTGCAGGGCACTGCGTCTGCAGGGCTCAGCCCCTGGCAGTGGCCTCGCTTCCTGTTTAACATTAATATACAGAGTCAACAAAAGCAAAGGAACAGTGAATTTTCTCAGGAAATTTTTTTTTTATTTTGTTATCAGATAATACTAAAAAAGAAAGGTAATCCTTGGGAAAACTCTATAGCTATTTAGAACTGACTACAAATGTTATTTGAGCCTGTATTTTCTTCTCAAGGCTGATTAAAAACAAAACTCAAATACCTACATCACTAGATATTATTTTAATTCTTCTGTTCTTTTAAGAAAAACACATACGGGGGGGAGGGGGGAGGGATAGCATTGGGAGATATACCTAATGCTAGATGATGAGTTAGTGGGTGCAGCGCACCAGCATGGCACATGTATACATATGTAACTAACCTGCACAATGTGCACATGTACCCTAAAACTTAAAGTATAATAAAAAAAAAAAAAGAAAAACACATACGAAGGAAAAATGAAAAACAATTTAAAAAGGAAGAAATATTAAAGCAAAAAGGAGAAATAAAACTTTAAAATAAATTTAAAATACATTAAAATTATAAAAACAAAAATTGAAAAAGATTAATATAAAATAAAAAGTATATATAACTTTTTGATTTTGAAGAGGCAGTAGAGAAAAAAATAACTAAAACACATCACCTTAAAATAACTATTGCAAAAGATTGTGAATATACACATTTCAGGAAGTGAAACTATCAAAGCCTCTTTATGAGAAACTGTGACTTTATAATTTATACTCTTTAGTGATGATAACAAAGAAGGGCACTGCCTCTTCTCCAATTAAGGATCACAACACACGGTCTCGAGTTTGTGAGAGCATACACAGGTTCCCTTAACAACCTGAGTCACAGGTCTCTTTTCCTGGCCCAGATACTATCAGTCAGCCCCAAATCTGTAAACTAATCATTAAGAAACAAACTTTTGACTTCTGAATGAGAACACACAGAAAGGTACATCCTTTCTCCTCTTCCATAGGAACCTCTGAAATGAGATTATCATAACAGCAGCATCCCATAACCTTTGGGCTGTATAAGTAAGTCCCAAAGCCCACTATACTTTACCATCCTTATAAGTCTGGTTATCTCACCCTTTCCTCTTTTAAAGGATCCAGTAAAGGGAGAAAAATGAAGATAGTTCAAACTCTTTTGCATGGGATACCACAAAAGCAACCAAACCACACTTCACAGGAAATCTTATTTCTCAACCTCTACTAGCACTAGTAGCAGAACTATCAAGAACATACACTTTTTTTTCTACAGGCATCATCTGCCTTAATTCTTGTCACTGAGTAAATGAAGAAATGTAATACCCAAACAGAACTGTGGTTTATAACTTGGATTAAAATTAAGCCAATTTCTGACAAGGAGTCCCTTCACCTCCTACCCTCAAACAGCATGTTTTCTGAGAAACAGCTCCACCTCTCAAGAAATGACTAGTGCTAGCTGTGGCTGTGCTGACAATACAGATTAGTTTCCTCTTTCAATACTGTCATCATAAGCCTTAAAAAAAAAAAAAAACAACCCACAGGTTTCACCAAATATATCATTATTGTAAAGACATCTCCTTTTGGAAAGTTTTCCAGGTCAAACAGAAAGGAGAATTCGTATTCATTGTAACTGGTTACAATTCATCCTGAACAGGTTAAATCACAGCAAAGATCAAGCATCCTTAACTTACAAGTCAGGCAAGAAGATGACCAATTCTAATAGTACAGCGTGAACCAGCGACTTTTCCCCTTTAGATTTTCCCATTCTCAACTAAGGGTAATCAGTACGTTTTCAAACAGTGATGTCCAAGAACTCAAAGCATTTTCTAGATTTGTCAACTCTCTTCAATCCTGCAAGTAAAATAGTCGAACAACAAATATTATGCATTCTCTCTCATAAATCGAGGAATGAACCAAAAACAAAGCTGGCACTGAACACCAGGTCACCATATACTCCCCCATATTAATGGAGAATACAAACTTTAGTACACATAGAATATTAACATTTCAATTGTTTGCTCTGCAAAGAAAATTCTACTTGATGAAAGGTTTCCAATTGACCACAAAACCAACCAGAACCACTGTCTAGAACCATTTGGTGCCTACGACATGTCAGGTTTGTGTGACACTCATCATTGGGTCACCTCTCTCAGTCCTCACAGCCCTATGAAGTGCATATGAATATGGATCACACCCATCGCACTGTCACTCAGGGAAGTCAAGTCATCACAAGTGTAACACACTAGAGCACAAAAATGAAACCTAGACTTGTGCAATTTAAGAGATTACCTATTTCCTGCATTCTGCATTCCATGTCTCCCTGATCCATCCAGTTGGTGCCTTTACCATCCTTTCCATACATCCTAAATTCTTGCTGACATCACCTTTCACGTTGCTCTCCACTCGGGTGTGATTTCCAACTCCTCTCTCACATAAACCCCACTTCTGTGACGATGCAGTCCATGACATATCTTCTCTAACTAGACGCTTTGATGGAATGCCTCCATGATGAACTGGTCTGTTCCCTGCACTGAATACTTTCAGCAATCATACACAATTTTTAGTCAACAAACATTTTAACCTATAGGGATCTAAAGGTAAGACATTATTTGTTTGAAGCTTTTAAAAAGGAAAAAAGAAATTATATTAAACTGTGACTCTGAGTACTGATACTTTATTGCATAAAATATTGTGGGAAGGAGCTTGAGTAGTTGCTACCTGAATAGGCCTAGTGAGTTCAGCAGGAAGGGGAAATTCCAGCAGAGGGCACATCATAAAGAGGAATGAAAGGGAATGGTGTAGCGTGCAGGACTGGCAAATTCAGAAAGGCTGACGAGCTAGCTAGAGAGGGCTCCCCAAACACATTAAGGGCAGACCCTGAAGGGCATGTGGGCTGTGCTATAGGCACAGGCTCTGGACAGGGCCCCAATGAAGTTCTTTAAAGGACTGGTATAAACACATTTGATTTTCATGAAAATAACTCTCAGCAGCATATAAGATGGACTGAACAAAGAAGAAGGCAACTTCATACACCAATACACTGAAAGCTTAATCAAGAGGTGATGAGGCCTGAATCAAGTAGTGGCGGTGGGAATGAAAAGAGTATTTCCAAGGTAGCACCATCACAACTTTGCTAATAGAGTATACATTGTTTAGGAAACATTTGGTAAGTTCAACCTTTTCCAAACAATAGTTTACTGTCCTTGAAATCATCAGTGTCTTTCAACCCATCATGATTTCAACATCCTAAACTTGACAGGACAATGTCACTAATTAAATTCTGATTCCACAAATCTCCTAATTGAAAAAGTCCTCTTTAATCTGTCCCCAAGAGTCTGCAATGAAAAGAATACCTGAGAAATGTCTTTACAAAATAGGTAAAATTCATTAGTTTGGAAAACAGACATTCTTCCTCTTTGGTAACCTGTATAAAATAAGACATACTAATCTTCACTTTAAAATAATCAGTAAGTATCTCACCATTTTTTTTTTTTTTTTGAGACGGAGTTTCACTCTTGTTGCCCAGGCTGGAGTGCAATGGTGCGATCTCAGTTCACCACAACCTCCACCTCCTGGGTTCAAGCAATTCTCCTGCCTCAGCCTCCTGAGTAGCTGGGATTACAGGCATGTGCCACCACGCCCAGCTAATTTTGTATTTTTAGCAGAGACGGGGTTTCTCCATGTTGGTCAGGCTGGTCTTGAACTCTCGACCTCAGGTGATCCACCTGACTCGGCCTCCCAAAGTGTTGGGATTACAGGAGTGAGCCACGGCGCTCAGCAGTATTGCACCATTTTCTTTGAAACTCAGACTCTCCGCTTCTAGGAGAGTTAGAGCCTAAACAAATGGAAGCTGGAGGGACTTAGGGGAAAAGATTTAACTTTCATCACATCCAAAGGCCCATGAGACACCATGCAAACAATGCGGACCAAATATCTATATTGGTGATATAGCAATAAGCATAACTAAGTAAAGTATATGAGTAATAAATGCTAAGAAAAAAGATAGAGTAACGGGACTCACAGCGCTGGGGAGAGGGGCAGGTTGCAATTCTAAACAGGGTGGTCAGGATGGGCCTTGTGGCTGACCACCCAGGTGGGTCACATGTAAGCACAGATGTGGAAGGGGTCAGTCTCACGGATATTTTAGTTAACAGTGTTCCAAGCACAGAGAACGGCAAATGACTTAAGGTGGTACATACCTAACATGTCTGAGGGACATGAAGAATGTGGCTGGAGCCACGGGGACAAAGGGGAGAGAAGCAGTCTGCAGTTTAGGTTTGGAGAGTCAAGAAATCCTGTACTGATTCATTTCTCCTAAATTTGACTGTCAGGGAAAAAGGACTGCTACTTCCATTTTCTCAGCGGGCCTACCTAGTAGAGTGTGATAACAATTTAAGTCAGCAAGTATTCAAACATTGTTTATATGATGAATTCCAGAAGATTTTCACATATTCAAATTCCTACACCTGCTAGAATTCTGTTAGAATAACAAATCACTATCAACCCATTCTGAACCATAAGCAGGAAATGAAATGACATTAACTGACTTTCTTAAGCGTAAACTAATTCGGCAGAAAGGAAAAGCACAGAAACCTTCAGGACTTCTTAGTACAGGTACCTGGAATTTTGCGACGCAGATGAAAAACATGGGTGAGGGGAGTTTGAGGGATCTAAAGATGTGGATTCTGATCTCTCTTTTGGCTCTACCAACCTACATGATTTCAGACGTAGTCATGATTTCCCAGAAAAGGGTGACTACTACTTGAGAAACACTATCAGCATCCCAGTCGCCGACAGTCCTATGATAAGGGGCACTCTGGGGTCTGTTTTCTTGTCTGTCAAAATCAGTGGCTCGAATGGACCAGTCCTTCTCGATTATTTTCACTGACAAACCCTCCTTAATACCCTAAGAGGGTATTAAAGTACAAAATTCCTTGGTAATTCCTATTTTACCTTAAACATTTAAAGGAATTTCAAAATTCTATTTGATCATGTATCTGTATTTTAATTTAGAAACAACCACACCCTCACCCCAATCCCGAGTACAGCTGACTGTCCTGGACTCCAAGCACTCCCCCACTGCACGTTTCCACAGCTCCCTCCACCCAGTGTAAGTGCTCTAGGGCAGACCAGCCCACCCAAGGTGCTGTGGCTTTTAAGAGGGGCCTCTTAGGGCAAGATTCTGATCAGCTCCTGCTGGCGGAGGGCAGCAGGAGCACCCAGGCACCCAGTAGCAGCCTTCTTGCCACAGTTAAGCTCTTTGCAGCCAGGGACACTGTCAGGCTCACCACAGAGCCCCAGCCCCACTCCTAGCAATGCGCTGTCCAGGGCCTAGTTCCAGAAGGCCATCAAACTCAGAAGCATGAAAAGACACTGCTACAATCCACAGACCTTATTTTGATTTCTCCAGTTCTACAGGCACTCATTTGTGTGTGCTCAGTTCTATGCCATTTTACCACAAACAAATTCACATGACCACCACAACACATACCTATTCCATCAGCACAAAGGTTGTGTGTGCCCCTTGGCGGCACACTCTTCCCCATTCCACCCCTAACCAGCGATCTGCTCTCCCTCTCGAGAATTCTCATCATTTCAAGAATGTTATATAAATGGAATCATGTACTATGTCATCATTGGAAACTGGATTGTTTTCACCCAGCGTAAGTCCTCTGAGAGCTACCCATGTTGTTACGTCAAGTTTCTTCCTTTTTATTGCTGAGTAGTATTCTGTGTTATGAATATACCATAGTTAACCACTTACCCACTGAAGGACATGTGGGTTGTTTCGAATCTGGGGCTACTACAAATAAAGCTGCTGTGAATATTCATGCACACACTTTTGTGTGGACATTATGACTGCATTTCTCTGGGATAAATGCCCAGGAGTGCAAGTGCTGGGTCATATAAGCTAAGTATACGTTCAGCTTTTTAAGAAACTGTCAAACTATTTTCCAGAGTGGCTATACCAGTTTACATTCCCACCACCCATATATGAGATCCAGCTTCTCTGCATTTTTAGGGTATTGTGATCTCTTTACTTTAGCTGTTTTAGTAGGTGTCTAGTGACATCCCACCACCATGATTTTAATTTGCATTTTCCTAATGGCTAATGAAGTTTTTTATATGTTCATAGGCTTATCTGCCATCTGTGTCGTATCTTTTGCCCATTTCCTAACTGGGGTTTTTGTTTCTTTTTACTGTTACATTTTGAGAGTTCTATATATAGTCCAGATCTAAGTTCTTTGTCAGATATGTGGTTTACATTTTCTCCAAGTCTGTACTCATCTTTTTGTCCTCTTAACAGGGTGTTTTGAGGAGCAAAAGTTTTTTATTTTGATTTAGTATAAATTATTGATATTTTAAATGAATTGTGCTCTAGGTGTCATAGCTAAGAACTCTTCATCTAGCCTTACATCCTGAATTTTCCCCCATTTTCTTATGAAAGCTTTTACATTATGATCCATCTATGATCTATCTTCAGTTAACTTTTGTGTAAGGTGTGAGATTTCATTTTAAATTGCTTTGCACCTTTGTCAAAAAATCAGTTCACCATATTTTTACAAGTCTATTTCTAGATTATGCTCCACTGACTTATGTATTTATCCCTCTGCCACTACCACATTGTTTTGATTACTGTGGTTATGCATTAAGTTTTAAAACTAGGTAGAGTGATTCTTCTAGTTTTTATTTTCCAAGATCATTTTAGCCATTTTATTTTAGTTCCTTTGCCTTTCCACATAAAATAATAAGCTTGTTTTTATCTACAAAAAAATCTTCCTGAAATTCTGACAGAAATTGTGTTAGATCTTTGGGAACAATTTGACACTATGAGTCACTATAGATCTATAGAACAATTTGGGGAGGACTGACTCACTATGCTAAGTCTTCCAATCCATGAACATGGTAGGCCTTTTTCATTTATTTAGGTCATCTTTTCATTTCTTTTATCCGTGTGTTTGGTGCTTTCAACATACAGGTCCTATACATATTTTGTTAGATTTATTTCAACATATTCCATTTTCTTAGAGCAACTGTAAACAACAATGTGTTTTTAATCTTGGTTTCCACGTGTTTGTTGCTAATATACAGGAATACAATTGGCTTCTGTATGCTGACCTTGTATCCCACAACCTCGTTTAACTCACTTATTAGTTCTAGGACATTGTTGGGTAGATTCTTTGCGATCTTCTACATGTCATCTGCTAATAAGGTCATTTTTATTTCTTCCCTTCCAATCTGTATGCCTTTTATTTCCTTTTCTTGACTTCATGTACTGGCTAGGATTCAGTACCTCAAGTTTATATATATTTTTAATTTGTATGTTTAAATAATTTTCAAACTTACAGAAAAATTCCAAGTACAAAGAATTTTCTTCCCAAGTCATGACAGCAAGTTGCAAACATACCTGGTTATTCCATTTTTTATCTTCTACAATGACATAATCCTACTTACTCATAGTATAGCCATCAAAATTATAAAATTAACAGTGACACTTTACTAACCCAGACACCATTCGAGTTCTACCAACTGTCCCAATAATGTCCTTTAAACAAAAGGATACAATCTGTTCTTTCATGGTATTTTTTAACCTTTTGAAACTGTAAGTCAGTTGTTTTATAGTGTTCCTCCATTTGAGTTGTCAGATATCTATTTCCCTATAGATGAGTTCAGTTTGTATATTTTTGGCATGTTCATCTCAGAAAGATGCTACGTATTCACTGCATCTTATCGGGTGGTTCAGGATTCTGACACGGTATATCTCATGACTGGTCATGACCACATATTTAAGGCTGGTGTTGGCCAGACTTCTCCAGTGTAGAGGTACTATTCCTCTTCTTATATTTAATAAGTATTTTGTAAAGGGATACTTCAAGATTATGTAAATACCTTGTTCTTCACCAAATTTTCACCCACCAACTTTAGTATCGATTTCAATATTTATTAGTTGGCAACCTATACAAAGGTAGAACTTTCCCTATCCCTCATTTATGTATTCATTTGTTTCTTTACATCAGTATAGACACATTAATTCCTATTTTATTCAATAGGTTGTAATCATTATTTATTTTCATGCTCAGATTATCCCAGGTTTGGCCAGTGGACTCAACTTGGCTTCTACATCCTTCTGATATGTCTTCATCATTTTTTGAGCATGTCTTTATGTTCTGTCACTACAAGACATTCCAGGCTATTCTTACACTTTCCCTGTCCCAGACGTGGAACCAGCCATTTCTCCAAAGCTCTATTCTCCTCCTAGTGGAGAATAAAATTTGGTATCAAAAGCTAAGCATGCCCAATGGCTAATCAGCTATTGCTGCTCTCAAGATTTCCCAGTGGACAGGGATAAGAAATATATGTATATACACATACCTATGTTCATATTTATCTGTGTATCTATACTCACTGAAAACCATGCATTCATACCTGGATACACCAATGCTAACCCAATATTACAGGCTTCTTTTTCAAGGACATTACCATCTTTGCTCACATGCCTTCCACATGTGGGCCCAACCCCAAGTGCTTTATAGATTTAATTATTCAGGGACAGAGAAAGAGAAACTTAATGATATCTTTAATACTCCCTTTACTACCCTATGACAAAACTATGTACAAAATTTTTGTCAGTCCAAAAAAAAAAAAGAGTTGCATCTGTTAAGGAATTCACAACGTAATAGGACAGAAAGGTGAATGCGGGAAATTGGTGAGAAAGCGATGAATGGGGCAAGAAATGAAGCATACAAGAAATAGATCAAAGTAATCTAATGCAACCCTCTATAATTCATTCACAAATATTCTCTAGAAGATCTGACAGTGAGAAGATCCACCCTCTGCGTGAATACCTCCAATAACAAGTGTACTAGTTCAGAGGGTTCATTTGTAGGTTTAAAACAGCTCTTAAGAGCTAATGCTAACCTGATATTCACCAGTGCTATTATTTGCTGATGAAACCTAGTTCTATATTTTGGGCTTAACACAGGATAAAGAACTCTTTTTTCCATGTAAAAGTTCAGGTATCTAAAGTCAGCTATCATGCTGCTCTGTTTAGGTTTTCTCTTTCCCTGTCTAATCAATGCTAGCTTCTTCTCTAAGAGTTCTAGTTCTTCTTCCTTGGAACCACTCCAGTGCAACAATAGCCTGCAGGAATAAATTATTAACATCATAAATAGCTTTGATTTGGCTTTGATTAAAATTAAAGTTTTTTTTTTTTTTGAGAGGAAGTTTTTTTTCGCTCTTGTTGCCCAGGCTGGAATGCAATGGCGCAATCTCGGCTCACTGTCACCTCCACCTCCCAGGTTCAAACAATTCTCCTGCCTCAGCCTCCCAAGTAGCTGGGATTACAGATGCCAGCCACCACGCCCAACTAAGTTTGTATTTTTAGTAGAGATGGGGTTTCACCATGTTGACCTCAGGTGATCCACCCACCTCGGCCTCCCAAAGTGCTGGGATTACAGGCATAAGCCACTGCACTAGGCCAAAACTGAGTATTAAAAAAAAAAAAAAAAAAAAATTGAAGATAGAACTAAAGACCCTAACAGTGAGTGAGAAAATCTTTAAGTAAAAAAGCTGTCAACAACGGATTTTGAGAAGGTAAAGCACTACACTGACATCTGGTCTTTATTTTCAAACTTTAATGGGATAAGAAAAAATGTTAGCAAATATTTACATAATAGTTACCATAAAATTTAACTTAAATCTATACTTATTCGGATTATTATTATAGAACTGAGTATTTATCTAAATCTGCTATTACTAAGAAAGATGACAAGCACTTTCTGGTAAGTTTAAAGGTTTCTTTTTAATGATTTGAAGGTCTATCATCTTATAATTCTAAGACTATCAAAATGTTTCTTAATAATTCTTTGACTTGTCTGCACATTTCTAGAGGGGTTATCTACGAAGCAATTCGTATCATCTATAGTGGTGATGGTGTTAAAATACGTCCACAATTCACTGATACTTCCTCCATCAAACTAATAAAGAGTATTAAGTACCCTCTCCTTGAACATGCATGGCCTTAGTGAGTTACTTCTCAAACGGAATGTTGTGCAAGTTGTATGTGACTTCTAAGGCTAGGTCACAAAAGGCAATGAAGCTTCTGCCTTGCTCTCTAAGAATGCTCACTCTTGAAACTCAGCTGCCTTGTGATAAAGTCCAGGTCTCATAGAGATGCCTTGTGTAGGTGTTCCTGGTGACAGCCCAGTTGAGGTCACAGTCAACAAGAGTAAAGAAGTTGCTTCTTCAAGGTGACTCCAGCCCCAGCCCCCATTTGAAATGCAATTACACAAAAGACCTTGAGCAAGAATCACCTATTTGGGGTTAGTCAACCCCTAGATTTGTGAACATAATAAATGTCTCCTATTGTTTTAAGCCACTGTTTTCGGGTGGTTTGTTATATAGCAACAGATAAAACTTTTATTCCTCTTACTGAACCTTCCTGGTTTGGCTATGAAAGTTCTATAGTGGCCTCATAAACAGATTAAAAGACAGTTAATTTATTTCTTTCCAATCCTTATGCCTTTTATTTCTCATTCTTGCTTACTGTACTAACTAGGACCTAGAGTATAAGGTCAGGGAGACAGAAGTATAATGTTAAGTAGAAGTGGTAAGAATGAACACACTTATCTTGTTCCCGATATTTTTTTAAAACAATGCTTTCATCATGTCATCATGAGTGATGTTGTTGCAGTTATCTCTTAGAAATCTTAGAAGTTCCCTTCTATTTCTAGCTTGCTATGTGTCATTTTTAATCCTCAGCAAGGACTTTAAATAATCTTTCCACACTTATTGAGATAATCATATGGCTCTTTCTCCTTTGTTACTGTGGTGAATTATAAGATAATCTAGGCCGGGTGCAGAAGCTCACGCCTGTAATCCCAGCACTTTGGGAGGCCGAGGCAGATGGATCACCTGAGGTCAGGAGCTCGAGACGAGCCTGACAAACATGGTGAAATCCCATCTCTACTGAAAATACAAAAATTAGCCGGGCATGGCGGCTAACGCCTGTAATACAAACTACTTGGGAGGCTGAGGCAGGAGAATTGCTTGAACCCGGGAGGTGGAGGTTGCAGTGAGCCGAGATCATGCCACCACACTCCAGCCTAGGCAACAAGAGCGAAACCCTGTCTCAAAAAATAAATAAATAAAAAAGATATTCTAATGTTAGCTACTCTTACATTCCTGAAATAAATTTAATGTGAACATGATGTATTATCTTTTTAATACATTGCTATATTCAGTTTGCTAATCCTTTGTTAGGATTTCTACATCTATATTCACTTGCATTATTATGAAACATACCTGTAAAACCAGCTGGCCCAGTGTTTTCTTTGTGGATTTTGTTTATTAATGTCTTTAACTGTAAGTGGACTCTTCAGACTCTACTTCTGCTTGAGTCAGTTTTGGTAAATTATGTTTTTCTAGGAATCTGTTCCATTTTTTCTAAATAATCATATTTACTGCCATAAAATTGTTGGCAGTATTCAATTCACGCTTTCTTTGTATACCTGTATTTATGTGCCCACTCTTTCTCCTGATATTGTTTATATGCACCTTCTTTCTTTCTTGTTTGATTGATCGTGCTCGATCTTGACAGAGTTGATCAGTCTTACCGAGGCTAACATTTAGTTTGGTTGGTCCCTTGTGCTGTAACTGTGATTTCTATTTCTGCTCCTTTGTTGTTGTTACTTCTTTCTGCTTTTTTTTTCTCATTCTCTTATTTTTACTCTAAATTAGGTTAGACAGCACATTAATTTTAACTTTCATCTTAAAATACTGGGCCAGGCACAGTGGCTCATGCCTGTAATCCTAGCACTTTGGAAGGCCGAGGCAGGCAGATCACTTAAGGTCAGGAGTTTGAGACCAGCCTGGCCAACATAGCGAAACCCTGTCTCTACTAAAAAACACCAAATTAGCCAGGCCTGGTGGCACGTGCCTGTACTCCCAGCTACTCGAGGGGCTGAGGCAGGAGAATTGCTTGAACTCGAGAGGCAGAGGCTGCAGTGAGCTGAGATCACACCCCTGCACTCCAGCCTAGGCAACAGAGCAAGACTCCATCTAAAAAATAATAAATAAAATATAAATATTTAAGACAATATATTTTCATTGCAGTACTATTTTAGCTGCTTTACGCAAGTTTTGATAAGCAGTATTTTATATATTGTTTATTTTTAAGTTTCCATTATAATTTTGTCTTGACCCATGATTTAGAAATGTTAAAACTTCCAAATTTATGGAAATGTTTATCTTTTTATTAATAACCTATACTTTAATTGCATTAAGATAAAAAATTATCAGCTATAAGGTAGGAATTTTTTTTTTTTGAGACAGAGTTTCGCTCTCGTTGCCCAGGCTGGAGTGCAGTGGCACAATCTTGGCTCACCGCAACCTCTGCCTCCCGGATTCAAGCAATTCTCCTGCCTCAGCCTCCTGAGTAGCTGAGATTACAGGCATGCACCACTATGCCTGGCTAATCTTTGTATTTTTAGTAGAGACGAGGTTTCTCCATGTTGGTCAGGCTGGTCTCAAACTCCCAACCTCAGGTGATCCACCTGCCTAGGCCTCCCAAAGTGCTGGGATTATAGGCGTGAGCCACAGCACCCAGCCAGGCATTCTTAAATTTTAAGATTTACTTGACAGCCTAGTCAATGGTCCATTTTTTACAAACAGACCATGTCAGTCCTAGAAAAATGTGCATTTTCTAATTGCTGGATATAGGGTTCTATGTATTTTTCTTCTTATATTAAGGTTAATAATATTATATAAATCTATTTCTTTACAAATATCTTGTCTTATTAAGAAGCCCATGAAGATGGATTTGTCAATTTCTCCCCAAAATTCTATTCATTTTTGCTTAATACATCTTGGGGCTACTTTATTAGCTGCATACAAATCTCAGAGCTGATACTGACATCTGCATTCAAAGTAGTTATGCCATTTGCTAAGATCATGCAGGGAGCATGCCGAAAGCATAGAAGTTTTCCCTTCCTTCTTCCCCCTCTAGTAACTCATTTAAAAAGTATGTTTATTTGAGAATCTTTTTGTTTTGTAGAGCAACAAACCATGGACTATGTAACCTGACACTACCAGAATCATGAGTCTCTGTGTTAATTTCCTTTAAAATCTGACTGTTTCACATGGATGAACCTTGAGGACAGTATGTCAAATGAAATAAACCAGTCGCAGAAAGACAAATACTGCATGATTACACATATATTCAGTGTCTAAAGTAATCAAACTCATAGAAAGCAGAATGCTGGCTGCCAGGGGCTGGGGGAAGAGGAAGATAGGGAGTTTTTCAATGGATTTAGAGTTTCAGTTATACAAGATGGAAAAGTTCCAGAAATCTATTGTACAACAATGTGCATACAGTTAACAATACTGTTAATATACACCTACAAGAAATTTATGGTATGGGTTTTTAACACACACACACACACACACACACACACACACACACACACACACACACACACAGATTGTTTCATGGCCAGTGAAAAGACATGACAGTTGACTCAATTGCTGGCACTCCCTTTTAGACCAAATAGTAAACTGGGATTTCTACCTGTACTGCAAATAGGAAGATCTCAAAATTTGGTGGTAGTCTCTAATAGTATAAAGACATTTCCCAAAGTAACCATTACAAGCTACTCTCTTTTCAAACAACCAAGTTCTTGTCCATCTCTTCTACAATGTCTCACAGTTAACTGAGACAACTGAGGCATCTCTAGGTTGTAGCGATTAAACGAAGATTATGGACCTCTTCAAATCCTTTCAATTTTCTTCCTTTTTTGAGACAAGGTCTCACATTGCTCAGGCTGGAGTGCAGTGGCACAATCACAGCTCACTGTAGCCTCGAATTCCTGGGCTCAAGCGATCCTCCCTCCTCGGCCTCCCAAAGCGTTGGGACTACAAGCATGAGCTGCTGCACCCAGCCCAAATTCTTTCTAATTTAAAATATCCTTTTTCCTTTATGTTTCTCGGATTCAGAACTCCAAATGTAGTTTCCATATGTCAGTCTGAGGAGTGGTGCCATAGTGAGTGTAAAAGAATCATGTTAAGATTGTTTAAAAATAAACATTTCCAGACTGGCTGAATCCAAATCTAGAAAAGAAAGATCTGGGACTCTGAATTTTTAAAAAATTCTTTTTCCATTCCCCTTTATTTACCTCGTTCAGGCTACCATTCTTTTTCTTAAAAGCCATCCCTGCCTCCTTGGGCAGAGCCTCTTCTCAGCTCCATCAACGCACTGTCGTATCTTACAATATCTGTAACATGCTTATGTGTTAATCTCCTCAAGTATACCATAAATTACTCGATATGTAGCATAGTATCAAACATGTAGCTGGTTTTCAACAAATGTTTTCTGAACCAAATCAACAACTGTCAAGTACTATGTATAGAAATGCATTTAAAAAAATTTTTAGAGACAGTCTTACTCTGTCACCCAAGCTGGAGTGCACTGGTGCCATTGCAACTCACTGCAGCTTCGAATTAGTGGTCTCAAGTGATCCTCCTGCCCCAGCCTCCCAAATAGCTGGGACTACAGGCATGCATCACCACGTCCCAGCTAATTTTAAAAAAGTTCTGTGTAGAGATGGGGTCTCACTATGTTGCCCAGGCTGGTCTCAAACTCCTGGCCTTAAGCAATCCTCCTACCTCAGCTTTCCAAAGTGTTGGGATTATAAGCATGAGCCACAGCACCCAGCCAGAAACACATTTTTAAATGACATAATGACTATCAGTTGGAAAAGGTACATCAACACCATCCCAGCTTTTAAAAAATACACATTCCTGAGCCCCTCTGGACTTAGTGAACGAGAACCACCACCTCCACTGGATGAGAATACCACTCACGGGAAAGAGGTTGTTGAGCTGGTATTTGCAGAAGGAGAACTTTGATTGAGATGGGTCAGAGAGAGGAGGGGAAGAATATTTCAAAAAGGGAATGACATATTTGAAGCCACTGAGGTATTAAAAACCAGTCACACTAGAAGAACTCCAAGTGATTCAGTTTTACTGAAATGAATAATTTCTAGGAAAATGGGTAGAAAAGATTTAGAGAGGTGTGTAAAAGGGTCAATCTCCAAAAAGCCCAGTATGATAATGCTAAAGAAGTTTAACATTTTCATAAAAATTGTGCAGCACTATTAGAGAGGAGAGTGGAAAACACACTTGCATTATACAAAGATTACTCCAGATACCATGAAAATGGACTGAAGTGGGAACAGAAGGGAAACAAGGAGATGGGTTTGGAGGCTACTGTAACGACGAGGAAAAGCGTAGTAGGGCCTGAACCAAGCCAATGTGAACAGAGAAGAAAACAGATTTGAAATACATTATGGAGGCTGAGAACGGTGCCTCACACCTGTAATCCCAACACATCAGGAGGTCGGGGCAGGTGGACTACATGAGTCCAGGAGTTTGAGACTAGCCTGGGCAACATGACGAAACCCCATCTCTACAAAAAATCTAAAAAACTAGCTCAGCATGGTGGCATGCACCTGTAGTCCCAGCTACTCAGGAGGCTGAGGTGGGAGGATCACCTGAGCCTGGGAGGTGGAGGTTGCAGTGAGCCGAGACGGTGCCACTGCACTCCAGCCTGAGTGACAGAGCCAGACCCTGTCTTGAAAAAAAAAAAAAAAAAAAGAAAAAAGAAAAAGAAACAGAAATACATCATGGAAATGGAAATTAGTATTACTCAGTGACGTGGGAAATCAATGAGGGAAGAATCTGTTTCTGGCTTCAGAAAATGTGTAAATAATGGCACCACTTATAAACATGGGGAAAAGGAGAAAAGGCAGGTGTGGGACTAAGGCCAGTGAAGTGTGTCAGGGAGGAACACTCACTCACTGTATACTGAGTCTGAGGTGGCTACAGGACACCCAGACAGAGATGATGACTTGGATACACAGACCTGTAGACAGAAAACTCCAAGACTGCAGATGAGATTCGGGGTTATAAGCAGAGATGGAAACTAGGCCCACAGCAGATGAGATCATTCATCCAAGTGTTACAGTGAGAAGGAGAGAGAAACAGACTCCTGAAGAAATAAAGGCAAAGTGAGGAGGAGACACCCTGAAAATAGGGGAGGGGCCAAAGAGGAAAATCAGAAAAATTACGGGGTTAGGAAAAAAGGCACGGTCGGCTGGGCACAGTGGCTCACACTTGTAATCCTAGTACTTTGAGAGGCCGAGGTGGGCCAATCACTTGAGATCAGGAGTTCGAGACCAGCCCGGCCAACATGGTGAAACCCTGTTTCTACTAAAATTACAAAAATTAGCCAGGCGTCGTGGCTCCCAGCTACTCGGGAGGCTGAAGCAGGAGAATAATGTCAAAAGTCACAGAGAAGGAAACCAGTGGAAAGTCTCTCATTGCATTTGACAACTACAGCTACACTGCTTTTAGAATAAGTTTCAGTGGGGAGGCTGGAGAAGAAGCATAGGCTGAAGTGTGCATGGTGGGGAGGGTGGAGAGACAAATGGCACATTGATTCTTTTAAGCCTGTTTACAGGTAAGAAATGTCCATCCATGTAGGTAAGAAAGGAAGTAGGGGCTGGGGTAGGATATAAGGGTTGAGACAAAAGACAGCGAACCACATTTATACTAAAGAGAAGAAGTTATGAGATAGAAAGAGGCTGAAAACACACAAAAAGCAGTGATGACGAAGAGCAGGGTCCATGAGGAGGATGGGGACGAAGGATTCGGCTAGGACAGTGGGAGGGGAGGCTTCTCTCCTGGGACTTTAGGGAAGGATAGGTGCAAAAGAAAGTGAGTTTCCAGGTGATAGAACATGAAGCTAAGGTGGTGTTTCCTGATTTTTACAATTTTTATCTGTAGAATTGAAAGCAGGACAATATCCTGAGCATGGTGAGGAGCTCTGAGAGATGATTTACTCGGTGCAGAGCTGGAGCAGGGTGGCAGTGGGGCAGACGAGGGCATGAGGACAGCAAGGCAACCCCAAGCCCACCTAACACTGGAGTCCACCCAAGGCACACACTCATTTGCCCAAAGGGCAGAGAGGACGAATGACTGATTTTTCCTAAGTTGGAGCTTCACAAAATGGTGGAATTAAAAAATCCAGAGTTATTTTTTAAATATAAAAACAACAAGAAAGTTATTAATAGTTAGGTTAGAGGACAAAGTAATATGCTTCACTACATTTTTTAATCGAAATTTCAATTCAATACATTTCCAACTTCACAATACATGAAAAAGTCAACTAAAGATCCTGCTGAAGTCAAAGAGCAGGTACAGTGGGAGTAAGCAAGTGAAAGCTGGAATGACAGAAAGTAGCCCTCAAGGCAGCAGAGTTTCAGATTTCAGAGGTGAAGATGACTAAAGGTCAATGTCAGCGGAGCTGAACAGGTCTAGGAACTCTAGCGCAATGAGCCGTAGTTCTTTCCCAGAGACATGAAGTCACCCAGGATGAGGAAGGTGGGAAGGAGAGGGTAAGGAGAAAGACAGTCAATGACTGAAGTCAGGAGAGGAGAGGTGCCAAGGCGGTGTGGGGATGTGCTGGCCAGCACAAGCCTTGGAAGAGATCATTTCCATTTGCAGGCTGAAGCGTATTGGCTCAGACTAGAAAATCCTGTGGCTACGTGAGAAGCAAGAATGAGCAGTCTCTTTCTGAGAGATCAGGAGAACATGGCTTACTAGGGAGGCATGTGTGGGGAGGGAGGGGGCAAAGAAGAAGAAGAGTAAGGAGAACATGCACTGGGGGCTGCTCCCAGCAGAGCACAGCTCCAGAGGACAACAACTGCATGGTCCGCAGGAGGGAAGCTTGGTTCTCTCAAGGCTAAGTGCTTTTCAATGAGAAGGCATACAGGAAGAGCCTGGTCCCAATGATGACGGAGGGAGGCCTGATAACGCACATTTTAAAGAGTCTCCCTGCAGCCTTCAACTGCAGGTATACAACGTAAGTCTAAAAGTTGAGGAGACAAATCATAAGAGTTTTATTGATGTATATACTTGAGGATAACTTAAGTTGCAAATGTTTTTACTTTAAAATAAAATATCTCAATTCCAGTTAAAATAAAATTATCAGCTGGGCATGGTGGCTCATGACTGTAATCCCAGCACTTTGGGAGACTGAAGCAGGCGGATCACTTGAGGTAAGGAGTTCAAGACCAGCCTGGCCAACATGGTGAAACTCCATCTCTACTAAAAATACAAAAATAAGCTGGGCGTGGTGGTGCACACCTGTAATCCCAGCTACTCGGGAGGCTGAGGCAGGAGAATCGCTTGAATCCAGGAGGCAGGGGTTTGCAGTGAGCCAAGATCATGCCACTGCACTCCAGCCTGTGTAACAGAGTGAGACACCCTCTCAAAAAAAAAAAAAAAAAAAAAATCCCATTTAGATCAATTCGATAAAACTAATTAGGGGACTCAAATGTAGTGTAGTGCATCCAATAATTGCAATTACAACAAATATATAAAAATTAAAGGCAACACCAGGTTAGGGAAGGAGGATGCAAGCAAGGAGACTGTGGCCCCAGAAAGGCAGTGCAAGTGACCCTGTGATGGGAATGCTCCACTGGTTTGCATCTAGACTGTGGTGGTGATCCCAGGAATCTACACGTGATAAAACTGCACAGAACTTACACACACACACAAACAAGTGCATGTAAAACTGGTGAAACCTGGATGGACTGTATTGTTTCAGGTTCCCAGATGTGATATTGGACTGTAGTTATGCAAGATGTTACCACTGGGGGAAACTAGGTGAGGGGTATACTCGATCTTTCTGTATTATTTCTCACAACTGCATCCAAATCTACAATTTTCAAAATCAGAAGTTTTTAAAAAATTAAACGCATCAAAGCAAGGTGTACAACTGGAAAATACTGTCTTCAAAACTCATGGTAACATTAGAGAATTATTCTCTGTAGCTCAGTGATTCTCAATCAGAGATTTGGAGGCAGGGGAAGGGCACCTAAGTATCAGAATTACTGCCCACACCCGCTATTCCCTGAACGCACACCCACACTGGAACTGCCACCGTGATGAGCCACCTGTTTCGGAGGAAGTGGGTCAAATCTTCAAGTGTGCTGCAACTGAAGAAAATGGAAAACCACTCTTCTAGCTACTTGTCTTTAAGAAAACTTCTAACTGGTAGTAAAGAAAAAAGCATGTAAGAGAAACATAGTATTTAATAGTAATTTATAACAAACATGAAAGATTTTCAGAGACTGCTTCTCATTTGATTTGCCCAAAATCAGCCAATACACCCTTCTTGGAAATGTATTTGGTCAACATAAGAAAAACATTCTATTCATGTAAGAATAAAAATAAGGATTTTTTTCCAGTAACTGATGGATTTTTCAGTGGTACATCCAGACCCTAAATATCTTATGTATAACCAATGACTACAATGTATATAAAGGTATACAGTCTGTGTCCTTGAACAGAGTGAAATGGTTCAACCTACACAGGAGATCTTAGCAGGCAGCACCATACCCTAGTTAACAGGCGAACAACCAGTAACAAGCAAAAACCAGAACGTGATCAATCTGATACTGTTTTTCAAGTCCCTACCAACAAGGAGCCCTAAAGAGAAAACCTATGTTTAGCCCACTAAAGTCAAACATAGGGAAACATGCTGAAGCAGGAAGGAGGCCCAATTTAATATCTGAATAAGCTGCATGAATCAGAACAAAAAATAAAATCACTGCATGATGAATACACCAAAGAACTCTAGTATTATAATTGTTCACACAATTGTGTGCATGTGTGTGTGTATACATCATAATCTAAATGTCCAACAACGGGGAACTTATGCAAAAGAGTGGTATATCCAAAGCCACTGTCAAAGCAATTAAAAATTGTGTTTATAATTAAAAAAAAAGTTTACAATGTACTGCTAAGAAAAGAGCTACAAATGAGTATGTGGCAAGATTCTAATTTTCCGTTTAAAATATATGTTTATTTTTAAAAACTCCAAAGAATATAAACCCAAGTTATTATTTATTTTTAAATAAGTTTGTTCCTTATACTTTTCTCTGTTTTCTAAGTTTTCTACAGCGAGTACATACTACTCTTATAACTTGGGGAAGGAAAAAAACCAAACTACACCAATAACTATTTTATGCAAAACTTACAAAGGCCATGGAATGATATGAAAAGGAAATACATATGGATATTATATAGACATCTATAATTACAATTATTTTAAAGAAAGAAAAACTGTGCATAAGAAAAACACGTTGTGGGAAATACACCAAAATAATGGTGCCTATGTTTGAAGGATGAAATAATTATGGGTAATTATTTTTCCTTCTACTATTCTACACCTTTAAATTCTTAAAGAATGTGTCTTACGTAAATAGGAAAAAAATTACTGTATTTATCAACACTGACCCCCAAGCCCTCCTTTTCACTACATCCTGCCTCCTAAAACAAACCAAAAAATACACATGCACACAAACCCATAAGTACTTACATGGGCTTACATCTCTGTATCTGTTTCGATTTCTGTTTTCTGGAAACTTGGCCACTCTATGAGGATAGTCATGGGACTCATTTCGAATTTCCTTAAAATAACAAAAATATGTTTTAATATCCCTCTTAAATTCTCCACAGCAAAACTTATCTTCCCAGCCAGTGTAAAATAACATGAAGCACTTATGATATGCCAAGTACTATGGAAAGCACATTGTTTACATCAATTAATCATTTAATCCTCACAATACTAATGGAAACGATTTTCTTCCCCATTTTATTTGTGAGGGATGAAAGGCTTTCAAAGGTTAAAAATCCACCAAAGATCCCATAGCTAGTAAGTGGCAGTCCCAGGATTGAACCAAGGTCCTTCAGATGCCAAAGTCTGTGCTCTAGATCTGTTTACTTACTGCTAATTAGGCTCTATTCAACACCTACAAGCAAGCATCAAACACTTTATGAAGCAGAATTAATGCAAGGGAGGTATCTATGGTCAGCCACATCATATTCAAATTCTGACTAAAACTCACAGCATCTACCTAAATTTTGGAGTTTCTACCTGAAAATATTTATTTCTTCATGTTCATGCTATTTAACTGTTACTTTATTTTGAACCCAGAAATATCCTCAAATTTTATTTCTATCACGTTTGTCATTACTTCTCCTTAAAAAAAAAAATTATTTCTAGAGCCATAAATGTTCAGCAACAAGCCTGGTGCGGTGGCTCACGCCTGTAATCCCAACACTCTGGGAGGCCGAGGCAGGCGGATTCCCTGAGGTCAGGAGTTTGAGACCAGCCTGGCCAACATTGTGAAACCCCAGCTCTATTAAAAATACAAAAATTGGGCCCGGTGTGGTGGCTCACACCTGTAATACCAGCGCTTTGGGAGGCCGAGGCGGGGAATCACCTGAGGTCAGGAGTTTGAGACCAACCTGGCCAACAAAGCGAAACCCCGTCTCTACTAAATATACAAAAAATCAGCTAGGCGTGGTGATGGGTGCATGTAATCCCAGCTATTCGGGAGGCTGAGGCAGAAGAATTGCTTGAACCCAGGAGGTGGAGGTTGCAGTGAGCCAAGATCGTGCCATTGCACTCCAGTCTGGGCGACAGAGCGAGACTCTATCAAAAAAAAACCCAAAAAATACAAAAATTAGGCTGTGCGCGGTGGCTCATGCCTGTAATCCCAGCACTTTGGGAGGCCGAGGTGGGTGGATCATGAGGTCAGGAGTTCAAGACCAGCCTGGCCAAGATGGTGAAACCTCATCTCTACTGAAACTACAAAAATTAGCCAGGCGCGATGGCAGGCACCTGTAATCCCAGCTACTCGGGAGGCTGAGGCAGGAGAATCGCTTGAAACCGGGTGGCTGAGGTTGCAGTGAGCCGAGGTCGTACCACTGTACTCTAGCCTGGGTGACAGAGTGAGGCGGAAAAAGCAAAACAGAACAAAAATTAGCCAGGCCTGGTGACGAGCGCCTGTAATCCCAGCTACTCAGGAGGCTGAGGCATGAGAAGCGCTTAAACCCAGGAGGCGGAGGCTGCAGTGAGCTGAGATTGCGCCACTGCAACAACCAGCAGGCCTGAGGCTCATCCTAGGTGCCTTCGGGTTCTCTGCATTTCAACGTAGAAGACATTCTGTAAGGCTATGTCCACACTAAGCTCTCACTACTGATGTATCCAGAATGGCCAGGTTTGATCTCCCAGGAAACAGTGTTCTAAGAATTCAAGTAAATACAGAAATGTAATAGAAACCAAAAAAAAAAGCATTTTAATAGCAAAAATTAAATTATGCTTTTGCTCACATTATCACATGTAAGAAAAGGCATTTTAAAAGTTAGGTGCCATTTTGTTTATTTGTTTTTATAGAGACAGGGTCTCACTTTTTGCCCAGGCTGTTCTCGAACACCTGGGCTCAAGTCATCTACCTGCCTCAGCCTCCCAAAGTGCTACGATTACAGGTTTGAGCCAACACCATCAGCCGAGTATCTGAAGTTTTTATTTATGAAACATGATGCACAAATTTCTAATACAAAACTTCTCCATTTTTCTGGAAGTGAATGGACTGGTAAGAGTACTTTTGCAAGATATAAGACACTGTTATTAGCCTGCAACGTGGAAGAGAAATTTAATTTTATCCCTTCCAAATGGAAAGTTAATTGACTTAATACCATTTATTGGTTTCTGCATTTATCAGTAACACCTGCTCTATCATAAACCAAGTTTCAGCACACACAGGAGTCTGTTTCTAGATCCTCATTCTACTTCACAGAAGCATTTGCTTGCCCTTGAGACAGTATCAAATTTTAGTTACTACAGCTTTGTAATCAATGCATCTGGAAGGCAAGTTGTCCCCTATTTATTCTCCCCATTTGCATTGCAGTTCATGATATTTTAATTAATTTTGTAGTTTTCTTCATAAAGGTATGCTAAAGGTTAGCATAAATGTATAATAAAGGTTTATTCTTAGATACCTGATAGGTTTTGTCGCTACTGTAAATGGGATTAAAACAACAACAACAACAAAAACCTATTGACCATTACTAGTGTATAGGAAAGATATAGATTTGCAGGGAGGGGAGGCTTAAAACAACAGGCAGAGCAGGACTCCCTCCACTTCTTCCACTTCTGTGATACACACACACCCATTTTCCACACTTAAGGCCATCTGTCAGGTGCAGATTTCTATTTTTAGCCCAGAGAAACACACTTCTTTGTGTGCACTATACAAAAGAGGGTAAGGCCCCCAGTATAGTAGTAGGGAGATTTAAAATTTACAAAACACAATACAACAGCCAAGTTCTTGGGGTTAAGAAATACATTCATAACATAAATACATTTTCTCAGCTAATAAGATCTCTTGCATTGAGTCCATTCTTTCAAATCTCCAATATTGTTCTACTTTATAAAAAAAATTTCAGTGAACTTACAAGAACCAATATTTCAAAAAGCAGCTCCCAAAGGTGCATATTAGCTGTTTATTCCAATATCCTCTTTTTCTTTTTTTTTGTTTTTGTTTTTTGAGGCAGAGTCTTACTCTGTTGCCCAGGCTGGAGTGCAGTGGTGCAATCTCAGCTCACTGCAACCTCCACCTCCCGGGTTCAAGAGATTCTCCTGTCTCAGCCTCTTGAGTAGCTGGGATTACAGACGTGCGCCACCATGCCTGGCTAATTTTTGTATTTCTAGTAGGGACAGAGTTTCACTATGTTGGCCAGGCTGGTCTTGAACTCCTGACCTTAAGTGATCCGCCCGCCTCAGCCTCCCAAAGTGCTGGAATTACAGGCGTGAGCCACTGCACCCAGCCCCAATATCCTTTCTTTCTTACTAAAGGTAACTGCTTTTGTTTTCAGACCACAAGGAGCCCAGCTGAAAACTATTTGTCCCAGCCTCTAAGGTCCTGCGACAGTCTGGCCAATGGGAATAAGCAGAAACCACTGGGTTGGGCTGCAGGAAAACGCTGACAAAGAGGACTGGCTCCAGGTACCTTTGTCCTCATTGCTGCCTGCCTGGAACATAGGTTTTGCTGTCGGGGGTGAGGGGTGGGAACAGGCAGGAGCCATCCTGTGACAACAAGGTAAAATGCACATTCCTAAGAAAGGTAAGCAGAAATACCAGCATTGAGTCATGGGTGACATCAAGAAGCCACAGTAACAGCCCTTAAGTCTCTCTCCAGAATTCATATCACATGAGAAACATAAACTCCTAGTAGTTAAATCAGCTATTGATTAATTTTCTTTCCCATGTAGCTAAATCAGGTCTGTAACTAATATACGCAGCAAAACCAAATCTCAACAACAACTAGATCTGACATTGATGAGGCATTTTCAGGAATACCCAAGACACAAAAATAAACAATTTTATAAGCACACTGCATAAGCAATAAAATATACAGTGTCTGTCTAAATGGCATTAGGAAAGCAGACAGCTGAGCTATTCACTAGGTCTATCACATAAGGCAAAGCCAGCTCTACTTGTGTTCTGGAGCTAAAACTTTCCCCTTCTATCACAGATTCCGAATGTTTCCTCTGGGCACAGTGGCTCACACCTGCAATCCTGGTGCTCTGGGAGGCCCAGCTGGAAGGATCACTTGAGGGTAGGAGTTTGAGACCAGCCTGGGCAACACAGTAAGACACCAGCTCTGCCAAAAAAATTGTTCTAATTAGCTGGGGATGGTGGTGTGCATGTGTAGTTCCAGCTTCTTGGGAGGCAGAGGCAGGAGGATTGCTTGAACCCAGGAGTTCAAGACTGCAGTGAGCTAGGATCCTGCTACTGCACTCTAGCCTGGGCAACAGAGTAAGGCCCTGTTAAAAAAAAAAAGTTTCCCATCAGCAGTGAAACCTGTTAATCCAAGGTTTCTCAGCCTCAGCACTACTGACATTTTAGGCTGGCTAATTTTTTTTTGGGGGGGGGGCGGGCAAGTGGGGACTGTCTTGTGTATTGCAGGATGTTTAGCAGCAGCATCCCTGGCCTGTACCCATTAGATGTCAGTGGCACCCCTCCCTGCATCTGAAACAACCAAAACTCTCTCCAGGCATTGCCAAATGTCTTCGACAGCAAAATCCATCATGAACATATCCCCCACCAACACAGTAGAGAACCACCGTTCTCATTTAATACCAAACCACACCTTTAATCAAAACTAGATCTAAATGGCAAGGATCTTTGCTTTAAAGTATAATTTAACCAAAAATTTTAAATCTAATTATTTTTAATATGATTTTTGCTCAAAAAAAGCAAGGAATAATTGAGTCACTAGTTAATTTCTTTCTTAGTGGCAATGATCCAAAATGTAGGCAACTCATAGCACAAAGATATCTTTCACAGTTACTTATAATGTTGAAAGGCTTTAAATAAACTAAATGTCTAATGACAAAGAAAAGACTGGTTGAATAAATCATGGTACATCCAACTGAGTATCACGCAGCTCTTTTAAAAACAGGCCCTCATACCAAATTGGCAGTAGCATAAACTCACAATCTCTTGGAAAGATAATATATGACATAAACAAAGGAAAAACAAATCAGTAAATGGAACTGAGCCATTATTAATACACGCTATTTGGTAAAAAAAAAAAAAAAAAAAAAATTCCACTTAGCTCCTTAGCTGTATTTGAAACTTAAACACACATGTGCATTGCCTACATTAAGACCACACACCACCTTTTTCCAAAGTAGTCTAATTTTTGGAACATTATGAAATGGTCCATTCTGATCAATGGCCTTATAGCTTATCTCCATGCCCAAAGATTTTAAATTGTAAACATACCTACTTTCCTTTTTTTTTTTTTGAGACAGAGTCTTGCTGTGTTGCCAGGCTAGGGTGCAGTGGTGCAATCTCAGCTCACTGCAACCTCAGCCTCCTGGGTTAAATCGATTCTCCTGCCTCAGCCTCCCAAGTAGCTGGGACCACAAGTGCCCGCCACCACGCCCGGCTAATTTTTTTTTGTATTTTTAGTAGAGACGGGGTTTCACCGTGTTAGCCAGGATGGTCTCGATCTCCTGACCTCGTGATCTGCCCGCCTCAGCCTCCCAAAGTGCTGGGATTACAGGCGTGAGCCACCACGCCTGGCCTGAACATACCTACTTTCAGTGTGTTTACTTTCTCCTATTATTTCACCTCCTAATATTTTCACATAATAACATTTAATCCCTCTTGAAATTTGCTTTGAGATATATATGCATGGCTTAAAATAAGGAACTAAACTGATTCTACTATAGAAATAATTTTGCTGGGTTCAAATAATGCTGGGTTGAAATGTAAGAGTAAGATTTTTTATATTCATCTAGCTACTCTTCATTTCATAAGCAGTAATTATGCCTAAATGGTACTGTTTAAATACAGGGACTCTCAAAAGTCTCAGGACTTCTGCTTAAGAAATTCCAAAAGTATACTTCACATAAAGTCATCATTATACTTTGTTTTTCATTGCAACAAGCCTTTCAAGAGAATCACAGAATTCAGAAGGATATCTTTAAGCAGACATTCACAGAATCCTCAAACTAACTTGGTGTTATAGGATGGTCTTGAGAGAAACTGAGGCCAGGCGCTGTGAGTCATGCCTGTAATCCCAATACTTTGGGAGGCTGAGGCGGGAGAATCACTTGAGACCAGTCTGGGCAACACAGACAGACCCCTATCTCTATTTAAAAATTTTAAAATTAGCAAGGCATGGTGGTACACATCTGTGGTCCCAGCTACTTGGGAGGCAGAAGTGGGAGGATCACTTGAGCTCAGGAGGTCAAAGCTGCAGTAAGCTGTGATCACGCCACTGCATGCCAGCCTGGACAACAGAGCAAGACTCTGTCTTTACAAAAAAAAAAAAAAAAAGAGGCCGGGCACAGTGGCTCATGCCTGTAATCCTAGCACTTTGGAAAGCTGAGGTGGGTGGATCGCCCGAGGTCAAGAGTTTGAGACCAGCCTGGTCAACACGGTGAAACCCTGCTGAGGCGGGCAGATTGCCTGAGCTCAGGAGTTTGAGACCAGCCTGGGCAACATGGTGAAACCCTGTCTCTACTAAAATAAAAAGAGTGAGCTGGGCGTCATGGCATGTGCCTGTAGTCCCAGCTCCTCGGAAGGCTGAGGAACGAGAATTGCTTGAACGCAGGAGGCAGAGGTTGCAGTGAGCCGAGATCACGCCACTGCACTCCAGCCCCACCCCACTCCCCCCCCCCAAAAAAAGAAAAAACAAAAAACTAAAGGTTAAAATGACGTAGCCACTTTAGAAAAACAAATGCTGAACAAAGAGTTAACATATGAACTAGCTATTCTACTCCAAGGCACATACCCAAGAGAAACGAATACATACGTTCACACAAAAACTTGGACACATATGTTCATGGTAGCGCTTTTAATAATAGCTAAAAGTAAAACAATCACTTGTCCATCAACTGGTGAATGGATAAACAAAATGGTATATATCTATATAATGGAATCTTACTAACTTAGAAGAAGAAACAAAGTAATGATACATACAACACAGATGAAACTTTAAAACATTATGCTAAGTTAAAGAAACCAGCCGGGCACGGTGGCTCACGCCTGTAACCCTAGCACTTTGGGAGGCCGACGCAGGTGGATCACGAGGTCAGGAGATCGAGACCATCCTGGCTAACACGGTGAAACCCCGTCTCTACTAAAAATACAAAAAATTAGCCAGGTGTGGTGGCGGGCGCCTGTAGTCCCAGCTACTGGGGAGGCTGAGGCAGGAGAATGGCGTGAACCCAGGAGGCGGGGCTTGCAGTGAGCCAAGATCGCACCACTGCACTCCAGCCTAGGCGACAGAGCCAGATTCGTCTCAAAAACAAAACAAAACAAAACAAAAAAACAGATACAAAAGACTACACATGGTATGAGACCAGGACAGGGAAATCTGGAGACAGAAAGTAGATTAGTGGTTGTCAGGGGTTGGGACGTGGGTGAGAATGGAGAATAACTGTATGTACCCAGTCTCTCCTTGGGGTGTTGAAAATATTCTGAAATTAAGATTTAGTTCCACAGCTGTGAATATACTAAAAACCACTAAACTGTACCTTTTAGGTGAATTTTATGGTATGTGAAATATATCTCGGCCGGGCGTGGTGGCTCATGCCTGTAATCCCAGCACTTTGGGAGGCTGAGGCAGATCACGAGGTCAGGAGATCGAGACCATCCTGGCTAACATGGTGAAACTCCATCTCTACTAAAAAATACAAAAAATTAGCTGGCCATGGTGGTGGGCACCTGTAGTCCCAGCTACTCGGGACACTGAGGCAGGAGAATTGCTTGAACCCAGGAGGCGGTGGTTGCAGTGAGCCAAGATCGCGCCACTCACTGCATTCCAGGCTGGGTGACAGAGCAAGATTGTCTCCAAAAAACAAAAAACAAAACAAAACAAAAAAACAAAAACACTCTGGGCCAAGGCAGGAGGATCGTTTGAGGCCAGGAGTTCAAGACCAGCCTGGGCAACATGGTGAAACCACGTATCTACAAAAAATAAAAATAAAAATAAACAAATAATAAATAAAAATAAAGCCAAGCGTAGTGGTGTGTGCCTGCAGTCCCAGCTACTTGGGAGGCAAAGCTGGGAGGATCACTTGAGCCCAGGAGGTCAAGGCTGCAGTGAGCAGTGACTGTACCACTGCACTCCAGCCTGGGTGACAAAGTGAGACCCTGTCTTAATAAATAAATAAATAAATAAATGAATGAAATAAAAATGGAACTCCTGTATCAAGGGCATATTTTGCCAATATTTCTCAAGAAAGACTGAAAGTGAGGTTTTGCCTCACACTCAACATTATCAGTACTTTTTTTTTGGTCCTCAGATGTTGTCAAGATTTTTCTGTATTGCTTACTCTTTCAGATGTACCTCAAATTTAAACTTTCTTTTGGCTGACTTCAAAAAAAATACATTATAGATACGTGCCAAGTCTTCATCAGAACTGGGTTAGCTTCTCCATTTGAGTCTTCCTTGTCGCTTAATAGAGTTTCGCTTCAGTCTCCTCTGTTCCCTTTCAGGAATTTCTATCACAGACTTGGGGAAGTGCTCTCTCCTAACGCTCATTTCGCACACCTCTTTCCTGAGTTCTGAGAGATTTTTCTCAAGCCACCTCAGTGTTCTGCATTATCTACTCTGCTAGTTGGTACTGAACATTCTATTTTAACAATTGTGTGTTATAACTTTAAAAACTCTTTACTGTTCTCAGTTTCTTTTCTTTTCTCCACCTGCTCTTGTATTTGGACACCTGAATTACAGCTGCCTCTACCTCATACTATTTTGCATGCCCTCAATGATCTTGGGGTGAATTTTTCGTTTGTCTAACAACATATGTTTGGTCATCTTTACAGAAAGTGAATACACACATCAGTTCTTAACCCACACCTGTGTGGCTGCTTACACTGTTCACTATCAATTCCTTAAGTCTCAAATATGTGGGAAAGACCCTTCTCTAGTGTGAAGTAATCACAAAGGCTTGTTCTTACCACTGCACTTTGGTCACTTCAATGATAAATCAGAAAACAAAAACAAAAGCTTCCAGTGCATGGGATTACAAGACCTTAATAGTCCTGGGAAATTATACTTATTTGTCATAGTTTTTTTTTTTTTTTTTTTTTTTTTTTTTTTGAGACTGAGTCTCACTCTGTCTGGACTGACTGGAGAGACTGGAGTGAAGCGGCGCCATCTCAGCTCACTGTAACCTCCGCCTCCCGGGTTCAAGCGAATTCTCCTGCCTCAGCCTCCCAAGTGGCTGGGATAACAGGTGCATACCACCATGCCTGGCTAATTTTTGTATTTTTAGTAGAGACAGGGTCTCACCATGTTAGCCAGGCTGGTCTTGAACTACTGACCTCAGGTGATCCGCCCGCCTCGGCCTCCCAAAGTGCTGGGATTACAGACGTGAGCCATCACTTTCATTTGTCATAGTTTTCTGCCTTTCTTGCTGTCAATTTTTACCTCTATTTACACAATTATGCCTAACAACTCTTTCTTTTTAAAAACTTCAAACTTCAGGCCGGGCGTGGTGGCTCACGTTTGTAATTCCAGCACTTTGGGAGGCTGAGGTGGGCGGATCACGAGGTCAGGGAGATTGAGACCAGGTGATCTGCCCGCTTCAGCCTCCCCAAGTGCTGGGATTACAGGCGTGAGCCACCACACCCAGCTCCTGATTTGTTTTAACAAGTGAAGCTATAAAACAAAGGCTCATATTCTGAATTTTAAAGTTTTAAGGCTGGGCGTGGTGGCTCACGCCTGTAATCCCAACACTTTGCGGGGCCCAGGCAGGCGAATCACTTGACATTAGGAGTTTGAGACCAGCCTTGCCAACACGGCAAAACCCTGTCTTTACTAAAAGTACAAAAACTAGCCGGGCACAGTGGCACGTACCTGTAATCCCAGCTACTCGGGAGGCTGAGGCAGGAGAATCGCTTGAACTCCGGAGGCGGAGGTTACGGTGAGCCGAGAACACGCCACTACACCCCAGCCTGGGCAACAGAGAGACGCCGTCTCAAAAAAATAAATAAGTAAAATTTTAATTTTATTTTACTTATATTTTTGAGACAAAGTCTTGCCTTGTCGCTCAGGCTGGAATGCAGTGGTGTGATCACAGCTCACTGCAGCTTTGACTTCAGAGGCTCAAGTGATCCCCCCACCTCAGCCTCCCAAGTAGGTGGGACTGCAGGCACACCACCATGCCTGGCTAATTTTTTATTTTTATTTGCTATGTTGCTCAGACTGGTCTCAAACTCCTGGTCTCAAGCAATCTGCCTGCCTCGGCCTTCCAAAGCGTTGGTATTACAGGCGTGAGCCATGGCGCCTGGTTTTGAAGTTTTTATTTTAAAAATCTATATTACTGCAACTTAATTTCCATCATTATTGGGATGAAATAGTTATAATATTTTATTAAATAATGTCAAATAATATTTTTAGTATTTCGTACATAGCTTTGTTCTATGTATGGCATACAGAAAACATTACATCGTTAGACCATATTCTCCCTCGAACTGCTACGATGTAGTAGCAAATAAGAACTTAAGAAATTGAAAAAGAATAATCTTCTGTTAAATTTTAATTTTATAAGGCAGGACCTTAAGATAATCCCAAATTGATAATGAGTTTCTCCTTATGGGCTAACATACCTACATTTCTTTCTTTATACTTTAGGTCTCTAAGTGAATCCTAAATTATATGATGAAAAGTGTTCCCTTTGTTAGTCAGATGTTTGTGCATATACTCTCTACAAAGATGCTCAGAAAAGGACACAGTGAAGTATGAAGAATCTTGCATACTTTGAAACACCATTACTTTAGGATGGTAAAATAACCACTTACTTATAGCCCTTAATATGCCTGCCACTGGTTGGGGAGAGAAGATCCCTGGTGGAGTAAGTTCTTTTCTTCATTACATTTTTTTTTTCTTTGAGAAGCTCTCTTTGAGGAAGAGAGTTGAGAGACTAAAACAGCTCACTGTCACTGAACCCTACTGTGTGTCAGGCATGTGCTATGTGCTTTTATGTGTGTTATCTAAGAGGTGGTTACAAATGAGAAAACAGACTCGACTTCCAAGATTATACTGCAGTTAGGTAGCAGATACAGATAGGAATCCAGTACTTAACTTTAGCATATATGTACATATAGAAAGAGAGAGAGAGAGAAAAGCGTGTTGTTTGTTGTTTGTTTTTTTTTTTTGAGACAGAGTTTCGCTCTGTTGCCCAGGCTGGAGTGCAGTGGCGCGATCTTGGCTTACTGCAAGCTCCGCCTCCCAGGTTCACGCCATTCTCCTGCCTCAGCCTCCCGAGTAGCTGGGACTACAGGCGCCAGTGACCACGCCCGGCTAATTTTTTGTGTTTTTAGTACAGATGGGGTTTCACCGTGTTAGCCAGGATGGTCTCGATCTCCTGACCTCATGATCCGCCCACCTCAGCCTCCCAAAGTGCTGAGATTACAGGAGTGAGCCATCGCACCCGGCAGCACATACATATTGTTTTACTCATATTTACATATATTTATATACATATGCTCCCTATGTATATATGGATTACATGGACTTGGCAAAAATTAAACTGTACAAAAGGGTATATAGTGAAAAAGTTAAGTCACATTCTCCTCTCCCTCAATCCTTTCCCTTAGGTGATAACTGTAACCAGTGCCTTGTATATTTTCCAAGAGACATTCTATCCATATATAAGCCAGACTGCCTGTCTGTCTTCCTCCATCCAAGTATCCATCCCACCCTCACAAAACAGATATTAGCATACTGTTTTGCACTTTGCTTTTTCACTTGGTATATCTTAAAAGTACTTCCATATAGATGATGAGTTCTTTTTAACAATTTAATAGTATTCATCACTTAGCCAGTCATCTATAATAGGACACATAGGTTATTTCTAGGTTTTAGCTATTATAAATAATGCTGCTATGAATAACCTTTCAAAGAAGCTATATCAATGTATACTGTCACCAATAATATAAGAAACTGCCTGAGCTTCACCTACACAATTATATTAACAAACTTTTTCATCTTTGTCTGATAGGTGAAAAATGGTATTATTATAGTCATAATTTGAAATTGTTATTATTGCGAAGGTGAACAGCTTTTCCTGTTTTTAAAAGCCATTTGTATTTCCATTCTCTTTTTGATATGTAGGAGTTCTTTACATATTAAGAAAGTTCAATTTTTGTCACATATTGAAAATATTTAAAATTTTTTATCTTTTGACCTTTATGATATTTTTTTATGTCAAAAATTTAAATTTTTATGAAATCAAACTTAAACCTTTTTTTTCTAGGTTTCTGTGACATGGCATTAAAAAATCCTTTTTCACTCTGTTGATTACAAAAAATTTGCTCCATTGTTTTCTTATATAATTTTATGGTTTCATTTCTTTTATGTTTAGATTATTGCCCAACCGGGACTTTACTGTAGTATAAAGAATGAGGCAGGCCAGGCATGTTGGCTCAGATGTATAATCCCAGCTCTCTGAGAGGGAGGTGGGCTGATCACTTGAAGTCAGGAGTTCAAGACCAGCCTGGCCAACATGGGGAAACCCTGTCTCTACTAAAAATACAACAATTAGCTGGGCGTGGTGGTGCACACCTGTAATCCCAGCTACTGAGGAGGCTGAGGCAGGAGAATCGCTTGAACTCAGCATGCAGAGGTTGCAGTAAGCCGAGATCGTGCCGTAGCATTCCAGCCTGGGCCACAGAGCAAGACTCTGTCTCAAACAAAACAAAACAAAACAAAACAAACAAAAAAACAAAAACAAATAAAAAACCCACAAAAAACATAGAACAGAAGCAGTTCCCACTGTTACGAAGTTACTCCAACTTTCTAGGGCTACCCTGATGTACCAGGTCCTTTACTGGGACTAGAGGGGTACAAACTCTAGGAATCCTGTAGCCTTACCTCAAACCACAGGAAGAATTCCTAGAAGTACTATAAAGTAAACTGTAATGAGAAATTGATAGCTTTCAGACTATAAAACTGTTCAAATATAGTGAAAGAAGAAATAAAATAATTCAGTATCAGATTTTCCTTAGGGGAATGAAAGCAGTTTGAAAAAAGGTTATAAATGATCAGTGACACGAACCAAATGAAACTGACAGAGCAAACGGCATATTAAATCAGACGTACTGGATTTGAAAAGTTATTCATTGCATTCCCTTCCTCCATTCCTTTCGTTTGAAAAGTATCCAACCTTGAGCCAGTTTCTTTGTTTTGAGACAAACAGTGCTGGGATTACAGGTGTAAGCCACCAGCCCGGCCCCTGAAATCAGTTTCTTGACCACAATTTCTTATCCTAGGGATCACCAGGCTGGCCTATGAACCTACTAAAACCACATGCTAAGTTTGTGGGGGATTGTATTTGTGCGGACATTTCCTCTCATAAACATGTTTCATCTTAAAGGTGTCTAAAGGTATCCATGATCTTTAAAAGCAAGGATTTCACTGTTAAGTCAAAACAACTTCTTGAACCATTAGTAGTACTGTACCATACATAGAACATTAAATCGGCACTACATTTAAATACATTTAAAATGGCATTACGTTCATTTTTAAAAGCTATTTCAGATAATGGCACTGCAGGGCAATGCTATTCCAATTAAGAATGTAACAGGCTGGACGCGGTGGCTCACGCCTGTAATCCCAGCAATTTGGGAGGCCAAGGTGGGTGGATCACCTGAGGTCAGGAGTTCAAGACTGGCCCAGCCAACACAGCGAAACCCCATCTCTACTAAAAATACAAAAATTAGCCGGGTGTGGTGGCGCATGCCTGTAGTCCCAGCTACTTGGGAGGCTGAGGCAGGAGAATCACTTGAACCAGGGAGGTGGAGGTTGCAGTGAGCCAAGATCGTGCCACTGCACTCCAGCCTGAGTGACAGAGTAAGACTCCGTCTCAAGAAAAAAAAAAAAAAGTATATAACAGAAAAGTTTAGTTTTCTTCTACTCAGGAAAGTGAGAGCTTATATTCTTTAAAGTTAGCCTGTGGAACTGTATCTCTTCCTCAGTTATCAGCTGCTATGTCTTAAATTTTACATGCTAAACTGATTGAGGATTTAGTATATGGCTAATCACTCTTATCCAAAGTAAGAGTGGTATTATTAAAAGTTCCAGTTTATTAGTTGGTTTAAATATCCTCTGACTCTCAACAGCTTTCCATTAAGAAAAAACTACCTTAATGGGGCATTAAGTTAAGGAATAGAGAGTAGAGAATCTAGATGAGGATTTCCAAGGGAAACAAATCATACGTAACGTTTATTCAAGAAAGTGAAGAGCACACTATGCTAATTTTAATTTCGCATACCCAGACCTTATCTGTCCATCTCTCTGGTTTATCTGGACTATTTGAGGACCAAAGGGAAGAATGGGAGTAGAGAGTGGACAGGTAAGAGGACAAAGACAAGGCAGCTAAAAGAACAGCAGGGGACTGAGAGAGCTATAACAGTTCTCCAACTGGGAATCAGAAATTCTCTGTGGAGTAACAATCTGGAAAAAGTAAAAAGGCCTTTTAAGAATCTGGTTGGCCAAGCACTGTGGCTCCCCAGCATTATGGAAGGGTGAGGCGGGAAGATCGCTTTAGCCCAGGAGTTCGAGACCAGTCTGGACAACATGGTGAGAACCCGTCTCTACAAAACATAAAAAATTAGCCAAGCATGGTGGCGTGCATCTGTGCAGTGAGCCGTGATCTCATCACTGCACTCCAGTCTAGGTGACAGAGTGAGAACCTGTCTCAAAAAACAAAACAAAACAAAATTCTGGTTAAGGGCTGGGCATGGTGGCTCATGCCTGTAATCTCGCCACTTCTGGAAGCCAAGGTGAGCAGATCACTTGAGGCCGGGAGTTCAAGACCAGACCAGCCTGGCCAACGAGAACAACAACAACAAAAAAAAGAAGAAGAAGAAGAAATGTGTCAGGCGTGGTGGTGTGTGCCTGTAGTCCCAGCTTCTCGGGAGGCTGAGGCAAAGGATCACTTGAGCCAGGAGTTGGAGTCTGCAGTGACCTACGATCGTGCCACTGCACTCCAGCCTGGGTGACAGAATGAGACCCCTTCTCAAGAAAAAAAGAAGATTCTGGTTAAAATCAAGAAATCAAAAAGGCAACTAGAAAAGCTAGGAGACAAACGCAACTATCTGGATTTCCGTAATTATAGATATCAGTAATCTATAAACACATGTCAAAGGCAAAACAATATGATTTCTAGGTATACATTCCCCATTGGGGCACCCATCCCAAGGCTGCTTTCCCTTCAAGCAGTGGTCTTTACCTTTTGAGGGATCACAGACAAATCCACTAAGAAACTGACAAAAGCTACAGAATCACCTAGAAACGAAATACCTGGGAACACACGTACATAAAATTTAGCAGTTTCAGGAGATTTGCAAATACCTTTCAAGTCTGATCCCTGGATCCCAGACACTGTTTTAAAGGCCTCAAGTCCCAAAATGACCCTACCTATTATAACACATCCACTCCCTCCTAGCCATCAAAATTAAGACGATTCCCTCTGTGCCACTGATCTCAAATAGATCATAAGAAGAAAGCACTACAGGTAGTCACATGGGTAAATTAGGGCAGTGCTGAAACGAGAATCAGAAGGACTGGATTTGAGTCCCAGTTATGACACTAGCAGATATTGTAACATCCGGTAAGTCACAACACTGTATTGGCCCAGTGTTTCCTCAGCCATAAATGAGGGGTTTGGAATAAACTAAGGTGCTGACATTTTAAAAGCGAACAGTTTTCCTGTGTTTACTGAATATTTACTGAGCATCTAACATGTTTCAGGTCCCATAGGTAGGTGGTGGGAAAACGAAGAAAAAAAAAGACCACCCTCAAGGAGCTACACAGAACAGACAAGTAGACAGTTACAAAACAATGTGGTTTATATTCTAATACAAGAATATAGAGAACTAAGAAATGAGAGAAGGGGGAGCATTTAACTTTGCCCAAGGAGACTACAGTCTAGTCTTGAAGATGTTTCCCAAACAGATATCGCAGGCATGGAGTATATCCAACACATGAAGACTCCAAGGTGAGAGAGAGTAGCCAATCTTCAAGGGAATTCAGAGTTTGTGCAACCACGTAAAAGCACTGAGATTAGACAGCAGGCAGGAGAATGTGTAACTAGTAGGCAAGGTAAGTGTTTTAGAATAAGACAGCTTTGATTCACCTGCCTAACTGGCTGCCCCACTGTAAGTATGAGAAGAACAGTGTGCACTTGATATCTGACTTCTAAAAATTAGCTGACTCACAAATGCTAAAAATTGTTCTCTAACAATATTTGAACTACAAATTTCTAATAAAGAAAAATGGCGGCCAGGTACAGTGGCTCATGCCTATAATCCTAGCACTTTGGGAGGCCAAGGCGGGTGGATCACAAAATCAGGAGATCAAGACCATCCTGGCTAACACGGTCAAACCCCGTCTCTACTAAAAATATAAAAAATTAGCCTGGCGTGGTGGCGGGCGCCTGTAGTGCTGGCGGGCGCCTGTAGTCCCAGCTACTCAGAAGGCTGAGGCAGGAGAATGGCGTGAACCCGGGAGGCAGAGCTTGCAGCGAGCCGAGATGACGCCACTGCACTCCAGCCTGGGCAACAGAGCAAGACTGTCTCAAAAAAAGAAAAAGAAAAAAGAAAAATGGCCAGGCACAGTGGCTCATGCTTGTAATCCTAAGCCTTTGGAAGGCTGAGGTGGACGGATTACTTGAACTCACGAGTTGAAGACCAGCCTGGGCAAGATAGTTAAACCCTGTCTCTACAAAAAATACAAAAAAATTAGCCAGGCCCAGCTACGTGGGGGACTGAGGCAGGAGGATGTCTAAAGCCCAAGAGGTCGAGACTGCAGTGAGCTGAGATCACGCCACTGCACTCCAGACTGGGTGACAAAGTGAGACCCAGTCTCAAAAAGAAAAGAAAGAAAAAGGAAAAAAAGAAAGAAAAAGAAAAATGTGGCTGGGCGTGGTGGCTCACACCTGTAATCCCAGCAGCACTTTGGGAGGCCGAGGCAGGTGGATCACCTGAGGTCAGGAGTTCAAGACCAGCCTGACAAACATGGTGAAACCCCGTTTCTACTAAAAATACAAAAATTAGCTGGGCATGCTGGTGGGCACCTGTAATCCCAGCTACTCGGGAGGCTGAGGCAGGAGAACTGCTTGAACCCGGGGGGAGCGGAGGTTGCAGTGAGCTGAGATCACACTACTGCACTCCAGCCTGGGGGACAGAGCAAGACTTGGTTTCAAAAAAAGAAAAATGAAGTCAGTCAGGAGTTCCATTGTTTATAAACCCTAATTAATCAACCAATTTCCAAGAGGCTGAGGTGAGAGGCTCACCTGAGCCCAGGAGTTTAAGGTTGCAGTGAGCTATGATCGCACCACTGCACTTGTACTCCAGACTGGGCAACAGAGTGAGAACTCTTTAAAAAAGAAAGGAATTTAAAAATAAATAAGCCAAATTCCTTCTGAGCCATCACTTCTTAGAAACAACCCATAACATAGCTTTTGCGATTCCCCAGTTTTAGTCTTTTCCTCAGTAGGCACACAGACTCCATTCCTTCTCTCTGCCTTTCTCAAAGCTCAGCCTGATGAAAACAGCAATCAGCAGTGACAAAAGGAAAAGCCAAAAAGGGATCATGAACATTACTCAAAAAGTCAGAATTAACCTCACACAATCAGACCAAATTAAACTCTTCCAACTGCACCCTTTGTTTTGCTGTTCTTGTTTTAGAGACAGGATCTCACTCTGTCACCTAGTCTATAGTACAGTGGCACAATTATGGCTCACTGCAGTCCTAACCTCCTGACCTCAAGTGATCCTCCCACCTCAGCCTCCCAAAGCGCTGGGATTACAGGGATGAGCCACCGCCTGGCCAGCACTCTTTCACGATCAATTCTTCCACCTGTGTGCTCTTGGTCCCACTGACTCTTGCTTTCTAAGATTTCTGGCTCCAACAATCATCCCTTCTATTTCAACCTCCACCTCTCTCTTTAGGTTCATCCCTGCAATCACATAAATATATCAAGTTGCCCTTTCCTCGTAAAAAGTCATTCATTCAGCACATATTTTCAAGTGCTTACTAAGCACCTGGTACTGTGCAAAGCACTGGCAGTGCCTTCATGAAACTCTGAAGAAGTAATAAAAAATATAAACTCAGATTAACAGAGTCTGTTCTGCTCCAACCCAATAATTCATTTCTAAGAAACCTCCTATTATCAAACTCATGAAATAAAAGACACTTTTCAAAAGGAGCAAAAAGGAATAAGGGACCAGAGTTCCAGACTCAAAATACTAAATTCATTTTTCCCGCAAGAATTTCAACAAGGTATCAAGTTCTCCTACCACTAAGCAAGTCCAGCTTTTAGTTGTACTCAGTTTTTGCTCAAGAGCAAAGCCTTTCTTTTCCCAGCTCCATGAGCATTACCAAAAAAAGCACAACTCTTCAAAAACATTATCAGAAACATCACCCACTGTTGTGCTACACAAAGCAGAAAGCCACCTTAAACACTTTTCCTACTCAAGCTGTGTTACTTTCAAGATAGTGGTTTGCTTAATGCAAATTGTGTTCCCGAAATCATTTGCTGCTGTATGACATCCAATTCCCGCTATGAAAGGGGAAGTCTTGGGATGCTAAAGAAGTACGCAACAGGGGCTCATACCCAGCATGGGCAGGTCAAGAAGGCCTGCCAAGGAAGTGAGACTTCAGGGATGAGTAGGAGGCAGTTTAAGCAAGAAAGGAAAGAGAAGGGGGGAAAGTTGTGCCAAGGCAAAGAGAACGACATTTACAAACGCCCTAAGGGGAGAATGGACACACACACTTCCAAGAATACAACACAGTGGAAAAGAGGGAGGAAAGTGATAGGGGAAATCAAGCAAGAGACACAGGCCATGAGGTCTTGTGAGCCGGAGGAGGGGCTGAATTTACACTGTGAGCAACGGGAAGCCGTTCAAGGGTTTAAGTGAGAAGTCACACAATCTTGCTTCATTTTAGCTACCTCTCCCCACTTCTTCAAGTTGGGCTTCTAAAAAGAGCAGTGTACACTTGGTAGTTTGCATTTCCTCCTACCTTCTCTCCTGAACTCCGGGTATCTGTCTTGTGTAGTCCGCTGACACGACTCCCTTTAAGGTATCTGTTAATCTAGCTGCTCAATGTCATGGCCCTCTCAGGCTGGCCCTTACCTGTCAGGTGGCCCTGCTCACCCTCAACTCCCTCCACTGCTTTCCTCCCCACTTCTGTGGTTGTTCCTCACCAGTCTTTTTTGCAAGTTCCTCTTTCTCCACCCATCCTTTAAATGATGTCTGTCAAGATTCTGTCCTTGGCCTTTGATATTTCCAAACGCTCTGTATCTTCCCTAGATGATCCCATCAATGTCTAAGACCTCAAATATCACCCATGTGTTCATGATTTCCAAAATCACATTTACTCAGACCCTCTCTCCCAAACTCCAAATTTATACATTCAACTAGCTTCATTTCAGTGTCTCGCAGGTACCTCAAACAGAATTAAAGTTTCAAAACCAAACTTGTACATAACGTATACCCCTTTACCATTTCATTTCAAATCTGTATCTCCCCTCCATCCCTCCTGCCACTGCCTAACAGAAGTTCATCAGGTCTCTTCAGGTTTACTCCAACCGACTACTGCCCTGTGCTGCGTGCCTACACTTTCCTCATCCAGTCTGCTAGCAGTCAGAACGATCTTGCTAACAAGTAAATATGATCAGCCCCGAGCAGTGGCTCATGCCTGTAATCCCAGCACTTTGAGAGGCCGAGGCAGGCGGATCACCTGAGGTCAGGAGTTCGAGACCAGCCTGGCCAACATGGTGAAACCCTGTCTCTACTAAAAGTACAAAAAAATCAACCGGGCATGGTGGTGTGTGCCTGTAATTTCAACTACGCAGGAGGCTGAGGTAAGTGAATCACTTGAACCCGGGAGGCAGAGGTTGCAGTGAGCTGACATCGCACCACTGCACTCCAGCCTGGGTGACAGAGCGGGACTCTGTCAAAAAAAAAAAAAGAAGCAAATATGATCATGGTATTTGCAGACTTACAATTCCACAGTGAGTTCCTATTAAACAGCTCAAATTCCTTAGTCTGATCTAGGCTCTGCCTTACTCTCCAGCATCTCAACTTCACACCAGTCTCCAGGCTAAACTGTGGGTGGTTCTCTCAGCATTCCCTCAGTGCCTTTGTGCACTCCCTCCTTGCTGGAACAGTAATTCTCTTCACCTCCCTCGTCCTCTTCCCCTGGCCAATGTCTTTCAAGACTTAGGTGAGGTCCTCCCTCCCCCGAGAAGCTTCATCAGAACTCCCATGTGCACCCCTTTTTGGGAAATACAGGACTCCTAGGTACCCAACTCCACAAGACCCTGTGCTTCAAGCTAGCTTTACATGTATCACTTTAACGTTTTCATCAGCTTACCTATTTACAGGGCTGCATCCTTAAAAACTGGGACTCCTGTCTTTTAACAAGAATCCTCAGTGTCTAACACTAGCACATAACAAGCATGTTATGAACGAATGAATGAAAATATGGAACTACAATGAGGCCCCAAAAGAATAAGCCCTAGAGTGAGCACCTCGAGGGCAGGAACCTTGCCAGGAGCATTCTCTGCTGAATCCCCAAGGCCAGGAGCAAAAGCTGCAACTCCACTGGGGGTCCGGGCATATTTGTGGAATGGCTGAATGGACGTTCTAAGGCCACAGGAAAACACATAGCCCAAACTTCCTGACTTGCTTTCCATTACTAACTTGCTTGGTTTGTGACCTACTTTTACTGTAACACCAGTGTGCATGCCATGGTTTCTACTGACCAAACTAATGGTCTTGTTTTCAACTAGGAAAAAATAATAAGAGCATTGACCAACCAAGGAAACTACAGGATTCCTCGGTAAGAATCCATAGAAGGATTTCCTTATCTTTTTGAAAATGGATGTGAAATCTCCAGTGGATGCGAGTTAAGTTCATTTTTCTGGAAAGAGGAATCACAATTCTCATTGAATTTTCAAGGATATTAATGATACCAAAGAAAATTAAATTTCTTAAACCAAAATGTTAAGCTGAATTAAGTTATATTCACTTTTCTCTTTTCAAATCTATTTCGATATATAACCTATCCCTTAGAGAGACAGCAGCCTCTGCTAAAACAAATGTAACTGGAGAAGATGCAGCTGGCAGGCTCTCTCACATGAAGATTCCTACCAGAATTTGCGTTTCAGATTGTCTATAATTGGAAGAGTCCTTACCAGCATTCTTTAAAACTTAGAGCCCTATTCTAACATACTCTGTATCATGGGAATCAGAATATTTATACTTCCCACTGTGTTCAAGAAGAAAACGTTACTTTCTGAACACATTTTTCACTGTCATCTAATTAAATGGAAAGGGGAAAAACCCAGGATCATCCACATTTACAGGAAAGCCCGTCTTTTCTTTTACTTTACACAGAGAGAACCAAACATCAGAAGCAGCATTAACTTAACCATCACCAAATTCAATCTTGGGAATAATACGACAAGGATTAAACGAAGGGGAAAGCAGTTACATCATTTTAAAAGAGATAAAGTTTTGTTTGAATTAAAAGGCAGTCTAGTTGACATAAAAAAAGCGAATCACAGGTGTTTATACTACATATTGCATCTGTGTGAGCTGAACAGGCACGATTAGGGCGATAGGCATCGGAACACCGTGCCCCCGGGGAGGGGATGAGGGCACTTTCTCAGGGCAAGGAAAGGCTATTTTGATTTGAGGGGGCTTGCAAGAGGGGATTCATTTGTGACACCCGTCTGGGAGCACACATGAAAGCTGCGTTTCACTGTAGGGAAAGTATACCTCAGTAAGGAAAACTATAAAGAGAATGACACGCTATCACTGGACGAACACAAGCAAAGCCTCTTTCGTTCCGGGAAGGTTCTATGGGGGCCGAACCCACGCTGGGCGCTGCTGGGCCACGGGGGAAAATGAAGACGGAGGGTCCCGAGAGCGCTGCCCTCGCCAGAGGCCACGAGCCACCCCCAACCACCGCGGCTCCGCCAGGAGAGCGAGCTTCGCCTCGCAGAGGGCTGCGGCGGCCGGCCCGGCGCCCAGAGCGGCCTGCTCCCACAGGTCCTGCGCGGGCGCCAGCTGGACCCGGACGCCGCGGCCCGGCTCGCCCGCCCCCGCCCTCACCGCTCCCGGGGACGCTAGCTGCCCACCCGGCCAGAGAAAGAGCTGTCCGCGAGCAAGAACCAAGCACAGCGGCGTGGGAGCTACGGCGGAGCTACGGCGAAGCTGCGGCCCGGAGGCGCGCGCCCGAGCGCCCCCACGGCTTTCCCAAGGACCCCCAGACCCGGCCGCGCAACGCTGGTGGCGCATCCACGCGCTCCCCAAGAAGCCGCTGTGGCACCGCCCTCCAGAACTAACTGCGCTTGCGCTAACCATGAGCTGCTCAGCTCAAGTATGCCTTTTTTTTTTTTTTTTTAAAACCAAAAGGAGCAAGAGAGCGGTCAGCGCAGGCGCGCCCCTGACGCGGCCCGCGCCGCCACTTCCGCCCCGAGCGAGAGGCTAGAGGCGAGAGGCGGGGGAGGCGGGAGGGACCCTGCGGACAGGGCACGAGTCCGGGTCTCGGAGGAGGTCGGCGACTGCCGCGTGGGTCCGCGACTCACCAAGTACAGCGGCTGCCAGCGACGCTGAGTATCCAACTCTTCGAACTCCCGCTCGATGGTGGTGGGCATGGCTGCGGGAGCGAGCTGGCGCGAGCAGAGCCTGCGCCGGCGGAGAGGCTCAGGCCCCGCACGATCCGGGGAGAGCGCTGGCGCTGCGGCGCATGCGCGCTGCGCGCCGCGCCCCGCCCCCACGCCAAGCCTGGTCGGCCGTGGGGAAAGTACCTGGAGCGTCGGACGTCAGCGCGCAGACTCGGCGCCCGAGCGCGGCGCGGAGTCGGCGGCGGGGCGGGGCGGGGCGGGGCGGGGCGGGGCGCCCAGGTGGGAGGGGGCGGGGCCAGGGGACCACCCGGCGGCCGTGGTCCCGGCGCGCGGCACGAGGTGAGCCGCCCCTTGGGCTTGCGTCTTCCGACAAGAGAGAGGCGGTGGTGTGGGTAGCGCGGGGTTACTGGAATGGGACTCCCTGAGGAAGTCCCCTGAGAAGTCGCCGGCACGCTCCGCCTTCCTTCTTGCTTCCCATTTCTCGTTTTGTTCTCAGCCTTCATAGTTTTTTAAAGTGCTGTATTTGAATATTACTTTAAACATCATCTAGGTCAGTTTAGCGGCCTGTGACCAACTTGGAAACAAATTCCTCATTCTTTTCTGCCCTGGTGTCAGCTCGTGTAAGCCTGCAGATTTTATGCCAAATAAACCGCTGGAGCAAAAGGAAAGGCAGCCAGCCTCTCCCGGAATTTGGGAGAGGGATACCTTGTTAAGAAAACGTTCTACAACTTACGAATTAGATTTAACTGTAAAAAATAGCACGTCCTCTTTTACCAAACAAACGTACTAGTTAGGGAAATCATCTTGCTTCAGATTTAAGATAGTTCTTTTTTAGTGCTTGTAATATCCTGCTGTATAATCTTCATAAGAAACGTGAAGGGTTAGGAAAGGTTTAGCCGTGCTGTCCAGTATTGGGATTTAAATTTTAAATATTAACTTAATTCCTCAGTGGCACCAGCCACATTTCAGGTGTGCCATAACCATGTATGGCTAGTGGCTGCTATGTGGCAAAGTACATATGTAGAACGTTTCTATCATCGAAGACAGTTCTTTTGGACAGAGCCGGCCGAGAGGATTACAATACTTGGGGCAGAAAAATGTCCTTAATCATATAAAATAATGAAAACCCTAGCCAGAAAAAAAAAAAAAAGTTGGCTACGGAAGCTAGAAGAAATCGTATTAACAAAAAAGCAGTCAGCAAGCTTTCTACTTACATAGTGTGATTTAGAGATACAGGAAAGCTTCCCCCGAAAGACCCCACAATGTCTAATGGTCCTTGGTTCTGAAATTCTGTCATTGAATCTGATTATTTTGATTAAAGGCATGGTATCTCCCAGAATATCCTGTGAATGTTCGCATTAGTCTGCTCATCAGATTGCTTTCCAACCAAAAAATACTGTGTTCTACAAAGGAGGGGCATCTTTATCTCAAAGCAGCAGTTCTTATCGCCAAGTATTCAGCATCTCTTTGGAATTCATTTGTCAGCCTCTCTGGTTCCGGGAGCTGTATTTGCCTATCTTAGTTTGCTGAGTGCAGCGAAGAATCTAGAACAGTGGTTCTCACACCAGCATCATTTGCATCCAGTGTGAGCTTCTTTGAAATGCAAATTTGAAGGCCTCACCCCAAACTACTGAATCAGAATCTCTGGTGTTGGGGCCCCGGGAGACTACTTAAGCAAGCTCTCCTGGGGATGCCTGTGCCCCCCCCCCCCCCCCCCAGAGTTTGAGAACGATTGCTCCAGAAGAATACCTATACAGGGCTGCACTGAAGCCCGGGGGTAAAAAGAAAACAGAGGTTAACTTGCTTCGAGATATCCTGCAGACAAGATATGACTTGGTCTCTCCGACATATGTGACTCCCAACCCAACTGGTTCCTAGCTTGCTGTTTCTGAAGGACCCCAAATGTACACTTTTGCCCCTTTTAAAGTCAAGATCAGAAGTTCTCAGGATTTTAAAATGTCAAGCTTCCCTATTGCCCCCAAATTGTTCAAATTCCTTTGATAGTAGGCATACTTTTATGTGCATACTGTTTATATATTTGAGGAAATACATAATGAACAAAGTCTATTAATTTAAAAAATTACAAATTCATTTAAAAGAATTATGAAATTAAGTAGCCATGTGTATTTTTAAATAATAGTACATATATGTATGAGATACTCATTTTACAGATAATGCTTGGTGGATTACATATTTGGATTCATAGCAATGTCTTCAACTTACTCCTTGGCCCCTTCAATCCCTGTTTGGGAACCACTGCTCTAGACCAAAGGAAATGAAGCATAGCGAGAGTTTGGAGTCCCTTCTTTCACTGGAACAAGGCCTGCCTTCTGCACTTTAGTATACTGTTTAAGAGGCTCTCTCCCCTCAATGTATAATTTATACCCCTTTCAGAGAAAACTCTACTTACTACCCATAGCCCCTCCTGTGGTTTGAATAATGGTGTCCCCTCCAAAATTCAGGTTGAAACTTTATCCTCATGGTGGCAGTATTAAGAGGTTGGCATTTTGGGAAGTGATTAAGTTATGAGGGTTCTGCTGTCATGAATTTGATTAGTGCCTCATAAAAGGACTGGAGGGAATTAGCTTGGGCCGTTTTTGCCCTTCTGTCCTGCCATGTGAAGGCCCCTAGGTGGCACCATGAGGAATGGGCCTTCAGCAGACACCAAACCTGCTGGTGCCTTGACCTTGGACTTCTCAGCCTTCAGAACTGTGAGAAATAAATTTCTGTTATTTGCAAATGACGCAGTTGCAGCTATTTCATTATAGCAGCACAAACAGACTACCCTTATAGCTAGAACTTCAGAGGCACAAGCATATCAAAATACAGCCTAAAAGCCTAGTGTCTACAAGAGCTGTACATTTATAGAGCTGGGCAGACATTTGTTATACAAATTCAGATTGTATAGATTACAGTGAGAATGAACTTCAGTTAAATATGTGTAGTTTTTAATAAACTTTTAATTGAAATATACACAAAAATGCACACAAATCACAAGTGCATAGCTCAGGGAGTTTTTACAGAGTGAGTATAGCTGTCTATCAATACTCAGGCCAAGAACAGGTACTTTATCTGTCCTCCAGAAAGCCCCTGGAGCACCATCCTAAATCCTCCCCCTTGAGTAACCAGCCCCATGCCCTCTAACACCGTAGATTAGTTTTGCCTTTTTTGAACTTTGTTTAATTATATAGTATGTGCTTTTTAATGTCTGACTGCTTTTGCTCAAGTTAGTAAGAGTCATCCACGTTGTAGGAATAGTTTGTTCATTCTTGCTGCTAAATAGCATATGATTGTTTGAGTCTACTACCATTTATTTGTTCTGAATTTGGTTGTTTCCAGTATGGCCTTATCATGAAGAGAACCATTAAGGACATGTTTGTTCTTGTCTTTTGGTAGACATACACTCATTTCTTGTGGGCATATGTCTAGGAGTGGGATTGCTGGATTGCAGTGTATCTATATGTTCATCATACACTGCTGAACAGTTTTCTGAGTGATTGCACCCGCACTTGAGCTTGGACACAGGATAAGGATGGCCACTATCATCACTTCTGTTCTATACTGTATAGTTATAGCAACAAGTGAGGAAAATTAAGAAGTGGTATAATGATTGGAAAGGATGAACAAAGTTGATATTATAGCCAATATATTGTACACATAGAAAATCCAAAGTAATCTACAGGTCAACTATTAGATTAATAAGTGAATTTAGGCTAGGTGCAGTGGCTTACACCTGTAATCCGAGCACTTTGGGAAGTCAAAGTGGGAGGATCACTTGAGGCCAGTAGTTGGAGACCAGCCTGGGTAACATAGTGAGACTCCATCTCTAAAAATAAAAAAATTAGAAAAAAAAAATTGAATTTAGCAATGTCTTTGAAAACAAAGTCAATATAAGAAAAAGCAGTTGTTTTTTTGTTTTTTTGTTTTTTTTGATGGAGTCACTCTGTCACCCAGGCTGGAGTGCAGCGGTGCAATCTCAGCTCATTGCAACCTCCGCCTCCTGGGTTCACGCCATTCTCCCGCCTCAGCCTCCCAAGTAGCTGGGAATACAGGTGCCCGCCACCACGCCTGGCTAATTTTTTAGTAGAGACGGAGTTTCACCGTGTTAGCCAGTATAGTCTTGATCTCCTGACCTCGTGATCCGCCCACCTTGGCCTCCCAAAGTGCTGGGATTACAGGTGTGAGCCACTGCGCCCGGCAGAAAAAGCAGTTGTATTTCTACATAGCAACAGCAACTAGAAAATTTTTAAACATTGGAATATAAACTACTCCGAAAAATTCTTAACAAAAGATTAGCAAAACCTCTAGTCTGAAAACCACAACATATCACTCAGAGGAATGAAAGAAGAGCTAAATAAATGGAAGGATATACGATGTAATGTCTTGGAAACTTTAGTATTGTAAAGTCGCCAATGCTTCTCAAAGTCATGTATGAATTCAGTGCAATCTCAATCAAAATCTCACCATATTTTTGTAGTGGAAATTGACAAGCTGATGCTACCATTTACAAATAAAAATGCAAGGGGCCAAGAATAGCCAAAATAATCTTAAGGAAGAAGAAAATGAAAGTTTTACCTCACCAGATAATAAGATTTACTCTAAAGCTACGATAATTAAAACAGCGTGTTCTTAGTGTGAAGATAGACAAATAGAAGAATGGAACAGAATAGAGTCTAAAGAGGAACTCAAGGGCCAAAAGTAGCCAAGAAGAACAGATCTGGAAGACATTATCCCTCCAGATATCAAGATCTCTTATAAAGATATGTGGTATCGATGCAAGGAAAGGCAAGCTGACCAGTGGAACTAAACAAAGTCCAGAAACAGGTTCACACGTATAGTCATCCGGTGTGTATCTTTGTGTGTGTGTATTTCACAAAGGCTAAAGTAATGTGTCTTCAATAAATGGTGCTACATCCAAAAGAGCATAACTATATGTTTCCATTTTATATGAAGTTCAAAAATAGACAACAGAATAGTGATTACCTCTGGAGGCAGCTGGGGGCTGCCTCTGGTAGGGTGGGGGTGTTGCCTGGGAAGAAGCATGAGAGAATCTTCAGGGGTCCTGGAAATATTCCATATCTTGATTTGGTTGGTGGTACACTGTTGTGTATAATATACACGTATTTGTACATGTGTGTATTAAATGTCATTGAGCTCCACATTTAAGATTTTTTGGACTTTATTATATGTATGCTAACCTCAATAAAACTAAAAAATTCCTCACTCAAGTGAAAACTTTTTTAATTTAAATAAAAATAAACGGTATTTCATTTAGAAATGGAAACCCGGCACATTATCTTACACAGTATTTCATAAACTACCATCACCTAGTGAATATAGCAAAAGACTGTATATGGCTTCAAAGCCACATAATGCACCTAAATTCTCTAAAATTGCCAGCAATTACAAAGTGATAGATATGAGCCACATAGGATCAAGATGGGGATTCACTCATTCCATATTTTGGAGCCACAAAGTATATCTGCTGCCTAGGTTTGGACCAAATGCAATTAATGTATCAAACAAAAAATCCTAATATTTATTCAGCTTCATCCACAGCCTCCAAAAATGGTTTTAGTAAAAGACCAAATAAATTACGGTTTTTAAAAAAGCTTTCGGGGCTGGGCGCGGTGGCTCACGCCTGTAATCCCAGCACTTTGGGAGGCCGAGACAGGCGGATCACGAGGTCAGGAGATCGAGACCATCCTGGCTAACACAGTCAAACCCCGTCTCTACTAAAAATACAAAAAATTAGCCGGGCGTGGTGGTGGGCGCCTGTAGTCCCAGCTACTCGGGAGGCTGAGGCAGGAGAATGGCGTGAACCCGGGAGGCGGAGCTTGCAGTGAGCCGAGATCACGCCACTGCACTCCAGCCTGGGCGAAAGAGCGAGACTCCGTCTCAAAAAAAAAAAAAAAAAAAAAAAATTCAGGCTCGGTGTGGGGGCTCACACCTGTAATTGCAGCACTCTGTGGGACCAAGGTGAGTGAGTCTGCCTGGCAGACATGATGAAACCTAGTCTCTACTAAAAATATAAAAATAAGCTGGGCGTAGTCACGCGTGCCTATAATCCCAGTGACTCAGGAGACTGAGGCAGGAGAATCGCTCAAACCTGAGAGGCAGAGGTTGCCGTGAGCCAAGATTGCGCCACTGCGCTCCAGCCTGGGCAACACAGTAAGATTCCGTCTCAAAAAAAAAGCTGGGTGTGGTGGCACATGCCTGTGATCTCAGCTACTCAGGAGGCTAGGCATGAGAATTGCTTGAGCCTGGGAGGCAGAGGTTGCAGTGAACCAAGACGGCACCTGTTGCACTCCACCCTGGGTGACAGAGTGAGACTCTGTCTCAAAAAAAAAAAAAAAAACTTCCAAAAATAACTACCTAACCCAACTACACAGAATATGTGGTAGGCCTTCCAGTGAACTATCATAGTCCCTAAATATGTCAGTTATCAATTTATTGACATTAAGCTCAAGGCTTCCTTTTTCACCTTCTCTATGAGAATGGATCTGGGCCCTTTAAATATTTTTCCTTTGCCAGCTGACACAGTGTTAAGCTTTGTCAGTAGGGGCAGTGGAGAGACACTCAAGGAGAAAGGGCTTGCTGGGAACCGCACAGGGGAACTGTGCTTGCTGGGCTGACTCCAGTGACCAGCAGCCTCCCCCAGCACCTTGCTCCTGGGGGTGCGTCTGTAGCAGAGTACCTCCCGTGAGACATCTCCCCGTGAGCAACTTTCCCATACACCCAGAGGGCAATAGAGTAGATTGAATGGGGGCCTCTCAAAAATGTGTCTGCCTGGAACCTGTGAATGTGACCTTCTATGAAAAAAGGGTATTTGCAGATTGAGCTACGAATCCTAAGATCAGATCATCTTGGATTATCAGGGTGAGCCCTAAATCCAATGACAACTGTCCTTCTAGGAGAAGGGCAGGGAGAGATTTGAGACAGGAAAGGGCCATATGAAGATGGAGGCAGAGGTTAGTCACTCAGCTACGGGGAACACCTGGAGCACCCAGAAGCTGGAAGAGGCAATGAAGGCTCCTCCCTGAACCCTTCCGAGGGAGCAGAGCCCTGCAGACACCTTGGTTTTGGACTTCTGGCCTCTAGAACTAAGTGAGGATAAATGGTGTTGTCTTAAGCCACCAAGTCCATGGTCATTTGATATGGCAGCCAGCTCTACAAGGTTTCCAGCTAGTTCCACAAATGCACCCCCACAGGGAGGGCTCTCCATGCAGCGGGCTAGAGGCACGCCTTCTCTAAGAAGATCTGGGACTCCTTAGAGTTTCATCCCTCAGCTTCTCAATGAAAAAAAATCCTTAAGCTTCTCAATGAAAAAACTTTTGAGTGGAAGTACCTTAAAAGTAAGGATTTCTGTTCATCAAATGACAGCATTAAGGAAAAGGGTGAACTGCAGAGTAGACGTTTTGCAGTGAATACATCCCCAAAAGACTCAGGCCCAAAATGAAGAACGCCTACAAGTCAGTATGAGAAAGATAGCTTAATAGGAAAACGGGCAAGAGATTTTTGAGTAGGCATTTTGTGAAGAGGATATCCAAATGGCCAGTAAGCATATGAACCTTACCCTCATTAGTCACTAGAGAATGCCAGTTACACCTATAATGAGATAATACCTCACCCCACCAGAGTGGCAAGAACTGGAAGCAGCTATAGGTCTTACACCTGCGGGGTGAATGAATGTTGACTGGGGGAGTGAGGAGTGTAACCGGGCCCTTTGAGATTTCAGCACCCCGAATTTTTAGTGGCTGAAACCATGAACATTCTGATCAGGCCCTTGCCTGCGTGCACATGTTAACTGCCCGCTTTCTGCCAATATCCCTTGCTCCCTCAATATAATGATAAACTGCTGATGTGCTGTTTCTTCACCAAGAGGAGAAGATAACTTCAAGGTCACAAAACATTTTTGCAGAGGGAACGGATGCTGTTAAGGATGTCATGACCGGCTGTTGATGCCCAGAAGTCTGGTTGTTCAAGGCACTATCTGAGACTGAAGAAACACAGACTTTCCCATCGGTTCCCTGAAACTCCCCCTCCCTTTTGTCTAGCTGCACAAAAACTCCCTGCTTCACCTTTTTGTTAAGACAGATTTGAGAGATCTTGCCCTCCTGCCCTCTCGCCTTGGTCAAATCGAATAAACCTTTCTCTATCTCCAAGCACCAGTGTCTCAGTGTTTGGCCCCAGCTGCTCATGGGGTACACAGGTCTGAGTTTGGGGTTCTACAATAGAAGTACAGTCCTAGCAAATCAAGCTGCATTGAACCATTCCAGAGGACAAAGGGTGGCACAAAAATCTGTTGGAAGAGAAGTTACCAGAGAGTGACAGATATATACTTTACCACATTGTTAAGATAAATATCACAATTTTGCCTTGATTAGTCTTGGAAGAAAGAATAAATAATGGATAAAGGAAGATGAAAACTAGGTGACTTTGATCAGTATTCTAAAAATGATTCATGTGTCTTTTGTTGTTGTTTTAGAGACAGGATCTCATTCTGTCTCCCAGGCTGGGGTACAATGGTGCGATCATAGCTTACTGCAGACTCCAACTCTTGGGCTCAAGAGAGCCTCCCATCTCAGCCTCCAGAGCTGGGACTACAGGCATGTACCACGCCCGGCTAATTTTTAAATTTCTTTTGTAGAGATGGAGTCTCACTATGTTGCCCAGGCCAGTCTCAAACTCCTGGCTTCAAGTGATCCTCCTGCCTTGGCCTCCCAAAGCATTGGGATTACAGGTATGCGCCACCATGCCAGTCCCTAAAATGATTAGTTCTTGAGTACTTTGTTAGAACCATATTCCTTTGTATGTGTTAGATGGTTCTCAAGTCTCCTTAATTCTTGAAATCTAGGGCTTTTTATTTATTTTGATAATTTTGAGTCTGCATCCATCACTGTCCCAGAGGATGTACAGTTGTGAAACCGTTGGCACACTAAGAAAGGTAATTAAAGAGAGTTTAAGGACAGAATGATTTACAGAGTTGTGGACAAGATTAGAAGAAATCAGTAAAGCAGGGCTAAACACTCAGGGTTAACAACTGTGTGGAAATTCTACCAATCCATGGGTCTGAAGGTGCAGGGGACAGGAGCAGTTACCAAAACCCAGAGAGAGGGCAGGAGAGGGCTACCAGATGGGCAATGTGGCTTTCTGTGGAGGAGCACAGCCACAGCAGGCCCATGGCTTTGGCAGGAACACACACTGTATTCCTTTCCTACTGCTGCTGTGACAAATGACCCCAAGGAGTCCAGGGGCCCTGGCTCATATTCAACTAGTATGAGGGCTCATAGAAGTGAAACAGTGTTGAAGCAATTAAAGCTTCTCCAGCTCAGCTTATCACATCTGAATTCAAGACCTTGTCTATAGGCCAGGCGCGGTGGCTCATGCCTGTAGTCCCGGCACTTTGGGAGGCCGAGGCGAGTGGATAACCTGAGGTCAGGAGTTCGAGACCAGCCTGGCTAACATAATGAAATCCCATCCTACTAAAAATACAAAAATTAGCTGGGCTTGGTGGTACGCCCCTGTAATCCCAGCTGCCCGGGAGGTTGAGGCAGGAGAATCGCTTGAACCTGGGAGGCGGAGGTCGCAGTGAGCCGAGATTGTGCCACTGTACTTCAGCCTGGGCAACAAGAGCGAAACTCCATCTCAAAAAAAAACACAAAAAAACCTTGTCTATAAAACTGTCTTCTTTCCCTGTTTTCCCTATCACAGCTAATGGCATCACTTATTCAACCAAGCTACAAACCTGGAAGTCATCTTCAACATCTCTCTATCCTTTATCTTCTGTGTCTAATGGGTCGCTGGTTTCTATTGCTTCTTGCCTCCCAAGAAATCTCTCAAATCAATGCTCTGCTCTCTGACTCCCCCTGCTGCTGCCTTAATAAAGATTTCATCCTCTTCCTGTCTCCTGCTCTATCCTGATGCTCGACCTTCCCTTGGGTACCACCATTGGGTACCAGTATGGTGCCTGATTATTATAGTAGACGAAAAGTCAATGTGGCCGGGCGCGGTGGCTCACGCCTGTAATCCCAGCACTTTGGGAGGCCGAGGCGGGCGGATCCCGAGGTCAGGAGATCGAGACCATCCTGGCTAACATAGTGAAACCCCGCCTCTACTAAAAATACAAAAAGTTAGCTGGGCGTGGTGGTGGGCACCTGTATTCCCAGCTACTCGGGAGGCTGAGGCAGGAGAATGGCGTGAACCCAGGAGGCGGAGCTTGCAGTGAGCCGAGATCGCGTCACTGCACTCCAGCCTGGGTGACAGAGCAAGTCTCCGTCTCAAAAAAAAAAAGAAAAGAAAAGTCAATGTGATTGCAAGAATAACAGTGAATCTTTGTTGGACGTTCTATTGTTTCCAAATTTCCTATTACATAAAAATGTTGTAATATCTTTTTCAGACATAACTCGTCCCTTCTTTTTTTTTTTTTTTGATGGAGTTTCACTCTTGTTGCCCAGGCTGGAGTGCAATGGCGCGATCTCGGCTCACCACAACCCTAGTCTCCCGGGTTCAAGCAATTCTCCTGCTTCTGTCTCCTGAGTAGCTGGGGTTACAGGCATGCGCCACCACGTCTGGCTAACTTTGTATTTTTAGTAGAGACGGGGTTTCTCCATGTTGGTCAGGCTGGTCTCGAACTCCCAACCTCAGGCGATCCGCCCGCCTCGGCCTCCGAAAGTGCTGGGATTACAGGCGTGAGCCACCGCGCCCGGCCCACCTCTGTTCTTTTGAAGGACTTTTCCTTTGGATAAATACCCAGAAGTGTAATTATTGGTCCAAAAGTTTATTAGTTATCTCCATTTGGGTTTGTCTAGAAGCAAACCCTGAGATGGAGATTTGAGCAAGTGTCTTACATGGGAGGTGATGCCGGGAAACACTAGTAAGGGAGAAGGGAAGGGAAACAGGGAAAAGAAGAAAGCGTGTTTATTAACAACCAGTTAGCACTGTGGGCAACAAGAGGACTTCCAGCCTGCTGGGAAACTCTGGGGGGTGGGGGGCAGTAAAGAACATATTGTCAAAGTTTCCAGACCAAAGGGCAAGGAAACTCAGTTTTAACCACTAACTCCTCACCTGTCATGGTTTGAAGACTGTTTCTAGAGCTACTTAGCTCTCTGCCACTCCTACTTTGCCCTGTATGTAAGCTGAGCTTGTTTCCATGGCCAGAAAAAAAAAATTAAAGCAGAAAATAGCCTCTGGATGTAGAAGTACATGCTGAAGGTATGTGGGAAAGGTGCTTAAAGCACCTGCTGCTTTTTTTTTTTTTTTTTTTTTTTTTTTTTTGAGACAGGGTCTTGCTCTGTCACCTCGGCTGGAGTGCAGTGGTACAATCTCAGCTCACTGCAACCTCTACCTCTTAGGCTCAAGCAATCCTCCCACCTCAGCCCCCTGAGTAGCTGGAACCACAGGCGTGTGCCACCATGCCCAGTTAATTTTTGTATTTTTTGTAGAGAGGGGATCTTGCCGTGTTGCCCAGGCTGTTCTTGAACTCCTGGACTCAAGTCATCCACCTGCCTTGACCTCCCACAGTGCTGGGATTACAGGTGTGAGCCACTGTGCCCAGCCAGATATTTTTATAGCTTTTGAAATCCACTGTTAAATTGCTGTATGAAAGAATAGAATCAATGTAATGCTATACACAGCGATATAGAACTATATGTTTGCCCACATCCCTATGAACCCTCCCGACTTGGCCTCCTGGAGTGCTGGAATTAAAGGCATGAGCCACCGTGCTTGGCCTGGTTCCTTTTTATCCACAACTACTTCCCACTTCTTACTATTTTATGCTTATGTGCATATCAGGCTGCTTCTGAAGTGAAATACTATTATGTTAATAAAAAACACAAAAGAATTGATATTGTTGCAAAAACATACTTTCTCCCAGGTGAAACAGAGTCCAGACAGTTTTAATTAACATTTCTTTGATTAGAAAAATTTACATGAAGTATATTGTATATTCTTGTTATGAGGAGACACATTCAAATCCCTGAATCTTAATTAGTTCATAGCCATATGAATGATCATCTCTGAGCACCTTTCACTTTCCGCTCTGGGGCTTCTCCGATGCTGTGACTTGCAACACCTAAACAAACACACAATTCACTGAAACATTCTTAACTCAGATGTGCAGAGGAGTTAGCACCAGTGGCACCACTCTTAACCGATCTTGATTTCCCCTTTCACACCCCAGGAAGGCAATTATTTGATTTTTTTTGTTTTGCTTTTGTTTTGTTTTGTTTTGAAACAAGGACTTGCTCTGTTGCCCAGGCTGGAGGGCAATGGTGTGATCATGGCTCACTGCAGCCTTGACCTCCAGGGCTCAAGTGATCCTCCCACCTCAGCCTCCTGAGTAGCTGGGACTAGGTGCACGCCAACATGTCCAGCTAATTTAAAAAAAGTTTTTTTGTAGAGATAAGGTCTCACTATGTTGCCCAGGCAGGTCTTGAACTCCTGAACTCAAGGGATCTTCCTGCCTCGGCCTCCCAAAGTGCTGGGATTATAAATGTGAGCCACTGCACCGAGCCTCCAGGTGGCCGATTCTCGGATGCATTTCTTATGGCTCCTTAGAAAGTCCCAGTGGGGGCCGGGCGTGGTGACTCATGCCTGTAATCCCAGCACTTTGGGAGGTCAAGGTGGGTGGATCACCTAAGATCAGGAGTTTGAGGCCAGCTTGACCAACATGGTGAAACCCCATCTCTACTAAAAATACAAAAATTAGCCGGGTGTGGTGTCAGGCACCTGTAATCCCAGCTACTTAGGAGGCTGAGGCAGAAGAATCGCTTGAACCCAGGAGGCGAAGGTTGCAGTGAGCCAAGATCGTGCCATTGCACTCCAGGCTGGGTGACAGAGTGAGTCTCTGTCTTAAAAAGAAAGAGAGAGAGAGACAGAGAGAGAGAGAGAGAGACAGAGAGAGACAGAGAGAGAGAGAGAGAAAGAGAGAAAGAAAGAAAGAAAGAAAGAAAGAAAAAGAAAGAAAGAAAGAAAGAAAGAAAGAAAGAAAGAAAGAAAGAAAGAAAGAAAGAAAGAAAGAAAGAAAGTCTCAGTGTGAACAAGCGTCATTTGTGCCTGGTGATGGACGTGACAAGGCTTTCTTATGTTTGCTTTTCCTCCTCACCTGTTCATCCTCCTTCCCTGCACTGCTGCTCTCTAGAAGCGCTTTCCCAAATAAAGTCCTTGCAACAAGCCTTGGTCTCAGGGTCTGCTTTCAGGGAACTCAGGCTAAGGTAATTAGTCACAGACATGGGCCTAGGAAGCAGATTCTCAGGATGGGATTTTGGAGCTGGAAAACACAGAGCTAAGAAACACGAGGCTGGAGTGAGTGGCATCTGGTAACATCACGATTGCTAAGGATCTCACCCTGGTGGCTTGGGATGAGGTGCAGGTGGAAGGTAAAGCACTGGGCTGTGTGGCAGCTCTGGCACCTAAGTGGTATTGGGGCGAGGGGAACTATAACGATTTTGGAGGTTCCTGGTCTTTGTTAAATGCTCTGGACGTCTTGAAAAAAAAGTCAAACAGGTTTCCACCTGCAACTGTCAGCTTGAGGCAGGTTGTGGAAGCAAAGGGGCTCCATAACTGCATTCATGGAGACGCTCATTTTATTCATAGAGTGTGTGCATGAAAATCAGGCACAGCACTGTGTTATTAGGAAAACAGAGATGCAAAGGAGCATGAATGCGTAGCCATAAATGGTCTCGTCCTCAAATCATTGACTTGAGAAATACCTGGGTGGACTTGGACCAGCCTGAGAACCTTGCAACCCCAGGTTTTTTGACTCCCCCAGGCCAGCAGATGTGCGCCCCCATTCTTACTAGATTCACAGAAGCCCTCACATGAGAAAGTGTCTCAAAGGGCAAGGAAACTCAGTTTTAGCCACTAACTCCCCAAAAGCAACCCCTGCCACCACTTGTTACCTCCATACTAAGAAGCAGGGTCTGATCCCAACACAGCTTAGGTAAACAGTCCAAACTCCAGGCAGAAATCTTATATATCCTAAGAATTGTAAGACCTGTCTAATGTGGACCAACAGGAAGGAGAGGAAAATGGGCAATTATAAAGCTTAAGGTGTTGGGCCAAGGAAGAGGCAAATATAAGGATGAGTAGAGAAGGATTTATTGATATAGGAATATACCCCTTGGTTTGGGAGTCCTAGTCAGGGCATCTGAATCCACTTCTCATCCACTGCTCGGATAGTTTCCTGAAGCTTGGGCAGGAAGATGACCTACAATGAATGAGGTGAGGATGCTTTAATTTCCTTGGCAGAATACTAGACGAGCTCAGGGAAATTAGACATTAGAATAGGCTTAGTATGTGGTATCAGAGAACCCACTTCCTGGCTGTGTTCTTTGGGAAGACTCAGAGGAGACTCCCTTCATAAAGCGCAAAGACCACTGGTGAGGGAGGCATGACCATCTTTGAGAAGCTTGGTAGGAATTGTCCTTTGTAGGCCAGAGCCGGCCAGTGGAAGATGCTGCCAATGGATGCCAGGTATCAATGGGCATGACGGGATTCTGAAATCGCAGAGAGGAGGCAGCAGCAGAAGGGGAATGAAGTTAGTATCATGAGCAGCAAGGCCAGCATGGCAGTTACGCTGCTGTGACCTGCTAGGGTCTGTGGGCTCTGTTCCAGGGGCTGAGACGGGTGAACAACAATTAGGTTGTGACTTGACTTGGACAATTTGAAAAAAAAAAAAAAAGAAGTGCTGGGAAGCTGAAGTTTGAAATTAGCCACTGCAATGGAAAATCACAATCCTTCATTCAATTTCCAAAGCTAAGTCAGTTCACAGATCTAATGCACATTGATTGAAGGGAAGCCTGCCAGTTCTCTGTAATGAAAGACTCTGCACCACCACTAAAAATACAGATGATAACTATTACCCTAGTCCTTCACCAATGGAACCTACAGCCACCTAGCAGCCCAATGGTGCCAAGGAAATGGATAGAAAATCTGAGTTGAAACTTCAGATACCACGGGACCTGAAATCCTGTTATGTTCCTCCAGTTACACTCAGAGCTTTTGAAGGGCAGATGATACATGGAGTTCTGACCCAAGTATACCCTGCAGTGGGTCCACTGGGTCCAGGAACATGGCCTGTGGTTATTTTCTCAGCTCCCACATGTATAATTAGGATAGATATATACCTAGTAGTTGGCAGAAACCTTACAATGATTTCTAGACATCTAGACATAGGGGGGAAGACACAGGAGAGAAGTCCCTGAAAAATCAGAAGCAATACTAGAAGGAATTGCAGAGATTAGCACCACTATAAGCAACTTCAAGGATGGAGGGTGGCAGTCCCCTTCAATTTACCCAAGTGGCCCTTACAAAAATTACATAGATCATGGCAGATAAGGGTGGACTACTGTAAACCTAACTAAATGGAGCCCTGCTGGGAGCGGTGGCTCACACCTGTAATCCCAGCACTTTGGGAGGTTGAGGCGGGCGGATCACCTGAGGTCAGGAGTTTGAGACCAGCCTGGCCATCATGGTGAAACCCCGTCTCTACTAAAAATACAAAAATTAGCCAGCTGTGGTGGCGCACGCCTGTAGTCCCAGCTACTCAGAAGGCTGAGGCAGGAGAATTGCTTGAACCTGGGAGACAGAGGTTGCAGTGAGCAGAGATCGTGCCACTGCACTCCAGACTGGGTGACAGATCGAGACTCTGTCTCAAAAATAAACAAATAAATGAATAAATAGGCTTGGCGCGGTAACTCATACCTGTAATTCTAGCACTTTGGGAGGCCGAGGTGGGTGGATCACGAGGTCAGGAGTTTGAGACCAGCCTGGCCAACACAGTGAAACCCTGTCTCTACTAAAAATACAAAAATTAGCCGGGCATGGTGGCGCACACCTGTAGTCCCAGCTATGAAGGAGGCTGAGGCAGGAGAATTGCTTGAACCCAGGAGGTGGAGGTTGCGGTGAGCCAGAATCAGGCCACTGCGATCCAGCCTGAGCAACAGAGCGAGACTCCATCTCAAATAATAATAATAATAATAATTAAATAAAGCCCCAATCATAGGTGGTATGGACTGTAGCATGGACTATACAATGTGGTATACGGTATGAACAATCAACACAGTTTCCAAAGCTTGTTATGTGGCTACTGAACCATTAATATCATACTTCTCAATATCTGCCAATAAAGAGGATCAAAATAGTTAGTTTTTACTTGGAATGAACAACATTCATCACACTCACTGTCTTGCCCCAGAACCTCTACTTTCTGTCACAACATAGCCCACCAAGGTCTTGATCTTCTTGGCATCTGCAGAATGTCACATCAGCCCACTGTTTGAGGATGTCTTGTTAACTGGACCTGGTGAGCAGGAAGTTGCAAGTCCTCTGGCTGCCTTGGTGAGACGTATGCATCAGAGTGTAGCAGGTACACTGCAAATATTAAGAAATCCAGGCCGGACGAGGTGGCTCACTCTTGTAATCCCCGCACTTTGGGAGGCCAAGGTGGGCGGATCACCTGAGGTCAGGAGTTCGCGACCAGCCTGACCAACATGGAGAAACCCCGTCTCTACTAAAAATACAAAATTAGCCGGGCATGGTGGCACATGCCTATAATCGCAGCTACTCGGGAGGCTGAGGCAGGAGGATCCCTTGAGCCTAGGAGGTGGAGGCTGCAATGTGCCATGATTGTACCACTGCCCTCCAGCCTGGATGACAGAGCAGGACCCTGTATTGAAAAAAGAAGATAAAAGAAAAGAAAATTCATTCCCTGTTAAAGTTTTTAAAAGATGAAATGGTCTGAGCATGATGAAACATTCTAGTGTAAAGAACATATCATTGCACCTTGCCGTCCCTACCACTGAGAAAGAGGCAGAGCATTTGGAAGTCCTCTTTGAATTTTGGAGGCATCATGTGCTACACTTAGAAACTTTACTTCAACCCATTTATCAGATGACTTACAATTCTGAGTGGCGCCCAGAGCACGACCGGGTTTTGCATCGAGTCGAGATCCTGGTGCCCCTCCTCCCCTCACTGCTGGAGGTTTCTTAGCTGCAGTTCATGCCCTCCATCTGGTTCCCTATGACTCCTTTCTCAGCCCATCGCCATCTGGCCGTACACGGTCATGTCCTTGTTGTTGTCCTTGTTGTTTTTTCCTGCTGTTGCCTCCTCACTCCTCCAGACATGATCTGAGACCACCCCAGCCAGCTCTCTCTTTCACATGGCCCACACTCTGGCCACAGAAAGCAGCCACGCATCTTTGCCCTGGCAAACTTGAGGTGATACTTAATTTTATGTGTCAATCTGACTGCACCATGGGGTGTGTACATTAAACACTATTTCTGGTGTGTCTGTGAGGGTGTTCAGGATGGGACGGACATTTGAATTGGTGGCTCAGAAAAGTCGATTGCTCTCCATCCAATTCGTTAGGGGCCTGAGTGAACCACAAGGGGTGGGTGGGGGAACTCACCCATTTTTTTGGTCCTGCCTCACTGTTTGAGCTGGGACACAGGTTTCCTCCTGCCGTTGGGCTGGAATTTACACCACTGGCTTCCCTTGTTCTCAGGCCCTTGGACTTGGATTGGAATTACAGCCGTGGTTTTCCTGGGTCTTGAGTTTTCAGATGGCAGATCGTGACACTTTTTACCTTCATGCTCATGCAAGCCAGTTCCTCATAATCTCTCTCTTCTCTCTCTCTCTCTCTCTCTGTGTCTACAATATGTGCCATATAACAAGGTTTTGTTCAACAACAGACTGCGTATATGACGCCAGTCCCCTAAGATTATAATGGAGCTGAAAAATTCCTATCACCTGGTGATGGAGCAGCCATCGTAACATCTTAGCACAGCTCATTGCTCATGTGTTTGCAGTGGTGCTGGTGTAAACACACCTGCTGTGCTGCCAGTCATATAAAAGTCTAGCATACAATTACATAAGGTATGGCACGGTGGCACACGCCTGTAATTCCAGGACTTTGGGGGGCCGAAGCAGGTGGATCTCTTGAGGTCAGGAGCTTAAGACCAGGCAGACTAACATGGTGAAATCCCATCTCTACTAAAAGTACAAAAATTAGCTGGGCATGGTGGAGCGTGCCTGTAATCCCAGCTACTGGGGAGGTTGGGGCATGAGAATCGCTTGAACCCATGAGGTGGAGGTTACAGTGAGCCAAGATTGCACCACTGCACTCCAGCCTGAGCGACAGAGCAAGACTCTGTCTCAAAAAAAATACAAAACAACCACCCCCTCAAAAATAAATAAATAACAGTACAATTAAGAGCATTTGGATACCCGTTGTCCAGTTTCCTTACAGAGACATCATACTCATCCCTTTCCAATCAGTAGTGTGCTCTGTGTGACTAGGGCAACCAAGCCTGGAAATACAAGTCGGCCTTGAACACCAGGACTATTCCTGGTGTGCAGCATCCCGGACAAATGCACACAGCTTGTTCTAATACAAATACGTACACAACTTGTTTTTAAAATGTGTTGCAACATTCATAGGCCCACATGATGTATATAGATTTATTGATAAATTATGATGGATTTAGAATAATAGAGAGATAAGAGGGACTTCTGTATTTAATCATCCAGCCAATGCACATGAAGGTTCTCTGTAGTGTCCAGGCGCCATCTCTTCTTGCTCTTTATTGTCAAGTGCCTTTCCTGGCTAAGGTCATATCTCCAGGAGGAAAAGGTAGCAAAGCTATCAGCACTGCCCATGCTGTGGCTCTCAGGAACCTGTTTGTGCTGAAGCAGTGTCGACCTTCCTGTCTCTGCAGCTGCCTGGGACTTATACCCTGCTGGTGGCATCCCCTCTCGTGAGGTTGCAGCATCGCTTGCTGTCGTGCATGCTGGCTTCTGCTGATGCTCTCAAAGCTGCTTCTGGACTTCCTTGATTATCACCAATGCCAGTCCTACCTGCAGGATGCATGAGAATACAAAGGCTGGTGCCTCTTCTGGTCATTGTAAATTCACCACTTGGGATTTTATAGCATGAAGGTAGAAGAGAATCTTCCATCCATGTCTTTTGAACTCTTTAGCATAATCACTGCAGTCTTAGAAAGTGATCTCTCTCAAGGCTGAGCCCACCCTGGTGTCCACACCCTGCCACAGTGCGGTGGGGGGTCGCAAGGAGCCTATACCTTCCCAGCAAGCCAGAAGCTCATCCTGAAGGACTTGAGCCTGACCAGGTAAAATGAGAGGTGGTCACATTGACTGCAGGCAAGAGAGGACAACTGCAGGTCCCATTAGCAGTGGATAGCAAAGGTAACGCAAGTCCTCAGAGGACACAGCATGTGGCCTGCAGAGGGGCTGAAGCGACCCCTTTGGGTGCTAGAGGCAGGGGCATAGGGTATAGGACACTGCGGCCACCCCTCCCACCCTCAGGTGCTGTGGCCTATGGACAGCATCGCACCCAGATGGGCCACGCTCGTCCACACACATGCCTGTCAGTAACTCAGTGCTCTGAGCTGGCCATGAACCTGAGGCAATCAAGAGTCACCAAAGCCAGTGTGTCGGTGACACTCTGGTGGCCCGGCCGCTTGAGATTCCAGGGGAGAGGCACTGCACCAGTAAGAGCTTGCATGGACTCACTGCCCTCCAGGAACCGTCCATGGACAGGGAATCTTCCCCACCCTCTTCCCACCCCTCCAGCCCTGGCCAGCACTTTGGGCTGTGGATCTGCACTCACGGTGGGAAGTAGAGGGTCAGAGTGTGCTCTGAAGAAGAGAAATGGGTACAGAAACCCCTGAGAGTCCTGGTCCGGGCCTGGGGTGCCCCCCCCAGTCGGCCAGACCCAGTGGGGGCTTGGAACATGTTACGAAGGTGGCACAAAGCAGGCTTCTGAGGCACAGCACCTGCCTCTAAAGGCTGAGTCCCAACCGCAGCAGTCGCTGAATGGTGACTTTTTCTGTCTATTCACTGGAGCGAGGGGTTGTTCTTATTACCACTGTTGGGGATGGGGAGCAAATGTGGAAAGCCTTGTGCCTTCCAGCCAGAGGTACCCCAGCACTCTGTTTAGCCAGACTGTTAGTAAATGTACAGTAATGGCTTATAGAATAAAGAAAGAGAAGTTCGGGAACACATCGTTCTCCTCCACTAAAAATAACTTTGAATGCTTATTTTTTTTAGTAATACTCTTTTAGCTATAGATTTGCTTCATAGGCTCTTGAATCCTTGACTCTCTCCGGCTAAGCTCTGAGACTAACTTTTAAAATGTTGTTTTAAGGAAGGCTAATGTTTTTACAGGGCTTGCCAAAATAGATAGGGATGACTTTTTAAAATAACAGTTCCAGGAAATATGTAATGACTTTTTTTTAAACAAAGGATTCAGAATCTGGATTGTGGAAAATGCTGTATTGATGCTTCCTACAACATTTTTGGGAATCTTTTAAAATGAAAGTAATGATTTAATTAACAAAAATATGTGGCTTAAGGGACTGTTTGTGGGGCACTTTGGATTGTTTAAAGCTAATTTTTCAGCTGAGCGCGGTGGCTCACGTCTGTAATCCCAGCACTTTGGGAGGCCGAGGCGGGCGGATCACCTGAGGTCAGGATTTCGAGACCAGCCTGACCAATATGGTGAAACCCTGTCTCTACTAAAAATACCAATATTAGCTGGGCGTGGTGAGGGGCTCCTGTAGTCCCAGCTACTCGGGAGGCTGAGACTCAGAGGTGGATGTTGCAGGGAGTCGAGATCGTGCCACTGCACTCCAGCTTGGGCGACAGAGAAAGACTCCGTCTCAAAAAATAAAATAAAATAAAATAAACCTGATTTTTCATCTTTTACAAGCGGGAAAGAAATTTTCCATACATTATGAGAGTGAACAGTGATTGTTTCTTTATTATATGGATTTTTAAACTCGCTCAAATTTTAAGTATTTACCCATCCTGGGTTTTTAGACTCTAGCATCAGCTTTTAAATGAAAACTTTATGCAAGCAGTTTTGGCTTTCTAATGTTTTTCCAAGGAAGAAAGAAGAGGAGATGGAAGGAAGGAAGGAAGGAAAGAAGGAAGGAAGGAAGGAGGGAGGGAAGGAGGGAAGCAAAGAAGAAGAGAGGAAGGGAGAGAAAGAAAATAGAAACTTCTGGATTCATAATTACGGACCACCTAGCTAATCATATCCACTTTATGTCTGTGTTTAAAGGACAGGACAAACACACTACGCTTTCAGCCTGATTTCTCAGTGACACCGCCTTGCAAAGCCTACTTGTATGTTACTCTCTGCTTTACATGGCTACGTTGTTTGAGGGCAGGAGTTGGTGAGAATTAGTTTGGAAAACTGACTTCTCTCATTCAGACATAGCTTTTCTGGAGCAGAGTTTTCCAGAACATTTACTGGCAGCATAACGTAGATGATGTCACAGAAGTAATTCCCGCACTGCCAAGCTGCTTAATTCCCCTGTTAAATGCTGCCCTGATGTCAGCTGCCCACGCCAGGAAGACTGCCAGAGGTGTGCTGCATTCACAGACTCCTTACCACCCCCAGGAAAGCCACCCTTTTCACTAACGTTAATTTCAAATAATAAGTTATATTTTTCTAATCAATATTTGATTTATTTGAGATTTGAAATTTTAACTAAGACTTTTAGAAGTTAATTCATTTCAAATGATAGAGCCTGATCTCATGACACCAGTGTCATCTATAGTGGGGCTGGGAAAAGACATGAAGTTGTGGTTTTCGTATGTTTGCCACATACAAACATATAAAAGGCAAGGTGGTACTGAAAAATACAGAAGAATCAAGAATGTTAGCATTTTTTAGAAATGCATATGCCCCACCCTCAGAAAGATGTTTTAAAAAGATATCTAATTCATATATATATATATATATATATATTTTTTTTTTTTTTTTTTTTTTTTTTGAGACGGGGTCTCGTTCTGTTGCCCAGGCTGGAGTGCAGTGGCGGGATCTCGGCTCACTGCAAGCTCCACCTCCCGGGTTCACGCCATTCTCCTGCCTCAGCCTCCTGAGTAGCTGGGACTACGGGCTCCTGCCACCACGCCCGGCTAATTTTTTGTATTTTTAGTAGAGACGGGGTTTCACCATGTTAGCCAGGATGGTCTCGATCTCTTGACCTCGCAATCCACCTGCCTCGGCCTCCCAAAGTGCTGGGAATACAGGCGTGAGCCACCGCGCCCGGCTAATTCCTTTATATTTCTAGTCCTAACTTTCAACGTTTTGGATATAAAATGGCATTTTGTATAATAGAAGACCTCGAAGGTCTTTTTATAGTTCTGTTATTCTAAGAACTCATTGCTTCATCAAAGGAGAGAACTGGACACAGGAATTTAGTGGCCAAGAAAGACCTTCGCTATTAACACTCTTATTCACGTTATATTGCAGTACTGCGTGGGGATGAGTGAGTATCTGGGCTTACTTAGAAGGTACTCTGGTATTTATAAGAATGAAGAGCACCAGTTCATTTTCAGTAAATCTACTGCCATTAAATCATTGTGTTCACATCTCTATCAAACATAAATCAAGCCAGGCGCGGTGGCTCACGCCTGTAATCCCAGCACTTCGAGAGGCCGTCACGGGCGGATCACGGGTCAGGAGATCGAGACCATCCCGGCTAACACGGTGAAACCCCATCTCTACTAAAAATACAAAATATTAGCCGGGCGTGGTGGCACACCGCCTGTAGTCCCAGTTACTCGAGAGGCTGAGGCAGGAGAATAGCTTGAATCCGGGAGGCGGAGGTTGCAGTGAGCCGAGATTCGGCCACTGCACTCCGGCAGCCTGGGCAACAGAGCAAGACTCCGTGTCAAAAAAAAAAAAAAAAAAAAAGAAAGAAAGAAAAGAAAAAATCCCAGACACGAGTGCCTTCTGTTTTTTGTTTTGTTTTTTCTTTCTCGAGACGGAGTCTCCCACTGTCACCCAGGCTGGGGTTCAGTGGTGCATCTTGGCTCACTGAAACCTCCGCCTTCCGGGTTCAAGCGATTCTCCTGCCTCAGCCTCCCGAGTAACTGGGATTACAGGCGCCTGCCACCACGCCTGGCTAATTTTTGTATTTTTAGTAGAGATGGCATTTCGCCATGTTGGCCAGGTTGGTCTCGAACTCCTGACCTCAAGTGATCCGCCTGCCTTGGCCTCCCAAAGTGCTGGGATTACAGGCGTGAGCCACCACACCCGGCCAATACTATTTTTTAATTCTAGCTAATATATACAAATTTTATTGATCTAGATGTACTTTAGAGCAAATTTTAAAAGTCCACCAAAATCTTGTTGGTCGAAACTCTTTTAAATATATAGATTAATTTGGGGGAAATTGCTTTTACAGTATTGAATCTTCCTTTCCACTTGTTCAAATCATTTGTGCATAGTGCAGTGCTTATAGAACTCTCCACATATGAATTCTGCGTAATTTTTCTTAATAATAACAGCGAATACGAATTGAACTCTTACTATGTCAGAAACTGTTTTAAGTACTTTAAGTGTATTAACATTTTAATCCACAACCCTACAGATAGTTCCATTGATTAATATTCTTCCTACATAATAGCCCGCGCTGCTCAGCAGACTGGGAGGCCCGGCGTCCCCGGGCGAACGGAGGCTACAGGTTGGGGCAGGCCGGGTGGGGCCCAGCGAGTGGGCGGGGGCGCGAGCGGGAGCGGAAGCGGGCCCGGGCCGCACTGCTGCCGCGTCTAGCCGCCTCCCAGGCTGCCTGCGCCGCGTGGCTCGCCCCCGGGACTTGCCAGCAGCGAGTGGGGCCTGACTAGCTCTTCACCACGCTCCACTGCATCGGCAAGGGCTGGTTCTGGGAGAGGCGCAAGGGCATCGACCTCCGCACCAATTAGGTGGTAGTCATTAGGGCAGTGGTCCCGGAGGAGGCCGAGGACGCCCAGCAGGAGATCCCTGCGCTCAGCTGTGCTACAGCTCCGAGTCACCGCTGCTCTTGCTGCCCTCTGTGAGTTTCCCCCGGAGGGCCAGAGCGGCGGCAGCGCGCAAGACTTGCAGAACTCGGGCCCCCTGGAGGAGACCTGCCCGCCACGGTCTTGGGGAGGTTCCGGAGGGCCTCGGTTGTCTGCACTCCCAACACCAAGAAACCCCTGAGACGCGAAGCTGCCAGCGTGCTGCCCTCAGAGCAGGGCGACGCAAAGCCAGCGGACCCCGGGGTGGCGGGGCAGCCCACAGACACGCAGGTCGACTGGAACAGTTCTTGGCAGCCTCTTCTGGAGGGCGTCTGAGGTCGTCAGCAGCGGCCTACGACTTCAAGGCAGGCTTCTGACCCCTGGGGATCACGCCGATCGGACTAGCCAAGGAGGAGCCTTCGCACTCCGACCTGCACCGCATGCGCGCCCAGTTCCTGATCCCCAAGAGCAGCCCGTCTGCGCTGGAGGACCGCGGCAAGCCCTTGGAGGAGCTGGCAGGCCTGGCCCGACGAGGACCCCGCGTCCTGACACTGTCAAGGAGCTCCGGGAGCGCAAGGCGACCGCGCGCTCCGCCAACACCTTTTCTTCCGGGGTTCATGGGCGCTGCCGGCGCTGGAAATCCCAGGGGCACGGCGAGGAGCCCAGCTCCTAGGATCCCGACATCGCCAGCGCGGCAGAGAACGCGGATCAGGCCTCCCCCCACCCCGGCGTCCCTTTACAGTCCGGCCGAGTCCACGCAGCAAGCTGTACTGGAGGACGGCCCTGCACGGCTCGCAGAAGCCCGCGGAGCCCGTCGAGAGGCCCCGTGTTCGTCCACGCTGGGCGGCGCGCCTTCCGGGAGCGCAGAGAGAAGCGCAGGCAGAGCGGCGGCCGCAAGACCCGCCTTGGAGCTCCACGAGCCGGTGCTGCACACGGCAGAATCCCCTCGACGTGGGCCCGCAGAGCCGGGGACAGAGAGAGTCTGAGCTCTGTTAACAGTGGTGCTGACTTGGAAGGTGCCTCGTGTGCGTTGGGCCTACAGGCCACGTCTCCTCCCACCCCTGCGCTGTGCCGTCCTGCACGCGGGGATGCGGGTCCCTGCGACCATCTCCCCTCCCCTCCTGGCCCCACTGCAGCCACACCAGGCAGCGGAGCCCGACCCCTCTGCGGACCCGCGCGGCCCAGTGGCTGCTCAGACTAAGGAGCACAACAACTATCGGGCAGCTCTGCCTCCTTCTTCCACGGGTTATTGGGGAGGCGACAGGGCAGCCCCCAGAGGAGCGCCCCAGCCGGGCCTTCTTATCCTGCGCCGGGCAGCTGTGCTCTCGGCCCGTGATGGCCATAGATTTGCCTTGTGGTGTTGGATCAGGAACTGTGTCTGCTCTTAAGTGCTTGTGTCATCCAGAATGTTTCATTTTTTAAGAAAATTGGTCTTTTCAGTTGGGTGTTGAGTGGTTTTCCAGATCACGTCTGATGGATCCTCGGATTATAACAGAGAACATGGCGGCCCAGAGGGAATGGACCCAGATGGTGTCATCTAGAGCAACTGGGATGAGATTGTTGATAACTTTGATGATATGAACTTAAAGGAGTCTCTTCTTCGGGGCATATGTGCTTATGGTTTTGAGAAGCCTTCAGCTATTCGACAGAGGGCTATTATTTTCTTCATTAAAGATCCAAAAAGTAATTCCGGCACCTGGAGACTATATGGGAGCCTGCATTGTCTTGCTTGCATTGGTGGAACCAATGTTCGAAATGAAACGCAAAAACTGCAGGCCGAAGCATCACATACTGCTGTTGGTACACCAGGGAGAGTGTTTGCTTTGTTAAACAGAAGATATTTTCTCCAGAATGGATCAAAACCTTTGTTTTGGTTGAAGCAGATGAAATGTTGAACCAAGGGTTTAAGAATCAAATAATGAGATTTTCCAAAAATTAAATACAAGTATTCAGGTTGTGTTGCTTTCTGCCACAGTGCCAACTGATATGTTGGAAGTGACCAAAAAATTCATGGGAGATCCAATTTGAATTCTGGTGAAAAAGGAAGAATTTAACCTTGAAGGAATCCGTTTTATATTAATATTGAGAGAGAGTAATGGAAGTTGGATACACTTTGTGACTTGTACGAGACACTGACCATTAGACAGGCTGTTATTTTTCTCAATACAAAGCACACTGTCAACTGACTGAGAAAATGCATGCCGCGGACCTCACAGTTTCTGCTCTGCGTGGTGACATGGACGAGAAGGAGAGACATGTTATCATGCGGGAATTCCAACCAGGGTCAAACCGTGTTCTGATTACTACTGACTTGGTTTGTGGGACTGATGTGCAATAAGTGTCTTTGGTTATAAGCTATGATCCACCTACCAATTGTGAAAACGACATTTGCAGAATTGGCAGAGGTAGTTGATTTAGGAAGAAAGGTGTGGCTATAAACTTTGTTACTGAAGAAGGCAGGAGGATTCTTGGTGACACTGACACTTTCTACAGTACTACAGTGGAGGAAATGCCCATAAATGTGGCTGACCTTATTTAATTCCTGGGATGAGATAGTTCTGGATGCAGTGCTCAATGTTGTTGAATGGGTGATCACAACCTGCATTATGCCTCTTTCTTTGGGAATATTTGAATCTTGTCTCAATGCTCATAATGGGCCAGAAATACAGATTTTGATAGCAAAGCAACATTAGTCATGAGGTCTTGTGAGGAAAGTCATTGGCTTTATCCTCTTTAGAGTTAGACTGTTGGGGTGGGTATAAAAGATGGGATTTGTAAAATCTTTCTTCTTTAGTAATTTATTTCTTAGTTCTGTAGAAATGGTTGTATTCAATGTTCTCTATCATTTAATACTATACTTGTGGACTAAAAGATACAAGTGCTGTATAAAATCAGCTAACTATGTTAAATGACCATATCTGTCTTTACTGCGTTTGTCATTAGCCTGAGTAGAAAGGCCTTTCAAATTGTTTTTTAAGAAAGCATTTGAATGCATTTTGTTTGGTATTGTGTTTTTTGTTTTTTGTTGTGAGACAGTGTCCCGCTCTGTCACCCAGGCTGGAGTGCAGTGGTGCCATCTTGGCTCACTGCAGCCTTGACCTCTTGGACTCAAGTGGTCCTTCCACCTCAGCCTCCCCAGTAGCTGGGACTACAGGCACTGGCCACCACACATGGCTGATTTTTGCATATATTGTAGATACAGGGTTTCACCATGTTGCCCAGGCTGGTCTTGAACTCCTGGACTCGAGGATCCTGCCCACCTCAGGCTCCCAAAGTGCTGGGATTACAGGTGTGATTACTGGCGCCCAGCCTTTGGTATTATATTTATTCAATAAAGTATTTAATTAGTGCTAAAAAAAAAAAGAAAATTGAATTTGTTTCCTTAAATATCCTTAGGTTAAGATGTTAGTTTTCATAAAACATTGAGAAGCCTCTGCCAATTTCAATAAAGACCTGACTTGGAAAAAATATATATGTATACACACACACACACACACACACACACACACACACAATTCCTATATAATTTATATTTTTGTTGCCGTGTTGAGTGGGATGATTCCCCTTTGCATTTTCTAGCTGAATAATGATGATATAGGAAAGCTATTGATTTTTGTAAATATGTTTTGTAACTGGTGCATATCTCTTTTTTGTTTTAACAAGTTAAAGAAGCCTGGGCAACATGGCGAGATCCCACCTCTATAGGAAATTTAAAAAATTAGCCAGGCATGGTGGCATGGAGTGAAGTCTCAGCTACTCGGGAGGCTAAGTGGGAGGATTGATTGGATCCAGAAGTTTGAGGTTGTACTGAGCTATGATTGCACCACTGCACTCCAGCTTGGGTAATAGAGCAAGACTCTGTGAAAAAAACAACAACAAAAAACAAATAAGTTAAAGAAAGTAACAGCCCTGTAATCCCAGCACTTTGGGAGGCCAAGGCGGGCGGATCATGAGGTCAGGAGATTGAGACCATCATGGTTAACACGGTGAAACCCTGTCTCTATTAAAAATACAAAAAATTAGCCGGGCGTGGTGGCGGGCGCCTGTAGTCTCAGCTACTCAGGAGGCTGAGGCAGGAGAATGGCGTGAACCCAGGAGGCAGAGCTTGCAGTGAGCCGAGCTCTCGCAGCTGCACTCCAGCCTGGAGACAGAGCGAGACTCCATCTCAAAAAAAAAAGAGAAAGTACCAGCTCAGCAACCACTTAAGAATGCTGCTCTATAATAAATAACGTATGATTATACACACTTAAATTAACATAAGCTTTTTAGTAAACTTTATTTGAATATCATTTGCCACATATTGATGTTTTTGTCAAGAACAGACCACGTATACAATGGTGGTACCATAGAATTACAATGGAGCTGAAAAACTCCTTTTTTTATTTTATAATTTTAAAATCTTATTTCATTTATTTTTTATTATTTTATTTCTTTTACCTAACAGCAATAACTTAAGCAGAAAAATTCCTAATGCTTAGTGACATCTTGATGATCCTGACCCTGTGTAGGTCTAGGCTAATGTGTGTATTGTGTCTTAGTTTTTAACATAAAAGCTTAAAAAGTAAACAATAAAAATTTCTTAAAATAGAAAAAAGCATATAGAATAAAGATATAAAGAAAAGTAATATTTTTGTACAGATATACAAACTATTGTGTTTTAAGCTAAGTGTTATAAAAGAGTCAAAAGTTTAAAAAATTTTTAAACGTTTATAAAGTTAAAAAGCTGGCTGGGTGCAGTGGCTCACTCCTGTAATCCCAGAACTTTGGGAGGCCGAGGCAGGCGGATCATTTGAGGTCAGGGGTTCAAGACGAGCCTGGCCAACATGGAGAAAGCCCATCTCTACTAAAAATATAAAATATTAGCCGGGTGTGGTGGTGGGTTCCTGTAATCTTGGCTACTCTGGAGGCTGAGGCAGGAGGATCGCTTGAACCCGGAAGGTGGAGGTTGCAGTGAATTGAGATCCCGCCACTTTACTACAGCCTGAGCAACAGAGTGAGACTCTGTCTCAAACAAACAAACAAACAGAAAAACCCAAAAAGTCAAAAAGTTACAGTAAGCTAACGTTAATTTATTACTAAAGAAAGAAAAATGTTTTTTACGAATATAGTGTAGCCTAAGTATAGGGTGTTTGTGAAGTCTGCAGTAGAGTACAGTGATGTTCCAGGCCTTCACATTCCTTCAGAGCAACGTCCAATCCTGCGAGCTCCATTCATGGTAACTGCCCTATACAGGGTTATCATTTCTATCTTTTGTACTGTATTTTTACTCTATCTTTTCCATGTTTAGATATGTCTAGATGCACAAATACGTACCATTGTGTTCCAATTACCTACAGTATTCAGTACAGTCACATGCTGTACAGGTTGATAGTTTAGGAGCAATGGGCCATATCATATAGCCCAGGTATCTACGAGGCTATACCATCTAGGTTTGTATAAGTCCACTGTGTGGTGTTCACACAATGACAAAACCTCCTAATGACACATTTCTCAGAACATACCATTAAGCGACATATGACTGCTTTTGTCATTAATCATATTTAACAATAAGAATTACTGTCTAAGAAGATTCCACTAAGTGACAACACTGTATTTGACACATTACATATGCAATCTCATTGAATGCTTGCCACAACACTGTGTAGTAAGAATCGTCATATCCATTTTACAAATGAAAAACTGAGGCTCAGAGAAAATCAGTAACTTCTCTAAGATCATAAATTTCTACTCTGTTGCTTTGTATAGAACTTGTAAACATACACCACCTGTTCTCAAGTTTTAAAATTTTTACCGGGCATGGTGGCTCATGCCTATAATCCCAGTGCTTTGGGAAGCCAAGGCAGGAGGCTCACTTGAGGCCAGGAGTTTGAGGCCAGCCTGGGCAACGAAGCATTTGTCATTAATTATAGAGACCTCATCTCTACAAAGAAATTTTAAAAACTAGCTAGGCATGGTGGCACATGCCTGTGGTCCCAGCTACTCAGAAGGCTGAGGCGGGAGGACTACTCGAGCCCAGGAGTTCAAGGTTGTAGTGAGCTATGATGGCGCCACTGTACTCCAGCGTGGGTGACAGAGTGGGAGCCTGTCTCTAAAAAAAAACCTAAATAAATAAAACTTAATTATAAAAGACTGTAATTCGACTTTGGTAGTCTAAGATAAAGAGAAGTGAAGAGGGCCCAACGTGGGTGAATTTCTGCAGTGCTGTGTTCTTAAAACCTGGGTTTTAGCGTGCACATCTTCCTCTCTATAATTTGACTATAGTTTGAGACAAGGAGGTGCGATGTTGTTGTCTGAAGGTGGCTTCTGAGTCCATGAGTCTATGAATGTCTTATCTGAGTCTCAAAAAGCTTTAATTTCTCAGTGTGGTGAGAAAAAAAACTCAAAAGAAAATTATATTGATCACTTCCCAGACTCAAAAGTATTAATATTTGCCTTTTCTGTCTCTTTTATTTTTGTCCAAGACGGAGTCTTCCTCTGTGCCCAGGCTGGAGGGCAGTGGCACAATCTTGGCTCACTGCAACTTCTGCCTCATGGGTTCAAGCAATTCTCCTGCCTCAGCCTCCTGAGTAGCTGGGATTACAGGCATGCGCCACCACACCCAGCTAATTTTTGTATTTTTAGTAGAGATGGGGTATTTTTAGTAGAGACCACGTTGGCCAGGCTGGTCTTGAACTCCTGATCTCAGGTGACCCACCCACCTAGGCCTCCCAAAGTGCTGAGATTACAAGCATGAGCCACCGCGCCCAGCCTGCCTTTTCTTTTAAAGTCTATTTTAAGTTGTGCTAAGGCTTTATTTCAAGGTGTCTCATAAACGCTACCTTTCTCCTTAATATTTTCACTTTGTTAGCTACACTAGAATTAACTCAGACCTGTTAGCAATGAGACTATCATGTTCTTCCATTCTCCTGAAGTTGCCCGTTCTCAGGCAGAGATTGTGACAGTTTTATGAGGTGGTGCCATTTCTGGTTTTGTTTGTTTGTTTTGTTTTTTATGAGACAGAGTCTTGCTCTGTCACCCAGGCTGGAGTGCAGTGGTGCAATCTTGGCTCACTGCAACCTCCACCTCCTAGGTTCAAGCGATTCTCTTGCCTCAGCCTCCCTGGTAGCTGGGGATACAGGTGTGCACCACCATGCCCGGTTAATTTTTGTATTTTTAGTAGAGATGGGTTTTACCATGTTGGCCAGGCTGGTCTTGAACTCCTGACCTTAAGTGATCCCACCTGCCCAGCCTCCCAAAGTGTTGGGATTACAGGCGTAAGCCACTGCACCCAGCCCATTTCTGGTACCTAAAGCTTTTGTGTTTCTTTCTCTCTCCTCCTAGTCTAACACTTTTAGAAATTTTATCATTTCTTTTTTCTTATAATGAAATACTTAACTCCAGCTTTTCATAACATGCCAGGTATGTAACCAAAAAAGGTGCTTTCTCCTTCTACTTGGAAATTATAACCTTTCTTTCTTTAAGGCAACTCTTCTCACAGCTTATGTTTATGATCTTTGTGGTAGTCTCAACTCAGAGTTGCCCTTAAAACAAAGTAGGGTCTACCAGTCATGTAAGTTATTTGACTTCATGTAGACACACAGGAAAGGTTGATTGTACTGAACTCAGGCAGGTCCGTTTGTTGAACTGAAAGCCTGAATCTAGCCAGTGATATTTCCAACCCAGTTCTGTTGAGAATTAGTTAATAACCTTCAGCTTGGTATAATGCTTATAAAATTTATTAGATTTGAATAAATAAATTGAAGAGAACCCTGGTTTGGAAATTCAAACATACATATACGCGACTATGGGAGAGAAAGGTACAATGAACTGTGATTTTGTAAAATGTCACATTAAAGAATCATTATTTTATAACTTTAGTGGCTTTAATAAAAGCTGCTAAAAATAAACTCAAGACAGGCGTGTGCCACCACACCCGGCCTGTAGAAATTCTTATACCCTCCCCTCTCCCCTCTCCCCCTTTCCACGGTCCCCCTCTCATGCCGAGCCAAAGCTGGACTGTACTGCTGCCATCTCGGCTCACTGCAACCTCCCTGCCTGATTCTCCTGCCTCAGCCTGCCGAGTGCCTGCGATTGCAGGCGCGCGCCGCCACGCCTGACTGGTTTTCGTATTTTTTGGGTGGAGACGGGGTTTCACTGTGTTGGCCGGGCTGGTCTCTAGCTCCTAACCGCGAGTGATCCGCCAGCCTCGGCCTCCCGAGGTGCCGGGATTGCAGACGGAGTCTGGTTCACTCAGTGCTCAATGGTGCCCAGGCTGGAGCGCAGTGGCGTGATCTCGGCTGGCTACAACCTCCACCTCCCACCCGCCTGTCTTGGCCTCCCAAAGTGCCGAGATTGCAGCCTCTGCCCGGCCGCCACCCCGTCTGGGAAGTGAGGAGCGTCTCTGCCTGGCCGCCCATTGTCTGGGACGTGAGGAGCCCCTCTGCCTGGCTGCCCCGTCTGGAAAGTGAGGAGCGTCTCTGCCCCGCGGCCATCCCAACTAGGAAGTGAGGAGCGTCTCTGCCCGGCCGCCCGTCGTCTGAGATGTGGGGAGCGCCTTTGCCCCGCCGCCCCGTCTGGGATGTGAGGAGCGCCTCTACCCGGCCGCGACCCCATCTGGGAGGTGAGGAGCGTCTCTGCCCGGCCGCCCCGTCTGAGAAGCGAGGAGACCCTCCGCCCGGCAGCCGCCCCGTCTGAGAAGTGAGGAGCCTCTCCGCCCGGCAGCCACCCCGTCTGGGAAGTGAGGAGCGTCTCCGCCCGGCAGCCACCCCGTCCGGCAGGGAGGTGGGGGTCAGCCCCCGCCAGGCCAGCCGCCCCGTCCAGGAGGGAGGTGGGGGGGTCAGCCCCCCTCCCGGCCAGCCGCCCCGTCCGGGAGGGAGGTGGGGGGTCAGCCCCCCGCCCGGCCAGCCGCCTCGTCCGGGAGGTGAGGGGCGCCTCTGCCCGGCCGCCCCTACTGGGAAGTGAGGAGCCCCTCTGCCCGGCCACCACCCCGTCTGGGAGGTGTACCCAACAGCTCATTGAGAACGGGCCATGATGACAATGGCGGTTTTGTGGAATAGAAAGAGGGGAAAGGCGGGGAAAAGATTGAGAAATCGGATGGTTGCCGTGTCTGTGAAGAAAGAGGTAGACATGGGAGACTTTTCATTTTGTTCTGTACTAAGAAAAATTTTTCTGCCTTGTGATCCTGTTGATCTGTGACCTTACCCCCAACCCTGTGCCCTCTGAAACATGTGCTGTGTCCACTCAGGGTTAAATGGACTAAGGGCGGTGCAAGATGTGCTTTGTTAAACAGATGCTTGAAGGCAGCATGCTCCTTAAGAGTCATCACCGCTCCTTAAGAGTCATCACCACTCCCTAATCTCAAGTACCCAGGGACACAAACACTGCGGAAGGCCGCAGGGTCCTCTGCCTAGGAAAACCAGAGACCTTTGTTCACTTGTTTATCTGCTGACCTTCCCTCCACTATTGTCCTATGACCCTGCCAAATCCCCCTCTGCGAGAAACACCCAAGAATGATCAATAATAAAAAAAAAGACAAAAAATAAAAATAAAAAAATAAACTCAAGATGGATCAAGGATTTAAATCTAAGACCTGAAACTATAAAAATTCTGGAAGATAACATCAGAAAAACCCTTCTAGGCCGGGTGCAGTGGCTCACGCCTGTAATCCCAGCACTTTGGGAGGCCGAGACGGGCGGATCACGAGGTCAGGAGATCGAGACCGTCCTGGCTAACATGGTGAAACCCTGTCTCTACTAAAAATACAAAAAATTAGCCGGGCAAGGTGGTGGGCACCTATAGTCCCAGCTACTCGGTAGGCTGAGGCAGGAGAATGGTGTGAACCAGGGAGGCGGAGCTTGCAGTGAGCCGAGATTGCACCACTGCACTCCAGCCTGGACGACAGAGCGAGACTCTGTCTCCAAACAAAAAAAAAAAAAAAAAGAAAGAAAAACCCTTCTAGACATTGGCTTAGGCAAAGATTTCATGACCAAGAACCCAAAAGCAAATGCAATAAAAACAAAAATAAATAGCTGGGACTTAATTAAACTAAAGAGCTTTTGCACGTCAAAAGGAATAGTCAGCAGAGTAAACAGGCAATCAACAGAGTGGGAGAAAATCTTCACAATCTATACATCTGCAAAGGACTAATATCCAGAATCTATAATGAACTCAAACAAATTAGGAAGAAAAAAACAAACAATCCCATCAAAAAGTGGGCTAAAGGACATGAATAGACAATTCTCAAAAGAAGATATACAAATGGCCAACAAACATATGAAAAAATGCTTAACATCACTAATTATCAGGGAAATGCGAATCAAAACCACAATGCGATACCACAATGTGATACCACAATCCTGCAAGAATGGCCATAATAAAAACAATTGAAAAATAATAGATGTTGGCATAGATGCGGTGAACAGGGAACACTTCTACACTGCTGGTGGGAATGTAAACTATACAGCCACTGTGGAAAACAGTGTGGAGATTCCTTAAAGAACTAAAAGTGGAACTACCATTTGATCCAGCAATCCCACCACTGGGTATCTATCAGAGGAAAACAGTCATTATACGAAAAAGATACTTGCACACGCATGTTTATAGCAGCCAATTCACAATTGCAAAAATGTGGAACCAACCCAAATGCCCATCAATCAACAAGTGGATAAAGAAACTGTGATATGTATATGTATATATATATATATATATATATATATATATATATATATACAAGGCAATACTACTCAGCCATAAAAAAGGATGAATTAATGGCATTTGCAGCAACCTGGATGAGACTGGAGACTATTATTCTAAGTGAAGTAACTCAGGAATGGAAAACCAAACATCATATGTTCTCACTCATAAGTGGGAGCTAAGCTATGAGGATGCAAAGGCATAAGAATAACACAATGGACTTTGGGGGATAAAGGGGAAAGGGTGGGAAGGGGATGAGGGATAAAATACTACAAATTAGACCAGGCACGGTGGCTCACACCTGTAATCCCAGCACTTTGGGAGGCCGAGGTGAGGTCAGGAGTTCAAGACCAGCCTGCCCAACATGGTGAAACCCCATCTCCACTAAAAATACAAAAATTAGCCGGGCGTGGTAGCAAGCACCTGTAATCCCAGCTACTTGGGAGGTTGAGGCAGGAGAATCGCTTGAACCCGGGAGACAGAGGTTGCAGTGAGCCGAGATCGTGCCACTGCACTCCAGCCTGGTTGACAGAGCGAGACTCAGTGAAAAACAAACAAACCTACAAATTGGGTGCAGTGCATACTGCTCGGATGATAGGTGCACCAAAATCTCAGAAATCACCGCTAAAGAACTTATTCATGTAACCAAATGGCACCTGTTTCCCAGTAACCTATGGAAATAAAAATTAAAAAAAAAAATAAATAAAAGCTGCTGAAACCACTCAGCCTCCTTCACAGTGAAAATGGTGCTATGTTTTTCACGCCTATTTGCAAACTTTGTGCCAAACTAAATGTTAACAAGAACTTTAAAGAAAAGTTTCACCTCCAAACCACAAACAGTGCTCTGAAAGTGCAAAAACAGCAAAAAGTCAAACACAAACAAGCCTAAAGCTTTGTGAGGCCAGAAGAAACCACAGGTCATAGAAAAATACACTTTCCCTTTCACACTCTCAGTATCATACTCGGGGGCTGTCATGAGAGCGAGGGTGTCTGGGCTTAATACAGTCACCTTGCAGCACCTAAGCCATGACACCTCAGCCATCTGCGTGTAGCACAAGGAGGACACCGAACAGGGATGGAATGTGCACATCACTGAGAGCGTTTTTATGTTGACTTTCCTCTCTCTATCAGCACCAGAACGTCTTCCTGTTAGCTTCAGTGGTCTCTGTGTTGTCAAGGAAAATGACCCACAGTAACTGTCTACTCACCAGCTTTGCCTAAGTCACACTTATAAGGCTCTTGATGCATAACAGGCTTATTAGTTTCCAAGCAGGTAGCATTGATTGGTAAAGGAGGAAAAGACTCCCCATTTATACTATCAATCAGCCTCTCTTACAGTAATCTTTTAGGCATTTCAACAGCAAAATAGGCAGGTGTTTACCAAAAAAGCCTTCATAAGCACATCAAAGTTCATATTTTAGCTGCTTAAGAAAAAAAATTAACTATGGGACATTTCCATAAACAATAGACCAGGCACGGTAGCTCATGCCTGTAATCCCAGCACTCTGGGGGGCCGAGGCAGGTAGATCGTCTGAGGTCAGGAGTTCTAGGCCAGCCTGGCCAACATGGTGAAACTCTGTCTCTACCAAAAATACAAAACATTAGCTGGGCGTGGTAGTGCACGCCTGTAATCCCAGCTACGTGGGAGGCTGAAGCATGAGAATCACTTGAACCCGGGAGGTGGAGGTTGCAGTGAGCTGAGATCACACCACTGCACTCCAGCCTGGGCAACAAAGTGAGACTCCATCTCATAAATAAATAAATAAATAAATAAATATTTTGTCTTAATGACTCATTTGCAGAAGTCAATGTATCACTCAAGGCAATGAAGTTTAGCATTATAGAGTTCAAGATCATATACAAAGACCTGTCCTCAAATTCCCCTCAAATGAAAAACAGTATACCAGTAAGCTTAGTAAATAATTCGTGGAAAAAAAAATACATCTCTAGAAAATGATTTTTTTTTAAATTTTATTCATTAGATTGCACTGTTTATAACAGCAACAAATTGGATGCCTGCCAGTAGAAGACTGGTTAAAATACTGGCACATAGTAAATGCTCACTAAATGCTTACTGAATGAATACATGAATGATAACAGTTTCCATTGTTTCCAAAGCTCCCTTGCTTCCCTCCTATTCTCTAGGCTCCTGTTGATTCTGTGAGCTCCAAAAGCTCTCCAGTAAATCTTGTCTCTGTTTATGATTGCAACCCGAAAAAGCTGATGGATACATAATATTAAATGTGGTAAAAAACCAAATTCACTTTATACCAATTCCATTCTACAAACAATATTATATTTCAGTTCAATATAATTATAAAGGTATAGTTTTAGAATTAGTTTGGTTGTTTCCTGATATACCAAATCCTACTTCAACCCTTAAGAGGTTTAAAAATAAAGTGAGGTCTCATCACTTGACATATGTATCAGAATGGAACACTGGTAATTAGAAGACTTATCAGAGATCATAAGCTCCAATGGACAGAGATGTCCCAGACAGTCACAAGGTGAAAAAAGGCACACCAGTGACAATTAGGAAGACGCACAGGTTGGTGGTAGGCATATTGATTTAGTCGCAAGTAGAATTGGCCAAGTAGGACAACGAAGAAGGATACTGAAGGATATTGAAAGGATACTGAAAAACAGGGTCAAGGAAAGCAGAAGGCGCTCTTTACTGGAGGACTTAATACAAAATAGGTAGCAGGGAAACCCAAGATTATCCTATTCAAAATATCGGACCTGAAGGACAGATCTAGTAGGGGAAAGCAGTTCTATGCTGTAACTTACACTCCACAAGTACTGCCATCCAAATAACCTGTATTTGGGCTGGGTACCGTGATTCACACTTGTAGTCTCAGCGCTTTGGGAGGCCGAGGCGGGAGAATCATTTGAAGCCAGGAGTTAAAGACCAGCTTGGGTAACAAAGTGAGAGCCTGTCTGTACAAAATAAAAAGTTAGCTGGGGCCAGGGGCTGTGGCTCATGCCTATTATCCCAGCACTTTGGAAGACCGAGGCAGGTGGATCACCTGAGGTCAGGAGTTCGAGACCAGCCTGGCCAACATGGTAAAACCCCATCTCTACTAAGAATATAAAAATTAGCCGGGCGTGGTGGCGTGCTCCTGTAATCCCCGCTACTCAGGAGGCTGAGGCAGAAGAATTGCTTGAATCCGGGAAACAGAGATTGCGGTGAGCCGAGATCGCGCCACTGCACTCCAGCCTGAGAGACAGAGCGAGACTCTGTCTCAAAACAAAACAAAACAAAAAACAAACAAGCAAACAAACAAAAAAAACCTTTAAGATAAAAGAATGTATGAGTTGGCTTTCATTCATTTATGGTTTGAACAAATATATTTGCATTTGCCAAGATGTATTAGTCCCTTATTCTACCTTGACAAAACCATGATCCGGGTGCAATGAGGCATGAGAAACCTTGGCAGCAATTGCCTTCATGCTGTCCAGAGGCAGAAACATTGTTTCTAGGTGGCAGCTCCTGATTCCAAACCTCTCACCTGGAAGTGACCTTGAGTGGGTGATAAAATCTCCCTTCTCACCTCCATCTTTTACATTGAAAACACCCTTAATTTCAGTGAGAAATGGAATCAGTATAATGATGGATGAATCACAAATACACACACACACACACGTGACCCTCTTGCCTCAGCCCCTCAAGTAGCTGGGATTACAGGCGCCTGCCACCACACCTGGCCTAAAAAAAACTAAGGTTTGTTTTTTAATTTCATTTCATTAGTACTGCAGATTACTCCATGAATATTGAGTTACTATTAACAAGTTCTGTAAGTTGACTGGAAAACATCTATCTTAAGACAGGGCAGCCACTAACGGGCAGAAACAGGAGCCATGCAGAAGAAGCTATTACGTTGTCCTCCAGCGTCACTGAGAAAAATGCCTGTATGATAATTCATTGTGAAGGGCTGGACTCTACAAGGACTTTATAAATACCAATGTCAGCATATCCATTCATCACATAGAGTGGCTAATATATATTTTTCATGCAACTTTCTAAGAATTAAAATGTATTCATATAGAAAAATATCTGTCATTTATTTTTGTTGGATTCTAATTTATAATCATGAAAATCAATAATCTGATTTGAATTTACTTGCTCTTCTTACCATCATCTAAATCATTATTAAATGAAGCCAAGTGATAAGCTTCTCTTCATCTCTAAGTGGAAATGCACATTCAATTTATTTTAAAACATTTTGCAAAGCAACATCACTTTCGGAAAACACTTAATAATTGCCTGGCAAATTATTCTCTATGGCCTAGTGCTGTTCTTGTTGTATTCAAGAGCTCGATGCAGGAAAACCTCAGGGGACTGAATAAGGAGGATCCTCCTGTTCTAAAGATGGGCCAAAGGGAAAGAAGCCCAGACTGCACAATCTTTCTCCCAAAACTTTGACGTTCAATTAGCTAAGTTTAGCTGCCCTGGCCCTTCTTGTGCTAAGCGCGGTTTGTTCCCATCTCTCTGTTGCACTCAGGAGCTGAAGGTGCCCTTTTCCATGCAGCATAGACATAGTTGCGGAGGCACAGGGGAGACAGGGCACCCTGCTACAGGAGGGTCTGAGGACACAGTGCTGCCTGCAAAGCTTGTGCTCGGCATGGCTCTTCCTAGTTCAGCACAGGAACTGCTTGCCCTTCTTCTGTGTCCCCAAACCTAGAGGAGATACTCAAAATATGTAAGGGCCAGGACAGTGAGGGCACTGATGAATCAGAAGAGATGCCCACCAGTAAGCTGAACCTGGACTTCCCAGCTAATGGTCAGCCCTGTTCAGACCGCTAACCCCTAACCTGCCTCCTCAGCTCTCCATCCACCCCAGCCCCTTGAGAGTGTTTCTAGATACCAAAGAGTAGCCAAATGTGTCAGGAGACATGGCCTAGGGCAAGACATGCGGGAGCAGCATTCTGGTCTGGACAAATGACAGGGGAGGATGAGCCTCAAGGAGGAAGGTAGGAGACAGAGAGAAGTGCCAAAGAAATTAGAATTAAAAAGAGACAGGCTGGGCCGGGCACGGTGGCTCATGCCTGTAATCCCAGCACTTTGGGAGGCCAAGGCAGGCGGATCACGAGGTCAGGAGATCGAGACCATCCTGGCTAACACGGTGAAACCCGGTCTCTACTGAAAAAAATACAAAAAAATTAGCCGGGCGTGGTGGCGGGCGCCTGTAGTCCCAGCTACTCAGGAGACTGAGGCAGGAGAATGGCGTGAACCTGGGAGGCGGAGCTTGCAGTCAGCCGAGATTGTGCCACTGCACTCCAGCCTGGACGACAGAGCAAGACTTTGTTTCAAAAAAAAAAAAAAAAATAGAGACAGGCTGGGCGCAGTGGCTCACGCCTGTAATCCCATCACTTTGGGAGGCTGACGGGGGGACGGATCACTTGAGGTCAGGAGTTCAAGACCAGCCTGACCAACATGGAGAAACTCCATCTCTACTAAAAATACAAAAATTAGCCAGTCCTGGTGGTGCACGCCTGTAATCCCAGCTATTTGGGAGACTAAGGTGGGAGAATTGCTTGAACCTGAGAGGCAGAGGCTCCAGTGAGCCAAGATGATGCCACTGCACTCCAGCCTGGGCAACAGAGAGAGACTCTGTCTTAAAAAGGAAAAAGAAAAGAAAAAGGAGATAGACACACACCCCGCTGCTGGGATACATGCAGTTGGGCCAGGTCTGCAGGGACTCAGATGATCTGCTCTGGCTCTCGCCCAACAGCTTGGAGTGGTCCAACTCATCTCACAGGCAGTGGGCAGTTAAAGGGCCTGCTGTTTTGCATGTTTGCTCCTGGGGCATGGTCCTCAGAACAGGCAGGAGGGCACAAGAGGGGGTAAAGCCCCTCTGAGTGCCAAAGGGTGTGTTCATATGCCTGACAATATGCTCTTCTGGCAGGGAGATTGGCAGCTGCATATGCCTGGGAGGATTTGGGGAACCCAGGGACCTGCATGTCCAGCTAGAAATGCCACACTTCTTCCTCTCCTGTGTAGCCTTCTCAGGGTGGACATGTTTCTGTGTCCGCCGCCGTTAGAGAAACCTTATGCCATTTCACTGTTTGTTTTGTGAATCGCTGTCTATTGTGGCAGCAGCACACATACACATTTGCAGACAGATTCCAGAACAAGAGTGGTAATTGACCGTCCACAAAAGCACTTGGCTCCCAGGTTATAAGCCACATTTTCTATATTATTTATCTTTCTTCCAAGACAGAACTCCCGTGAGGAAAAGGCTGACTCACAACCATTTCTCCAGTCACCTCCCTTGAGGAACATTAGGATAGGAAGCTTCCTGGTGAAAGGACCTTTGTTCACCTGGATGCAGTCTTTGGCTCTGTCTCCCCTAGACATTCCTAGGAAAAGGGGAGCACATCTAAGGAAAACAAAGCTGCAGTTTGGCTCATCAGTGGGACTTACCCTTGGAAGATGATACCTAGCTGAAAGGCAACCTGGAAGTGATTTTTGTTCAGCAGTCAGCTGTGTATAATGGCAACTATTGAATAATGAGGCCTACGGCTAGTTGATTGATTAAAATGGAGCGTGGTGTAGTGCCTGGCCACTCAAAATACGATCCATGGATCAGTATCAGCACTACCTGAAGCTTCTCAGAAAAAGAAGCACTTGGTCCCATCCAAGACCTACGTGTGAGAATCTGCATTTTAACAAGACCCCCAGGTGAGCTGTAGAAGTGAGCTGCAGTTTGAGAAGCCCTGGTGTGGTGTGCAAAGGTGCTAGACTTGGAGTTGGAAGATCTGGTTCCTTGTGCCAGCTCTGAGCCTTACTAACCACGTGACCTCTGAGCCTCAGCTTCTTTATCTGCAAAATGGAGATGATCCTAATAATCTCTTCCAACATTTCCTTACACGGTTGTTATAAATCAGCCTAAAATAAATATATGAAAGCATTCTGTAAATGTACATCACTCTGATTAAAGCACTACGATAATAAGGCCACATACGTTTAGTGTGGATTTGATTCCTGTGTTGATGTTACCTAAAGCTGTATGTTGTTGCAGGCCTAGACAGTTGCTTGCAGACATGAGCCTTGATTCTCAGAGAATCCAAGTATGAGAGTGAACTGATTTAGGATTGCTGAATATGTGACATGTCTCATGCCAATTTCAGCCTCGAAGTTTTGCATTTAGGATATCTGCGATGCCAGGCTCCGTGCTACTGCCAGCCCATGCTGCCTGCACTGTTTCTGTCCTCCATTCCTTTCTTTAACTTGAAGCACAAGGCATTAAAAAAACAAAGGCCGGGCGCGGTGGCTCATGCCTGTAATCCCAACACTTTGGGAGGCCGAGGCAGGCGGATCACGAAGTCAGGAGATCGAGACCATCCTGGCTAACACGGGGAAACCCCGTCTCTACTAAAAATAGAAAAAATTAGCCGGGTGTGGTGGCAGGTGCCTGTAATCCCAGCTACTCGGAAGGCTGAGGCAGGAGAATAGCGTGAACCTGGGAGGCAGAGCTTGCAGCGAGCCGAGATCGAGCCACTGCACTCCAGCCTGGGCGACAGAGCGAGACTCCGTCTCAAAAAAAAAAAAAAAAAAAACCAAAAGCAAAAACAAATAAATACCCCATGGAGATATTATGTTGTACAGTTTCCTCATATATCTAAAGCATTATAATAACCCCCACACTCCTAGTCTTTTATCTATGGCAAATATTGGTGACCTGAAAATTTTGCCTAAAATGGAAGATATTATACGTAACTATGAGAAATTTTTAAGTTGAAACCTGATACTGTCCTGCAAATATCATAATCTGTGCATGTAGTGACATCATAGACATCTGCTTATGATTACTTAATTATTAAAACACTCTTTCTAGAGCCTGATTATCAACTCCATCTTAGGGATGAGAAAATGGAGGTATGAAGCCATTTTAAGTGACTTGCCTGGGGTCACATGGTAGGCAAGTGTTGGAGCCAAGTCAAAGCCACGTGATTTGATTCCCAACCCCGCATACTGGACCCCAGTTTTGTCCTTCCAGGAAAAGAAGGAAATAAGCACTAGGCCAATGGTCTCAACCTTGGCTACATGCTGGAGTCATCTGCGGAGCTTTGAAAACTACTAACGTCACATAGACTGGGAAAAAATATTCACAGCTCATTTATCTGACAAATGTCTTGTATATGGAATGTATAAAGAATTCCCACACATCAACTAAAAAAAGAGAAACAACACAGTGTTTAAAAATGGGCAAAAGACTTGAATACATGTTTCACAAAACACGATATACGAATAGCCAATAAGCAAATGAAAAGATGCTCAACATCATTTGTAATCAAAGGACTGAAAATAAAATGACAATGAGACATCCTTTCACACTCACTAGGAGGGCTAACATCAAAAAGATGATCACACCAATGTTGGCAAAGACGTAGGGTGACTGAAGCTCTTGTGCATGGCTGTGGGGAGTTTAAAATAGGACAGCCATGTGGGAGAACTAGAGCAAATCTTTATAACAACATTAATCTTCAACCTAGAAATTCCTTCCTACGTACTTAATGGGGAGAGAAATGAATAGGTTCCCAAAAGAGACTTCTCTAAGAATGCTCATACAACATTGTTCCAGTTTATCCAGTGTCACTAGAAAAATCCCCCCACATTGGTGAAATACAACCAGCATTTTTCACGCCCATCGATTCCGCCCGTGGTCAGGAACTCAGAAGGGGCATAGCAGAGCAGCTCTTGTCTGCCCCACGATTGCCAATGTCGGGCACAGCTTGTCCTCAATGGCCCTCCCACTCACACGCCAGCCTTGGGGCTGGGCAGCTGAAGACTGGGCCCAGCCAGGACTTCCATTTGGGGTGTCTGCAGTGGCCTCCAAGCATGGCGGGCTCAGGGCCCTAAAGCCAGTGTTCCCAGAGAACTCCCAGTTCTGGGAAGCTGCCTGGCCTTTTTATTTGCATGGCCTTTTGTAACACAGCCTCAGAAGTAACATAGGGTCTGAAGTAGTCTACTCAGGCTGTCATAATAAAATACCACAGACGGGTGGCTTAAACAACAAATATTTATTTTTTTCTCACAGTTTTGGAGGCTGGAAGTCCGAGATCAAGGTGCCAGCAGGGTCAGGTCCTAGCTTGTGAACAGCCACTTTCTTGCTGTGTGCTCCCAGTTCCTTCCCTCTGCACCTGTGCAGGGAGGGAGAGAGACTGAGCTCTGGTGTCTCCTCTTCTTCTTACGAGGACACACCAGGCTTCTTGAATCAGGGCCCCACCCTTATGACCTCATTTAATTGTAATTGCCTCCCTAAAAGTCCTACCTGCAAATATAGCCACACCAGGGATTAGGACTTCGACATGGGAATTTTGAGGGACACTTCAATCTTTTACTAGTCTCCATTAGTTGAAGCAATCGCAAACCTGCCTGGCTCCAGTGGGAGGGGCTACAGAAACCATTTCTGATGAGAGTGTCAAAGACTGTGGCCCTGCTTCAAAACCTCAGCCTCATTCATTATAACCCCAAACTGTAAACAATTCAAAAATCCATCACCATCAAAATAGATAAATATATCACGATACATTCATGTAACCAAATGTTACTCAGCAATAAAAAGGAACATACAACCACATGGGTGAATCTCAAAAACATTTTTTTGAGCAAAAGAAGCCAGACCCACCAAAGAAGCAAGCCATGTGATTCCATTTACATGAAGTCTAAGAAGAGATAAAACTCATCTATTGTGATGGAAGCCTGAAAGTGGTTGCCTCTTGGGGTTGGAGTTCATTGCAAGGGGCATTATAGAAATAACCTTCCGTTGTGATGGGGATGCTCTGTATCTCGTTTCAGATGGTGGTTACAGGGGTGTCTACAACTGTCAAGGGTCTTTGAAGTAAACATCTAATAATATGTACATTTCGGTGTCATGTGGATTATTTCTCTATTTACAAAAGTAATAATGATGACGATGCTGGGTCCTGCTCCCAGAGATTCTCATTCAGTTAATCTGGGGCAGATCCTGGGCAAGAGGATCTTCAAAAGTTTTCCACAGGATTCCAAGGGAAAGTAAAGCTGAAGACCACCGTGCCAGGCCAGCACAGTTCTCAGGGGGAGGGGAGACCAACAGAGCATCCGTCATGAGAATCAATGGCTTTCTGTGTAACAGATGGCCACGCACTTCGCTTAAAACAACTCAAATTTGTTCTTACAGTTCTAGAGATCAGAAGTTTAAAATTAGTCTTAAGGAGGCCCCTGGAGAATATCCATTCTGCTTTAGTCTATTTGGGCTACTATAACAAAATACCACAAATTGGGTGGCTTCTAAACAACAGAAATGTATTTCTCATAGTATGGAGGCTGGGAAGTCCAAGATCAAGATGGATTTGGTGTCTGGTGAGGGCTCATCTTCTCACTGGAAGGGGCAAGCTAGCTCTTTTGATGGATCTCTTTTACAAGGATGCCAATTTCAATCATGAGGGTCCACCGTCATGACCTAATCACCTCCCCAAGACCCCACCTCCCAATATCATCACCTTGGGGGTTAGAATGAAACACATGAATTTGGGGAGACACAAACATTCAGACCATAGCACCTGCCCTGCCCCTTCCAGCTTCCAGGGCTGTCTATTTGCTCTGGAAAGAGCGACTCTATCTTCCAAGCAACTGCCCTTTGTTGTAAGCAGTGTAAGCAAACTGCCCTTTGCTTTGGAGAAAGACACTATTGTTTGTCTTCCAAGGCTGTTCATTTCACCAACATTCTTGAAAAGGTAACCCAGAACAAAGGGAAGCCAGTGTCCCACTGCAAGACATGGCCGCATCACTCCAATCACATCACCTCCTCTGACACTGGCCCTCCTGCAACCCCCTTACAAGGACTGTTCCGTCACACTGGGCCCACCCAAATAAGCCACAACCATCTCCCCATCTCAAGGCTCTTAACTTGCTCACATTTGCAGAGGTCCTTTACCATGTAAAGTAACCTATTCACAGGTCCTGGGGATTGGGACATGGACATACTTGAGGGGCCATTATTCAGCCGCCACACTGTGATGCTCAAAATGAACTTGGTTGAGATGTCAGAGCGAGGACTAAATCTCCACCTAGAATATTGGAACCCAAAGGGCTCAGAAAGTTTCCAGCGCCATCTCAAACTATTTCTTAAGAGTGACCTACAAAAAAATTTCCACGTCTCCCTAGACTATAGCATTACACATCAGCTGTCCCAAATAAACGGGCCCTGGGGTAGTGGTCGCATTAACCGAAAACTATTTTCTTTCCCAGGTCCCAGGACAACAAGCCCCATTACAACATAAGAACTTGGGAACACTAACTGCCCTTTGTGACAAGGGGAAGAGGACATGCAAACGTTAGTTACAATAGCAGTGAGGAGTACTGGTGGCGGCATGCATTCCTATTTCTCCCTTTACAGAAAGATTGAAGTGGATCCCAGCTGATTCTTACAAGTATGTTGGTAGGACTGATCGTGAAGCATTCTCTCTTCTTCCCTTTCTCTCTCTAAATATTTTTAAGAACTTACTGTGTACCAGGCAAATAATGCTTGGGAAGACCCTGTGCTTCCTTCCCTAACTCTCTCACTCTTCCAGTGTCTTCCAGAGGCAATTCCTGCAGTTCTTGCAGTGGTTGCCAGTTTCCTTGCTTATGGACTGCCAATTGCTCTCCTCTGCTTACAGGATGAAGTTCAGGGCCTCCAGTCTGGCACCAGGGGTCCCGTCTTGTCTGTGCAGTGTTCTCCCCCAGGACTCACAAAATGAATCTCACACCCCAGCAAAGTCCATCTAAACAGGAACACCTAGCCATTTTTTATTGTGTTGCTTAAATACTAAATTCTTGAGCCCTTCATCCCTGCCCCAACTGTTGCTGCTTGGACACTAAGAGAGAGGCTAGAATAGCAAGGGTTTCCCTCAACAGCAGGACTGTTGACCTAAGGTAGAAAGGTGGCTCTCCTGGGCTCCTGCCACCTGGCTCTGCCCTTCTCAGCACTGCTACTGGCTCTGCAAGAGCCTTCTCTCGCCTTCAACCTCAATCAGAAAGGAAAACATGCACTCGGGGCTTCTTTTGGTTTAGATAGGCTCTCCCCTCCAGAGCACAGGAGTGAGGAGCAAAGGATGTCTGCATGACATTTTCTCCAGTGCTTGCTATGGGGAGACAAGAAGAACACCACTGCCCAAAAGTTCCAGAGGGGAATGCCACTCAAGGCCATGGGCCCCAGGCAGCCCGTTACTATGCAGATGGCAGCCTCCTGGTGCAGAGGACTGATGTGAATCCTCAGAAAGCCTAGAGGTGCCATTCTGCAGCCACCTTCTCCATTCTAGCAGCACATTTTTCTCCCCACCACACCTCCCAGAGGAAGAGGACCCTCCTCATCCTCTATACTCCTGTTGCCAGACGAGTCTCCCTGGGTGTTTCACATTTTTGCATGCCTTGCAGTCTTTGCATGTCTGCCTTCCCTTTGTTCTGGGTTACCTTTTCAACAATGTTGGTGAAATGAACAGCCTTGGAAGACAAACAATAGTGTCTTTCTCCAAAGCAATGGGCAGTTTGCTTACACTGCTTACAACAAAGGGCAGTTGCTTGGAAGATAGAAAGAGCAGCTCTTTCCAGAGCAAATGGGTAGGCAGGCTTACTGCCCATTGTCAAACATTCAGGGTCGCCAAGCTCAGAGATTGTCATGAATTGCAAGCCACTGCTTGTGCAGGTGTCATCCGGCCCCACATGCTAGGACTTAGGGCAAGGAAATGTGGGTATATGGCTATAGTGATTGTTGTAAATAATAACACGGCTTCTAGCTAGGCACAGTGGTTCATGCCTGTAGTCCCAGAACTTTGGGGGTGCTGAGGCAGGAGGATCGCTTGAGCCCAGGAATTTGAGGCTGCAGTGAGCGATGATTGCATCACTGCACTCCAGCCTGGGCGACAGAGTGAGACCCTGTCTATAAAAAAAAAAAAATACATAACACAGCTCCTGCCAGTATCCATATCCACTAGTCTGTGACGGCCCAACGCATTAGCTGGCAAGTAAAGTACCAGACCCCTCCAGGGCGTTGACACTCCCTAGTGCTGGGCTGAGGGCACATCAGCCCCTCTCCTCTCCCCCTGCCACAGCTTACTTCTGTGAAGGCCTCTCGTGTCCTGAGCACTTCAATTTTATTTTATTTTATTATTATTATTATTTCTGAGACAGAGTCTCACTCTGTCGCCCAGGCTGGAGTGCAGTGGCGTGATCTTGGCTCACTGCACCCACCGCTTCCAGGGCTCAAGCAATTCTCCTGCCTCAGCCTCCCGAGTAGCTGGGATTACAGGTGATCACCACCACACCCAGCTAATTTTTGTATTTTTAGTAGAGACGGGGTCTCGCTGTGTTGGCCAGGCTAGTCTCGAACTCCTGACCTTAAGTCATCTGCCTGCCTCAGCTTCCCAAACTGCTGGTAAAGGTGTGAGCCACCGCGCCCGGCCAAATTTTATCAACTCAATTAACATCAAATTTAGAAATGTAAAGATTTTATTTCCAGTTTGACGATAAGCTGCCTGCCCTGTGACAGACCACTGAAAAATTCAGCTGTGGCTGACACCTAGGAATTTGCAGTTACAGGACGTTTCCAAGTTCCATATGCGATGTCATAGTGCCGCCTGCTGGCTCCTGTCTCACAGGAATGCTACACATGCAGACGGTGGGTCTGTCCCCGCAGCGCACACACAGTTCACGGATGAACCTGAGGAAAGTAGGAATGAAGCTCACAAATGTCATGTAGAACAAAAGGAGCTGGGTAGGAAAAGTATAGATTGTGTAATTTCATGTACAGGAAGCACAAAACAAGCGAAACTTCGCAAAACAAGTGAAACTAACTGTACCCGTCAGGGTTTCACAGAGAACTAATGGGAGATCTATGGATATATTTTAAAGGAATTTATTTAAGGGAATTGGCTCATGTGATTGTGAGGCCTGGCTGGTCTATAATCTGTAGGGCAGGTCAGCAAACCAGAAAAAGTCTGGTAGGATTTCTGTGTTACAGACTTGAGGCAGAATTCCTTCTTTTTCCCTGCTCTCTTGAGAGTCTTTGCTCTCAAGTCCTTCAACTGAATGGGTGAGGCCCACTCTCATTATTGAGGGTAATCTCCTTAAAGTCAATGGATTGTAGATATTAATCATACCTACAAAATATCTTCACAGCAACTTCTAGACCTAGTGTTTGAGCAAACAACTGGGCACCATAGCTTAACCACAGTGACACATAAAATTAACTACTGCAGGCTGGGCGCGGTGGCTCACGCCTGTAATCCCAGCACTTTGGGAGGCCGAGGTGGGCGGATCACGAGGTCAAGAGATCAAGACCATCCTGGCCAACATGGTGAAACCCTGTCTCTACTAAAAATACAAAAATTAGCTGGGTGTGGTGGCGCGCACCTTAGTCTCAGCTACTTAAGAGGCTGAGGCAGGAGAATCACTTGAGCCTGGGAGGCTGAGGTTGCAGTGAGCCGAGATCACGCCGCTGCACTCCAGCCTGACAACAGAGTAAGACCCTGTCTCAAATAAATAAATAAATAAATAAAATTAACTACTGCAGTCAACTGTTTGTCAACGTGGCACCTCTACATATCTCCTTAAACTATACTTAATCTCCAGATAACAGCAAAATCATACTTGCACCTCACCTGATTCAACTATCTTGGGTAAAACCAGAGACACACTAACCCTTCCCCAGAAGAGGACGTAGGGTTCTTGGGTCATGTTTACTCTTCTCTTTGGTATCCTATAACTGAAATATTAAGGTATGTCTTATGTAATATAAGGGAATAAGAGAGAGAAGAGGACAAATATATTTTCTAAACACACACACACACACAACACATTTGTAACCAAATAAGGAAGAAATACTCGTAACAATTACAGTCCCCATTTTTGGGGACTGGCCATGTGGTTGTAGCTGGTATTTATAACCATCTGCTTCCACTACCCATTCCAGATTCCCTTTGCCCTCAGCAAGCACCTCAGCTGGTCATGGTTTGTCACCTGGTGGGGTGACCCAAACCTTCCTTCCTGAAGAGTTTGGACCATTTAGTAGTATGGCCTGAATTAGGTTGTTATAGTTTTCCATTGATCTGAATCACAGTGCAGAGTAACATTGAGATCTCCTGTACTCCAGATGCACTCTTACTTACCTCCGTCGGGGAGTAGCAGCCCAATTTTCCCTTGGTAGCCAGGACCAATCACCCCAGAAAACACAGCAGCTCCCTTCTTAGCCTGTTGACTCAGAAGCATGAGGAGCCCCAAGTGGCTGGGTGGCACGTTAACTGAGAGTTTGGTGGAATCACTGTTGTGTTTCCTGGTGGAAGCACTCTTCCCTTTGGAACTAAGACTTTTAGATCAGCAGAGCGTTAGGTTACAGAACAGGAAGAAAACATTTTGCTAGTGGGTCAGTATAGGGGTAATAGTGAATGGTGCCAACTCCATTTCCATCCCTTGATTCCTGGACTTATGTATCATGGCTATTGGCGAAGCAGCACCCTATATTGGATGCTAACTTATATTTATTTATTTGGAGACAGGGTCTTGTTCTGTCACCCAAGCTGGAGTACAGTGGCATGATCAAGGCTCACTGCAGACTTGGCCTTCTGGGCCCAAGTGACCCTCCCATCTCAGCTTCCTGAGTAGCTGGGAGTACAGCTGCATGCCACCACGCCCAGCTAATTTTTAAACTTTTTTTTTTCTTAAATAGAGACAGGGTCTTGCTATGTGTCTCAGGCTGGTTTCAAACTCCTGAGCTCAAGCGATCCCCCAACCTCAGCCTCCCAAAGTACTGGGATTACAGGCATGAGCCACCACCCCCAGCCCCTTGGGTGCTAATTCAGAGCATACACAACCTCCTGGAGAATATTGCCCCAGCCCTGCAAGGCATTACCACCTACCTGACACTGTATCTGAATCTTCAAAACGCCGTTTCACTGTTCTGATCAAGGCACTCACTTCACGGCAAAAAAAGTGCAGCAATGGGCACAGGCTCTTGGAAGTCACTGGTCTCACCATGTTCCCCACCATCCTGAAGCAGTAGGCAGATTAGAACAGTGAATAGAATAGAACGGGCTGAATAGGATAGAAGCAATGCTTTGTGGAACCTACCACAGTGGTGAATATGGCATTCTGTGGCTCCATGGATAAATTTTGGCAGAGGCATTGTGTACAGGGAAAGCAAATCCATATTCAGACTAAGTGTCCACCCCAGGAAGGACAAAATACCGACCTACCATGATGGAAGGAGTCCAATGTAACCAACATGCCACCTGTAGCTGGCTGATCATCCCGGGGAATGGTGCCATATTGGAGCCTCAGTGTTGGTCTCTACCGCTGACAGATTGGGCACTCGGTGGTGGGTGTAGCCAGGTTGGCCTTAGTGGGTGGAAGTCCATGTTGCTGAACCCATGTGTAACCTCCATCCTGACACCATGGCCGCTTTGTTCGTGAACTCACTGGGCATGACAGGGGTGGCTACGGAAAGAGACCGCCTCGCATCCACAGAACAGGTCATTCTATTCTATTATTAAAATTCTCCTCTGTAGATGTCACCGTTTGGTGGGCATTCATATGGAACACAAATATCTTCCATTTTTTGCTCATTCAGAGAGAGAGAGACATCAAATTTCCTTGTCACCAATTTCCAATAATGTTCCTTCTAAGTCCCTGACCATCAAGCAAAATCTCATAAGTGAATATACGATTATACCTCTTGCCATGTCTCCTTCCAAACAAAAACCACTGGATTCATTGCCCAAAGTTGGGGATTGCTCCCATTGGGAGGAATTCCCTTCACCACTGTTTCTTGGGGATGTCCCAGAAAGGGACTATTATGCTGTAGTTGTCCATATTGGGGTGCCTGCATATCATGCAGAACCACCTATGTGCCTGGTATATCTCGTCTTGTCTTCCTCAGTCAACTGATTGTAGGAAACTCTGTATGAGGCCATAGATAGGGGCGGGAACAGATAAGATTGTGTATCAGGACTAGAAGCCAAGGGCCCCACTCAGAACTAGCAGCTTTTTGGGTCACTTGGTTGATGAGCTGGAGTGGCACACCCAAATGAAGAATGTCTTGCCTCCAAAATCCAAAAGGGCATTGTACCTCTTTTTTGGTTATAGGCGGAGCCAAATGCAACAACTTGTCTTTCATTTTGTAAGGAATATCTTGACATGCCCTACACCACTGGATCCCTAGAAATTTCACTGAGGGAGAAGGTCCCTGAATTTTAGTTGGATTTATTTACCATTCTCTGACATGCACATTTCTTACTAATAAGTCTAGAGCAGTTGCTGCATCTTGCTCATCAGGTCCAATCTGCATAATGTCATAAATGTACTAAACTGGTGTGATATCTTGTGGAAAAGAAAGGTGATCAAAATCCCTGAAGACTATACTGTGATAGGAACGGAGAGTTTAATCTACTCCTGACATAAGACAATTGTTATGGACTGAAATGTATTCTTCCAAATTCTTATGTTGACGTCCTAACCCCTAATCTGACTATGTTTGGAGAGAGGGCCTGTAGGGAGGTAATTAAAATTAAATAAGATCATAAGAGTGGGGCCCTTATCTAATAGAACTGGTGACCTTATAAGAAAAGGAGGAGACAACAGAGATTTCTCTCTACACATAAGCATAGAACAAAGGCTGTGTGAGGACGCAGTGAAAAGGTGGCTGTCTACAAGCCAAGAACAGAGTCTTCAATAGAAATCAAATCTGCCAGCACCTCCATCTGGGACTTTTAGCCTCTGGAATGGTGAAAAAGTAAATTTCTGGGCCTGGTGCAGTGGCTCATGCCTGTAATCCTAGCCCTTTGGGAGGCTGAGGTGGGTGGATCATCTGAGATCAGGAGTTTGAGACCAGCCTGGCCAACTTGGTGAAACCCTGTCTCTACCAAAAATACAAAAATTTGCCAGGCGTGGTGGTGTGCGCCTGTAATTCCAGCTACTCGGGAGGCTGAGGGAGGAGAATCGCTTGAATGGAGGTGGAGGTTGCAGTGAGCCAAGACCGTGCCCCTGGACTCCAGCCTGGGTGACAGAGTGAGACTCTGTCTCAAAAACAAAAACAAAAAAAGTAAATTTCTGTTGTTTAAACACCCAGTCTGTGGTATTTTGTTATGGCAGCCTGAGCAGACTAATAAAACAGTAAAGATGTATTGCTGGCCTTGCTAGCTGGAAGCAAATTGCTTCTGGTAATCTTTATTAACAGATACTGAGGAAAAAGCATTTGCCAATCAATAGCTGCACACCAAGTACCAGGGCACCAAGGCATGTGTTAATTTACTCAAGCAGTGAAACCACATCTGAAACAGCAGTTGCAATTGGGGTGGCCACCTGGTTAAATATACAGGTGTCATTCTCCAAGAGCCATCTTTTTTTTCTGCACAGGCCAAATAAGCTAATTGAGGGGGATGTGGTAGAAGTCACCATCCCTGCTTTGTTCAAGTCCTTGATGATGACGCTAATCTCTGAAATCCCTCCAGCAATTTGGGATTGTTTTTGGTTTACTATTTTGCCTAGGAAGAGGCAGTTCTAGTGGCTTCCACTTGGCTTTTCCTACCACAATAGCCCTCACTCCACAGGAACCAGTGTGAGGATTCTGCCAGATGCTGAGTAACTGGTCTATACCAGTTATGCATCCTGGAACTGCGAAAGTAACCACTGGATGGGTTTAGGGACCTGCTGGCCCAGAGTGAGATGGACCAAGGCTCCATCGACCATTTTACTTCCATAAGCCCCTACTCTGAATGGCCTCCTGGAATTAGTGTGAGTTCAGAGCCAGTTCAGTAATCCCACAAAAGTCTGATTATTTTATTTTTCACAATGTACAATCACCATGGTAAAAAACCGTTGGTCCCGTTGGGGACACCTGAGAGGAAGATTAATAGTATACATTTTTGACAGTGTATCAGGGTCCTTCCTCAAGGCGACCTTGATTTCCCTTCATTCAAGGGATTCTGGGTCTGTAAACTGGTTCAAGTCTGGGAATTGAGTGAACAGCTGCGACTCTTTGTTTTTATGATTCAAGTTAGGTGTTTGTTCACTTGACCTAGAACTCTTCTAATTATACAGATCAAGTAAGAATTTAATAGGCTGTCCATCTACTCTCTTCTACGGACACCACGATCAACAGCCAATGCCATAGGTCTCTGCCAGTCAGACTATTATTGCCGTTTTGACTCTACTGCCCATTATGGTGACCATGCTCTCCTTGCTTTTGGCAATTACATGTTGCCACTTGTCCCCTTCTGTCCCAGAAACCAATGATCTGCACTGCACCTAAGGATTCCAAATTCTGTGACAGTAGATCCCACTGCAATTTCTGACCTACAAGGAAAAGCAACCACAGGAGCTCCTCAAGGATGCAGGGGCTCCCCTCACAAATGTAGTTATCAGTCATGGTGAAAGGTGTGTCCTCTGGATGCTCCTAGGGTGGGTGAGCAGGGGTCACATGTTAAATCTAATATTCCAACCTCCCTATACCTTCCTCTACAGTGCACAAAGTCAGCTCTGCCATTTCAGCTTTATTTAGTGTGGGCCACCTTTTGGTCCATACTTCAGCTAAACCAAACTGTCAGAGCCCTTTTCTAAGCCCTGGAGGTACAGCACTGAATCCAGATCTGACTAATGGGCCCATCTCAATAAGTTACCCCCAATCCAACTTCATGTTCCTTGCATCATTATCCCACACATTAATACTCATTCCCAAGATTTTGTCTGTACAAATTGGAACCACCATGCAGTTCTTTTGGATCTCAGTGAACCTCCTGAGTCACACTTTGTATCTCACGTTTTGGGGCCTGTAGGGACTTGAGTCTTGTCATAGTTCTAGAAGCAAAAAGGGGTTCCTAGGGTAGGTCCTGAGGAATCAGCACTGTCTTCTGAGGCAACTACCTCAGAAGAGGCCACCACAGGCTCCTGCTTGATAACAGAGTCAATATCCTCAGATGGGGTGGAAGGCTTGCTTCTACTGGCAGAGAAGAATCCACAGAATTTAGGAGCTCAATGTCGCCAGTTTCACCAGGATCTTCCTACAGGTCCCCATTCAAATTTTTAGGTGTACTTCTCATATGAAGGCACTAGGAGAGACAGAAAAAATTCAGGACCCTGTTCCTTCCCAATTCCTGCCCTTACTTTAACAGCAGACGTTCCTGTGAGGTTGGGAATTCAATTTGTGTCATAATTCAACGACTTGAAGGATGAGACTCTGGATTTGCCTTTCAGAAACGTCAGCTCTGTGGCTACAGGAGATGTGTTTTTCTTTTCTTTTCTTTTCTTCTTTTTTTTCAGGGCAGACACAGAAACTTTCCATTCAGTTATGTAATGGTTGAGCTGGGAGTTTGAAACCCTGAGTTCATCCTTTCTTTCCCTATCTTGTCAAGCACAATTAACAGCAACAGCCAATTTTGTTATACTCATTAATTTGATAAAAATGTTCTAAGGTGGCAAATATATGGTCACCCAGAACCTTGCCTCTCATGAATATTTGAGTAGGAGTGTTCAATGGCGGTATTTTGGGTATCTCTACTGCCATATCACACTATAGGTGCTCCGTTTACCACTGAAAGTAGAGTCATTAGTGCATTAAAATCCAACCAGATTAGAGAACCAATTCCAGAAACCACAGAACCAATTCCAAAAACTCATCCTTAAGATTCTGTTCTTCTAGGCTGGGCGTGGTGGCTGACGCCTGTAATCCCAGCACTTTGGGAGGCCAAGGCAGGCGGATCACAAGGTCAGGAGATGGAGACCATCCTGGCTAACACGGTGAAACCCCGTCTCTACTAAAAATAAAAAAGAATTAGCCGGGTGTGGTGGCGGGCGCCTGTAGTCCCAGCTACTTGGGAGGCTGAGGCAGGAGAACGGCGTGAACCCGGGAGGCGGAGATTGCAGTGAGCCGAGATCTCGCTGCTGTACTCCAGCCTGGTGGGAGACAGCAAGACTCTGTCTCAAAAAAAAAAAAAAAAAAGACTCTGCTCTTCTAGAACCAATCTTTGTATAAAATCTGTAAAATCTGTATCAGTCAGGATTCTCCAGAGAAATAAGACAATATTTACATCTTTCTTTTTTATTTCTAAGAATACAAAAGGGTTTTTTTTTAAAGCAATTGGCTCATGTGATTGTGCAGGCTGTTAAGTCTAAAATCCTTGGGACAAACTGGTGGGCTGGATATGGGGTAGGAAAGGATGTTGCAGTCTGAGTCTCTCATATGTAGGGTAGGTTAGGAACTCAGGAAGGATTTCTGTGTTACACAGACTTGAGGCAGAATTCTTTTTTTCTTTGGGAAACCTGAGTCTTTTATCTTAAGGCCTTCAACTGGATGGATGAGGCCCAGCTACCTTATCAAGGTTAATCTCCTTTACTTAAAGGCAACTTGTAGGGACAAGAGTGACTTTTTATTTTTATTTTTTATTTTTTTTGAGATGGAGTCTTGCTCTGTTGCCCAGGCTGGAGTGCAGTGGTGTGATCTCAGCTCACTGCAACGTCAGCCTACCTGGTTCAAGTGATTCCTGTGCCTCAAGCCTCCTGAGTAGCTGAGATTACAGGTGCCCGCCATCGCACCCGGCTAATTTTTGTATTTTTATTAGAGACGGGGTTCCACCATGTCGGCCAGGCTGGTCTTTAACTCCTGACCTCACGTGATCTGCCTGCCTCGGCCTCCCAGAGTGTTGGGATTACAGGCGTGAGCCACCGCCCCTGGCCAATTTAAAACGCCAATCTACCATGTAAGTTCCCACTAACCCTGAGTTTGAAAATGCCTCCAAAATGTCTAGTTGATGTATTACTCTTTATGTAGGAAGAGCTATTTATTGTAAGTTGCCTCCAAAACCACCTTTGTTGTTGCAGAAATCACAGGCTGTGATACCCACAGCCACCTACACATTCCTTCCAGAGCACGTATGCATTTTTCCCAAGCTGTGTGTCTGGGGGGTTGTGGAGTGGAGATCTACCTATCTTGCAGCCATTCAAGACCGCAAGACCCAAGACTTCTGTCTGTAAGTTCCCCTAATAAGTCAATAAATATAATCCCCTAATAAATCCCCCAAAATATAATCCCCTAATAAATCATCCAAAACTGACCAACTGGATTTGTCTGCCTCTTTCTTTGGTGTCTCAGCTCCTTCAGCAGTTGGGGGTCGCTTTGTATATATTAATACGACCCTTTCACGGAACACAACTGATTGCAGATGTTAATCCCATCTACAAAATACCTTTATAGCAACATCTAGACTAGTGTTTGAGCAAAGAACTGGGCTTCATAGCCTAACCATGGTGACACATAAAATTAATCATCACACCAACCTATGCTGTTAGGAAGGAGGTCGGTAGTTACTGCTTGGGGAGGGGTGTAAAGACCAGAAGGGACCACAGGAGAGCTTTAAGGGTGTGAGTCATGCTCCCTTTTTCGAGGTGATGATGGCTGCACAGATGTGTTCAGTTTGTGAAAATCCAGTGAGCTGTGTACACTTGTGATACATGTACATTTTGGAATCTATATTATACTTCATTAAAAAGCAAAATGTTAAGGACAAAGGCAGTAAGACAAAAAGCAATGGAAATAAGAAAAAAAGCCTTACATCAGATATGGAGACTTTACAAATTGCAAGACATTAACATATATAACTCTATATTAATAAGTTTAAATATTTCAGTGAAATGGCTGATTATTTATTTATTTGAGACAGTGTCTCACTCTGTCGCCCAGGCTGGAGTGCAGTGGCACGATTTCAGCTCACTGCAACCTCTGCCTCCTGGGCTCAAGTGATCCTCTTCCTGCCTCAGCCTCTTGAGTAACTGAAATACAGGCGTGCACCACCACACCTGGCTAATTTGTTTTCTGTAGAGACGAGGTCTCACTATGTTGCCCAGGCTGGTCTTGAACTCCTGAGCTCAAGCAATGCTTCTACTTCGGCCTCACAAAGTGCTGAGATTACAGGCATGAGCCACCATGCCCAGCACAAAATGGCTGATTTTTTAAAGGAAGATATAAATGATCAAAATTGTCTTGACAAAAGGTAAAAAATCTGAAGAGGCCATGAATAAAATAATTTTAAAAGGTAGTTAAAATTAACTATACCTATCATCACCCAAGGCATCAGGCTGATAAAATTTTGTGAACATCATCTACAAAATCTTCACGGAATCTTCTACAAAATCTTCATAGGAATCTTTCAGTTCCTATGCTATTTAAACTGGCGCAGAGCAGGGAAAAAAATGTGAAAGCTTCTTAACTCATTGTAGGTTATTTATTTGTTTATATTTTTGAGATGGAGTCTCACTCTGTTGCCCAGGCTGGAATGCAGCGGTGCAATCTCAGCTCACTGCAACCTCTGCCTCCAGGGTTAGAGCGATTCTCCTGCCTCAGCCTCCTGAGTAGCTGAGATTACAGGCGCTCACCACCACGCCCAGCTAATTTTTGTATTTTTAGTAGAAACGGGGTTTCACCATGTTGGCCAGGCTAGTCTTGAACTCCTGACCTCAAGTGATCTGCCCGCCTCAGCCTCCCAAAATGTTGGGATTACAGGTGTGAGCTGCCACGCCCAGTCTTCATTGTAGGTCGTATTCTTTCCAGAATATGAACTGGAAACCTCCAAACTTGTTTTTCCAGACTCTTATTAGCTCTCTATTTCTAGTTAGGTTCTGAATTGAGAGACAGTAGGGGATTCAGATGCAGGAGGAAGAAGACCTTTTCTCCAATTTGTGGAGGCAGCTCACATAGCTGAGTAGTGGTGGCAATGGGTGAGCCTGGCTTCCTGCTCAGGGGTGATGTGAACAGCAGCAGTAGCAGCAGCACTCAGCCCTAGCTCCAGCAGTACTAGCAGAGGCTCCAGGAACCTCAGCTGTTCAGAGCTTGTGGGCTCCCATGGCTGTTACTCTGTTGGACGCCTGCAGTGTAAGCTGGAGTATTGGCTCCTGGCTTTCTGCCTGCTGGTGGTAAAGGTGCCAATGTCAGCAGCCTCAGAGTCAATGATGGTAGCACTGGGTAAAACTATTTTCCCTTTCACGCTCCCAGCCCAGAGTTTCCCGTAGTTACTAGTCTCTGGGTAATCTCACATGTTCCCTTTTTGCTCTTAATTAACCCCTTGGATATATATGTAACCAGTTTCCTGTGTTAAATTCTCTCTCTCTCTTTTTTTTTTTTTGAGATAGTGTCTCCCTGCGTTGCCCAGGATGGAGTCCTGTGGCACAATCTCGGCTCCACCACCACTCCTGGGGCATTTTTTTGTATTTTTATTTTGTATTTTTAGTAGAGAAGGGGGTCTCGCCACGTTGCCCAGGCTGGTCTTGAACTACTGAGCTCAGATAATCTGCCCGCCTCGGCCTCCCAAAGTGCTGGATTACAGGGTAATTTAGCCACCAGGCCTGGCTGACACGACCACTTTGGAAGACAGTTTGTAAGTTTCTTATAAAACCAGGCCAGGCACAGTGGCTCATGCCTGTAATCCAAGCACTTTGGGAGGCCAAGGCAAGAGGATCGCTTGAGCCCAAGAGTTTGAGACCAGCCTGCTCAACATGGTGAAACCCCATCTCTGCAAAAAATAGAAAAATCAGCTGGGTGTGGTGGCACTGTGCCTGTAGTCCCAGCTGCTCGGGAGGCTGACATGGGAGGATCATCTGAACCCAGGGAATTTAAAGCTGCAGTGAGCCACGATTGTCTGCCATGACAGAGTGAGACCCTGTCTCAAAAAACAAAACAAAACCCCAAAAAACAAAACTAAACTTACTCTTACAATATGATCCAGCAATCATGCTTCTTGGTATCTACCCAAAGGAGTTGCGAACATGTCCACACAAAAAGCTGTACACAGATGTTTGTAGGAGCTTTATTGATAATTGCCCAAACACAGAAACAACCAGAATGCCCTTTAGTTGGTGAATGAATAAACACTGTTACAGCCTGACAATGGAATATTATTCAGCACTAAAAAGAAATGAACTCTCAAGACAAGACATGGAGAAAGCTTAAATGCATATTACTATAAGGAAAGAAGCCAATCTGAAAAGGCTAGCCACTCCACGATTCCCATTATATGCCATTCTGGAAAAGTCAAAACCATGCAGTCAGTGGAAAGATCAGCGGTTGCCAGGTGTTGTCGGAAGAAAGGGATGAACAGGAGCACTAAGGATTTTCAGGGCAGTCAAACTATTCCGCGTGATACTATAATGGTGGATCCATGTCATTATATATTTGCCAAAACCCATAGAATAAAGCACCAAGAGTGAACCCTAATGCAAACTCTGAATTTTGGGTGATAATGATGTGTCAATGTAGGTTCACTGATCATAACAAAGGTACCACTTTGGTATGGGATGTTGACAGTGGAGGATGCTGTGCATGTGTGACAGTAGGGGTACATACGGGAACTCTATTTTCTGCTCAATTTTGCTGTGAACCTGAAAGTGTTCTAAAAACTAAAGTCTATTTTAAAAAATCCACTGTTTCACCTAATTCAACACTTCACTCCCACTCTGATAATCTCTGGCAACCAATGATCTGTTTACTGTCTGTATTTAAATGTAATTAAAACAATTTTTAAACTGTTTTGATATTTTTATAATAATCAATATATTTTGATTGGACTTTTATAGTGAGCACTTTCTTTGGAAATGAGTGTCTTTGACCTTCAAAAAAGTTATAGTTGTTATCAGTTACCATAAGAGGTGGGGCCCACCTCTTAAAGTAGCAATAAAATCTTATTTATGGTTGAAAAAGGTCAGGTCATTGCGCCACTTCTCTTTGCAGGTTTCTGTGCAATCTATCAGGGGACAGCTGGGACTAATCATTTAAAAAACTTTCCAGCCTGCTAATTTTACCATACCTCACATTTTTGTCATTCCTGGCCAAAATCCAAAGGGCAAGTCCCTTCTGCAGCCTCATTTTTTTTTTCTGTACTTTCGCTCCCCTGACGCAAGCTTCCACTGTCTCCCATCCTAACTTTACCACTACGCCCTCTAGAATGCCTTTTCCTGATAAGCAAAACCCCCCGAGTCGCTGGCGTCTCGGAAGAGGCTCCTCCACTTTCCGGTTTTGGCAGAATCCTTGATCTGAGCCAGGCCTCTTCCCAGGGGCTCTGGCCCTCTTCACTTCCTTTTCCCCGGAGGACTCTGGCTCCCGGGTAGCAAGCAGCCCACTTCCCCGGCCGCTTCCTTCCCCCGGGATGACACGTTTCTACAGGCGGACTCTTCTAATTCATACTATTTCCCTACCCCCGTGGTGGCTCCTAGCACCCCCAGGCCTGTTCTACCTGTAAAATCTTGACACATTTAAACTACTACTTCTGGTCCTTTCCTCCCCGTCCAGCCTTCGCTCTTAGGCTGCCGAGCCTGGACTGCTTGTCATCCCCTCAGGCGTCTCCCCGGCCCTCCCTGCTCTTCAGCCGTCCCGACGGAGCGCGGCTCCTGACCAAACCCACGGTTCGCCTTCTCCACCTGCTCCGCGCGCCTCGCATGTGTCTGGGGGGAAACACATCCAAACGTCGACTTAAATGATTCAGGGCCGAGGACCGTGAGAGGCAGTCTTCACTTTTTCATCTTTCTTCATTTGCACGGTATACCAATACGCTCTTACTACTTCTCAGCACAGGTAACTCGCCTTTTGCAGAGCAGCCTCCGCCGCCGAACGGTCAGAGCCTGGAGGAAGCCGCACCAGGATCGTAGAGCATGACGGGCCGGGGGCGGGACGAGGATTGACGAGCCGGGAACAGGGCGGGACTTGAGGGGGCGGGCGGGTGGGGCGAGGCATGACGGCTCTGGTAGGGGGGTAGTCGGGGCTTGACGGGCCTGGGGGCGGGGCGAGGCTTGAGGGACCGGAAGGTGGGGCGAGTCATGACGGGCCGGGGCGTGGGCAGGGCTTGAGGGGCCAGGGGACTGTGTGGGGCCTGACGGGCCGGTGGGTGGGGCGGGGCTTGGAGGACCGGAGGGTGTGTGGGCGGGGCTTGACAGGCAGGGGCGGTGCGGGGGCGTGGGCAGCACGAGCCGTGCGCTCCCGGGCTGCGAGGTCTGGCTAGGCTACGGGCCGCGCGCCGCCGCCGCCACTGTCCTCTTCGGAGGCGCGGGCCCGACGGAAATCATGTTTGTGGCTCGCAGCATCGCGGCGGACCACAAGGATCTCATCCACGATGTCTCTTTCGACTTCCACGGGCGGCGGATGGCAACCTGCTCCAGCGATCAGAGCGTTAAGGTGCGCGCGGCGCTTGCGGGCGGGGCCGACCCCGGAAGGAGGGGGAGTGGGTGGGCGGCGCGGGGAACGGGGCTGTGTCTTGGTTTCAGTGACGCCGCTGGAAGCTATGGGGTGGCGGGCGAGCCCTGGCTGGACTGAGCGGAAGCCCTCCCCGCCCGCGTATTGTGGGGTCACGGCGGCCTCGCGGGCCGCCCTCCCGTGCGCCTGCGCAGCTGGTGCCACGTGCGCGCTCCCGGCCGCAGGGTACGCCGGGCCCTCTCCCAGGCCGCGCTGCCGGGGCTGCGGGCGGGAACCCAGGGGCATCCCACCGTCAGCCTCGGCGTCGTGGGTCTTGCCCGCGCTGTTCACCCGACGACCTGCAGTGGGACCTGGTGGGAGACTTTGCCTGGCTGGCGCTGCGTCGAGTTCTGTGCCCCGCCGGTGTTCTCTCACCAGGGCACATGGTTTTCTCCGTGGGTTCAGAGCAGAAGCTCACTTTGTTACGCCGAGGAAGAAAAATACAAACCATTTACATCCAATGATTTCCCTGCTTGCTGCCCAGGAATCGGAGGGTTTGTTTCTTGAAGTTCCCGTAAACGTCTGTAGACACTTCCGACAAGCAGAATTTCTTTTCTTTTCTTTTCTTTTTTTTTTTGAGACCGAGTCTCACTCTGTCACCCAGGCTGGAGTGCAATGGCACGATCTCGGCTCACTGCAACGTCCGCCTCCCGCGTTCAGGCGATTATCCTGCCCCAGCCTCCCAAGTAGCAGGGATTACAGGTGCACGCCACCACCCCCGGCTAATTTTTTTTTTTTTTTTTTTTGTATTTTTTAGTAGAGACAGAGTTTCACCATGTGGGCCAGGCTGGTCTCGAACTCCTGACCTCGTGATCCACCCACCTCGGCGCCTCGGCCTCCCAAAGTGCTGGGATTACAGGCGTGAGCCACCGCGCCTGGCCGACAAGCGGAATTTCTAATGTGGGGATGCTACATGAGATTTAGGAACCTCCCAGATGTGTTGCAGGATGAATGAAAGCTGGAGTGCGGATTATTTGGTTCTCGACAACTCCAGAGTAACTGGAAATCTAAAGGATAGTTTATCCTTTTTCACATTCGAGTTTGATACCAGTGATCTCTCAAAGATAAACTTTTTATAAATAGTGTTGCAATTTTTAAAAGATGTAGTTTCTTTTTTAAAACAAGTTTATTTTTGTTGTAATAAACTACGTTAACCGGTTTTTTTTTTTTTTTTTTGAGACGGAGTCTTGCTCTGTCACCCAGGCTGGAGTGGGGTGGCGCAATCTTGGCTCACTGCAAGCTCTGCCTCCCGGGTTCACGCCATTCTCCTGCCTCAGCCTCCCAAGTAGCTGGGACTACAGGCGCCCGCCACCACGCCCGGCTAATTTTTTGTATTTTTTAGTAGAGACGGGGTTTCACCATGTTAGCCAGGATGGTCTCTATCTCCTGACCTCGTGATCCGCCCACCTCGGCCTCCCAAAGTGCTAGGATTACGGGCATGAGCCACCGCGCCCGGCCCACGTTAACCGTTTTAAAGTGTAGAATTCAGTGGCATAGAGCACAGCATTCACATTTTTGTGCAGTGTCGCCCCTGCCCATCTCCAGAACCTTTTCATCATCCTAAACTGAAACTCTGTACCCAAGAGCACCCTGTTCCGCCACCCCATCCTCTGGTAACCTCTATTCTACTGCTTTCTATTAATTTGCATATTCTAGGTACCTCAGATAAATAGAATCATAGAATATTTGCCCGTTTATATTTGGTTTATTTCACTTAGTATAATTTTTTTTTTCTTTTTTCTTTTTCCTTTTTTTTGAGGCAGAGTCTGGCTCTGTCACCCAGGCTGGAGTGCAGTGGTGCGATCTTGGCTTGTTGCAGCCTCAACATCCCAGGTTCAAGCCATCCTCCCACCTTAGCCTCTCCAGTAGCTGGGACTACGAGTGCACGCCACCACTCCTGGCCAATTAAAAAATTTTTTTTGTAGAGGCAGGGTCTTGCCGCGTTGCCCAGGCTAGTCTCGAACTCTTGAGCTCAAGTGATCCTCTCACCTCAGCCTCCCAGAGTGCTGGGATTACAGGTGTGAGTCACCTTGCCCAGCCCTCTTAGGTCCATTTATTCCAGAGTACTTTTTTTTTAAAGGAGGAGCCATGTATTTATTTGTATATATTTTTAATTGAGCAAGTAATATATTTTTCTTTTTAGAAAGTGAAAAAATTATAGACTTATTGCTAATGTGTGTTAATATTTATTGATTTCCTCTGTTTTTCCTTTAACGTTTTAAGTTGTCATGGTAGAGTGTGTGTATATACGTATATATCTTGTCAGAAATAGCGTTGTACTGAAATTTTTCATTAGTTTAGCATTTTATGTATTTTGAATGATTTTCTTAGGCTAATTCTAGAAGATAAATTAGTGGATATTTTAAAAACTGTTGAAGAGAATTGACAAATTGCTATTTTGCAGGTCGTACCGTTTTATGCCGCCAGTGATAGTATTGATTTGATAGTGTTATTGCCCTCGTTACATTTTTAACAGGTGAAATTGGCACCTTCTTATTGTAATCTATATTTTTTCTGGGTAATAAGATTTAATTTTTTTGTTTTGAGATGGAGTCTTGCCATGTTGCCCAGGCTGGAGTGCAGTGGCTATTCACGGGCATGATCATAGCCTTAAACTCCTGGGCTCAAGTAATCCCTCCTGCCTCAGCCTCTTGAGTAGCTGGGACTACAGGTGTGCACCACCATGCCTGGTTTCAATATTTTTGCTTTACCATTTGTTACATGTACAGTTGAGCCTGTTGTTTGTAGATTCTGTATTTTTTGAATTTGTCTACTCTGAAATTTACTTGTACCCCAAAAGTCACACTGGTTTTGCAGTCATTTGTGCATGTGTGAGGAGTGGTGAAAAAGTTTGAGTCTCAGAACAGACGTTTCCCATTGAGGTGAAACCAGGCGATACTCTATTTTGGCTCATACTGTAAGCAGGTGTTTTTCATGATTTATTTAGTGCAATGATTATTTGTTCTTTCTATTGGTGATTTTGCTGTTTAAAATGACCTCCAAGCGTAGTGACTGTAACTAATTGTCTCTGTTACCTAATAGAGCTCAGCTTCCTGAATCCCTTGGTGCTTGGCCCAGTGCTTGACACATTCAAGGTTCTCAATGTAAATTTTTTGAGACGGAGTCTTGCTCTGTCTCCCAGGCTGGAGTGCAGTGGCGTGATGTCAGCTCACTGCGACCTCCGCCTCTGGGGTTCAAACGATTGTCTTGCCTCAGCCTCCCTAGTAGCTGGGACTATAGGCATGCGGCACCATGCCTGGCTAGTTTTTGTATTTTTAGTAGAGACGGGGTTTCACCACGTTGTCTAGGCTGGTCTCGAACTCCTGACCTCAGGTGATCCATTTGCCTTGGCCTCCCAAAGTGCTGGGATTACAGGCATGAGCCATCGCACCCGGCCTCTCAATAAATACTTAATTGAATGAATGAATGTTTACTTGCTGGTTGTATTCTTTTGTTAACTATATGTTCACCGCTTTCCTTGTACACTGATTCAGTCTTATAGTTTTTGTATCAATTTGTAGGAATTTTTGTATAAAATATCTGCCTTTTATTTTCTTATAGGTCTGGGATAAAAGTGAAAGTGGTGATTGGCATTGTACTGCTAGCTGGAAGGTTAGTATTTATTTTTACATTTATTAAAAATACAGAAATATTTACTGTTTATTTTATAGTTATGTATGAATTGTTTTGAGAAAATAACATTTATACAGTAGTTCTTTTCCTGGGAAGACATTTTACTGTTTTTCACTATTAAAGTAACAACTGTGTTTCTCAGAATTTGAGAGTAAGAAAATCTGTAATTCTGTAGCATTCTAACATAATTATCTTAGTAATTCAGAATATTCCTTTTGCCTTTACATATTTTAATTGTTGTGATGTTTCATACATAGTTTTCTCTTAAAAAAAAAAACAAAACCTTTACTCAAGTAGAAATTTTCTTTTTTTTTTTTTTTTTGAGACGGAGAGTCTTGCCGTCTTGCCCAGGTGGGAGTGCAGTGGCGTGATCTTGGCTCACTGCAACCTCCGCCTGTTGGGTTCAAGTGATTCTTCTGCCTCAGCCTCCCAAGTAGCTGGGACTGTAGGCGTGCACCACGATGCCCGGCTAATTTTTGTGTTTTTAGCAGAGATGGGGTTTCGCCATGTTGGCCAGGCTGGTCTCAAACTCCTGACCTCAGGTGATCCTCCCTCGGCCTCCCAAAGTGCTGGGTTTATAGGCATGAGCCACTGTGCCCGGCCAAGTAGAAATTTTCATACCTTAAAAGTCATCCATTTTAAATGTACAGTTCAGTGAGTTTTAGTAAACTTACATAGTTGTGTAGTCATCACTGTAATCCAGTTTTAGAACTTTTCTCTCAAACTCAGAAATTCCTTTGTATCCTATTCCCACTCCAAGCCCCAGGCAACCACTGATCCATTTTCTGTCTCCATAGGTTTCTTCTCTCCTCTGCCCTCCCTCTCCCCTCCCCTCCCACCCTCTCTTCTCTTCTCTTCTTTTTTTTTTTTTTTGAGCTGGTGTCTTGCTCTGTCGCCCAGGCTGGAGTGCAGTGGTGCAATGTTGGCTCATTGCAACCTCTGCCTCCTGGGTTCAAGCGATTCTCCTGCCTCAGCCTCCTGAGTAGCTGGGATTACAGGTGCATGCCACCACACCCAGCTAATTTTTGTAGTTTTGGTAGAGACAGGGTTTCACTATGTTGACCAGGCTGGTCTCGAACTCCTGACCTCAAGTGATCCGCCCGCCTTGGCCTTCCAAAGTGCTGGGATTACAGGCGTGAGCCACCATGCCTGGCCTGGTTTATCCTTTCTAGAAATTTCATAGAAATGGAATTTTGAAATACATAGTCCTTTGTGTCTGGCCACTTTCCCTTTGCATGTTTTGAGGTTCATCCATATTGTGTCATGTGTCAATTTGTTCCTTTGATACTGAGTAGTCCATTGTATGTATATTGCCACGTTTTGTGTCTGTTCACCAGTTGACGGACATTTGAGTTGTTGTTTTTGGCTGTTATGAGTAATGTTAAGAACGTGCCATGTAAGTCTGTGTAGACATATATTTTCATTTCTTTTGGATAGATGCGTAGGAGTGGAATTGATGGGCTATATGTACTTAGCTTTCTAAGAAACTGCGAAACTCTTCCAAAGTGGCTGTGCCCACCAGCCATGTGTGAGGTTCCAGTTTCTCTACATCCTCACCTACACTCGATAATATCTGTCTTTTTTATTATAGCCATTTTAGTAGTTGAGAAGTGACCACAAAAATCATTGGATTTTGATTTGTATTTCCTTAATACCTCATGTTGATTATTTTTTCATATGCTTATTTACCATTCATGTATCTTCTTTTGTGAAAGGTCTATCCAAGGTCCCCCCCCTTTTAAGGTGAGGTTAACTTATAAAATTAATAATTTCAGAGTAAACAATTAATTGGCATTTACTTCATTTACAGTGTTGTGTAACTACCACCTTTTTCTAGTTCTAAAACATTTTTATTATTCCAAAAGGAAACCCCTATCTCTTGCTTTTAAGCCTAATATATTTCATATGTACTTTTCTATATCTTTAAAGGCTTTTTATTAACAGCCAATAAATATACCATTTTGCTTAACTAGTGGATATTTCAGTTTCCATTTTATTGTGATGAGCATCTTTGTGCAAACCTTATTCTTTAGATTGCATTTTACTGTAAATCTAATAAAACTTATCTGCCTTAGTGTGCATTTTTAATTTTATAGCCCTGTATAAGTAAGAATTAAAGATGATACAGAAAAGACTGGACAAAACGAGGTTAAAAAAAAAGGGTGCAAAATGTACCTTTAGTTGGTGACATTGTTACCATGTAGAAGTTATTGGTTAAACTATTTTTATGTTGTTGAATGTAAAAAATGTTAGCTATACAGTGTGAAACACATTTTCTGAATGTTATTTGTTATTATACAGTATTTTCCCTGAGAAGCACCTAGCAAATTCTTTTGATGGTGAAATTCTTTAAGACCTTTGTATCCCTTCTCCAGCCACCTCCCCTCCCACCCCTTGGCCAACAGGAGGGGTGTAAGGATTTGGGCTTCCCCATATTTGCTCTTGCTACAATAGTCTGTTATCAGTAGACTATATTGTCAGTTAAAATCATTTAAGCATTCTATGGCTATAATCTCTATATATTGTTAGACTTTTCAAGCAAATAATTTTTTTTTGGAGACAAGTTCTTGCTCTGTCACCCAGGCTGGAGTGCAGTGGCACAATCTTGGCTTACTGCAGCCTCAACCTTCCAGGCTGAAGTGATCCTCCCACCTCAGCCTCCCAAGCAGCTGGGACCGTAAGTGCATACCACCACGCCTGACTAATTTTTTGTAGTGATGGCATTTTGCCATATTGCCCAGACTGGTCTTGAACCCCTGGGCTCAAGCAGTCTGCCCACCTCAGCCCCCTAAAGGGCTGAGAATACAGGCGTGAGCCACTATGCCTGGTTGAATCAAATGAAAAAAAAGTATTTTTTTAATTGAGCTATAATTTACATATCATAATGTGCACCCATTTAAAGTGTACAATTTAGTGATTTTAAGTATATTCATTTAATTGGCAACCACCACCACTTCTAATTTCAGAACATTGTTTACCACCTCTAAAGGAAACCCTGTGCTCATTTAGCAGTCACTTCTTGTTTACTCTGCTCCCAGCCGCTGGTAACCACTAATCTACTTTCTGTCTCTATGGATTTTGGAGCAAATAAATCTAATGTTATTTATTTTATTAGGTGGGTATTTTCTGTAGAAAGAATTTGCAAGTAAAATGGTGTACTTACAGAATCTTTGTTTCAAAGGTTGGTTACGCTAAACTGAAGCAACTCTCCAACTATCAGCACTGGAAGTAGTCAAGTTTATCTGGCTAGATTTTTCTTTTATTAGTAAAATGTCAGAAGAACTGGACTTCAGAAGCATTACAATCCTAAATATAGAATGTCTTCTAAAGGTTAAAACATTCTGGAATTTAACTTTTTATTTACATGTTATGTTGATCAGTTTTCTTCTCTCATAGAAGTAAAACTATATTCTGTTTCCTGATGTAAAACCAGTGTTTATGAAATATGAATAAGTATTTAGGTAAAAAGAAGCCCTGGGATAATGAGTATCTGTTCTTTTCTTTTTTTTTTTTTGGTTCCCCAGACACATAGTGGATCTGTATGGCGTGTGACATGGGCCCATCCTGAATTTGGGCAGGTTTTGGCTTCCTGTTCTTTTGACCGAACAGCTGCTGTATGGGAAGAAATAGTAGGAGAATCAAATGATAAACTGCGAGGACAGAGCCACTGGGTGAGACATTTATTAGTATTCTGGGGACCGGGAAGACATGAGCAGCCAAGGAGCATTAGTCCAAAGGCTACCTCAGATAATTGGTAAAATATCACCACTCCCCTGTAGTTTTACCAGTTCTAAAGTTCTTTCTTCCATGTTTTTTTCTTCCTTGTTTATTTCATTTTAACTTGGGTCTGAAGCAATACTTAGGAGCATCACTGCATTGTTTATAACTTTTATGATGAATCCAGAATATTTGCATTGTATTTGATTTTACCTATTAGTATATTTTATGATAGTAATATATGATTTTAAAGTATTCTGGCTCACTGCAGTCTCAAACTCCTGGCCCCACCTCAGCCTCCTGAGTTGCTGAGATTATAGGCATGAGCCACTGTGCCTAACTCTAAAATTCTTTTTTTTTTTTTAACTTTAAACTCTTAAGGGTTAATAAAATTCTGTTTTTTTTTTTTTAGACGGAGTCTCACTGTGTCACCCAGGCTGGAGTGCAGTGGCACAATCTTGGCTCACTGCAAGCTCCGCCTCCCGGGTTCACGCCATTCTCCTACCTCAGCCTCCTGAGTAGCTGGGACTACAGGCACCCGCCACCATGCCCATCTAATTTTTTGCATTTTTAGTAGAGACGGGGTTTCACTGTGCTAGCCAGGATGGTCTCGATCTCCTGACCTCGTGATTTGCCTGTCGGCCTCCCAAAGTGCTGGGATTACAGGCGTGAGCCACCGCGCCCGGCCAAGGGTTAATAAAATTCTTTAAAGGCCGGGCGTAGTGGCTCAGGCCTGTAATCCCAGCACTTTGGGAGGCTGAGGCGGGCGGATCACGAGGTCAGGGGATCGAGACCATCCTGGCTAACATGGTGAAACCCTGTCTCTACTAAAAATACAAAAAATTAGCCCGGCGTGGTGGTGGGTGCCTGTAGTCCCAGCTACTCTGGAGGCTGAGGCAGGAGAATGGTGTGAACCCGGGAGGCGGAGCTTGCAGTGAGCCGAGATCACGCCACTGCACTCCAGCCTGGGCGACGGAGCGAGACTTGTCTCAAAAAAAAAAAAAATTCTATAAAAATTGTTTCTTTTGTTTTGTGGTTACTTTTGTTTTCTTAGGAAATATACTGTCCTCGGCCTGGTGCGGTGGCTCACGCCTATAATCCCAGCACTTTAGGAGGCCAAAGTGGACAGATCACCTGAGGTCAGGAGTTTGAGACCAACCTGACCAACATGGAGAAACTCCACCTCTACTAAAAATACAAAAATCAGCTGAGCATGGTGGCACATGCCTGTAATCCCAGCTACTCAGGAGGCTGAGGCAGGAGAATCGCTTGAACCCGGGAGGCGGAGGTTGTGATGAGCAGAGATCGTGCCATTGCACTCCAGCCTGGGGAACAAGAGCGAGACTTCGTCTCAAAAAAAAAAAAAAAAAATACACTCTCCTTTATCTACATCTGCTTTTATCGCTGTCTTTGCCTTATTGGATGTTTGAATTTGGGCAAGAACATAATATAATCTGTGTGCTGTTGAAGTTCCTCATCTATAAAGTGAAAACATTGAACTAGATTATATTTAAGACTCTTTCCAGCATTTTCATATGAAGGTATTATCATCTGCATGCTTTTTTTCCCCCTTTATGATTTGTTTTTTTGTAATAGATAATCATGCACATGGTGTAAAATTCAAAAGAAACAAAAGGAAGTGTGTAGTGGGAGTGTCCTGCTATTACCCCTCACCTGCCCTCCCTAATGGCATGATACTACATTAGAGCCAGTCACAGCTCATTGCAGTCTCAACCTCCTGGGCTCAAGTTATCCTCCCACCTTAGCCCCACAAGTAGCTGGGATCACAGGCATGCACCACAGGCTGATTTTTTTATTTTGTAGAGATGGGGTTTCACCATGTTGCCCAGGCTGGTCTTGAACTCCTGGACTGAAGCAGTCCTCTCACCTCGGCCTCCCAAAGTGCTGTGATTATAGGCGTGAGCCACTACGAGGGCCATGATGCAATTTTTTATTGTGGTAAAATATGTATAACATAATATTCCTCATTTTAACTTTTTTTTTTTTTTTTTTTTTTTTTGAGACAGAGTCTTGTTCTGTCACCCAGGCTGGAGTGCAGTGGTGGGATCTCGGCTCACTGCATTCTCCGCCTCCGGGGTTCAAGCGATTTTCCTGCCTCAGTCTCCTGAGTAGCTGGGACTACAGGCATGTGCCACCATGCCTGGCTAATTTTTTTGTGTTTTTAGAAGAGACAGGGTTTCACCATGTTGGTCAGGCTGGTCACGAACTCCTGATCTCAAATGATTCGCCTGCCTTGGCCTCCCGAAGTGCTGGGATTACAGGCGTGAGCCACCATGCCTGGCCCATTTTAACTATTTGTAAATGGTATAATTCAGTAGAATTAATTACGTTCACAGTACTGTGTACCCATCACTGTTATCTGTACTCAAAACTGTTCATCACTGCCAACATAAACTCCATATTGTTAAAGAATGCCTCCCCCTTCCTCCTCCCTCTACCCCCTATTCAACTGTCTGTCTATAAATTTGACTAGGTACTGCATGTAAGTGGAATCACAGTATTTGTCCATTTGCAACTGGCTTATTTCACTAAGTAAAATGTTTTCATGGTCTGTCCATTTTGTAGCATATATTAACTTTATTCCTTTTTATGGCTGAGTAATATTCCATTGTGTGTGTATACCACATTTTGTTTATCCATTCATTGTAGATGGACCCTTGGGTTGTTTCTACTTCGTGGCTATTGTGAATACTACTACTATGAGCATTGTTGTACAGATAAATGTTTGAGACCGTGCTTTCAATTCTTTTGGAAATATACCTAGGAGTAGAATTGCTGGCTCATATGGTAGTTCTATGTTTCACGGTTTTAGGAACTGTCAGACTTTTCCATAGCAGCTACACCATTTTACATTCCTACCAGCAATGCTCAAGGGTTCCAGTTTTTCCAAATCTTCATCAGCACTTGTTGTGGTGCTATTTATTGTAGCCATCCTAGTGACTGTGTTGTGAAGTGGTATCTCCACTGTGGTTCTGATTTGCATTTCTCTAATAATTACTGATGTTGACCTTATTTTCATGTGTGTATTGGTCAATTGTATGTCTTTCTGGGGAAAATACTATTCATATCCTTTGCCCATTTTTTTAAATTGGGTTTTTTGTTGTTATAGGAGTTCTTTATATATTCTGGATATTAATCCCTTATCTGTTATAGGTTGAGTATTCCTTATCCATAATGCTAGGATCCAGAAATGTTTTGGATTTTGGATTTTGGATTTTGCAGTATTTGCATTTATACTTACCAGTTAAGCATTCGCTTACTTATTTATTTACTTAATAGAGTTGCCCAGGCTGGTCTTGAACTCCTGGGTTCAAGCGATCCTCCACCTTGGCCCCCCAGAGTGCTGGGATTACAGGTGTGAGCCACCGTGGCCAGCCCCAGTTAAGCATTCTAAATCCAAAAATTTGAAATTTGGCATGCTTCAATAAGCATTTTCTTTGAGCATCATGCCAGTGCTCAAAAAGTTTTGGAGTTTGGAGCATTTCAGATTTCAGATTTTTGGATTTGATATGCACAACCTGTAAATGATTTGCAAATATTTTCTCCCATTCTGTGGGTTGCCTTTTTCACTCTTGATGGTTTCCTTTGATGCACAAAATTTTAAAATTTTGAAGTCTAGTTTATCTAAATTTTTTTCTTTTGTTTCCCATGCTTTTGGTGTTATATCCAGGAAAGCATTGCCAAATCCAGTGTCATGAAGACTTTCCCCAATGTTTTCTTCTAAGATTGTTATAGAATCCTCAATTCAGGCTTGTATCCCCAATGTGGAGCTGAGAGCAAACACTGAGTCACCGGTACTTGGAGATAGAGAAAGGTTTAGTCGATTTGGCTAAAGCAAGAAGATGGGAGGGCAAGATCTCTCGAATCCATCTAAACAAAAGGAAGCATTGGGTAGATTTTATGTGACTAGATCTAGTAAGGGAGGGGGAGTTTCACAGAATCCAGTGGAAAAGTCTGTGTTTCTTTGGTCTCAGGTAACGCCTTGAGCAACCAGATGTCTGGTTGTTAGCAGCTGGTCACAGTGTCCTTAAAGCCATTCATTTCTTCTGGCAACATTTTTCTTTACATGACGCTGAAGTTGTCTTCTCTTGATTGACAAAGAAGCAGTACATCAACAGTTTATCATTATATTGTGGCAACAAGGGATATTCAGCAAAAAGTGAGTGGTTAACATGTGCAAGCAAGCAAGGGCCTGATAAAAATTATTTATTTCAGTCATTAAAAAATGTTAGGGTGCTGAAATCTAGTTTTCCCAGCACCATTTCTTGAAAAGACCATTCTTTCCCCTGTTAAATGGTCTTGACACCTTTGTTGAAAATAATGGCTATATATATGGAGGATTGCATTCTGGGCTCTCTTGTGGACCATTGATCTGTATGTCTCCTTGTCCTAATAGCACACTGTTTTAATTCCGGTAGCTTTGTAGCTTGAGTGGCTATTCAGACTGTTTTACAGCTCTTCTCAGGGGAGGAGTATGTCTGATTGCCTTTGCACTAGGGCTTCCCTAAGCCAAACAGCTGCTTATGGGGAGGAAGGAATAGAAATTCATAGAATTATAAAAGTTTTTTTGGCGTTAAGTCTGAGGTGTGTCAGTTCAGTATACTATAGATTGGATTTGGGAGTGGTGGCATAAGAAGGACTTTTCTTTGAATTTCAAGATACTTATTTGTATTTAGTTTAGTCACCTTTCATTAATATATTAGCAGTGGCAAATCCATATGGGTCTGCAGCAGCCTCATTTCTTGCCTCTTCAAAAGAAAGAATTCCACCTAGGGGCATAAGGCAGAGTAAGAGACTAAGATAAGTTTTAGAGCCAGAGTGGAAATTTGTTAAAAAATTTTACAGCAGAAATGAAGTAAAATACATTTGGAAGAGGGCCAAGTGGGTGACTTGAGAGAGTCAAATGTATGGTTTGATCTTGGACTTGGGTTGTTACATGTTGGCATGCTTCCCAGGGGTTGCGTCTCTTCTCTGATTCTTCCCTTGGGGTGGGCAGTCCGCATGTGCAGTGGCCCACTAGTGCCTGGGAGGGGCTGCGTGTGCAGTGTGTTTACTGGAGTTGCGCAGTTACTCAAGTTAAGGGAAAACTTGAGGCGTTTTTCCCTTAACAGAATGTTCCTAGAAGGTCATAGATCAGTTAAGCTCCGCCATTTTTCCTCTTAGTGCACATGCTTGAGCCCAGTCATCCAACTCCTCAGATCTTATCAGGAAGCTGCTGATCACCAGTTTCAGGTGTTTCTATCTGTTGGGAGACTGCCTTTCCCTGGCACTGGCTGCAACCAATGATTAGTTTAGAGAGAAAGTTTAACAACTGCCTGACCATCACCTGATGGTTGCTTGACATTCCTGGTGGGGTGGGGTCCTCTGCTGCCCTGCTCATGTCTGACTACCTACTGTAACAAATGCATTTATTTTCTCAACATTTGTGTTTGTATTAATTATTCAGTGGTGTCTGTAGACAAAAGTTTGCTAAGATGTTATCTTTGAAGTTTATGTAATATTATCCTTTTAATGTTGAGACTCTTTAAGAAGGATTTTGGTAACCATAGACAGTAATCTGTTGATTGCTAAACTTTATTGACTTAGTTTTTTTTTGAGACAAAGTCTCGCACTGTCACCCAGCCTGGTATGCAGTGGCATGATCTCGGCTCAGTGCAGCCTCCGCCGACCACACTCAAGCGATTCTCCTGCCTTAGCCTCTCTAGTAGCTGGGATTGCAGGCGCCCGCCACAATGTCTGGCTAATTTGAATATTTTTAGTAGAGATGGGGTTTTACCATGTTGGACAGGCTGGTCTTGAACTCCTGACCTCAAGTGATCACCCACCTCAGTCTCCCAAAGTGCTGGGATTACAGGCGTGAGCCACTGCACCTGAGCTTATTGATGTTTTTAGTAAAGTTTCATCTTATCTATGTGCCAGAAGATAACTTGTAAATGTGATGTTGGAATTTTACAGTGATCATAAAGCTTGCTTTCTACCATTCTTTTGGTCCCTGTTAAAAGCCTTCACTTAAAGGTGCATGGTAGCTGGGTGCAGTGGCTCACACCTGTAATCCTAGCAACTCGGGAGGCTGAGGTGGGAAGATCACTTGAGGCCAGGAGTTTGAGACCCATCTGGGCAACATAGTGAGACCCCCATCTCTATAAAAATAAGAAAAATTAGCTGGGCATGGTGGCAGGTGCCTGTCATCCCAGCTACTGGGAAGGCTGAGGCAAAAGGATCACTTGAGCCATGATCATGGTACTGTACTCCAGCCTGGGTGACAGAGCAAGACCCTGTCCCTAAGAAAAAAAAAAAAAGAATAATAGTGGTCCAAATGGGATTAACAGAAAATTATTCTTGAGAGAAGAAATTGCATGCCTTTCTTAGTGTTTTTTTTTTTTTTTTTGAGAGAGGGTCTTACTCTGTCACCCAGGCTGGAGTGCAGTGGTGCGATCTTTGCTCACTGTACCTTCTGCCCCACTGGCTCAAGCGATCCACCCGCCTCAGCCTCCGGAATAGCTGGGGCCACAGGCGTGCACCACCACACCTGGCTTTTTTTTTTTTAGTTTTTAGTAGAGACGGTGTCTTGCCATGTTGCCCAGGCTGGTCTTGAATTCCTGAGCTCAAGCAGTCTGCCTGCCTCGGCTTCCCAAAGTTTTGGGATTACAGGTGTAAGCCATCATGCCCAACTCATTTACAGTTAAAGGGTCTAATGCTTGCAGCATGCTTTGTATGACAAAACTACTTGTCTGAAAATTCTAACATTTTCTTTTTTTTTTTGTGATCAGTTTGCTTAAGAGAGATTACTTATATAACAAAGGTAGGCTTTTGGAGGTAGACTTTTTTTTTCATTAAAGGGAGTAATTAATTATAGCTCACTAATTTGTTAGTGATTCCCAGCTATATATGTGGTATTTTGCCATGTACTTGTAGGAACTTGTGGCCCAGAGATGTATCCAAGCTTATATACCTAGTGAATGACAGAGGAGTTTCTGTGTGATTCCAGAGTCTGTGTGTCTTTTCCACTCTACCATGCTTTCTTTTTGTATATAATTTAAATTGTTATTATTATTTTTTTTTAGGTTAAAAGGACAACTCTGGTGGATAGCAGAACATCTGTTACTGATGTGAAGTTTGCTCCCAAGCACATGGGTCTTATGTTAGCAACCTGTTCGGCAGATGGTGTAGTAAGAATCTATGAGGCACCGGATGTTATGAATCTCAGCCAGTGGTCTTTGCAGCATGAGATCTCATGTAAGCTAAGCTGTAGTTGTATTTCTTGGAACCCTTCAAGGTAAGTTTACATATTAAACCTCTGATAACATCCTAGTAAAATAAACTAGTAACTTTTAAGCTAACAATTTGATAATTTATTCTCTCAAAGGTGCTTCTTCTCAAGATATATAGAGTATATGTTCTCCATTTTTCACCCAGGCATGTCATTTGTCCCTGTTTTCACTCAACAGAGGAAGCCAGCATTGTAAATATTTTCATGTGAACCTTTTGGATGTTTTCTATGCATATGCAAATAACTATTTAATGTTGTCATAAACACATATATGCAAACACGCCCAGATATTTACTAGCACAAGTAGACACAGAACACCAGATATTGAAACCCATACATTTGATTGATTGATTGATTGGTTGATTGAGACAGAGTGTTGCTCATTTGCCCAGGCTGGAGTGCAGTGGCACCATCTTGGCTCACAGTAGCCTCCACCTCCTGAGTTCAAGCGATTCTCCTGCCTCAGCCTCCCAAGTAGCTAGAATTACAGGCATGCGCCACCACGTCTGCCTAATTTTTGCATTTTTAGTAGAGATGGGGTTTTACCATGTTGGCCAGACTGGTCTTGAACTTCTAACCTCAGGTGATCTGCCTGCCTCGGCCTCCAAGAGTGCTGGGATGACAGGCGTGAGCCGCTGCACCCAGCCAGAAACCCTTACATTTTCCTTCCTTGCAATTAGCTTTTTTCAGTTGAAGATACATTGTGGGCATTTTTCCATATATTAATATATCTAGTCCTACCTCATTTCTTTTTAACTGCTGCATAGAGCATGACTATATGAATATTACCATAGTTGCTTTTTATTAAACTGTTTTTAAACAATTATAAGAATCACTTGGTGAAGAAAAAAATTGAAATAATCCATAAGAATACAAAAAGAAAGGTAAAGTTCCTTTACCCCCTAAAAACAAATGCTGTCAATAGTTCTGTTTTCAGACTTTAATTCTGGTAGTCACTAGTATATTTTTAAAGGATTTACTTATACCTCTGGTTCTTGCTATGTTATCTTTTTTTAAAAAATTTTTATTCTGCTATTTTTCCACATGTTCTTGCTATGTTATCATTAAAGAATATCCAAACTGATAGAAAAGATGAATAGAGCACATTTATACAACTTCCACATCCCAAGGTATGACTAGATAGATATCTTATTTGTGGTGATGTTGATAGTTGTTGGAGTTATATTGGTAATTATTATAATTTCAAATAATATATATATCTCTACACATATTTATCAATTTTTAGACTATATATTTACTCCCGTCTCCTTTTTTTTTTTTTTTTTGAGATGGAGTCTTGCCCTGTTGCCCAGGCTGGAGTGTAGTGGCATGATCTCGGCTCACTGCAAGCTCCGCCTCCTGGGTTCAAACGATTCTCCTGTGTCAGCCTCCCGAGTAGCTGGAATCACAGGTGCCCGCCACCACATCTGGCTAGTTTTTTTTGTATTTTTAGTAGAGATGGGGTTTGTCCATGTTAGCCAGGCTGGTCTTGAACTACTGACCTCAGGTGATCTGCCCGCCTTGGCCTCCCAAAGTTCTAGGATTACAGGTGTGAGCCACTGTACCTGGCTTCCCCTCTCTTAAAAAAGAGGAAATTCGTTTATTGCTTCCCCCTCACATTGCCCCTTCCATTTCCTCATTCTTTTTTTTTTTTTTTTTGGAGGCGGAGTCTCGCTCTGTCACCCAGGCTGGAGTGCAATGGCGCAATCTAGGCTCACTGCAAGCTCCGCCTCCTGGGTTCAAGTGATTCCCCTGCCTCAGCCACCCGAGTAGCTGGGACTACAGGTGCCTGCCACCACGCCTGGCTAATTTTTTGTATTTTTAGTAGAGACGGGGTTTCACCGTATTAGCCAGGATGGTCTCGATCTCCTGACCTTGTGATCCGCCCACCTCGGCCTCCCAAACTGCTGGGATTACAGGCGTGAGCCACCTCGCCCAGTCCATTTCCTAATTCTTATATTGCTTGTATACTGGCAAGATTTATAATATTTACATTCTGTAAACATTTAACACATGTGTAAGTATTTTGTCTTTTGACTACAAATTGATTCTAAAAACTAAGTGGCAGCCAGCTTTACAATCTAGATTATGTAAGTATTCATTTGAGATGCCAATATGGAGATGGAATGGATGGCAAACTCTTCAAATACCTGAAAATGTCTTAATTTGACTCCATGCTTAATTGATAGTTTGGCTAGTTTTAGAGTTCCGAATGTAAGAATTTCAAAAGATACAGTTCTTGCATATTTTTAACTAGGTTTTATTAATGAGCTGTTGTCAGTCTGATGCTGGTTCTTTTGTAGGTAGCTTTTTCTTTTTGGAAGGTTTTAGGATTTTGCGTTATTATTCTGAGCTCTCTTGCACATATATTTTGACATTTTTTATGATGGATTTTGATAGCCAATGGAAATGAGTTTTAATGTAATCACATTTGTCAGGCTTTATTGTTGGAGTGCTTTTTGTGTTTTATTTGAGCAGTTTTTCCCACCTTGGGGTTGTCTAGTGTATTCATTAGAGAAAATTTCAGATACACCAGAAGTAACAGAAGTACAGTAGACAGACCCTTCCATACTCATCTCCCAGCTACAGTAACCCAAAGCTGCTGCTGTACTTTCCTCATTCCCCTTCTCCAGGAAAAACCCCAACCTGGATTATTATGTGTTGGCCTTTGTTGATTAATCTTACTTAGCACTTACCATTTGTTTTTTATTTTTATTTTTATGGTTCTTTTTTTTTTTTTGGAGACAGAGTCTTGCTCTGTCACCCAGGCTGGAGTGCAGTGGTGTGATCTTGGCTCACTGCAAGCTCCGCCTCCTGGGTTTAAGAGATTCTCCTGCCTCAGCCTCCTGAGTAGCTGAGATTACAGGCATGTGCCACCATGCCAGTCTAATTTTATATTGTTAGTAGAGATGGGGTTTCTCCATATTGGTCAGGCTGGTCTCGAACTCCTGAGCTCAGGTGATTTGCCGGCCTCGGCCTCCCAAAGTGTTGGGATTACAGGTGTGAGCCACCGCACCCAGTCACCATTTATTATTTATTATTTTTTATGTATTTGTTTTCGAGACACGTGTCACTATGTCACCCAGGCTGGAGTGCAGTGGCACTCCCTGGACCTCCCTGGACCTCCCTGGGCTCAGGTGATCCTCCCACCACACACAGCCTCCCAAGTAACTGGGACTACAGGCATTCACCACTGTGCCTAGCTAATTTTTTGTTATTTTTTGTGGATATGGGGTTTCGCCTTGTTGCCCAGAATGGTGTTGAACTCCTGGACTCAAGCAGTTTTCTTGGCTTGGCCTCCCAAAGTGCTGAGATTACAGGCATGAGCCACTGCACTTGGCCAATCCTGCTTGACACTCAGTGGTCCCTTTAAAAATAAATGTTATTGTCTCAAATTGGGGATATCTTATGATCCTTTGATCATTTCTTTTTATTCTCTTGTCTCTGTTCTGTCTTTCTGGCACTCCTATTTGATTATTCCAGGATTTACTCTCCATTTAAAACAAAATTGTTTGGAGATTTAGTACTCCATCTCCCAGATCTCCACTTTGTTCTCCAGGTATACATTTTTTCCCGTCATTGAATTTTTGTATGAATGGCAATCATTTTTAATTGTTCAGAGTTTCTTTTTCTCTGATTACTTCTTTTTTATATCAGTCAGTTTTTGTTACATGTATTACACTATTTCCCTGTGGTTTCTAGTGAAGATTTTTTAAAATTTGCATTTGTTTGCTGAATTACAGTCAATTATCATTTGCACTGGCAATGTTCTATAAACTTGCCATGAACACTGAATTAGCTAATACTGAATACCGAATTGCTCCTTGGGGAAATACAGGGTTTCCACAAGTCTCTCACTACATTTTTGTCAACTGATCAGTGTATAACCTTTTTGTGTGTCTTTCTTTTTAAAGACAACTTTTATGTTGTTGATTCATTAACATTGAACTCATAGCCAACAACACAAACTACTCAGACCTGAATAAAGCATTTTGAATACACCTATTTTCTCCATAAGGCACATCCCAGCCTTCCTATGTTTAGGAACACCAGACAGCACTTCAGCAGCATCCACGGGGTTTTAAACTGTGAAATCACTTTTAAAAAACACAAAAATGAGAAAAACGTGAGGCGAACTGACTAAACTGTGTAAAGGACATTCGTTTACCAATGACAGCCAAAGGAAGAAGGCACTTCTGCTGGGAAACTGCATCAGGCAACTGGATTTTTTTGCAGAGCTGCTCTGCACCTGCCGATGAATGACCATGAAAGCCTGGGCCGGGCACAGTGGCTCACGCCTGTTATCCCAGCACTTTGGGAGGCTGAGGCGGGCGGATCACTTGAAGTCAGGAGTTTGAGACTAGCCTGGCCAACACAGCGAAACACTGTTTCTACTAAAAATGCAAAAATTAGATGGGCGTGGTGGTGTGCGCCTGTACTCCCAGCTACTCAGGAGGCTGAGGCAGGAGAATCGCTTGAACTTGGGAGATGAAGGTTGCAGTGAGCCGAGATCATGCCACTGCACTCCAGCCTGGGCAACAGAGCGTGACTGTCTCAAAAAAGAGAAAAAAAAGAAAAAAAAAAAAAAAAGAAAGCCTGAGAGAATTGGGTTTTATGGTTACAAATAAATTTTAGGCCAGTTTACAAGTGCAGAATCTCTAAATAGTGAGGATTGGCTATATGTGTTTTCTCAAATATCAGTTCTTTTCGTGTGCCTTGGTCTTTATCTTCTGCACCACTTGTTTTTCTTGGGTGTCTGCTGATCTTTGCTTATTTATATTTATGAGTGAGTGACTGTTACTGCTATTAGAGCAAACTGGTATTGGCATTTTTCTCCTGCTGGGTGCTCTGTTGTGTTAACAACTTACTCTCTCAACTAGGGAGGCTGACTGAATTTTGTGGAATGGGTGGAGTGGGTTGACAGGGTTTCCTAAGGATGTGTGAGCCAAGAGCAGGCTGGGGCACCCTCAAACTGACAAAGCAAGAAAGATTTTCCATTGAGCACGATGAACCATTTGAGCGTATTTTCTTCCTCCCTGCCCCTTTCCCTGTTGGTTTTGGAGTACTCCTTTATTTCCAGCTCTTACCTTTTCTTTTTCAAGTTCTAATTGTCTCACTAAGACAATGTTTTTTGACCAAATCACTCCATGATTGTCTGTGACTCATTTATATTCTTTGCATTTATTAATTGGAGGTTGGACCTTCTGGAATTTTCTACTTACTGATGGTGATACGGACTCTTTTTTCCTTTGTATTTCCTTTCTCAGTCTGATCTGCTTCCTGACTTCCTGGAAACCCTCCAAATTTCTTGATTTCTAATGGCACTCTTTCTAGATTTCTAGCCCTGTACGATAATATTCTTTCATCATTTCAGTGGGCTTTTGGAGGGAGGCGGAGATCCAGGTGATCTGTCTACACTATTCAGTCAGAAAGCTGGATGGTTTTTCTCACTGTTTAGCTGTGACTCATACTTAGAAAGTGGTTTAAATGTGAATATCTTATTTCTGGTTGTACAATTGAGGTAATCCTCAATTCAGGTTGCTGTCTGGACATTTCATGACTGGATTTAAAAATATTTTTAAGGCCAGGTGGGGTGGCTCACGTAATTCCAGCACTTTGAAAGGCTGAGGCGGGCAGATCACCTAAGGTCGGGAGTTCGAGACCAGTCTGACCAACATGGGGAAAACCCCTCTCTACTAAAAATACAAAATTAGCTGGGTTTGGTGGCACATGCCTGTAATGCTAGCTACTCAGGAGGCTGAGGCAGGAGAATCATTGAACCTGGGAGATAGAGGTTGCGGTGAGCTGAAATCGCGCCATTGCACTCCAGCCTGGGCATCAAGAGCAAAACTCTGTACCCGCCCCCCCCCCCCCGCCTCACCAAAAAGAAAAAACAACAAAGAATTTTTAAAATCTCACATTTTTTTAGCTGGGTGTGGTGGTGCACACCTGGAGTCCCAGCTACTTGGGAGGAGGATTGCTTGAGCCCAGAAGTTCAAGTCCAGCCTGGGCAACATAGTGAGACTCCAGTCTCAATTAAAAAAAAAAATCTTGGCCAGGCATGGTTGTTTACGCCTGTAATCCCAGCACTTTGGGAGGCCGAGGTGGGCGGATCATGAGGTCAGGAGATCAAGACCATCCTGGCCAACATGGTGAAACCTCATCTTTACTAAAGATACAAAAATTAGCTGGGCGTGGTGGCGCGTGCCTGTAATCCCAGCCACTTGGGAGGCCGAGGCACGAGAATCGCTTGAATCCAGGAGATGGAGGTTGCAGTAAACCAAGATTATGCCACTGCACTCCAGCCTGGCGACAGAGTGAGACTCCATCTCAAAAAAAAAAAAAAAAAAAAAAATCAAAACCAAGTATTTGTAGAACACTGAAAAAGGAAGTTTGTGGCCAGGTGTGGTGGTTCACGCCTGTAATCCCAGCTACTCAGGAGACTGAGACAGGAGAATCACTTGAACCCAGGAGGTGGAGGTTGCAGTGATCAGAGATCGCCACTGCACTCCAGCCTGGGTGACAGAGCAAGGCTCTGTCTCAAAAAAACAGGAAAAAAACGCAAAAGGAAGTTTGTGAGACACAGAAATTGCTGTGGAATTTACATCTATTTGAATGGCCAAAAATTATTATGAATAACTTATAATTTTATTTTATTACTGTAGCATTTTGTAGTTTGCCTGGTACTTTTCTTAATTAGATAATTTGATCTAATTACCTGAAGCTTTAGTAATAAAGAACTAAATTTTTTTGTCAGTTACCACATTTTGTTTTTAGCTTTAAGAGGTTAGTAGTGCACAATACTGAGGCTAAAGGTTAAGCAAGGGTGCCAGGTTTACAGAGATATTAATTAATCTGGATGAGGGAGGCAAAGGAAATTATGTTAATTAGGCATAGAAATTAAAAAGTCATTCAACTTATAGTTCAGGAGAGCCATTCTTTCATTGCTCATCTTTTGCCTTTTTCAAAATGAGGTTGACCACAGATGAGTCTAGGGAGGGGAATGACGTGGGGATCGTGACTTCTGCAGGGGTAGTCTTTTCCACTTTTCCCCTGTCCATCTGTTTTTTCTTCTTCTTTTCTTTTTTTCTGAAAGAGACTCTCACTCTGTTGCCCAGGCTAGAGTGCAGTGGCACGATCATAGCTCACTGCAGCCTCCAACTCCTGGGCTCAAGTGATCCTCCTGCCTCAGCTCCTGAGTAGCTGAGACAAACGGCACATGCCACCACACCAGGCTAATTAAACAATTTTTTTTTTTGTAGAGATAGAGTCTTATTATGTGGCCCAGGTTCTTCTTGAACTCCTGGCCTCAAATGATCCTCTCTCCTGAGTCTCTCAAAATGCTAGGATTACAGGCGTGAGCCACCCTGCCGCAGTGTTTCTTCTTTTTGTCAAAGCACTTAAGATCTTTTTGTCATGAAGTTAGTCACCGTAGGGTTACTTTTTGTTTCATAGTTAATGACCAAAAATTTCAGGAGGAAAAATTACTAAGACCTCTTAAGTATCTTTTAAAAATATGTTGAATGCTTGAAAGCTTTTTTTCAGGCAAAGAGCTCCTTTCTATCTGAGCCATAAGAATATGCTAAAAACAGTTCATAAGGATGGAATCTTCAGTTCCCATGTGTGACATTCTCAGGTGCATACTTGCAGTGTGGCCATGTCAGCTATGTGGCAGAGACCTAGATGTCACTAGTAGTGACAGGCTAACTGTAAGCTGGTTGTCTGCTTGCCTCCAGTGTGTTCATTCTGTGAATGAAATGTGTATTTCTTTTGTTATCTAAAATGTTCTTTCTCCCCGTTTCTAGCTCGCGTGCTCATTCCCCCATGATCGCCGTAGGAAGTGATGACAGTAGCCCCAATGCAATGGCCAAGGTTCAGATTTTTGAATATAATGAAAACACCAGGTCAGTCCTGCTTTGGTTTTAATAATTGTTCAGAATTGCATTTAATTTTTTAAAATGTTATTTCTTTATTCATTTACAGAATTATGTGTCATTCATCATATGTTTGCTGATTTACTATAATATACCAAGTTCTGTGCTAGGCTGTGATAGCACAGGCATGAGTGATAAAGAGGAGAAAGTAGACCAGCCTGGCCAATATGGTGAAACCCCGTCTCTACTAAAAGTACAAAAAATTAGCTGGGTGTGGTGGCAGGTGCCTGTAATCCCAGCTACTCGGGAGGCTGAGGCAGGAGAATCGCTTGAACCCAGGAGGCGGAGGTTGCAGTGAGCTGAGATTGCGCTATTGCACTCCAGGCTGGGCAACAAGAGCGAAACCCTGCCTCAAAAAAAAAAAAAAAAAAAAAAAAGAGGAGAAGGTAATTGATCTCCCAGTATGATGTACCATCTTGCAGTGAAACAAAAAATAATAGTAAAAAAGGGTGATGAATCTTATGAAGTGGAAGAATTAAGGTGCTAAAGAGCTTATACCTGGGGAACCTAATCTGGTTTAGGGGCTAGGAAGGTTCACCTAGAAGATGACCTATAGGGTGAGTAGAAGTTAGCCAGACAAAGGGGGCAGAAGCACTCCTGGTGGAGAAAACTGCATGTGGTAAGGCCGTGAGCAAGAGAGAGGGAGTATATTTATACTGTGGTTGGAACATGCTGGGCAAAAATGAGTGTGGAGAGAAATAGGCAAGACTTGTATCTATAAGAAGTAATGTCCATTGTTTCAGTTTTATCTTACAGGTGATGTGAATAGGGAATAATGGGATCAGATGGATCTTCTATAGGTGTGACAAGTGTTTTGGAGGGAAACATGGTGGATTCACGGCTAGGATGCTATGAAGACAGTCCAGGTGGGAGAGTACGTGGCTTTGGGATAGTAGTAGCAGTGGCATGGAGATAAGTGGACAACTTGAGAATAATTGAGAAGTGGTATCAATAGGATCTGGTGATTGATTGGTTTTGAGAATTGAGGGAGAAGGGGGAAGGTGTTAAGATGATTTCCAAGGTTCTGGCTTAAGAGTTCAGTGTGTAATTTCAATGTGTGTAATTTCTTGAGATAAGGAACTCTGGGAACAAGGCAGATTTGGGTAGAGTGTGGCAGCATGTGAAGGTAAGTTAATTTTGGTCATGCCGAGATACAAGTGTCTGCAAAGCTTCTGAGAGCCAAAAGCAGTGTCTCAGAGGCACACTACTCAGTCTTACAGGAGAAGAGAGCACCTGTCAGGTGATCAGATGGGCTTCGCAGGTACTAGACAAAATTCTTGGGTCTAATAGTCAGATCTTAGGCAGGGCCAGCAGTAGAGAAGGAACTAGTGTTACTCCCGTGGGCTCTGCAATTCCAAATGTTACCAAGGGGATCTTACACCTTCTACCTTCCTAGATTGTTGTTGTCTGCAGAGAGGCTCAGTCTTCAACAGTGCTGTCCAGTAGAACGTGCTGCAGTGATGGGAAATGGTCTTAGAGATTTTCATGGTGTTTTAAGCTGTAAAAACTATGAGCCCTATTAATAGCACATTTTATAGAGGCTTCATGAAGTGTTGGGGTTGTTAAAGTAAATTTCAACCTGAGCTGAGCAGAATGAATATGTAGACATAAGCCCCAAACGTAAAAGGTGTATCATTGGCCATGCGAGGTGACTCATGCCTGCCATCTCAGCACTTTGGGAGGCTGAGGTGGGTGGATCACTTGAGTCTAGGAATTCAAGACCAGCCTGGACAACATGGTGAAACCCTTTCGCTACAAAAAGTACAAAAATTAGCTGTGGGGATGGTGGCGCATGCCTGTAGTTCCAGCTACTTGGGAGACTGAGGTGGGATGATCACCTGTGCCTGGGAGGTCGAGGCTGCGGTAAGTCAAAATTGCACCACTTCACTCCAGCAGTGTCAAAAAAAGATTTTTTTCTAAAACATAGGAAAAGAAAATATTTCATAAATAAGATTTGAGTAAAAAGATAAATAACTTGCAGTTAGTTCTGAAAGAAAATACAGGCAAATAGAAATTACCTATTTTTTTTTTTTTGAGAGTCTCACTCTGTCACCCAAGCTGGAGTGCAGTGATGCAATCTCAGCTCACTGCAACCTCTACCTCCCGAGTTCAAGTGATTCTCCTGCCTTAGCCTCCTGAATAGCTGGGATTACAAGTGCGTGCCACCACGCCTGGCTAATTTTTGTATTTTTAGTAGAGACGGGGTTTCACCATGTTGGCCAGGCTTGTCTTGAACTCCTGACCTCAGGTGATCCACCCACCTCGGCCTCCCAAAGTGCTGGGATTACAGGTGTGAGCCACCACGGCCGGCCTAGAAATTACCTAAGTATTTCTAAATTACCTAAATAATCCAATGTTAAAAATAATCTGAGATTGCATTTGAGTCTAGTCTCTTAGCTAACAGAATAAATCTAGACTGGGGCTGGATTCCCTGTATTATGTCATGTGACAAGGAGCCTGAGGGTGGAGCAGTTCTGGGGTTAGGTAGTGACTCAGTTGCTCAATGATGACATCAAGGACCTACCTAAATATTTTCCACTTTTTTCTTGCTGTCATGCTTAGTACATTGGTGACAGCTCCCTCTTATGATCACAAAAGAGCTGCACAATGTCAGGTTTTACATGCTAATACAAAGAAGGGTATTCTAGAAAAAAACACCTTTCCTAGAAGTATCTTAGCAGGCTTCTTATCAGGTGCTGGCGGCTGGAGTTTGGTCATCCAGCCATGCCTTAGCTGCAAGAGAGTGAGACAGCAAGTGTCTGGCATTTTCAGCATCAAAAACGAGGGGAAGTGGTGTTGGGGAAAGAATGTCTGCAGGTGGGGGTGTGTGCTATTGACTTGGGAAGTAATCAAACCTATTAAGTTCAGCACTTTTTGGAGTTCTGTTGCTGGTTCTTTGAGGTAAGCATTGTTTGAAGGTTCTTATTTAGATTGAACGTGGAGGAGATGTGATAGTGGACTATGTAGTATCGTTATTAATACCTGTTTATCTTTTTCTTTCTTTTTTTTTCTTTGAGATGGAGTCTCGCTCTGTTTCCAGGCTAGAGTGCAGTGGCGCAACCTTGGCTCGCTTCAACCTTTGCCTCCCGGGTTCAAGCGATTCTCCTGCCTCAGCCTCCCCGGTAGCTGGGACTACAGGCGCCCGCCACCATGCCCAGCTAGCTTTTGTATTTTTAGTAGAGATGGGGTTTCACCATTTTGGCCAGGATGGTCTCGATCTCTTGATCTTGTGATCCGCCCACCTCAGCCTTCCAAAGTGCTGGGATTACAGGTGTGAGCCACCACGCCCGGCCTGTTTATCTTTTTCTAAGTAGTATCACCATTTAGTAGACAGGAGACATTTGCCAAATTAACCAGTGTTGGATATATTTGTTTTTATTTGTGAGTGAAAATACTAAAACAGATCTAGGATTGATAGTGATAATAGAAGTGCCATGTGTTTATATAGGTTACAGGGCATTTTTATGTGTGTTATGAAGTTTGAATCCTACCAACCACCTTGTAAGTAGGGGAGACAGCTTTTATTAACACTGTTTTACAAATGAGAAAACTGAGACCAACAGAGTGAATGACTAGTCTAAGGTCCAGAGTCAGGACCAGAAACAAAGTCTTTTTTGTTCATTCCCTTCATTTACACTCTCATTGAGGATCTTATTTGGCTCCTTCTGATAGGAGAAGCTTTAGATAACCTTAATTATTTTTATTTTTATTTTTTTTTTGAGATGAAGTTTCACTCTTGTTGCCCAGGTTGGAGTGCAATGGTGTGATCTCGGCTCACCATAACCTCCACCCCCTGGGTTCAAGCAGTTCTCCTGCCTCAGCCTCCGAAGTAGCTGGGATCACAGGCATGTGCCACCACACCCAGCTAATTTTGTAGTTTTAGGAGAGATGGGGTTTCTCCATGTTGGTCAGGCTGGTCTCGAACTGTCGACCTCAGGTGATCTGCCTGCTTCGGCCTCCCAAAGTGTTGGGATTACAGGCGTGAGCCACCGTGCCCAGCCACCTTAATTAATTACAATATATAGCTTGCCTCAGGTAAGAAAAAAAAATCTCACTTGTTCAACATTTCATAAGCAGCATGGACTGTACTAAGAGCTGAAGGAGCTTACAGCGCCTAGGATATGGATGAGGATGGTCACCTGCTAGAGATGGCAGCACATACCTGCCTGGTAGGGTGAGAAGTTTCAGCTGATGATGTTTGAGCATGAATCTTGAAAGACAGAGGGTGTTCTGCAAGCAGAGAGGAGGCAGGAGCAAAGACAAGGGCGTGGGGTCGAGGCGGTGGGTGGGGAGGCTAATGTAGGAGAGAGACAGGGGAGGGGCAGGCCAACAGGCCAGGCAGATTTTGGAGAGTGGTGCTTGCCAAGTCTGATCTCTATCCTGGCAGCATTTGGACTTTTGCAGGGTCCAGTAGAGTTACAAGGTTGTATTTACCTTTTAGGGAGATGACTTTGGCAGCTGTGTGGACTGGGAGCAGGAACTCAGGGATGAATGCAGTAGCCCACTATGATGTGGAATGAGGACATGCACTGTGGCGTGGGATGAAGAGGGACCGGGGAGACTTGTCTAGGAGGCACCAGCTGTAGGTCACGTGAGTCTTGGTTTCTGACCTAGCTGATGGTAGTGCCACTTGTTGAGATGGGGACTGAACAAAGAGGAGTGAATGTGGTAAGCACAATTTATTTCAGACATACGTTTGAGGTGCGTTTGGAACATCCAGGTGGGGATGTGTAAAGGCAGATGGATAGAATAGCTGAGATTAGTTGTCTATTGCTGCATGACAGCATTATCACTCAGTGGCTGAAACAGTACAGATTCGGTATTTCAATGTCTGTGGGTCAAGAGTCAGGCCAGACTGGGAAAGACTCCACTTCCGAGCTCACCTGGTTGTTGGCAGCACTCGTGTTCCTGCCACAAGACCCTCCCTTGTGTCCTCACAGCATGGCAGCTGCTTCTGCAAGGCCTGAAAGCAGGAGAGTCTTCTCATGAGGCAGGCGTCACAGGCTTGTGCGTTGTAGTCACACAGGTGTTGTCCCACCACCTTGCCATGTTCCGTCCCCTGGGTAGAAAACAAGCCACGGGCCCCACTCACACTCATGGGGAGGAGCCTCCACAAGGGCGGGACCACCAGGAGGTGCGGGTCATGGGGGCACTTAGAATCTCTCTGCCACAGTACTGGTGTTCCTCCCACTTTACGGAGAACTTGCTGAAGGTCGTTACAGCCTGGATTCAAACACGTTCTGGCTGCAGCATGTGTGCTCTTAGCTCCGCCTGTCCTATTTCTGGCCTTTGGTAGAAGGCCAGAATCTATCCCCTGAATTGCAGGGGATAGATTTAGGAATTATTGGTTTATAGGTACTGAAACCATGGGTGTAGAAACCATGCGTATTCTGGCTGGGCGCAGTGGCTCACGCCTGAATCCCAGCACTTTGGGAGGCCGAGGTGGGCAGATCACGAGGTCAGAAGATCGAGACCATCCTGGCTAACATGGTGAAACCCTGTCTCTACTAAAAAATACAAAAAAAAAAAACAAAAAACATTGGCCGGGCATGGTGGCAGGCCCCTGTAGTCCCAGCTACTCCGGAGGCTGAGGCAGGAGAATGGCATGAACCTGGGAGGTGGAGCTTGCAGTGAGCCGAGATCACACCACTGCACTCCAGCCTGGGCGACAGAGCCAGACTCTGTCTCAAAAAAAAAAAAAAGCATATTCTGATTGTGTAGGCCCCAGGAGGGGGCTGAGATTCTGGATTTCCCAGAAGCTCCCAGGCTGCTGCAGACCACACAGTAGAAGCAAGGATGTGGATGAGATTGCTTAGGGTGATGGGATGGGTGAGAAAGATCAAGGAGAGAACCTTGAGGTGTGTACCAGCTTGGTAGAGATTTTAGGAAGAATGTTGGGATGAAAAGAAGGTCAAGTGCAGAATGCTGTAGAAAGGTGGGATGGGGAGATGTCTCCACCCAGTCTCCTACATGCAGGGGGTTAGGTGCTGCCGTTCTGTCCAGGATATTCAATCTTAGAAGAACCTAGTAGAAAACTCTGATCTACCACTGCCTTCATCATCCTCTTATTCTGTATTTATAGATAAAGAAATAGAATTGCAAGGATGAAATAGCCTTTGCATAGTTTCCTTTTATTATCACTTAACTCAATTCCTGCTGGGTGCAGTGGCTCACACCTGTAATCCTAGCACTTTGGGAGGCAGAGGCGGGTGGATCACTTGAGGTCAGGAGTTCAAGACCAGCCTGACCAACATGGTGAAACCCTGTCTCTACTAAAAATACAAAATTAGCCAGGCGTAGTGGTGCACGCTTGTAATCCCAGCTACTCAGGAGGCTGAAGCAGGAGAATCACTTGAACCCAGGAGGCGGAGGTTTCAGTGAGCCAAGATTGCGCCATTGCACTCCAGCACAAGAGTGAAACTGTCTCAAAAAAACCTCAATTCCTGTTACCAGCTTTACTTTTTTATTTACATTCAAATACTTAGGCAATGTGTTACTCTTTTCCTAAGAAAGATGTTAATGGCTAATAAATCAAGCCCTTTTTTATTTTTTATTTTTTATTTTTGCAGTTGAGTCTTACTGTGTTGCCCAGGCTGGAGTGCAGTGGCGTAATCTCAGCTCACTGCAACCTCCGCCTCCTGGGCTCAAGCCATCCTCCCACCTCAGCCTCCTGAGTAGCTGGGACAATGGGTGTGCACCACCATGCCCAGCTATTTTTGTATTTTTTGTAAAGATGGGGTCTTGCTGTGTTGCGCAGGCTGGTCTTGAACTACTGGGTTCAAGCAATTCTCCCACCTCAGCCTCTCAAAATGCTGGGATTACAGGTGTGAGCCACTGTGGCCCGCCAAGACCTTATTGTAATTAAATTTTTATTAAAGCGTTTCGAGCTAAATGTACATTATCAAAGGAGGAAACGTGGGAGGTTGTATTAATTTCCTAGGGCTGCCATAACAAATTACCACAAATCAGGTGGCTTAACACAGAAATGTATTCACTCACAGTTCTGGAGGTCGGAAGTCTGAAATCAAGGTGTTGGGGCTGTGCTTCCTCTAGAATCCTTCCTGGTCTAGTCCAGCTCCTGCTGGCTCCGGGAGTTCTTTGGCTTGTGGCAGCATAACTCCAATCTCTGCCTCTGTGTTCACATGGCTGCCTCCTCTCTGTCTCTGCGTTTCTTCTCTTTTTAAAGAATACTTACTGCACATTGGATTTAGGACCCACCCTAAATCTCGGATGTCCTTCTGAGGTCCTTAATTACATTTTCAAAGACGCTATTTTTGAATAAGGTCACATTCACAGGGTCTGGGGGTCAGGACTTGGACATATTCTTTTGGGGGCTGCTGTTGAGCCCACTACAGAGGTGAGCACTACATGATTGTGAGCAGTGTGAAAAAAAGGTGAGATGCAGTGATGTGTGGATTTTTGCACATTTTATTTCTAAAATGTTAATGTGAATTGTTTGTTTTTCCATTAGGAAATATGCAAAAGCTGAAACTCTTATGACAGTCACTGATCCTGTTCATGATATTGCATTCGCTCCAAATTTGGGAAGATCTTTCCATATTCTAGCAATAGCGACCAAAGATGTGAGAATTTTTACATTAAAGCCTGTGAGGTGAGTTTTAGAAGCATTTATGAATTTGAAAATACTCTTGCCTTCTGATTACCTTTGTTTGTGGAGGAGAGAGTAGAGGTAACTATGATTTGGTTTATATTTCTGCTCTGGAAGTTTTACTTAAAAATGTAAACTTTGAAATATTTTTTAAAAATGGTCTTTTACAGTTACTTTTAAATTAATGTCATTTTTGAAGAATGGATTATTTAATGAACATTTTATATATAAATATATGTCTTTTTGGAAAGGGGAATTGAGTCAAGAGCAGATTTATATTCTCTTAACTGTGCTTTATTTAGGCTAATACTAACAATTCTCCAAATATAACTGATAATCTATAAATATTTAATGACAAGTGGCAGTCTATTTAGGGAAAACTAAATTAGTATTGAGACAGTCTTGTGAATAACATATTTAACTTTAATTTTGAATTGTGAATTTCAGTTCTTTTCTTTCCATTCTTTCATTCTTTCCTACTTGCTGCCCTGCCCTTTTTTTTTTTTTTTTTTTTTTTGAGGCAAAGTCTCACTCCATTGCCCAGGCTGGAGGGCAGTGGCTTGATCTTGGCTCACTGCAACCTCCACCTCCCAGGTTCAAGCAATTCTCGTGCCTCAGCCTCCTGAGTAGCTGGGACTACAGGCGCCCGCCACCATGCCTGGCTAATTTTTTATTTTGTATTTTTAGTAGGGATGGGGTTTCGCCATGTTGGCCAGGCTGGTCTTGAACTCCTGGCCTCAAGTGATCTGTCCACCTTGGCCTCCCAAAGTGCTGGGATTACAGGTGTGAGCAACTGCACCTGGCCTTGCCCTGCCTTTGTAAATTAATTATTGTCATCTATTTTATTCTTCGGCCTTGTGTGGGAGAATAAAATCATCCTGTTTTGTTGTTTCTTTCTTCCATGAAACAGTCACTGAGTATCATTTATGTGCTGGGATCACTCCAGGTCTTGGCGAGTTAAATGAAAATGACATTGGCCCAGCTCAAGGGCCAAGGTGTGGGGTTTGTGCAGATGTGCACATTATTATAAAGTGATGTGGTGGTGAGACCACTTGTATTAATTTAGCATTTTATGTGTGTATATATATATGTGTGTATATATATATATGTTTTAAAACTTTGTTTGGAATGCCTCAGAAAATGTTTTTTATTAACAGGAAAGAACTGACTTCCTCTGGTGGGCCAACAAAGTTTGAAATCCATATAGTGGCTCAGTTCGATAATCATAATTCTCAGGTCTGGCGAGTGAGTTGGAATATAACAGGAACGGTGCTAGCATCTTCAGGAGATGATGGGTGTGTAAGATTGTGGAAAGGTAAGAGTTCAGTGAAGGGGTAATTGTTGGTTTATATTTCTGCTCTGCAATTTTTACTTAAAATGTAAACTCTGAAATATTTTTTAAAAATGGTCTTTTACAGTTACTTTTAATGTCATATTAATTTATGTTATTTTGAACATCAGTTTACCTAGTTCATAGAAGTTAATGACTGAATTGTTTTTTAAGTTATGTGGAACAGAGCAGCTTTCAAAACTAAAATAATTACAACAGAATATGCAATATCTCCAATAAAAAGATACCAGTTGTCATATATGTACCTTACATGACTGCTCTACAAACTCAGGCTAAGGACTGTAGTCGCTCCTATTTTATCAAATAAATTGCTTTAGACAATCCATCCTTAATAGGAGAAAATCCAGTATCTTCCCTGCTTCTTCTCTGCAGCTCCCATAAGTTAAGAGCCTTGGGGGCCCTGATTGTAAGTTTCTTCTAAGTGCCAGGCTGAGTGAGAAGGTCTGGTCAGTTGACACTGACTGTGGTCTCTGTAGCTTGGTTCTGCACTTCTCCTTGGATGATTATCCATTAGGCAGAGATGTCTGTGATTTGTGCACCACCATAGAATGGTGTCCCATACTTAGCATTCAAAATTATAGCTATCTTTGTTTATTTGCCATTTAGCAGTTATTGTTTCCCAAAGTGCAGTTTGGGTAAGCTTGAGGGCCTCCCATGTTCAATTTTGGGCTTTGGTAAAACCAGCCCAGACCTTCCTTTCCTCAGTGTAATTTGATTTTAGGGGCTTTGCTGTCCTTTTCTGCCTTTAGGCTTTATTCAGGACCACCTTGCCATGCTCCCCAGCAGGGTGCCTAACTTGATTTTGTTGGGCTCATTGTCTTCAGAGACCAATTTTTCATTCAAACTAATAAGGCCATTTTGGATAAGCCACTGAAGCTCCAAAGGTTTTGTTACCTACATCCATTTCAGAAGACATTAGGTACCCTTATAACTTATACTTGCATAATTAAGAAGACAACTTCATTACCTTACATACATATGTAAGTGAAATTCATTATAATGAAGACTTTAATATTATAATGAAGATTTTAATATTAACTTCATAATGTGGTAGCTCAGAGAATTGTCTTTGCTAGTATCTGTAAGATGGGTGGTGAAAGCTTTATATTTTTAAAATTAGTGATACTTTGAAAACTTCTAAAAAGTTGTTAAAACTGAGATAATATGTCTTTCATTTAAAAAGTGTCTTTAATGTTTATCCTGAAAGAAATGTAGCTCATAGCCTCTGTCTCGTTTCTTTAATTGTAGTTTAAGGACATGGGTACAGATTTGTGCCCTTAGGCATTGGTATTAATCATGTTAATGTATTTGATTATTTTCCTTTCAGCTAATTATATGGACAATTGGAAGTGTACTGGTATTTTGAAAGGTAATGGGAGCCCAGTCAATGGGAGTTCTCAGCAGGGAACCTCAAATCCTTCCCTAGGTTCAAATATTCCAAGTCTTCAGAATTCATTAAATGGATCTTCTGCTGGCAGGTAGGCTGCTTCATGGGAAAGCTGGAAATCATCTTTGTTTTAAATCATTCTGGTAGCCATACTTAAGGTGGATTATTTCATGGATTATAAGATGGAGTGGAAATGTTCACATGTGCTTGTATTAGCATTTAAGAATTCATTTTGTTAGCTCTGTATTTGGCTTACTTGGTCATAATATTTGCAGGTAGGTTATGAAGTCATTACATTATATTCTGAAGCTTTAGTGGTCTATTGGTAGAAATGTTTACAGGTTTAAGATTCAACTTTGCTTCCGCAACAGTGAGAGGAAGGTTATCCGGTTTAATGGTGAGAGTTTTAGTCCAAATGAACATTAGTGTTTTTTAGTGCTTGTAGTGTGGTCTTTGCATTAGGTCAAACTGAAATTTTAAATAAAATACATTTCTTAAGGCTTTTTAGAAGAGGGTACATTAAGTTATTTGGCTTTTGTGTTTAAAACTTTAATAGAAATAAGAGGAAATAATAAAACCCAAGATTGATTTTTAGAATATTTAGCATATGTTACGTTCTTGTATATCATAATAAGGAATATTTGATGTCATCTAGAGTCTGTTTCCATGTTCAAATTTTAAATATGTGAATTTGTAAGATAAAATTATTTTAATATGCCTTTGTGAATAATTTGGAATAGAATTCAGGAAACGTCAAAACACAGCCTAATGAATTGTCCTGTGGTTATATCCCCTTGTTATCCTATATAAAAGAAAAAAATTGTATTTAAAATTTCAACTATTTTTATATTGTTATGTTTTCATAAAGAAGTTCTGCTTTTGATTTTGAGGTTTTAAGTACGTGCATCAAAACAATTTCAGGTTACCGTGGAAGATACCAGATTATAAAGATTATTTCATGAAACAAATAATATTAGAGTTGATTTTTTAAAGTCTGGTTTTTGGTCACTGCCTGTACTGCATATTTTCTTTTGTAAATAGCTTCTATTTTTTGATCTGTATTCTTATTGTGCCAATAACCATCTGTGTTAGATCTGTGATGCATTTTCCCTTTTCCATTTGTATTATGTCCTTTAACAGAAAGCACAGCTGAGTACAAGCTAACTGGAGTAACTTTGCTGTTTTGCTGCTTGTTGCATGCACACAGGAATGGAAAGCGAGCTCCTTTTCCCCTTCCCCAGCGCCGTTTGACCTCTCCCAAGATACACCAGCAGCCTGCTTACTACTAAACGCAATCCAAAAGGCCTTTAAAAATACAGTGTATATTTTTTTGTACTAGTCAGTTTATTGACACTATTTGAAACTTTTGAAATATAAACGGAGAGGCTTTCTGTTGAGACATTGTCACCAAAACAATTTTTTGAAATGTTCCTGAAACTAATTTGGGTTTAAAGATTAAAAGGGTTGTTACCATTCTTATCTGAGTAGTTGGGAGGAGGGGAATACCACTTTAGTTCATTTGGAAAATATAGACATATTTCTTTTGCTTTCTTAAAACAGCTTAAAATGATGAACTTTTATAATTTTAATTTGAAGATTGAATAAATATTTTTTATAAAGATTGTTTTGAGTGCTGATTTGTTTACTTTTTGTAGATTTGCTTTATCCATGATATTCAGTACAACTCTGTCATTTCTTTGTAATATTTAAAAAATATTAGTAAAGGAGTGAATTAATAAAGTAGTAATAGTAAAATGAAAGGAACTTGACTGTACAGTTTGTAGCCAGGTTAAGCATTTGGTATTGTTTCATTTACAATTTGGGACTAAGATGGAAACACTTTTTTATAAGTTTTTAATTCATAGTCACTAAAGAGATAAATGTTTCTTATATACATTTGTATATTTTTATGGTGTTATTTATTCCATGGCTTAGTTTCCTTCAAATCAAAATTTGGACACACACTATTAAGAGAAGCCATTAAAATTTTACTAAAATTGTGCATGTAAATTAATGTCAGCATTCCATGTCTTAAGATTTTCTTAATTTAGTTTGCTGTTTAAATTAATTCATATCCTGTAAAGTTCTGACCTTGATAACAAAGCTATAAATATTTAAGTTTGCTAATATGCGTAAGTATTATCGGTAAGTTACAAGATGGAAGAAGAATAACAGTAGGGCACAGTCATTCTGTGAATCCTTTTACTTATCAAAATTTGGTAGCTATTCTAAGGCTTTTGCAGAAAAATAAGTGTTCAATGTTTGTAGTTCTTCAAAAGCATGTTGCAGTAGCCAGCCATACTATGTGTATTCCCAGTATCATGTATGCACTAAAAAAAATGTGTGCTTGCTGCTGCTGTGAACCATTGCTTAAGATAAAAAACTTAACTAGATTTGTAAATGTACAGAATAGCATCAGATGTTTCTGAGAGATTAGAAAATGTTTTGAATTTATAAAATTAATGTTTTTCTTTGTAACATTTATATATATTTTTTGACATTTTAAGTTTAACAGATTGTATTCCTTTCAAGTTTCTATACTTGCTTAAGCAATCTTGATTTGAGTAAGGGTCTTGATTTGTGCTATTATGTTCTGTTAGTTTTGGCATGAATATACTAAAGCTTTTTTTTTTTTTTCTAGCATGTGTTTTCTCCTCTTTGGTTCTCTTTGTATTTACTACTTTTCTCTTTTTCTTGTGTTTTTTTTTTTTTTCCTGTTTTTGTTTTGTTTGGTGTTTTGTTCCTGTCTTCATTGTTTCAGGTATTTCTTTCCCCCTCTGGATTCCCCACGGGCTGGATCGAGATGGTCCAGTTATGCCCAGCTCCTTCCTCCTCCTCCTCCTCCTCTGGTAGAGCACTCTTGCGATGCTGACACTGCCAACCTCCAGTATCCTCACCCTCGCAGACGATATCTCTCTCGGCCTCTTAATCCCTTACCTGAGAATGAAGGGGTTTAAAACACTGATTTAACATTGAAAGGCCTTATTCAAGTGCTTGTAAATGCTTTCATTTCTGGCTGCTTTTTGTTTTTCATTTTCTTTCAGAAGATTTTTCTAACTTAGGGTCTGTCTTGCATGTATTACAACCAGAATACAGTGTTTAGAACCTAAATCTGTTTGTGTGTCTGCATCAAAGGAACATTTGCTTCACTGGGTGATAACCTTTGATGAAATGAGATATGTCCAAGTAACGTTAACTGTGAAGTTACACACAGTAGCTGACTTCAAAGTGCCTGTTCTGTAAATTTTATTTTAAACTGTTACCATAGTCTTAAGTTGTTTATGCTTTATCAGACTGGCTAATGTGAAAGCATATTATTATGAAGTTTATTCTGCCTTTGAGACCTTAAAAAATGGATTTCATTTTACAGGCTAATGTTGTAACTGACTAGTATGTAAAATAAATCATTCCTGTGTATAAAGCAGCAAAACCTAATGTGGACTTTTTGGTCTTTTTTTTTTTGAAGGAAATTGCCTTTCACTACTTGGAATTACTGTTTAAAGCTTTTGTAATTATTATCCAAGTAGGTTATGTAATAAAATATATTTAAAAATATATGAATCTCTTGCCTTATAAAAACAGAATGTATTTTATTTAAGATAATTGCCAAGGCTTACTCTTCTTTCACTATCTCACAAAAAACCCAAACAAAAATTAGGAGATGTGAGCAAATATTACATTTATTTAAAAGGTAGAAAGTCAGTGTGTAGACTACTAACATTTAGAATGGACAGATGTTGACTTTCAGTCTAATTAGTCAACATTAGAATATTTTCTAGAATATTTTAAAATGAGAATGTACTTGATTATAATTGTGGTAAAATGGTTAAAACTAGTAATATGCTTGTTGGTTCAGTTTTGTCAGGAATTGTCAAGGGTTTAACCTCTTATCAGGGCTAGAGAGAGAGGTGTTTTTGAACAGTATTTCATGTAACAGATTACATGAAATACCAGGTAATCACATAGGTGACATAATTATTATAACTATTCTAATTTTCAGAGACGCCTTTCCTTGAATAGTGTCATAGCTCTAGTACTGCTTAATATGCAAAGGATTAAGAGCTGATAGAAAGATTCTATTCATTTTATTTTATTTTTTATTTTTTAAGACAGTGTCTCACCCTGTTGCCCAGGCTAGAGTGTAGTGGCATGATCATGGCTCACTGCAGCCTTGAACTTCCGGGCTCAAGCGATCCCCCCACCTCAGTCTCTTGAGTAGCTGGGACTGCTGGTGCACGCCACCATGCCCTGGCTATTTAAAAAAAATTTTTTTTTAGTGAGGGGTCTCACTTTTTGCCCAGGCTGGTCTCAAACTCCTAGGCTCAATCCATCATCCCACCTTGGCCTCCCAAAGTGCTGAGATTACAGGCATGAGTCACCTCACCTAGCCTATTCATTTTAGTTTAAGGAACATTTGAGTTTTATTGTCTAATAATCAAAGTGTTTTGTCTCTAAAGTTAGCATTTCAATGTAAATATCTTTTTCAAATAATTCTCAAAGGTCTTCCTCTGGTTAAATGACTTGCTAGGCTTGTAGCCTTATGGAGGATCAAACAAGAAGTCTTAATGCTGAATCTAACTCAGAATTAAGAAGCCATGTCTTTGAGCTTTCAGACATAGAGGTACCTTGGGTAAGAATGGAATAATGAAATTGAGACCATTCTCCAGTTTAATTTAGTGAATCCTGAGCATCTACCATGTGCAAGATACTGTGCCAAACACTGGGGTATGTAGAAAAATAGGTAGTCTGCACACAAACTTACACTCGTGGGAGAAGGCATTTTTAGAATTTACAAAAGGTAATGGGTTCAGCTTTGTAATAATGGTAGAGATTGTATAGTAGGCATAAAAGAGACAAGTTATTTGAGCTGGCAGAATTTGGAAGGGATGTCTGATTTCAATAGGTAAAAGAGGGCCGGGGTGTGTTTACGGAATAGGATGTAAGTAACAGTCTGATGAAAGAGTAGGGTTCATTTAGGGAACTACTGGGACATTAACCTGAAATCATACCTTGTGGTTACACTGTAGAAGGTTTTGAGTATTGGTGGCTGAGGCATACCACTTTAAGCAGTTGGTAAAAGGGGAGCTGAGAGATGTCTGAACTTAAAACTGGATAGGCCTCACTTCTAATTCCCTGGGAGGCACCCTGGTCATGGGGCCTCTGCAGGCTCTACTCAGTGTCTAAAGAGATTTGGAAATCACAGTGGGAGTTCTGTTCCTCCTTTCCAGTTGGCAAGTGAGGTGAGATACTGAGGCATAAGATAATAGCTAATGTTTGTTGAGTATTTCCATGGGCCATTATTTTTCTAGATACCTTACAGAAGTAGCTTTAAATCCTCACAGTAAGCCTCTGAGGCAAGCGCTTTAATTATCCCCACTTTACAGACAAGGAAACCGGCTGGTTAAAGCTACTTGCCCAAGGCTACACAGTTTGGAAGAGGGAGGTAGAGCCAGGATTCAGATCCAGGCAGCCTGGCGTCAAGAGTCCAGGCTCTCCTGCTGCCGAGACTCTGAATCAGAGATCTCTGTTAATAGAGTCCTATCAGGTTACTGAGTGTTGTGGGGAGTGCTGTGGTGACTTGAGGATATTTATGGAGGAAGGACATTTATTAACAAGGATCTGGTGTGAGTGACAGTCCGGAACCTGTAGACACATTTAAGCAGTTCACCTCCAATGTGTGACCGCTTTGTAGAAAAAGAGGTTAAGAGAGGTCAGCTCTAGGACTAAGCATTTGGCTTACTTTTTTGGGATTCAGAAAATCTTGAGATTTTCTGCATTTATCTTTGCTCACTGAGTGTGGACAAAGGTAGAATAAAGGTAATTACTCTTTGCAAATACCAAGGCTGCAGGGTTCCAAGAAGAGGTGTCGAACTGTGGAGATATCACTGAGTTTGACAATTAGGAGTCTATTCCTGATAAAGTTTTAAGGACCCAGCTAGACACCATGAAATGCGTCAAAATAAGGTGTAAAAAGTGGAAGCCTGGCTTCCTCTATGGAAAAAAAAGTGGAGACCATTAAGGGAAGGAAACAAGAATGGTCATTAGGTGATGAAACAGAATCAAGGAAGGGGTGTGTGTGGGTGTGTGGTTTGAGTGGTTGTGTGTGGAGGGTGTGTGTGGTGTGTGGGTGATGTGTGTGGGTGTGTGTGTATGGATGTGTGTATACGTGTGTGTGGTGCATATGTGGGTGTGTGGGGTTGTGTGTGGTTTGTGGTGTGAGTGGTGTGTGTGGTATGTGTGTGGTGTATGGGTGTGTGGTGTGTGTGTTTGGGTAGAGAGGTGCTGCATTTTTGTAGGCAGAGAGAAGGAAACCAGTGGAGAGGATATCCAAGAATGACAGGTGAGCCATGTTTGCAGGAGGTAGAAAGTGGTCAAGTAAACAGACGTCTTTCCCCCAAGTAACCTCAGGTCTAGGGACTTCTAAACTTTGCGTTTTCCCTCTTCTTTCCTCCAAGGTGCGCCGGACATCTTTCAGTAACTTGAACGAAGTTAAGGAGTTAGCTTTGGAAAAGAGGGACTCTTTTCCCTCTGTGACTATATGGAATAAATTTTGAGATAAGGGACCTTACTGAAAAAGACTGAGATACATTTTGAGTGAAAGGCATGGTCTCAGTGAAGTAGTTAAGGGCCTGTGCCGAGCAGATGGCGGTGATGGGTTTTGTGGCCTAAGAAGGATGGAGAAAAGTAGGAAGCAATCGAGACAAAGCCTACTCTGTCACAAAGAGGCGACTAGATGTGGCGAAATGTCATGAAACTTGGATCCCGAGGAATTAGCTGATTGAAGGTGAAACCTGACGCCTTTCAGCGCCTACCAACAGGAAAGGTCCGCATCTGCCCACGGAAGGACGAAACCTATCGGGGGGGATTTGTTGGCGGGGGATACTTCTTTGCGCATAGAGTGACTGGCGGTGCCCTGGAGACCCAAACTGAATAAAGTAAGCATTATTTTCAAATTCGCCAAGACCTTGAAGGCGGCGCCAACGGGAGCCGTCCCCCGGGTCCCAGGCAGCGCAGAGCTCCATTTCCTCCTCCGGACTCGCAGGGCGCGCGGCTTCCTCGCTTCAAATCCAGGAACGCGCTGTCCCCACCAATCACCGGGCTTCTTCCCGCCCCATGTCTTCGTGCTGTCCAATCAAAAGCCGGCTCAGTCTCCTCCCCTTGCCTGGTGCCGCGAACAGACGTAAACCAGAGGCGGGCGCGGTACGGCCGTTCCGGGCTCCAGCCGGTGCGGGGACCACGCGCACGCGCACTTGCAGTGCCCTGGGACGCCTCTTCAGTCCGTGGACCTTCCCGCTGCACACTGCCCTCCGAAGTCGGGGACGCGGGCTCGGTGAGTGGGGACGCTGGTGCCTCGGCCTGCGCCTAGGCGGGAGGCAGACGCATGCATCTTTGGCCTACGTTTCGGCTGCCGGACCGACGGGACAGTGACGGTTGGGCCGGGTTGGGGCGCAGGCTGTGGGGCGGCCTCAGGGCGCGAGCAGGGGGACTGCCGCGCTTCCCGCGCCTCTGCGCCTGGCGCAGCCTCTGAGCTGAGCTCCGCCTGGTTGGGATTAATTGCACGCCTCTGTGTCATTGGGCTTTGGCCGGGCGTGATGAGACAGACTGTTAGGGGATCACGTCGTTCTTTCCTCCCCTCTTGTCTGGGGACTTCATCTCTTGAGGGACAGGCCCTCTCCGTGCTACCCTCTGGAGTTTCTTGCAGTGTGCTTGTGAAGTGACCGGTGGTGTTTCCTTTATGTGCACTGTGATGGGCGGTTCTGTTCCTCCTTTTTGTTTAAAATTCTGACCCAGGAAGTAACCTTGTTAACTTAATGCTTAATGCCCTTGTCTTCCGTTTACTCACTTGATTTGGTTTCTGCTAGGTTGCGTTCATTTATTCCTAATAGTTTACCTACATTCCTTGCCTATGATTTCATTATCAACAGAACGTGAAATGAGACGAATGTTAATACACTCTACTTTTACTTTGCTGTTACTTTCAGAGTTTGTTTAGTAAAACATGAGGACCTCTTCAGGTCAGTCGTTTGGAGAACAGCTGTTTATATGACCATATTTCCATTTGCTGTTACTATTTTGAGGTCATTCGACTGGCGTTTTTACTGCTCCAAAATCAACTTTTTCTCCAAATTTCAGTTTTCTAGGCAAAAACGGTAAGCCTTGAACAATAATATACCAAATGCCTACCTAGTTTTAAAGTATATCTTAAAGTGCCAAGAGTAAATGATGAGTTTTGGGGAAGTTTGACTCGGCTTTGGGTTCCACGGCGTGTGCTTTTAAATGTGTTTAATTGTATACATAGACCTACGATTAATGACTATAGTCAGTAATTTTTTATGTACCTAGGAATGTAATTAGTGAGTCCAGATGTGAAATTTGAGGTCACTACTTTAAGGAAATAGCAAGAGAAATTGCAAATATAGCCACTCAGTTCAAATAGGATAGAAGAAAAATATTGTCTTCACTTGAGATGATGGAGGAGGGGTGGGTAATGCAATAATGTGAGAAATTAAAGGAAATTTCCTTTAGGAATGTGTTATGTCCATGAATGGTTTACAAGTGTAATCTTTTCTGGAGAAGAGACTAGGTATTAGGTTACATCTTGAGGAATCTTCCCGTGGGTTTTGTTACCTTTGCACCCTTAGCAAAGCTCTGTTGAAGCACTTAACACTATCGTAGTTGACAGGGATTGTCAGCTCCCTGAGGGGAGCTGCCTTATTTATTTTTGCATTCTTGGTGCCAAGTAGAGGGTTCTTCATGGTTTGTGTTTGATAATGAATGTTGCATGAATGATCTTTGCATAATTTCTGAGTTTTCTTTGGATTAGGCCCTTCTAAATAGGGACAACTGTTGAAGAGTTTTCTATAAATTTTAATAGTTTACATGTCTGTATATGAATGAATAACTTAGTAATTACAAGGCTAGACTTGGGGAGGCTAGTTGGGAGACTCGTGTGATAGTTCAGAATAAAAAGTGATGGGCAACGGGCATTAGGAATATAGAAGTGGGTCTCAGCTCCAGAAGTGTATTTGACGTTAGAAGCGTTAGAATTTGGTGAGAGAGCAGGAGGGATCAGGATGGTCCTAGGTGTCCGGCTTGTATTGCCAGTTAATAGGGATGGATTTGGGTGAAGACTAAAGATAACGGCGGGAATGAATGGAGGAAAGGTAACAAGTTTGGTTTTGTATTTTGTATTGCATTTGGGGGTAAGGTAGATGTCAGAGAGCCATTTGGAAGTATGGTCGTTCCCTCAAGTTATCCATGGGATTGGTTCCAGGACCTGCCCCTGCCCCAAGATGCCAGAATCCTCTGGATGCTCAAGTTCCTTACATAGATTGGTGTAGTATTTACATATAACTGATGCATATGCTCCTGTATATTTATTTAAGACAGGGTCTCACTTTGTTGCCTAGGCTGGATTGCAGTGGCTATTCACATGTGTGGTCATAGCTCACTGCAGCCTCAAACTTTTGGGCTCATGCTGTCCTTCCACCGTGGCCTCCTGAGTAGCTGGGACTCCAAGGCATGCGCCACCAGGAGGTGGAATTAGTGCAGAGGAAAGAATACCCTGGGGCCAGACTTGCCTAGGTGGGAATCCTCTGGCCTCATTTGTGCTATGTGGACTGGAAACGTCTCTTAATTCTCTCTTTCAGCCTCAGTTTCCTCAATAATAGGGATGATGGCTACCTTACAAATTTGACATGGGGATTAGAAAAATGTATGTGAAATAATTAGCACATTACCTAATAATAGACACAGTATCAGCAAACTAGGGGTTATAGATTCTTTCTTAAAACTCGTTTTTTCAATTTGTATTTCCAGTTCTCTGTCAGGTATTGGGAATATGTGGATGAACAAGATAGACATTTCCCCAAGAAGCTGCTCTTCTAAATTTATAGGGGTTAAAGTTAAAGTTGAGTTTACCCACTGACTGAGAATGTTGTCATTCATTCGTTTCACAGATACTTACTGAGTACCTGCTGTGTGCTAGGCATTGTTCTAAGTGTTAAGGAAATAGTGATGGACAGATAGGCAAGGCCCCTGCTCTTAGGGAGAAATTATTTCATTGGAAGAAGACAGATAAATACAAGAATAAATAGTGATAAATGCTGAAGAAATTTAAATGGATGTGATTGACTGTGGCGCTGTTTGACTTAATAATAAGAGATAAACTTCTCTTAGAAGGTAACATATAAATTGAGGTGAATGTCGGGAAGGAGCTAGCTAGGCAAAGATCTGGGAGAAGAATATTCTAGACCTGTGGTAGGGGTGGGCTTTGGGGGTATTACAAGAGTAGAAAATCTAGTATGTGGTGAATGAGCCTGAGAGGGTGGGAGAGAGTGACAGGCCTCATAGAGTTTTCAGAAGAGGCACGGCACTTGATTCATAGTTAATGGTCTTTTTGCTTGCTTCTTGGATAATTAATTGTAGGGTGGCAAGAATAAAAACATGGAAAAGGGTGAGGAGGCTTTTCAGTAGGGTAAGGTGGTAGTAATGGAGATAGGAAGATATAGACTATTTCAGGGTGTGTTTGGAACATAGACATGTTTTGCCCTCGGGAATGGACTACACCAGTAGATGTGTTTTGTTTGACAACAGTGTATTGAATTTAATTTAGTTTTAGGTGAAGCCTGTAATTTCCAGCTGACCTCAGTCCTTATAATTCTGTTTTCTAACAATATTTGTTCCTGAAGACATTTGAGTTGAGATCCCTAGTGTGTAAGAAGTAAATTGCATGATGCAAAGTCTGAGGTCAGAATCCTGGGTAACCCTAACATGAGGAGCAAATGAAGAGGATGTCAGATGAGTTGTGAAAGTATGGATTATGGAGTATTCTTCTGAGATGCCTGGCCATGAAGGGAAGGTGAGAAGGTGGTGGCAGGACATGCAAATGAAAAATCAGGGCAGGTTGTTTCCTGCCTCCTCCATCCTAACATGGGAGGAATTTTTTTTTTTTTTTTTTTTGAGACGGAGTCTCGCTCTGTCGCCCAGGCTGGAGTGCAGTGGCGCGATCTCGGCTCCCTGCAAACTCTGCCTCCCGGATTCACGCCATTCTCCTGCCTCAGCCTCCTGAGTAGCTGGGACTACAGGCGCCCGCCACCTCGCCCGGCTAATTTTTTTTTTGTATTTTAGTAGAGACGGGGTTTCACCGTGTTAGCCAGGATGGTCTTGATCTCCTGACCTCGTGATCCGCCCGCCTCGGCCTCCCAAAGTGCTGGGATTACAGGCGTGAGCCACCACGCCCGGCCTCATGGGAGGATTTTGAACATGTTTATGGAAATCAAGAAGAGAGAATAGTTGGAAATATCAAAGAGAAGAAAATGCTGGGGCATGATCTGAGAGCAGAGTGCTTATATGATGGTGATGAATTTGCTGTATATTGACATAATTTGAAAATTTTTATTCATTCATTCACTCAAGTTTATTGAGCGTCTCGTGCCAGCACTGTTCTAGCTGGGAATGCAGTGGCAAACCAAATGGGCAAAGTTCCTGCCCTCATAGAGCTTACATTCTAATGTGGGGAGAAAAAGAGATAACAAGTGAGTTACATAGCATGCAGGTGGTGGTCAGTACTGTAGAACAGAGAAAGCAGGGAAAGGAGGTTGGGAAGTGCCCTGTTCAAATCTGTAGGTTGAGGAGGCAAGGCCTGACAGCTAAGTGAACATTTGCACCAAGAACTGAAAGAAGTGAAGGTACAAAATGTGTGAATAGCTGGAGCATCAGGGGCTGGGCAGAGGTCAGAGCTAGGGTGGAGGTCCTGGAGCAGAGCTGGCTTAGCATGTTTCAGGAACAGCAGGGAGGTTAGGATGACTGGAATGGAGTGAGCAAGGGAGAAGAGTAGAGGAGACGAAGTCACAGATTATCTGGGCCCTGGTTGGCCATCTTAAAGACTGCCTTTTACTCTGAATAAGATGGGGAACCAGTGGAGGGAGGGTTTGAGCTAAGGAGTGAGGACGTTTCAGTAATGTTATAGGGTGACTTTCGTGTGTGGAGAGTAGACTAGGGGAGGCAGAGAGGAGGCCTGGAGACCAAAGGCTATTGCAGTGAGTGTCCAGGCAGTAAGTGGTGGTGGCCTGACCAAGGTCATAGCAGGGTTGGGGAGTAGGTTGGGGGGATGCAGCAAGGTCCTGGGCAGGTTGTTAATGTGTAACTCTAGAGATTTGCATAGGGATTGCACGTGATGGGGTGTGAGAGGGATCTCAGAGATGACTACGGTTTTTGGCCTAAGCAGCTAGGTGTTGGAGTTGTCATTTTCGCTGGTGGGGAAGGCTGAAGGGCAGGCATTTCTTGAGGGGATGGGAATGAATTGGAATCAAGATTCAAATGTAGGTGCTTGTTAGACATCTAAGTGGAAGTGTTGTGGAGGCGGTTGAATACCTGAGGTTCGGGGAAAGGCCCAAGATGGAGGTGTACATTTTACATGATATTTTAAGCTTTGAAATTGAAGGCAATCACCCAGAGAGGGTGAGTTGATGGAAGAAGTTGAAGATCAAGCCCTGGAGGCTTCCACTCTGTGGAGGTCTAGGAGATAAGAAGGAACTGGCCAAGGAGAAGGGAAAGCAGCAGCTGGTGGAGTTGGAGGAGAACCAGACAGCTGTGTCTGAGAAATGAAGCCAAGAAAGTATTTCCCCAAGGAAGGAGTAAATCACCTGAATGTTAGGCTACAGAAGAAGGACTGGAGGTAGATTATAGTATGCTACGGCTTGGCAACAGGGAGATCAGGGCTGATGCTGACAAGCATGTTTTTGATGGTGTGGTGGGATGAAGGCCAGAGTGGGGTGCGTTCAGGAGAAGATGGGAGTGGAACTGGATGCCAGTCATGATTCCTCTGGAAGCCTGTGATAAAGGGAGCATGGATAGGTGTGGTGGCAGTTCAGGGGGATAATGGGGATGTGAGGTAGAGGAAGGCTTTTTTTAAAAGGTGGGAGAAATAACAGCATGCCCAGCATGGGAGGGCTTGCACAGACAGAAGACTCGATCATGTTATGGAAGGGGGCCGATTGGTAGAGTGGTTGTCAGTGCAGTGAGGGGTTGGGATCGAGTGCAAAGTGAAGAGGTGGGCTTCAGACAGGGGCATGGACACTTCATAAACTGTTGTGGGATAATTTAGGAATCAGACCGAGGGGTTGAGGAGGATATATTATTTAGGTGCACCGGCCCAGTCGGATTAACATCCAAAAAGTCTGAGCCCTGAACAAGTCTGAGCCCTGAACAAAGAGTTAAGTTACCTTTTAAGGATTTCATGGGGCGGCAGGGGGGAATCTGTGCAGGAGGAAGCATATTACAGAAGCAAGAAACAAAGACAATTATTCAATTAATTGAGACATGCATTATATCATTTCTTACTTTCCAAGGAAAAATGTGTTTTATGGCTTGAGTTTATCTGTCTAGTGACCTTGCAGCTGCACAGCTAGAGAAACAGGGTCTTCACAATGCCTGGGAAAGGAGGAGAGATAAGGCTTACTAGCCACAGAAAAACAGGCAGATAATTTTTAAAGGGCTCCAGCTCTTTCTCTTTCTCAGGGGGAATTGGGTTTTCTTACATAGAACTGAGTTTCTGCTTACACATTCTTTAATTTCTTGTAACTCCTATTCCAAAACAAGTAAGTTCTTCTTATTTTTGGGGGGGATAGAGTCTCGCTCCGTCACCCAGGCTGGAGTACAGGGGCGCAATCTCGGCTCACTGAAACCTCCATCTCCCAGATTTAGGTGATTCTCCTGCCTTAGCCTCCCAAATAGCTGGGATTACAGGTGCCCGCCATGACGCCCAGCTAGTTTTTGTATTTTTAGTAGAGACGAGGTTTTACCACGTTGGCCAGGCTGGTCTTGAACTCCTGAACTCAAGTGATTCGCCTGCCTCAGCCTCCCAAAATGCTGGGATTACAGACATGAGCCATCGCACCTGGCCTCATAATCTCTTTAGTGGTTATAAAACTTCTTCTTTTTCTTTTTATATTTTATAATTAGTCCATACTGTCTAAAATCTATGCTTTAATCCAATTTGTCATTGATCCTAGTATACTCCTTTATTACTGAAGTAGCTCTTTGAATAGTCTTCCAGGTTTTTAAGTCCTCTCCCTTCCTGTATTATAGGTTGATTGTGTCAGTTCTTTGTTGGTTGCAGAATACAGTTCAAACTTTCCAACACACCATTTCAGACTTTTAGAATCTGGCTCCATTCTGTTATTCTAGCTTCGTTTACTGTGTTATTTTGTTCACCTGCTGCCAAAATACATTGGAGTATTTGCTACTGCCAGCATAGACCTAGCACTTAGAGTGGATTTTCGAGTCAGACCTGGGTTTGAATCTTACTAATTGCAACCTTGGGAAAATTGAGCTAATTTAGTCTCTCAGTTTGTTTCTTCACCTGTAAAATGGGATAATACCTACATTGTAAGATTTTCTGTGGATTCAGTGAGCTAAGTTAGTAGATATGCAATAAAATTTAATTCTTTTCCTTCTTGGCTCATGTTTATCATCCTAAATAAACTCTCTCATCCCATACTCTGCCTATAAAAGTTCTTCTGAGTCTTCAAGGCGCATTGCCAATATCCTCACATTTTTTTTTAGCTTTTCCTGATTATTTATCTTTTTATCCTTCTGTCATTATTTCCTTTACTGATTTCCATGCAGTGTGTATATGATACGTACTCTGAAAAATTGTTGAGACCAGCTAACATCTTCAGAGCACCGTGGTCAGGTTCTCTAGTAATAGCATAGGTTTTGTGCTGGTGTTTTCCAGATTTAGTCATTTGGGTACCCCTTTTACCACTTTTACCTTCTCCATGTGCCAACTATACTTTAACTGAAAATTTTTCTTTGAATGGTTTCACTTTTTAATTCAGTCTTAACAACACTGAGATCCGGGCTAGATTTTTGCTAGTTGTACTTTTTCTGTTCCGTATTAGAATGAGTATGTAACTACCAAACTTTTAAATATGTCCTAAAATCATTTGTATATACCATCAGTGTTATGCCATCTTTGCTTTCTTTACTAGATAAGTTTGTAGTAATTCATTTTCCTAGCTACACCAAGCAAAGGGCAAATTAAAATGTGTTGTATTGCATTATTATGTTAATTATAAGAAGGTAAGTTTAATGTTTAAGGTTTCTATTCTCATCTATAAAGTAGCAAAGTATTCTGAGATTTATTTTACCTCAGACTATTTGCCTATTTCCCCCTTACTAATGCTAAAAAAAGGATTTTTTCCCTAAGATTTATTAGTTTTCTAAGACAATGCTTTTAATCATTTAAAAACATTTTATAGTAATATGTGACCTATAGAAATACTTTTGTTATTGCAGTGAGATGGAAGATTTTCGAGGTATAGCAGAAGAATCATTTCCAAGCTTTCTCACCAATTCATTATTTGGTAACAGTGGGATTTTGGAAAATGTCACTCTTTCTTCAAATCTTGGCTTGCCTGTTGCTGTTTCCACACTTGCTAGGAATAGATCCAGCACTGATAACAGGTAAGATTTGTTTGAGCAGATTTTTTTCCAGGTCCATAAAGCCTATAGCATGCTGATATTTATGTTCTGTTTCTCAGTCAAGCTTGAGCTTTTTGTTTTGTCTATGAGGGGGATGGCCAAATATGTGAAATGAATATAGAAAAGACAGAATTTACTGTCTTTTTCCCCATTGCTTTGCCTTTTCAGTGGGTAGGTTTGGGTGGGTTTGGGATTTGAGCACCAGTTACCTATTTTGGTCTTTTTTTTTTTTTTTTTTTTGTCTATAGTGTTTTGGATTTGTATTAGTTCAGTCACACTAATGGCTAGTAATGTAAAACAAGTTGTGTTAGCGAAGTTCAAAGGCAAATTAATCGTAAGGTTATAGGAGTACCTCTTGGCATCAAGGGGAGGAGTGCAGAGCTTTGCTGCAAGAAGGGACAGGAATTGAGATTTAGGAAGCCATCAGGACTTGGGTTTTTGTCATCCCACTCTATTTCTCTCTGTATAACTCATTGTCTTCTCTCTCTTTTTTTTTTTTTTTTTTTTTTTTTTTTGCTAATTAAAAAAATATTTTATAGAGATAGGGTCTTGCTGTGTTAGCTAGGCTATTCTTGAACTCTTGGGCTCAAGTGATCCTCCTGCCTCAGCTTCCCAAAGTGTTGGTATTACAGGTGTGAGCTACCATACCTGGCCTCTGCTCTTTTTTAATACACTGGTTTTATTTGCTTTTCTGTTCATTTTACAGAATATGGCAACACAGATTCTCAAAAGACATCTATGAATTACATTTCTAGCTACACAAGGAGACTACTGAACTCTCTTGATATCTCATGAGTTTCTGGTCCATCTTAGGTTAGGTGTCTGTTCCAAATCCAGTCACCTGTGACTAGAGTTTTGGGTCATTGGATCTATGACAGAGCCTCACTTTTTAATTCATTTCAGCCAGGTTTACTCTTTACTGGACTTGTATGGCTGTCTTTCTCTTTCTCTTCCAGCTTTCAATCTGTCCTAGGTTTCTGAGGTAACTTGGCTCTTGTCATTCTAGTAACTTTCAGCTCCTGAAGTCAAGTTTCTCTTTCTTAGAAACTCAACCAGGCTGGGCGTGGTGGCTCATGCCTGTAATCCCAGCACTTTGGGAGGCCAAGGCGGGCAGATCACTTGAGTTCAGGAGTTCGAGACCAGCCTGGCCAACATGGCGAAACCCTGTTTACTAAAAATACAAACATTAGCTAGGCGTGATGGCGCACGCCTCTAATCCCAGCTACTCGGGAGGCTGAGACAGGAGAATCGCTTGAACCCGGAAGGCAGAGATTGCAGTGACCTGAGATTGGGCCACTGCACTCCAGCCTGGACGACAGAGGGAGACTCTGTCTCAAGAAAAACCCCCAAAACTCAACCAGCTTTTATTTTCTTTACTTTTAAAATTTCTGTTTTATTACTAGATTGATGTTTGGTTAAATACACCTTGTTTTGTATCTTCAACTGGATTGTGTATAGTTTACACATCCATTACATGTAGGGTCTTGCATAATATATAAAGTTTGCCTATGCTTAAACTGGCCACTTTCTTGTCTTCTCTCAACCTAAACATTTAGTGAGGAGCACCATCTTGACCTTTGGGCTGAAGGGGTTGTATTAACACTCTCAGCTCTTTTAGCTTTAAGATTTTTGTGACTGTATTGTTGAATACAGATAAACTCCCTATTGCCGAGCCACAGGTTTCCGTGCTTTGCACAGAGGATGATGGTTTGAAATACAGGGGCCCTATTTGTTTTTACCCCGGTGGTTGGTTTTACTGTCACGCAGCCCTATGTCATGATGACATTTAAATATGTGTAATTTAATTCTTAACAATTAAAACAAATTTTTTTTGTATAGGTATCCTGATATCCAGGCATCTTACTTAGTAGAAGGGAGATTTTCAGTTCCATCCGGGTCATCTCCCGGAAGCCAGAGTGATGCTGAACCAAGAGAGAGGTTACAGCTTAGCTTCCAGGATGATGAGTAAGTTCATACCTTCATTTGCTTGTACTGTGTTAAAAGTGGGTCTTACGCAGTCTTGTGGAAAATGACAATGTGATTATGTATGTAATTAATTCTGATTAATTCTAAGAATCTTGAAGAGTTTTCTTTTATTTTGAGGCGGAGTTTCACTCACTCCGTTGCCCAGGCTATAGTGCAATGGTGTGATCTCAGCTCACTGCAACCTCTGCCTCCCTGGTTCAAGTGATTCTCCTGCCTCAGCCTCCTGAGTAGCTGGGGTTACAGGCAGGTGCCACCAAGCCCAGCTAATTGTTTTTGTATTTTTAGTAGAGATGGGGTTTCACCACATTGGCCAGGCTGGTCTCAAACTCCTGACCTCAAGTGAACCGCCCCACCCGCGTTGGCCTCCCAAAGTGCTGGGATTAGAATTGTAGGCGTGAGCCACCGCGCCCGGCCAAGAGTTTTCTTTATGCATTTTAATCACGTTTAGTCTTTCAAAACATTTTTTTTTAGATTCTAAAAGTAACGTGCTTTTGAAAAAATAGAGAATATAGAAAATTATTTGGAAGACAGTAAAGGCCTGTAATCCCACTAACTAGAGAACAGCCATTGAGTACGTTTTTATTTGTAGTCTTCCATACTATTTTGTGTGTGCATTTATGCCTTTAAATCTTCTTTTTACTTCTAATATGAGGCTATAGAAAAAGAAAAATGAAAATAAAATTTTTTTTTACAAAATAAGATTAAACTCATTCTGTTTATTACACAAAAAATTAGATGCAGTATTATGTTCAGTTTTCAATTACAATTAATATGAATCTGTGTCATAATGTTAATGACTATACTCAGGTCTGTGTTGGTCATTTAGATTATTGCAGTTTTGCTATTATAAAGGTAATGAACTTCCCTACATGTACATTTATATATACATTTTTCACACCTAAGATATTATTAAGATTTCTAGGGTTTAAATTGCTGAGGTAAAAATAGTTTGTTTTAAAGACCATTACAAATTAACACATTGCTCTTTAGAAAACTTGTACCAGTTTATTCTGAATGCCGACTTCTCCCAGCCCTGCCCAACATTTGATGGTGCTATTTTTAATCTTTGATTTTTACAGGTAAAAATAATTTATATAATACACATGTATATATGCATGAAAGAAAGTCTGGAAGTCTAAAACACCAAAATGGTAATGGTGGTATTATAGACAATCTTGTTTTCTGTGTTTAAATTTGTATTTGCGTATTTATGGGATTGAACCTACTTTAATGTCTATTCATTACTTATATTTATGTTGTGAATTGCCTCTTGATAGCCTTTATATATAAGTGCTTTCTTTATATTAAAGATGTTAACCCTTATGTTTTCATTCCTTCAGTGTGTAATTTTGACTGAGTGCCTACTGTGTGCCACACACTTTTCCAGGTGGTTAGGAAATACCAGTGACTAAAACAGATGTTAAACAAGACACTAAAATATGCTAATTTTATAGTATATTGAAAGGGAAAAGTGCTAGAAAAAAATAGAATATAATAAGGAGGGTTATTAGGTAGGCTGAAGGCAGTGGTCAGTATGGGTCTCATTGTGGACATAAGATATGAACCAAGGGCATGATGGCTCTTGCCTGTAATCCCAACACTTTGGAAGGCTAAGGCGGGTAGATCGCCTGAGGTCAGGAGTTCGAGACCAGCCTGGCCAACATGGTGAAATCCCATCTCTACCAAAAACACAAAAATTAGCCAAGCATAATGGCATGTGGCTGTAATCCTAGCTACTTGGGAGGCTGCAGCAGGAGAATTGCTTGAACCTGGGAGGTGGAGGTTGCAATGAGCCGAGATCACGCCACTGCACTCCAGCCTGGGCAACAGAGTGAGACTCTGTCTCAAAAAAAAAAAAAAAAAAAGAAGATATGAGCCAAGACTTGAGGGAGGGAGTTAACTATGTGGACGCCAGGGGGAAGCAGACTTCAGGCCAAAGGTGCGGCCAGCCTGAAGGAACTAAGGCAGGAGTGTAGCCCATGTGGTTCACAGAGCACCAGGGAGGCTGGGGAGATGGTGAGCAGGACCTTGACTCTGACTCAGAGATACGGGAAGCCACTAGAGGGCTCCATCTGAATTGTGTTTTAAAAGTCCCACCCTGAGAATCACTTGAGCCCAGGAGATCCAGGCTGCAGTGTGCCGTAATTGCACCACTGCAGTCTAGCCTGGGTGACAGAGTGAGACCCTATCTCAAAAAAAGGCCCACTCTCGTGGTTATGTGGAAAAGAGACTGTAGGAGGCGAGAGTGGGAGCAGCATGGGCACATTGTCTGGGAGTGAGGCAGATGGAAGAGAGCGACCAGGCGTGGTCCTCAGGATGCTTCACAGTGAGAAGCTGGGGACAGGAGGAATCAACAGCGAGATTAAGAGTTAGTGATCAGAGGAAGGAGAAAACAAGCATCCTGGAAGCCATGTCAAGAGCATGTATAAAAGAAGAGTTACCTAACTATGTCAAATAAAATGAGGGCAAAGAATTGACCCTTGGAATTAGCATAGATTAGGTCATTGGTAACCCCAATAAGTAGTTTGGTGTAAGTAGGGACAGGCACCATGGCCTACTCAGAATGAGTTTCAGAGAGAACAGGAGTTACTGTTTGAGGCAGTAGACAGCTTGTGGAGTTTTACTGTGAAAGGGGGCAGAGAAACGAGGTTATGACAGCTGGATGGTTGTAGTGGGTGAAGAGAAGTTTCACTTTTTTTTTTGTGGTGGGAGAAGTTGCTGCATGTTTACGTGATAATAGGAATAATCTCCTGGAAAGGGTAAAACTTGCTGATGTAGAAAGGGAAGAGAATTGCTGCAGCAACGTCTGTGTCAGTAAGAGAGGGTAGGCCACAATGTGCAGTGCAGGGAGTGGCTTTAGCTGGGTAGGACTGCGGACAGTTCCTCTGCGGGAACAGGTGGGAGGACGGCCTGGGTGGGTGCATGTAGTGGTAAGAATCTGTGGAAGTTACCTTTTCAGTGCTTCAGGCTGAAAGTAGGGTTAGTGAAGTAGGAAGCATAGTCATCAAGTCAGCGTGAGGGTGGAGGAGGAGGAGTTGGTGGTTTAAAAAAAAGATGTAAAATTATCACATGGGACCACAGGAAAATGAATGGACAGAGTTGAAATGTTAGGATTCCTGGACAACATCAAGGGCCCAACTTGAGGGCCGTGAGCGTGACTGTTGAGGGTGATTGTGATGTTTCCCCAGCCACATTGAGCTGTAGGAGTGCAGGTGAAGAGGAGGCAGAGAATTGGATTTAACCAGGGTTGTAGTTTATAAAGGGAGTGAGGGACAAGGTTGCTGAGGATGTAAGATTGGCCATGTAAGATTGGCTTTAGGTTAAGGAGGAGGAGAGGGTATGGACAGGGGGAGGGAGAGTGATGTGGTGGTACAGATGGGTTGGAGGTGCAGGTGGGGTTAGCATCATGTAGTTGTGGTACTAGAGGCAAGAGGGGTAGTAGGTGATTCAAAGCTGTGAGGCTCTAGGGAGAGCGACCTGGAAGTGGCACTGAGGGCAAGAAGGGCGTATATATTCCATCTCCACACCAGGTGATGATGCCACGGCTGTGGGAGAGATGAGGGTCCCCACTTGTCAGAGCTTGGGGGATGTCCTCACAGGCTATTCAGGCTTTCATTAAAGTAGTAAGGTGAAAGGAATGTTCAGAGAAGAGATTCAGGAATGGCAGATCTTGTCAACCCAGCTCTGTAAATTATAGAAGGCACAGTAGAAGGGTTTTGTTTGTTGGGGAGTAGAAGGGCTGTGCAGTCTTAAGGGGCTTGGAGTGCCAGCAGTGAGGCATCCTGGGCTGCTTTTAGGAGCTGAAAATCAGTAAAGGGCATTGTGAAGTTAGTCTGACTCACCTGTTGCTGTGAGGAAACCGCAAATGTCAGGGATGGGAGGGCATCTTGAGGGTATCCTCTTGACTCTTGCTGGAGGCCAGGAGCTCTGGAAACTGGTCTTGTTGGTCCTTGTTAATGGAAGACAGGAGGCCTGGGGAGGTGGAGTCTTAGACTCAGTGCCTGGGGAGAGGTAAGTGCTTAGAGCTAGCTCTTGACTCTTGAACAGTCTGAAGCCCTGAGTTGCTGGTCTGAGTATAGGGCTTCCTTGGACACTATACTGGAGGGTCAGCAGCCTGGAGAGGCATGGCCTCAGTCTCCTGGTGAGGGATGGCTTCTTTGACCCCTTCTTGGGGAGGAGGGAATTTGTGTTTCAAAATGTCTTTATTCTAATCTTGGAATAAATTAATACTTTAGCTGAGTACAGAATTTTAGGATGAAAATAAATTTTCACACAATTTTGAAGATATTGCTACATTGTACATGAAGTCTGGTATAATCTTGATAGTTGGTTTTTTATCTGAACTATGTTTTCTCTCTGGAAATTTTAGAATCCCGTCTGAGTCCCTTGTGGGTGGGGCTATTTTCCCCCATTCACTGAATTCTAATTGGCATTGGTTTGGAGATCAGTTCTGGATAATTATGGTTTTTCTTCTAGTTTTTCCTTTTCTTTTTCCAGAACTACTGTTTTGGATTGCCTGGGTTGTTCTATATCTACTTTTTTTTTCCTTTTTTTCTGTTTTAGTGCAAAAAGACATTGTTCTAGGTAAGTTTCTTTTTTTCTCATGCTCATTAAATCATTTGGCAATCATAATTTTAATCATGAGAGCTCTTTTTTTGACCTTTTTTTTTAATGGGCCCTTTTTGTGGATGTACACTTGACCCTTGAACAACCCGAGTTTGGACTGTGTGGTTCCACTTATAAGCAGATTTCTTTCAACCAAACGTGGATGGAAAATACAGTATTCGTGGATGTGAAACCCGAGTGTAGTCAGTGCTAACTGTAGGACTTGAATATTGCATATTTTGGTACACGCGGGGGTCCCGGAACCAGTCCCCCATGTATACTGAGGGTTGACTGTAACAGCTACATGGATACTTCTGAAGATTCTGATTAGAAATTTTGAAAGTTCTGTAAACTGTTCTCCGGGGCTGCTTGCGTAGTTTGTTCATTTTTATTTTTGTCTCTTGAACTGCTCCTTTTTTTCTTGTCTGATTTGTGGCTGTCTTCTAGGCTGCCTAGTGTGGGCATCCTTATCTGTTGTGTATGTAGCTCTTATTTCTCACTGGCTTCCACACAAGAGGGACGTTGTTCCTGGCCATTTACTGTAGAGTGTGCAGGTTGGAGTCTTCAATTTTATGCCAGATGTTTAATGCTTTCTTCTGGGCCGCTGTAACTGCCATCGCTTCGTTCTCCACAGGCATTTTCTGTGCCTTGATTGCAGGCAAGCCCTTCCCTCCCCGTTGTCAGGTGTTCACTGTCGTGTGTGCATGGCTGTTGTCTCTGGAGTGGGAAAGAAGGGTGGGTGCTCCTGCCATGCTTCATGCCGGGCTTTCCGTCCCCACTCTCCTGCCCTCCCCGACTCCCTTCTGCCCTCTTTCTGACTGTAGTCACGGAACATTTTTGTGTTTCTCCCTGGCAGATTTGTTTCCTTTTCTGCTTCCGGGCCCTTCTGTTCTTGGATTGTGGCTTTCTTTCCCCCTGCACACCCCATCTGCTTTTCAGCTTCCAGAATCTGGGGTAAGCGTGGGTTAGGACTGGTAGTTCTTACCCAGATTGCTTCACTTTTATAGATTTCCTTACTGTCATTTTATTGGACACTTGGAAGTTGCTCTTGCCTCTTTAACTTGAAACTTATGACTTAGTTTGAAAATTTTTTTTGAGCTAATAAAAATATGGGATAGCTGTAGTTTTGAGGAAGTAGCATTTTTAGAGAGATGGTGGTGAATGTCGAGTGCCCTGCTCTCAACTGTCCCTGTCACTCTAAAGTTCTGGTGGTCATACTACATGCTTTTCTCAGGGAGGGCTTTAAACATGGAAATGGACCTAACTGTCCTGACTTGTTTATTTATTTCCTATCACCATCTTGCTCCCCCACCTCTTTTCCTTTCTGTCCTTGCTACCCCTTGACTTTGTAACTATGTATAGTCTTTCCACCTATGCCTTTCCTTTCCTGTACTCAATGAAATTTTCCTGTACCTACCCATGAGTGCACCTTTGGCTTAAGCTAGTGACTTTTTATGTACTGCAGCCCCAGTAAAGAGATGGAGAAACTGGGAAGTAAATTGTAGTTAGGGTTGGAGAGTTGCCTCAGGCATGAAAGGTTGGGATTTGAGAAATATGGAAGGACTTTTAAAAAAAAATCCATCCTGGCCAAATTTGAGTCTGGCTCTAGGTATCAGTTTGTCATGTAATGAATTTGTTGCATTTAGAGGCTTTTTCCTGAAGTTCCGTTCCCACCCCTCTCTTTCTGTGGTGAGCTGCTCTAGACCCAAGAACTTTTGGAGTAGGGTGGGAGGAAAATTGCCTGTAAGAAAAATACTTTCATCCACACAGAAAACAGCAGAGGTAGAAAGAAAGATAAGGACAAGAACTAGGACTAGGGATAAAAGTAAAAACAATTGAAACCTTTATTAATTCAGAGATTTGGCTATTTTGGCAAATATGCCAATATCCTTTAAGTCTGCAGATTTTAGAAAGCTGAATTATGTAGATTGGTAGTTTCAAGGATACTTATTTTGGAAGTAAAAAAACCACTTTTTGCTGCTTGAAAGAGTAGCAGTATGACGTTCTTTGATTTTGGTAGACTGTGTATCACTGGACCCAAAATGTTGGTTCAGTCCCCAGAATACAGTGCAGTGTTAGCAGTTGTAGTTTTCTGGCTAGACTCAAATGTTTCTTTTTATCGCTTCCATTTTTTCTTTTTAAGAGGTGAAATACATAACTGATTAATAAATATTTTGTAGATTTACCCAAGGTAACTAACATTTTATCATTCTTCTGTTTCCTAATAAAAAAGTTCTGTCTCTAGGAAAAAGAGCTATGTGGAAAGTCAACGTTTGTCAAATGCTCTCAGCAAACAGTCAGCTTTACAAATGGAGACAGCAGGACCAGAAGAGGAGCCAGCCGGAGCTACAGAATCCTTGCAGGGCCAAGATCTCTTCAACAGGGCTTCACCACTGGAACAATCACAAGGTACTGAACTATTTGAAATTATTTCTTAATGCATATGTTTTAATTTCCTTTTTCATTTCCTTATCTTTGGATTTTTTTTTTTTTTTTTTTTTTTTTTGAGGCAGGGTCTCACTCCTGTCGCCCAGGCTGGAGTGCAGTGGCGTGATCACAGCTCACTGCAGCCTCAACTTCCTGGGCTGCTCAACCTATCTTCCCATCTCAGCCTCCTTAGTAGCTGGGTCTACAGGCACACACCACCATGCTAGGCTAACTTTTTGTGTTTTTAATAGAGACAGGGTTTCGCCATGTTGCCCAGGCTGGGCTCGAACGCCTGGACTCAAATGATCTGCTGTGCCTTGGCCTGCCAGAATGCTGGGATTATGGGCCTAAGCCACTGTGCCTGGCCTTTTTTTTTTTTTTTTTGCTTAATTTTGAGATGGGTTCTAGCTGTGTTGCCCAGGCTGGTCATGAACTCCTGGGCTCAAGCAATTCTCCCTCCTCAGCTTCTCGAGTAGCTGGGACTGGATGCATGCATCGTCACTCCTGGCTTCGATGTATTCATCTTGTACTATCATACCGTGAACTGAAAATGCTTTGGTTTGCATTGTACCTATTAATATCATATTTACAGTACTTTTATAGGAAAGGTCTCCTCTTAACCTTGTTGACTCATTTAAGCTGAAATTCTCTTTGCTTTGGAAACCATGCTGTCGGATGGCCACAGCATACTTTATATTCAAGACAAGCCTATTTTTAGTGCATCTTCCACTTTTCTCCCACTAATTAATTTATATTCTTATCGAGAGTCAATTTTGTTTCTAAGCCTATTTTTTTAATAAAACTGATGAATTATAAGTTCTAAAAGAAATTACTGTTTCTAAGAAAACTAGGTTGAATGCATTGGAAATACTCAAGGGTAAGTCATTTGAAAAATTGCCCTCGGGCCAGGCATGGTGGCTTACGCCTGTAATCTCAACACTTTGGGAGGCTGAGGTGGGCAGATCACCTGAGGTCAGAAGTTCAAGACTAGCCTGGCCAACATGGTGAAACCCTGTCTCTCCTAAAAATACAAAAATTAGCCAGACATCATGGTGGCTACCTGTAATCCCAGCTACCCGGGAGGCTGAGGCAGGAGAATCGCTTGAACCCGGGAGGCGGAGATTGCAGCAAGCCGAGATCGTGCCACTGTACTCCAGCCTGGGTGACAGTGTAAGACTTCGTCTCAAAAAGAAAAATTGCTCTCAAATTAGATGTGGAGAAGAAACTACAAAAATATGGGGGGTCAGGCACTGTAGCTCATGCCTGTAATTCCAGCTGAGGTGGGTGAATGGCTTGAGCCCAGGAGTTCAATATCAGCCTGGGCAACAAGGTGAAACTCTGTCTGTACAAAAAATACAAAAATTAGCAGGGTATAGTGCTGTGCGCCTTAAGTCCCAGCTACTTGGGAGGCTGAGGTGGGATTGCTTAAGCCCAGGCGGTCAAGGTGATCATGCCATTGCACTCCAGCCTGGGAGACAGACCCAGACCCTATCTCAAAAATAAATAAATAAATAAAAATATAGGGAAAGTTGTTTAAAAAAATCACAGGCTTCTGCTGTCTGATTCCTCTTAAGTACTCCACATTCACTGTCTTTTATCAAAGAAATCAAAGCTGGAAATTGAAAAGTACATTCTATGCACTTATATAGTGTGGTATTCTGTAACTCCAAACTTGCCTGATTATATGTTGTAAGATTGATGAATGAGTACACATTATATGTTAGAAAAATTTTAAGGGAGGTTTGTATTTCTCTTGATGAAAAATGTTATATATATGAAAGAAAAGAGTGGTATTATCACTCAAATAAGCAATAAAAGAAAAAAATAGATGAATTGGATTTCAGAATTAAAAACTTTTATGCTTCAAAAGACACTATCAAGAAAGGAAAAAGACTGGGCCGGGCACGGTGGCTCACGCCGGTAATCTCAGCACTTCGGGTGGCCAAGGCGGGCGGATCACCTGAGGCTGGGAGTTCAAGACCAGCCTGACCAACATGGAGAAACCCCGTCTCTACTAAAAATACAAAATTAGCCGGGCATGGTGGCACACGCCTTTAATCTCAGCTACGCGGGAGGCTGAGGCAGGAGAATCGCTTGAACCTGGTAGGTGGAGGTTGCGGTGAGCCGAGATCGTGCCATTGCACTCCAGCCTGGGTAATAAGAGCGAAACTCCGTCTCAAAAAGAAAAAAAAGGAAGTTGTACAAATGGCCAGTAAACACATGAAAATATACCCAGTATCATTAGACATCCAGGAAATGCAATTCAAAACCACAATGAGGCTGGGCACAATGGTTCATGCCTGTAATCCCAGCACTTTGGGAGGCCGAGGTGAGTGGATCATTTGAGGTCAGGAGTTCGAGACCAGCCTGGCCAACATGGTGAACCCCTGCCTCTACTAAAACTACAAAAATTAGCTGGGCGTGGTGGCGGGTGCCTGTAGTCCCAGCTACTTGAGGGGCTGAGGTGGGAGAATCACTTGAGCCTGGGAGCTGGAGGTTGCAGTGAGCCGAGATTGCGCCACTGCATTCCAGCCTGGGTGACAGAGAGAGACTCTGTCTCAAAAAAAAAAAAAAAGAAACAATAAAAACAGAACCACAATGAGATGCTGCTTCACACTCACTAGGATAACTGTAATAAAAAAAAAAAGGAAAATAACGTCTTTGTGAGGATATGGAGAAATTGAAATCCTCATACATTATTGGTAGAAATGTAAAGTGGCATAACCACTTTGGAAAGCAGTTTGACAGTTCCTCAAAATGTTAAACATTGTGTTACCATGTGACTCCGCATTTGCACTCCTAGGTATATACCCAAGAGAAAGGAAACCATATGTCCACACAGAAACTTTGTTTTGTTTTGTTTTGTTTTGTTTGAGACAGAGTCTTGCTCTGTCACACCCAGTGCGTGGTGTGATCTTGGCTCAGTGCAGCCTCTGCCTCTTGAGATCCAGTGATTCTCCTGCCTCAGCCTCGCAAGTAGCTGGGATTACAGGCATGCACCACTACACCCAGCTAATTTTTGTATGTTTAGTAGAGACGGGCTACTAAATGTACAAATATTGGCTAGGCTGGTCTCGAACTCCTGACCTCAAGTAATCCATCCACCTGCCTCGGCCTCCCAAAGTGCTGGGATTACAGGCATGAGCCACTGTGTCCGACCTCACAGAAAACCTTGTACATGAATGTTCATAGCAGCATTACTCACAACAGCCAAAAAGTGGAAGCAATTCAGATGTTAATCAACTGATGAATGGACAAAGAAAATGTAGTATGGCCACATGAGTGGAGTATTACTCATCCACAAAAAGGAGCAAAGTACTGATACGTGCTTTAATACAGGTGAGCCTTGAAAACATGCCAAGTGAGAGAAGAAAGACACAGAAGGCCACAAAATGTATGGTTCTGTTTATCCATAGGGAAATCTATAGATACAGAATGGCAAATAACGGAAAGTAAATTATTGGTTGTCAGAGGCTGGAAGGTAGCGGGAATGGGGAGTGATTGCTAATGGGTATAATGTTTCATTTTGGAATAATGAAAATAGTGGTGATGGCTGCACAACCTAGTGAACATACTAAAAGCCACTGAACTGTATACCTTAAAAGAGTGAATTAATGATATATTAATTGTATGTATCAATTAAAAAAACTTCCCATGTACCTACCCATTGGTATAAGATTTTGTCATACTTGCATCATCTCTCCTTTTCACTACTTTTTTCTGATATTTTAAAATTTTTAGATGCCATTTGTGCATATTTCAGTATGCATCTCCAAAAGTGTGGACATTTTCTTACATAACCACGGTGCTATTAACACAGCTAACGAGCTTAGTGATTCTTTTTTTATTATCTGATACAGTTGTTCATATTGATTTGTGTGAATGGGGGTCTGAGAGAGGTTTTGTTATGCTGCAGCACCTTTGTTGCGTCTCGTGTGTCAGTGCCTTGTTGAAATACTCTAGGTCAGTCACACTGTAGTTTGTCCCACTATTTGGGTTTGTCCCTTTGCTTACTCAAGGTGTCATTTCTCTTGTTTCTCTCTCCACATCTCCTTCAAAGCAAAACTTAGCTGTAAAGTCTTGATTAGATACATATTCAAGTTCTTTGGTACAATTTTTTTTATGAATTCCCCGCCCTAACATTTAAAAACATGTAACTGACCTATGATGGATTCATATACATCATTTAAAAGTGCTTTTATTCTATTTCAAGAGAAAAATATTTCTTGCTATTTTTAGGTATCGTTGGGTATTTGGTTGATAAAATAACCTGGTCTCTCAGTTTGTTTTTGTTTTCTTATACAGACTCACCTATTGATTTTCATTTACAGTCATGGATGAATAATAAGGAACCCAAGGTAACCTTTTATATATTTGTTATCATTTTCTGGAGTATTATAGGGCAGTAAAATTTCATATTTCGCATATATAACTGTTAGTTAGATGTCATCTACTTTTTTCTAGTAGAGCTCTAACTTTTCCAGCTTCAGTAAAAATGGGAGTTTCTCTCAAGTAATGAGAAGGTTCAGGGGTAGTGCTGGTGCCTGGGACTGTATTCTTGGGCTTGGTGATGTCAGAGCTGAGTCCATCTGTTTGCTCTGCTTCACTCTGTACAGGCTTCATCTAGAATGTTAGCTCCATGAGGGCAAGCATTTCTTTGCGTGTGTGTGTATGTGTTTCATTGTATCCTGAGTGCCTGAGTGTCTGGAATGGTTCTCGGCCCTTAGTTGTCACTTAATAATTTGTTAAATGATAGAGAAGCTGTCTCATTTGTTGGCAACACAAGCCTATACTCTTAACACTTGTGATCAGAAAAGAGAAAAAAGACAGGTCTAATGAGCTCCCTTGGCTCATATGTCCTCCCCTCTGCAAATCACTGTGCCAAGGGGTGGGTTGGGATGAGCCTGGATCTAATGTCCACTTCTGTGTGTGTGCTTGTGCATGAGTGTGTATACATGCGCAGATAGAGGAATGCAAGTGACAACCCCACTGGACCACCTGAAGTATAAAGGATGAGCTCTTTAAAGGAGAGATGCTGAGAAGATAAACAGTTTATGCCCAACATTACCACCAAACCTGGATTTCAGGCATGCAGTCATGAATTTATGAGACTTACTTACAAAATATAAACTAAACACTGTTAAAACTTATAAAAAGGAGGTACACCTTTTGTAAGAGGTGTAAAGTTTATTTTTATAGAATGAATGCAAAAGGGTCTAAAGTAAGTTATTTCCCTGTGCCAGCGATTGGCAAACCATAGCTTATGGCCTGCATCCAGTCTGCTGGCTGTTTTTGTAAAGTTTTATTGGAATACGGTTGTGCCCATTTGTGTATGTTTTGTTTATGGCTGTTATTTGTGCTACAACAGCAGAATTGAGAAGTTGTGACAGAGATTGTACTGCTCATAAAGCCTGAAGTATTTATTATCTGGCCCTTACACAAAATGTTTGTTGACCCTGCCCTATGCACTCACCCTGTATGTGACCCCTAGTAAGTTTCAAGTGCGAGAGATGCTTTTTAGAGGAAGTTAGGTGTAGTGAAGTTGAAATTAATTAATTTTTGAAATTAATAATATAAGGGACCTTAAAACTGGAAAGCAACAAAAGTATAGAAACATGAGATGCTTGATTAAAAAGAGGAAGAAATGAGAATAGGGGAAAATAAATGTGTTAGAAAACAGACTGAAGGGAGCTGCTACTACGTGTAGGTCTCATCTCATCTGTGGAGCTATGCCACTTTATCAGAATGGAGACATTTTCCAGGGACCAAGCATGGCAGAGTACACAGTGTTCTCAGTAGCCAACATGACCAAAAAGACAGGGATGTTTTACATATTGTGCTTTCCCATACAGATTTTTTCCCAATTTTTATATTATAAAAACTTACAAAGCTCAGAGCTTGTATTGCACAGCTGTTAACATTTGCCATATTTTAAGTGATCATCTATTTTAAATAACAGTAGATTATAGTAGTCCTTGATGCCCCTGGTGCTTAGATATTTGTGAGAATAGCTCAGCACTGTACTCTCTAAATGTAAAATTGGATTAAGATTCCATGTTTCTGTCTTAAAAATCAGTGCGCATTTTCCAATATAATTCCTATGCTGGTGTTATTTACATATATATATGTAATATATATGAAATATAATCACAGAGGGAAATGTTACATTTTCATTCTGGGCCTTGAGTATCATTAAATGGCTGCGTGCCCTTTAGGGTTATATGTTCCGTGGTTGAGGAGCAGAGAAATTGATTTTTCCAATGTAATGGTGCAAACAGTTCCTTAGATACAGGCTGCCGGGTCTAGCTTTGCTGTTATCTTCACTTTCTCGTAAGCCTTGTGTTGCTCAAGTTCAGTTATTTATTTGTGTACTTACTATATTACGAGCCTCTCTGAGCATGTGCACAGTTTGAGGGAAGCCTTAAGTTTTAAGGATGTTCTATTGGGCAGGTCAGGTGAGGGAGGTGGCGTGGGGGAAAGGGAAGTTATTAATACATGTACAATTGCTAGCCCTTTATTGCCTAAGCTGTGATTTACAGATACTGAACACAGTGGAGGTTGAGAACATACTTGGTCCTTTTTGTAGCCTTGTACTATGCTCTTCAGAGCCCTGAATGTGCTTCTCTTACTTGCCATTTTGTTTCTTATAGATTGCTGTGCTTGATGCTGGAAAACATTTTGAAGACAAGACTCTAAAGAGTGACCTAAGCCACACTAGCTTATTAGAAAATGAGAAACTTATGTTACCGACAAACTTGGAAGATTCTTCTGGTACTACAGAGTAACCTGTGTTTCCCTGGTCTTCACCTTGCCACTCCACTTTATTCTTCTTTGTTGCAGTAGTTATGATGCCAACTTTTTGGGTTTTTTGTCCTTACCTTTTCTTCCTACCTGCCAGCACTCAAATGGCTACTTCTATTAAGTGATGGAATTGAAGAATTTATTTCTATATATCTATCCTGATATGATTATACTCATCCTCAGTTTAACATAGTTAGGGTACAAAGTAGTCACCTGGAGGTGCCCTTCGGTATATAGCATTGTGTTTAGAAATTAGGGGAACCATGAATTTTTTTTTTTTTTTTTTTGAGATGGAATCTCGCTTTGTTACCTGGGCTGGAGTGCAGTGGTGTGATCTCGGCTCACCACAACCTCCGCCTCCTGGGTTCAAGTGATTCACCTGCCTCAACCTCCTGAGTAGCTGGGATTACAGGTGCCCACCACCATGTCTGGCTAATTTTTGGATTTTTAGTAGAGACAGGGTTTCACCATGTTGGCCAGGCTGGTCTGGAACTCCTGACTTAAAGTGATCTGCCCACCTCGGCCTCCCAAAGTGTTGGGATTACAGGCGTGAGCCATCGCGCCTGGCCGGAACCATGAAATATTTGGCCTCTGCTCTCGGACACCTTAGTCAGGTGCAGAGAAGAGATGCAGAGCCAATTGTCAGATTGGTTTTCATAAACCCAACAGGCCCCAAATGTGCCTGGGAATTATAGGGGGTGAGAAATTAACTCCGATTGAGGCAGGTACTGAAGCTTTCTAGAAAAAGGATAGAGCCTGTGCCAGGCCTTAGATATGGGAGGAGGAGGAGGACATGTCAGGAAGCAGGAACAGCATCAGCAAAGGCCCTGCTGTAAGCACGTGGGTTGTGTTTTGGGAAACAGCCAGGGGTTTTGTGTGGCAAGTTTACAGCACCTATAGGAGGCCACATTGGTAAATAAGCCCAGAAAAGTAGACTGGGGCCACATTATGCATGACTTTGAAAGCCAGGCTGATGAGCGGAGTGAGCATCACATCCATGGAGAGCAGGTTTTGCTATCAAAGGAGTTTTCAGACTTTTTTGGATTTTGGAATAGTGGATAAATAATCATTGACCTGAATGTATCCAATCTTTGATTGCTTTAGTATGCTGGATTCTTGTAGACAGAATTGCTAAAACATAGGTGATGAGTGTTGTTGAGACTCTTAATGTTGATTGCAAAATTGACCTCTAAAGTGACATTGCCAACTTAGAAGACCATGACTGACAGAGGGGTCATGTTTTATTTTGTGCTTGCTGAGCTGGGTGTTACAGTGTTGAAAACCCCTGCAGTGGCCTTTCTCCTTCCCTCCCTCCTCCCTCCTTCCTCCCTTTCTTTCTTTTACTTCTCCTGTGATAGGCTCATCTATACTTTTTTGAAAGAGGTAACCATTTGCCACACCATTTTCTGGAAAGTCTGCTTTCTTCTCATTGATGTTGTGATGCCACATTTATTGTATCCTGACTTTTGATAACATGCCAGGGTCTGTTTCTGTCCTGTCTTCTCAAAGAGGTTAAATATTTATCTTGTATTAAAATGTTCATAATGGCTTATAATTGACTGAAGTTACAATAGTTTTCTCATGTCAAAAAAAAAACACCAAAATCTTAGTCCATTGACTCATTTATGTCTTATCGGCCTTTTTAATTACAAATTATTGCTTAGTCACTACTTTAAAGCATGTCCTATTTTTTCTTGATTTTATCAATAGATGATGATATTGATGATGAAATGTTTTATGATGATCATTTGGAGGCTTATTTTGAACAACTGGCAATTCCAGGAATGATATATGAAGACCTAGAAGGACCAGAACCTCCAGAAAAAGGTTTTAAGTTACCTACAAATGGTCTTAGACAGGTGTGTTCCAGTCTTTATGATTTTTCAGAAATTTGACATTAGAAAATTACTATTGGTCTCCTTGGATGTTCACATGAAATGTAAGCCTTTGGACTTTGGACTTTTCTTTGGACTCTGTGTTTCCGAGGTATGAATTGATAAGAAATGCCTACCCTTTCTTCCTTCTTGGTACCTTTCCCTCACCTACAGAAAATTAAAGGAGTAACACAATGGACATCTACACCCTCTTCCTCCAGTTAACCAATTGCTAAAGTTTGCCACCTTTGCATTTTCTTTCCCTCTCCATAAATACTTTCTTCTCTGAATCATTTGAAAGTAAGTCACAGAGAGTATGACATTTCACTCAAATACTTCAGCATTTATCTTTTGTAGATAAGGACATTTTCCTGCATAACCACAATTCTGTTACCTAACTTTGATATAATAATTTAAATTACTGTACAGTCCATGTTCACATTTACCCAATAATCCCCAGCATATCCTTTATTCTTACTATTTTTTATCTACAATTTAATCAAAGATTAACCTTGCCTTTGGTTGTCCTGTCTCTTTATTCTCTTTTAATTTGGAGTAGTTCTTTCATGACGTGATCTATTTTGTAAAATCTAGGCCCTTTGTTTTGTAGAGTGAACTGTAATCTAGTCAGGAGGGAAAAATAACCATAATCTGTTTTCCCTCCTGACTAGATTAGATTAAACGTTTTGGCAAGAATACAGATTAAACAGTTTCTCATGAGTGGATTCATAGTAAACCAGGCAGTGTTGTGTACTTCTCATTGCCCTACACCGGGAGACGTTTATCTCTCCCACAATTGGTGATACTGTTTTTGATAATTTTGGCTAAGGTGATGTCAGCTGGATGTCTCCTTGTGAAGGTAGCTTTTCCCCTTCGTTATTAATAAGTCATCTGTGGGATGAGATATCAGCCCTTTGATCATCTTATTCCCTGGCAACTCTTCACTGCTGGTTTCAGTGTCCTTGCCGCTGACTCTTGGAAATATTGATTACTCTCGTGGTGACAATGGCGATTTTTCTAATTCCTTCTACACTTATTTTCTGGCATCCTTCAGTAAAGCCACATTTTCTCCCTCAAAATATTTCATTTTAATTTAAAAGATTAATACAGCTAAGATATTCTTTCAACAGGCAAATGAAAACGGTAGCTTAAACTGCAAGTTTCAATCAGAAAATAACAGCTCTCTGATTTCCCTCGACTCACACTCTTCTGAAACAACTCACAAAGAGTCTGAGGAAAGCCAAGTTATTTATCTACCTGGGACTAGTAAGTATAGAAATATGATTCTTTTGTTCTTAAGTTCTAGTTTTGACTTTACTTTTTTTAAAAAAAAAATATTTCTCTGGTATGATTTAGCATATATTAACTCTTCTAGTCCCTCAGGTCTTTAGACAGTCTAAAACTTTTCAAAAGAGCTTTTAATAATAGCTGAGTAAATTAGTGTTACTAGAAATACCATAGTATATATTTCTTGGATTGAATATTACAAATAATTGTATTCTATCCAGACATTGATAATTAAATATGAATTCTTTGGGTATGGTAGCAGTTTATCATGTTTATTATTGCCTCTTACTGTTGCTTATTTTCTCTCTACGAAAATGGCTAAATTTGTCATAGGAGTGCTAAGTATTAGGGTTACATAAAATAATTTGACTGGCAAGAATCAGTTATTATGTTAGATTACTCAGATTTGATGTGGCTCCGTTAACATTTTTCTTTATTTTTTCAGGTAATTCTATAGGTACTGGAGATAGTAGAAGGCACACAGATGGTATGTTACCATTTTCCTCTGGTACTTGGGGAACTGAGAAAGAAATAGAAAATTTGAAGGGTATTGTTCCAGATCTTAACAGCGTAAGTTATGCATTTTTCTTAGATTTCCTATAAAAAAAGGAATAAAGGGTCTTTTGTGTTTATATGATATCAGTTTTTTTCAAAGAAACAGTAACTGTTGACTTCTGAAAAATACAGAAAAAGTAAAGAACTCACTACTGATAATTTTTCGATATATTTATAAGTATCTTTCATACAATTATATACATTTTCTTGCATTTAAATATTTATTGACTTGCATTTAGATTAGTCATTTGGAAAGTTCTTTAGCCCAGTGTCCAGTCATTACATGAAAAAGCAAACGGATCTTTTACCTTGCTCAAACATGTTTGTTTTTCATTGTTTCAGTTTTTTCTGTTTGTTAATAGTACCCCGTTTCTCCTGTGCCTGAAGCTTGGTAGTCATTTCTGACTCATACCTATTCATTATGCCCTTTTTAAATAGTGTTATTATAGTTTTAGAAACTGTGATTTGAATTTTGCATGTAGGTTAATTTTTTCTCACTTAGACCCACTTGTCCAGTATTGATTAAAATAATGCTGGCTTTTTTGCTTTATTCTGTGCATCTCTATTTTGTACATGTTAAATATATTTTTAATTTAAATTTTAACTTGTAAAATACATATAACATAAAATTTACTATCTTAATCTTTTTTTTTTTTTTCTTTTTGAGACAGTCTCACTCTGTCACCCAGGCTGGAGTGCAGTGGCGTGATCTCAGCTCACTGCAACTTCTGCCTCCCAGGTTCAAGCAATTCTCCTGTCTCAGCCTCCCAAGTAGCTGGGATTACAGGCGCACATCACCACCTGGTTAATTTTTGTATTTTTAGTAGAGATGGAGTTTCACCATGTTTGTCAGGCAGGTCTCAAACTCCTGGCCTCAAGTGATCTGCCCACCTTGACTTCCCAAATTGCTGGGATTACAGGAGTGAGCCACCACACCCAGCTACTATCTTAATCATTTTTAAGTGTACAGTTCAATAATGTTAAGTACATTTACATTGTGCAGCCAATCTTCAGGACTCTTCATCTTGTAAAACAAACTCTACCCATTAAACAACAAACCTCAGTTCCCTCCTGCCTTCCAACTCATGGCAGCTACCGTTCTACTTTCTGTCTCTATGAATTTGCCCACTCTGGGTAACCTCATATAAGTGAAATCATACAATATTTGGCTTTCTGTGTCTGGCTTATTTTATTAAGCATGATGTTTTCAAGGTCTGTTCATGTCGTAGCATATATCAACATTTCATTTTTTCTTATGGCCGAATAATGTTCTATTATATATACCACATTTTATTTATCCCCTCATCCTTCTGTGGACACTTGGGTGTTTCTGTCTTTTGGCTTTTGAGTGTAATGCTGCTGTGAACATCAGTATACAAATACCTGTTCGAGTCCTAGCTTTCAGTTTGTTTGGATATATATGTAGGAGTGAAATTGTTGGGTCATATGGTAATTCTGTGTTTAATGTTTTGAGGAACTGCCATAGTGTTTTTCACAGCAGCTGCACCAGTTTACATCCACCAACAAAACACTAGGATTCCAATTTTTCCGCATCCTATTTAACACTCTTTACTTTTTTTCCCTTTTTAAATTATAGTTATCCTAATGAGTATGAAGTAGTATCTCATTGTGGTTTTGATTTGCATTTCCCTGATGACAGTGATATTGAACATCTTTTTATGTGCTTCTTTTCATGTATGTCTTCCTTGGGGAAATGTTCATTTAAGGCCTTTGCCCACTTTTTAATTGAGTTTTTTTGTTATTGTTGAATTGTAGAGTTCTTTATGTCATCTGGATATTAAGTCCTTACCAAATGTATGAATTGCAAATTTTCCTCCCATTCTGTAGGTTGTCTTTTACTTTCTTGATATTGTCCTTTCATGTGCAAAAATTTTAAATTATGATGTAGTGTGATCTATTTTTATATTGCTACCTGTGCTTTTGTTGTTATAGCTATGAAATTGTTGTCAAATGCAATGTCATGAAGATTTTCCTGTTTTATTCTAAGAGTTTTATAGAGTTAGCTCTTACATTTAGATTGTTAATCTGTGACTTTGTGAAAGAAAAAGAAAAAAGGGAAAAAGAAAACGATTGTTGATTTGTTTCGAGTTTATTTTTATATATAGTGTTAGGTAAGGGTCTAACTAACATCATTCTTTTGCATGTGGATATTAAATTTTCTCAGCACCATTTATTAAAAAGGCTGTTCTTTCTCCATTGAATGGTCTTGGCACTTTTGTCAGAAATCAATTTATCATGTATGTGAGGGTTTATTTCTGGCTTCTCTAGCCCATTGGTCTATTTGTCTGTCTTTTTGACAGTACCACACTGCTTTAATCACTATATCTTTGTAGGACGTTGGGAAGTGTTAGTCCTTCATCCTTCAACTTAATTCTTCTTTTTCAAGATTTTTTTGGCTGAGGCCCTTTGCAGTTCCATATGAATTTGAAGATCAGCTTTTCCATTTCTTTAGAAAAGGCTGTTGAAATTTTGAGAGGGATTTTGTTGAATCTACAGGTCACTTTGGGTAGTATTGATACCTTTGCAGTGTTAAGTCTTCATATTCATGAAGACACAGGATGTCTGTCCGTTTAGGTCTTTAGGTCTTCTTTCTTTAAACAGTGTTTTGTAGCTTTCAGTATGTCTTTCACTTCCTTGATTAGATTTATTCCCAAGTACTTTCGTCTTTTAGATGCTATTGTAAATGGAATTGCTTTCTTAATTTACATTTTGGATTGTTTATTGCTGGTGTTTAGAAACATCTGATTTTTGTGTGCTGATCTTGTACCTTCTAGATTTTTCTCCATTGTTATCTTCTAGGAGTTTTATAGTTTTGCATTTTACATTTAGGTCTGTCATCCATTTTCAGTTAATTTTTGTGAAAGGTGTAATGTCTTTTCTGAGATTCATTTTTTTGCATATAAATATCCAATTGTTCCAGCACCATTTGTGAAAAGACTATCTTTGCTTCATCGTGTTGCCATTGTTCCTTTGTCAAAGATTAGTTTGACTATAGTTATGTGGGTCAGTTTTTAGAATCTCTATTCTGCTGATCTGTTTGTCTGTTCTTTCACCAATACATCACTGTCTTGATTACTGCAGCTTTATTAAGTAATGAAATTGGACAGTGTCTTCTCACTTTATTCTTATTTTTCAAGATTGAGTTGGTTATTCTGGGTCTTTTGCCTCTTTGTGTAAACTTTATTTTTTTTTTTAATTTTTCTTTTTATTGTTTGAGACGGAGTCTCTCTCTGTCACCCAGGCTGGAGTGCAGTAGCATGATTTTGGCTCACTGCAACCTCCACCTTCTGGGTTCAAGCGATCCTTTCTCCTCAGCCTGCCAGGTAGCTGGGATTACAAGTGTACGCCACCATGCCCAGCTAATTTTTGTATTTTTAGTAGAGATGAGGTTTCACCATGTTGGCCAGACTGGTCTCAAACTTCTGATTTCAAACGATCCACCCGCCTCTGCCTCCCAAAGTGCTGGGATTACAGGCATGAGCCACCATGCCCAGCCTGTGTAATCTTTAGAATCAGTTTGTCAGTATCCAAATTCAGAACTTGGCTGGGATTTTGATTGGTATTAAATTGAATGTATAGGTGAAGTTGGGAAGAACTGACATTTTGACAGTGTTGAGTCTTCCTATCCATGAACATTGAATATCTCTCTATTTATTTGGTTTTCTTTTATTTCTTTCTCAGAGTTTTGTAGTTTTTTAGCACATAGATGTTATATATATTTTGTTAGATTTATACCTAACTTATTTCATATGTGGGGGTGTTAATGTAGATAGTATTGTTTTAAAGTTCAAATTCTACTTGTTCTTTGCTAGTGTATAGGAAAGCAGTTAACTTTTATATAATAAACATGTATGCTGTCATCTTTTATTAGTTCCAGGAATTTTTTTGTCAGTTCTTTTGGATTTTCTGCATAGATAATCATGTCATCTACAAACAAAGACAGTTTTTATTTCTTCCCAATCTGTATACATTTTATTTCCTTTTCTTGTCTTATTGCATTAGATAGGACTTAAAGACAGTTTTTATTTCCTCCCAATCTATATACACTTTATTTCCTTTTCGTGTCTTAATTGCATTAGCTAGGACTTATAGTATGATGTTGAAAAGTAATGGTGAGAGGAGACATCTTTGCCTTATTTCTGATCTTAGTGGAAAGGCTTCTAGCTTCTTACTATTAAGTATGATGCTAGCTATAGGTTTTTTTTAAGGTTTTTAAACTTATTTTATTTTTATCAAGTTGAGAATGTTTCTCTCTCTAGTTTACTGGGAATTTTTATCATGAATGGGTGTTAGATTTTTGTCAATTTTTTTTTTTTTTTTGCAGCTATTGATATGATCACATGATTTTGTTTTTTTTGTAGTCTGTAAATTGATTTTTGATTGTTGAACCAGGCTTGCATACCTGGGATCTCCTTGGTTATGATGTATAATTCTTTTTATATAATATTTGATTTGATTTTCTAATATTTTGTAGAGGAGCTTTGAATCTGTGTTTATGGGAGAAATTGGTCAGTAGTTTTATTTTTTTGTGATGTCTTTAGTTTGAGTATTAGGTTGATGCTGACTCCATAGAATCTGTTAGTAAGTATTCCCTCTGCTATTTTCTGAAAAAGGTTGTAGAGAATTAGTATAATGTTTTCCTTAATTGTTTGGTGGAATTCACTGTTGAACCTATCTGGGCATGGTGCATTCTATTTTGGAAGGTTATTCATTATTGCCTTAATTTCTTTATCAGATAGGGGCCTACTCAAATTGTATATCTATTTCGTGAGTTTTTTTCTGGTAAGAAGAATGTGTATTCTGCAGTTTTTGGGTGAAGTATTCCATAGATGTCCATTATATCTAGTTGATTGTTAGTGTTGAGTTCAACTGTGTTGTTATTGAATTTCTTCTCGCTGGATCTGTTTCTGATAGAGGAGTGTTGAGGTCACCAGTTATGATAGTTGGTTCATCTATTTCTCTTTGTAGTTCTATTAGTTTTTACTACCTGTATTTTGATGCTCTCTTGTAAGGTGTATACACGTTAAGGATGGTCATGTCTTCCTAGAGAATTGATTCCTCTATATCATTATGTAGTACCCTGCCTTATCTCTGATAACTTTCCCTACTTTGAAGTCTGCTCTGTCTGAAAGTAATATAGCTATTCCTGCTTTCTTTTGATTAGTGTTTTAATGGTATATCTTTCTCCATCCATTTACTTTTAATCTACATGTTGGTTTCTTGTAGACGTCATATACTTAGGTCTTGTTTTTTGATTCTCCTCTGAAAATCTCTTTCAGTTGGTGTGTTTGTTTGTTTATTTATTTATTTATTTTTTGAGGTGGAGTCTTGCTGTGTTGCCAGGCTGGAATGCAGTGGTGCAATCTCGGCTCACTGCAACCTCTGACTCCCTGGTTCAATTGATTCTCCTGCCCCAGCCTCCCGAGTAGCTAGAATTACAGGCATGCACCACCACGCCCAGCTAATTTTTGTATTTTTAGTGGAGACGGGGTTTCACCATGTTGGCCAGGATGGTCTTGATCTCCTGATCTCATGATCCACCCGCCTTGGCCTCCCAAAGTGCTGGGATTACAGGCATGAGCCACCGTGCCTGGCCTATTTATTTTTATTCATTTATTTTTTTGAGACCGAGTCTCGCTCTGTTGCCCAGGCTCTAGTGCAGTGGTGCGATCTCAGCTATCTGCGACCTCCACCTCCTGAGTTCAAGCAATTCTCCTGCCTCAGCCTCCCAAGTAGCTGGGATTACAATTGTGCGCCACCCCACCTGGCTAATTTTTTTGTATTTTTAGTAGAGATGGAGTTTCACCACATTGGCCAGGCTGGTCTCGAACTCCTGACCTCAAGTGATCCACCCGCCTTGGCCTCCCAAAGTGCTGGAATTACAGGCGTGACCCACCGCACCCAGCCAGTTGGTGTATTTAGACCATTGACTTTGAAAGTGATTAATTGATATAGTTGGATTAATGTCTGCCATGTTGTTCTTGTTTTTTTCCCCTATTTTTTTCTTTCAGTCTTATTCTTCTCTTTGTGGTTTTATTTTAAGAATATTATTATTATTATTATCACTATTTTGAGACAGGGTCTCTATGTTGCCCAGAATGGAGTGCAGTGGCAGGATTATAGCTCACTACAGCCTCGAACTGCTAAGCTCAAGAGATCCTCCTGCCTCAGCCTTCTGAGTAGTTGGGACAACAGGCACATGTCACTACACCTGGCTAACTTTTAAATTCTTTGTAGAGCTAGGGTCTTGCTATGTTGCCCAGTCTGGTCTTGAGCTCCTGGCCTCAAGTGATTCTCCCACCTTGGCCTCCTGAAGTGCTGGGATTACAGGGGCCAGCCACTGTGCCTGGTCTCTTTGTGGTCTTAATTCAGCATTTTATATGATTCCATTTTCTCTTCGTTAGCATATCAGATATAATTCTTTTTTGTCCCACTTTTTTTAGTGGTTGCTCTAGAGTTTGCAGTATATATTTAAAATTAATCCATATTCACTTTCAGATAACATTATACTGCTTAACAGGTAGTTTGAGTAATGATAATAACAAAATATTCCTAATTCCTCCCTCCCATTCCTTGTATCATTGCTATCATTCATTTCACTTACATATAAGTATATATAAGCATATATGTGTGTCTGTATATAGACACACACCCTCACCTATGTATGCTCATACATACACGTAAGCATACATAATTGAATACATTGTTGCCATTATTTTTCTGAACAATTGTTATTAGACCAGTTAAAAATTTGAAAAATAAAATGTTTGTTTTACCTTTACTTATTCTGTCTTTGATGCTCTTCCTTTCTTTGTAGATTTAAGATTCTGACCTATATATTTTTCTTCTCTCAAAATAACTTTTTAAAAAATTTCTTGCAAGGCAGGTCTGCTGGCAACAAATGCCTTCAATTTTTGCTTGTCTGAGAAAGTATTTCCCTTTCATGTTTGAAGGATAATTTCTCAGGGTACAGAATTAGAAATTGATGGTTTCTTTCTTTCAACTCTTTAAAGTAGTTTACTTCACTGCCTTCTTGCTTGGCATGGTTTCTGAGGAGATGCCAAATGTCGCTCTTTGTTCTCTGTGAGTAAGGTGATTTTTTTCCTCTCTGGTTTCTTTAGGATTTTTTCTTTATCTTTGATTTTCTGTAGTTTGAAATGATATGCTTAGGTGAAGTATTGGTTTTGGTTTTTATTTATTTTTTTCCAAGTACAGCCCTATTGCAGTATGCCTTTATCTTGTTTGGAGTTCTGTGAGCTTCCCGGTATGTGGCTTGTTGTCTGAATTAGTTTGGGGAAATTCTCAGTCATTATTGTTGCAAATATTCTGTTGCTTTCTGTTTGTCTTCTCTTTTTGATGTCTCTGTTATGCGTATGTTATACATTTTGTAGTTGTCCTGCAGTTTTTTGAGATTGTTTTTTTCATTCATTGTTGTCTTTGCATTCAGTTTTAGAAGTCCATTGGCATATCCTGGAGCTCAGAGTATCTTTCCTGTGCTGTGTCCAGTCTACCAATGAGCCCAGCATAGACATTCCTCACGTGTTACAGTTTTTGACCTCTGGCATTTCTTTCTGATTCTTTCTCATAAGTTCCATTTCTCTGTTTACATTGCCACTCTGTTCTTTCATGTTGTCTGCTGTATCCATTAGAGCCCTTAGAATATTCATCATAATTGTTTTTGATTTCTGGCCTGAGTATACCAACATCCCTGCCATATCTGGTTCTGCTGGTTCTGATGCTTGCCTTGTCTCTTCAAACTGTTTTTTTTTGCCTTTTAGTATGCCTTTTAATTTTTTCTTGTTAGCTGGACGTGATGTACCAAGTAAAAGAACTACTGTAAATAGGCCTTTCATTATGTTGTGGTAAGGTGTTGGGGAGGGAAAGCATTCCATAATGCTGTGATTCAGTCTCAGTCTTTAAGTGAGCCTGTGTCTTTAGACTGTGCACTCCACAAGTGTTTCTCAGTTTTTTCCTCCCCTTAGGATGGACAGGGTGGCTAGAGGGAGCTGGAGTTGGGTATTTAACTTTCCCCAGGCTACTTAGGCTCAGATAAAACCCCAGCAGGTTAGCTTTTCTTGAGGTTTGTTCTTGTTTTTTCTAAGAACAAAGTGCCCTGTTATATTTCAAAATTACCCCTTTCTCCTCCCCATAGTGGAAGCCCAAGGGGATTTTTCTCCATTATTTGCTGTGAGAACTTGGTTGTGCTGCAAGTAAAACTCACAAAAGCATGGGGCCCACCTATGACTGGATCCTCTGGAGTTTTTAACTCTCAGACTTTTCCACACTGAGCCTGCAGCAATTCACCAGTTACATGTCAGGTATTCCTTCTCTGCTGGTTACTGTGGAGGTTTCTGCTTGGGAGTATATCCCCTGGTATGTTAGGATTCTCTGTATTTGCCTGTCTCTCCAGTTTTAGAGGCCCCAGTTTATCCTGTTACCTTCTCTTAGGGATCTAAGAAGAGTTGTTGATTTGTCAGTTTGTTCATCTTTTTACTTGTTGTCGGGATGGAGTGGCGACTTCCAAGCCCTTTATACTCAGAACTGGAAGCTAGAAGTTGTAACTGCCTTCTTTATTCAAGATTAAGTTGCTTTACGGATGAGACAGCCAGTTTTCCACATTATGTTTCTTTTTAATCTTTGCAAGTGTTGTATATGAAAAGCAGTTATCTCGTTTTATTTGACATTTTTTTTTTCTATTGGGGTATTTGTATTTTAACTTAATTTTGTAAGGTTTTTATGTTATGGAAATATATTGATCTTTATATATTTTAGGCTTTAATGTGTGTATGAGCTTCCTAGGTTGCCAGAGCAAATTACCACAGGCATGCCTAAAACAACAGAAATTTATTTCCTCACAGTTATGGAGGCCAAAAGTCTGAAATCAAGGTGTTAGCAGGGTGATTCTCCCTCCTAAGGCTCTTAGAGGAGAATCCTTCCTGGTTCTCCCGGCTTCTGCTGGCTCCTGGTGTTCCTTGGCTTGTAGCAGCAGCACTCACATCTCTCTCTGTGTGTTCACGTGGCCTTGTCCTCTGTGTCTTTGTCTAAAATTTTCTTCTCTTGTCTGTGATACAGACATTGGTCATTGTGATTAGGGTCCCTAAATCCAGGATGGTCTTATCTCAAGATCCTTAAGTTAATTACATCCGTAAAGACCTTGTTTCAGAATAATATCGCAACTTATAGTTACCAGGCTTAGGACTTGGATATATCTTTTTGAGGGGAAACAATTCAAGACATCAGAGTGTTACACTTAGAAGATGTTATCCACTGAAGAATATAAGACAATCATCTGTATTTTTTCCTAGTACTCTTATATCTAAATCTTTAAGTCATCTGGAATTTATTTTGATGTTTGTTTATTTATTTTATTTATTTATTTTTGAGACGAAGTCTCACTCTTGTCCCCCAGGCTGGAGTGCAATGGCGGGTTCTTGGCTCACTGCAACCTCCGCCTCCCAGGTTCAAGTGATTCTCTTGCCTCAGCCTCCCGAGTAGCTGGGATTACAGGTGCCCGCCACCACGCCCGGCTAATTTTTGTATTTTTAGTAGAGATGGGGTTTCCCCATGTTGGCCAGGCTGGTCTCGAACCCCTGACCTCAGGTGATCCGTCCGCCTCGGCCTCCCAAAGTGCTGGGATTACAGGTGTGAGCTACCGCGCCTGGCCTTGATGTTTATTTTTATATAATAATGTTGGCAAAGCACCCAGTTAATAAATGGTGGCACTAGGATTTGAACCTATGTCTTTCTTATTCGAAAGTTATCATTTATTTAGAACGACCTCCTTTTAGTGTTGTAACTTTCAGAAACTGTGCCTTACCAGGTTGTTCTTATTGCTTGTCTTACTATAGCAGAAAGGACTGCTGTTAATAAGTTTCATTGGCATGTGATACCATGGTGGCAGCCAAATGTCCACGAACAGTACTGAAGACACTTGAGCCCCTTTTCAGCAGTTGTTATTTTAGGAAGGAATAAGAAGTGCCACTTGGAAAAATGTTTTGGAGAGCATAGTTTGAAGGCACTGGATTAATTTGCTGTGTCTGATACAAATTTTACTGGACTGGCCAGGGCCATTTGTAGTATAAACTGCCTTATTCCTATTAAAAGATATTAATATCTAGGGCTGTTTATCCATATTAATTTTATGAGGCTAGTCACACTAATAGGCTTACCACGTTTGTGGAGACTTTTATTGGTAATGATAAAAGTTGGGCTGACAACATTTCTATCATCCTGTAATGTAATGCACACATAGAGCCCACTTTTGGTATGTAAATCTCTTGATGTGTTTCCTATGACCACATCACAAAGTCTGGTTTTGGTAAGTTGCTTATCATTGGTTCATATATTCACATATAGTCTAGAATACAGCGAATACTGTGTGTTCTCTTCTTTCATATAATAAACATTTTATATCAACTATATAATTTTTCCCATAAATTTTAAAATAAGTTATAAAAAACAAGACTTACTGTTGCTCTGTTTAAAAATTTGATTTTTTGTTTTAAAGGAATGTGCAAGTAAAGATGTTCTGGTGAAGACCCTCAGGGCTATTGATGTGAAACTTAACTCTGATAATTTTCATGATGCAAATGCCAATAGAGGTGGTTTTGACCTGACTGACCCTGTAAAACAGGGGGCAGAGTGTCCTCATCAAAATAAGACAGTTTTGCACATGGATGGATGTTTAGACACTGAGACTCCTACGGTGTCCATTCAAGAAAATGTGGATGTAGCCTCTTTGAAGCCCATTAGTGACAGTGGAATTAATTTCACTGATGCCATTTGGTCACCAACTTGTGAAAGGCGAACATGTGAATGTCACGAGTCCATCGAAAAGAATAAAGACAGTAAGTGGACTTTTTAAAAAATAGAGTGAAAGAAATAGATGTTCGTACATTTTGAATAGGACATATTTTCATGTGAAATGTGCCAGTCTTTCCTGTTGAAATATTTTAGTGTTTTATAGTTTAAACAAAATTTTAAATCTACTTGTACAGGGAGGATTGCTCAGAAATGTATCTTTTCTCACAGATCTAGTGAAAATGTACCTTTCTAGCTAACTCTTAGCATTCTTTCTTTATTCCTCATTCTCCATTATAGACTTTTTTGTGAGTAAGCCTGGCTTGCTTTCTATCAAAGAGATACTTTTCTTTTGGGGAAATGGGTTTTCCTTTTTCTAACTAGCTTTGGCAAACTTCAGTACTGTTGATAACTAAGGTAGTCATCTAAATTAAAAAAAAATTGAGAATGTTTTGTCATTTTAGTTGTTACATGTGTCATTTGATATTTTGGGAATTTTATTTTTTTTGAAACAGATCTCCCACAGAGTGTGGTCTATCAAAATGAAGAGGGTAGGTGGGTCACAGACCTTGCCTATTACACATCTTTTAATAGCAAACAAAATTTAAATATGTCTCTAAGTGATGAGATGAATGAAGACTTCAGATCTGGTTGTAAGTATATGGATAAACATTTATTATAACATTTTCACTGTTTCTGATCTTTCTAAGATTACTGTGTATATGTTGGTCAGCCACATCAGATCCCTTCTGGACTATCACTGTATTCTGGAAGCACTTCACTTGTTTTTATAGGACCCAAGGTTTTAGTTAGCCAGTCTTAATCATTGTAGAATGAGCCAAGCCATTTCCTTAAGCAAAGCCAATGAGTGAGAATAGCATTCGTATACTACCGTGTAGACCCCATAGTATTGCAGGGCTGGAAGGGACTTTAGGTTTTGCTTGTCCCTTTAAAATTTCTGACCTGAGCAAAGGAAATGTCCTGATAAATCAGCAGTTACAAAAACCAGTCCATGAAAGGTAGAAAGTGTGGTAGAAATGATGGAAGAAAAGTAACCAAAAATATAATGAAATCTCAAGGGATAAAAGCGTGAAAAGAAACAGTTAGGTTGTTGATTAGCATCATCCCCAACAGTGAATATAGAAACTGGTTTAGGTCTACACAATGCCAGGTCACGAGATTTTGAGCTGGAGACTGTGAAGATGCTATGCTGCAACCCTCAGGGCTGAGCTCTTCTGTAACTGGAAGGAGCCACGCTGCTCAGGGGCCTGTCAAGCCTGGCCTTATTGTTAATAGGCTTGCGCCAGAGGAAGAAGTTATCCCATCTACTGCTTGTGCTAAGCTTCTTTAAGAAAGTCTCGTAATGTGGAATTACAGCAATAAATTAGGTAGTATGCCAGTCCTTAAGAAACTGTTTATCAGCCCAGAATGATGAGACAAGAATGCAGTACACAGTCATCGGCATCATGAGAAACTCAAACCAAAAGCACTGATATTTAGAGAAGAAACAAATGTTGCACGAGTAGGTAGCAAAAGAATTTCACATAGGAAGCCACTTTTGAGGTAGAGTTTTCACAGGTAATCCTTTGGGGGCATGAGAAATTTCAAATGGAGAGAAAGCCCAGTTGGAAAGGAATGAGATGGTGAAGTGTGGGCATGTTTGAGAAGGTGCATGGTCCAGTGTGGCCAGCCTTTATGGCAGGATAAAGGGAGAGTGGCCGGAGGCTAGGAGGTGGAGCTGGAGAGGTCATTAGGGCCAGGGAGTGGATTGAGTTTTGACCACCATGCCCAAGATTGAGGCTTGTCTGGAAAGCGTCAGGACTCGTTGCTTGTGGAACTTGCTTGGTGAGTCTTCTCCTGGTAGTTAGGGTTGTTTGGGATGGTTCTTAGGATGTTGTAGAAATCTAGATGTCCCAGTGAAAATGAAGAGAGTAGCTAGTGAAAGACGTAGAAGTAAAATGGTTAGGATTTGATGGCTGGATTTCAGGGGATAGTAGAGAGGCAGGAAGAGAGGAGGGTCTGCGGTCTGAGTTACTTGGGGCAATAGCGATACCATTACCTGAGGCGGGGAGTCAGAAGAAAGTGTAGATTCTGGGTGATTGTGGTTTGAGGCAGAAGTAGTCATTAGTGGAAATAGGGGTCAGAAGTGTGAAGCTGAGTTGCGGTTAGGACTTGCTCAATGATATCTTGATCTAAAAATGATGATGCAGACCGAATGGTGGATATTTATCACTTAAAAGATCATGGAATTCTCATGTGTTGCTGGTGGGAGTGTAAATTGGTACAGCCATTTTGGAAACCTGTTTGGCAGTGTCTTGTAAGGGTGAACTTTATGAACTTCATACTTAATGACCTAATAATTCTACACCTGAGTACATATGCAGCAGAATAGGGCGTATGTATTCACCAAAAGACATACTAAAATGTTTATAGCAGCACTAGTTGTATCAGCCCCAAATTCTCAAATTCCCATTAGCAGTGGAAGTTTCCAAGTCACTGCAGAATCACCCTCCCCTCCCTCAGCCATAGAATGGATTATGTTTATTCATACCCTGGAATATTAGGTTGCAATGAGAATGAGTGATGTGAAGTTACATGCAACAACATGGATGAATCTCAGGAACATGTGGAATGACGTAAAGCTGACTAAGAACACACACTCTATAGTTCTATTTGTATACAGCTGGGCAGTGCACTCCTGCAGAGCCAGCCACAGGGCAGTGGCTACATGTGGATGGGCAGGTAGCATGGGAAGCAGGCTCGGGTGGTTTGGGTACTGGCAGTATTATGCTTCTTAATCTGTGCTGTTGGCTATGCAGATGTGTTCAGATTGTGAAAATTCCTTGAGCTGTACACTTCACCTCTCTATCGTAAAAAGTTTTTAAAAATTAGCAAACTGAGAATAAAAGATTTGCAATTCATATTACAGGTTTAAAGCCCATTCCCCTAATATATAAACAGTTCCAATAAACAATAAGAAAAAGACCAACTACCCCAAAATTGGAAACAATTTATAGAAAAAGAAATAAAAACGATCGTTAAATGTACAACAAAAAATGTTCATTTTTAATCATGGAAAGAAATGCAGTGTAAATCCACCCAGTCATAGTATTTTTCAGTTATTTCCTTGGTAGTGATCCAAAAGTTTGGTGATAAAACTGTCTTAGCAAAGATGTGAGGGACACAGGTATGCTAGTCCATTCTTGGCACAGCATCTACCTATAATGACATTGCAGCCTCTAGCAAAGTTACGCATGTACTATCCTGTAACCGAACAGTTCTGCTTCTGGGAATGTATTCTTCAGATACACTTGCATAAATGATACATGGTGTATGTGCAGGCTCATTACTTGCAGCATTGTCTGTGATAACAACATTAGAAGCAATGTAGATGGACAAAATAGGGTATAAATTAAGGTGTATCCATACAAGGAGGTACCCTGTGGCTATACAGAATGGTAAAGGAGCTCTTTAGTTACTCAAATGGAATGATCACTGGAATAAATTAAAGATAAAGTCCACCTCAAAGCACATAAAGTATTCTAACATTTGTGTAGAAAGGTAGGAGAGGGGAGGATGTACATACAGATATTTGTAAATACATACAATGGAAAGATAAAACAAGATACTGACTACAGGAATGTCTAGTTACTTGAACTCAGAAATCAAAAATTCAGATAGACATTTCAGAAATATTTTAGCTATTGGTTGCTTCTGGGGGTGTGGGAAACTAGGGTCAGGGATGGGGAGATAGTTTTCAGTATATACCCTTGTAAGTCTTTGGTTAACTTTGAAAAGCTCTTTATTGTGGTGTCATAAATACACCCTTTAAATTTGAATTATTAGATGTATTACTATTAAAAAATAAAAAATGATAATGGAAAGATTGAATGAAACCATCCTTGTGCTTAGGGAATGAATACTAGTCTGGTTGGAAAGGATGACTAGCATGGGTGGGGAGGAAAGGGAAACGGGGAGATGGAAAGCTATTAAAAAGGTTGGTGGACAGAAAACCTCATGGCTGCTGGGAAGGATGGACTAGATCCAGGGAAATAGGGGTGGAGGTAGCATTAATGAAATGGGAGCCTTTTTACTGAAAAGGAGAAAGGAGCTTTAAAAATGTAATAAAAGGAGATATTCAGAAAAGGAAGGTTGGAAAAAAGGGTGTAATCTTGTAACGTCCAAGTCATTTTAAATGAAAATTTGCCTACTTATAAACTTTATTCAGAACAGTTCCTTAAGAGAGCCTGCCTCGGCCGGGCGCAGTGGCTTACGCCTGTAATCCCAGCACTTTGGGAGGCCAAGGTGGGTGGATCACCAGGTCAGGAGATCGAGACCATCCTGGCTAACATGGTGAAACCCTGTCTCTACTAAAAAAAAAAAAAAAATACAAAAAATTAGCTGGGTGTGGTGGTGGGCACCTGTAGTCCCAGCTACTCAGGAGGGGGCTGAGGCAGGAGAATGGCGTGAACCCAGAAGGCAGAGCTTGCAGTGAGCTGAGATTGCGCCACTGCCCTCCAGACTAGGCGACAGAGCGAAACTCTGTCTCAAAAAAAAAAAAAAAAAAAAAAAAGCCTTCCTCCTCTTCTTCCCCATGCCTGCCTTCCTCCTTGCCGATAGCTCAGCTCCATCTATTCAAGGTGCTGCATTGCTGCCGCTTATGACCTGAGAGTTTGACAGTGGGGGAAACACAAATGGGCTGCTTCCACGTTTGGCCTCAGAAGCATTCAGTACAAGAGGATTGTTGTTTTAGGTATGCCAAAGAATTGGCATAGATTCTCATAAAAAGTGAAGTTCTGCTTTCTTATTGGCTGTGATTGATTTCTGATGAGTAGACAAGATAACAGTGTTAATATAGATGTTTCTTTGAAGAATCCCTTATAGTTCAGAGAAAAAGCATTTAGGAATATAATAAATCCTATTTTGAGCTGTTCAGTCAATTATTTAAAAACCAGGTGATATTTAACTCCTCAAAGTAAATTAAGTTTCTTTTGGGTTACCTTCTGTATTAGTTTGTTTTTATGCTGCTGATAAAGACATACCCGAAACTGGGAACAAAAAGAGGTTTACTTGGACTTACAGTTCCACGTGGCTAGGGAAGCCTCAGAATCATGGTGGGAGGCAAAAGGCACTTCTTACATGGCGGCAGCAAGAGAAAAAATGAGGAAGAAGCAAAAGTGGAAACCTCTGATAAACCCATCAGATCTCGTGAGACTTATTCACTATCATGAGAATAGCATGGGAAAGACCGGCCTCCATGTTTCAGTTATCTCCCCCTGGGTCCCTCCCACAACATTTGAGAATTCTGGGAGATAACAATTCAAGTTGAGATTTGGGTGGAGACACAGCCAAACCATATTACCCTCTTTTGGGCCGAGTTTCCTACTTCCCTTCTCTTGGCTGTCAGATTTGGTTGGTTGCTCCTTTCATCTTTTAGGGCAGTGGTTTTTAACTTAGCTTGAGTCATAGATTCCACAATGAATCTTCATAGAAATATATGGAATGTATGATTTTGCATGTAATTTTGAGGGCTTCATGGTTCTCCTGATGCTCATTCCTAGGTTCTATGCTGTAGGTTAAGAATGTGTTTTTCCTTAGGCTGGGCATTTTGGCTTATGCCTGTAATCCTAGCCGTTTGGGAAGCCAAGGTGAGTGAATTGCTTGAGCCCAGGAGTTTGAGACCAGGATGGGCAACATGGCAAAACCCCATCTCTACCAAAAAATACAAAAATTAGCTGAGGGTGGTGGCACACGCTTGTAGGCCCAGCTGTTGGGGAAGCTGAGGCAGGAGAATCGCTTGAGCCCAGGAGGTAGAGGTTGCAGTGAGCCAAGATTGTGCCACTGCACCCCAGCCTGTGCAACAGAGCCAGACCTTGTCTCAAAAAAAAAAAAAAGTGTTTTGTTTTTTTTTTTGTAATAAGAAATGGTCACTTAACAAGGTAAAGAACTAGCACCGTTCTGACAGGTAGGAAGCCTCAGTGGTCTTTGGTGCTCTGCTTTTCCTGAACAGAAATATCCTGTGTCTGCTTTTCTTTTGTCTTAGGTTGTGAATGTGGGACACAGTCTAGGGTCGCAAAGGAGCAGTGTGGATCTGATTGGTCCCTCATGGACACATGATAGTGGGGAGCCTCCGTCATGTTTGGGCCATGAGTGGACTGTTCCCTCTGGGTCACCATTCACTTTTCTCCTTTCTGCTCCAACCCTGTAGTGCCAGGCAGAGGCCTAGAGTGCTACAGCCAGGCAGTCTAGCATCTGGCTGGCATACATTTCACCAACACATTTAAAGTTCTTGGCGATTCTGATGCCTCAAGCAGGGTCTTGGGCCTCCTAGTTTGCCACAAATCCACCACTCCCAGTTGTGTTTCTGGCCCTGGCCCTCTTTGCCCATTTGCCCCATCCCTCTGAGGCATTTTAGTGATGGCCTTTGGCCTGAGGTTGAGTGTGCTTAGGCTGGTGTTCCTTTCCCAGGGAGAGCTGAGGTGCTCGGCAGCAGCCTTGAGGGCAGACATTAGGGGACTCGCAGTCTTTGTCCAGACTGGGGTTTCCTGGGATGGGGGGCAAGCGGTCCTGGGGCACGCTTGTAGCCATCTTCATGACAAGCTTATAGAGGGCTTATCAGTCTGATGACTCCTGATGAAATTCCACCAGCATTCATGGATGAGTGCTTCAATGCAAGAGTGCCAAACTCTCCAAAGCAAACATTAATTTTAGAGAGAAAAAGCTTTCATTGTAAAGCCCCTGAGTAAATTGGGGTAAGTTAGTGACAAAATAACTACAGCAAGGTGTTCTTTAGCAAAAGTTTGACAACCACAGACTTAAGCATTTAATACAGATGCATGAGTCATGAGTGCAAGCTTTTACATACTTGTTACAACTTTATTTCCTTAGTATTTCATTTTCCTAACTTGTATCTGTGTGCTAGTGTTTGTTTAGGCATTAGTGTAATGTATTTATATAAACATTCTTTTTTAAGCTGAAGCATTTGATTTGATTGCACAAGATGAAGAAGAATTTAATAAAGAGCATCAATTTATACAGGTTTGTAATTATTTGTTTTATCCAAAATTTAAAATTTTTCCTGTATTAATGTAAGTGTAGGCACAGTGTTCATTTCTTTCTGAATATATGGTTAGTATAGAATTATTTCATATTTTTCTTATGGCTAGACAACTTCTGCTTTTTCCCTCATACTCTAAATAAAATACTCTAAATTATTAATTGAAGATCATTGACATACTGAAATATATCTTTAATTCACTTAGAATTGCTTTAATGGCATTAATGGATATTTCCATAGTTTATTTTTATTTTTTGAGACAGGACTTGCTGTGTCACCCAGGCTGGAGTGCAGTGGTGATCATAATTCACTGCAGCCTCAAGCTTTTGGGCTCAAGTGATCCTCCTGCCTCAGCCTCCTGTGTAGCTGGGATTGCAGGCATGTGCTACCATGCCTAGCTATTTTTTTATTTTTTATTTTTTGTAGTGATGGAGGCTTGTTACGTTGCCTAGACTTGTCTCGAACTCCTGGGTTCAAGCAATCCTTCCATCTTGGCCTCCCAAAGTGCTGGGATTACAGGTGTGAGCCAGTATACTGGGCTGTATTTCTATAGTTTTAAAATATGTTTTAAAGTGAGGTAATCCTGTTTGTTTTTTTATGAAGATTCTTATTTATGACAATCTTATTTCAATCTTATTTTGAAGATTCAAAATTTATGATAGTGTTTGATGAAGCAACAGATGAAGATAACGTTCTTCTTATTATTTTTCAGATGGGGTCTCGCCATGTTGCTCAGGCTGGTCTTGAACTCCTGGGCTCACACGAGTCTCCCATCTTGGCCTCCCAGGTAGCTGGGATTACAGGAAGGCACTGTCATGAGCAACTCATGATCGTGTGTATTATAACTCAAGTGTTCAAAAATACTCATTTTCCTTTTCTGGACTTCATTAGCTGTGGTAGCTGATGATGCTTCAGTTTGTCCAATTTTTTTTTTTTTTTGTCTAGTTTTTTCAAAATTACTTTTTAAATTTTCTTGGTAAGACTTTTTTAGTTTTTGTATATTAGAACAACAGAAAAGTGACTTGCTGGGGGAAAGAAACGAAACAACTACTTTCTCCCTAGGAAGAAAACATAGATGCTCATAATACTTCGGTTGCACTGGGCGATACGTCCTGGGGAGCTACAATTAATTACAGTCTGTTGAGGAAATCACGTAGCACATCAGATTTGGATAAAGATGATGCCAGTTATTTACGTCTGTCTTTAGGAGAGTTCTTTGCTCAAAGATCTGAAGCTCTTGGTTGCCTTGGTGGTGGTAACAATGTGAAAAGAGTAAGTATGGAATCTGTTGGAAGTGCTCACAGTCACCAGATTTTAGATTTTGAGTATTATGATGGCACAGTGACTTTAAAATGGAGATAGAATAGGATGGGACAGAAGAGTGGTAAAAAACTTAGGTTTCATCATCAGTCAGACCTTTACTGCAGTTCTAGCTCTGTCTTTTAGCTAATTCTGGGACATTGAGCAATTTAACTCCTCTGTGCCTTAATTTCCCGTTTCTTAACAGCACAGTTTTATAGGGCTTTGTAAGATTTAAATGTGACGGTTCATGTAAAGCATTTAGCACTAAACCAACATGTAGTAAGTATTTAATAGTTGTTCATTGCTGTTGTTATTGTTGGTTGGTGTGAAGAATTCTAAAATTGCTTTTTAAAAACTATTGTCTAAAGAGATGTTTTGAAATATAGAAGTGTTTTGATTTAATTAAATGTAATGCATGTACAATTAAAAAGACAAGTTATTCAGACAGTGATAAGTCCTGTAAAGCATGAGTGAGAAGGAGCTACTTCAGCTATGCTGGTCAGGCTGACATTTGGTGGAAGACATTGAGTTGGCATCTCAGTGATGAAAAGGAGGCAGCAGGGCCAGTGCAGTGGCTCACACCTGTAATCCCAGCACTTTGGGAGGCTGAGGTGGGCGGATCACTTGAGGTCAGGAGTTCGAGACCAACCGGCCAACATGGTGAAGCCCTGTCTCTACCAAAACTATAAAAAATTAGCCGGATGTGGTGGTGCGTGGCTGTAATCCCAGCTACTTGGGAGGCTGAAGTAGGAGAATTGCTCAAACCCAGGAGGTGGAGAGTTGCAGTGAGCCGAGATCACGCCACTGCACTCCAGCCTGGGCAACAGAGCGAGACTCCATCTCAAAAAAAAAAAAAAAAAAGTGATTTTTTTCTTGTGAGAAGAAATAAGACTTTTCCCTCCATTAGTGACCTGGCCCTTGTCTGTGTGCAGGCCTGGAGGTAGGAACCAGGGTGGCATATTGGAGGAATGGAAAGCAGGCAGGCAGAGCTGCTCTGAGGAGCAGGGTAGGCAGGTATGAAGGGAGAATGGCAGATGATTCCAGGGGCCAAATCATGAGGGCTCCTGGTAGGAGGGGGGTTTTATCTCAGATGAACTGGGAGGAAGTGCTTAGAGGCACAGGGCAACTTTGTTGTGGTGCCAGCCCATCTCCAGGTGCAGCAGCCTGCCGCCATATGTCAGGTGCCCAGGTAGTGAAAGTCAGCAAAAGACAGAAGAGGGAAAGAAGCAGGCAAACACTTAGGAAATGGGAGAGATGTGATGAAGGCTGGGGACAAGGATGACCTAGTAGAAGCAGAGAAAAGGGCAAGAATTCAAGATTTATTCTATAGAGTCAAAGAATTTGTTGATAAATTCCACAGAGGGTATTAGGGTTATTGGAGGGATTGTTTAGCAAAACTGGATTTCATTAAGAGTATGATTTTGAAATAACAGATGTAGTGTTAGAAGTCACAGCTGATTCATAGAAGTTGAAGAGTAACTGAATTCCTTATTAATGGAATTATAGTAAGGAAAGATAAGGTGGGCAAAGCACTGGATCATGAAAAAAATGGATCTATTATTTGGAATTTTTGTTGTGGTATAAGTGATGACGTTTTATTTGCATTCAAGTTACTGAATCAAGGGAAGAAATTAAGATATTAATCACAATTAATAAATTAATCACTTGGGAAAGTGAAGACCAATAAAAAATTGAGTGTATTTAATGAGTTCACATTTTAGTTCTGTCATGTGACTGCTGTATAAGAAAGACAAGTGGAAACTGCCTACCCTTTAGCAAGCTCCTTGAATGCAGACCTTCCAGAAACTTTCATGCAAGTTGGTAGAAGCGTCCCTAATCTTAATACACATTTTTCAAGGATGTGTTTATTCTACAAAATAAAGTACCTTTATATTGTAATTTCCAGGAAGCAGGAGTTTTTATCTGCTGCAGGTGTGAGCCACTGCGCTTGGCCTCATTTCTGTTGTTTTAATTTGAATTTCTTAGTAAGGGCAATTTATTTGACAATGTGAGTTCTAATGGTTAAAAGGTAGCTAGTATTAAGGAAATGAAAGGTTCTACCTGGACCTTTGAAGGTCATCTCTAGTAATTTGAGGTTAAGTGGGAAGAACAGTTTTTTGATGTCATTTAGCTGTTTTACCACTATTAGATAAAACAGTCTAGAATTTCTCAAAGCAGTTGAAAATCAAAGAAATAATTTACTTTTAATTATTTTGTAGCCATCATTTGGCTATTTTATTAGATCACCAGAGAAGAGAGAACCTATTGCCTTAATAAGAAAATCTGATGTATCAAGAGGTAATTTGGAAAAAGAAATGGCTCATCTTAACCATGATCTATATTCAGGTAATGGATTCAATGAAGGGGCTTTTAGGAATCTTTTTTTTCTTAAATGTGTAACTTAGGGGTTAAATGTGTGACCGTGTTCTTTACGAGTGAAAATGTATATAACACTTTGTAGTTTCTCAGTGTTGGTTATAGATTTGATTCATATGTAACCCCATATATCCTTTTCAATCTAAAGTGGAAACAAGTCAGCCAAAATCTACCTAAATTTGTAAAAACCACAGTAAATGAAATAATTTCAGATGGGCTAGTTAATGTTGGCTAATGAATTATTGAGTTAATTAATCGTAGATATAATTTATTATTTAGGATGACTTTTAAAGAGATGTTTTGAGATTTAGACTATGATAATCTATGATAATTTTTATGATAAATATAATATTTTAATCAAATATTCTTGGTCAGCTTGGAATTATCAAGCAGCTACTTTTTGTTAGTACAATGTCTTGTGCTACATATCATATAAAGTTGTATAAGATATGCTCCATTCCTTAAAGAGCCTGTATTCTAGTAGGGGAGTTGGGACAAAGGGTCCATGTATACAGAGTCAGCTCATTTTCCATTTCTCTAAAGATGCACCCACTTATTTCTTTCTTTTCTTCTCTTTTTTTTTTGAGACAGTCTCTTTTTTTTTTTTGAGACAGAGTCTCTCTCTGTCACACAGTGGCGTGATCTCGGCTCACTGCGATCTCCACCTCCTGGGTCAAGCGATTCTCCCACCTCAGCCTCCCGAGTAGCTGGAATCACGGGCTCACGCCACCATGCTCAGCTAATTTTTTGTATTTTTGGTAGAGATAAGGTTTCCCCATGTTGGCCAGGCTGGTCTCAAACTCCTGACCTCAAGTGATCCGCCCACCTCAGACTCCCAAAGTGCTGGGATCACAGGCATGAGCCACCGCACCTGACCAAGAAGTACTCAGTTTTAAATTCAACTTATTGTATGTTTGTGAAATGTTTCAAGCTGAAAAATATTAAATGAGTTTATGTGTGTATTTGCAAGGGAGAGATTAAAATCCACAATCCTTCTTCAAAGTTTGGACTCTGCAGCATTGAGCCAAATTAACTATGTTGTTCTCGTCCAAGTGACTATACGTTTAAACCGTTATAGTGAAGGCAACTGACATTTGGGGTACAAAGACATCTTCCTTGGTAAATTAGTCATTTTGCCTGGTCCTTATTCCACAGACTGTGTTTGTCAAATAGTGTATACTTATAAGTTGAATATTATATATTTCCTGCAGGAGATTTAAATGAACAGTCCCAGGCACAGCTAAGTGAAGGATCAATTACACTTCAGGTTGAAGCAGTAGAGAGTACTTCACAAGTGGATGAAAATGATGTGACGTTAACGGCTGATAAAGGCAAAACAGAGGTAGCTTAAGCCTTTCGTAAGGAAATCTAAGATTATCTTGTTGTAGTTCTTATCTAGGATCAAGACGAGATCACCTGTGAAAAATTTATGCCGTTTAACATCTTTTCTTTCCTGGCTTCAGATTTCTTGCAAGTGTCCTTTGAATTTTTCTTTTTAAGTTTTTGTGGCGATATAATATACACACAGATGAGTTTATAAAACAGATTTGTAGTCAATGAATGAATTATCACAAGTCATACACTTGTGTATACCTCAGATCAAGAAAGAGAACATTGCCAACAGCTCAGAAACAAGTTTTTTTGCTGCCTCCAGTTACCTGACCTTTAACCCTGTATTAATTTTATCTGATTCTAAACTTCACTTAAAAGAAACCATGTGGCATGTATTCCTTTTCTTTGGCTTTTTTCACCTCACCTTACATTTGTTAGATGAGTATAATAGAAACTTATTTTTATTACTGTATGGTATTCTGTTATATGAATATTCTGTTGCTTTTATATCCATTTGTATTGTTGATGAAATTTGGGATATTTCCACTGCTGGACAATTATAAAACAATGCTCCATGAACAGCCTAGTACCTGGGAAGTGTGCACACGTTCATATGAGGTGTGTATGTCGTAGGGTTTGCATACTTTCATTTCAGTGGTTTTGACAGTTTTCCAGAGTGGTTGTACCATGTAGATTTGTTCAAGAGTGTGTGCTTCCTGTCACCACATGTCCTTGCCAGCACCTGGCATTACTCGTTATTCTGGTGGGTGTACAGTGGGGTCTTCTTGTCTTCATGTACATTTCCCTGATTACTAATAAAGCTGGTTCTTGCTCATGTTTGCTGGTCATTAGGAGGCTTATTTTGTGAAGTGCTGTCCAAGTCTGTTGCTCATTTTTCCAATGGACAGTTCGTTTTATTTGATTTGTAGGTGTTGTTTACATTGGATAGGAGCCTTTTGTCAGTTATGAGTGTTCCATATGTCTTCTCCCAGTCTGTGGCTTGCCTTTTCACTTTTTTAATGGTATTTTTATTTGTTGATTAGGCCATGCTTTCATTATTTCTCTAATGTGCTAACTTTGTCATAAATCAAATACCATGACATCGTGGGTATATTTCTAGTCTCTCTTGTGCTTCTTCGGTCTGTTTATCTATCTTGTGTCAAGATGACACTTGAATATTGTAACTTTACTATAATAAGTCTTGATATCTGGAAGAGTAAATCCTCTTGTATTTTTCTTTAAAAGTATCTTGGCTATTCTTGGCCCTTTATATTTCCATGTGTGCTTTACAGTCACATGGTCAGCTTCTACACACCAACCACTAACCACCAACAACCCTGTTGGACTTTTTTGGGGATTAAATTTAATTTATGGAACAGTAAAATTGACATCTTTATAATATTGAGTCTTCTAATCCGTGAAACTAACATATCACTTCATTTATATGTTTTAATTTCCCTTTGTATTTTATGAGTTTTGTGCAGATTTTTCACATCATCTTGTTAGATTTCTTCCTAAGTTGTTGAAACTTTTATTTTTAATTTTTGTGGGTACATAGTAGTTGTATATATTTATGGGGTACATGAGATGTTTTGGTACAGGCATGCAATGTGTAATAATCACATCATGGGAAGTGGGGTATCCATCCCCTCAAGCATTTATCCTCTGTGTTATGAACAATCCAATTATATACTCTTAGTTATTTGTAAATGTACAATTAAATTATTTTGACCCTGTTGTGCTATCAAATGAAACAATATTATGTTTCTTAACTTTATTTTCTGTTTGTTTTGGCTAAACAAATACACAATTGTATTTGTTTTTTAAATATACTCACCTTATATCCAGCAAATTTACTTATTAACTCTAATTATCTATCAACTCTTTGGATTTCCTGCATACATAGTTTTGTCATCTGAGAATAAAAGTTTTATTTCTTCATTTTTAATTTTTATACCTTTGTTTCTTTGTCTTGCCTTCCTTGACTGGATGGACCTCAAAAGAGTGTTGATGTCATGATGTTGGGTTTCCCTCATTCATTGGGAACTCTTTTTGGTATTTCATCTTTCAATTTGATGCATGGTGTAAGGTTTTTGTTTTGTTTTGTTTTAAATTACTGGATCAACAACGTGGTCTTCTAATCTTTGTTCACTAGTTTTTTGTTCTGTTTTGGATTTGGTTTTCACCTTGAATCTTGCCGAGTGCTTCTCTAGATCTGTTAAGAAGAACATGAGCTTGCTCTGTTTTGTTGATGTGATGAATTTTGTCAAATGATTTTTGAATATTAAACTATTCTTTTATACTTGAAATAAACCTCACTAGGGTTGTAATGTGTTATCTTTTTATATATCATTGGATTTGGCGTGCTAATAGTTTGCTTAGAATTTTGCATTTTTTGAGTGAGATGAATGCTCTTTCTTATAATGTTCTTGTCTGGTTTTGGTATCAAGGTTTTACTGGTCTCATTTTTTCTGTTTTCAGGAAGAGTTTTTGTAAGATTGGTGCTTTTTTAAAGATTTTGGTAGAATACATTGGTGAAATCACCTGAGTCTGGTATATTCTTTATCTAATGCCTTTACTTGCAGATTCAATTTCTTTAATAGTTGTAGTACTATTCTGATGTTTTAATTTTTTATGTCAGTTTTAGTAAATTGTAATTTAGATTGTAATCTTCCTCTACACTTGAAAATTTATTTTACTATCATGCTGACCATAATATCCTCTTGTGATTAATATCTTAGGTTGTTAAGCTATGTCTCTTTTGTTCATTCTATAATTGACTGTTTTCCCTCTCTTTTTCTTAATCTCACCAGATACTTTCAATTTTGTTAATTTGACAATTTTATTTATTCTCAATTCTGTTTGTCTTTCTATTTCATATTTTCTGGTCTTCATTTCTTTCCTTCTACTTTCTATGGATTTAATGTGTTGTTTTTCTAACTTTTTGAGATGGATGCTTAGTGTGCTTATTTTTCTGCCTTCCTGCTTTTTCAGCGGTGTAAGTGCATGGGATACGTGTAGGAGATTTTCTGGTTTTTGAAATAATTGATTTAGGCCAAATGTACTGTAGTCAGAGAATTTTTAGTTTTAGGCCTTTGAAATTTGTTTAAATATGATACATAGCTCAGCATTTGTTCAATTTTTGAAAATATTTTCTGTACGCTTGTAGGGAATGTCTGTTATGTGACTTAATGTCTGCTTCACTTAGGTGAGATTTAAATCGGAATGCTCAAGCTGCCTGCATTCTTAAAATTATTGTGCTGTTTTAAAATCTCCCACCATGATTGTGGGTTTGTTAATCATTATAGGTATATCAACATTTGCCTTAAACATTTGAAGCTATATTTTTAGGTGCATACAAATTGTGCATAAAATTTGTTGCATTAAATTCTTCATAAAATTGTTTTGGTGCATAAAAATTGTTCTTGCTAACAAATCAAATCCTTTATTGAGCATGTCTCTCCTCAGTGTGTAGTAATGCTTTTTTCCTAAATCTAGTCTGAGATTAACAATGTCAATACCAGCTTTCTTTGGTTAGTGTTAGCATGTTATATTTTTTGCCATTATTTTACTTTTAATCTTTCTGTATCCTTATATTTCAGATGTTATAGGGACATACTGTTGGATTTTGCTTTTCAACCAGTCTGACAGTCTGTATTAGCCTGTTTCTTGCATTGCTATCAAGAAATACCTGAGACTGGGTAATTTATAAAGAAAAGAGGTTTAACAGGCCCATAGTTCTGCAGGCTGTATAGGAAGTGTGGTGTGGGCATCTGCTTGGCTTCTGGGGGGGCCTCAGGAAGCTTGCAATCATGGCAGAAGGCGAAGCGGGAGCAGGCATGTCACATGGCCAAAGCAGGGATGGGGAAGGTGCCACACACTTCAAACAACCAGGTCTTAGGAGAGCTCACTCACTACCGCAAGATAACACCAAGCCATGAGGGGTTCACCGCTATGACCCAAACACCTCCCACCTGGCCTCACCTCCAACACTGGGGATTACATCTCAACATAAGATTTGGAGGGGCATCCAACTATATCACAGTCTTTCTACTTACACTTAATGGAATTTCCAGCATGGGGGTTTGAATCTGCCCACTTTATTTGCTTTTTATTTGTTTCACCTAGACTTTGTTCTTTTTCTTTTGGCATTCTTTTAGATCGTTTAAGAGTTTTATATGATTCCAATTTTCTCCTCTGTTGATTTGGTAATTATATATATTTATATTATTTTAATGATTACCCAAATAATTATAACCCGTCTCTTGGCTTACTGATGTTTAGTAAAAATTCTTTGTTTTCTTTTAAATGTCTTATTTGGCATTCCAAGGATCACAAAATACTCAATTTACTCCATACTTAAAAAGCTTTTCTTGTTTTATGTTTTATTTCTATATTTAACCCAATAAGACATGATGATGATTTATAAATAACCAGTATTTCTGATCTTTCATCTGAGATTAGTTTTCTTCTTAAAGAATATCCTTACTTTTTTTTTTTTTTTGTAAGGGACTGCTGATAATGAATTTTGTTTGTTGTCTCTCTACAATGTCTTTATCTTCCTGTTACTCTTGATGTGTATTTTTGCTTACTATAGAATTGTTAGCAGCAACTTTTAGCACTTTGAATGTATTTTTTCATGTCATTTCATTTTAAAAGTTGGCTGTCAGTCTTTTGTTATTTTTCTCTTTGGTTTTTATCCATCTTACTGTGATGTGCTTGGGTAGCTTTTGTTTTACCCTACAGTTTAGAGGAAAAATCGTTGAAATAATTTGAGGCTAAGGGAGATGATATCTTCCAGACTGGATTTATGTCTGCTTCTGACAGGGAGCAAGGAACACTGGCAATTGCAGATCACTTTCATTCGTTTATTGGAATTGAGCTGATTGGAGCTGAGCCTCATCCTTATGAGAACCAGTTGGATGCTGGTTTACCTTTACTGCTGGGGTGTATCCCTTTGTGGTCTCATCCCAAAGCATGGATGTTTTACTGTGGTATCTTTCTCTCCCTCAAACATACACACACACACACACACACCTCCTAACCCCCCAATGCCAGTCATTCATTGGCAGATTCAGTTTTTATACCTGCACTCCCACAAGAACAACTTTGCTTAGCCTTTTCTTGAAGCAGCAGATATGCTTAGGGAACAGCATCCCCAGTGTTGGGCTTACCTCTCTGGGTTACTTTCTTCTCTTAGATTTTGGCCCCATAAGTTTACACTGCTTTTTAAGCTTGCTGGTGCTTTCAAAGATAAGTTTTTGAATATGCTATTCAGTTCTAATTGTTCTTAGCAAGAGGTTGGTTTGCTTTACCTAGTCTGCTGTTACTGGAGGCAGAAGTCTTAACATGTATTTTTTGTTGTTGTTGTTGTTAAATAGTTTATGTTTCTTAACTGTTGGGCCCATTTCAGTTTTTTACTCATGGTTCCTATTTATGTCTTGCTTATAAGTAATTCTAACAGTTGAATGAAATTACCAAGAATTATACTTGCAATCACAATGACTCAGTGGCTTTTCAATCTCAATATCTTAAGTTTTTGGTTTTAAATTATTATCTGATTCAATTTTACCATGTCTTTCATTCCTGATGATTTTTAAAAAACAAATGATAATCAATTTTGTAAATAACCTGGTACTATATAATTAAAGTTGATAGCAGCTGTCTTTTTCATTAGGATATTTAACTGGTATGCCCTTAATTTTTTTGTTGCCATTAGATCCTACATCATGCTTATAAAGATCAAACTAATACAGTAGCCTGCTCTTTTCCACAGTTTTGCCTTCTTCAGTTTTAGTTACCCATGGTCAACTGAGGTGCAAAAATATTCAGTGGAAAATTCCAGAAATAGTTCATAAGTTTTAAATTATATGTCATTCTTAGTAGCGTGATGAAATCTTCCCACCAATTTGCTCCATCCTGGTAGGATGTGAGTCTTTCTTTTGTCCAGCTTCTTCACCCGTCTTCACTTGTTGCCCGTTAGTCACTTAGTAGTGTTTGGTGATCAGATCGACTCTAGGGATGTTGCAGTGCTTGTGTTAAAGTCACTCTTATTTCGTAATGGCCCCAAAGTGCAAGAGTAGTGTTGCCTGCAATTTGGATACACCAGAGAGGAGCTATCAAGTGCTTCCTTCAAGTGAAAAGAGGAAGGTTCTCGATTTAATAAGGAAAGAAAAAATAATGCTGAAGTTTCTGAGGTCTGTGGTAAGAATGATCTTTTTTATGTGTAATTACAAAGAAGGACAGAGAAATTCATGCTTTGCACTCCAAACTTCAAACGTTCCAGCCACAGTGAGTGATAAGTGCTTAGTTAAGATGGAAAAGGCACCACATTTGTGGGTGGAAGATAGGAACAGAAACATGCTCTGATTTACGGCAGTCGGATTTGGTACTATCTGAGGTTTCAGGTATCCACTTGGAGGTCTTGAAACGCATCTCCCAATGATAGTGGGGGACTAATGAATGTTCATGAAACTGGGGTAAATTTGTCTGATGTTTAATTTTCTCACTTCTAGGACACTTTCTTCATGAGCAACAAACCCCAAAGATACAAAGACAAGCTACCAGATAGTGGTGATTCTATGCTTAGGATCAGCACCATTGCTTCAGCCATTGCAGAGGCATCAGTTAATACTGATCCTTCCCAACTTGCTGCAATGATCAAGGCACTTTCAAATAAAACCAGAGACAAGACTTTTCAGGAAGATGAGAAACAAAAGGACTATTCTCACGTGCGTCATTTCTTACCTAATGATTTAGAAAAAAGTAATGGATCCAATGCATTTGATATGGAGAAATACCTTAAAAAAACAGAAGTTAGTAGATATGAAAGTGCATTGGAAAACTTTTCAAGGGCTAGTATGTCTGATACTTGGGATTTATCTTTGCCCAAAGAACAAACTACTCAAGACATTCATCCGGTAGACTTAAGTGCTACTAGTGTAAGTGTGAGGGAACCAGAAGAAAACACAGCAGCTATTGTTTATGTTGAAAATGGAGAGAGTGAGAATCAAGAGTCATTTAGAACCATAAACTCCTCAAATTCAGTTACAAATAGAGAGAATAACAGTGCAGTAGTTGATGTGAAGACATGTTCCATTGACAACAAATTACAAGATGTTGGTAACGATGAAAAAGCTACCTCAATTTCCACTCCATCTGATAGTTATTCATCAGTGAGGAACCCCAGAATAACATCCCTTTGTCTGTTAAAAGACTGTGAAGAAATACGAGATAACAGAGAAAATCAGAGGCAAAATGAGTGTGTCAGTGAAATAAGCAACAGTGAGAAGCATGTGACTTTTGAAAACCATCGCATAGTCTCACCTAAAAATAGTGGTAAGTGTCTGAGTCGTTGGTCACATTCATAAAATTACAAAGTTTATTTTCTCTTCTCACTGGAAAATACCCCTTTCTGATAGATTTGAAAAATACCTCTCCTGAGCATGGTGGACGTGGCTCAGAGGATGAGCAGGAGAGCTTCAGACCTTCCACGTCACCACTGAGTCATTCTTCTCCTAGTGAAATTTCTGGAACAAGTTCATCAGGGTAAGTGTGTACCTTCTTTTTTAAAAAATAAAAATATGCGTTCAGTATAGGAACTGGGGAAAAAATGTGTAAAGAAGAAAAATTACTTATCTGTGCATTCGTCTCTCAAAGGTAACTCTTGTAAGCTGTGAATTTCTTTCCAGCTATTTTTCTGTGCAAACTTTTGTATATTGCTTTTTTTTTTACTCTTTATAACAATCATTCTCTGAATTTAAAAGAAAACTAGTAATGTTACAGAGTGCATAATGGATCTGTCATGGTTCACTTGATACTTCTGGTGAATACTTTGTATCTTAACTGTTTTGCTATATAAATGATATTGGGATGAATAACTTTGTTCATAAAATTTTAATTTTATGAATGTCTTTTGTGGCTTTATAAAAGATCTTTAATATGTTTATTGAAAGAGTCTAATAAATGGAAAAACTTGCCAAACCAGCAAAATTATCAAAAATGTTAAATGTAGTTTTGATTTGTTTCAAAATATTGGATTTCAAAGATACCTGTTAACTATTTACCAAGCTGCCATTAAAGTTTTTCATGTTCATCTGAAGCAACATGGTATGGTTCAGCTAGTGCTAAATGTCAATGGAGAGCTTAGTTCCTTCTATGACTCCTTATGGATGCCTCAGTTTGAAACACTTTCATATACATATACACAGTCACTTCTTATTTAATAGTTAATTTCTTTTTTTTTTTTTTTCTTTTTTTTTCTGACAGAGTCTCGCTCTGTGGGCCAGGCTGGAGTGCAGTGGTGTGATCTTGGCTCACTACAACCTCTGCCTCCTGGGTTCCAGCAATTCTCCTGCCTCGGTCTCCCGAGTAGCTGGAACCACAGGCACGTGCCACCATGCCTGGCTAATTTTTGTATTTTTAGTAGAGATGGGGTTTCACCATGTTGGCCAGGCTGGTTTTGAACTCCTGACCTCAGGTAATCTACCTGCCTCGGCCTCCCAACGTGCTGGGATTACAGGCATGAGCCACTGTGCTTGGCCTGCATATTTTAACAGATGTATTACTAGTCATCCAGCCCAAAGCAAATTTGAAGATCATCTGGCTGTGACATGGTGTAGTATGTTTACAGTCTTTGGCTTACACGTTTTTTCCCTTATGTTTCTTATAGGTATTGCTTTACTGTCCCTATGGAAGACTAGAGGGATATCTGAGACTAGCCTGATTCTTTTTGCCTTTGAATTGACTTGATGTTTTTGCCAAAATTCTTCATTTTTCTAGTCTAATAATTGCATTAGGGTATATCTCTGTTTGATTCTTCATTGTTACTTTGCTCTGTCATACAGTATACCCTTTCGGTATGTCTTCCCTTTTATTTTGCCTGTGTTCTTGCAGTTCAGTTTTCATTATTTGAGATAATTTCACCTAAAAGCATTTGTTCTTGTTAACCAAAGGAGTCAAACTAATACAACACATCATCCAGTGACTCAGAACATTTTCCGTGCTGTATCATGCTGTGTGTATGTGTTTGTGTGTGTGTGCGTGCGTGTGTGCGGGAGTGCATGTGGATACAGAAACCCATGTAGGTTCATGTCATGCGGGAGCTAAAGAAGGCCTGAAGCAATTTGGTTAGTAATACTTTGTTGCTGTTGGTTAGAAACTTACTAACTGGTATTTTGACAATACCGTCTTGATTTGGGACTTTTTATTTATTTTTTATTTTTTTGAGACAGAGTCTCTCTCTCGCCCAGGCTGGAGTGCAGTGGTGCAATCTCGGCTCACTGCAAGCGCCACTTCCCAGGTTCACGCCATTCTCCTGCCTCATCCTCCCGAGTAGCTGGGACTACAGGTGCCTGCCACCATGCCCAACTAATTTTTTGTATTTTTAGTAGAGACGGGATTTCACCATGTTAAACAGGTTGATCTCGATCTCCTGACCTCTTGATCCACCCTCCTCGGCCTCCCAAAGTGCTGGGATTACAGGCGTGAGCCAACGCACCCAGCCAATTTGGGACTTTTTAAAAGTTCAGAATTCAAATTTGAATTTTCTGTGTACGTCCATTGCCTAGCTGAGTATTCTGAACTTTGTACAAAAAAGAAAGATGGTGGAATCCAGTCAAGTGAAGGGCTGAATTCAAGCTAACCGGCAGAGCATAGGTGTGGAGACTGTTTCCAAATGTGGCTTGACACTTATTTCCTATCCCCTGTGCTCTTTTGCACTGTGACTTTGCCGCTTCCCCTCAAGAGGTGCAGTCCGTTTCCTGCTCCTTGCATCTCGGCTGGCAGCCCTGTGAAAGGTGCTTAATGAACAGAATAATGAGGAAGTAACCCTGGTGTTTGTGCAGATAGATGTGAGACTCACTATTTGTCACTTTCTGATCTTTTCATTTTACGTTGTGTAGCAGGGACATCTTTCTGAACCAAGGCTAGAACAGCATGCTTTTGAATGGCTGCATAGTGTTGTATTGCATGTTTGTGCTCTAATTTCTGTAGCTCAGTTCCTCCTGTCTGATTTAAGCTTTCCCACTTTTTGTCCACAGTGATGTGGACATGTCCTTTTTGTGAAGTCTTTATATTTATCATTAATTTTTTTTCTCAGGATAAATTCCTAAATGTAGAATATCTGAGTCAAGAGGCCTTTGATATGTACTGCTTAATTGCTCAACCAAAAGTTGTACCACTTGATAGTCCCACAGTGGTGTGTGACTGTTCCCATTTCTTTGCACTTATCTGCATGATTTTTTTTCCTCTTTGCTCGTTGAGGGTTGGAATCTTCTGTTCATTTCTCTATATCAGATACTTAGCAGATTTTTATAGCATGAATAGCTAATTGCTAATAATGAATTGCTGTGTGTTTTTATATGGTATTTATTAATGAAAATGCCACAATACATTTTACACTAGTTTAACAGATGCTTCATTCAATGGGAATATTCTTTACAATTTTAGATAATTAAGTGTAAACATTGAATTTGTGGTTGAGTCATTTGCAAGATTGTAGGCCCATATTATGGTTTTTTGCTAATGTAGATAGTTGAAGGACTGGAGAACTCCAGGTGTGAGCTACTCTTCTCTTTCAGGTGTGCGTTAGAGTCCTTTGGTTCAGCAGCTCAGCAGCAGCAGCCTCCCTGTGAGCAGGAGTTGTCTCCCTTGGTGTGCTCGCCTGCTGGGGTGAGCAGGCTGACGTATGTGTCTGAACCAGAGAGCTCCTATCCTACCACAGCCACAGATGATGCCCTGGAGGACCGCAAGGTGGGCAGCCACTTGGATTATTTATTACTAAGGCTTTCAACTCTTAAAAGTGTTAACAGATGTTTGATTCAGACTACAGTTCAAGCCTATATAACTTCAGTGTTGCTCTTTTATCTTTAAAATGATTTTTGTATTTGTGTGCACATATTAAATACCTACTCATGCTGGTAGACACAGAGGTACAAACATTTTAGGATCTGCCCTTGAAGAGCTCTGTCTGGTGAGGCACGCTGTGTAATGAAGTGCATCATGCTGCGCGCATACTGTGGGGACTCAGAAGGTGGTGGTTGGAAGTCTGACTGCCTTTGCTTCAGCAAAGGTTTCTGCAGGGATAAATACACTGAAGCCACACCGTGCAGGACTGCTAGGAGTTAGGCAGCGGGGAAGCAGAGTTAACACATGGGGAGGTGGAGAGTTGTAAGATACAAACTGCATCTGGGCACTCCAGGAAATTTAGAACGGCCACAGTGAATCATGTCAATAGGGAGAAGTGTATGAGGCTAGAAGAGGGGGTACCAAACCGGGAAGGGTGCTGGGTTTAAAATACGGGAGTTTGGAGGCTTTTTAGCAGGTCACTGTCATGATCTGTTTTGATTTTGTTTTGTTTTTGTATTTTTTAGAGACGATCTCGCTCTGTCACCCAGGCTGGAGTATGGTGGCACGATCACAGCTCACTACAGCCTGGGACCGCTGGTCTCAAGGGATCCTCCTGCCGCAGCCTCCCAAGTAGCTGGGACTACAGGTGTGCACTACCACACCTGGCTAATTTTTCATTTTTTTTTTGTAGAAACAGCTTCTTGCCATGTTGCTCAGGCTGGTCTTGTACTCCTGGGCTCAGGTGTTCCTTCTGCCTTGGCCTCTCAAGTAGCTGGGACTACAGGTGCCTACCACCACATCTGGCTAATTAAAACAAATTTTTTTAGAGATGGGGTCTTGCCATGTTGCCAGAGCTGGTCTTGAACTCCTGGCCTCAAGCGATCTTCCTGCCTTGGCCTCCCAAAGTGGTGGGATTACGGGCATGAGCCACCAAGCCCAGGCTGGTTTGATGTTTTAAAAGCTCACTCCAACAGCAATGAGGAAGGAGGGAACAGTAGGAGCAAAATTAAAATCGGAGATTTGACATGAGGCCACTGTAGTGGTTCAGGCAGGAGACAGTGCACGCTTGGGCCAGGACAGTAGCAGTGGGAATAGAATAGAAGATCAGAGAGATTTATGTGGGAGAAGCTAGTATTAGCTGTTTTCGTGTGTGGACGTTGTGGATGTGACAGTGTGCAGTTTTTTGATGAGCTAACTATGACTGCTGTGGGGATGCTGCATAGTCTTCCTCCACCAAGCCACTGAAGAGTTACTGAATACACAGCGTACTGTGAGAGCATTACACCCCTTTCTTTGAAAGCTGTCTTTTTCATGTTGTTGTTAGATATTGAGTCTGCATGTTCTTAGCGTAGTGGTTGAGAGCTGGGTTATGGTGTCAGATAACTTATCTTCTGCTGCCTCCTCAGACAGATTACTAAACCTCCCTCAACCTGTTTCTTCATCTGTAAGGAGGAATAGTATGTGAGGGCAGTGCTTGTCACCTAGTAAGTCACCACTGGATACATATTATTTGTTATTATTAATTGGCAAATAATATAGTCTTTGTTTCTTAGTGTCTTTATTTCTGAAGCTTTGGCCAGGAGAAATTTATAAACCAAGTACCAAAGCAATCAGTGACGGTTACGTCTATCTAGTCTGTAAATTTCAGCTGGTCCATCCTGCAGAGCTGCAGATGTCACTCCTCAGATTATGCATTATGTACAAACAAATGAGTGTGGACATTTACCAGGACTGTTAACTTCATGCTTCATAGAGCCACACAAGTTTAGAAATGGGAGAGGGCTTAGAACACATAAAAGTTAACATCTTTGGCCGGGTGTGGTGGCTCATACCTGTAATCCCAGCACTTTGGGAGGCTGAGACAGGCGGATCACCTGAGGTCAGGAGTTTAAGACCAGCCTGGCCAACATGGTGAAACCCTGTCTCTACTAAAAATACAAAAAATTAGCTGGGCATGATAGCGGGCGCCTGTAATCCCAGCTACTTGGGAGGCTGAGGCAGGAAAATGGCTTGAACCCGGGAGGCGAAGGTTGCAGTGAGCCGAGATTGCGCCATTGCACTCCAACCTGGGCAACAAGAGCGAGACTCTGTCCCAAAAAAAAAAAAAAAAAAAAAGTTAACATCTTTGAATCTTCAAGCCCAGGCAGTAGCACGGACAGATGGTGGGGTGGGGCCCTGCCAGCCTGCTGAGCCGCCGCCTGACCTCAAAGTTGTTATCGTTTCAAGCTTGCTCAGCCCCCACTCCTTCGTTACTAATTTATTTGGATTTTTATTGTAAAGTTTACAGAAATCCCTTAAATCTTCAAAAAGTTACTAGACTCTGGTCGTTTATCTGTGCAAAATTTTCAGATATTAGTGTATACCTCCTATTTATTTTCCTCATGGTATAATTCTTTTTACAAAACAACAAGCACAAATTTTCTAATTTAAGTCTGCATTTCACAACTGCAAGACTACTATTTTTGTGTAAACCAATTTTTTTTCAAAGAGACACCTCATGCACATCTCTTTGTTACTTGAGCTTTTGCCAGCATGTTTCAATTTGTTATATTAAGTTTATCTGTGGATTATTAAAAACAAATTTTGTTGCACTCAGAGTGATATCACCAGCGAGTTGAGTACCACAATTATTCAAGGCAGTCCAGCCGCATTGGAGGAATGGGCTATGGAAAAATTGAGAGAAAAAGTTCCATTTCAGAATAGAGGAAAAGAAACATTATCATCTGTTATCCAGAATAACTCTGATACAAGAAAAGCAACTGAAACTACTTCTCTGAGTAGCAAGCCTGAATATGTAAAACCTGACTTTAGATGGAGTAAAGATCCTTCCTCCAAAAGTGGAAATCTGTTGGAAACCAATGAGGTAGGTTTGACATCAAACCCTGAGGAATTGGACCCGATCAGGCTGGCTCTCCTGGGCAAGTCAGGTCTGAGCTGTCAGGTGGGGTCAGCCACATCACACCCTGTGTCCTGCCAGGAGCCTATAGATGAAGATCAAAGAATAATTCCTAAAGATAAGTCAACTGCTGGCCGTGAGTTCAGTGGCCAGGTTTCTCATCAGACTACCTCTGAAAACCAGTGTACTCCTATTCCCAGCAGCACAGTTCACAGCTCTGTGGCTGACATGCAGAACATGCCTGCTGCTGTGCACGCACTCTTGACACAACCCTCTCTCAGCGCTGCTCCTTTTGCTCAGCGGTATTTGGGAACACTCCCTTCAACTGGAAGCACCACCTTGCCTCAGTGCCATGCTGGCAATGCCACAGTCTGTGGCTTCTCAGGAGGCCTTCCCTATCCAGCTGTTGCAGGAGAGCCTGTGCAGAACTCTGTGGCTGTGGGAATTTGTCTAGGATCAAATATCGGCTCTGGATGGATGGGTACCTCTTCCCTCTGTAACCCATATTCTAATACCTTAAATCAGAACCTGCTAAGCACAACAAAACCTTTTCCTGTGCCGTCTGTTAGTACAAACTGTGGAATTGAACCATGGGATTCAGGAATGACATCAGGATTGGGTAAGATGCTTTTTCTCTATTATTATTGCTTGCTATTATTTTCTCAAATGACACCACAAAGCTAGTTTGTTTCAAGGAGTTACTGGTTAGCATTAATTCCTTGTAAGTTTTGTGCTTCTTCCTAAACTGAGAACACCGTATATTTCTGTGCAAGCGTCCCTAAAGTTGGCTTAGAAAAACGCTACACTTATGCAGGTGACAGGCTGCCTATGGCTCTGTCTTCCTTATCTCTCTTTTGCTCTGCCATTCCAGTTTTGTGATTATTTCCCCTAGGAAATGTCCAGTTTAGAATTGAATCCCAGAATGAGTGAGTGCCTCCACCTTGTGAGTCTCTGGGTGGCTGCTGTGGTGGAGAGGCAGCACTCTCGGGTGCATTTGTGGGGCAGCTTCTCTCTGGGAGCTGTGCTTTTACTGACATGGTGCACACGGCCACTGGGGTGCTGTCTTCTCTGCCCTCCGGAGCAACTGCATGAGGATGTTGGAACATAGGTGGTAGTATTAAAATCTGATACGTGTCCACATCTGGAAAGTTAGAGCCTCTGGAGTCTTTTTTTTTTTTTTAGGATAAGAATGACTTACAATTTATGAGAGAAAAGGAGATTACTTACAGGCAGTAACCTCAAAGAATTGATTAGCCGTAATTGTGAGTTTGATCCAATTTTAATTTTTCTTTTCCTGCGCTGGATGGAAGCAGGAAAAAATTGTTGGCAGGCCTCTGAGGCTCATGCAACATCAAGGACTCCTTCATCTGGAGCACTTTGACTCTAGCTCTGTGTAAACAGGCCGTCTTATAAACTCATTGCCATTTAACAGATTTGGCTTATAATCAGGGGTTTGCTGTAACTTGCATTTTTGACTGTGCCTTATTCTCACCCAGGGAGTGTCCGAGTGCCCGAGGAGTTGAAGCTTCCTCATGCTTGCTGTGTCGGGATCGCTTCCCAGACCCTCCTCAGTGTGCTTAATCCAACTGACCGCTGGCTGCAAGTCAGCATTGGGGTCCTCAGCATTAGTGTTAATGGTGAAAAGGTAGCTTTCTATGTCTTTCTCATTTAACCTAACAGTTGCATTGTGATTAGGTGCTTGATTTCCCCCATCTCTAGTGCTAGGTTCTCCCTTCACGCCTTTATTAATAATGCACACAGTCATTGCCATGGTATCTTTCTCTCAGACCCCTTTTGTTGTAGTGCTTGTAGAGTGTAAAGTGAAACAGTTTTGCATTTTCCATCATTTATTATTTATATTTTATTGTTATTTATTTGTAAAATCCTATAAATTTGCTTTTAGTGCTATTATTTAAATCATCAAAAGTTCTGAGTTTCTTGTTTCTACTTGTCAGTTTTGTTAAAGGTGATTGAATATAAGTAACCATGACTTATAAAAAAAAAAAGAAAGCAGTTACTCTTGGAGCTTATGCCTTCATTTGGCAAGGGAAGTCTTTTTGACTAGTTTATCTGATGATTTTCTTACATGAGCTTTTGAAATACCTGGAAATGCAGTTTTAATATGAACTTTTAAGACAGATGTCTCTTACATGATCAATTACAGTTGCTATAATTCTAGACTCTAAATCTTCTCTCCTGGTTACAGTGACCATTTGAACATTGGTGAGTGGGGAGGGGGGATATATGGTCAGCAGCTGTTTTGAAATGTCCCAGTTTTACGACTGTTACTTGTGAATCAGCATTGGTGGATGCTTCCCTCGTGCCTCTTAGTGGCCATCGTCTGCCTGGTAAAATAAGATCGCCTCCCCCTACGCCGTCTTGGTTTTTCCCCTCTACTTCCAGTCCTCAGGTTAGATGAAAAGTAGGTGATTGAAGGAGAGGATTAAGGGTGGAAGGTGAGCTGTGAAGACTTTTTGGGGGCATCCTGGAGTCTGTGAATGAAGCAGTGTTGTCTATGGAAGTGGGGAGTAGAAAAGAAGATCCCCATTGACAGTGAGGAGGGAGGGTGGCTGGAGTTGTCACTGCAGTCGAGGCGGAGTCAGGGCTGTGGGACCTCAGCGGTTAGCCTGACTCTTCTTCCCCCCAGCCCCCGCCCACTGCTGTGTTGTGTGTGCTAGAGAGACTTACAGGGCTGTGAAAGAGTGACCTTTGTCAGTGTCCTTTTTAAGACAAGTGAGTGTACGGGTCAATGTGCTTGCTTGGAGGTGGACTGGGGAGACAGCCTTGGTGCAGCAAGAACATTCAACTCAGGAAGCATTTGACTCGTTGTACTTTAGAGACCATAAATGACAAGGTTTTGACATTTTTGAAGAGATAATAAATGTTTTAATTTTGCAGTTTGAGTGATTGGGAAAAGGAATCTTAAACTAGGTGATTCTACTTGATTTTCAGTGTGAAGCCATTAATAATGAACTTTATGGCTCTTTTTTGAAGGTGGATCTTTCAACATATCGTTGTTTAGTTTTCAAGAATAAAGCCATCATAAGACCTCATGTCACAGAAGAGATAAAAGTGCTTTTTATACCATCCAGTCCTGGGGTTTTCAGATGCACATTCAGTGTTGCTTCTTGGCCATGTTCGACAGATGCTGAGACCATCGTACAGGCAGAAGCTTTGGCCAGCACCGTCACTCTCACTGCCATTGCCGAGAGTCCTGTTATTGAGGTACCTGTTTGAAAATGAATCTTTGTCATACCTGGCGTTTTAAAGAAGACTGTTTAACCTTAGAAGTAAAATTTGGGAAAAAGAAATTTGTGTACGAAGGTGCCACAAAATTAGTTTCAAGCTGAACTTTGGTTCTTAATATCTTTTTATTTCAAAATTTAAAATTATTTTTAGTTTTACAGAAACACAAGTATACTTGCTTAGATATCTATAAAGCAGAGTATAAGGTTAAACACTATTTTCCACTGATTTCCATTGTATTATTAGATGTGCACTTAGCAACATGCCAGTGGTTCATATTCTTTTTATATTTCTGTACCTGGAGATTATTTGCCAGCTAGAAAAGTTTCCCTTCTCTAGTCACCTATTTTCTGGAAGCCAAAGAAATTAGGTCTGGCCAAGTTGGGATAATAAGTGGTCATTGGATTATATGCTCATTTAGCATGATGACTCTCAACCATGGCTGCACATTGGAATAACACTGGGGGCTTCTAAATGTACCCCAAGACCTGAGTCCCACTTAGACTGACTAAATCAGAGCGAGGGAGGGTGTGGCTGCCTCTCGGTAGTTTTCAAATCTTCCCAGATGATTACAAATCATAGCCTTAGTTAACAACCACTGCTTTACAAGAGCTATCTCCTCTTAGTTGATGGTGAAATCAGAACTAACATTGAAAAAAATTAAGGAATGTGAGAGGGAGAGATGGGAGGGTGCAGAATAGAGGAAAAGCAGAACAGGTCTTGATACAGTCCTGAGTCGCTTAACAATAGGGATATGCCCTGAGAAACGTGTCCTTAGGCAATTTTGTCATTGTGTGAATATCACGGAGTGTACTTACACAAACCTAGATGGCACAGCCTTCTGCACACCTAGACCTTATGGGATAGTCCATTGTTCCTAGGCCATGTACCATTGTTCCCATACAGCTTGTTACTGTACTTAATACTGTAGGGCAGTTGTAACACCATGATAAGTGTTTCTATAGCTAAACATAGAAAAGGTACAGAAAAAATACATTATAAAAGATTTAAAAAATGGTACATTTTATAGGGCACTTACCAGAGGACTCGAAGTTGCTCTCTGTGAGTCAGTGGTAAAGGCCTAGGACATTACTGTACACACTTGGAGACATTATAAACACTGTACATTTAGGCTACACCAAATTCATAAAAGAAATTATACTATGATGTTATGATGGCTATATCACAAGGTGTTAGGAATTTTCCATCTCCATTATAATCTTATGGGATCACTGTCCTGTATACAGTCCATCATTGACCAAAACATCATTATGTAGCATGTGACTTTAATTAAAAATTAGTTGATTTCAGCTGGGCACTGGCACACACCTGTAATCCCAGCACTTTGAGAGGTCAAGGTGGGTGGATTGCTTGAGCCCAGGAGTTCGAGACCAGCCTGGACAACATAGTGAGACCATGTCTCTACACAAAATTTTAAAAATCAGCTGGGTGTGGTGGTGCATGCTTGTGATCCCAACTACTCAAGAAGCTAAGGTGAGAGGATCACTAGAGCTCAGGAGTTTGAGGCTATAGTGAACTATGATCACATCACTGCACTCCAGCCTGGGCAACAGAGCGAGACCCAGTCTTAAAAGGAAAAAAAAATGAACTAATTTCCTAATATGTGAATTGAACTTAACATATTTAGCTAACCACACTTAACAGATGTTACTGATATCCTCCTAAAGTTAATTAGTTGTTTCAGGCCAGATGCGGTGTCTCATGCCTGTAATCCCAGCACTTTAGGAGGCCGAGGCGGGCAGATCACCTGAGGTCAGGAGTTAGCAGCCAGCCTGGCCAACATGGCAAAACCCTGTCTCTAGTAAAAATATAAAAATTAGCCAGGTGTGGTGGCGGGCGCCTGTAATCCCAGCTACTCAGGTGGCTGATGCAGGAGAATTGCTTGAACCTGAGAGGCGGAGGTTACAGTGAGCTGAAGTCACGCTATTGCACTCCAGCCTGGACAACAGAGCAAGTCTCTCCCTGAAAAAAAAGTTAATTAGTTTTTTTATTCCACAAAGCTGTAACTGTGACTTGCAGTTTAGAGGTAGGTGTTGGGGATGAGACACAGGGCAGCCACTCTGGGAGATGGGTGAGAATCACCAGTGTTTTCCCCACAGTACACGTTCTCTAGGGGAATGCTTAGTAACCTAGCTCAACGACTTTATTTTCTAGGGCATGGAGGAGGAATTTGATTGGAAATGTTCTTTATAAAGTTTTTTTTCCATGTTTTTGTGTTCCTGTGTTCTTATGTTGATATTTGCACATATTATAAACTTTTAGTGATCTTTTTCTTTTTGGCTAAGTGCCATTTTATATACTTCTCAGACAGCTCTGCTCTGCTTGCTTTTCTTTAGGTCAAGGATTTTTAGCATTAACACTACTGCCATTTTGGGCTAGAAGATTTTTTGAGGGTGGGAAAGGCTGTCTTGTGCAGTGTAGGATGTTTAGCAGCGGCCCTGGCCTCTACCCACTGGGTGTCAGTAATACCCTTTTCCCCACTGTGATAACCAGTAACGTCTCCAAACATGGTCAAGCCACCCCTGGTAGGAACCACTGAGAACTGGTGTTATTAACCTCCTGCATTTAAATACATTTCACTATATCAGACTGTTGAGCCTACCTTTAAGCAGTTTACCTTTCTGTAGCAGACATGATAAATCACATTTATGCAATATTTGGCATTGCTGTGTCCCGAGCGGCTCACATATATCAGTGGTGTTTGGTAGTAGAAGGCAGTGGTTCCCTACTGATGTGCTCATTGGAATCACCTGATGAACTTCAAAAACTACTGATGTCTGTGTCTGAGCTTTGAGTCCAACAAACAGACAAGTTTGGGAATCACTGGTGTAGGGAGTAGTTCAGTGTTAAGCCAGTTAAAAGCTGCCTTCTTGGAGGAGTGGAACTAGAGGAATTAGGCCCTGATGGTTCAGTAGGATTTGACTAGGGAACAACATTCCCTGTGAGAGAGCATTCAGGAATTTTATATAGAGGCCACATGCATAGAAACTGTTAGATTACTTTCTCAACGTGATAAAGCGTCTCCCAGGTACATAATACAAATGTTACAGTTTAAAGTGTATGCACCTTTATTTTGGCTAGATATTGCCAATTTGCTCTCTAACTTACATTCCTAGAAGAAATGTGTGCAGGTTCCTGTTATGGCTAACATTTGGTACTGTTAGATTTTTTTTTTTTTTAATCATTCTGGAGTGGTATGGAATTTTTTTTAATTTAAAATTTTTCTTTTATTTAAAAAATTTTTTGTGGGTACCTAAATAGGTGTATGTATTTATGGGGTACATGAGATGTTTTGTTTCAGACATGCAGTGTGAAATAAGCACATCATGGAGAATAGCTTATCCCCTCAAGCATTTATCCTTTGAGTTACAAATAATCCAGTTACATACTTTAAGTTATTTTAAAATGCACAATTATTATTGGCTATAGTCATCCTATTGTGCTGTCAAATAGTAGGTCTTAATTCATTCTTTCTATTTGTTTAGTACCCATTAACCATCCCCACCTCACCCCCAACCCCTAGCCTTCTGAGCCTTTCATAACCATCTTTCTATTCTCTATGTCTGTAAGTTCAATTGATTTGATTTTTAGAAACCAGAAATAAGTGAGAACATGTGATGTTTGTCTTTCTGTGCCTGGCTTATTTCACTTAACATAATGATCTCCAGTTCCATCCATGTTGTTGCAAATGACTGGATCTCATTCTTCCTATGGCTGAATCGTACTCCATTGTGTATATGTACCACGTTTTCTTTATCCATTCATCTGTTGATGAACACTTAGGTTGCTTCCAAATCTTAGCTGTTGTAAACAGTGCTGCAATAAACATATCTCTTTAATATACTGATTTCCTTTCTTTTGGGTATCTACCCAGCAGTGGAATAGCTGGATCACATGGTAGCTCAATTTTTAGTTTTTTGAGGAACCTCCAAACTGTTCTCCATAGTGGTTGTACTAATTCACATTCTCATCAACAGTGTACGAGGGTTCCCTTTTCTCCACATCCTCACCAGCATTTGTTATTGCCCGTCTTTTGGATATAAGCCATTTTAACTGGGGTAAGATGATATTTCATTGTAGTTTTGATTTGCATTTCTCTGATGATCAGTGATGTCGAGCACCTTTTCATATGCCCATTTGCTATTTGTATGTCTTCCTTTGAGAAATGTCTATTCAAATATTTTGCCCAGTTTTTGATTGGATTATTAGATTTTTTCCCATAGAGTTGTTTGAGCCCCTTATATATTCTGGTTATTAATCCCTTGTCAGATGGGTAGTTTGCAAATATTTTCTCTCATTCTGTGGGTTGTCTTTTCACTTTGTTGATTGCATCCTTTGCTGGGTAGAAGCTTTTTAGCTTGATGTAATCCCATTTGTCCATGTTTGTTTTGGTTGCCTTCGTTTGTGGGGTATTGCTCAAGAAGTCTTTGCCCAGATCAATGTCCTGGAGATTTTCCCCAATTTTTTTTTTTTTTTTTTTGAAATGGAGTCTCGCTCTGTCACCCAGGCTAGATTGCAGTGGCGTGATCTCGGCTCACTGCAACCTCTGCCTCCCGGGTTCAAGCTGTTCTCCTGCCTCAGCCTCCCAAGTAGCTGGGATTACAGGCATGCACCACCACGCCTGGCTAATTTTTGTATTTTTAATAGAGATGGGGTTTCACCATATTGGCCAGGCTGGTCTTGATCTCCTGACCTTGTGATCCCTCCACCTCAGCCTCCCAAAGTGCTGGGATTACAGGCGTGAGCCACTGTGCCTGGCCCCAGTGTTTTCTTGTAGTAGTTTCATAGTTTGAGCTCTTAGGTTTAAGTTTTTAATCCATTTTGATTTGATTTTTATATATGGCAAGAGACAGGAGTCTAGTTTCACTCTTCTGCATATGGATATCCAGTTTTCCCAGCACCATTTATTCAAGGGACAGTCTTTTCCCAAGTGTATGTTCTTGGCACCTTTGTCAAAAATGAGTTCACTGTAGGCCGGGCACGGTGGCTCATGCCTGTAATCCCAGCACTTTGAGAGGCCGAGGCAGGTGGATCACGAGGTCAGGAGATTGAGACCATCCTGGCTAACACAGTTGAACCCCGTCTCTACTAAAAATACAAAAAATTAGCCAGGCGTGGTGGCGGGCACCTGTAGTCCCAGCTATTTGGGAGGCTGAGGCAGGAGAATGACGTGAACCCGGGAGGCGGAGCTTGCAGTGAGCCGAGATTGTGCCACTGCACTCCAGCCTGGGCGACAGAGTGAGACTCCATCTCAAAAAAAAAAAAAAAGAGTTCACTGTAGGTGTGCGGATTTGTGTTTGGGTCCTCCATTCTGTTCCTTTGGTCTGTGTATCTGGTTTTACGCCAGTACCATGCTGTTTTGGTTACTGTGGCTCTGTAGTATAATTTGAAGTTAGGTAATGTGATTCCTCCAGTTTTATTCTTTTTGCTTGGGATAGCTTGTCTATTCTAGGTCTTTTGTGGTTCCATGTAAATTTTAAGATTTTGTTTTTCTATTTCTGTGAGGTAGTATGGACGTTTTAACAATGTTGATTGTTCCAGTCTGTAAACACGGAATGTTTTTCTATTTTTTTGTGTCCTCTTCAATTTTCTTCATCAGTGTTTTATACTTTTCATTATAGAGGTCTTTTACTTCTTTGATTAAGTTAATTCATAGGTATTTAATTCTATGTGTAGTATTGTAAATGGGATTACTTTTTAAATTTCTTTTTCACATAGTTCAGTGTTGGCATATAGAAATGCTACTGACTTTTATATGTTAATTTTGTATTCTGTAATTTTACTGAAAGTTTTTAAATCAGTTCTAATAGTTGTTTTTTTTTTTTTAAACATGGTCACTTACTTTAATAACAATACATATACCATGTTATCACCATGGGACGTAAATTCAGGTTAGACAAGATAATTTCCCAAGTGTAATAGCATTCTGTGGTATATAAAAGTTTGTGTATGTTCTCCAGCCAAACCAACTTGCTCAGAGGTCATTAATCACTTCCATTATAGGTAATTTGTTTAGTTTAATGTTTACAGTTCTTAGGGAGAAAATAACACACATTTAAAAATTGTTCATTTTTTCCATGAGTGCTTAAAATACATATTTCTATTTCATGATGACATTTAAAAATTATTCTAATATAACAACAGCAAAAATATAGTCTGCAGTTACAAAAGAACTAAACTAGAATCCGTAAGTTGTGCTCATGTGTACAATTGTGATTCTTTAATCAATACTATTCCTATGCAGCTCTATTGTAAGCTTTTGAGATTTGGTTTAAACACACACACATACATACTGGCAGTTGTGGGAGGCTTTACAAGTTATATTCCATGCACTCTTTGGACAGAGTTCTAAAAGAGCCAGCCAGTCCACAAGACAGGCAGAAAAAAGTTAAATTAACTGGGGCAAATAGGACTCTTATATAACATCCAAAACATGAGATTCTGCAACAAACTGGGGGTACTACAGGGTTGGCCTGGTGTCTTCTCTAGAACTAATCTCATCACACAGTTTAAGATGGACATTTCAACACCATCAAGTGCATTTAGGTGACATGTTTCTTTTATGTTAACTCGACGTCCTTGAATGGCCTAGTTAGTAAACTAGTCACTAGTAATTCGGTCACCAGGCAAATCAAGCCTGCAAGAAAGGAAGTCAATATTCAAAATGCCATGTTACCATCTGAACTCACTCAAATAGTTTACTTTCAACATTAATATGTAACTTCAATAATGAGATGTCTAACTAAAGCAAACTTCTTCAACAAGACAAAGACAGCATCTCATTTAAATGCTCATCTTTTCCTTCCATATTACCTTTGACTAATGTTTTAGTTCTAAACAATTTTTACAGTCCCAACATTAACATTGTTAACAGATTTATCAAGCTATTTATACATCTTTTTGCTAACCATTGCTTCATGAATCTCTTGCTTTTCCCTTTGTTACGGACTCTGTTATCTACATTTAAAGTGAATTTACTTCAAAGTTTATTTCATGTTTCTAGTTCTTGGGTTACTAACGCTTCTACTAGTTACTTTTGCTGAGTCTTCCTGATTTTCTTCTAGTGGCTTCTGATTTTTTGATATTTAAAAATTTTTAATGTGAGCTCACATTCATTGAGGCTGCCTTTTGCTTTAGGAATCCAATGATGTGTCCTAGTCTTTGGAAGCGTCCCTTGAGAGTACTTTTGCAGAAATGTTTGAGGTGTTAAAAGCCTTTGTGATTTTTTTCAGCTTGGGGCTCCCATGTCCCATGTGGCCTAGGCGTAGGCTTTCCTGTTCTTGCAAATAATCTTCTATGCCACCCCTCTCTGGACAGGTTCCTTGTTGACTCCATAGACATGTGGACAGTTTTTTCAGTTCATTCCTTTGAGTTTCTGGGCTTTATATGCAGATTTCAAATTCCATTCGAGCCTCACCCTGCTCACAACAAGCTTGAAGTCACATCTTCTGTTCTCTGGAACATATTAAAGCTCTACCACCTTGAGCGCAAGTCTGGAACCCAGACCTTTCTGGGCCACCATGGAAATCAGCTCCTACTTACTGGTCTGCCTTTGATCTCTACTTATTTTGTGTTTGGCTAGAGCAAAACAAAATGTGAGCACGTCTGTGTGTGTGTGTGTGTGTGTGTGTGTGTGTGTGTGTGTGCGTGTATAATACAGTCTGTCTTCTGTATCTGTGGGTTCTGCATTCTTGTGTTTTACTAACCTTGGATCAGAAATATTCAGAATAATAAAAGGGGTAGTTGCATCTGTATTGAACATGTACAGACATTTTTTTCTTGTCATTATTCTCTAACAATAAAGTATAATGGCTATTTATATAGCATTTACATTATATTAGGTACATTATGTTAGGTGTTTGAAGTATACAGGAGGATGTGCCTAGGCTATATGCAAATACTATGACATTTCCTATCAGGGACATCCACGAGTTTTGATATCCGGTGGGGGTTCCTGTACTGCCAAACATTTCCACATGTGGGTGTGTGAGGGGTCTGAGTTTGGTTGGTTTCCCGCATTTAGGGAAGTGAGTCTGTCATGATCAGAGGCACTTGTTTTAAACTTTTGATATGTCTGTTTTGATACCATTTTAACATTTGCAGATTAAATCTGAAAATGCCAAGATATTCATGATCTTTTTAAAAGGAATTGAGAAGTTGTTATTCTAATAATAGAACTCATTGAAAAGGGGTCTATAATTTTATAAAAATATCAGTTCATCTTAAGATACAGTCTTTTCAAAGTAACAGCAGCTGAATTCTGTAGTATATTTGGGTACGTAGACTACCTCAAAAGAAGAATTTAACATTTATTTTTGTAGAAAATAAGCAATTGTTAAATAGCCTGGGAAAATGTAGCTAAGTTTTACTTACTGCTGACTCATAATTTGTGGCTAGAAATGGCAGTGATATGAACATACATGTTGTGCTATTAATATATTGCTTTTCATAAATCATTCCCTTTTTTTGGTAATTAGGTAGAAACAGAAAAGAAAGACATTCTTGATTTTGGTGACTTGACTTATGGAGGCTGGAAAGCCCTCCCACTAAAATTGATAAACCGAACGCATGCCACTGTGCCAATTAGACTGATTATTAATGCTGTAAGTATGAACATACAGTAAGAAACCATTTACAGAATGCACTGATCTTATGAAAGTACATTTTTTTAAGGATTTTGTTAGCAAACTTAGCATTACACTGTTGGCTTTACTGAACTGATTCTTGTATTTCTAAACAGAACGCTGTAGCCTGGCGCTGTTTCACGTTTTCCAAGGAACCCGTCCGAGCTCCTGTGGAAGTTGCTCCTTGCGCTGATGTGGTCACTCGGCTAGCAGGCCCTTCTGTGGTCAACCACATGATGCCTGCTAGTTATGATGGACAGGTGGGAGAGAACTGGCTTAGAATTAAAGAGGAAATTAAGCTTCTAAACCTCTTTTCTTTCATTAAGATAGTAATATTAATACCAGTTTACATTAAGACAAATTTTTCTTTTAATTTTATAGGATCCAGAATTTCTGATGATTTGGGTTCTTTTCCATAGTCCAAAGAAACAGATCAGCTCTTCAGGTATCATGTTTACACTGTGTGGGAATTGCTTTAATCTGTAGCTAGATAAACTACAAATTTGAGATGTATTTCCTTTGTCAATAAATGTCAGTACTTCGAAATCTGTCAACTATTTTATGTTTTTTTGAAATTGAGGCAGATGGCATGCTGTTTTGGGTCAATCCTGTGTAAGTATGGGTAACTCCTGCAGATAGCACTGAAAACCTTTTAGAATATTTTCTGTTAATTGATCTTATCACATTTACCAGTTGGATGTTTTCTTTCTTTTATCACCTTTCTCTTCACTCATTTCTATTCTCTTTTAACTCTTTAAAAAATCTGCTTGCCTAAATTTTCTTATTGCCCCTAAGGGCACTGTGTGGGACTGCTGATGGCATTTAGAATTAAATAACTCTCTGGTCTCCAAGCTAAAAGAATGAACTTTTTTTTAGATATTCTGGACTCAGCAGAAGAATTCTCGGCAAAAGTTGATATCGAAGTTGACAGCCCAAACCCTACGCCCGTTCTTAGAAGTGTGAGTCTCCGAGCAAGAGCAGGAATAGCTAGGATCCACGCTCCCAGGGACTTGCAGGTAGACTCAGTCCTCCTTTCTGCCGTTACTGCTTTCATTCATGCTGATTTCACTTTGTGACAGTTCGTTGAAATGTCTGTCTTGTCCCATCCTCCAGACGATGCATTTCTTGGCCAAAGTGGCTTCCTCAAGAAAGCAGCACTTACCTTTGAAAAATGCTGGGAACATTGAAGTTTATTTGGATATCAAGGTATGCACTTCCATGAGAGTGCCATAAGATAGTCTTTCCTCAGACTGTGAGAGCTCCTTGCTTTCTGCAGGCTGTTGTGCTCTTCCTGGCCCAACAGAGTGCCCTGAACCTCAGATGAAAGAATCGCTGAGAGTTTTTAAAAACTGGGTGTTATATAGCATAAAATATATGCTGTGGTGCTTTTTAAGTTTAAAGTTCAGTGTCTTGAATATGAGAACCAAGTTCTTAGATTAGTTCCTGAAAAACATGCATGTCACCCTTTGGTTAGAGTTGGTGAAGAATGATCCGCACACGTTGACATCATTTCTGAGACCTGAGGGTGAATGAGAGGGGGTTAGTGATCCAAAATTGCGGGTGAGGTGGAAGATAAGGTTTGTTGTAGAAGAGAAAGAAATATCCTTTCCAAGAGAATAGGACAAGTTGAGACCATGACAGACAAGAAGGGGACAAACAACCTGTCCTGGTAAATGAGAAATGCACGTAAGGCAGGAGCCACTGAGCGAAAACTGCGTTTTTGTAAGTCGGCATTCAATTATGATTATATAACTATATTTAGGTCCCAGAACAAGGAAGTCACTTTTCAGTGGATCCAAAGAATCTATTCCTTAAACCTGGAGAAGAACATGAGGTTATTGTTTCATTTACTCCAAAGGATCCTGAAGCCTGCGAGGAAAGGTAATATAAAAATGTTATAATGGACCGGGCACAGTGGCTCATGCCTGTAATCCCAGCACTTTGGGAGGCCGAGGTGGGTGGATTACCTGAGGTCAGGAGTTCGAGACCAGCTTGGGCAACATGGCGAAATCCTGTCTCTACTAAAAATACAAAAATTAGCAGGGCTTGGTGGTGTGCACCTGTAGTTTCAGCTACTCAGGAGGCTGAGGCAGGAGAGTCGCTTGAACCCAGGAGGCGGAGGTTGCAGTGAGCCAAGATCACACCTCTGCACTCCAGGCTGGGCGACAGAGAGTCCGTCTCAAAAAAAAAAAAAGTTTTAATGACACAGTTTTACTTGTCTCTCAAAACAGCCACTCACATGTGCTTCAAAATTCCACAGCCTGAATGACAAAGTCCATATATTTCTTACCTAATACATGGTGTGACTCTGTTTAATCTCCTTTCATTTAGGTTCAGATTGTCTTCTCTTTTTTTGACTAAAAATCTTCTTTTAAACCAGCTGAATCGAAATGAATAAATTACTATTTTCAAGTATATTCTGACAAAAGTAAATAATAAAAGATCAATTTGATGTTTCTCACTTTTTCTCCTGAAACTATTAGTTGACCTTGTCAGCTATTAAGATATCTTTCTCCATTTCTTCTCCAAGCCCATGATTTCTTGGCACCCAAATCATAAGTGAATATCAACTTAGAGTCAGAGCCCCACTGTCGTGAGTACTGAGCTTGCTTGCGTAACCCTAGCTTAAAGTACACTCTCCTCTGAGACACACATGGCTTATCCCCCTGCCTGGGTTATAGAACACTTTATCGTGTGCTCAGTCTGTTCTTGTGACCTTACAGAAGAGGAGAGTCAGGCCTGCACCAGTGTGAATGCCTCTGCCTGGAATGCTAGCCCTCAACCTCCCTGGGCTGGCGCCTTCTGGGAGACTTTCCTCCACTCCTCCCAAATGTCTCATAAATAGCATTCCCAAAGCACGATGGCTTCTCACACCCCCCTGTGCAGATGCCATTGTGATCATCTCTCTTCTTGTCTGTATTCTCTGCAGCACAAGCTCTAAGGGTGGGAATATCATCGTATCCCCAGCACCCAGTTCAGTCTTTTGGACAATGGAAACATATAGGAAATAGTTGCGAAAAGAATTGAATACAGGACCTTCAACTTAGAATTCTTTCTTTCTTAGGATCTTGAAAATATTTGTGCAGCCATTTGGACCTCAGTATGAAGTAGTGTTAAAAGGCGAAGTCATTTCTTCAGGAAGTAAACCTCTGTCACCTGGACCTTGCTTAGATATTCCATCGATTTTGTCCAACAAACAATTTCTGGCTTGGGGAGGAGTCCCTCTTGGTAGAACACAGTAAGTGTCAAAGACTGACAAATCGTCCACTATTTATACGTATTTTGGAGCAGACTACAAATTAATGTTTGCAGGAAAATTTTGTCATAATAGACACTCTTCAGGCTCAATTGTGCAGAACTGGAAAAACCTAGATGGGCACGTGTCCTGATTCAGCTTTTCTTTAACATATATTCCAGTCCTGCAAAGAGCACCTGACGTATGACCAACAATACAGTTACTGCTGAGGAGGGAGTATCCCCTTAAATTCACTGCCACTCTGTATTTTTCAAAAGCCAGCTGAGAGAGAGATTTATGGAGAGCTGCATAGAGAATATGCAGTACATCCATTCTTCTAAATGATCTAAATTTCTCAGTCAACAACCACATGGTTTTAGCAAAACCCATGAAAGTGTTTTTAATGCACCAGACTTGGGTGTCATACTTCCCGACCACACCGAATGGAGCACCGAAGGGAGAGGGGTACCTTAGGAAATGGGAGGTAGTATTTACTGTAAAATTGTTTGTTGTTGTTTTTTTTTGAGACTCCCTGTATTGTACAGGTTTATCTTTAAAAGTATCTCTGGAAGAAACATCTCTCAGAAGCCTATGGCAGAAACAGTTACACTTCACTCAAGCAATAACTGGCTTGTTCTTGACTTTTGAGTACATTTAACTGATGATATGACTCTATGGAAACCTAGCCTCTCCCATCCCACCTGATAACTAACTCTATACTTGAAAATGATAACCACAGTGCTTTACAAATTATAAAATAAATACATGAGAATGAAAACTTTACAAAATAATATTTCTTTCACGTAATTCTTCCCCAGTCATTGTACCTGTGGAAGGCTTTTCCTGGAGATGTCAATAGCCAAAGTTGTCTGTGTTTCTCTTAACACAAGGTGGATGAGACGTAGACCTCAGCTGCTGATTTATTAGCTGCTGATCTTCCCCAAATTTGAGTAAAACAGAGATTTACTCATGTATTCTCTGTTCTCCAATGAAGACAGCATTCACATAGTTTCCACAATTGAAGTGTTTTTATCAGTCAGGTGCTATTTTATGTCCATTCTTTTGCATTGTAGCTTCTTTAAAAGTAGAGTTAATTCAATATACTGTGTAAAAGACTACTTTGTGCAAATGAGCCTCTTAGCCTAGGACCCCTTGTTTCCCTGAAAGCTCGCTTGGTTGAGCCAGGTATTCCAGGTAGGTGTGATATTGACTTAATGACTCGATGAATTTCTTCACCTGGATTTTCATTGATTGATGTTTTATATGACAGATAATACCTATACACATAGTATTAATAGTAAGGTCAGCTGCAGAGCTATAACTGGAGAGAGATTAAACCAAAAAGCCTCTGTAAGGTGAGTCTTGAGCCTACAATTTCAGAAACGTAGAGCCTAGGACTGTGGGGAGACAATTCCAGGCTACTGAAATGGCCTGTATAGTTAGTCCATCTCTAGACATTGTGGTTGGTTTTAATTGGCTTTATTCTTATAATGATAGCAATATCCATGGAGAAAATCCATATTTAAAATGTCTAATTGTTTTTAGGCTTCAGAAACTAGCTTTAAGAAATAATTCTGCATCTACAACTCAACATTTACGACTGCTTATTAGAGGACAAGATCAGGACTGCTTTCAGGTTTGTAGAGTACGTGGATTCTTGTTATGTCTTCTGTCTGGGTCTGGAACACTTGCATATGCAGACCTTTTTGTGTTATTTAGCTTTTAAGAATCTGTGTTAATGGTATGTTTTATTTGTGCTACTGCTTTGTTTTATGCAGTTAACTGTTTTTAAATTGTAGCTTCAGAACACTTTTGGTTCAGAACAGCGATTGACCAGTAACTGTGAGATCAGAATTCACCCAAAGGAAGACATTTTCATCTCTGTATTATTTGCACCTACTCGATTATCTTGCATGTTGGCTAGACTAGAAATCAAACAACTTGGAAATCGATCACAACCAGGCATTAAGTTCACAGTAAGATCATTTTATTGCCTTTCCCTTCCCCTGGAGTTTATGCCATTTTATAACTATTGGTTTAATGTTGTAAATTATACAGTCTGCCTTTTATAAGTGAAAATATGTAATTATCTAGACTTACAAACAAGTTAGGGAGTAATTTGTATGCTTTGTAGAATTGGCAAGTTATAATAGCAGCCAGCGTAGTATTCCTATAAGTATTAGTCTTTCTAATGCTTTTAAGTTTCATTTTAATTTGGAGATTTTAAAATGTACCCAGCTTTTTAGGAACACATCTTTGGGTAAATCCATGTGGAGCTGTTTAAGATATTAACTTTCCCATTAAATTTTATTTTCTCAATTATCAGCAAAAATACTGTCTCTGTCTGTTCAGTCGGCTATAACTAAATACCACTGAGTAATTTATAATAAACAACAGAAATTTATTGCTCACAGTTCTGGAGGTTGGGAAGCCCAAGATCAGAGCACCAGCAGATGCGGCATCTGGTGAGGGTTGCCCTCTGCCTTTTTGTCCCCACACATGGTGAGAAGGACGAGAGTGCTGCCTCCAGTCTCTTTTATAAGGGCACCAAGCCCGTGCATGGGGCTGGAGCCCTCATGGCTTAATCACTTCCCCAAAGGCCCCACCTCTTAGTACTGTCACATTGGGGACTAGGTTTCAACATGTGAATTTGCGGGGGGACATCACCGTTTAGACCATACCGAATACCCATTGACTGAATTTGCCAGCTCTAAGACAAGAGTTTTTATGCTTTTTAATTGCCGGCATAATATGTAAAAAGGATTTGAAGCCATTTGTACAGACACATTCAAAGCAATTAGAGATAAAAGTGATAAATCATAGAGGAAAGGAAGCAACGGCAAGGCAGTCAGAAGAAACTCCAGCTACATGGTTGTGCATGCTTTATAACTGCACAGGTGTTTGGCAGTGGGGCTGGGGCTCAAATTTTTGTTCTATATCCTAGTGTTAAAGAGGGGATGTGATAAATTACAAGATTAACAATATCTAAAAGTTTTTAGAATTAGGTATGTATGACAAATACAGCTTTGACACTGGAGCTTGAGCTCTGTGTCCTGTGGGGTCACTTGATTGGCCCCATGAGATGGGGTGGGCAAAGCTGTTTAAAGATGTTAGTGGTCATTTTAAAAACTGGCGTCCTTCCATGTGCACCCAGGAGATACTGCCAGAGCCTTTAAGCTCTCTGACGATCTGATTTTGTGTGAGGATAATGCTTGGTTTGTGGAGAGGACTAAATGGGCTGTATTTTTCAGACTTCTTGAATATATTCTGATTTGTTTAGGTTTACTAGCCATGATTTTGAGGTTGTTCTCAAGGAAGAATCTCTAGTAAGTCTCTGGTGATTTAGGGCAGAACCTTTGATTTAATAATCAACCAAGCAGGGGTTTGACATCCTTTGAAGACAAATCGGATCCTGGTGGGATTCCTACCCATATAGATGGCTGCCCTGTCCTCTCACAGAGATGGGCTGGATGGGGTTTGCCTGTGGGCTATGGATAAATATGGCTATTATTTCACAAGAAGACTCAGAGTATTAACATTGCTGTGCCTTTGTAAAGATAAAGTAGCCTGCAGAGTGGCGGAAGAGCTGTTAACATGACAGGAGAACCCAGGGAGCCAGCCCTGTCTCTGTTACTTACCTCTGTCATCTCATCAGAAGCTACTTGCTGTCCCAACTTGCCAATTTGGTTGTGAGGAACAAATGAAATGATCTGTGTTTTGAATACCATAAAGCATGATAGGACTGCAATAAAAATGTATTGATTATTCCATGTTGATTGTATTCTGGGCACTACCCTCAATCACTAAGTGGATGCTGTAATCTGAATGTGTCTCCCAAATTTCTGTATTGGAAACTTACTCTGCAGTACAACAGTGTTGGGAGATGGATCCCTTTGGGAGGTGTTTAGGTCATGAGGCTCTGCCCTCGGGAATGGATTAATGCTGTTATAAAAAGGCCTGAGGGAGGGAGTTTGGCCTTTTTGCCCTTCTGCCTTCTGCCATGCGAGGACACAGCATTTCTTCCCTCTGGAACATGCAGGATTCAAGGTGAGATCTTAGAAGCAGAGAGCAGCCCGGCCGGGTGCGGTGGCTCATGCCTGTAATCCCAGCAGTTTGGGAGGCTGAGGCAGGTGGATCACGAGGTCAAGAGATCAAGACTATCCTGACCAACATGGTGAAACCCCATCTCTACTAAACATACAAAAATTAGCTGGGCATGGTGGCACACACCTGTAGTCCCAGCTACTCGGGAGGCTGAGGCAGGAGAATCGCTTGAACCCGGGAGGCGGAGGTTGCAGTGAGCCGAGATTGCGCCACTGCACTCCAGCCTGGCGACAGAGCGAGACTCCATCTCAAACAAAAAGAAGCAGAGAGCAGCCCTCACCAGAAACCGGCACCTTGATCTTGGACTTCCAGCCTCCAGAACTGTGAAGAATAAATTTCTGTTCTTTATGAATTACCCAGTCTATAGTTACTGTTATAGCAACACTAACAGACTAAGATGGTGGATTGTCACATTTTTATCTTCGAAACAACCATTCGACATACTACTACTCTTGCCATTTTGCACATGTGTAAACTGAGGCTGAGAGAGATACGTGGCCGTTATCATGCATCTTACTTGCTGGTCAGTGGTAGACACAAGGTTCAAATTCAGTCTGGGTGAATGCAGAGCCCACGTTTATGTATTGTGCAGTCTCTAGGGTGCTAATAACAGCTCTGTGTATTGTCATCTGGAGCAGTGGTTCTCAGCCAGAGCTTGTGTTACCTCCAGGGGACATTGGCAGAGTCTGGAGTTATTTTTCGTTTGTTATAACTGGGGGCAGGACAAGAGTGCTACTGGCACCAACTGGGTAGAAGCCAGGGAGGCTGCTGAACATCCGAGAAAGCCCAAGACAGTTCCCACCAAAAAGAATCATACAGCTCAACATTTCAGTAGCACTGAGGTTAGGAGCAATAGTTTTTCCTGTTTAATCTGTGGATTTATGGTGTTAGATTTGTTTCATTTAATCATTCTTTTTTCTTTTCTTTTCTTTTTTTTGAGATGGAGTCTTGCTCCATCGCCAGGCGGGAGTGCAGTGGCATCTCGGCTCACTGCAACCTCTGCCCCCCAGGTTCAAGCAGTTCTCTTGCCTCAGCCTCCCGAGTAGCTGGGACTACAGGCGCGTGCCACCACACCCAGCTGATTTTTGTGTTTTTAGTAGAGATGGGATTGTTGGTCAGGATGGTCTTGATCTCTTGACCTCGTGATCCACCAGCCTCAGCCTCCCAAAGTGCTAGGATTACAGGCGTGAGCCACGCACCCGGCCAATCATTCTTTTTTCTTAACCTTGTTACTCTGTAGTAATTTGTGATTTCTTAGGCTTTGAAAATATAGGCAGAATACTTATAATGAGTGTTTTCAAAGGTACCTTTTCCCTTGTTTTTTGCTATTTAGTTTCATTGATAAAATTTACTCGTACGTTTCTATGGAAAAAGAAAAATTAGAAACATTTTTGCTGTTGAAACTACCAGAGGTCACTTTGAGTGAGGGAGGATTTGTAGGAGCTTCCAATCTGAAACCCTTTTAAATGCTGTTTATTTATTTATTTATTTTGAGACATCATCTCACTCTGTCGCCCAGCCTGGAGTGCAGTGGCGTGATCTCGGCTCACTGCAACTTCCGCCTCCCAGGTTCAAGCGATTCTCCTGCCTCAGCGTCTCGAGTAGCTGGGATTACAGGCACCCGTCACCACGCCCGGCTAATTTTTGTATTTTTAGTAGAGATGGGGTTGTGCCAGTTGGCCAAGCTTGTCTCAAACTCCTGACCTCAAGTAATCCGCCGGCCTTGGCCTCCAAAAGTGCTGAGATTACGGGCGTGAGCCACTGTGCCAAGCCTGAAATGCTGTTTACTTGTACTAAAAGTCAAGATAGTACAAACTGATGAGGTGCCTGAAACTACTTTTTCAAAATGTTATTTTAGTTAAGTACATAACAACTCGGAATAAGTTATGATGGTTTCAAGTTTGCAAGGAAGTATTTGCCACCTATTTTAGTACAGATTGAGTATCCCTAATCTGAAAATTCAAACTCCACAATGCTCCAGAATCAGAAACTTTTTGAGTGCCAACATGATGCTCAAAGGAAATGCTCTTTGGAGCATTTTGGATTTTGGATTTTTGAATTAGGGATGTTCAGCCAGTATAATGCAGATATTCCCAAATCTAGAACACCTCTGGTCCCAAGCACTTTGAATAAGGGATACTCGACATGTAATTAGGAATGAAAGATAATTTTTAAAGGTGTGCATTTCAAAGAGTATGGAAAGTTTCCAGCAGGGTGAATATTTTCCTTAACATTCGAATTTATGGGATGTATTCTGTGAAGGCTTGCTTCCTGCAAGGGTTGAGCCCTGTGGAAGCAGCAGCAGATGGATCCCCAAGCCTAACTCTAGTGTGCTGCTTCCTCCATTGACAATGTGTCTGTCCTTGAAAAGTTGTTTGAGTTCTTATCTTTAGCTTAGTCCCTTTTGCATGCTTTTCTCTGACACTGGCTAGACTGCACACTAAGAGGATTATAAATACAGTTTTCCCCAAAAACATTTTATTATGAAAAGGTTCAGAATTACTGAGAAATTGAAAGGATTATACAGTAAACAGTCGCATACACTATCACTTAGATTCTATAGTTAACATTTTGCTATATTTCTTCTCCCACATATCCATCCATCAGCTCATCTTTTTAAAATTAATTAATTAATTAATTTTTATTATACTTTAAGTTCTGGGATACGTGTGCAGAACGTACAGGTTTGTTACACAGGTATACACGTGCCATGGTGGTTTGCTGCACACATCTACCCGTCATCTACATTAGGTATTTCTCCTAATGCTATTCCTCCCCTAGTCCCCCACCCCCTGACAGGCCCCAGTGTGTTATGTTCCCTTCCCTGTGTCCATGTGTTCTTATTGTTCAACTCCCATTTATGGGGTGTCTGGTTTTCTGTTCCTGTGTTAGTTTGCTGAGAATGGTTTCTAGCTTCATCTATGTCCCTGCAAAGGACATGAACTTATCCTTTTTTATGGCTGTATAGTATTCCATGGTGTATATGTGCCACATTTTCTTTATCCAGTCTATCATTGATGGGCATTTGGATTGGTTCCAAGTCTTTGCTATTGTGAACAGTGCTGCAATAAACATACGTGTGCATGTGTCTTTATAGCAGCATGATTTATAATCCTTTGGGTATATACCAAGTAATGGGATTGCTGGGTCAAATGATATCTCTAGTTCTAGATCCTTGAGGAATCGCCACACTGTCTTCCACAATGGGTGAACTAATTTACACTCCCACCAACAGTGTAAAAGCGTTCCTATTTCTCCACATCCTCTCCAGCATCTGTTGTTTCCTGACTTTTTAATGATCGCCATTCTTTTGTTGTTGTTGTTGTTATACTTTAAGTTCTAGGGTACATGTTCACAACGTGCAGGTTTGTTACATATGTATACATGTGCCTTGTTGATTTACTGCACCCATTAACTCGTCATTTACGTTAGGTATATCTCCTAATGCTATCCCTTCCCCTGCCCCCCATCCCACAACAGGCCCCCATGTGTGTGATGTTTCCCACCCAGTGTCCAAGTGTTCTCATTGTTCAATTCCCACCTATGAGTGAGAACATGCGGTGTTTGGTTTTCTGACCTTGTGATAGTTTGCTGAGAATGATGGTTTCCAGCTTCATCCATCTTCCTGCAAAGGACGTGAACTCATCCTTTATTATGGCTGCATAGTATTCCATGGTGTATATATGCCACATTTTCTTTTTTTCTTTTTTCTTTTTTATTGATCATTCTTGGGTGTTTCTCGCAGAGGGGGATTTGGCAGGGTCACAGGACAATAGTGGAGGGAAGGTCAGCAGATAAACAAGTGAACAAAGTTCTCTGGTTTTCCTAGGCAGAGGACCCTGCGGCCTTCCGCAGTGTTTGTGTCCCTGGGTACTTGAGATTAAGGAGTGGTGATGACTCTTAACGAACATGCTGCCTTCAAGCATCTGTTTAACAAAGCAGATGCTTTGTTAAATATATGCCACATTTTCTTAATCCAGTCTATCACTGACGGACATTTGGGTTGGTTCCAAGTCTTTGCTATTGTGAATAGTGCCGCAATAAACATATGTGTGCATGTGTCTTTATAGTAGCATGAATTATAATCCTTTGGGTATATACCCAGTAATGGGATTGCTGTGTCAAATGTATTTCTAATTCCAGATCCTTGAGGAATTGCCACACTGTCTTCCACAATGATTGAACTAGTTTACACTCCCACCAACAGTGTAAAAGTGTTCCTATTTCTCCACATCCTCTCCAGCACCTGTTGTTTCCTGAGTTTTTAATGATCACCATTCTGACTGGTGTGAGATGGTATCTCATTGTGGTGTTGACTTGCATTTCTCTGATGACCAGTGATGATGAGCATTTTTTCACGTGTTTGTTGGCTGCATAAATGTCTTCTTTTGAGAAGTGTCTGTTCATATCCTTTGCCCACTTTTTGATGGGGTTGTTTGTTTTTTTCTTGTAAATTTGTTCAAGTTCTTTGTAGATTCTGGATATTAGCCCTTTGACAGATGGGTAGATTAAAAAATTTTCTCCCATTCTGTAGGTTGCCTGTTCACTCTGATGGTAACTTCTTTCGCTGTGCAGAAGCTCTTTAGTTTAATTAGATCCCATTTGTCTATTTTGGCTTTTGTTGCCATTGCTTTTGGTTTTTCAGTCATGAAGTCCTTGCCCATACCTATGCCCTAAATGGTATTGCCTAGGTTTTCTTCTAGGGTTTTTATGGTTTTAGGTCTAACATTTAAGTCTTTAATCCATCTTGAATTAATTTTTGAATAAGGTGTAAGGAAGGGATCCAGTTTCAGCTTTCTACATATGGCTAGCCAGTTTTCCCAGCACCATTTATTAAATAGGGAATCCTTTCCCCATTTCTTTTTTTGTCAGGTTTGTCAGAGATCAGATGGTTGTAGATGTGTGGTGTTATTTCTGAGGTCTGTGTTCTGTTCCGCTGGTCTGTATATCTGTTTTGGTACCAGTACCATGCTGTTTTGGTTACTGTAGGCTTGTAGTATAGTTTGAAGTCAGGTAGCATGATGCCTCCAGCTTTGTTCTTTTTGCTTAGGATTGTCTTGGCAGTGCAGTCTCTTTTTTTGGTTCCATATGAACTTTAAAGTAGTTTTTTCCAATTCTGTGAAGAAAGTCCTTGGTAGCTTGATGGGGATGGCATTGAATCTCTAAATTACCTTGGGCAGTATGGCCATTTTCACGATATTGATTCTTCCTATCCATGAGCATGGAATGTTCTTCCATTTGTTTGTGTCCTCTTTTATTTCCTTGAGCAGTGGTTTGTAGTTCTCCTTGAAGAGTTCCTTCACATCCCTTGTAAGTTGGATTCCTAGATATTTCATTCTCTTTGTAGCAGTTGTGAATGGGAGTTCACTCATGATTTGGCTCTCTGTTTGTCTGTTATTGGTGTATAGGAATGCTTGTGATTTTTGCACATTGATTTTGTATCCTGAGACTTTGCTGCAGTTGCTTATCAGCTTAAGGAGATTTTGGGCTGAGACGATGGGGCTTTCTAGATATACAATCATGTCATCTGCAAACAGGGACAATTTGACTTCCTCTTTTCCTAATTGAATACCCTTTATTTCTTTCTCTTGCCTGATTGCCCTGGCCAGAACTTCCACCACTATGTTGAATAGAAATGGTGAGAGAGGGCATCCCTGTCTTGTGCCAGTTTTCAAAGGGAATGCTTCCAGTTTTTGCCCATTCACTATGATATTGGCTGTGGGTTTGTCATAAATAGCTCTTATTATTTTGAGATATATTCCATCAATACCTAGTTTATTGAGAGTTTTTAGCATGAAGGGCTGTTGAATTTTGTCAAAGGCCTTTTCTGCATCTATTGAGATAATTATGTGATTTTTGTTGTTGGTTCTGTTTATGTGATGGATTACATTTATTGATTTGCATATGTTGAACCAGCCTTGCATTCCAGGGATGAAGCCAACTTGATCATGGTGGATAAGCTTTTTGATGTGCTGCTGGATTTGGTTTGCCAGTATTTTATTGAAGATTTTCCCATCGATGTTCATCAGAGATATTGGATTAAAATTCTCTTTTTTTGTGTGTGTCTTTGCCAGGCTTTGGTATCAGGATGATGCTGGCCTCATAAAAAATGAGTTAGGGAGGATTCTCTTTTTTTCTATTGATTGGAATAGTTTCAGAAGAAATGGTACCACCTCCTCTTTGTACCTCTGGTAGAATTCAGCTGTGAATCCGTCTGGTCCTGGAATTTTTTTGGTTGGTAGGCTATTATTGCCTCAATTTTAGAGCCTGTTATTGGTCTATTTAGAGATTCAACTTCTTCCTGGTTTAGTCTTGGGAGGATGTATGTGTCCAGGAATTTACCATTTCTTCTAGATTTTCTACTTTATTTGTGTAGAGGTGTTTATATTATTCTCTGATGGTAGTTTGTATTTCTGTGGGATCGGTGGTGATATCCCCTTTACCATTGTTTATTGCATCTATTTGATTCTTCTCTCTTTTCTTCTTTGTTAGTCTTGCTAGCAGTCTACCAATTTTGTTGATCTTTTCAAAAAACCAGCTCCTGGATTCATTGATTTTTTTGAAGGTTTTTTTGTGTCTCTGTCTCCTTCAGTTCTGCTCTGATCTTCAGTATTTCTTGCCTTCTGCTAGCTTTTGAATGTGTTTGCTCTTGCTCCTCTAGTTTTTTTAATTGTGATGTTAGGGTGGGCATTTAGTGATATAAATTTCCCTCTACACACTGATTTAAATGTGTCCCAGAGATTCTGGTACGTTGTGTCTTTGTTCTCATTGGTTTCAAAGAACATCTTTATTTCTGCCTTCATTTTGTTATTTACCCAGTAGTCATTCAGGAGCAGGTTGTTCAGTTTCCATGTAGTTGTGCGGTTTTGAGTGAGTTTCTTAATCCCGAGTTCTAACTTGATTGCACTGTGGTGTGAGAGACAGTTTGTTGTGATTTCTGTTCTTTTACATTTGCTGAGGAGTGTTTTACTTCCAACTGTGTGGTCAGTTTTGGAATAAGTGTGATGTGGTGCTGAGAAGAATGTATATTCTGTTGATTTGGGGTGGAGAGTTCTGTAGATGTCTATTAGGTCCTCTTGGTGCAGAGCTGAGTTCAAGTCCTGGATATCCTTGTTAACCTTCTGCCTTGTTGATGTGTCTAATATTGACAGTGGGGTGTTAAAGTCTCCAATTATTATTGTCTGGGAGTCTAAGTCTCTTTGTAGGTCTCTGAGGACTTGCTTTATGAATCTGGGTGCTCCTGTATTAGGTGCATATATATTTAGGATAGTTAGCTCTTCTCGTTGAATTGATCTCTTATGATTATATGATGGCTTTCTTGGTCTCTTTTGATCTTTGTTCGTTTAAAGTCTGTTTTATCAGAGACTAGGATTGCAACCCCTGCTTTTTTTTTTTTTTTTGCTTTCCTTTTGCTTGGTAGATCTTCCTTCATCCCTTTATTTTGAGCCTATGTGTGTCTCTGCATGTGAGATGGGTCTCCTGAATAGAGCACACTGATGGTTCTTGACTCTTTATCCAATTTGCCAGTCTGTGTCTTTTAATTGGGGCATTTAGTCCATTTACATTTAAGGTTAATATTGTTATGTGTGAATTTGATCCTGTCATTATGATGTTAGCTGGTTATTTTGCCCGGTAGTTGATGTAGTTTCTTCCTAGCCTCGATGGTCTTTACAATTTGGCATGTTTTTGCAGTGGCTAGTACCAGTTGTTCCTTTCCATGTTTAGCGCTTCCTTCAGGAGCTCTTGTAAGGCAGGCCTGGTGGTGACAAAATCTCTCAGCGTTTGCTTGTCTGTAAAGGATTTTATTTCTCCTTCACTTATGAAGCTTAGTTTGGCTGGATATGAAATTCTGGGTTGAAAATTCTTTCCTTTAATATGTTGAATATTGGCCCCCACTCTGTTCTGGCTTGTAGAGTTTCTGCTGAGAGATCAGCTGTTAGTCTGATGTGCTTCCCTTTGTGGGTAACCCGACCTTTGTCTCTGGCTGCCCTTAACATTTTTTCCTTCATTCCAACCTTGGTGAATCTGACAATTATGTGCCTCGGGGTTGCTCTTCTCGAGGAGTATCTTTGTGGTGTTCTCTGTATTTCCTGAATTTGAATGTTGGCCTGCCTTGCTAGGTGGGGAAGTTCTCCTGGATAATATCCTGCAGTGTGTTTTCCAACTTGGTTCCATTCTTCCTGTCACTTTCAGGTACACCAATCAGATGTAGATTTGATGTTTTCACATAGTCCCATATTTCTTGGAGGCTTTGTTTCTTTTTACTTTTTTTTCTAAACTTCTCTTCTCGCTTTATTTCATTCATTTGATCTTCAATCACTGATATCCTTTCACTCACTTGATCGAGTTGGCTATTGAAGCTTGTGCATGCATCACGTAGTTCTTGTGCCATGTTTTTCAGCTCCATCAGGTCATTTATGGTCTTCTCTGTGATGTTTATTCTAGTTAGCCATTCGTCTAATCTTTTTTCAAAGTTTTTAGCTTCCTTGCGATGGGTTCGAACATTCTCCTTTAGCTCGGAGAAGTTTGTTATTACCAACCTTCTGAAGCCTACTGCTGTCAGCTCATCAAAGTCATTGTCCATGCGGCTTTGTTCTGTTGCTGGTGAGGAGCTGCGATCTTTTGGAGGCGAAGAGGTGCTCTGGTTTTTAGAATTTTCAGCTTTTCTGCTCTGGTTTCTCCCCATCCTTGTGGTTTTATCTACCTTTGGTCTTTGATGCTGGTGACCTACAGATGGGGTTTTGGTGTGGATGTCCTTTTTGTTGATGTTGATGCTATTCCTTTCTGTTTGTTAGTTTTCCTTCTAAGAGTCAGGTCCCTCAGCTGCAGGTCTGTTGGAGTTTGCTGGAGGTACACTCCAGATCCTGTTTGCCTGGGTATCACCAGCGGAGGCTGCAGAACGGCAAATATTGCCTGATCCTTCCTCTGGCAGCTTCGTCCCAGAGGGGCACCAGCCTGTATGAGGTGTCATTCGGCCCCTGCTGGGAGGTGTCTCCCAGCTAGGCTACATGGGGGTCAGGGACCCACTTGAGGAGGCAGTCCGTCTGTTCTCAGAGCTCAAACGTCCTGCTGGGAGAACCACTGCTCTCTTCAGAGCTGTCAGACAGGGACGTTTAAGTCTGGAGAAGTTTCTGCTGCCTTTTTTTCAGCTATGCCCTGCCCCTAGAGGTGGGCTCTATAGAGGTTGTAGGCATTGCAGAGCTACGGTGGGCTCCACCCAGTTTGAGCTTCCCTGGCTGCTTTGTTTACCTACTCAAGCCTCAGCAATGGTGGATGCCCCTCCCCCCGTCAGGCTACTGCCTTACAGGTGGATCTCAGACTGCTGTGCTAGCAGTGAGCAAGGCTCTGTGGGCGTGGGACCTGCCAAGCCATGTGCGGGATAAAATCTCCTGGTGTGCCGTTTGCTAAGAGTGTTGGAAAAGCACAGTATTTGGGCGGGATTGTCCCGATTTTCCAGGTACAGTCTGTCACAGCTTCCCTTGGCTAGGAAAGGGAAACCCCCGACCCCTTGTGCTTCCCGGGTGAGGCAATGCCCCGCCCTGCTTCAGCTCACCCTCCGTGGGCTGCACCCACTGTCCAACCAGTCCCAGTGAGATGAACCAGGTACCTCAGTTGCAAATCCAGAAATCACCATCTTCTATGTCAATCACGCTGGGAGCTGCAGACCGGAGCTGTTCCTATTCAGCCATCTTGAAACGGAGTCTCTAATGATCGCCATTCTCACGCATGAGATGGTATCTCATTGTGGTTTTGATTTCCTCTTTTTTTTGAGACAGAGTCTTCCTCTGTTGCCCGGGCTGGAGTGCAGTGGCACAATCTCGGCTCACTGCAACCTCCGCCTCCCGGGTTCAAGCGATTCTCCTGCCTCTGAGCCTCCCAAGTAGCTGAGACTACAAGCGCATGCCACCACACCCAGCTAATTTTTTTTTTTTTTTTTTTTTAAAGTAGAAAAAGGGTTTTACCATGTTAGCCAGGATGGTCTTGATCTCCTGATCTCGTGATCTGCCCACCTTTGCCTCCCAAAGTGCTGGGATTACAGGTCTGAGCCACCGTGCCTGGTCGATTTGCATTTCTCTAATAACCAGTAATGATGAGCTTTTTTTCACATGTTTGTTGGCTGCATAAATGTCTTCTTTTGAGAAGTGTCTGTTCATATCCTTTGCCCACTTTTTGATGGGATTTTTTTTTCTTGTAAATTTGTTCAAGTTCTTTGTAGATTCTGGATATCAGCCCTCAGCCCTCAGCCCTCTGTCAGATGGATAGATAGCAAAAATGTTCTCCCATTCTATAGGTTACCTATTCACTCTGATAGTTTCTTTTGCTGTGCAGAAGCTCTTTAGTTTAATTAGATCCCATTTGTGAATTTTGGCTTTTGTTGCCATCGCTTTTGGTGTTTAGTCATGAAGTCTTTGCCCATGCCTGTGTCCTGAATGGTATTGCCTAGGTTTTCTTCCAGAGTTTTAATGGTTTTATGTCTTATGTTTAAGTCTTTAATCCATCTTGAGTTAATTTTTGTATAAGTTGTAAGAAAGGGCTCCAGTTTCAGTTTTCTGCATATGGCTAGCCAGTTTTCCCAACACCATTTATTAAATAGGGAATCCTTTCCCCATTTCTTGTTTTGTCAGGTTTGTCAAAGATCAGATGGTTGTAGATGTGTGGTGTTATTTTTGAGGCCTCTATTCTGTTCCATTTGTCTGTCTTTCTGTTTTGGTATCAGGACCATGCTGTTTTGGTTACTGTAACCTTGTAGTATAGTTTGAAGTCAGGTGGCGTGATGCCTCCAGCTTTGTTCATTTTGCCTAGGATTGTCTTGGCTATACAGGCTCTTTTTTGGTTCCATATGAACTTTAAAGTAGTTTTTTTTCCCTAATTCTGTGAAGAAAGTCAATGGTAGCTTGATGGGAACAGCATTGAATCTATAAATTACTTTGGGCAGTATGGCCATTTTCTCGATATTGAGTCCATGGAATGTTTTTCCATTTCTTTGTGTCTTCTCTTACTTCTTTGAGCAGTGGTTTGTAGTTCTCCTTGAAGAGGTCATTCACTTCCCTTGTAAGTTGTATTCCTAGGTTTTTTATTCTCTTTGTAGCAATTGTGAATGGGAGTTTACTCATGATTTGGCCCTGTTTGTCTATTAGTGGTGTATAGGAATGCTTGTGATTTTCACACATTGACTTTGTGTCCTGAGACAGCTGCAGTTGCTTATCAGATTAAGGAGATTTTGGACTGAGAGGATGGGGTTTTCTAAATATACAATCATGTCACCTGCAAAGAGAGACAATTTGACTTCCTCTCTTCCTATTTGAAGACGCTTTATTTCTTTGTCTTGCCTGATTGCCTTGGCCAAAACTTCCAATACTATGTTGAATAGGAGTGGTGAGAGAGGGCATCCAACCCCTTGCACTTCCCAGGTAAGGCGACGCCCCACCCTGCTTCGGCTCACCCTCCATGGGCTGCATCCACTCTCTAACCAGTCCCAGTGAGATGAGCTGGGTACCTCAGTTGGAAATGCGGAAATCACCCGCCTTCAGTATTGATCTCGCTAGGAGCTGCAGACAGGAGCTGTTCCTATTTGGCTACCTTGCCAGCCACCAGTTCATCTTTTTAGTGCATTTCAAAGTAAATTAAAAATATTTGAATATTTTACTCTATAAACTTCTTAATCAAGCATATCTGTACTAATCTTTATATTATTCCTGTGTCATCTAAGCTTGGCTTTTGAAATAGTTAATTCTTAGCCTATCAGAAGCCAGATACTTTTGCAGCTCTTTGGTTTGTTTTTTCCTTAAGACAAAGTCTTGAATATACTGCTGGACTGGAAATGGGGAACTACTACCCAAAGTACACAAACATTTAAATTTTTAATTGTATTAAATCTTTCTGAATTTTCTTCTCACTGTAATTCAGTGTTTCGCTTTCTGCTTAACATTAAAATAATTTTGGATATGTATATCTTTTTTAGATACCTTTGTCTGGATATGGAGGAACAAGCAATCTTATTTTGGAAGGCGTTAAAAAATTATCTGACAGTTACATGGTAACAGTGAATGGCTTAGTACCTGGCAAAGAAAGTAAAATTGTTTTTTCTGTCCGCAACACTGGCTCCCGAGCAGCTTTTGTTAAAGCAGTAGGTTTTAAGGAGTGTCAGAAAAAAGTTTTGCTGGATCCTAAAGTATTGAGGATTTTTCCAGATAAATTTGTACTCAAGGAAAGAACACAAGAAGTAAGTACAAAAGTTTCTGTGCTAAAAACATCAACTCATTTTAAAATTGTTAATAATTATGTATTTTAAAGCCAAAAGCTAAAATAATACTTGAAAATAATGTAGGAATAGAAGTACTTATGTGATCTTGGAAATGCCATGCGTATGCACTTGTGTCTGTGTCGAATTTTTAGGCTCATAAGACTGTTGAATCAGATTGAAATTACTTAAAAATATTTAATATTTACTCCTGATTTTTTTTTCTTGGCATCAGAATGTTACTTTAATATATAATCCATCAGACAGAGGAATCAATAATAAAACTGCAACAGAACTATCAACTGTATACTTATTTGGTGGAGATGAAATTTCAAGACAGCAGTATCGCAGGTAGATTACTTATCTTACATAATGTTGGGAACCATTCAGCAGAAATAATGAAGGCTTCTGTGGCTTGGGATTTGGAATTTTTAGAATATTTCACTATTTATTAGTGAACTGGTAGATGAAAAATCTTGGTAGAATTTATGTGGGTGATGAGCTACCACAATGTGAGGAAAAAATACCCGTAGGAAATTCATCTCCTGTATTTCCTTAGAATGTGCCTTCTTTTCTAGGTGAATGTATTGTGCCACTCTTCCCTTACTCAGTAGGTGCATCATACTTCATAATAGGACCATTTCCGTAATGTACTCTTGATGACATGTTAAGTGACAGTGTCAGTTTTATAAAAGATTTAACAACTACTGAATGATTATATTGTATAAACACAGATGACTAGTTAGTAATATTTCTGGGAATGCTGTGAATTATTTGAAAGGATCAAGTTGAATTTTCGAAATGTGTAAGATGTTTAACTTGTAGATACTTAAAAAGTATGAACTACTATAAAATCTGATATATCTAATTTAAATATAGGGCGGGCTGTGTGGCTCATGCCCAGCACTTTGGGAGGCTGAGGTGGGAGGATTGCTTGAGGCCAGGAGTTCAAGACCAGCCTGGGCAACATAATGAGACCTTGTCTCTAGAAAAGAAATAGAAAATTTAGTTGGGTGTGATGGTGTGCACCTGTAGTCCTCACTACTTTGGAGGCTGAGGTGGGAAGATCACAATCCCAGGAGTTCAAGGCTGCAGTGAGCTATGATTGCACTCCAGCCTTGGTGACAGAGCCAGACCTCTCTCATAAATAAATACATACATACATACATAAATAATTGAAACATAGTTTGATATGCTGAACTGTTGGAAAATTTAGGATGTTGATTTAGGTTTAGGCGTGATTTAAAGATATGAATTCTCTTATTGTAAAGTGTAGCTTCCTAGATTAAAGGACCTAAACATAGGATGAGTGCAGCTCATGGTGTGTCATCTGCTAATAAAAAATAATTAGAAAGGGGGTGTGGAGGAATACGCCTGTCTCCTTCCGACCCTTTGTGCTTGACTGTTTTTTATTCTAATACAGAATTTGGGAAATTGTTTTGTTTTTAATTTGTTGAGGGTCATTGGAATGTTTTACAAGAGGGAATTTAATGGTGACTTGCTACATGATGTTAGAACAGACCAAATAAAAAGCTTGCCTTTGAACCTGGTTTTGTTTCTTAATTATTTTGGAAATAGAAACTGACATTTGGAGAAATCACATTATGAGGTATTCTGATGTTTTTTTTTTCTCTCAATTGGGATATAGAAATCAGTGTATTGTTTTCAAACTCTTTGCCATAAAATTAACAGTAGTGAGATTTTTTTTGTGGACATCTGAGTATTATAGAGAAATTTACATTTCAGTTTTCTCACCTCAGATTCTCTGGAAGGAGCCAGATAAACATAGTTATATGGTAATTTAGGTATTCCCCTTCAAATGTTTCCATTTTTAGCATGTTCTTTTGTGTTCTGAGACAAATTTCTAGCTGTAACCAAATTATCACAAATAATGAAAATGTAGGACCTGAAAAGAATCTAATTTTACTCTTCTTTTAGGGAATTCTTGTTTGATGTTAATATTTAACTGAAACTGATAATTTTACTACCATGTGTAATTTTTGAAAGAACTTCCAAAACAGGTTTTTCTTTTAGGTGTAAGGTCTGTGTACTAATATATCAGTATTAGTGGGATTTGCCAAATGCATTAGTGAAAATCTAATTAAAGTTATTTTATATATAACGTCACTTTTAAATAATAAAAAAAAATCTCTCCTGGCAGGGCCCTGTTACATAAACCAGAGATGATAAAACAGATACTTCCAGAACATAGTGTGCTTCAAAACATTAATTTTGTTGAAGCATTTCAAGATGAGCTATTAGTAACTGAAGGTAAGAATTCCAGCATGTCTTGATGTAGTAAATCTTTTGGGTCATTTATAGTATTATCTATGTCCAATTATGTGATATAAGAAGGAAGTGTTAGTTTAGATACAGTGTCAGGCAGAGTTTGAGCCACAGCCCTGCTGTATGAGTTTGAACAAATTACATCATTGAATGTCAGTTTCCTTATCTTGTAAATGGAAAGAAGAGCGACATCTAGCTCATCTAGCTTTTCATCCATACAGAGTTGTTATAAGTATTCGATGAAAGAGCTTTGCTGCTGTATAAATGTTACATGTTACTTTCTGCACTTATTCTCTAGGCACCCTTGTAAACAGGAAGAGGAAAATGGTCATTATTAAATCAAATTAATTGCTACTTAGATTTGATTGCAAACTTGCACTCATTTTGAGGTTACTGTGCTATCGTGCCTATTGTAAGATTTATGGAAGATGTAGTGGTGGCAAAAAAACTTCAAAATAGATAGTAATAAGGTGACACTAACCTAGATGGTTAGCCCTGTTTACACTAAACATTTCAAATATTTAACAATATTTATTATTCATACAAAATATAAATATATTGAGACATACAGACTGTGTTAAAATGTATATACAGATTTTCACCATAGTGTTGTTTATAATAGCAAGAAGCTAGAAGTAACCTTAATGCCCAAGAATAGGGAGTTATTTAATTATGTGGTAGTATATTTGAAGCCATTAGAACAATAATATGAATCTGTACTGAATGACATGGAAAGCTCTTCATTTATCACAAAACCTTTTTGAAGTTTGTATAGTAAGGTCTCATTTTGCTAAAAATTATTACATATATATTTACATAAGTAAAATTACAGGCATATACACACCAAAATAATAAGTGGCTAGTTTTGGTGGTAAATTTCACGTGGTAGCTTTTCCCTGTTTTTATTTTCTAGTTTTTTAGTGATGGAATGTATTTTGCTTCTGAAATATGAAGTGATGAAAGGATATTTATGCCTTGGTGTAGGGGTGATGTTGAATAGTCTGTGAACTTTTCATTAAGTGGGGGTCTAGATCATCTGCTCAAAGGGAAGGCAAGGATGAGTTGGTTAAAAATGACAAAAAGACTTCAAATGGACTTGTCAGGAGTGTGCTAAGGGACCAGAGCAAAGGAAAAAAACCTTGGACTTGGAGTTGAAACTGAAGACCCATCTGTCCCACTACAGCCCCACCTCTTCCTCATAGGAAGGATCCAAATACGAGATAAGCTGAACTGTGCTATGGAGATGGAACACTAACACTTAGTAACATGGTGCAACTGTGGTGAAGATTGTAGGGAACCAGAGTTTGCAGTGGTTCAGAAGCTGGCATTGCCCCACCATATAGCAACAGTCCTGAGAGGACAAGATGCCAGTAGGTCTATGGACACTGGATGCAGAGGTACTGGATGCAGTCCTTGTCCATGAGGGGCTTACAGACTCAGGGGAAGACAGATGACTCAGGTGTGATGTGAAAAGTGCTGTTACAGACAGAGCTGTGTTTACAAATCTGGGAGGGCACCTCACTTAGAATGAGATGATTCTTGAGGTATACTTGAAGAAAGAGGAGGAGTTGGCAAGGTGAAGATGAGACCAGAATGAGGAAGAGTGCTCCAGGTACAGCTGCATGTCCAAAAATTAAGTACACATATTGTATTAAGAGTTGTGTTGACACAGCCAACCAAGAGCTCAAGTAGCCTGTCAAGATCGCCCATCTAAGGTGAGGTTGAGCTAGGACTCAGGCCGGGTCTTTGGGACACCAGAATTTCACCTCAAGGAATACTATATTCCTTGTGATTATAAGTTTATTGCCCAGAGGAATGGAGGAAACAGTTTCACTTTTTCGTGTTGGTTGGTACCATAGATCACCTGTGAGTATACTGCAGGTGAAGCTTTTATGTGATGAATTTCAGTAACATTTGCTTGAGCATGTTACTATTCCAAGGATTTGTAACAATCTTGCTTTTACAAAATGTGTAATTTGTGGCATATATTTTTGTAGTTGATTTAAACTTTTTCAGTCAGGAGTCTTGCTTAAGTTATAAATTTAAATTTATAGTTACCGTGTTCTTTTAAAATTTCCATGTCAAAATATATGACTCAAAGACTATCTAATTTAACATTTCTTGTTTATACAAATTTGGGTGTCCTAATCTAGAGATGTTTATCTTGAGCACTATTTCATTAATCTATAAATATTTAATTAAATGAATAGTTCTAGTTTCTAGATTTACTTTAAATTGAATGTCTATGAGACTGCCACTTAAAAATCATGGACCCTTAATTTCTGTGCTTCAGATTTTTCCTCTTTGCAGTAGAGGTAATAGTACCTATCTCAAAGAATTGTTTTGAAAATTAACTAAATTAATATATATAAAGGGATTAGAACAATGTCCACATTAAGCTTCATATAAATGTTTGTTGCCGAATATATCTACAAAGGCATTCTTATTTTAATGCTCACAACCCCTGATACAGATCGTTACTCTATATTATAGTTGGGGAAACTAAGTTCAGGGAGGTTAAGTAACTTGCCAGAAGTCACAAAGTAAATGAGTGGCAAAGGTAGTTCAAATTCAGGTTCCAAGTCTGAGCTGTCAGCCACTGGTGCTGAATTGACTGTAATTTTGTGCCAGGTGGTATACTGCTAATCCAAATGTCACCTCCCCCAACCCAGGAAACTAATATTCTATAGCTATAAATATACAAATGTATCTGTTACTTTGTGGTATGCTTGTGTGAACATTCATGTATTTCAAACATTATTTTCTATTTCAGTATATGATCTTCCCCAACGACCTAATGATGTTCAGCTCTTTTATGGAAGCATGTGTAAAATTATACTTTCAGTAATTGGAGAATTCAGAGATTGCATTTCTAGCAGAGAATTCCTTCAGCCTTCTTCCAAAGCTAGCTTGGAATCTACAAGGTAAAATAAATGAACAGAAATCTTTCACCAGATTTCAGGATGATTCGATTCATAGCAAAGCTGATCTTTTTTCCTGTACTTCACTATTATTATTATTTTGTCTCAAAATTTTTATTTCACCTTTATTTTAAAATTTAAGTTGAAATAATTTCAAACTTTCAGGAAAGTTTAGAAATAGTGCAGAGAACTCCCATATACTCTGCACTCAGACTCACCGTTGTTAACAGTTTACCACCTTTACCTTATCATCCTCTATTTGTATGGAAGGTTTTTCTGGACCACGTAAGAGTAAGTTTCAGGCATGATAACCAATTAGCCCTAAATTTCCTAAAAACACTCTCCTACGGCCAGGCGTGGTGGCTCTTGCGTGTAATCCCAGCACTTTGGGAGGCCAAGGCAGGCGGATCACGAGGTCAGGAGATTGAGATCATCCTGGCTAACACAGTGAAACCCCGTCTCTACTAAAAATACAAAAAAAAAGTTAGCCAGGCGTGGTGGTGGGCACCTGTAGTCCCAGCTACTGGGGAGGCTGAGGTAGGAGAATGGTGTGAACCCAGGAGGCAGAGCTTGCAGTGAGCCAAGATGGGGACATTGCATTCCAGCCTGGGCAATAGCAAGACTCTGTCTCAAAAACAAAACAAAACAAAAAACACTCTCCTGCATAGCCATGGAAAACTCATCCAAATTAGGACATTTAATAGCAATACACTACAATCATTTAGTCCACAGGTTCCATCCACATGTTATTGTTTGTTCCAATAATGTCCTTTATGTTATAGTTAAATGACAAAACAACAACAAAAATAACCTTCCTCTTTGCTGCTTCCTCTCTGGTCTGGAGTGTAATCTAACATCACATGATGCATTTGGTTATCCTATCTGCTTACTCTCTTTCAGAATAGAGTTCCTTAGCCTTTCCTTATCTTTCCTGACTGAGATGATACAGAAGGTTCAATTATTGTATCAGATCCACAGAATCAAAGACTTCATCCAGAATTAAGCTTACTAGTAATTTTAGGTGAAGCCTGGAGAAGTCTGGGACTGGCAGTGGCACTTCCTAGGTCCTTTTGGCAGCATTAATACTTGAGCTCTTGTTCAAATTTGACACAAGGTCTCTAAATTGTGCATGTGCTACATGGCTTACCCAAAAGGAAGAGCTATATTGAGCATGAAAGTTCTGTTTTGCACTTTGGTAATTACATAACTTATGTGGTAATTTTTCAAATAACTGCATCCCATAAAATCAGAAGCTTCAGGTTTCTTTACCACAAATAATTCTAGACAGAGCAGATACATCTTGCAAAAAGCATTCCATAGATAAGGACATTAGTGTGTGTGCTAGGAGATCTGTCATTAGCAAGATCACCGGGAGATTTCACCAAATCACCTTTCTTTTTTCTTGAGCATTCCCTGGTTAAAAAGGAGAAAATAGATTGCAGGCCAATTGCTAACCCTTTCTTACCAATGACCTTGATGTTTTTATGGAGTCCAGGCCAGTTACTTTGTAAAATATCCCGCAATTTCAGTTTGCAGATTCAATTTTCACACTTTTGGTAGGAATGATGCTGTTTGTTTTCTCGGTGCATCTTCTCAGGCAGCGTACAATGCTGATTTGTCCTATCACTAATACTATTTTCATCACTTAGTTTAAAATGGTGCCTGCCATATTTCTCCACTGTAAAACTAATGAATATCTTAAGAGGGAGTTCTTTAAAGATCATGATTATCTTGTTCCTCATCAAACTGTGAGCATCCATTGATGCTTGTTGCCTGAATTATTTTCATCATGGTTACCAAAGGGTGATTTCTAATTCCATCTTTCTGCATTTATTAATTGGCTCTTTACTATGAGGAAGAGGTTTGCTTTTGGCCCTTTCATGTAATTATTCACTGATATTGGAGTGGACTCTGGGTGCAGTGTTGATCCTTCACTGTCGTTATTTGGTCCTGCATTGCATTCTGGCTTCTGATCCTTTTGATAGGTCCCCCGTCCTTCTTTGCACACTTTCTTACCCATTGGCACAGCAGGATGTTTAGGCTCATCGTATACTTTCCCTGCCCCACCCTGGAATAACCATTTCTCTCAGAAGCTGAGAGTAGAGAATGGTGTTAGAAACCAGGGTGCAGGCACTAGGTGTGCTCATGCTGTTGAGGTATCCTTGCTTCTAGGCCCTCCCTGTGGACAGACCCAGGAAACGTGGACTAATGTACAAATCCACACACTTCTGTATTTACTTCTGTTTATAAATATGTTAAATGAGCTTACTGTGAAGCCTCCAATTCTAATCTAACACCACAGTGCCTTTCCACATTTATACCCTTTTCTCCAGTACTCGAACCCTAGCCCCATTATCTTCAATATATTTACATTTTTACTTAATCCCCCTATTTTTTAACTAATCTTCCCATTGCACGGCTGTCTCCCTGAGCCCAGTGCTGCTGACGCAGACTGGCTGAGTGTTCCCTGCAAGTCCCAGTGCCACCACCCACCCCTGTCACCCCTATACTTTACGTATTTTTTTAAAAGACAGGGTTTCATTGTGTAGCCCAGGTTGGACTCCTGGCCTCAAGTAATTCTCCTGCCTCGGCCTTCCTGGTAGCTGGGACTACAGACACCTGCCACCACTCCCAGCTAATTTTTCTTTTTTCTTTTTGTAGAGGTGGTGTCTTGCTATGTTGCCCAGGCTGTTCTCAAACTCCTAGCCTTAAGCAATCCTCCCACCTCGGCCTCCCAAAGTGCTGGGATTATAGGCATGATCCACCACACCCATCCTGTACACATTGTAAACTATACACAATATGAATAACTTTTATTCACTAAAAAATACCTGATAACTCACTTTTAACTTTGTCTTAATGTTTTTAGATTTATGAAGAATATAAAAATATGTGATACAATCTGGCCTTTTATCATTTTTAACTTCTCAGTCTCTTTCTTCATGTCTAACTTTTTCATTTTTAAATAATTTTTTAGCGACTTGGGAGCTTCTGGGAAACATGGTGGCAACGTCTCTTTGGATGTTTTACCAGTCAAAGGTCCTCAGGGTTCTCCTCTTCTCTCACAGGCGGCTTGCCCGCCTCCGGATCAGCTGGCCTCCGAAGAGCCGTGGACTGTCCTACCCGAGCACTTGATTCTGGTAGCTCCTTCTCCTTGTGAGTATGTCAACTGTGACACCTCAGAGGTGTGTTCTGGCGTCCGGGCCTGCACTCCCTTTGTGCCCATGGCCTATCCAAGACACACATGGGCTCCTGCAAATTGAGCTGTGACTTGCCCCGGCCCTGCTTCCACTGTTGGAGACCCCACTCAGACTTGCCTAGAGCAGAGTCCTTGTCCCAGGGCCACACTCCTCAACGAGGCTCCCAGTTCCCCAATGGCAGAGCCACACCTCTGCCCACAGAGATACAGCATTGGTTCAGAGTAGAGTGAATCTGCTACGTGGGTGTGTGCGTAAGTTAAGACCAAGCAGTGACGATTTCCAGGATTCCTTTTTCCTCTTTGTTTACTACCAAGGATTGGAAATTTCTATAATTGAGCAGTTGAGAAAGCAGTAGCATACTTGTATATCTATTTAGGGTTCTGGTTTATTAGTTGTTAATATTTGTCTTTTTCACTGTTGTTAAATGTAAGTAACATTTTATGTATCTGACAAAATAGGTGACATGGCAAAAACTGGATGTTTCCAGATTGTGAATAACTCTGTGAGGTTACTGAGATTTGAGCTGTGCTGGCCAGCGCATTGCCTCACAGTCACGCCGCAGCATGGATGTGTCGCGCCAGAGTAAGTCTGACTTCTGTGTTGCTCTGCTTGTTACTTAGGTGCTGGCTTGGTGACTTTCCAAAGATCAAATAATACGTCATTGTAGTTTATCCAGTTAAATTTTGCACCGTGCTGACTCTGCACAAAGCACGTGCATGGTTCTGCAGGTCAGCTGTGAGTTCAAGTGGTAGGCGGTCTAGTGGAGCAGAGATCTGCACACAGCTGGTTATGCTGTCACCCAGGAGGGTAAAGGGACACACACATTTGAGGTGGAACAGAGTCCCTGGTATGGAAGACTTCAGAGCGTTTCCTTCTTAAGACTGCCCATGAAATCACAAAGCAAGGAATGCAACTGGACATGGGATGAGGGGTCACGATGTGTCCCGAGCCCAAACACTTCTGCCATTTCTTACCTTGGTTTGGGTTGTGTGTTCTGCTGGCTTTTTCTGAATGATGTTTTTCAGACAAAGCTTCCTCAATTTTAGTATGTATGAGCCATAACCTTGCTAACTGTTTTCTATGTAGAATATTCTAGGACAGAAGGAAGTCTTTTGGGGCCAGCCATTTATACACAGCTGGCTGCCCTCTGTCCACAGCCTGGTTGTTGATAGGTGGGAAAGCCACAGTTCTGCAGCTTTTCAGGACTTCATCTGGCCAGCACATGACTCCCACATCTGCACGTTCCTTTATATCTGGGATTAGCAACTTTGCAGAAAGACAACATGAAGTTTATTTAGTTTTTGCAAAATGATATGCTAAAATTTTAGGAGAGTTTACTTGACTGAGACTTTTAGCTGAGGCATGGTCAGGGACACTCCAGAGAGCGTTGCTGGGACCAGAGCAGTCAGTTTGGCATGCAGCAAGTGTTTCTCATGTGCCACACACCCTTTCAGCTAATGGTAGAACAGGTTCCTCACAGCCCGCTTTTTCTGTAGCCCCATGGGTTTAGCAGGGGAAGACAATCTTGCCCTTTCATTTTTGACATGTGTACTGAAACAGCTTTTCAGTCTGGTGATTTCTTTAAAATCAAATCTGATCCCATTGTCCACTTTTAAACTCTTCTCTGGCATCCCCTGGTTCTTGAAGAGAATATTGAGCCCAGAAAATATAAGCAGCCGGGTCATACAGAAACACGTTTTTTTCTTCATTTCTTCTCCATCTCCCCGACCCTTTTTTCCAGTTTCCTCTGCAACTGCTTCATTCTCCCCATGCTGTACTTGCATTCTTCTTTATTATCACGTGGCTCAGAGCTTTTGTAGTCTTGGTCTTTTGCTCTAGAAGTTTTTACCGTGAGTTGCTTTTAAAATGGTATTCCTAAGGCATGGTTTGTTTTCTTTCTTTTTTTTTTTTTTTAACTATTATTATTTTTTTTTTATTGATCATTCTTGGGTGTTTCTCGCAGAGGGGGATTTGGCAGGGTCATAGGACAATAGTGGAGGGAAGGTCAGCAGATAAACAAGTGAACAAAGGTCTCTGGTTTTCCTAGGCAGAGGACCCTGCGGCCTTCTGCAGTGTTTGTGTCCCTGGGTACTTGAGATTAGGGAGTGGTGATGACTCTTAACGAGCATGCTGCCTTCAAGCATCTGTTTAACAAAGCACATCTTGCACCGCCCTTAATCCATTTAACCCTGAGTGGACACAGCACATGTTTCAGAGAACACAGGGTTGGGGGTAAGGTCACAGATCAACAGGATCCCAAGGCAGAAGAATTTTTCTTAGTACAGAACAAAATGAAAAGTCTCCCATGTCTACTTCTTTCTACACAGACACAGCAACCATCTGATTTCTCAAATCTTTCCCCCACCTTTCCCCCTTTTCTATTCCACAAAACCGCCATTGTCATCATGGCCCGTTCTCGATGAGCTGTTGGGTACACCTCCCAGACGGGGTGGTGGCCGGGCAGAGGGGCTCCTCACTTCCCAGTAGGGGCGGCCGGGCAGAGGCACCCCTCACCTCCCGGACGGGGCGGCTGGCCAGGCGGGGGCTGACCCCCCACCTCCCGGACGGGGCGGCTGGCCAGGCGGGGGCTGACCCCCTACCTCCCTCCTGGACAGGGCGGCTGGCCTGGCGGGGGCTGACCCCCACCTCCCTCCCGGACAGGGTGGCTGCCGGGCGGAGACACTCCTCACTTCCCAGACGGGGCGGCTACCGGGTGGAGGGGCTCCTCACTTCTCAGATGGGGCGGCTGCCAGGTGGAGGGGCTCCTCACTTCTCAGACGGGGCGGCTGCCGGGTGGAGGGTCTCCTCACTTCTCAGACGGGGCGGCTGGGCAGAGACGCTCCTCACCTCCCAGATGGGGTCGTGGCCGGGCAGAGGCGCTCCTCACATCCCAGACTGGGCGGCGGAGCAGAGGCACCCCCCACATCTCAGACGATGGGGGGCCGGGCAGAGACGCTCCTCACTTCCTAGATGGGATGGCGGCTGGGAAGAGACGCTCCTCACTTTCCAGACTGGGCAGCCAGGCAGAGGGGCTCCTCACATCCCAGATGATGGGCAGCCAGGCAGAGACGCTCCTCACTTCCCAGACGGGGTGGCGGCCGGGCAGAGGCTGCAATCTCGGCACTTTGAGAGGCCAAGGCAGGCGGCTGGGAGGTGGAGGTTGTAGCGAGCCGAGATCACGCCACTGCACTCCAGCCTGGGCACCATTGAGCACTGAGTGAACGAGACTCCGTCTACAACCCCGGCACCTCGGGAGGCCGAGGCTGGCAGATCACTTGTGGTTAGGAGCTGGAGACCAGCCCGGCCAACACAGTGAAACCCCATCTCCACCAAAAAAATACGAAAACCAGTCAGGCGTGGCAGCGCGCGCCTGCAATCGCAGGCACTCGGCAGGCTGAGGCAGGAGAATCAGGCAGGGAGGTTGCAGTGAGCCAAGATGGCAGCAGTACAGTCCAGCTTCGGCTCGGCATCAGAGGGAGACCGTGGGGAGAGGGAGGGGGAGGGGGAGAGGGAGAGGGAGAGGGCGGCATGGTTTGTTTTCGCATGAGTTTTGCCCTTGCGTCATGGGTTCATGCTGGTGAGTTCCTTGTAACCCGTTGAGTCGGGTGGAGGCGGGATGAACTTGTGGGAGCCATGTGGGAGCCGCATGGGAGTGAGCTCTGTTCTCTGCTCTTCCTGAGCAGTGAGGAAATGGCCGTTGGCTGGTAGACAGTATTTATAACTCCTGTGATTACTGCTGTTAAAATGCAGGCTCTTTTTAATTTTCTTATTAATTTTTTTTAAAGGAGTAAACTACAAATTCTTGTGAGTCCTAATTCCTCCTTATCCACAAAACAGTCAATGTTCCCGTGGAGTGGTTTGATCTATATACACTGTGACGATGGACAGAAGGTACTTTTAAAAGTGGTTTGGTTTTTTTTTTGAGTGACAATTCTGTTTGTAGCTTCAGTTTTATAATCCTTATTAGCACTTAATTTCAGAAATCAAATGAAAGCATACTTGACCCTTCATATTTGTGGGTTCCACATCCAGGGATTCAACCAACCACAGATTGAAATTATTTGGGGAAAAAGTAATACAAATAAATACAGTATAACAAATGTTTGCATAGCATTTACACTGCATTAGCTATTATAAGTACCCTAGAGATGATCTAAAGTGTATGGGAGGATGTATGTAGATTATGTGCAAATACTGTGTCACTTTATATACAGGACTTGAGCATTGAGGATTTTAGCATCCTTAGGGGATCCTGGAACTAATCTCCCCCATGGATACCGAGGCATGATTATCTGTATTCTGAGGCCAACTAGTTAGAGCATTGGTATAGAATTTTTCCATAGTGATCAGAACAATTCTCTTGGGGAATGGGTGTGGAGAATGGAGCCTAGAAGTGATTACTGATTTTCGAAATTTGCTTTAAAAACAAAGGTAATGGGAGAGAGGAGATAGAGTCACAGATTTACCTTGAGATCTAAATAAACTTTAATTCCTAAATTTATTGATGTTTTGTTTGTTTGGCATTTCTTTTCTCTACCATGGTTTAAAAATGGAATTGTTTCGTTTAAAATGATAGATACGTTTGTAGCTTATCCCTTTATTTGGCTCATTTCAGAAAATTGTGAAAGTTCAAATTCGAGAAGATTTAACTCAAGTGGAACTTTTAACTCGTTTGACCTCCAAACCATTTGGAATTCTTTCCCCAGTATCTGAGCCTTCAGTTAGTCATTTGGTCAAACCAATGACAAAACCGCCTTCCACAAAAGTAGAAATAAGAAACAAGAGTATTACTTTTCCTACAACAGAACCTGGTGAAACTTCAGGTATTGTATCACAAAATTATGTAATTCAAATGTCTGCTGATATATTGAGTCTAATGCTTTATTCTTAGCCATAAGTTGGTGATAAATATAAATTTCCTCCTACTTCAGGAGAAAAGCGGTCATTAGCAGTCATTTCAATGATGGGCTGGATTTGGGATCTGAACAATCTTAAAATGTGAAATCTTGGCATTTACTAACTCTGCGTATTCCAGGAATCCTAGGTTTTATTTGATGGTCAGAACCTTTCCTGTGCAACTGTCACCAGATCCTTGACCAGAATTGTTAATAAGTTAGCAGATGAAGAAGACAGGACAGTGGGTGGAGCCTGGCTTCATCACTTACTCACGTGACATTGAGGCTCCAGACAGGTCCAATAGACTTGCTCAGTTTCCCCATTTGTAAAATGGCCTTTGGAATTAACTTCTTCCACAGAGGGCTTCAAGGATAAATTTAGTAATTCCTGTATGGGCAGACCCTGACTTACAGTGGCTTGACTTACCATTTTTTGACCTGGTGATGGTGTGAAAGCCACGTGCATTCAGTGAAAATCGTATTTTGATTTTTGACCTTGCCCTGGGTAGCGAGCGACACAGGGTGCTGCACCCTCTTGTGATTCTGGGTGGCGGCAGCCCTGAGCCACAGCTTCTAGTCAGCCGCGATCACAAAGGTGAACAGCTGATACTGTATTCTGCAGTGCACTGTCTTCAGTAAATGACATGAGATATTCAACCCCTTGTTATAAAATGAACTTTGTGTTAGAGGATTTGCTCAACTGTGGGCTCAGGTAGGTGTTCTCAGCACTTTTAAGGCAGGCTCGGCTTAGGGTAGGTTAGGTGGATTAAATGCATTTTCCACTTAGGATAATTTCAACTTAGGATGGGTTTACTGGGACGTGAGGAGCATTCGTGTTCAGTAATGGTGATATATGTACAGCAGTTAGCATGGTGTTTGTTGTCTGTTAGGCACTCTGTATTGCTCACATTCCTCGAGAGTCCTGCGATCATTTATTTTTGTCCCTGTCTGTCTCCCTCACTGCTGGCTCAGGCTAAATGAGCAGTGTTGTCGGGGGACCTGTTAGAGAGGATATGGGTGCATCTCTCACCTGCCCTCTAGCTCCTTGCCTCTCCATTGATTTTGTCTATCCCCAGCCTCAGCCTCCTGCTTCCATGGTCTCCCTCCTGGACCTTGTTGTTCAGCCCTGAAGCTCCCCGCTCTGAGCCTGGCACTTGCTGACTGTCGCCCATCTCTTCAGCTCACCCACTGAGGGCTCACAGCAGTTCTCTGGCCTCCCTGAGACCTCCTGCCTGCTGGCCCTGCCTGTTTTGTGCTCTCTCCCAGCCCGCCCATGCCCCTCTCCTCTTGTCACTTCTGGACTCCTGAGTCTGTCCTTATAGTTGCTGTTCCACAGGCTTCCATGACTGCCGGGTGTTCCTCTCCCTGTCTGTTCCTGCCTGGCAAGATCCCAACCCTGGCTTGTCCCAGGAGCCTAGCTCCTCCTGCCTCCACCCTTGCAGTGAAACCACACTGGAGGGAGCTACTCCACCCTGCTGGGGGTTCCTGGTGCCCCTCCACATGAGGCTTTGCTGCCTCTGCTCCTCTGTGTGTGTCCTGCAGCTCCTGCCACCCCCCACAGCTGGGGGCCCTTCTTTCCTCTGGGAGCTCCTGCCACCTCCCCTGCTCCTGCTGTCACTCTTCCTAACTCTTGACTTTGCCTTACACGTGAAAAATAGACAGGCCCTGAGACTCAGTGAAAGGCTTCTGTTTCCATCACAGATGAACCCTCTGCCTGGAACCAGGCCTGTCCATTCTCGCCTCTCGGGGGGCTTCCTGTGGTCCCCTCTCGCTCCAGAGCCATCAGCTTCTCCCTCCTTGTTGATTCGTCTCCACCAGCACCCAGTACACTCCACCATCACCAGGTTAAGAAGCATCTTCCTCGGCCCCCACACCCTTTCCTTGTGGCTACCCCTGTCTCAGCAGCCCCCTGCCCTCACTTCCTTAGGCCATGGCTGCTGTCACCTCATGCCCGGAACCCCGTCCTGTGAAGGTCACTTAAGAGCTCCATGTGCCAAATCCAGGGTCCGTTTTGTGTCTTGGTTGACTTGATCTCCCAGCACTGTCGACTGCTCTTCCACTTTGGAGGACTTCTCCGTGCAGCTGCTGTGCGCCAGGGCTCAAGTTTTCCTGCCTCACCTGCTCCTGCTCGGATCCCTTGCTGACTCCTCTCCCTGGTTTCTAAAGACTGGCAGGGTCCCGGCCCAGCCTGCCTGTGCCTTTCCTTCTCTCTGTGTTCTCCTGCGCGATGATGGCCTGTAGCCTGTGACTCTCATGACTTCCCATGTGCTCGGGCCCAGGCATCACACCCCGGCGCCTGCTTGGCTTCCACATGTGGGCATCTCATGGGCACATCAGATGTGATATGCCCAAGAGAGGCCCTACGCCTCCTCCAGGCTCAGCCTCATGTCAGTAAGTGGCACCACTATCTGTTCATTGGTTGTTATTTCTGATTTATCTTCTTCCTCCCTCCTGCCACTCTGTCCATCAGCAAGTCCTTTGAAGCCTGTCTTCAAAGTAGAGGCCACACATGCGCATGTCTTTTTCTCCCCTTTGCCACTGTCCAAGCTGGAGGCAGTCACCCTGTGCATCATCTCATAGCCAAACTGCTGCAGCCCTGACTTACCTGGGCTTCCTCGTCCCCTTCAATGCCTTGCAGTCTCTTTTTTACAGAGCAGTCTGTAACGCTTTAAACATGTAAATCATCTTATTGCTCCTCTGCATAAGCCCTTCGGTATTTTTGCATTATACTTGTAATAAAACCTAAAAGAGAATATCTGACATACCTGATTTTTTAAGAAAATACTGTGGTTCTTGTTGAACTCCTTTAGGGATCTAATGATTGGGGTTTTTTAACCCCAGTATGTGGTAGTTAGGCCTATCACAGTCATCTGCTTGTTCTCCAGTCTCTCCGAGTTTCAGTTATGATATATGTGTTCCTTTTAGAGAGCTGTCTGGAACTCGAGAATCATGGCACCACAGACGTGAAATGGCATCTGTCATCTTTAGCGCCACCTTATGTCAAGGTCAGTCATGACTGCCTCAGATAATCGTTTTAATGTTTAGACTTTATCCAGGATGTTCTAAAAACTGACTATGAGCATAGGTTGACATTACTGGTTATTTGCTTGTTTGTTTTCTGAGACAAAAAAGTCTTGCTCTGTCGCCCAGGCTGGAGTGCAGTGGTATGAACACTGCTCACTGCAGCCTCAACCTCCCAGGCTCAAGCAATCCCCTGCCTTAACCTCCCATGTGGCTGGGACCACAGGTGTGCACCACCATGTCCAGCTAACTTTTTGTTTTTTTGTAGAGATGGAGCCTCACCACACTGCCCAGGCTGGTCTCGATCTCCTGACCTCAAGCAATCTTCCCACCTCAGCCTCCCAAAGTGCTGAGATTACAGGTGTGAGCTGCTGCACCTGGCCTTGCTGGTTATTTGTTCCACCAATTCATTTAGTTGGTTTTCTCTTTAGATGAGGATGATATATGCCTAGTCTTTTTCACAAGGTGGTTTTGAGAATCAAATTAGAGAATATGTGTGGAAATACATGTTTGCTCCATTTAATGCTGTCTCCTAGCCCTGATTTTATCTGAAATAACTTTATTTTGAGAAATATGTAAACATTGTATTTCTGAGCATTGTATGTGCACATGCATGGCTTTTCCCCTCATGTTCTGAGTGCTGTCGTATGTTCCCAGCCAGCGGTGCAGGAAACGGAGCTGAGCGCTCTTTGCTAGTGAGTCTAGCCTACTATCTATGGCAGTAGTCTCCACCAGGGTACTGCCTGAATTCAGTGGGTGTGTCATTGGTGGTGTTTAGAACACTGTGGTCTCTCTGCCATGTATTTTGTGTGATAGTAACAGTTTTGAGCCATAATACTACCAAAATGTGTACAAAAAAGAGTTTCTGGACCTACTGTGAAAAAATTAAAAACTACTTGGGAGGCTGAGGTGGGAGGATCGCTTGAGCCCAGGAGGTCGAGGCTGCAGTGAGCTATGATTACGCCACTGCACACCAGCCTAGGCAACAGAGCCAGACCCTGTCTTTAAAAAATAAATAGATAAAAATTAAAAACTGGTATTGCATAAGTTATTAAAATGCACATTCAACAGGGTCTTCAGAGTCTTTGAGGAAAAGATAGTTGTTTGACATTATGAGCCTCACTATAAAGATCACTATAGCCAGGGAAGTGATAAAAGTCGCCTTGTGTGACCTCTCCTTTGGTGATGTGAGTCAGCATGATGGCCTTCTGCAGAGCTCAGTCAGGTAGCACTCCCATTTTGGGAATACCTTGTGTTCTTCTTGTCCACTGCTAAGTGTGTTGGTGTGTTCTCCGCAGCCATAGAGGTAATAGTGTCTCTGTGGGATTGATCCATTGGCTTTATGGTTTTTAATTTGTTTAAATGATTGCTTTGCAGGGAGTTGATGAAAGTGGAGATGTTTTTAGAGCTACCTATGCAGCATTCAGATGTTCTCCTATTTCTGGTCTGCTGGAAAGCCATGGGATCCAAAAAGTAGGTTTTGATATTTTTTTCCATAGGAACATCATGTAAATTGTCCAGGAGTGCCTCATTGGATTCCACCCATTTAGCTTGTTTCACCTGGAGCAGTGCTACTCACAGAGCCAGTCTGCACACGAGAGAAGAGTCTGCCTCACTTACAATGCGCTGTAGCAGATAGTCTTAGTGTGAAAAAGTGGTCAGCTAAACAAAACGGCACACTTAGCAGTAAAGACCACAGACTGCCAGTGCTTACAGTCATACTGCACTGATGGAGACGAGAGTTTTATCTATCAGCCGTAGCCAGAAAAACCTGCCATTACTCAAAAACAGCTCGGTATTTGTGGCATAGTCAACAGTATATCTTCATGGGTGACAGATCCCTCCAGCTACTATGACCCTCTTAAATGTTAATTCATTTCTATACCTGACATATTCCCTTCAAATGTTTCCTAATAACACTAATCACTCACTTGGCCTCAGCAATATACTTTTTCATTCTAATTGCCGAAACTTACTGGCTCATTTATTAGACATTCAGACTTAAAGTAAGTTATAGAATGTAGCTGTGAACTCAGAACTGACCATAAAAGAATCTTGAAATAGCTGTAGCAGTTGTTGCAAACTGTGCACTTTACTGGGTCTGTATAACAGGCTTTCAGAGGGTTTCTCACTTTTTTTGGAAAGACACACAGTTCTACAAGTGTAGTTTAGTTCGTTCCCCAAACCACAACAGAAGCAAAGCAGAAGAACAGGGGATAAGCACATTGCTCAAATAAAGTTCAGCGTATGAGGCAGTATTGCAAAAAGAAGCCCAACAAGAAAGACATCCCATGCCAATAGATCAGAAGACTTAACCTTGTTAAGTCCCTAAATTGATCTACATATTCAGCACAGTCCCAATCAAAACCCCAGCTGGGCCCAAAGCAGTCTACAGTTAATGCTGTTCCTATCAAACTGCCAATGTCATTTTTCACAAAACTGGAAACAACTATGCTAAAATTCATATGAAGCTAAAAAACAGCCTGAATAACAAAAGCAATCCTAAGCAAAAAGAACAAATCTGGAGGCATCGTGCTACCTGACTTTATACTATAGAATAATTACCTCTGCTCATATTTTTCCCACACCTCAACCAAATATATACAACTATGATCCCCCATTACTACTACCACTCATCACTACCATCACCGTCTCCCATACAACCTTCAACTACAACACCCCACACAACTACCACCACCACTACCACTCCCACTCACAACTACCATCATCTCCTGCACAATGTTCAGTGACAGCCACACCCCACACAGCTACTACCACCATCACCACCACTACTGCCACTCACCACTGCCATCACCATTTCCCACACAACCCTCAATTACAACCACACCCCACAGAACTACCACCACCACCACTACTCACCACTGCCATCACCGTTTCCTACCACCACCACCACCACCACCACCACCACTACCTCCCCCATCTCCCACACAACCCTCAATAACAACCACACCCCACACAGCTACCACCACCACCACTACCACTCACCACTGCTGTCACCATTTCCCACACAACCCTCAACTACAACCATACCCCACACAGGTACCACCACCACCACCACCACCACCACCACCACCACCACTACTCCCACTTACAACTACGGTCATCTTCTGCACAATGTTCAATTACAACCACACCCCACACAGCTACCACCACCACCACCACCACCACCACTGACAACTACCATCATCATCTCCCACACAACCCTCAACTACAACCACACCCCACAAATTTTAGGGATCATATTGTATGATTGACTACGTTGCTTAAATATGACAAGTTGTAGTTTAAAAACAGCTTATTATAAAACATCCACTGTAGCCAAAATTATCTGGGTTTCCTTTTCTTTGGATCTTTTCTGTCTGTCACTGAGGAAAATACACCAGCAAGACACAAGAAACTGTAATACTACTCCGATTAACAGTAATATTACCTACTGTATTATTAACGCAGTGTCTGCCATGTAACAGATGTTATGTGTGTGTGTGTACATATATAGATTTAATCTTCATAAAGGTACACATTCCCATTTTACAGGTAGTAAGGCTTAAACTAAGCGAGCATTTTGCCAAAGGTCATACAATCAGGTAGCAAAGTTGGATTTAAAATTAATTCCAGAGTTGGGTGCTGTGGCGCATGACTCTAGTCTTAGCTACTCAAGAGGCTGAGGCAGGAGGAACACTTAAGGTCAGGAGTTTGAGCCAGGCTGAGCAATACAGTGAGACCTTGTCTCAAAAAAATTTTTTAATAAAATAAATAAGCAAATTCCTGTATTCAGTTTTCACAATCTCTCTAACATAGTCAAATCCACAACCTCATACTAAAGAATGTTTTTGGAAAGCACTTGATGTCCCTCTCTGGGCTGACAGTCTACTGACTGTCTAAATGAGACTCAGAAATCTGAAAGCTTGGTTTTCATTAGCTCCAAACTATCAGTTCCTAAAAAGGCTTAGAGGACACGGAAGACAAAAGTGGCTGTCCTTTGCTAGGAATTATCAGAATAATGTACCTAAATTAATCTCTCCATGATTTTTTGTTTTCTCTTCAGCATATGCCCAAGGTATGTATGATGTGAGCAGCCTGAGCTATTCTGAATGACAAGGACTAGTTTTAGGTAACCTCCAATTGAATTGTTTTTATTTTTCCTATGGAGATCCAGAGACGTTTGTTTTCAAATGGAGCAAACAGCACTGTGATACTGACTTTGTTTATTAAAAAATAATTGTTTCCAAATTAATTTCAACTCATAATGAGTTAAAGCGATTAGAAATAAAGATAGTATCTCCAAAAAAAAAAAAAATACTATAAGGCTACAGTAACCATAACAGCATGGTAGCAAAACAAAAACAGACATATAAACCAATGGAACAGAATAGAGAACCCAGAAATAAAGCCACAAACCTACAGCCATCTGATCTTCAACAAAGTCAACAAAAATAAGCAATGGGGAAAGGACTCCTTATTCAATAAGTAGTACTGGAATAGCTGGCTAACCATATGGAGAGGAATGAAACTGGACCCCTGCCTTTCACCATGTATAAAAATTAACTCAAGGTGGATTAAATATTTGAACATAAGACCTCAAACTTTAAGAATCCTAGAGGGAAACTTGGGAAACACCATTTTGGACATTATTCTTGGGAAAGAATGACTAAATTCTCCAAAGCAATTGTAATAAAAAAACACAAAAATTGACAAATGGGACCTAATTAAACTAAAGAGCTTCTGCACAGCAAAGGAAACTATCAACAGAGTAAACAGACAACCTACAGAAGAGGAGAAAACATTCACAAACTATTCATCTGACAAAAGTCTAATACCCAGGATCTATAAGGAACTTAAAACAATTGAACAAGCCCAAAACAAATCACCCCATTAAAAATGAGCAAAAGACATGAACAGACACTTCTCAGAAGAAGACATACAAGCAGCCAACAAACATGAAAAAATGCTCCACATCATTAATCATCAAGAAATGCAAATCAAAACCGCAATGAGATACCGTCTCACAGCAGTCAGAATGGCTGTTATTAAAAAGTCAGCAGCCTGGGCAACATGGCAAAACTCTGTCTCTACAAAAAATACAGAAATTAGCTGGGCATGATGACAAAAAATACAGAAATTAGCTGGGCATGGTGACAAAAAATACAGAAATTAGCTGGGCATGGTGGCACGCACCTGTAGTTCTACCTACTTGGGAGGCTGAGGTGGAAGGATCACGTGAACCCAGGAGGCAGAGGTTGTAGTGAGCTGAGATTGTGCCACTGCACTCCAGCCTGTGTGACAGGGTGAGACCCTGTCTCCAAAAAAATAAAACAAAAAGTCAAAAAACAATAGATGCTAGCAAGGCTGCAGAGAAAAAATGCTTATACACTTAGTGTGAATGTAAATTAGTTCAGCCACCATGGAGACCAGTTTGGAGATTTCTCAAAGAACTTCGAGCTACTATTCAACCCAGCAGTCCCACTACTGGATATATACCCAAAAGACAGCAGATTGTTCTACTAAAAAGATACATGCACTTGCACATTCATCACAGCACTATTCACAGTATCAGAGACATGGATCAATCCACCGTTGATCACCAGTGGATTGGATAAAGAAATGGTGGATTGGTACATGTATATCATGGAATACTGTGCAGCCGTAGAATCAAATCATGACCTTTGTAGCAACATGGATACAGCTGAAGGCGATTATCCTAAATGAATTAACATGGGAATAGAAAACCAAATACCACATTTTCTCACTTATAAGTTGGAGCTAAATATTGGGTACTCATGGATATAAAGATGACAGCAATAGAAACTGGGGACTACTGGAAGTGGGAAAAGGGCTGAAAACTATTGGGTACTATGCTCAGTACCTGGGTGATGGGATCATTCATACCTCAAACCTGAGCATCGTGCAGTATACCCAGGTAACAAACCTGCCCATGTACCCCCTGAATCTAAAATAAAAGTTGAAAAAGGAAAACGGAACAACAATAAGCCCATTTTCCATAGTGGTAAAGATACAGGTGTCATACATCTATTTTAAAAAGAAAAAAATTGAAATTAATGAGCTAAGCAGTCATTTGAAGAATGGTGAAAATAATAAATCCAAAGAAAGAAGAAAAAAAAGTTCTAAAGCAAAACATAGTAAAATTAAAGAAATGAGAGAAGATTAATATCTCCAAAGCTGCTTTTTTGGAAAAAATAATAATAATAGACAAACCTTTGGCAAAATTGACCAAGGCAGGAAAGAGACAATTTTACACGAAAAGCATTTGTCAAGTGAGAATCTAGCAGAATGAGATTAGTCAAAAATTCAAAAAAACTTTAAAAGAATTAAAGGTAAATAAATGTGTTGCAAAAAGAATGACTTAAATATCAAAGACTTCTAAAATGCCTCTTTCATGAACCCCTCGAATATGTTTTCCAAAATGGTCTTTATGGGTTGTCCTGAGAATTTATACACCTTATACCATTGTATAACTTTGTCCCCTGCTCTGCAAAACAATTGCACCAAAATCTAAGCCCACTTTATTCTTTGTTCATTCTAAGATTTAGTGCACAGTTGTAATTAAAATCTAAATTTCGTTAAATAAAACAGAAAAACTAATTTAGAAATAAATCCAGCTGGGTTTTGTTTTAAAATTGAAAGGCTGATTCTGAAATTTATATAGATATACAAGAGACCTAGAATAATCAAACGATCTTGAAATAGAACAAAATTGGAGGATTTACACTCCCTGCTTTCAAAGCCTACTACAAAGCCACATTACACAAAACAGTGTGGTATTGACAGTTCCACAGAACTATGGAATAGGATTGAGAGTCCCAAAATAAACCCTAATATTTATAATCAATTGATTTTTTTTTTTTTTTTTTTTAAATAAGGGCACCAAGACAGTTCAATGGGGAAAGAATATTTTTCAACAAACAGTGCCTGGGAGAACTGGATAGCCACATGCAAAAGAATTAGGGTAGACCCTTACTGTATTAGGGTTCTCCAGAGGGACAGAACTAATAGGATATATGTATATATGAAAGGGAGGTTATTAGGGAGAATTGACTCACATTATTAACAAGGCAAAGTCACACGATAGGCCATCTGCAGGCTGGGGAAGAAAGAAGCCAGTAGCAGCTGAGTCTGAGTCTAAAAGCCTCAAAAGAGGGAAGCCAACAGTGCAGCCTTCAGTCTGTGGCCAAACTGACTATCAGAGGGCCCCTGGCCAAACACTTATGTAAATCCCAGAGTGCAAAGGCTGAAGAACTTGGAGTCTGATTTCCAAGGGCAGGAGGAACGGAAGGAAGCATCCAGCACGGGATAAAAATGAAAGCCAAGAGACTCAGCAAGCAAGGTTATCCCACCTTCTTCCACCTGCCTCTTCTAGCCTGCTGGCAGCTGATTGGATGTGCTCACCCACATTAGGGTGGGCCTTCCTCTCCCAGTTCACAGACTCAAATGTCAGTCTCCTCTGGCAACACCCTCATAGACACACCCAGAAACAATACTTAGCAGCCATCTAGGCCTCCTTTGATCCAATTGAGTTGACACCTAATATTTGTGGGGTTTTGTTGTTGTTTTGAGATGGAGTCTCACTCTGTTGCCCAGGCTGGAGTGCAGTGGTTCAATCTCGTCTCACTGCAACCTCTGCCTCCTGGGTTCAAGTGATTCTCCTGTCTCAGCCTCCCGAGTAGCTGGGACTACAGGCGCCCACCACCACGCCTGGCTAATTTTTTGTATTTTTAGTAGAGACGGGGGTTTCATCATGTTAGCCAGGATGGTCTCGATCTCCTGACCTTGTGATCCACCTGCCTTGGCCTCCCAAAGTGCTGGGATTGCAGGCGTGAGCCACCGTGCCCGGCCTGAGTTGACACCTAATGTTAACCATCACACTTACCTAGTACCATATACAGAGATTCACTGAAAATCAACCATAGACCATAAACATTAGACCTAAAGCTATAAAACCTCTAAAAGACAACATAGGAATAAATCTTCATGACCTTAGGTTAAGCATTGGTTTCTTAGATTTGACACCAGTAAAGCACAAGCCACAAAAGAGAAAATAGGTGAATTATCAAAATCAAAAAGATCTCTGCTTCAAACAACACCGTCAAGACAATGAAAGACAGAGAATAGGGACAAAAATTTGCAAATGATATATTTGACAAAGGACTTGTATCCAGAATACATAAAGAACTCTTACAACCCAGTAAAAAGAAATGGCCCAATTTTTTAAGTGAGCAGAGGATTTGAATAGACATTTTCCCAAAGAAAACATACAAGTGGTCAATAAACATGTGAGAAGATGCTTAGAATTCCTAGTCATTAGCAAAATGCAATCAAAACGAGAAATGAAGTATCACTTAATACCCACTAAGATGGCTGTGAGTTTTAAAAAAACAGAAAATAACAAGTGTTGGTGAGGATGTGGGGAAATTGGAACCCTGATGCATTGCTGGAGGGAATGTGAAATAGTACAGCCGCTATGGAAAATAATTTGGCAGTTTCTCAATAAGCCAAACATAGAATTACTGCATGACCCAGCAGTTCCACTTCTGGATATACACTAGAAAAGTTGAAGCAGATTTTCAAACAAAAACTTGTTCACAAGTGTTCACAGCAGTGTTATTCACAATAGACAAAAAAGTGGGAATCACCCAAATGTCTGATGGGTCGATAAACAAAATCTGGTATATCTGTAAAATGAAATATTATTTGGCAGTGAAAAGGAATGGAGTTACTGCTACATGCTATATCCAGATGGGTGAACCTTGAAAACATTATGCTAAGTCAAAGAAGCCAGTCACAGAAGCCCACAGATGTGTGATTCTATCTATGTGAAATGTCTAGGACAGGCAGATCTATAGAGAGAAAGTAGAGCCTGCTTTCCAGGGGATTAGCTGAGATACTGAATGTTAAAGTTCCCAGTATGTGCCTAGGGTGTAACATGCAGTAATACTAGTTTTCCCCTCCTGTGTTATGTTGTGTTTTTGGTATTTGAAGGGGTATAGTTAGGATTTCATAGTCCCGTAGTCCCCAGTGGTGGTTTTTACCCATTCCTTTGTTTTTCACCCTTTCCTTCCTTCATCTTCTTAGTGTCCAAGCCCCTTGTGGTGTAATTCTCTAGTCAGATGCTCTCCTCTCCCTGACCAGTCCTGCTTTTGCCTCCAGGCTCTCAAAAGCCTTGAGCTCAGGCTGGCTGGGTGGGTTATTATGTTTAAGGTTCTGCGTGGGCAGAAATTAGGCCACCTATGTGTTTTAATGTTTAAGTCCAGACTCAGGAATACTGATTTGTTGTTAACCTGATTCATTGTTAACTGATTCATTGTTAAGTGATCAGTATTATCAACACTAAATTATTTGATAAAGCTAAGGCTCTTAATATTGGTAGTTGTTATAAAATGCTGTTTTTAAACATTACAGTTTTCTCATGATTGAGCTTTTTACAGGTTGTACACATGCAGGGTGTTTATCACTGAGCTATGTGCCCAGGGTCACTGGCTGTGACTGACATTTGGAAGCTAATCATAATGCGAGCTGCCACTGTGGAGCGTCTGGTGCTTGTCTTGTTCTGCCTCCTGTAGCCGCCGCCCCCCTCACTGTTGTCAGTCCTCTACAGCTCCTGGCCGCTGTGAGGCCTTTGTCCTGGTACTGCTTGGCCAGCAGAGGGTTCCATAAGCACACAAGGGAAGACACTTGTGGGTCTGTGGTTGGACCTTCCTCGTGTAGGTGTTGTGCTTCACAGCTTTAGTGCTTTCTGATAACATTTCCCCCCACAGTAAAGCATTTATTGTACATTTTAAGAAATATGTTATATAAAGCCTTAAGCAAAAATGTGTTTTGGATCTGGTATAGTAACCCGCTAGAAATGAAATTGTCCAAATTCTTTGAATTAATGGCAAAACTAGCCAGTGCAAAAGCACTTGTTCCTTTAATTTTTTTCATACCAAATCTTTGAACTGGTGATCTAGCTACCACTGTGTTTAATGATCAGTGTCTAAATTTCTCTTCTGTATGTATTTCGTAGGTCTCCATCACATTTTTGCCCAGAGGTAGGGGGGATTATGCCCAGTTTTGGGATGTTGAATGTCACCCTCTTAAGGAGCCTCACATGAAACACACGTTGAGATTCCAACTCTCTGGACAAGTGAGTAGTACACTGAATTTAAGTAAATTATTGTATGTATTTTAAAAACAGAAAGGGAAATTAATAAGAAAAGTTGGCCTGAAAATGCAGAATATAGCCCCATAATCTTAATTTTCTTGTTTGTCTTTATTAATTGACATGTTTGAGGACTGGATTTGGCTGTATTGTTCATACAGCCCATGAAACCCATGTTTGACTTAGTTATATAAGAAACTCTGTGCGTGTGCATCATGTATGCACGTGGGCACATGAGAGAGAGGAACCAGGCAGGACAGAGTACAGAGCTTGCAATTTAGGGGATTTAAAAATCTTAAATTGCCTTTTAAAAATTTTTAAAGGAAATGATAGAATTCAAATAAGTAAATGTCCATATATTTTCTTAGTTTTCATTTCTTCTCCATTACCCTGATTTTTCTGTATAGAGCATCGAAGCAGAAAATGAGCCTGAAAACGCATGCCTTTCCACGGATTCCCTCATTAAAATAGATCATTTAGTTAAGCCCCGAAGACAAGCTGTGTCAGAGGCTTCTGCTCGCATACCTGAGTATGTTGTTTTTGTGATTCTTATGAGTTTTTTGCCAGTACTTTATTGAGGAATAGAGTCAGTAAAATGCTCGATGACTTTACCTGAGTTCACATGTGTTACCAGCACTCCAACCAAGATACAGAATATTCCTCTCGCCTGGAAAGTTCTTACGTGTCCCTTTGCAGTCAAGATTTGTCCTGTTCTGATTTCTGTCATCATAGATTCATTTTGCTTGAACTTCATATATATACATATGTATGTATATATTATTTGTGTCTGGCTTCTTTTTCTCAACATACTATTTTTAAAAATCCATTCATGTTATTGAATGTACCTATAGTTCATTCCTTTTTATTGTTTAGTATTCCATTAAATGAACGTATCACAATTTATTCATTTTCCTGTTGACTTTTGGATGTCTTATAATTTGGAATGATTATTAATTAAGGTGCTATGAATATTACTGTATGTGCATTTCTAAAGATGACATACATTTTTGTTACTTTTTAGTAAAAATACCTACTTTTACCCACAATTGCCAGGTCACATGATAACCATGTGTTGAACTTTAAAATAAACTGCCAAATAGTTTTCCCTAAATAGTTGTACCATTTTATGTTCCCATAAGCAGCATATGAAAGTAGATTCTTAAAAAGCTTTAAAATGTAAAACTTATACCAGCTGCATATATAGCTTTAATGAGAATATTATTTAGTATTCTACCTTATGAAAATATTTCTTATAATCCTTAATTAACTAGTAATTAGGTCTAATTAAGTTCTTGAGGAGGATGCCTGGAAGGACAATATATGTTAAATATCTGCTGAATTTAATATAAATTTAGTCATTTATTTTTTAATGGGAGCCAATAATGCATTTGGAAGAAATTAGAGCCCTCTAATGAATGCATGTTCTTGGCACACTCCCTCCAGGCTGTTATCCCTTGCTTCTCTCTTGCTCTCTGAGCCCCGCGCCTCCACGGCTCCCTTCTGGAGACACAGCCTCGCCAACCCAGAGCCCACACGGGCTGCGGGGAAACAAATGAGAAACTGGGAGAAGTGACAGAGGCAGCTTGGTCTGTGAAACCTGGGAAGGAGTTCCCTGAAAGGGGACATTTAAGTTGAGGAGGATGAGTGGAAACGGCCTAGGTGAGGAGGGTCGGAGAAGTTCCCAGGAGAAGTTCAGTGTGAAAGGGGAGCGGTGGGGGGCAAGGCCAGAGCTGGGCCTAGGAGGTGGTTGCTTTTCTGGAGAGCTGGGAAGCCAGGGAGTGACATGATCAGGTATGCGTGTGTAGGACAATCCCCTGGCTGTGGTATGACTGATAAGAAGGAGGTGAGGAGGGGCTATTTTAAAGGAGTCCAGGAGTAAAATAGTGTCAAGGAATAGGAAGAGAACAGGCAGACTGGAGATAGGAGGGCCTCTGCAATGGACTGGATAAAGGGGGATGGCTGTGAGAGGGTCGGCTCCCAGATACCATTCAGCAAACACAAGTGGAGGATCAGGTTTGAGGACAAAAATCACAAGTTCATTTTTGTATTTGTGGAGACTGAAGGTGTTTGAGCTATCCTGAGGGACCATTGTGTAGTGACTGAATAGACAGGGCTGCTGGGGGGTGCCGAGCTAGGTGTGAGGGGAAGGTCAGATGTGCAGAGAGTTGGGGGTGGAGGGGAGCCTGCAGAGACCCGGGAGTGGCCGGAGAAAGGGGAGGCAGCTGTGCAGGGTTTGGGAAGCCCAGGCAAGAGCCAGTGCCACCACCAGCAAACATTGCCTGGAGGCCACACCTGCATCAGGCACTTGGAGCAGCCTGTGTCCCTGTGATAGTGAAGTACAGTCGGTACTGCAGCGTGACGGGGCCAAGCGAAATGAACTGAGGTAAAGGGCCACCTTCATACAAACTGGGCTTCTGGCAGGTAGAGACCCAGGCTGTGAGGAGAGTGAGGCCTATCCAGCACCCTTTATGAGAGGATTCCTGCTGTCATCCTCTTCACATAAATTAGATAAGTCGTCATTACAAAACTTATATTTGAAAATAAATCACCAGGAAAACATAAATTAATGCAATACTACATAATTTTAATATATAAAAACAGTTTAAGTTACTGTGGATTTCAGATTCTTAACTTTTACACCTATTCCCAAAGCAGGCAGCTTGATGTGACTGCTCGTGGAGTTTATGCCCCAGAGGATGTGTACAGGTTCCTGCCGACTAGTGTGGGGGAATCACGGACACTTAAAGTCAATCTGCGAAATAATTCTTTTATTACACACTCAGTAAGTTGGAAATATTACTATGGGTTTTGGAAAAATACATGCATTCAACTCTGATAACAAACATTTTCCTGATGATTCTATAGACTATATTTAAGTTGTAAGAATGAGGTAATTTTTCTTTTTTTGGAGATGGAGTCTCGCTGTCGCCCAGGCTGAAGTGCAGTGGTGCGATCTCGGCTCACTGCAAGCTCCACCTCCCGGGTTCATGCCATTCTCCTGCCTCAGCCTCCTGAGTAGCTGGGACTACAGGTGCCCGCCACCACGCCTGGCTAATTTTTTGTATTTTTAGTAGAGACGGGGTTTCACCGTGTTAGCCAGGATAGTCTTGATTTCCTGACCTCATGATCTGCCTGCCTCGGCCTCCCAAAGTGCTGGGATTACAGGCGTGTGCCACCACGCCCGGCCATAATGAAGTAATTTTTAAAAATGCAATATAAGGCCAGGTGCAGTGACTCACACCTGTAATTCAGGACTTTGGGAGGCCAAGGCAGGAGGATTGTTTGAGCCCAGGAGTTTGAGACCAACCTGGGCAATATAGTGAGACTCCATCTCTACCAAGAAAAAAAAAAAAATTAACCGGGCATGGTGGCAGGTACCTGTAGTTCCAGCTACTTGTGGGGGCTGAGCTGAGAGGATCGCTTTAGGCTGGGAGGTTGAGGCTGCAGTGAGCCATGATTGTGCCACTGCACTTCAGCCAGGGTGACAGAGCAAGACCCTGCCCCCATCCCCCCAGAAATTCCTTAATATTTTATTTGAACATAAACTCACTGGAAGTTTATAACCCTTTACTTGAAAATCAAAAATTTGTTTTATATTTTAATTTTTAACTTTTTCTTTTTCTTCTGTACTATTATACCCACATATTTCTGGACAACCTTTACTTTAGTTAAAACTAGATTAAATTCATGTTAAAATTTTCTTAAATATGTTTTCATTACATTAGCATTTATTGTACTACCTAATTTTGTGGCAATACCTAAATTTACAAAATGTATCTGTAATAAATAAATGCTTGGTATGCTTATATATGCTAAAAGATCTAATTTTCATAACTTTATAAAGTGTTTTCTATTAAATTCCAGCTGAAGTTTTTGAGTCCCAGAGAGCCATTCTATGTCAAACATTCCAAGTACTCTTTGAGGTAAGTTTATCGCAGATCACAGTGTTCTCATCAGCGATGCAGGACTTTCATCTCTTGGGAGTTGGGGCTTGTGAGGTCTCCTCTGCTGCAGGTCCTCCATATTCCTCACCAGCACCAAACAGCATTAGGCAGAGTCTCCGCAAGTAGAAGCAGAGAAAAGGAGCCTGCAGGGGGACAGCTCCTGACCGTCCGTGGTGCACTCAGCGGTGCCACAGTGCACAGCATTTGGGCTGGTGTGACTCCTCCCACCCAGGATTTGCAGCCACATAAATCTTAGAGCTGTAATTATCTTAAGATTGACTTTTAGAGTAGTTCCTCTTTGAAATGTTATTTGCACTGGTATGCTGAGAGTCAAGGACTTAGATTTTCATTAACTGGGACAAAAACCTTTCCGAGTTAATTGGGAAAACTTTTATTGTGGTGTTTTCCAGTTGCCATTCTTTAGACACTCCTTACTGTTCTTAATCAGGGCCTCATTTTCTTGTCGCTCTTGCTAATTTTCTTTTCTATATGATGCACATTTAGGTTGAACCTCGAACTGGGTTGTCACTGTTATTTAGAACTTAATAGTTAGGGTTCTGTTGGGCTTAATGCTGAAGAATAATTTTAATTTCATCTTTGAATCTTTAAGTCATTTAATTATTGTAAAGTCTCTCATTTTAGCATTAGGAGACTATTCCAGAAACGTGTTCTATTCTATGAAAATTTGGACCACTCTGCAAACATTCTAGGCCTGCCATTTATGCACTTACTAAGACCAGCGGTGCTGTACAGTTGAAGCTCACAGCCCTGGATACTGGGAAGATGGCTTGATTGAGGACTGTTCCTTCTACCTTACTCTTTCTTTTTATTCGTTTATCTCTCACACCACCTCTTCCTTCTCCTATGGACTATAAAATGTTTTAATATGCTTGAGGGCTAAACCCTTCCTTTCCCTCCCAGGAGACTGACCTAAAGGCACAAACTATAGATTTTAGTTCTGAAAATTCAACAATGAATACATCTAAAAATTGTCATAAACTTGATAAACTCTTTGGCCTCAATTTCCTTATTTGTAAAATAGAGATGCCAGTGCTAGCTACTGACAGCATAGAATTGTGAGGAATGTAAGAGACGTGGTAATAATGCCCAGACATAGCAAGCGTCAGGTGTTAACATCATCATCATCATCATTAAATCTCCCCTGTAGGTGACCTTGGCTGGCAGGATGCATCAACACTCACTCTACAGATTTTGATAGAACCTCATTTTATTATCAGTGTGTCTTCATTTAATCCCTATGACAACTACATAGAAGAGAAAGGCCCAAGTTTAAAAATCAGCCAAATCCAAGTTTTCCAACTTCTGTTCTCCAAGTTCTCCTCTCATAGTAGTCTGTGGATCTCCAGTTATTGTAGGCTGCCCCAATTGATTTGAGACTAGTGATGCTCTAGTGTGTGTAATAATAGGTTGGAACTACTAAAATACATGGTAGCACAACTGCAGAGGCAATTAGTTTATTCAGAAAAAGATCATTTAAATTTCTAATTGTTGTAACTATTTTTAGTAACTGAGTACAAATAGATACTGAATAAATTATCCTGAACACTGTTATTATCTAAACTCAAATTTTATCATAACTGCATTATTCATTCTGCTTCCTCAGATTGGTTCACATCCCACATCTTCACCAGCTTTTTGCAGGGTATATTTTTAAACATGCAGTGGATCAATGGAATACTTCTGTTCAAACTGGCATACATCTGTCACAAATTGGAGGGACTTTAGATTTTTATTTCAAGGAGCTCTTCTTACCTTAAAAAATATTTTTTTTAGGCCGGGTGTGGTGGCTCACACCTGTAATCCCAGCACTTTGGGAGGCCGAGGTGGGCGGATCATGTGAGGTCAGGAGTTTGGACCAGCCTGGCCAACATTATGAAACCCCATCTCCACTAAAACTACAAAAATTAGCCACGCATGGTGGCAGGCGCCTGTAATCCCAGCTACTTGGGAGACTGAGGCAGGAGAATCCCTTGAACCTGGGAGGCAGTTGTAGCGAGCTGAGATCACGCCACTGTACTCCAGCCTGGGCAACAAGAGTGAAATTCTGTCTCAAAAATAAATAAATAAATAAATAAATAAATAAATAAAATATTTTTAAAAGCTTCTAAACAAAGTTTCATTTAAAAAAATTATCTTGAAGAGTCTAGTACCAACTTTAAAAAAACAATATTTACATATACCTCATCCTCATCTGTAGTTTTGATAAAGCATCATTATTTAAAATAAACGTGTCAAATTATGGCTTTATGTCACTGTTCTTCATTTTATGGCTAGGTATGAGGCAGTCAAAACTTTCCTGCAGTTAAACAGTCATTTTCCAACTTTCGTTATTGAATATGTTGTCATTTCAAATTCTTTTTTGATGTTATATTCTTTGCTTAATTTGCCTTCACAGATTTTTTTTAAAGAATTGCATTTCTGCCAAAATTTGTGGGCCAATTCAGATTTGACTCTTTCCAGAGAAAGAACCTAAACCTATTTCATCACAATAGTGCTACAGATGGCAGAGTCTATTTCTGATATGGAGTGTAGGGACAAGACCAACTGAGTGGAAATCAGATAAGGGGATTTTTGAAAGATGCCTAAAACATTTTTAATGAGAAACTCAAATTTTATAAATGAGATGACATTTTGCTTAGCTTCAACTTGTGTTCTATAAACCACTTTTGAGATATGAAATGTGTTCCTTGCTGGTCATGTAAAAGTAGACATTTTTGTGGACGTTAACTTGTAGACTTGCCGTTCCAGTGCTTGAAATTAAGAGTCATAAATTACAGCCCTGCATTCCTGTGCAGCCTGTGTCACATTAATGGCATCTGAAGGAACTTAGAAACGTGAGAAAATATTTTTAAATTAAGCAAAATTTGGACAGTTCAATTAAGTTAGCATTTAAAATAGTATTGCAAGGTGCATAGTTTGTACTCTGAACATATTTAAATCTTTTAAAACTTTAATGCTTTGAAGATAAATTTGAATGAAATAATTTTATACTCTATTAGTGGCGGACACTTAAGTTATTCTGATTATGGTGAGTTTCCAGAAAGTCTTCATCGATATTAACTATCACTATAGGACTACAGGGTAAATGCATAATAGTACCGATTTCAGCAATAGCTTTAATAGCAGCAGTTCATTGTAAATTTGGTAAAGTATGAGTAAGAAAATCATGTGTATAAAGCACTAATTCTGTGATCTGTTTAACTAAATGAACTAAACTCTGGGTTATAGGAAACTTTTTATTTTACGCAAAGAAAGGTGGAAACACTGGCTCCTTTATAACAGAGAATGACCTGTGTTGACCTTGGAGAAGCAGCAGGACAGTAGAGGCAGATACCACAGGAACCCCAGTGACAGTTCTTACCACAGAACTGAAGTCATGGGGACTTACGGCATTGTGTGCTATTGTATTTGTCCCAAACACGAGACACTGTGACTTTAGACAAAGGTTCACAAAACATAATTGCCAGATGAGAGCAACAGTTAGCTTGCCTTGGCAGTGGAACAAAATCTGTGTTCTTAAAGCCCTGAGAAGCAATTCCCAGCCTTTAGTTAATCACATTTTTCATTTGTTAGATCACTGTGTGCTCTATGACACCATTAACTACACATTTCCAAAGTAATAATAGGATTGTAGTCATCTGTACGGTACAGGAGATGATTACTTACAAATATGCACTTTTTCCAAGGCCACCGGAAGGCCTGGTGGGGCTGCTCTCCGAAAGCTCCAGCACTAGCACAGGAAAGTGGCTGCTCCTTATAGGCTGTAAGCTGATTCTAGCTTAAGGAGGCAGAAGAGTTCCCCCAAGAAGGTACAGGGGTTTTGCTCAGTGCAGAGGTGGGTGAACACGAATGTATGATAGATTATAAGTAAGGTAATAGGGAAAAGGAAACATTACTAACAGGTTTTCTTGTAAAGGTTCTTTTTTGAGGGTTCTGAGGGATCATCTCTTTCTTATATCTTTTTTAAAAGAATTTATGTTTCTACTTAGTCCCAAAAAGCATCTTTCTCTTAACCTATTATTTTATGAGCATCTAACCCCAGCTGAGGTGTTGTAGCTAATAGGTTTCACCTCAACTGTGCCCTCATGTCCTTGCACAGTGCAGGGTGCACAATCCTGGCAGACCCTGCATGTCATTTGGGAGAGAAGGACACTTCCTAGAAAAGTGACAAGCCAAGGAATAGAGTTATCATTGAGCTGCAGTGACTTCTCACCCATGTGTGGGAACAAATTTTATTACCTTTTTCAGTTTCTTTGATAATGGTGGTACCTTGTATGTGCTAGTGTACTGGCTTTTTTTCTGTGGAAACTGTTCCTTTAAAAAAATGTTTTGGGCCGGGCATGGTGGCCCATGCCTGTGATCCCAACATTTTGGGAGGCCAAGATGGGCGGGTCATCTGAGGTCAGGAGTTCAAGCCAGCCTGGCCAACATGTGAAACCCTGTCTCTACTAAAAATGCAAAAAGCAGGCCAGGCGTGGTGGCTCATGCCTGTAATCCCAGCACTTTGGGAGGCGGAGGCGGGTGAATCACGAGGTCAAGAGATCAAGACCATCCTGGCCAACATGGTGAAACCCCGTCTCTACTAAAAATACAAAAATTAGCTGGGCAAGGTGGCGCATGTCTGTAATCCTAGCTACTCAGGAGGCTGAGGCAGAAGAATCGCTTGAACTTGGGAGGCACAGGTTGCAGTGAGCCGAGATCGTGCCACTGCACTCCAGCCTGGCAAAAGAGCGAGACACCGTCTCAAAAAAACAAAGTAGCTGGGCCTGGTGGCATATGCCTGTAGTCCCAGCTACTCAGGAGGTTGAGGCAGGAGAATGGCTTGAACCAGGGAAACAGAGGTTGCAGTGAGCTGAGATCGTGCCAGTGCACTCCAGCTTGGGCGACAGAGCGAGAATCCGTCTGAAAAAAAAAAATGTTTTGAAAGGAAGGAAGGAAGTGTGGTTGCTAGAATTTGTAGGTTCCACTAAGCCCTTTCCATGTAGATGGGGCCTGCAGGGAGTTGGGGGCTGAGTGTGCACAGCCTGATGGCCTCTCTGCTCCCTAGATGCATTTCTGCTCTGCGTGCCTTTGCAATTACATCTATCATTAGCTAGAGAGAGGATCTGAACTAGACCTCCCCACTGGGTTCAGAGGACTTTCCTGCTACGTTTTCCCGTGTGTGTGTGTGTGTGTAGAGATTAAATTAGTTCTTAATAATAGTATTACAAAGTACTTTTTAAAATATATCCATCTTGCTGGGAGTGTTCTATAGCTGTATTAAATGTTGTGGTTCTTTCTAAATTGCATTCCATTTTATTCAGTGTATCTGTAAATCTAAAGCAGATGATATATTTTTAATCACAATATACTTAAATTTTCAGGTTAATATAGAACAATTCTATATTCTGTGGTGAAATTTATTAATAATGAGTTCTTCCAGAGATTTTTTTGGGGCTATTTTATTATTTTTAGTAATTCATAAGTTATAAAGCCTCTTAAATAGGCAAATGGTACTATATTTATCCAAGTATTGACCACCAACATGAAAGAGAAAATTGTAGCTAATGCCATGAGCCAGGTTAGATTTTTTTTAAAAAGTACGTTATCTTTGACATGGTAAAACAAATGTAATGCATTTGGGGAAAATAACCCAGACTTTAAATAAAAACATATAGAGATACACATACACACCTTTGCTCTATATAGATATATTTAAGAACATACACTATTTGTGTTATCAGTTATATCCAGGAAAAGGGCTTTGAAATACTGAAGCTGTTTTCTAAACCTCATGCCCAGTGTACTCTTGTGCACCCAAGAGCGACACTGCTGGGATTTTCAGGACAGATGCTGGAAACCGAAACGTACATCACTTCTGGTTGCCAGGCTTTAAAACACACAGCTGTGAGACGAGACTAAGGGGTGAAGTACCTTCCCTGTGAGCTCAGAACTTTCACTTAAAAACGCCTAAGCCTAGAGGTTGATGACATCACCTGGGCTGTGTGTAATGTGTGTGTAGCCTCATTCACACTGTGAATAACTTGTTAAATTGCATATTTTGAGGTGTATTTTGAAGCTCTTAGGACATAGTTTTAGGGACAAAAACAAACCCCCTAGAATACTGTTTTTAACCATAGGGCACTTGTTACCTGCCTCTATATACTGTAATCTGAAAGTAAAGTTTCTAGAATATTTTTGATGAAAGTTTCGGGCCGGGCATGGTGGCTCACGCCTGTAATCCTAGCACTTTGGGAAGCCAAGGCGGGTGGATCACTTTAGGCCAGGTGAAACCCCGCCTCTACTAAAAATACAAAAATTAGCTGGGTGCGGTGATGGGCGCCCGTAATCCCAGCTACTCAGGAGGCTGAGGCAGGAGAATTGCTTGAATCTGGGAGGTAGAAGTTGCAGTGAGTCAAGATCATGCCATTACACCCCAGCCTGGGCTACAAGAGTGAAACTCCGTCTCAAAAAAAAAAGGATCATATGAATTTTAGAGCAAAAACTGCACAGCCCATTAATGATAGGGTTGGGACAAGTTGTTTTAATCTTTCCAGTGCAATATGCTGTCTGGACTGAGTAAAACGGGCATTTAGGGTGTTCCCGAACCCTTTCTTAGGTAGATAGTTTTTGCAGGCAGAATACAAAGCTGTATGTATGATAGTTTAGACCTCTTATTTTCCTTTTTATATATTAATAGTTACTGGATAGCCAGGAATATATATGTATGCAATACTGTTTTAATCCAGTTTTACATTTTTCTCTCCTTTGTGTTATTTTCTCATTAAATAATAGCATCCAAGAAATCATAAATACATTTAAGCTGAATGTGGCTTGACTGAGCTCTTTCCTCAACACCTGAGCCAGGCACTGTGCTGCCTGGGACAGGGTCACGGGTGCTGTCATGACATGCTGCTGTCATGTGCCTCTCTCTTTCCAGAGCCCAGCATTACATCAACATGCCCGTGCAGTTCAAACCGAAGTCCGCAGGCAAATTTGAAGCTTTGCTTGTCATTCAAACAGATGAAGGCAAGAGTATTGCTATTCGACTAATTGGTGAAGCTCTTGGAAAAAATTAACTAGAATACATTTTTGTGTAAAGTAAATTACATAAGTTGTATTTTGTTAACTTTATCTTTCTACACTACAATTATGCTTTTGTATATATATTTTGTATGATGGATATCTATAATTGTAGATTTTTTTTTTACAAGCTAATACTGAAGACTCGACTGAAATATTATGTATCTAGCCCATAGTATTGTACTTAACTTTTACAGGTGAGAAGAGAGTTCTGTGTTTGCATTGATTATGATATTCTGAATAAATATGGAATATATTTTAATGTGGTATATCCAGAAATTTTTCAGTGAGCTTGTCTTTTTCTATGCTGTCATACAGAAATTAGAATGTCACTTTATTCTGTTAAGTATTTTCCAGCTTCTGGGTCTGTTCTGTGATTTTTATCCTCCATCACACAGTTTCCTTTCTCCTGAGAAATTCCTTCTCTGTTCCTCTGTCGTTTAGCCAGTTGCCCAGAGTAGAAAGGACAACTTACTTTTCAAGCAACTGGTTATTTTACTGAGGGGAAGTCTTCATAGTCTGTGCAAACACAGTGAAGGAGGTTCCCACGTTGTTATCTTGAGTCTTTACCTCTCCTCTGAGCTCACATACTCTATGTAAAGCTAGACAGAACAACTGCTGCAGAAGCTGGTACAGATGGGGTAGGTTCCAGCAGGATACAGGGAGGGAAACAGCAGGCCCCGAGAGCAGTCTGTGGTAGGCTTGAGGTCAAGGTGGTGACACAGTTTTACCCAGGAGGAACGTAGTTATTTATTGCTCTTCTCACCATTATTAGAGAGTCTCCTGATGAAGCTTTCTGACCCCCAGCTCATTGCCTTTGACTATGAAGCAACAAAATCCCAGATTGTGTAGTAGCTCAGGGATGATCACAATTGGATATTATGTGGAGTGGAAAGACCTCAGGGCTTGCAGAAAGCTGGCCGGAGGACTTAAACTAATTACGGTTTAAGAGCAATGATTGTGAGCTTGATAGAAAAACAGATCCCTTTTTTCTTCTTCCACTTCACTTTACTTTTGCCAAGTAATTTTTGCTTAGAAATCAAATTTGTAAAAACATTGTTTTCACAAGTTAAACAGGTGGTACTTTTACTGTTACTGCTTGACTTCTGTTCTAGATTTTGTGCATCAAATATGAGATGACCTCATGCTTGAATTTGTGCTTATTTTTCAACAGTCAGCCTTAAACATTTTAAAACCATGCTATTGCTTTTTAAGACTGTTTGCCATGGTCTTTTAAGTGTTTGCCAAGGTCAGTTTCTAGCAGTCATAATAGTTTCAATTCTGTGCAACTGTTACTTTGCCTTTAGTTTATACTCAGAAGGTCAAAAAACAGGGTTAAATCATAAAACTGTAAAGGTGACTCTTATTTATTTATTTATTTTGAGACAGAGTCTAGCTCTGTCACCCAGGCTGGAGTGCAGTGGCACAATCTCGGCTCACTACGACCTCCACCTGGGATTCAAATGATTCTCCTGCCTCAGCCTCCCGAGTAGCTGGGATTACAGGCGCCCACTGCTATGCCAGCTAATTTTTGTGTTTTTAGTAGAGACGGGATTTCGCCATGTTGGCCAGGCTGGCCTTCAACTCCTGACCTCAGGTGATCTGCCCGCCTTTGCCTCACAAAGTGCTGGGATTGCAGGCATGAGCCACCATGCCTGGCCAAAGGTGACTCTTCTTTAAAAGTGACTTTAAGGGATCTGCAGTTTGTCCTGTGCCTCCATGATTTGGAAACATGATGCTTGGCATTTTAAGAGCACGTGGATATGAACAAATGATTTGTGCAACCGGTCGCCACTCCTAAAGCAAATGCAGACTACGCTGCCTTCAAGACAGTGCCAACATGAAAGAGCAGTGCCCAGGCAAGGTTGCAGCAGAAGCTTGGCTTTAGCAAGGCTTCTATCGGAAATCTGTCTCTGTTCTTTCCCATCCCTTCCCACATTGATGTATTGAGTCTCCACCTCTCTTCTGAGCTCCTGACTCTTGGGTCCAGCCAGATGTTTCCATTTGATTATCATGTAGGCGGCTCAAACTTCTGATTTCCCTCCCTGCCTCACGGGCTTCGCCTTGCTTTCCTCATTCTACCAACCCATTTCCTTACTCTCAAGCCCTCATGTTGTTCCCTCTAAATTGTGCCTCTAACAAATCCTCATCCGTCCGTCTCAGCGGTGGCCACAGCAGCCTGAGCTCAGTCATCTCTAAGGCCACTGCAGTCGTCTCCTCACCAGACCACCTGCTTGCTCTTAGCTCCAGAGCTTTCTCTCCACAGAAGACAGAGTTACCTTTTGAAAGAGGTAACTGCTCATATGTGAGGATAGTCGCTTGCACGTGGCATAAAGCCCAGATTCCTCCCTGTGGTCTAGAGGTCCTCAACCCCGGCCACTGCCGTCCTCCCTGAGCTCCAGCTGAGTGGCCTCCCTGCTCTTCCAGCCAGCTCGGTGCTCATGTCTCAGGCTTTGGCGTGGCCAGCTCCGCTTCTTAGAGAGGCTCTCCTGCCCCATCCAAGGCAAACTCCTCCTCCGCACATCACACTGTCCATTGTGATATGGCCCTCATGTCTGCCGCATGTGTTCCTGCTTGTTTGCTCTCCCTCCCGTGGAATGTGAGCTCTGCATGACAGGACACCTGGCTGGCCCTGCTCACCCGCATCCCCAGCACCCGGACAGCCTCGCGTGGCCTGCAGGAGTGTGACTGACCACCCAGTGGCTCCGGTGCGTTTGCCACACTCTCCTGTTTTGGAAGGCTGTCTGCTCACCGCCCTGCTGCAGATGCCCAGCTGTTTCTCCCCACTCCCAGTAAACACTGTCTAAGGAGAGCCTCCACTCTTGCCCCAAGATTTCTTACCGGTTTCTTATGCGTCTCCAGGACATACTTCCTAGTAGTAACAGCTAAATGTTTACTGGTACCTCCCATGTGCCAAGCGGTGTCCTAAGTGCTCTGTGTCTGCTGTGGTACTTAATTCTCAACAGCTTTATAGAGATTGGGCTTTTTATGACGGAGGGACCTGAGAGTGGAGAGGAGGGACAGAGCCCTTCCTCCTATGGTGGTCCGTCCACAGTGGCATCTGTGGACAGACAGACGGATTTATAGGGGGCTGGGGCTGGGGCTGGTATGGCCCATGGAGTTGATACTTGTATTACGTAAAGAAAGTAAGGCTCAGAGGGGTTAAGTAATTAACCAAAAGTCACACAGTTAAAAAGTTTGAGCTGGGATTCAAACCTTGTTTTTTTCTGACTTAGGTACCCAGTTACAGATGGCAGAAACTGTTCTTAGCGTACAGAAAATGTAATATTAGTATATGGCTGCTTTTAAAAGTTTGTGTTTGGTTGTAAAGCAGCCCTAAGATTGTAAATCAATGTGTCCTGCCAGCTGAGATTACTGGAGTCCACAAGAGTGAGGATGCTTCTCTTGTCAAGCAGGTAAGACATTCTGCAGGCAAAACTTAAAGTTCTATAAAGCTCAGTGATGATGAGTGTGCATCATTACTGATTTAATGAGTCCAGAAACAAGACCGTGTAAGAGGGCATCTGTTTTTAGTTTTCAGTAAAGGTTGGGATGATTTTATATATGCAATACATAGATTTTATGGGGGACAGATTTCTGGGCAGAATTACACTGGGCAGAATTACACAAGTTCACAACTGTGAACTTGTTCTCTTTCTTAACTAACATTCCCCCTTTTCAATTCAGTATTTTAAAAATTTTGATACTTAACATGATAGATTATTTTATAGAAGGTTGACGAAAGCCTTGCTCTAAAGAGAAAAACTATTTTCCCAGCCTTTTCCTGAATTAGATCATTTTTTAATATGTCTTTTTCATTAATGAAAACCCACTTGTCAGTTCTCTTAAAGGTGCATTTCCAGGCCACTGCACGTTTTTGCTACCCAACTCGGTTAGGATGTATGGGTTTCATATTGATGCTTCCTAAACTCTCAGAGCAGATTCATTTGGCATCTGATAAATTTTACTCACTCTTTAACTTTTATGCAAGTTTTTGGGTTTGCTAGTTGGCTTTTATTGAATTTCAAAATGCCACTTTGCGAACCCCACAAACACAGGCCCAGCTTCTTGTCGGTTCACCTGTCTGGTGTCACTGCCATACACACTTAGGACTCCTTGCTCCACACCTCCTTCTAGGTCCAAAAATCCCACAGGACCACTTTTGGGGAAATTGTTTGATACGAATTTATTTTTCTTTAAATAAGGATTAGTTTGTTGACTTGTTTTGTGTTTTTACACTATTTCCTGTATTACCTGAGCATGGATAGGAGAATGAACAGATAACTATAAAAATGTTCAGAGCAATGCCATTCTAAAAATAGTTCCTTTGTAAATAGGATTATTAGAGTAAGAAATAGGCGGATGCCTAGGCAGCTTCTAAGGGGGCCCACCATGGTCCCCACGTGGCCTTGTGCAGTCCTTCCCTCCAGCCCCTTGTTGCCAGCCAACAGAAGGCCTCCACATTGAGGGAAATTTCACCTGCCTGATCCCATCACAAAAGATTCCAACTCTTACCTGGCTACCAGACCCTCAGTAAAGCAAGCTGCCATCCCAGGGAGGGCCACATGGCAAGGAATCAAGTGAGGCTGGAATTGACTGGCAGCTAGCTGCGAACTGAGGCTCCCAGCCCAGCAGGCCAGAAGGAAGTGGATCCTGCTGGCACCAAGTGAAGGCACTTGGAAGTAGGTCCTTCCTCAGTCGGGCCTCAGATGAGACCCCGTTTCAGGTGACACCACACCTGCAGCCTGAGAGCCCACAACAGAGGACCCAGCTAAGCTGTGCCCGGATTCCCGATCCCAGATGCTGGAAAATCCATGCTTGTTGTTTGAAGCCTTGGCGCCTGTGTAAATTCGTTCCACAGCATCAGATAACTAACACAGTGGGTGTTTAATTAAAGAGAAACATCACTGCAGATACAACCAGCTCTTTGAAATCAGCCACCTCGGTGGTAAATAGTTGCTTATAAAAGATTGAGACAAGCCAACAACTGTTGATGTTTTGTGATTAAAAACTCTTTTAACCTTTAATAAAACACACACTCCCATCTTTTGTTTCACTTTCACTATTTTTTTTTTTTTTTTGAGACAGAGTTTTGCTTTTGTTGCCCAGGCTGGAGTGCAATGGTGCGATCTCAGCTCACTGCAATCTCTGCCTTCTGGTTTCAAGTGATTCTCCTGCCTCAGCCTCCCGAGTAGCTGGGATTACAGGCACCCACCACCACGCCCAGCTAATTTTTGTATTTTTAGTAGAGACAGGGTTCCACCATGTTGGCCAGACTGGATTCTGACCTCATGATCCGCCCACCTCAGCCGCCCAGCGTGCTAGGATTACAGGCGTGAGCCATCGCGCCTGGCCACATTTTTAATTTTATGCCTCGGTGTAAACGTAGGCGCACTGGTAAAAGATCCTGTAAATTAAATACATGCCAATGTAAAGGAGTAGAAGGATTCAGAACTTGGGGAACAGTAAGGGAGATTATGGAAATGAAAGTAAACGTGACCCATCTGGTCTTTAAGAGATTCGCTTGTTAAGGTGGGAGAGGGGTGCAGTGAGGATGCTAACACCCCTCAAAAGAGAACCCGACTCTGGAGGCTGACAGCCAAGGCCTTGGGCTTTGGAGAGTGGCACTGAGTGAAGGTGGAGTTGAGCAAGTGAAGCCGCGGTTGGAGCCAGAATCCTCCCTGGTGTGTTCATGACAGTTCTCATCCTGCTGTGTCCTGTACCCACCCAGAAGATGCACAGGAGCACATGTCACTGGTGGGTAGGTTCTGTGAGCATGTTGGCATGGAGAGCCAGGCCAGGCAGCCCTCTTCCCAGTATGACTTAAGAGGGGGAAGGACTCCCCCAGCCCCATCCCCACTGGGTGCAGCCAGATTCTGCTTACGTTTTGGTTGCCCCATGAAATCGCCCTTCTGTCGAATCAGTGTGAGGAGAGGCGGTCATTTATGCCTTGCCGTGCACGAGACGCTGAGGCAGGGCAGGGAAGGAACGCACATCATCTGAGCAGACTCCCAGGGGCGTCCTCAGGATGTGTCCCACGTGGACAGAAAGGCTGCTGGGAGATCTGGGGAGGGTGCAGAGGCCAGGCCTTGCCATATCACAGTTTTGCAGAGGCCACCTCTGTCTGTGCGACGTGTACATTTTCAGTCTTGGAAGTTGGTCTTCAGCAGCCACCCTGGCCCTGTCTTTATGGAAGTGTCTAGAGAGCTCCATGTGCTCTGCTGGTGGAGCCTGCTCACCCTCGTCCTGTGTCTCTGCAGCCTCGTTTCCCCTCACTTGCTCCTCATGTCACATCCGCCCTCATACCCCTGGAGTGGGGCAGCTTCTTCCCAACTTGGGCCCCATCACCTCCTGTCTTCTACCAGGACACCTTCCCCAGCAGGAGGATGTCTCCTTCCTGCCTGCCAGGTCCTCAGGGAAGATGGCCCACCCGCTAGTGAGGAACTGCTGGACGATTCTCTGTTGAGCGTCTGTTCTGCTGATTAAACCAGAAGTACCGTGAAGTAGGGACCAGGGCTGTGGTCACCCCCAAAGCCTTGGTGCCCAGAGCAGAACCAGCGTGTGGTGGGGCTCAGACCTTGTGAGAAAATGGATGCGTTGTCCAGGGAGGCCTCTGTGTCTTTAGGCAATGGAAATGTCAAGAGGATGTGGACACTAGTTTAACATAGCAGTGCATTTATATTTCAAGCCAAACGCACACCATGTGAGTGAAGAGACGCTTAAAACTGAAGTCGGGAGCAGGCCAGGACTGTTCACCACAGCTGCATACCGCATGGCAGGAGGGGCCTCTGATGGCCACCTGGCCCTGGAGGACGGGAAGAGATGAGCTGCGAAAGATCTGAAAGAGGGAGGCCAACATGTCATTCACAGCTGACTTCATTGTTGATAGGGAATTCCAAGAGAATTCCTCCTGGAAATGATAAGCAGTAAGAGATGTGTACCTAGGAATGCGACGGTGCCTAATTGATATATACAAATCAATAGTCTTCCTATACATAAGGAAATAATGAACGACCAGAAAACAGCGCAAGACAAAACAGCAGAAATAAGTTTAGAAATGTGTGAAGTGTATACAAAGGAAACTGTCAGGTTCCTCTGGAGCACATCGGAGACTTGAGTAGGAGTAACTTACCGGACTGCACCGGGGGCCTTCTTCCGTAGCATGAACAGCGCCCATGAGTGGGGATGGGGCTGGGGCCGCACCAGTCCAGGCAGCATTTCCCCCAGTGGAGGGAGGAGCTCTGCAGGTGCCCAGCCTCCCACGCTGTTAGGAGCTTGTTAGGAACTCTCCCAGACACGGATAGTGGCCCAGCTGCCCATCCCTGCCGTCACTGGGTCTGAGCGTGGTCTGTCCTTTGTTTAAATCCTACATTTAGCTGGCCGGACTCACACCTGTAATCCCAGAACTTTGGAAGGCCGAGGGGGGTGGATCACGAGGTCAGGAGATTGAGACCATCCTGGCTAGCACGGTGAAATGCCGTCTCTACTAAAAATGCAAAAACAAAATTAGCCGGGTGTGGTGCTGGGCGCCTATAGTCCCCAGCTACTTGGGAGGCTCAGGTGGGAGAATGGCGTGAACCTGGGAGGTGGAGCTTGCAGTGAGCCAACATCGTGCCACTGCACTCCAGCCTGGGAGACAGAGTGAGACTCCATCTTAAAAAACAAAACAAAACAAAAACACCCTGCATTTAGCATATATCTATATTAAGATTTTACATGTCTTTTTAACTGTGCCAGAATTTTATGAGGGTTGGTATGGCAATTTTTCCTTTTTTTTTTTTTTTTTTTTTTTTTGAGAGACAGGATCTCACTCTGTGACCCAGGCCGGAGTGCAGTAGCACGATCATAGCTCACTGTGACCTTGAACTCCTGGGCTGAAGTGATCCATCCTCCTCAGCCTCTCAAGTAGCTGGGACTACAGGGTTGCACTACCACACCTGGCTGATTTTTGTATTTTTTGTAGAGAAGGGGTCTTGATATGTTGCCCAGGCTGGTCTCAAACTCCTGGGCTCAATGAATCCTTCCACCTTGGCCTCCCAAAGTGCTGGGATTACAAGCATGAGCTACCGCTTTGGCCCAATTCTTCTTGGTGTTATTTACAAAGTTGCATAAATTTTGAGTAGTCAGCCCCAAACTCTCCTTTACTCATTAGCCCGATTTTACCTTGGGACTGTGAAGCTTATGAGGAACGCATATTTTGTGTTAAAGTAGAAGATAACAATAACTAAAGCTGTCAATTCTCCCTAAACCAATTTCTACATTTAATGCCATTCCAATAATGATAGCTACAAGGTGTTGATTCAAGTAGAAAACTGGTTCTTAGGTTGGCATGGTGGTGCCAACAGGACAGCCAGGATGTGCTGCAGAGGGAGAGTGATGGCATCTGGTTCTCCCGGGCACACCACACAGGATGTCACTGTCAGCCTCCTGGTGCTGACATCAAGGTGAGGAAATGTGTGCTCCCTCGAAGAAATGGTGGGAGCCTCCACCTCGTCCTAGACTTTCTCTCTGGAAGGGACCAGTCCTCAGGATTCACATGTGTCATCTTCTGCTGGTGGTCCATTTCTGCCATGTTTTGTGGTTGGGTTTAATTCAGGAGGGAAGCTATTACGAAGAAACATGGCAACAACTAAGCTTGTATGTCAGCCTCTGCCTGCTGGAATCCCAGGTCTTCTCTCAGTGGAAACTCGTGGAGCCACATGCAGTCCTAACAGTAATTAAAGCAGCCTGGGTGAGACTGGCTTATGAAAAGATCAGTGAAACAGAATGGAATCCAGAAAGACCCAAATACACACAGAAATTTAGATGGTAAGTGGCAACACTTCAGTGAGAAAGAGATGGGTTAGCCCAAAATATCTTCCAGGTGAATCACATGTAGAAATAAAACAAAGAGTCCCAGAAGAAAATATGGGAGAACAATTTCAGTTACTCATTTCCAATTAGAAACAAAACTGAAGTTTTCTCTCACCAGCACAGCATGTGAGTTGTCAGAATAGCCAGGTAGCTTCACACAGGAATGTCAGCTTTGCACACGAAGTGTGTTCTAATTTGGTGTACACCGTGAGAAAACGGAAGCTGAGCAAGCAAAACAATGTAGTTACCTTCTGGGCTGGTCACCTTGGAGGTCCTCTGTGAGAAAAAGACCTGGACAGATTTCTGTGGTCGTTTTGTGTCCGGAATTGGTGGGCTCTTGGTCTCACTGACTTCAAGAATGAAGCCCTGGACTCCCGTGGTGAGTGTTACAGTTCTTAAAAGCAGTGTGTCCGGGGTTTGTTCGGATGCGTTCGGAATTTTTTTCTTCTGGTGGGTTTGTGGTCTCGCTGGCTCAGGAGTGAAGCTGCAGACCTTCACGGTGAGTGTTACAGCTCATAAAAGCAGTGCGGACCCAAACAGTGAGCAGCAGCCAAGATTTATTACAAAGAGCAAAAGAACAAAGCTCCCACACCCTGGAAGAGGACCTCAGTGGGCTGCCACTACTGGCTCGGGCAGCCTGCTTTTATTCCCTTATCTGGCCCCACCCACATCCTGCTGATTGGTCCATTTTACAGAGAGCTGATTGGTCTGTTTTACAGAAAGCTGATTGGTCCGTTTTGACAGGGTGCTGATTGGTGTGTTTACAATCCCTGAGCTAGACACAAAAGTTCTCCAAGTCCCCACAGAGCACTGATTGGTGCATTTACAAACCTTGAGCTAGACACAGGGTGCTGATTGGTGTGTTTACAAACTTTAAGCTAGACACAGAGTGCTGACTGGTGTATTTACAATCCCTTAGCTAAACATAAAGGTTCTCCAAGTCCCCCCTAGACTCAGGAGCCCAGCTGGCTTCACCTAGTGGATCCCACAGCAGGGCGCAGGTGGAACTGCCCGCCAGTCCCGCGCCCTGCGCCCTGCACTCCTCAGCCTTTGGGCGGTTGATGGGATAGGGCGCCACGGTGCAGGGAGCGGCGCTCGTCCGGGAGGCTTGGCTGCGCAGGAGCCCACGGCAGGGGGGAGGCTCGGGCATGGGGGGCTGCAGGTCCCGAGTCCTGCCCTGCGAGGAGGCAGCTAAGGCCCCGTGAGAATTCGAGTGCAGCACCGGCGGGCCAGCACTGCTGGGGGACCCGGTGCACCCTCTGCAGCTGCTGGCCTGGGTGCTAAGCCCCTCACTGCCCGAGGCCGGCCGCTCCGAGTGCAGGGCCGCCAAGCCCACGCCCACCCGGAACTCGCGCTGGCCCACGAGCACAGCACGCAGCCCCAGTATCGCCCACGCGTCTCCCTCCACACCTCCACACAAGCAGAGGGAGCCGGCTCCGGCCTCGGCCAGCCCAGAGAGGGGCTCCAACAGTGCAGCGGCGGGCTGAAGGGCTCCTCAAGCGCAGCCAGAGTGGACGCTGAGGCCGAGGAGGCGCCAAAAGTGAGCGAGGGCTGCCAGCACCCTGTCATCTCTCAGGTTTTAGCTCAGGGCTGCTGTCCAGCACCCGCTCTTGCTTGGATACTTTCGGTGGTGTGGCTGCTGGTTAGTATTGCACGACAAATGTTTTTCCCTCTTTCTGTTAGTTTAATAGCAATCTTAAGCCACCTAATTGGTTTTAAATGTTTCCAGTTATTTAGACCATGAAGAAGGCCATTGTTTTCTTGGGTGCTAAGGAGGGTGATGGGCCAGTTCCCTTCCAGAGCCTAAGCCTGAGGCTACCCCTAAAACTGATTAAAGATCAGTTACTAAAATATGTTAATCATGCAAAGATGACCAAGAGAATAAAATTAAAAAGGTGTAAACAGTATGTATAGTGTGATCCTTTTCTGTAAGGAAAATTACTCATGTTGGATGCAGGTGCACCAAGAACACTTAAGGGAACATCTGCAGGCAGAGAAAGCAGGGTGCCTTTGGGAAGGCGGATGGCAGGATGTTTATTGCTCACGTTATGTCTATCACGTTTGATTTTTGAATAATATGTATTATTTCTGGGGTCTGAAAAGAGAAGGTGGAGGAGAGAACGAAAGTCAGAGAATATAACCAACCCAACACACCAGAAGCTAGTGAAGCCCTGTGAATGGCTGATCCCAGGTAAGTTCCCATGTGCTAAGCTGGAATCAAAAGTGTGGGGTCTTCATGGGGCCCGGTGCATGCACAATTGAGTGGATCTGCTGCCAGCACGTGTTGTGTTGTGCCTGCACTTGGCGTGGCTGCACAGGGCTTGCACTGGTACCGGGCTAGGGCGGTCGTGGGGAGGGCCTGGGGAAGGCTGACTAGGGCCTCCACCGTGGGACCCAAGTCCCCAGACCTGGTTGCTTTACTGTATAGTCACAAACCAAATGGGGGTGCAGACGTTTTATGTTGGGCAACAATGGGGGAATCAGGTGGGTGTGCCCCGGCATCCTTGCTCCTCAGTGCGCAGGGCCCTCGAGTTAAAAGCAAGCATCCCCGCGGGTGGGGATGGTCCCCTGGCGGCTCTCGGCTACACCTTCCTGCCCGGCTTCCCTGCGAGGCGGGCGGCAGTGGAATTCATTCCACAAAGGCTGCCTCTCACTGTGGCCGCCGTGTCACCAGCCAGAGCTGTCAGGTACGTCAGTCATGCTGCTTTGTGGTCATGTCACTGGCATAATCCCAAGATTAGGTGGCCACAAAGAGCCATGAATGAGGTGGTAATTGCGTTCAAGGGAAAAAGAGTTTAAGAAAAAAAGACTTTACTTTCTCACAAGATCCGTGAAAGAAGTGACAGCTAATATTTTAAAGCTGGAGCAAGATAATTGTGGTGAGAGATCTTTGTGTGTTCTCTGGAAAATGCTGCATGCGCACAATGAATATTCAAATGCCATTTTGCGCTGTGAATACCAGATCGCCGGGCCTGAGGCCGTCTGCATGGGCCGTCGGCGGAGTCGGCCCGGCAGGCCGCGGGAATGAGCGGGCCACACGGAGGGCCTGGGCGCGCTGCTGGGGACGCCAGCTCCGAGCAAGAGGACAGCCGCCCCTCGGGAGTCGCTGGGAAAGGAGTCAGCGCCGGGCAAGCAGCCTGCAGCCTGTGCCAGGGAAACCTAGTCAGCCGTGCTCGGCTGGGGGGCTCGCTCCGCACTTTCGGTGCCAGAAAATGCCCAGAGGAGCGGGGCGGCCCCAGAGCCTCCTTTCGGGGCGCGAGGCCCGGCGCGTGTGTGCGGAGTCCAGTCCCCCCAGGGAGTGGGGTGCCCGCACCTTCCCCTCCGCGCTCGGAGCCACAGGGGAGGCCCGGGCAGAAGCGAACCGTCGCCACCCTGGCGGGGCCTCGTGACTGCGGGTGCAGAACTGGGGGTCCCCGCCGGCCCGTGTTTCAGGGGTCCTGTGGCGCGCGTCTGCGGGGTTCCCAGGCAGCACCAGGAAGCGCCGGCCTAGGAGAAATCCGGATCGAGACAACTGCTGTGGCGGGTGGGCCGAGGCTGCGGTCGCGGTGGGAGGCGGCGCTGCTGGCGAGTCCACGCGGGGCGGACGGAGGCGAAAACAGCCCGCTTTCGCGGCGCAGGCAAAAGCAGGAATGGCGACCCCTCTGCGGGGGGACCTCAGGAGGAAACGTCTGGCTTGGGGAGTCCGCGCTTGGCGCGAGCTGTGGGGGCGGCCGGGCGCTCTGGGGGCAGTTCGGTGCTCAGAGCTCAGCCTCGTCTTGCTTTTCAGGGGTTGGAGGCGGAAGGGAGCAACGGAGCGAGCCCACTTCCGATGCACAGAAGCGCAGGTGGGGAGGAGGCCCGGCTGGGGAGGCTGGTCCCCGCCGCAGCCCCGCTGCCTCTATACCTTGGCTCCAGCGCCAGAGCTCCGCCGCTGCGCCCCTGGCTTTTTGCCTCTCCCCCCTACCCTCTGCCGTCTCTCTCCTCCTAAAGCCAGTCCTTCCTGTTTCTCCTGGGGGCTTCCCCAGGGTGCTCATATATGTCCCAGCACCCCCGCTCTGGCGTAAAGAAAGGGCAGCGCCGCAGGGCGGCCTGAGTTTAAGGGTCTGTCCACCAGACTTATGGTACTTTACCGCTCTGTGCCTCAGTTTCCTCATCTGAAAAGCAGAGCTCATATTAGCCCTGGGGCCTTGTAGGTGGTGAACATCAAATGAACTCATACAAGGGAAGGGGTCGTGTTACCGGTAGAGGGTCCTAACTGCAAGTTGTCCAGGTTGGCGTTTTGAACAAAGAATTGGACAAAACGTGCTGCAAAGCAAGGAAAAAAGGAAGCAACTAAACGAAAACGATTTATTGAAAACGAAAGTACTCTCCACAGTGTGGGTTATACAATCTCTCGGTCCAAATACCCGCTAGAGGTTTCCCATTGGCCACTCATGTGCTCCCTTCATGTAAATAAAGTGGTGGCCCATAATCGGTCTGATTGGTTGCGGAAAGCAGCCAACCAGAGGCTGAAGTGAAGTTACAAAGGTCACACTCCTGTGCAAACATCTGATTGGTTGCAAAAAGCTAACGTTAAGAGGCTAAAGTGAAAGTTACAAAGTTGGACTTCTATGCAAAGGAAGACTGGCGGCAATCAGTCTGATTGGTTGTGGACAGCCAGTTTCCCTTCGGCCCCACAGAAAAGGTGGGGGGTTTGCAAAGAGTAACCTCTGGTCCTTTTGTTACTTAGGCGTGGAAAGTTAAGAGTTTTCCTTTCAATATAGTTCTAGGAAGTCAGCGTGAAACGGCCTTAGGTTCTCTGCCTCCATACCCTATTCTCCTGCCTCAGACCCGTGAGTCCTAGAAAGGATGGCCATCGCTGGCCGCCACATCATCGGGGTCTCATGAATCCCTGCTCTTGTACCTCAGGAGGCAAGGCTAGGCTGCCCTGGATTAGGATCTGCTCTTTGGAAGTGCCGTGTTCTGTTTTGGTTGTGCTCCTTTGGTTGTTTGGTGGGAGTTGGCGGGGCAGGGGCAGAAAGTGGCGCCCCTGGAGAGCCGCGGGCCCAAGCACTGGGGTGCAGCCCGGCTGTGAATCCATGCATTGAGCCGCCATCACCTGCCCTGGTGTGGGTGCCTGTGCGTCTTGCTTTGTGGTCATCCTGGTTGCTCCAGCACACAGGTGTCTAATCTTCAAGGCAGAAAGAAGACGTGGTCACCTCCCAACCCCTAGACTCTGTATGTGTGTGTGCAGTTTTCAGAGTGTTGTCTCAGGCGCTGATTGAGTGGGCAAGGAAAGGTGCTCAGCACGCAGGAACTGCAGCACCAGACAGGAAGTCACCAAAGAGGGAGTCCAGGTCAAAAGGGACTTGGAGACACAACAGAAGCAACCGCAAAGACCTTGTCTGAATCCTGACTCGAACAAGCCACCTGGCAAAAGACATTTTGAGACAAGAGAAATTGAAAAACTGACAAGGGGTTAGTTATTAAGGGAGTACTGTTAATTTTGTTGGGCGTGATAATGATAATTTTTTAAAAATTTATTGGCTGAGTGTGGTGGCTCATGCCTGTAATCCCAGCACTTTCGGAGGCTGAGGCAGGAGAATCATGTGAGCCCGGGAGTTTGAGACCAGCCTGGGCAACATAGCATGACCTCAGCTCTACAGAAAATTTTAAAACCTAGCCAGGCATGGTGGTGCTGCCCGTAGTCCCAGCTACTCAGGAGGCTGCAGTGAGCCATGATGGCCATTGCACTCCAGCCTGGGTCACAGTGAGACCCCGTCTCAACAAAATCAATCAATCAATCAATCAATCAATAAATAAAATGTCCTTATGTTGGTGGAATACAAAGAATCAAATACGGATAAAATGATGTGTTGTCTTCTGGGATTTCCTTTAAATACTCTAGCAAAGCAATAGACAAAAGCTGGGAGGGGAATAATATATGAAGCAAAACTGAACAACGTTGGTAATTTTTAAAAAAATTTTATTTGACATCCTGCAAAGCTTTATTCTTTACAGGAACAGTCAGTGCCCATCACTCCCTGTCAAAAGCCAAATAAGCTGCTCTCTCTAGAGGGGTGGCAGTAGTCCTGTGTGGTCCAGTGAGATCCAGAATGTTCCAGGAGACCTTCAGTCCTGAGTCCCTTTCAGTCATCATCGTCTGAGTCTGATTCTTCTGCTGAGTTGGACGCGCTTTCTGGCAGGTCGTCTCCCATCTGCTGGACCCTTCCCGACTGTACATCCCACATGTATTTGATGGTCACCTTAAATTCAGCCATCTCATACCCAGAAAGCATCAGAACACCAGCCTGCTCCGGGGCCAGCAGGTGGCCCTCCTTGCACACCTCATTGGCGGACAGCAGGCTCGCCACACCTCTCTCAAAGGTGGTGGGCAGGCCCGGCTGCCTCAGCTGTGGCTTCATGGGGTGGGGAACTGCTCCAGGGGCCCTGGGTCCAGGCTCACGGTGAAAGCTGCTTTGTTACAGCTCAGCTGTAGTCCATTTCCGTGTATTCTGTGAACCACTCATTCACCTCCTCCTTCCTGTGGTTGGTGAACAGGAGATCCGCTTCACCCCTCAACGTTTTGCTGACCTGGTGCAGGTTGTCTTTGCACTCACCCAATGGGCTCCGACCCAAGGCCGCCATCATCACCTTGTTTTTGCCAAAGAACATCCGGCTGTGCTTCCAGGCATTCCGGATGTCCTTCAGCTTGCTGTTCCACGTGTTGGCCACAGAGAGATGGAAAGGTACTTATCAGTGTCCACACGTTTCCGAAGCTCTTCTATCAGGTGTTGTTTCAATTCCAAGCCTTTCTTGGCAGTTTTGATTAGGGACTTCCTGTCATGCTTGGATTTGGGCATTGCTCTGAAGCCACGTGTGGCGGAAGATGGTGCAGCCCCAATGCTGGTAATTACTGATGGCAGGGGGTGGATGTGTAGGACTTTATATTGTCTCTCCTCTACTTTTGTGTATGTTTAACTTACTATTTAATTTATTTTATTTTATTTGAGACAGGGTCGTCTTGCTCTGTCACGCAGGCTGGAGTCCAGTGGCTCAATCTTGGCTCACTGCAACCTCTGCCTCCCAAGCTCAAGTGATCCTCCAACCTCACCCTCTTAAGTTGCTGGGACCACAGGTGCATGCCACCACCCCCGGCTATTTTTTTTCTTTCTTTTTTTTTTTTTTTTGTAGAGACAGGGATTTGCCACATTGCCCAGGCTGGTGGTGAACTACGGAGCTTGAACAATACATGCTGGGATTAGAGGGATGAGCCACCACATCCAGCCACTTTTGTGTAAAATGTTGGCTGGGCGCAGTGACTCATGCCTGTAATCCCAGCACTTTGGGAGGCCAAGGTGGGCAGATGACTTGAGGTCAGGAGTTCGAGACCAGCCTGGCCAACATGGTGAAACCCCGACTCTAATAAAAATACAAAAATTAGCCAGGCGTGATAGTGCACACCTGTAATCCCAGCTACTAGGGAGGCTGAGACAGGACAATTGCTTGAACCCAGGGGGCAGAGGTTGCAGTGAGCCGAGATTGTGCCACTGTACTCCAGCCTGGACAAGAGAGCGAGACTCCATCTCGATAAATAAAAAATAAATAAATAAATAAAATGTCTGCAATTAAAAAATGTTTTAAGTCAAAGAGTAAGATCACAAAAATAATACTCAGATATAACAAGTTTTTCTTCTGTGACTCATGTGAAGGACTCCAGAGGCCAGGATGGTGGTGAGAGCCACTTCCTCCATGTGGCACGTGGGTTGCCCAGTGCTCCAGGCCTCCCCCGCCTCGGGGCCTGGCACCTGCTGCTCCCTTGGCCTGGAATGTTCTCACCCAAGACCCCTGCATCTGACTCTCACCTCCTTCCTTGTGTGTTCCTCACGTGGCTTTTTCGTGAGGTCTTCCTTAACTTCTCTGAATAAAATTCCCACTTCTCATCCTCCCAATCCCTCTCCCCTCTAGTTAGACACCAAAGTACGTTTCACCCACTGAGGTCCTGTGTGTCACAGAATGAAACTGTAGGGGCAGGGTTTTGTCCTGCTCACCAACGGATATCCTTGGACAGTATGTATGTATGTATGTATGTATTTATTTATTTATTTCTGTTTGTTTTTCTTTTTTTTCTTTTCTTTTTTTCCTGCTAAACAACCAAACAGGCAAAAACTAGCACAGTGGTTTGTTTTTTTTTTTTTTTTTCCGAGACAGAGTCTCACTCTGTCACCCAGGCTGGAGTGCAGTGGTGCGATCTCAGCTCACTGCAAGCTCTGCCTCCCAGGTTCACGCCATTCTCCTGCCTCAGCCTCCCGAGCAGCTGGGACTACAGGCACCCGCCACCACGCCTGGCTAATTTTTTGTATTTTTAGTAGAGATGGGGTTCCACTGTGTTAGCCAGGATGGTCTCGATCTCCTGACCTCGTGATCTGCCTGCCTCGGCCTCCCAAAGTGCTGGGATTACAGGCATGAGCCACCGTGCCCAGCCAACCTAGCGCAGTGTTTAACGGTGGGAGGTCCCTGGCGAGTCTCTGCCAGGTCTCTGCCAGGACATGAAGGAGCGGCTCAGGTTCCAGGCTTCTGTCAGATGCACCGGCCGCCTAGATTCCCAGGGCCTTCTATTCTTACAGCAGGTGGCCGCCATGCTTCTGACATTTCCCTGACACACAGGCTGCCTCCAGGGCCATCGCCAAGGACGGTGCAGATTTGCAGGCCCGCGTAAACCCAGTGGACTCCCTAGAGGTTTGGGAAGGAGAGGTCACCATTGTTGGCTCTACTGTGACTGTCCTGACTTGGCCCTCACTGGGTATTAATGCTTCAATTTCACAATGCGCTTGGGCAGATGCCCCCTGGTCCTAAGAGAGGCCCCGCTCATCCTAGGCGTACTTAATTGGTATTAGAGACGTCCATCTTTTCTGGATGGAGGAAATTGAAGCCTTGAGCCCATGTAATGTCCTCAGTGGAGCAGTTCAACACCAAGACATGCTAGAAACATTCTAGAGGCCTTTACCAACTTAGTCACTCTGCTCAGGGAAAGGGGCTGAGGCTGTCTCTACAGCAGCCACCTCCCTCTGGAAGGAGGAAGGACCCAAGACCCACACCCGCTGTCTACCTGACCAGCCCTAACTCTTCTTGTTGGCTCAAGAGTCCCCTTTCTTCTTCACTGAGCCACAAGACACAGAGCAGTGAGTAGCATCAGAGCAGCCTGTAAAAACCTGGATGCCAGGAACGGAGTGGAACCTGGAAGTTCAGCTTCCAACAGACAAACACAGTCAGAGCTCCCTTTTTAGAGTCCCTCCTGTGTAAACACACAGGGCATACAGGCATGACTTCCAGGAGCTTCACTGCAGCATGGCATGCACAGATAACACAACAGAAGTGACCTCAGTGCTGCTTTTGGAGGACAGATGACACGCATCTTGGTTCATGCAACTCAACACCGCACACATGTGAAATAGAATGAGTAGCTTTGTGTTGTGATATAAAAATGTAAGCTATATTATTGAGTGAAAAGCCAAATTTCCCACCAGTATGCAAAGCAGATTTACTCTTATTAGAAATGGAGGCTGAGCATGGTGGCTCACGCCTGTAATCCTAGCACATCAGGAGGCCAAGGCGGGTGGATTGCTTGAGGCCAGGAGTTTGAGATCAACCTGGGCAACACGGCAAAACTCCATCTCTACAAAAAATACAAAAATTAGCCGGGCCCAGTGGTGCATGCCTGTAGTCCCAGCTACTTGGGAGGCTGGGATAGGAGTATCAATTGAATACAGGAGGTGGAGGCTGCAATGAACCAGGATCGCACCACTGAACTCCATCCAGTCTGGGTGACAGCAAGATCCTGCCAAAAAAAAAAAAAATCTAGCAGAGGACAGAGGAGTGTATACAGATAAACAAATGCATATTGTGTTTGCATCCCCTATATTAGTTTTCTATTGTTGCATAACAAATGATTACCCAAACACCAGGGGTTTGGTCTAGGTCCTGCTGCTCATAGCACAGAAAGCCAGTCATCAAGACAACCAGTATTGGCAGGGAAGAAAGCTTTAATCGGGTGCTGCAGCTGAGGAGATGGGAATTCAGTCTCAAGTCCATCTCTCTGACTATCTAAAATTGGGAGTTTATATAGAAGGGAAGAAATGTAACTACATGCAGGAAAACAGTAATTAGGGAAGAATGAGGAAGAGGAGTTGGTCAACAGGCAGCAGGTGGTGCTCAGGTAATCATGAGGGTTGAGGGCCTGGCCACTCATCCTCCAGAGGCTGTGAGCTTGTAAGTTTCAGCTCCTTGATACTACCTGGGAGTCCTGATGGTCGGTTTCCTGAGAAAGGAACTCAGATAAGACAAATGTAACTTTCTCAAGTTTTAAGACTGAGAGGGTCAATTTCTTTTTTTTCTTTTTCTTTTTTTAATTTATTTTTTTGTTGATAATTCTTGGGTGTTTCTCACAGAGGGGGATTTGGCAGGGTCATGGGACAATAGTGGAGGGAAGGTCAGCAGATAAACAAGTGAACAAAGGTCTCTGGTTTTCCTAGGCAGAGGACCCTGCGGCCTTCCGCAGTGTTTGTGTCCCTGGTTACTTGAGATTAGGGAGTGGTGATGACTCTTAACGAGCATGCTGCCTTCAAGCATCTGTTTAACAAAGCACATCTTGCACCGCCCTTAATCCATTTAACCCTGAGTGGACACAGCACATGTTTCAGAGAGCACAGGGTTGGGGGTAAGGTCACAGATCAACAGGATCCCAAGGCAGAAGAATTTTTCTTAGTACAGAACAAAATGAAAAGTCTCCTATGCCTACTTCTTTCTACACAGACACAGCAACCATCCGATTTCTCAATCTTTTCCCCACCTTTCCCGCCTTTCTATTCCACAAAGCCGCCATTGTCATCCTGGCCCATTCTCAATGAGCTGTTGGGCACACCTCCCAGACGGGGTGGTGGCCGGGCAGAGGGGCTCCTCACTTCCCAGTAGGGGCGGCCGGGCAGAGGCGCCCCTCACCTCCCGGACGGGGCAGCTGGCCGGGCAGGGGGCTGACCCCCCCACCTCCCTCCCGGACGGGGTGGCTGGCCGGGCAGAGGGGCTCTTCACTTCCCAGTAGGGGCGGCCGGGCAGAGGCGCCCCTCACCTCCTGGAGGGGACGGCTGGCCGGGCGGGGGGCTGACCCCCCCACCTCCCTCCCGGACGGGTTGGCTGGCTGGGCAGAGGGGCTCCTCACTTCCCATTAGGGGTGGCCGGGCAGAGGCGCCCCTCACCTACCGGACGGGGCGGCTGGCCGGGCGGGGGGGCTGACCCCCCCACCTCCCTCCTGGACAGGGCAGCTGGCCGGGCGGGGGGGCTGACCCCCCCACCTCCCTCCCGGACGGGGTGGCTGGCCGGGCAGAGGGGCTCCTCACTTCCCAGTAGGGGCGGCCGGGCAGAGGCGCCCCTCACCTCCTGGACGGGACGGCTGGCCGGGCGGGGGGCTGACCCCCCCACCTCCCTCCCGGACGGGTTGGCTGGCTGGGCAGAGGGGCTCCTCACTTCCCATTAGGGGTGGCCGGGCAGAGGCGCCCCTCACCTACCGGACGGGGCGGCTGGCTGGGCGGGGGGCTGACCCCCCCACCTCCCTCCTGGACAGGGCAGCTGGCCGGGCGGGGGGGCTGACCCCCCCACCTCCCTCCCAGACGGGGTGGCTGGCCGGGCAGAGGGGCTCCTCACTTCCCAGTAGGGGCGGCCGGGCAGAGGCGCCCCTCACCTCCCAGACGGGGCGGCTGGCTGGGCGGGGGGCTGACCCCCCCACCTCCCTCCCGGACGGGGCGGCTGGCCGGGCGGGGGGCTGACCCCCCCACCTCCCTCCCAGACGGGGTGGCTGGCCGGGCAGAGGGGCTCCTCACTACCCAGTAGGGGCGGCTGGGCAGAGGCGCCCCTCACCTCCCGGACGGGGCGGCTGGCCGGGCGGGGGGCTGACCCCCCCACCTCCCTCCCAGACGGGGCGGCTGGCCGGGCGGGGGGCTGACCCCCCCACCTCCCTCCCGGACGGGGTGGCTGCCGGGCGGAGACGCTCCTCACTTCCCAGATGGGGTGGCTGCCGGGCGGAGAGGCTCCTCACTTCTCAGACGGGGCGGCTGCCGGGCAGAGGGGCTCCTCACTTCTCAGATGGGGTGGTTGCCAGGCAGAGGGTCTCCTCACTTCTCAGACGGGGCGGCCGGGCAGAGACGCTCCTCACCTCCCAGACGGGGTCGCGGCTGGGCAGAGGCGCTCCTCACATCCCAGATGGGGCGGCGAGGCAGAGGCGCTCCCCACATCTCAGACGATGGGTGGCCGGGCAGAGACGCTCCTCACTTCCTAGATGTGATGGCGGCCGGGAAGAGGCACTCCTCACTTCCTAGATGGGATGGCGGCCGGGCGGAGACGCTCCTCACTTTCCAGACTGGGCAGCCAGGCAGAGGGGCTCCTCACATCCCAGATGATGGGCGGCCAGGCAGAGACGCTCCTCACTTCCCAGACGGGGTGGCGGCCGGGCAGAGGCGGCAATCTCGGCACTTTGGGAGGCCAAGGCAGGCAGCTGGGAGGTGGAGGTTGTAGCGAGCCGGGATCACGCCACTGCACTCCAGCCTGGGCACCATTGAGCACTGAGTGAACGAGACTCCGTCTGCAATCCCGGCACCTCGGGAGGCCGAGGCTGGCAGATCACTCGCGGTTAGGGGCTGGAGACCGGCCCGGCCAACACAGCGAAACCCCGTCTCCACCAAAAAAATACGAAAACCAGTCAGGCGTGGCGGCGCGCGCCTGCAATCGCAGGCACTCGGCAGGCTGAGGCAGGAGAATCAGGCAGGGAGGTTGCAGTGAGCTGAGATGGCAGCAGTACAGTCCAGCTTCGGGTCCGCATGAGAGGGAGACCGTGGAAAGAGAGGGAGACTGTGGGGAGAGGGAGAGGGAGAGGGAGAGGGAGAGGGGAGAGGGTCAATTTCTATGTTTATTCAAAAGAAATGATAAACATCAGTTTTATGGGACAATTGGTCAGGTTTCAAAACTACCACAAACTCAGTGGCTGAAAATAATGCCTGCCTTTTGCTCACAGTTCTGTAGGTCAGAAGCCAGCACTGCCTGGCGGATTCTCTGCTCATGGTCTCAGGAGGCTGAAATCGAGGTGTCAGTCAGCTACATTCTCATCTGCAGCTTGGAATCCTCTTCCAAACTCATTCAGTATTTGGCAGCATTCAATTCCTTCTTGGCCATCAGCCAGGAGTCCCTGTCTCCTCCTAGAGGTTTCTCAGCTTCTTCAGCAGATCACAACATAGATGCGTCCTTTCCTGGTTGGTATCTGTGGGGGATTGGTCCTGGGTCCTGGGACCTGTGCAGATAGCAAAATCAGCAAGTTCTCCTGACCTGCAGTCGGCCCTGCAGAACCCGTGGGTAGGAAGAGGCAGCATCCACTCTCCAGATCTGCGGGTTCTGCATTCCACAAATACTGTATTTTTGGTAAGTAGTTGGTTTAATCCATGCATGTGGAACCGTGGATATGAAGAGCTGACTGGGCTTGCTTTCTTCCAGACCAGTGGAGTGCATCAAACTCCAGGCTTCAAAGGGCTCATCTGAATAGGTCAGACCCACCCTTGATGATCCCTCTTTTGCTATAAAATGTGACATGATCAAAGGAGTGACATCTGATTCTACTTACAGGTCCATCCTCAAAATCTCAAAGGACCCCAAATAGCCAAAGTAATCTTGTAGGGAAAAAAAAACTGGAGGCCTTACACATTCTGATTTCAAAACATATTGCAAAGCTATAGTGATCAAAACAGTATGATACTGGCATAAAGACAGAATAGAGTCCAGAAATAAACCCTCACATGTATTGTCAAATAATCTTTGACAAGGCTACACAGTGAGGAAAGATAATCTCAACAAATGTTGTTGGGAAAACAGGATATCCACGTGCAAAAGAATGAATTTGTGCTCTTACCTTATACCATATACAAAAGTTACCTCAAAATGGACAAAATCCTAAATGTAAGATCCCAAACTGTAAAACCCTGAAAGGAAAGGGGAAAAAGCTTTATGGCATTGGAATTGGCATTGATTTCTTGACTATCGCACCAAAACAGAAAATAGACAAATGGGACTATGTCAAACTTAAAAACTTCTGTGTGACAAAGGAAACAGTCAACATGGTGAAAAGGCAACCCACAGAATGAAAGAACACATTTGCCAATCATTTATCTGATAACACATTCATATCCAGAATTTATAAAGAACTCCTACAACTCAACAACAACAAAAAAACATGCTGATTAAAAACTAGATAAAAGACTTTAATAGACATTTCTCCAAATAAGATATACAAATTGCCCACAAACGTATGAAAAGATGTGCAACATCATCATTAATCACCAGGGAAATGCAAATCAAAACCACAGTAGGATATCACCTCATGCCCATTAGGATGATCAGTATACAAAATAAAAAAAACTAAAAAAAAAAATAACAAGTTTTGCTGAGGATATGGAGAAATTGGAAACCTGCATTGCTGCTGGGAATAAAAATGGTGAATGTTTTAGTCCATTTTGTGTGGCTATGAAGGAATACCTGAGGTTGAGGTTGGGTAATTTATAAAGAGAAAAGGTTTATTCGATTCACAATTCTGGATGGCTGGAAAGTGCAAAGCTGGGCATCTGCATCTGGTGAGGGCCTCAGGCTGCATCTACTCATAGCAGAAGGTGAAGAGCAGTCAGCATGTGCAGAGATCACATGGTAAGAGAGGAAGCAAGAGGGTAAGGGGGGGGTGGTGCAGGTTCTAGTTAACAACCAGCTCCCACAGAAACTAACAGAGCAAGAACTCATTATCGCAAAAATGACACCAAGCCATTCATGAAGGATCTGCCCCCATCACCCAAACACTTTTCACTAGGCCCCGCCTCTCAACACTGCCACATTGAGGGTTAAATTTCAACATGATATTTGATAGGAACAAACAAACTATATCCAAACCATAGCAGTGCAGCTGCTATGGAAAACAGTATGGAGATTCCTCAAACAATTAAAAATGGAATTAACATACAATCCTGCAATCTTAATTCTGGGTATATATCCAAAAGAACTGAACACAGACCTTGAAGAGCTAACTGCACACTCACATTCATAGCAGCACTGTTCACAAAAGTCAAGAGGTAGAAGCCGCCTAAATGTCCACCAATGGATGGTTGGATGGATGGATGAACAAAACGTGGTGCATAGGTACAACAGAATATTATTCCACCTTCAAAAAGAGGAAAATCCGGTCATGGACGAACCTTGAGGACAGTTCACTAAGTGAAATAAGCCAGTTACAAAAAGAAAAATGCTACAAGATTCCATTTATATGAGGTATTGAAAGTAGTCAAACTTTTAAAAACAAAGTGAAGTAATGGTTGCCGGGGTCTGGGAAAAGGGAGAAAGGAGAGTTTTTCTTCAGTGGGTCTAGAGTTTTAGTTTTACCAGATGAAAATTTCTAAAACTCTGATGCACACAAGGTATTTACAGTGAACACTACTGAACTGTGTGCCTAGAAATGGTTAAGACGGTAAAATTTATATGTTTTTATCCACAATTTTTAAAAAAGAAGTTTTATGCTGACATAGACCATTACTATATCTCCAGGGTCTAACACAAGTCTGGCACATAATAGGTGTGAACTAAATACTTGCTAAATGAAGGAATTCATAACTATAAAGCCTATGGTCTTAATTATTGTGGAATATACTCTTTCTAAAATACTAAAAGTCATCTCATATATATATCTCTCTCTATATATAAATTGTTATTTCTAGGATGAGGGAGGGAACAGGGTATTGGAAACAACAAATGGAAGTTAGACTAATCGGAATGTACCTTCCTTTGTTGTTGATTTAGATTCCTTTGTTTTAGATTTGATTTTAGAACCATGTAAACATTTTCCATAATAATTATAAATCAATATTATATAAAAAATTTAAGAGCAATCCACAAAAATAAAGACAAAAGAAATGAAACTAACATTTAGCATTTTTCTTTTTGTGACTGGCTTGTTTCACTTAGTGTACTATCCTCAAGTTTCAAGGATTGTATGTTAATTCCATTTTTAATTGTTTGAGGAATCTCCATACTGTTTTCCATAGCAGCTGCACTGCTATGGTTTGGATATGGTTTGTTTGTTCCCGTCAAATATGTTGAAATTTAACCCTCAATGTGGCAGTGTTGAGAGGTGGGGCCTAGTGAAAAGTGTTTGGGTGATGGGGGCAGATCCTTCACGAATGGGTTGGTGTCATTTTTGCAATAATGAGTTCTTGCTCTATTAGTTCCTGTGGGAGCTGGTTGTTAACTAGAGCCTGGCACCACCCCGCTTTGCCTTCTTGCTTCCTCTCTCTCCATGTGATCTCTGCACATGCTGGCTGTTCTTCACTTTCTGCTTATGATATTCTTCCCCCTGCTAAGTTTGTTTTTAGTTTGCTTTTGTTTTTCTAATTTCTTGAAGTGTAAAGTTAGGTTGTTGATTTGAGATCTTTGTTATTTCTTAACGTACATGTTCTGTGCTATAAACTTCTTCCTTAGTACTGCTTTTGTTACTCTCATAACTTTTGTTATGTTGTGTTTTTATTGTCATTTTTCTCAAGATATTTTGTAATTTCCTTTGTGTTTCTTCTTTGACCCATTGGTTGTTCAGAGTGTGTTGTTTAATTTCCACATTTTTGGGAATTTTCTCCTTGTCCTACTACTATTGGTTTCTAGTTTCATTCCATTGTGGTTTAGAAAGATGCTTTGTATGACTTTGATCTTCTTAAATTTGTTAAGAATTTCTTTTGTGGCATAACCTGTGATCTGTGTACATCTGTGTACATTTGAGAAGAATGTGTATTCTGCTGTTGTTGGGTGGAGTGTTTTATATGCGTCTGTTAGGCTTAGTTGGTCTACGGTGTTATTAAAGTTCTTTCTTTTCTTTCTTTCTTTTTCACTTAATATAATGACCTCCAGTTCTATCCATGTTGCTGCAAATGACAATATTTTATTCTTTTTATATTATAAAAATACAATATAAATACTATATAAAATATAATAAGCTATATAACGCATTTTCTTTATTAATTCATTTAGTGATGAGCCTTTAGGTTGATTCCATATTTTGGCTATTGTGACTAATGCTGCAATTAACATGAGAGTGCAGATATCTTTTCAATATCTTATTTTCTTTCTTTTGGACATATACCCAGTGGTGGAATTGCTGGAGCATATAGTAGTTCTATTTGTAGTTTTTGAGGAACCTCTATACCATTCTCGATAGTGGCTATACTAATTTACTTTCCCACCAATAGTGTACAAAGGTTGCCCTTTCTCCACATACCAACATTTGTTATTGCCTGTCTGTTTGATAAAAGCCATTTTAACTGGGGTGAGATCTGTAGTTTTGATTTGCATTTCTCTGATAATTCGTGATGTAGAGCATTTTTTCATATACCCGTTTGCCATTCATATGTCTTCTTTTGAGAAATGTCTATTCAGATCTTTTGCCCATGTTCTATTGTAAACTTTTATTTTAGGTTCAGCAGTACATGTGCAGGTTTGTTATATGCATAAACTCATGTCATGGGGGTTTGTTGTACAGATTATTTAATGACCCCAGTACTAAGCCTACTATCCAATAGTTACTTATTTTACTCCTCTCTCTTCTCCCACCATCCACCTTCAGGTAGGCCCCAGTGTCTGTTGTTCCCCTCTTTGTGTCCAAGTGTTCTCATCACTTAGCTCCCACTTATAAGTGAGAACATATGGTATTTGGTTTTCTGTTCCTGCATTAGTTTGCTAAGGATAATGTCCTCCAGCTCCATGCATGGTCCTGCAAAGAACATGATCTCATTCCTTTTTATGGCTACATAGTATTCCATGGTGTATATATACCACATTTTCTTTATCTAGTCTAGCATTGATGGGCATTTAAGTTGACTCCATGTCTTAGCTATTTTGAATAGTGCTGCAGTGAACATGTGCATGCACGTGACTTTATGACAGAACAATTTATATTCTTTTGGGTATATACCCAGTAGTGAGATTGCTGGGTTGAATGGTAGTTCTGTTTTCAGCTCTTTGAGGCATCACCATACTGCTTTCCACAATGGTTGCACTGATTTACACTTCCACCAACAGTGTATAAGCATTCCCTTTTTCCACATCTTCACCAGCATCTGTAATTTTTTGACTTTTTAATAATAGCCATTCTGACTGGTGTAAGATGGTATCTCATTGTGGTTTTGATTTGCATTTCTCTAATGATCAATGATATTGAACTTTTTTTCATATACTTGTCGGCTGCATGTATGTCTTCTTTTGAAAAGTGTCTGTTCATGTACTTTGCCCACTTTTTAATGTTTTTTTTTTCTTGTAAATTTGCTTGAGCTATTTGTAGATGCTGGATATTAGACCCTTGTCAGATGCATAGATCGCAAATATTTTGTCCTATTCTATAGGTTGTCTATTTACTCTGAAGTCAGGTAGTGTGATGCCTCCTGCTTTGCTCTTTTTGATCAGGATTGCTTTGGAGATTCAGGGCCTTTTTTGTTCCATATACATTTTAGAATTTTTTTTCCTATTTCTGTGAAGAATATCACTGATAGGGTTCATACTGAATCTGTTAATGGCTTTGGATAGTATTGGCATTTTAGTAATGTTCTTCCAATTCATGAACATGGAATATTTTTCAATTTTTTGAGTCCTCTTCAATCTCTCATCAGTTTTTTAATAGTTTTCCATGTATAGATCTTTTACTTCTTTGGTTAAATTGATTTCTAGGTATTTTATATTCTTTGTAGCTATTGTAAATGAGATTTCTTTCTTTTTTTAATGTATAAAGGAAAGAGGTTTAATTTTTTAATTATCACAGTTCAACATGGCTGGGAAGGCCTCACGAAACTTACAATGATGGGGGAAAGCAAAGGGGAAGCAAGGCACCTTCTTTACCAGGTGGCAGGAAGTAGAAAGAGTGAGGAGCAAAGGGGGAGAGCCCTTTATAAAGCCATCAGATCTCGTGAGAACTCACTCACTATCATGAGAACAGCATGGGGGATGTGCCCCCATGATCCAATCACCTCCCAGCTGGTCTCTCCGTAGACAGGTGGGGATTATGGGGATTCCAATTAAAGATGAGATTTGGGTGGAGACACAGACAAACCATATCAGCCACTTATGTTATTTCTAATAACCCACTGCTCCCATTTCTTTTTTCTTTTTTTTTTTTTCCACTTTCTAAAACTGTTAGTCTGGTTTTAGGTCCATCTATTTATATTCTGTGGCTTTCATCTTTTCTCTCACTTTCTGTCACCCACATCTTCCAACAGTATTAATTACTTTTGAATTTTCGATATTTTTAACTTAAAAAAGCCCTATCGTTTTGATACTGTTTTATGTTTTGTGAATGTAATTGTTTTATGAATGTAATTCCTCAAGGAAATCTTTCAAACTAGTTTTTCCATTTACTACATAGCACTGACTTATATTTTAAAGATTCTGAAAAGCATAATTTTTTAATGTTTCCATAGTGCTCCATCAAAACATCAATGTACGAAGAATTTGAGCAGGATAAGGCATCATCGGATGGTTTTGTTTCTTCCCCCGCCACTTCCCCACCTCCACCAGGTCTGTTTTTTATGGTTAGCCTAGAAGTAGCAAGGATAAACTGAAGCAGATTAGAGATGGAGTCTGTAATCTAGGTGGGAAATAATGAAAGTCTTCTCTAAGGTAATAGTGGTGAGGTAAAAGCAAAAGGGTAACTGACAGATGTTAGGAGGTGAAATGGCGTAGGACTTGGTGAGTAACTGGTTAGGAAAAGAGGGAAGAGAGTAGTCCAGGTTATCCTCAGAGTCATGCTTTGGACAACAGGGAGAATAGGGATTTCTCCAAGTCAAGTCCTATTATAAATATATTCATTTTTATATTTCACTTTGAGTCTCAATTTAGCAAGATAACTTCCTTTTCATCAGCAAAACACCTGTTTACTGCTTACTAACAATATTAAGGGTGCAAATATTTACTAAATATATTTTTCTCATTTTAGATAGATGCCTATCATTTTATTTCTAAAAAGGTTTAATTCTATTTAGAGTCATTAAAATACTTACACTTAAATACTCAAACATAATACATTAGGGGTATTAAGCATATAGATGCTCCTTGAATGAAGAATATTGTCTGATTTGGTTTCATACACAATGAAGATAATTTAAAATATAAAAAATTGGGCTTAAAAATGCAGCCAACCACCTGTTTTATTAAATTTTACCAGGTATCTACTTCTAAAAAGTCCTTATCAGTGCCATTTCTTTAAACCCAACATTTAGTAACTTAACAGATGTATTTTTAAAATTAGAAATTTTACTTTCAATGTACTGATTTTATACTTAATTAGTAGCTTTAAAATTTTTTAGAATATGTGAAGACCTGCATTAAACCATTCTCGACATTTTTCAAGGATTGTTTGCTAACTGGCTTGTTTTTACATACAGTTTTAAACATGTCTACCATTGGTAGTAAACAAGAATGATCACTTGAAACTATGAAACCTACCAAAGTGCCAGTGTATTAACACTGCTTTTTCTTTCTTTTATAAGAATCATTACTATTAACTCGTACTTGTTGGTGCGCAGAGGATGCCATTTTCATGCTCTCTTTCTTTATAAAGGCCTTCTCTATAGCTCCAGGTTTCCAAAGTATAACTGTGCATCTTCTCCTCCAGTCAACAAAGAATCATCCTGCACATTCCAACAGAAAGAACGAACTGTAGCAGCATGCCCTCCCTGAAGGCTAGTCACATGGGCCAATCCTAATGTTCATCAACTGAATCCTTCCTTTGTTATCCAAAGGAAGGATAACAAGCAATGTTTCCATCTTTTCATGATATAGGCCACCAATCAAATAGTCTAAAATATCTTCTTTCACATTAACCATTTCTCCGACATCCTGGATGTTCTAACATGTAATTGGTTCATCAGCATCCAGATGATTAAGATCCCACCAGTAAAATCTTTCATGTGTCATGCAGTAAATCTGTTTGTAACCTATCCCAGACCAACTGATACAGCTGACTGATGAAATTGAGTTACAGGTTGTAACCAGTGTGCCCTTTTCATTATCAACATTAATATCAAATACATTTACCAGGCCATCAAGTGAACCTGAGATTATCATGTTGGGATTGCTGGGATGGAAATGTACTTGAGTGACATCATTGCTATGTGTCTCTGAATATGCACCAATCGGGTCTTTAGTTGAAGATAAATCCTGAGAATTCATCCTTGCATCCCAAAACACCAACCATGCATCATCATCAACTTTTCTGTACCAGCACAAATAATATGATCATTACAGTTAATATCAAAATGGATAAAAATATTGGAAGGGTAATCTTTGAAGAGCTGGACAGGTTTTTCACTGGCTACTCGAGTTTCCAACATTTTACAGTGCCATCCGTGTATCCTGGATATACACTGTCACAGGAATTCGCAAATTTGACTCCATTAAGAAGTCCGGGATATCCACTAAATTCTCAGAGTACATTTAATCTTTCTCTGTCATATATTCTGATTGATCCATTAGAATATAAAACAGCAACCAAGTTTTCTTTTCCTGCTTGCACAGTCTTCAATATATCTATGCCAAGAAGGTAAGTGTACTCTCTGGTTCCTGAGGAACATTTAACAATGTGCAGATTAGTAAACTGTTCCTCAGTCTTTTCCATATCAACAGTAGCATCCAAGGGTAGTAAAACTCCAGCAATCCCACTTTTAGGTATTTACTCAAGAGAAATAACAACTTATGTCCACACAAACATTTGTACATGTGTTCATCACAACTTTATTTATAACAGCCAAATACCTCAGCAGGTGGCCCCCAATGAGTACTGGAGAAAATGCAGGCTCCCAGATTTCTTTCTTGATTTCTTTTTCAGATTGTTTACTTTTGGCATATGTAACTGCTACTGATTTTCGTATGTTGATTTTGTATCCTGCAACTTTACTGAATTTGTTTATCAGTTCTAACAGTTTTTTGGTGGAGTCTTTAGATTTTTCTAAGTGTGAGATCATGTCATCTGTGAAAAATGCTAATTTGACTTATTTCTTTCCAATTTTGATGTCCTTTATTTCCCTTGCCTAATTGCTCTGGCCAGGACTTACAGTATTATGTTGAATAAAAATGGTGTAAGTAGCCAGGTGCAGAGGCTCACTCCTGTAATCCCAGCACCCTGGGAGGCCGAGGTGGACAGATTGCTTGAGGCCAGGAGTTCAAGACCAGCCTGGGCAACATGGTGAAACCCCATCTCTACTAAAAATATAAAAATTAGTCAGATACAGTGATGCATGCCTGTAATCCCAGCTACTTGGGAGGCTGAGGCATGAGAATCACTTGAACCCAGGAGGTGGAGGTTGCTGTGAGCTAAGATCATACCACTACACTCCAGCCTGGGTGACAGACCGAGACTCTGCTTCAAAAAAAGAAAGAGTTGAAAGTAGGTGTTTTTTGACTTGTTCCATATGTTAGAGGAAGGGCCTTCAATTTTTCCCTATTCAGTACCATATAAACTGTGGAATTGTTATATATAGCCTATATTATTTTGAGGTGTGTTCCTTTTATACTCAGTTTGATGATGGGTTTTATCATAAAGGGTTGCTGGGTTTTATTGAATGCTTTTTCTGGATGTGTTGAGATGATCATATAGTTTTTATTCTTGGTTCTGTTAATGTGATGTATCATATTTATTGATTTGCATATGTTAAACCATCCTTGCATCTCTGGGATAGATCCCATTTGACTATGGTGAATAATCATTTTAATGTGTTGTTAAATTCAGTTTGCTAGTATTTTGTTGAAGATTTTTTTTGCCTCTATGTTCAATCAGTGATACTGACCTACCATTTTCTTTTTTTGTTGTGTCTTTTTCTGGTTTTGGTATCAGGGTAATAATGCTGGCTTCATAGAACAAGTTTGGAAGTATTCCCTGTACTTCAATTTTTTTTTAGGGGTTTGAGTAGAATTGGTTCTAGTTCTTTGTAAAACGTCTGGTAGAATTCAACAGTGAAGGCATTACATCCTGGGCTTTCTTTCTTTCTTTCTTTTTTTGAGACAGAGTCTTGCTGTGTCACCCAGGCTGGAGTGCAGTGGCACGATCTCGGCTCACTGCAAACTCCGCCTCCTGCGTTCACGCCATTGTCTTGCCTCAGACTTCTGAGTAGCTGGGACTACAGGTGCCCACCACCACGCCCAGCTAATTTTTTTTTTTTTTTTGTATTTTTTTTTAGTAGAGACGGGGTTTCACTGTGTTAGCCAGGATGGTCTTGATCTCCTGACCTCATGATCCATGCACCTTGGCCTCCCAAAGTGCTGGGATTACAGGCATAAGCCACCACGCCCGGCCACTTTCTTTCTTTTTTTAACAGAAACCTTTTTATTATGGCTTCAATTTTGTTACTCATTATTGGTTTGTTGAAGTTTTCTATTTCTTCATGGTTCAATCTTGATGGGGTGAATGTGTCCAGGAATGTATCCATTTCTTCTATGCTTTCCAATTTGTTGGCATATAGTTATTCACAATAGTCTCCAATGATTCTTTGTATTTCTGTGGCCTAGTTGTTATGTTTCCTTTTTTGTTTCTAATTTTATCTATTTGGGTCTTCTTTCATTTTCTCTTAGTCTAGCTAAAGGTTTGTCAATTTTGTTTATCTTTTCAAAGAAACCAACTTTTCATTTTGTTGATTTCTGTATTTTTTTAAGTCTCAATTTTATTTATTTTTGCTCTGATCTTTATTATTTCTTTTCTTCTACTAATTTTGGGTTTGGTTTGTTCTTGCTTTTCTAATTCCTTGAGGTGTATTTTAGGTTATTTATTTGAAGTCCCTTTCTACATTTTTGATATAGCCATTTATTGCTATAAACTTCCCTCTTACTACTGCTTCTGCCACATCCCATAGATTTTGGTATGTAGTATTTCCATTTTCATTTGTTTCAAGAAATTTTTAAATTTCCTTTTAAATTTCTTCATTAACCCATTGATCATTCAGGAGCACACTGTTTAATTTCCATGTGCTTGTGAAGTTTCTGAGGTTCCTCTTATTATTGATATCTAATGTTAGTCCATCATGGTCAGAAACACATACTTGATATGATTTCTGCATTTTTGAATTTGTTTAGACTTGTTTTGTGGCCTAAGATGTGGTTTATTTTGGAGATTATTCCCATGTGCTGATGAAAAGAATGTGTATTCTGCAATAATTGGGTGAAATGTTCTGTAAATGTCAGTTAGGCTTAGTAAGTCTTGGGTATAGTTTAACTTTTTTTTTTTTTTTTTTGGCTTTCTGTCTGGATGATCTGTCCATTAACGAGTAGGGTATTAAAGTCCCCTACTATTATATTTCAGTCTATCTCTCCATTTAGATCTGTCAATGTTTGCTTTATATACTTGGGTGCTCTGGTATTGGGTGCATACGTATTTGTAATTGTTATATTCTCTTGCTGAATTTACTCTGTCATTAAATAGTGACCTTCTTTGTATCTTTTTACAGGCTTTGATTTGTAGTCTGAGATAAATATAACTACACCTGCTCTTTTTTAGTTTCCAGTCCCATGAAATATCTTTTTCTACCCCCTCACCGTCAATCTATGTGTGTCTTTATAGGTGAAGGTGGTTTCTTGTAGGCAGCATATATTTGGGTCTTGTTTCTTTATTCATTCAGCCATTTTATGCCTTTTATCTAAGAGGACTGAGTCCATTTATATTCAGTGTGATTCATCATAAGTGAAGACTTACTACTGTCATTTTGTTCCTTGTTTTCTGGTTGTCTTGTACATCCTTTCTCCTTTTCTTCCTTTCTTACTGCCTTCTTTTGTTGTTAACTTATTTTGTCTTGTAGCATGTTTTAATTTGTTCCTTCTTATTTTTAGGAAATCTATACAGGTTGTGGATTATGGCTACCATGAAGCTTACAAAAAGCATCTTATAAGTTATTTTAAAGAGATGACAACTTATCTTAGATCACAAAGAAAAAAACAAAATAATTCTGCACTTTAACTCCATACCCCCACATTTTAACTTTTATTTGTCTCAATTTACATATTTTTACATTACCTATTTCTTAATGGGCTGCTATAACTATTATTGTTTTTGATATATTTGTCTTTTGGACTTCATGCTAGAGCTATGAGTGGATTGCATGGAACAATTGCAATATTAGGGTATACTGGGTTTGTCTGAGCTGAATACTTAATTTTACCTGTAGGCTTTATACCTTCAAATGTTTTTCATTTTTTATTTTTTCCTTTTAGCATTTTAGTATTTTTTTTTTTCAGATTAAAGATCTATCTTTAGCATTTCTTGTAAGACAGGTGTCATGGTGAACTCTCAGTTTTGTTTGTCTGAAAAAGACTATCTCTTCTTCATATTTGAAGGATAACTTTGCTGGGTACAGTATTGTTGAATGGCAGGGTTTTTTTTTCTTTCATCACTTTGAAAATGTGGTCTCACTCTCTGTTGGCTTGTATGGTTTCCATTGAGAAGTCTGTTGTTGGACAAATTGTAGCTCCTTTATGTGTGATTTGCTTCTTTTCTCTTGCTGATTTTAGGACCTTCTCTTTGTTTTTGACCTTTCAGAGTTTGTCTTATTTGGGTCGAATCTGGTGATCTCTTACCTTCTTGTACCTGGTTATTTATATCTTTCTCAGGTTTTGGAAAGTTTTCTATTTTTCTTTTTGAATATGCTTTCTACCCCCCCTTACTCTTGTTCAACTCCCTCTTGAACACCAATAATTCTTAAGTTTGTTTTTTTGAAGTAATTTTCTATATCTTATAGGTAATCTTTGTTCCTTTTCACTCTTTTTTTCTCTTTTCTCCTCATACTATGTATTTTCAAATAGGCTGTCTTCACCCTCATCGATTCTTTCCTGTGCTTCATCCATTCTGCTGTTGAGAGCCTCTAATAACTTTTTCAGTTCAGCACATGTATTTCTCAGTTCTAAGAGTTATGTGTGATCTTTTTAATTATTTCAATCTTTTTATTAAATTTCTCAATTGCTTTTCTGTGTTATCATGAAGATCATTGAGTTTCCTTAAAACCGCAGTTTTGGGCTGAGCATGATGGCTCACACCTATAATCCCAGTGCTTTGAGGAGCTGAGATAGGAGACCTACTTGAGGCCAGGAGTTTGAGACCAGGCTGGCCAACATAGTGAGACCCCATTTTTACAAAAAACATAATTAAAAAAGAAATCAGCCAGGTATGGTGGCATATACCTGTAGTCCTAGCTACTTGAGAGGATTGTTTGAGTCCAAGAGTTTGAGGTTGCAGTGAACTAAGATCATGACACTGCATCCAAGCCTAGGCTTTGTCTCTAAAAACAAACAAACAAAAAAACCCTGCAGTTTTGGATTCTTAGAGAGCTCACATATTGCCATCTTATTAGGATCAGTCACTGGTTCCTTGCTTTTTCTATTTGGGGAGGTCATGGTTCCCTGTTCACAGTTGTTTCTTGTGGATGTAGTCTACATCTTTGCATTGAGGGATTAGTTATTTAAGTCTTCTTTGTCTGGCTTGTATTGGGTATGTTTCTGCAGAGCTTCTTTACCACTAGGTTGCCTGGCTCCTTTACAGCTGTAGGTGGTGCCTTAAATCCAGGTTCACCAAGCTGTAATAAATGATATGAATGCTGCCCTTCTTGAATGGGGGAGGCCCCAAAGAGGATATTCCAGCAGTATCGGAAGGCTGGCAAAGGGTTTATGCCCAGGAGACCTGTGAAATCAATCTTTTACATGTGGTGCTGCTGAACAGCCTCTCTGATTTGGTGTCTTCTTTAGCCAAGTTACAGAGCAGAGTTTCCAGGGCTGGGGATGGTTGTCCTGCCTGCCCATTTTGTCTCTGCCTGTCCCCAAGGATATTTCTCCCTTCTGGCACTCATAATGCTTTCCATGGGCTAAGGCAGGGTCAAATGTGCCAGAGAATCCAAGATGGTGGGGGACCTGGTTGTCCACCTTGATCTCAGTTTTTCCAGTGTAGAAACTGTGAGTTGGGGGAAAATATTTCCACGTGCTTGGTGATAGGCCGAATGAGGGGACGGGCATCACAAATGTGGAAGTCCAGTTCTCTTTCTGTCTGCTCAGAGTATCTTTATTTATCTGTGGCCCTGGGAACTATCTCGTCTTCATTTTTGAGTTCTGAGATATTGCTGATGAGACTCTCAGTGCTGTATAGATATATTTTTCAGTTTTCTGGGGCAGGGGGTTGAGGGGAGTGAAACCAGCTTGCTTCTACACTGCCATTTTGAAACAGGAAGTTCTTGCCTTCAAGTCTGAAGACAATTTTACTGGCTGTAGTATTCTTGGTTGGCAGTTTTTTTCTTTTAGCACTCTAAATAGATCATTCTACTACTTTCTGGCCTATAATGTTTCTCCTTAGAAATTACTGATAGTCTCAAGGAAGCTCCCTTGTATATGACAAATCACTTTTTCTTGATGCTTTCAAAATTGTCTTTGTTTTTGACTTCTGACCTGTTTGGACCTGTTTATGTTCATCCAAGTTGGAGTCCTGTGAACTTCTTGAATTTGAATATCTGTTTCCTTCCTCAGATTTGGAAAGTTTTCAGCCATTGTTTTTCCAAATAAGCTCTCTGCCCCTTTCTCTCTCTTATCTCTGCCTGGGACTTTCATATGACATGTATTGGTTGGCTTGGTGGTGTTGTATCATTCCCTAAGGCTTTCTTTACTTTTCATCGTTCTTTTTCCTTTCATTTCTCTACTTTAATAATTTCAAAAAACCTGTCTTCAAGTTTGCTTATTCTTTTGTTGTTTGTTTGCTTGATCAAGTCTGCTGTTGAATCCCTGTAGTGAACTTTTCTTTTTCTTTCTTTCTTTTTTTTTTTTTTTTTTTGGAGAGAGTGTCTGGCTCTATCACTCAGGATGGACTGCAGTGGCATGATCTCAGCTCATTGCAGCCTCCACCTCCTGGGCTCAAACAATCCTCCCACCTCAGCTTCCCAAGTAGCTGGGACTCCAGGCACATGTCACCATGCCCAGCTAATTTTTGTATGTTTTTGGTAGAGATGGGGCTTCACCATGTTGCCCAGGCTGGTCTTGAACTCCTGACCTCAAGTGATCTGACTGCTTTGGCCTCCCAAAGTGCTGGGATTATATGTTTGAGGCACTGTGCCCAGCCCCTGTAGTGAATTTTTCAATTCACTTATTGGATTCATCAGCTCCAGAATTTATGTTTAGTTCTCTCTCTCTCTTTTTTTTTTTTTTTTTTGCTGTTTTTATCTCTTTGTCGATAACCTCATTTTGTTCATGCATTGTTTTCCTGATTTAATTTAGTTGTTAATCTGTGTTCTCTTGTTGTACATTGAGTTTCTTTAAGAGAAATATTTGAAATTATTTTTGAGGTAATTCATAGACCTCTATTCATTTAGAGTCAGTTTCTGGAGATTTATTTTGTTCCTTTGATTCAACCATGTTTTGTTGCTTCTCATGGGTCTTACTATTTTATGCCGTGATTTGTGCATTTGGAAAACCAGCCACCTATTGCAGTCTTTTAGGACTAACTTGATAAAGGGAAAGCTTTCACCAATCATCTGGGTTGGAGATTCCAGAAGCCTCTCAAACCTTTGGGATGTGTTCTCTCTGGGCGTGTGCATGTCATTTCCCAGTTAGAGGGGTTTTCTGGTTTCTTTTTCTGGAGCTTGTAATCTCTTACTCCCTCTGGTGTCTGTACGAAGTATTGCAGGTTCTTTGGAGCTGCAAGAAGCCACTGAGCTCTTTTGTTCTCTGTGGCTCCCAGGATATCCAAAGTATATCAGCTCCATCAGTGATCCAATTCAAGTGAGACAAAAACCGTTGCCTCAGGCAGCCCCTGAAAAGTTGGACTGTTGGACACATGCTCCAGTCTTCTCTTTTTCCCTTGACGGAGAAGCTGTGAACGGGGTGCTTTCTGCTGATTGTGCTGCTTTGAGGAATGGCTTTTGGGGTTGAAATAAAATGGCTTTTGTTACCTTTTTCAAAGTGGCTGTTCTGGCTTTGAGTTTGCCTGGGGTGCTGCAACTTCTTAAATGGTTTCTGGAGTTCTCATGCAGACTTTTTGGACCATATATTGTTAAGTCAGTGTCTTGGGAGGAATGACACTTGAGGCGTCTTATTCCACCATGTTGATGATGCCACTTCCTTGTGGTGACTTATATGACAGCAATAGAAAACAAATATGAGCGTCACAGGGAAGCAGTGAATAAAATTCACATGGTGAAGAGCTAGAGGACCACTGCTTCTAAGGAGTCATGTCCTTCGCAGGCCTGAGCCTCATCCCCTTCCTTCACTGTGAACAGAGAAATCGGCCAATTGCCAAACATACACTGAGTGTCTCTCTTGCATAAAGTGCTGCTGACCAGTGTTCTAGGGGTCCCAGTCTATGCGTTCTGGCGGTGGCACTCTTGTTGGGGATGCAAAGGGTCCCCAGTTGTTGCAGTCACTGGGTGAGAGGTGTCCCGATGTGGGGACTAAGGAAGGGCCTGTGGCCTGATGCAGGCCGGGGAGGCACCATCGGAGGGCAGGGCTTGAGCCAGCTGCTGGGGGACTCCAACAGTGCAGGAATGGGAGGAATATTCCAGGGCGGGATGCGGGAATAGGAAGTGATGTGTGTGTGTGGCAGGGGTGGTAAAATATACACCTCATACATTTACCATTCTAACCATTTGTTTTTTTTGTCTTTTTTTGAGACGGAGTCTCGCTCTGTCGCCCAGGCTGGAGTGCAGTGGCAACATCTCGGCTCACTGCAAACTCCGCCTCCCGGGTTCACGCCATTCTCCTGCCTCAGCCTCCCGAGTAGCTGGGACTACAGGCGCCTGCCACCGCGCCCGGCTAATTTTTGTATTTTTAGTAGAGACGGGGTTTCACCATGTTAGCCAGGATGGTCTCGATCTCCTGACCTCGTGATCTGCCCGTCTCGGCCTCCCAAAGTGCTGGGATTATAGGTGTGAGCCACTGCACCCAGCCCATTCTAACCATTTTTAAGTGTCCAGTTCAGTGGTGTGAAGTGAGATGTGTTTTTGAGTAGGAAGTGGTTTATTTTGGCAAGGGTAATCCAGGGTTGGCTCTTTCAATGGCTAAAGGACTAAAATCCTCTCAGAGAAAAAAGTAAAAGGGCTGCTTACCAGGCAGTAAATCCTTAAACAAGTGTGCATTGCTTATAGCATTGGCTAAGGAGATGATAATTTGACTTGAATAATCTTGCAAAGTGAGATGAGATCCCCACTTCCCAGATAAGGAAGCTGAAGGTCTGATTCAGTGACCTGCTCCAGTTGCACAGGAGGTGGGGGCATATCCAGTACCAGAGCCCAGGTCTCTACATCCTTCCTCTAGGCCTCTTTTCTCTCCCCCTTGATGGCTGGCCTGCCCCCTAGACCGACTGTTTCTTGGTCTGTGTACAAAAGTACCTTCCAAGGAGAATGCAGGGTGCCAGAGCTGGTTAGCGGCAGGGAACAGCAGTGTTTGGACTCCAAGCTACGGGAGCCACGCATTCTGTCCTCAGGGTATCACCACCCCATTCTAGACACCAATGAGGACAGGGCTTAGCATGTCGAGACAAGGGGTTTGAATTTCATGTTTGTGTGCGTTCCGTTTGTTGGGAGGCACTGTCCCTTCAGTGTTGTCATTCATAGTGACACCCTCTGCATGGTGCTGGTTGCCAGAGGCAACCTGGAGCCCTGGAGTCAGCATGTCACCGTTGGCACATGGTGCATGGGGAATCACAGAGAGAGAGTGAGCTGCCTGCTGGCTCAAATACCCTGAGTCACAAAAAGGTCTCAAGAATAGATCTTGGGTGTCCGGGGGATGCGTGGCTGTTCTGTAAGAGCTGAGATGACCTCGAAGCCTTGTGAGCACGGGCTCCTTGGGACCCCTTTGTGGAACCATGCAGCGGGACGTGAAGTCAGCCTTGCCTTGGAGCCTGACCCTCTCAGCTCCAAGCAGCCTCCCCATGGCAGTGTACTCAGGTCTGTCTGTCCAGTCATAGTGGGAACCCTGGCTTTGAAGGGGGTGCAGAGTCCACATAGCCCAGATCTCTCCCTAGGGAAATAATCCCCTCCCTGCCTCCCACGGGGGTCTTGGCCTTTGGCCAAATAGTCCCAGGAGTGAGAGACCCACTTTTGGAAGGCAAGCATTTTTTATGTTGGGTAATAGCTATTATCTGTCATCACCATCCTCTTCTCCGCCTCCACCTCTTCCTCCTACCCCCCAGACAGCCAGCACCACCCCGTGCCTTGCAGCGCCGAAGGCTCTGCCTAAATCACACATCCCAGGAGGTGGAGGCAGTGGGGAGGGCTGAGGGTGGGACCTGGGTCCCCCACCTGTCGGGCTTTGTGCCCTGGCATCACTGCTATTTAAGCAGCTTTCTCCCACACGCAGACCCCATGCACCTGCCTGGAACCGAGGTCATCAGTTCCAGCTTGGTCCCCACAGCCACCAGGAATTGCAGGTGTTAAGAGAAGCCCAGAGAGGGTTAGGATTTCATCCCAGCTTTGCCACTAACTGGTTGTAGGATCTCAGGCAAGTCACGGTACTTCTTAACAACTTCTTTTTTCCGGTTGCAAAATGACAGACTTAGACCAGATTTGATTTGTTTGTTTTTTAGCACAGTTGTGAGCATTTTCCATAGGTTGTGCTCTTTGCTGGATGCCAAAATAAGAAGACAATCAAGGCAGGGGACTGAGCCACACACCATGGTTATAAGTTGGATGGGGTAAAAGCACAGCCACGGAGGCCGTGGGGTCACAAAGCCCCTTCCACAGCAGCAGCCTGGTGAGGGAGTTGGAAATGTCTGTGCCAAGGAAGGGGCACAGCGGGTGGGAGGTGGGCACTACAAGCCCTGAGGCCTAAAAGTGTGTGAAACCCCATGCCTTGTGGGAATGGAAGTGTCAGAGTCCAGCAGGAGAGAGGAAAGGCCGGGAGGCCACGTCAAGCTGGCTCTGTTGCCCAGACTGGAGTGCAGCAGTGTGATCACAGCTCACTGCAGCCTGGAACTCCTGGGCCCAAGCGATCCTCCTGCCTCAGCCTCCCGAGTGTGAGAAAGGGTTTTTCTGAGGCAAGTGGCTGATCCGATTTGCCCCGTGGGGAAGCTGGCACTCTGGGAGTCCCAGCACAAACGGCAGACAGAGGGTCTGCAGGAGAGGAGCCCAGTTCAAAGGAACAGAAAATTGGATCGCCCAGATGTGTCCGGTGGGGAACACTGAAGGGCAAGGAGCCCCCTCAGGGTGTGGCCCATGTGCAACGACACAGAATGCCAGGAAGGGTTCCTCCAGCCTTACCTCTTTGAAGACATTTGCTGAGCCCACCCCACGCCTCCCCTCCCAGGGCTAAACATTGCCCCTGTCCCTGCTGTTTCCCACGCACATGTGGGCCCTCAGCCTGCTCTGGGCAGAGGGAGGGCCTTAGGGGCGTGGACACCCGTCCAAAGTTCCACCTTTGGTCCTCCATGAGGCATTTATCACGCCTGATCACACACAAGTTTTTCTCAAATATAACGCTATAAAAATCCAAACAATTTGGTCACACAATTTGTCCAATTATATCCTGATAAAAAAAGGACAGATTCTTATTGAATCTTTGCAAATAATGCCAATTAAAGCAAAGAACCTCAAGAAAAATACTTACGAATCCTAAGAGATGAGTAAGATATTAAAGAATGTTTTGTTTCAGCTTGCAAAAGCATAGTTTATTAAGCTAAAGGTTAAAGACAGATCCAGAAGAAGGAGAAAGGCTTCATCATATACTGATCACAAAGAAAACACAAAGAATAACAGTGGCGAAGCTCAGATTTCCTTCATGCATCCACTCAATCCCACTTCCAAAGGCTCTCAAATCCAGCCTATTATCACTTCTTGAATATCAGACTAAATACTACAAGACCACTTCTGTCATTTTAACAGAGACAAGACCCAATTCTAGTCTGGCATTAATGTAATATTTGGCAGCAAAGGATTCATATGCTTTTATTTTTTCTTACGAACAAACCCATTAAGTATGAACAAATTTTGCCCAAATTGTAACACATTTCATTGTTTTTTTTTTTCAGACTCATTATTTGCAGATATTTGGAATCAAGGAAAATAAGGTTTACTTTCTTTAAAACTTCCATAATTTTCTATTTTCATTCAAGTTGTATCTTTCACTACTCTCTTTCCCATTCTGGAGCAAACAAACACTTTAGACAAAACGAATCTCTTTATCCTTGGTGAACAAAAGCACATCCCATTGAATGCACGATCATATTTCTTTGCCACTATTGCTCCTAGTGTAGTCTCAGTCACTAATGTTAGTTATAAATGTTAACCCAAGCCAATAACTTCCATTTGCAGGTAGAGCTGGGAGGTGGGGATAGAGAACCATCTGTTGTCACACAAGCCATTTTAGCAGACAGTGTCTCCCCGAAGGTGGGGGCCTCTGGAAGCAATTGCTGAGATGGAGCTAGGGGTGCAGACGGTTTTTAAGGCACAAAACTTGGGCAAAGGGAGAAGTCAAGGCACAATTCAGCCCAGAGAAAGCCTTGGCCGGCCCAGCGGGGGACACCCAGGCCAGAGCTGACAGTGAGAGGTCCTGGCTGGCTGGCTGGTGGGGCTCGGTCGCAGGTGTGGCCCAGGCCATGTGGGTCTCAGGTGAGGCGGCTCCGTGCTGCTGATGAGGGCGCTGGCAGCAAGTCCTTCCTCAAAGGGGCACCTGGCCCGGCACCTCCATGTCCACCACAGCCAGAGAAGTTCACAAACACATAGAAGAAGACCCCTTGCAACACGTACAGCAAAGTGGCAAAGCTGAACATCTGTTAACACGGCCCAAAGGTGTAGCTACACTACAGCATATAAAAATAAGAAGAAATGAGTATTTAGAGATTGTTAATTCAGTCAACATAAATCCAAGGTCTTAAGGTTATTAAGGACTTTGGAAATTATGTGTAAAATAACATACCACAGAACATAATTACTATTGGTATAACAAAGTTTGTTAGAATTTTAATTCAATTTAGTTGAACACATTTTATTTACATTTCTCTAAATCTAAAAATTTATATGGAGGTACTATTAGTTTATTTTAACAGAAACATCAATATAGGAAGTTTAGAAAGATCAAGTTATCTGGACTATGCAAGACAAAACAAGTTTACATCTGGTCAAATAAAATGGCCGATAGGAGGCAGGAGTAAATTGCAGCTCCCACCTGGACAGACAGCGCAGCGTGTGGAGACTCACACCGGTGAACTTTTGCTCCAAGAACTACCGCAGGAACCTACCAGGAAAGCGAGAGAATCCACAGACCCTTTGAAAGAAGTGGATTGCTCCTGCAGGCCCCAGGAGACAGCCCTCAAACTGTGGGTACCCTAAGTGTGAAAGGGGGATCATCCACCCCTGAACACACACCCTCACTGGGGAGACTGAAGGTCCAGATTACAGGAGAAGGAATCGACCTTACCTGGAACTGAGATAATTTAGAGAGCCGTGCAAAATACAGGGGTTGAGGAGGCTGTAGGGAGAGCCCTGTGGGCTCCCTCGGTCCCCAGGGAAGCCATTTCTGACTTCATCTTCCAGAGGTCCTTAGGGAGGGCTGCCAGAGGAACTGGGGAAAGACCAAAGGAGAAGGAAACTTCCAGCTGAACTTTGTAACAATTTTAACCAAACGCGAAGTTTCCCGGACAGAACTCGGGCGACGAGTGAATCGGAGCGCAGACACAGCATAGAAGCCGCGGCAGACGGGGAAGCTTGAAACCTGAAAGCCCTGCTTGCTTTCTCAGCTGGGAGGCTGGTAGCCTGGGGCAGGTTCTCAGTCCTGTTCATCAGCTGCCTGGAAACAAACTCGGTGCTGTCCTGTGGGGGATGGGGGCGCCACAGTGGGAGTGAGACTGGCCTTTTGGGCTGTGTAGGAGCTGAGTGAGGCCTGTAACTGCCAGCTTCCCCTCACTTCCCTGGTGACCTGTGTGACACAGCGGAGGCATCCATAATCCTCATGGGAACAGAAGGCCATGGTCCTGAGAACCATCCCCCATCCCTCACAGCAGCCGCAGCAAACCCCGCCTAAGGAGAGTCTGAGTTCAGACACACCTAATCCTGCCCCCACCTGATGGTCTTTCTCTATCTGTCCTGGTAGCTGAAGACAAAGGACATAATGTCTTGGGAGCTCTAGGGCCCTGCCCACCACCTGATCCTCCCTATACTACCACAGCAGATGGGCTCTTGAAAATGCCACCTCCTGGCAGGAGGCCAGCCAGCACAAAACTAGTGCAGTAAACAGACTACAACTAAGGATCCTCACAGAGTCCATTTCACTCCCCTGCCACCTCCACCACAGCAGGTGCTGCTATCCATGGTTGAGAGACCTGAAGATGGTTCACATCATAGGACTCTGTGCAGACACCCCCAGTACCAGCCTAGAGCCCGGTAGCTCCACTGGGAGGCTAGATCCAGAAGAGGAATAACAACCACTGCAATTCAGCTCTCAGAAAGCCACATCCCTAGGGGAAGGTGGAGAGCACTACATCAAGGGAGAACCCTATGGGACAAAAGAATCTGAACAGCAGCCCTTGAGCCCCAGATCTTCTCTCTTACATACTCTACCCAAATGAGAAGGAACCAGAAAAACAATTCTGGTAATATGACAAAACAAGTTTCTTTAACACCCTCAAAAGATCACACTAGCTCATCAGCAATGGATCCAAACCAAGAAGAAATCCTTGAATTGCCAGAAAAATAATTCAGAAGATCCATTATTAAGCTATCCAGGAGGCACCAGAGAAAGGTGAAGTCCAATTTAATGAAATAAAGAAAAGATACAAGATATGAAGGAAAAAATCTTCAGTGAAATAGAAAGCATAAATAAAAATCAATCACAACTTCTGGAAATAAAGGACGCACTTAGAGAAATGCAAAATGCACTGGAAAGTCTCAGCAATAGAATCGAACAAGCAGAAGAAAGAACTTCTGAGCTCAAAGACAAGGTTTTTGAATTAACCCAGTCCAACAAAGACAAAGGAAAAAGAATTATACAAAATGAACAAAGCCTCAAGGAAGTTTTGGCTTATGTTAAACAACAATTATACCTAAGAATAATTGGTGTGCCCAAGAAAGAAGAGAAATCTAAAAGTTTGGAAAACATATTTGAGGGAATAAACAAGAAAAACTTTCCCAGCTTTGCTAGAGATCTAGACATCCAAATACAAGAAGCCCAGATAACACCTGGGAAATTTATCGCAAACAAATCATTGCCTGGGCACATTGTCATCAGGTTATCTAAAGTCAAGATGAAGGAAAGAATCTTAAGGACTGTGAGGCAGAAGCACCAGGTAACCTAAAAAGGAAAACTTATCAGATTAACAGCAGATTTGTCAGCAGAAACACTACAAGCTAGAAGGGATTGAGGCCCTATCTTTAGCCTCCTTAAACAAAAGAATTATCACCCAAGAATTTTGTATTCAGTGAAACTAAGCTTCATAAATGAAAGAAAGATACAGTCTTTCTCAGACAAACAAATGCTGAGAGAATTTGCCACTACCAAGCCAGCACTACAAGAACTGCTAAAAGGAGCTCTAAATCTTAAATCCTCAAAATACACCAAAATAACACCTCCTTAAAGCATAAATCTCACAGGACCTATAAAACAAAAACACAGTAAAAAAACAAAACAAAACAAGGTATTCAGGCAACTAATAGCACGATGAATGGAATAATACCTCACATCTCAATATTAACATTGAATGTAAATGGCCTAAATGCTCCACTTAAAAGATACAGAATGGCAGAATGGATAAGAATTCTCCAACCAGTTATCTGCTGTCCTCAAGAGACTCACCTAACACATAAGGACTCACAAAAATTTAAGGTAAAGGGATGGAAAAAGATATTCCATGCAAATGGACACCAAAAGTGAGCAGGAGTAGCTATTCTCGTATCAGACAAAACAAACTCTAAAGCAACAGCTGTTAAAAAAGACAAAGAGGGACATTATATAATGATAAAAGGACTTGTCCAGCAGGAAAATATCACAATCCTAAATATATATGCACCTAACACTGGAGTTCCCAAATTTATAAAACAATTACTACTAGACCTAAGAAATGAGATTGACAGCAACACAATAATAGTGGGGGACTTCAACATCCACTGACAGCACTAGACAGATCATCAAGACAGAAAGTCATTTATATCCTAAAACAAATGGACTTAACAGATATTTACAGAACATTCTACCCAACAACTGCAGAATATACATTCTATTCATGAGCACATGGAAAATTCTCCAAGATAGACCATGATAAGCCACAAAACAAGTCTCAATAAATTTAAGAAAATTGAAATCATATCAAGTACTCTCTTAGACCACAGTGGAATAAAATTGGAAGTCAATTCCAAAATGAACCCTCAAAACCATGCAAATACATGGAAATTAAATAACCTGCTCCCGAATGATCACCGGGTCAACAATGAAATCAAGATGGAAATTAAAAAATTATTTGAACTGAACGATAATAGTGACACCACCTATCAAAACCTCTGGGACTCACGCCTGTAATCCCAGCACTTAGGGAGGCCGAGGCAGGTGGATCACGAGGTCAGTAGTTTAAGACCAGCCTGGCCAAAATGGTGAAACCCTGTCTCTACTAAAAATACAAAAAAATTAGCTGGGCGTGGTAGCGGGCACCTGTAATCCCAGTTACTGGGGAGGCTGAGGCAGATAATTGCTTGAACCTGGGAGGCAGAGGTTGCAGTGAGTCGAGATCTCACCACTGATCTCCAGCCTGGGCGACAGAGCAGACTCTGTCTCAAACAAACAAACAAAAACACCAAACAAACAAAAAAACCTCTGGGATATGGCAAAGGCAGAATAAGAGGAAAGTTCATAGCCTTAAAAAATGCCAACATCGGAAAGTCTGAAAGAGCACAGACAATCGAAGGTCACACCTCAAGGAAGTAGAGAAACAAGAACAAACCAAACCCAAACCCAGCACAAGAAAAGGAATAACACAGATCAGAGCAGAACTACATGAAATTGAAACACAAAAACAACACAAAAGATAAATGAAACAAAAAGCTGAAAAGTTCCTTGGAAAATAAAATTGATAGACTAAATTAGTGAGATTAACCAAGAAAAGAAAAGATCCAAATAAGCTCAATTAGAAACTAAATGGGAGATATTACAACCAATACCACAGAAATGCAAAAGATTATTCAAGGCTACTATGAACACCTTTATGTGCATAAACTAGAAAACCTAGAGGACATAGATACATTTCTGGAAATATACATCCCTCCTAGATTAAACCAGGAAGAAATAGGAACTCTGAACAAACCAAGAACAAGCAGCGAGATTGAAATGGTAATGAAAAAATTGTCAACAACAAAGAAAAGCCCTGGATCAGATGGATTCACAACTGAATTCTATCAGACATTCAAAGAAAAATTGATACCAATCCTATTGACACTATTCCAAAATACAAAGAAAGAGGGAATCCTCCCTACATCATTCTATGAAGCCAGTATTACCCTAATACCAACACCAGGAAAGGACATAACAAAAAAATAAAACTACAGGCCAATATCCCTGATGAATATAGATGCAAAAGTCCTTAACAAAATACTACCTAACTGAATCCAACAGCATGTAAAAAAGATACTCCACTATGATCAAGTGGGTTCACACCAGGGATGCAGGGATGGTTTAGGTTTAACACATGCAAGTAAATAAATGTGATACACCACATAAACAGAATAAAAACAAAAATCACATGAGCATCTCAATAGATGCAGAAAAAGCACTGGACAAAACCCAGCATCCCTTTATGATTAAATCCCTCAGCAAAATAGGCATAGAAGAGACATACCTGAATGTAATAAAAGCCATCAATGACAAACCCACAGCCAACATAATACTAAATGGGGAAAAGTTGAAAGCATCTCCCCCGAGAATAGAACAAGACAAGGATGCCCACCCTCACTACTTCTATTCAACATAGTGCTGGAAGTCCTAGCCAGAGCAGTCAGACAAGAGAAAGAAGGCATCCAAATTGGTAAAGAAGAAGTCAAACTGTCACTGTTTGCTGATGATATGATCATATACCTAGAAAACCCTAAAGACTCCCCTCAAAAGCTCCTAGAACTGATGGAATTCAGCAAAGTTTCAGAATACAAAATTAATGCACCCAAGTCAGTAGCTCTGCTGTACACCAACAGCAACCAAGCTGAGCATTAAATCAACAATTCAATCCCTTTTACAATAGCTGCAAAAAATAAAAATAAAAAAATAAAATACTTAGGAATATACCTAACTAAGGAGGTGAAAGACTTCTAGAAGGAAAACTACAAAACACTGCTGAAAGAAATCGTAGATGACACAAACAAATGGAAACACATCCCATGCTCATAGGTGGGTGGAACCAATATCGTGAAAATGATCATACTGCCAAAAGCAATCTACAAATTCAATGCAGTTTCCATCAAAATACTACCATCATTCTTCACAGAACTAGAAAAAGCAATCCTAAAATTCATATGGAACCAAAAAAGAGCTTGCATAGCCAAAGCAAGACTAAGCAAAAAGAACAAATCTGGAGGTATCACATTATCTACTTCAAACTATCCTACAAGGCCATAGTCACCAAAATAGCATGGTACTGGTATAAAAATAGGCAAATAGACCAATGGAACAGAATAGAGAACCCAGAAATAAACCCAAATACCTGCAGCCAACTGATCTTTGACAAAGAAAACAAAAACATGAAGTGGGGAAAGAACACCCTATTTAACAAATCGTGCTAGGATAATTGGCAAGCCACATGTGGAAGAATGAACCTGGATCCTCACCTTTTGCATTATACAAAAATCAACTCAAGATGGATCAAGATTTAAATCTAAGACCTGAAACCATAAAAATTATAGATGATAACATTGGAAAAACCCTTCTAGACATTAGCTTAGGCAAAGACTTCATGACTAAGAACCCAAAAGCAAATGCAACAAAAACAAAGACAAATAGATGGGACTTAATTAAACTAAAAAGCTTCTGCATAGCAAAAGAAACAATCAGCAGAGTAAACAGACAACCCACAGAGTGGGAGAAAATCTTCACAATCTATACATCTGACAAAGGACTAATATCCAGAATCTACAAGGAACTCAAACAAGTTAGCAAGAAAAGTATCAACAGTCCCATCAAAAAGTGAGCTAAGGACATGAATAGACAATTCTCAAAAGAAGATACACAAATGGCCAACAAACATATGAAAACATGCTCAGCATCACTAATTATCAGGGAAATGCAAATCAAAACTACAATGCTACTTTGGGGGGCCAAGGCGGGAGGATCACTTGAGGTCAGTAGTTCAAAACCAGCCTGGCCAACGTCGTGAAACCCTGTCTTCACTAAAAATACAAAAATTAGCTGGGCATGGTGGTGGGCGCCTGTAATGCCAGCTACTCGGGAGGCTGAGGCACAAAAAATGCTTAAACCTGGGAAGTGGAGGCTGCAGTGAGCTGAGATCGTGCCACGGCACTCCAGCCAGGGTGTCGGATTGAGACTCTGTCTCAAACAAACAAACAAACAAAAAGAACACAACCAGAATGCGATACTGCCTTACTCCTGCAAGAATGGCCATAATACAAAAGAAATAATAAAAAAAAAGATGTTGGTGGGGATGTGGTGAAAAGGGAACACTTTTACATGGTTGGTGGGAATGTAGACTAGTACAGCCACTGTGGAAAACAGTGTGGAGATTCCTTAAAGAACTGAAACCATCTGATCCAGCAATCCTACTACTGGGTATCTACCCAGAGGAACGGAAGTCATTATAAGAAAAAGATACTTGCACACACATGTTTATAGCAGCACAATTTGCAATTGCAAAAATATGGTACCAGCCCAAATGCCCATCAATCAACGAGTGGATAAAGACATTGTGTTATATATACACCACAGAATACTACTTAGCCATAAAAATGAATGAAATAATGGCATCTGCAGCAACCTGGATGGAATTGGAGAGCATTATTCTAAGTGAAGTAACTCAGGAATGGTAAAACCCAACATTGTATGTTCTTATAGGTGGGAACTAAGCTATGAGGAAACAAAGGCATTAGAAGGATACAATGGACACGGGGGAATCAGGGGATAGGGTGGGAGGGGATGAGGGATAAAAGACTATAAATTGGGTGCCATGTACACTGCTTGGGTGATGGTGCACCAAATCTCAGAAATCACCACTAAAGAACTTACTCATGTAACCAAAACCACCTGTTTCCCAAAAACCTATGGAAATACAAAATAAAAATACAAATAAATTTATAAAACAAATAAATATTACTAATAATGATACTTGGATATTTTATTTAGGAAGCTAATGGGATTTATTTATTTATTTATTTATTTTGAGACAGGGTTTCTCTCCTTGCTTAGGCTGGAGTGCGGTGGTGCAATCTCAGCTCACTGCAACCTCCGCCTCCTGGGTTGTAGCAATTCTCCTGCCTCAGACTCCCGAGTAGCTGGGATTGCAGGTATACACCACCACGCCCAGCTAATTTTCATATTTTTTTGTAGAGATGGGGTTTCACCACGTTGGCCAGGCTGGTCTCGAACTCCTGACCTCAAGGAATCCACCAGCCTCAACCTCCCAAAGTGCTGGGATTATAGGCACGAGCCACAGTGCCTGGCTGCTAATAGGGATTTGAAAACAGGAAATATACATGTTTAAATGTCTTGGTAAATATATCTAGATCATAATGGTATGTGTGAAATTGTGTATAGCTTTGAAAATAAAACAAAAAAAGACAGAGAAAAGAACTGGGGAATTTAAACCTAAAAACACAAACAAATTTACATCTTATCAAAAATAAAATGTATGCCTGCATTATATGCAGCATAGAAAAAAATGAAGGAAAAGGCGTATTTGCTGTCTTTAAATCAAATTTATCAAACTGGTCTGATTTGTTTAATCAATTTGATTATACGAACTTAGTTTCTTATAGAAAAAAATGCTATGAGGGATAGTAATTTTGAGGAGAAATATTTTTTCTTGAAAGGCTAACACATTTAAAATATTAGAAGGCCGGGTATGGTGGCTCATACCTGTAATCCCAGCTCTTTAGGAGACTGAGGTGGGAGCATCACTTGAGGCCAGGAGCTCAAGACCAGACTGGGCAACATAGCAAGATCCCATGTCTAAAAAAAAAATAAAAATAAAAAATAAAATATTAGAAGTTCAATTTCTATATTTTCTGGGGATTTTGAGGATATTAAATTCATATAAGCACTTATCAGCCATTCAGGACAAAGTTCCTTTATTGTAAGAAACTTTGTAATCTAATTTATTAATACATTGTTGATATAAGAAAAGATTTCATACACGAGGAGAGGTAAAGGCTTTTCTCGGTTGGAGGCTCACAGACCCACTGAGTGCATGTAGCTTCTGCCATGCATCCTCAGCCACAGGCCACAGCCAACCCAGAAGCACCACTCACGGGTCCAGATCCTAAAACCTGTTCTCTTTTCCAGGGGGCGCAGCACATCCTTCTGATGGAGTTGAGCTCACAGGAGGACAGGAAGGAAAGAATAAGCCAGATTTTCTGTCCTCTCTTAGTGGAGAATGGACCCCTCCTGCCCCAATAGGGACACATCCTGCCAGGGCAGACCTGCAAACCTGGCTGTCAGTCATTGCTGAGAGGACTTGCACATTGGATAGGGCCAAACCAGAACCAGAACCGAAGCAGGCCCCAAACCAGGAAGGAACACAGCAACACATGGTCAGGAATAAAGCAGCGTGGGGAGTCAGTGCGGGAAAGGGCTTGTGCCATGTGGGGCCCGCCGTGGGCCGAGACTGAGTGTGTCTGCAGCAGGTTCAGAAGCCTCGAGGCTCGTTGGCAGGTGGAGTTCTGTGGCTTTGCTGGGTGAGTTGCAGAGGCATCTTGGCGGGACCCCCAAAACCTTCAAACGAATTTGCAAAAAGATGAAAACATAACTTTCTACAAATATAGAGTGAACACGTGTCCTAGATTTAGTGAGCTCGTTAGCGAAGAGCCAGAAGGAGGATGCAGCTCGTGCCCATGTTCCTCGTCTGAAATATCTTTCTGGTGGGCTGAGCTGCATTTGAGAGTTTACACAAGAAGTCACACTGACCATTCCTACAAGGTGGCAGAACATTCCAGAACTCCTTGACCACGTTCTCCACATGGGCCTGTGACAATGAAACAGCGAAAGAACAGACACAACTAGCTCCATTTTTGTTGAAGGGGCCTCTACCCACTCCTGCACGTAGGCTAGGATAATTTTAGAGCACTGAGATAAAACACAAAAACAGTAATCATGTAGTTTTTGAAACTAACTCTGGGATTAAAAGGGAAGTATGTAAACAGCTAACTATGTTTTGTTAAGGATTTATAGAAACAGGGAGGTTTAGCTACCGTCACATGAGAGACCATTACGCATGGACAAAGAAGTTTTACAAACTTCCCCCAGACCCTTGTTGGCGCCCAGACAATTGCGGTTGTCAGCCCCCTCCTTTCCCTCTCACAGAGAAGACGAGGCAAAGCCCGCATGATTCTGAGATGGATCTCTGGCACGTTAGTTTCCACGTCTCCTCAGTTTGCTGACTCTCTGAGATAAAGTCGCCTTCCTTGCCCCAACTCTGTGTCTCTTGACTTATTGGCTGCCGTGTGGCCGGCAGAGCAAGTTTGGACTCAGTCACGGCCTCTCCGTGCACCTGACCTCAGTTAGAAGTGAAAGGGTTCCACCGTCCCTCATGGCTGCCCCTGTAGGAACAGCACGTGGAGGAACCAGGTGGCTTTGGATCCTGCTCTCTGAAGCCCGCGTGGATTCTGAGGGTCCATTTGGAAGAGGATGCAAAGACTGCATTGTCCGTGGTATTTCCCATTTTCAGGGATATGAGGCCATCATCCAACAGAAGCACATACAGTCAGCCTCTGTCAGTGGAAAAGAGCCACAGTGAAGCGTGAAGCCTGCCCTGCTTTTTCACAGACAAATGTTAAGAACCCAATAAAGATCCTCTAAGTGTAAGTATTTGTAAGATGGGAAGTGCTCTCAAAACCTAAGGCTGAGGTCCATGGAGCTGGGAGAGAGGGGGCAGGTAGACCCAAGCAACTGGAAAATGGGAAAACGTCACTGTACTAACATAAAAATCCAGCATGTGGATACATAGAGAAAAATAAATTTATTTGTACATGAAGTAATTTTATCCTTAGAGGCTTTAGCTGAGGCATTCCTCCTGCTGTAGGGAGAAGGGGACTTGTTTCAGATGAACAGTGTCACTCTCTAAGGGCCACCTGGGCCTCAGCCTCAGCCTCAGCCGGTGTCCATGGGCACTTTGAGCCCTGGAGAGGTGGCCCCTCAGCCACCCACACTCCCACAGGCAACAGTCACAAACTTGGGACAAAAAAATAAAAAACAACTGTGTGCAGCGCCAGAGAGAGCCCTGAGGAGGCTGACCCTGGACGGAGCCCACGCCTGGAGGAAGGGGCGGCAGAGGCCAGCCGCCTGCTTTCTGTTGCTTTTCCCTAGAGGGTGGCCTCAGTCCAAGCCAAGCAGAGGGAGCAAGAATCTGGACATCTGGACAAAAAGCCACAGCTTATTGCCTCGAAGAGCCAAAGAACAGAATTTGGGCAGCTCAAAAATCCAGGAAAAGGAGAAAGCCAGAGAAGGGGAGTCCTACCTTCCGTGGTCACCTAAATCTCCTGACACTAATAATCAGCACAGCCCTTATACTGGTTACCATTTTAATCCTAGGCTTGACTTATGTAGGAGGCCCCAGCCGGGCTGAAAGCAAAGTTGAGCAAAATTGGTCAGTCAACCTCCCTACTGCCATGCCTCACGAGTTTTAAAAATCACATTGTGAGCCTGAGTCAATCCTTCAAGACAGGTCCTGAGTGGCTAACTGGTCCTAAATTCAAAATAGAGCCATGGAGCCATTTGCTGGAAAACCCACATGCTTGTGTAACTTTGGGACTTTCATAGCTCTCTGCTCCTGTTCACGCCACCTGAATCAACAGCTGCCAGGAAATCCCATGTCACCTCCTGGACCTTAACCCACAGACAGTACCTATGTTGACTAATCATGACTAAACAAGCATTGGCCAATCAAAACTAAGCAAGTGTGCATCCCTCATTTGCATAAGCAGACCAGAGTGGGAACCTGGGTGGAAACCATCTCTACAAGACAATGCTTCTCTTTGTTTTCTTGGAGCACACCGATGTTTTGTACCAAAGGCTGTGTTTCTCCAGTTTGCGAACTGCTCGCTAGAATGAAGTCTTTCTTTTTTTAAAGAAAATCCTTTTTTGTAAACTTTTTGACAATATGGCCTAGCAGCATATCATGATGTGGTGATGTTATTTATTCTGAAATTAACTATGCTGGGAGAAACTGGTTATTTGCAGAAATTGAGTATATATACACATAGTGAAATGGTTACTATAGTCAAACAAATGAACATATCCGTCACCTTACATAGTCACCCATTTTTTGTATGGCAAGAACACCTAAAATCTACTCTTTCAGCAAAAATCCCCAATATGGTGTGGTCTTATTTCTCCAGCTAATGCTGCTCATTAGCTCTCTGGACTGGCCTCCTCCTTATCTGCTTTGTCTCCCTTGGTGTACATCTCCCATTTCCTCCCCGGCCCTGGGAACCACCCTGTTATTCTCTAACTCTGTGCATTCGACTGTGAGGAAACAGAGGCCACAGGAGTCTGAGTGACCTGCTGGGGTTGCTGGGTGAAGATGCTAGGATTTGGACTAAGGCCCTGACAGGGCTCCTGGGCCCCAGGAGATGGCATTTTGTCCTAAGCACAGATGTTGAAAGACAGTTTCTACATCTATATTAGATGTGTAAACTATATTTCATCAAAATACAAGGGCTCCGAGAAAATTAGTCAATGGTTTGGGCTTTAGCAGGCATGTTTGGGTGGCATGCATCTCTATGCTAAGGTGGGAGCATGTCTCTGCTCAGTGTTGGTGGTGTGACCCACGAAGGCACAATCCTCACTCCGGCGAACACGGAGCCTGTTGTGTGTGTGACGCCTGAACACTGCGAGTGGATTTAAAGGTGTAATTGTGAAACTGAAAGTGTTACTGTAGTTCAGCGATACATGAGGCAGGACTTGGAAGACAAATGACCAGCATGAGAAACCATTTCAGGATTCCACAAGGAGCATGAGGAAGGGGCCAGCGACTGCTAGGCTGTGTGAGGTGGGCACAGGCATGCTTCACAGATTCTCACCTACGGGCAGTGCCTGGGACATGCGTTTCTCTATGCTGTGAGCTCAGCAGCAGTCTCCACACTAGGGAATGGATCACTTAGCAAAATGTATAGATTTTTTTTTTGACTAGGCCATATTTATAGTGGCTTTAAAAAATCATGTACACGTCTTATACCTTTAATTAATGTAAAGGGGTCACATACATATTTAATACATGTGTTTAGTATTTACTGTGTGGTTATATTTTCTCAACAGCAGACATCCATACGTTGCTATTTCTAGCAGATCTGGGGGGCTCGCGTCTTCATTGCTGCATAGGTTGTCTGTCATGCATGCAGCTTTCACCTTTTGTGTTGATGGACAAACTCAATCTGTACCACCATTAAAGAGCAGGCCATTTTGTTTTTGTGGTTGCATGTTCTCATGGAGTTCTAAATTTCTTGTAAAGAATATGATGTTTAAAATTTTATTATTATTATATTTTGACAGTCTAGCTCTGTCGCCTAGGCTGGAGTGCAGTGGCACAATCTCTGTTCACTGCAGCCTCCACCTCCCAGGCTCAAGCAATCCTCCCATCTCAGCCTCTAGAATAGGTGGGACCACAGGCATGCCACTCCATGCCTGGCTAATTCTTTTATATTTTGTAGAGACGGGGTCTCCCTATATTGCCCAGGCTGGTCTCAAACTCCTGGGCTCAAGTGATTGAGCCTTCCAAAGTGCTGGGATTACAGGCATGAGCCACTGCACCCAGATGATATGTTCAATTTTATCATATTTTAAAAAGTTTCTTCCTAAATGAATTTAATTTGAAGTAGGACAAAGAGAATTGAGTCTACATGAGCTATTTTCTGTGTTCTCCTTTGTTTAGAGTTTCATAATTATCTCCCTGATGGAATACGTAAATAATACTGACATTATTATCACATTGTAATTCTTCAGCTTTCATTGCTAATTGCATTTGTCAGTGCCTTCAGTATATGAGACTATTGATCAAGCCATATAGGACATATAAATATGACTAAAGCTTCCAATGGTTTGTGAATGTTATGGGCAGAGGTTTGTTTCCAGGTTGAGATTATCTGTTGTCTGTCCCGGCAACCATAGGGTTGATCGAACAGAAAGAACTTAGCCTGAGGCCTGTTCCAGGGGTCCAGGGTGGGTGGCCCACGGTGAGGGGGCTACGGAGACCCTGCGTGCCCTGCCCGGCACCTCGCACCCTCTGGGGTCCCAGCAGGCCCCCACCCCCTCAGAGGCACATCTTCCATTCGGTTCTCTTATCAGGCCTATTTCCAAAAAATTTTCTGAGACACTTTACAGTATTAAGACATACAGGAAAAAGGGCTCTCAGACAAAAATAGTCCAGAGACTTTTTGGAAAAAAGAAATATAATTATTCCAGCCCCCTGGCATGTGGTCATTATTGCTTTTCTGCAGCAGGGGGGAGTGGTTATTTGTTTGTTTGACAGCTTCATTAAGATGTAATTGATATACAGTCAACCTTTGCACAACACAGGTTTGAACTGCCAGGTCCAACTGACATGTGGATTTTCATTGGCCTCTGCCACCTCTGAGACAGCAAGACCAACCCCTCCTCTTCCTCCTTCTCCTCCTCAGCCCACTCAATGTGAAGATGAAGAGGATGAAGACCTTTATGATGGTCCACTTCCATTTAGTGAATAGTATATATATTTTCTCTTCCTTATGATTTTTGAATAACATCTTTTCTCTAGCTCACTATTGTGAGAATACACTATATAATCTATATGGCATACAGAATGTTCATTGACTGTTTATGTTACAGGTAAGTCTCCTTGGTAACAATCAGCTATGAGTAGTTACATTCTGGAGGACTCAACAGTTATACTCAGATTTTCGACCACGTGGGAGGTTGGCGTCCCTAACCCCCACATTGTTCAAGGGTCAAGTGTACAATTGACTGCACATATGTAAGGTATGCAATTTGATGAGTTCTGACATTTGTATACACCAGTGAAACCATCACCACAATCAAGATAACGAACACACACCACAATTACTCATGGCCATTACTACCAGATCACTCTTGCAGGAATACAGACGAGAGAATGATTAAAGCCAAGTCACAGTGAGTTTCTATTTCATACCCACCAGGATGGCTGTAATAATAATAATAAAAAAAGCCAGATAATAACAAGTGTTGGTGAGGATGTGGAGAAATTAGAACCCTCGTACACTGCTGATAGGAATGTAAAATGGTGCAGCTGATTTGGAAAACAGTCTAGCAGCTCCTCCAAAAGTTAAAGGTGGAGTTACCATATGACCCAGCAATTTCTTTCCTGGAGAACTGAAAACATATGTCCACATAAAAACTCATACTTGAATGTTCACAGCAGCATTATCCATGATAGCCAAAAAGTAGAACAACCCAAATGTCCATCAGCTGATGAATGGATAAACAAAATGCAGTGCATCCATATTGTGGCATATTCAGCCATAGGCAGGAATAAAGGGCTGCCACGTGCTGCCACACAGACTGACCTTGAGAGCCTTGTGCTTGAGTCAATAAGCCAAAGTCCGCATGTTATATGACCCCACTTCTGTGAAATGTCTGCAATAGACAAATCCAGAGAGAGTAAATTCGAGGTTGCCTAGGGCGGGGGTTGGGGAGGGTGGTGAGTAGGGGAGGTAGGTAAAGGGCACAGGATTTCTTTTTGGGGTGAGATGACATATTCTGAAACTGAGTGTGGTGCTGGTTGCACAGCTCTGTGACACAGTAAAAACAATCAAATTACATGCTTTAAATGCGTGAATTGTGTGGCATGTGAATTATAGCTCGTTAAAGCTGTTCTTTACAAAAGAGGTGCTGATGACCGATCACACCAATGAGTCTCCATGCTTGCTCTGCGAAGCCCTCTGTGCCCCATCCCATTTAGTGGGCCTAGTGATAGATGCTGCCATTTCTGTGTGAGAAAGCTTAGTGAGGTTCAGGAGCTTGTCCAACATCTTCCCATTTAGCCAATAAGGGGCAGATCTGGTGATTAAAAAAACAAACCGAAAAAACCCTAGCTTTCTTATGGTGTAATTGACATATAATAAACTGCAACAATTTTTTTTTTTTTTTTGAGATGGAGTCTAGCTCCGTCACCCAGGCTGGAGTGCAGTGGCATGATCTCAGTTCACTGCCACCTCTTTCTCCTGGGTTCAAGCGATTCTCCTGCCTCAGCCTCCCAAGTAGCTGGGATTACAGATGCCTGCCACCACGCCCAGCTAATTTTTATATTTTTAGTACAGATGGGGTTTCACTGTGTTGGCCAGGCTGGTCTCGAACTCCTGACCTCATGATCCACCTGCCTCAGCCTCCCAAAGTGCTGGGATTACAAGCGTAAGCCACCGCGCCCGGCCAAACTGCCCCAATTTAAAGAGTACAACTGCCTAAGCTTGGGCACAGGTGTACCCCTGTGAAACCATCACCATAATCAAGACAGTCAACACGTTGCAAAAGGGCCCCCAATTCACTCTGCCAAAAGGAAAAATACCAAGCTGAAAGCTGAGTCATGCAAGAAGCTGCCTTTCCTTTTATTCCTAAGCAGATAGCTACAGATAACAGGTTAAACGTCTCTGCAGGGAGCTACTCTGTGTTCACCTTCTCTTATGTAAAGTGCTGGTTTACTTAGCAGGAGACCAATACATACTTGACTATTGCCCTACCTGCTCCTTTTCTCTTGCAACGCGTGGATTACCATACCCCTCCTCTTTCCCCTCCAGCCCACTTTTCCCCTTTAAATATTAAAGCCTCAAAATCGTCTTTGGAAAAAGGCACAGACCACGGACTGCTTCTGGGATTCTGTCGTTTCTTCTGCCAGGCAGGTCCTTAACCTTGGCAAAATAAACTTGTAAATTGATTGAGACCTGTTTCAGATACTTTTTCATTTACAATATCCATCCCCCAGAGTTCCCTCCTGCCCAGTCCTAATCTCCAGCATCTCCCTGCCCCCCACCCTGTCCCCAAACAACTGGTGGTCTGTTTTCTCTCATTAGAGATTAGTTGGCATTTTTATATAAATGAAAACATACGGCATATTTCTTTTTTGTCTGGCTTTTAAAATTCCGTGTTGTTGTTTTGAAATTCTTCCGGGCCATACACAATATGCATGTCAATAAATCATTCTTTTTGATGACCAAGTAGTATTCCACTGTATTGATTATACCACAATTTCTCTATTCATCTATTGATAAGCGTTTGGGTTGTCTACAGTTTGGGACTCTTACAAATATAGCTGCTATGAACAATTGTGTACAAGTCTAAATGGATAAGCAGTCGTCCCCTCTTATCCATGGGGGATGCCTTCCAAGATGCCCGCCACAGTGGGTGGCTGAAACCTCCAGTAGCACTAAAGCTGACTGCCGTCCATTGGGACATGTCTCCACTCAGGACTTCCATCCATAAACTTAATGCTTTTTCCATCTTAGCCAAGCACTCACTATACACTGTGGCTGTAACTTTTGCAGTTTGAGGAGCAATAGCAAAACTAGCATGAATTTCTTTTTTCTTCTTCACAGTTTCACACATAGACGCTTTGTTCTTACTGTAGAGCTCAGTGTGTGATTTTTTTCTTTCCTTATTAAGTCAAAAACGTTCACGTTTTCATTTGAAGGAAGCGATTGATGGCTTCTCTTTGGCGTATCCGAATTGCCAGCACTACTACTCTTGCACTCTGGGGCCATTCTGAAGTAAAACAAGGGTGACTTGAGCACAAGCACTGGGGTACCGTGACACAAGTCGATCTGATCCCGAGACGGCTCCTAGGTGGCGATGACGGTGCGGACATGCTGGAGAAAGGAAGGATTCACGCCCCGCCTGGGACCGAGCGGGACAGGGCAAGCTGAGCGACGGTACTCAGAATGACGTGGAATTTAAGACATGAATTTTTTTTTTCTGGAATTTTCCATGTAACGTTTTCAGACCACAGGTGACTGTGGGTAACTGAAAGTGCAGAAACAGAGATAAGGGGTGGCTGCTGTATGTTTCCTTTCTCCTGGGTAAATACCTGGGGGTGGAGTGGCGGGGTCATAAGGTGAGTCTATCAGAACTTCTTAAGAAATAGCCAGCCTGGCTTCCAGAGTGGCTATTCCTTGTTGTAGCCCCCACAGCTGGGGGTGAGAACACAGCTAGCAGTTGGAGTTCAGCTGCCCAAAAGCAAAGACCACGAGGGCTACGGTCACGTGTGTGGTGGGACTGATATGCCACTGGTGTGCTGACCCCGCAGCTCCTGCGGCCGCTCCCCTGGACCCGCCTCCACTAGAAGCAAACAGCTGAGGCCCCACCCTCGAAGGGGATGATCCCCCTTTCTCAGGTGTCTTTCTTACGGCTTTAGTGGGAGCTGTTGCTTGTCTGTCACTGTCTACCAGAAAGTAATAAAACAAATGAGCCAGCTGCAAATGAAATGGAGTTGAAATTAGGAGTTCACTTTTAGTAGAATAATTTATTTTCCATTAATGTATGCTTACGATTAGGACTTTATATTTCCACCTATAATATATTGATCTTTAAAGGTGTTCCACACAGAGCTCCTTGATTTCCCATCTGAGCCTAGAGGGGGACACAGGAAACCACTGGCAGCTTCTGGGGTAGGGAGTGAGCTGGGGACGAGGAGATTGCCTCTCTGCCCTTGTTGTGATCATAGAACAGAGACCACATGCGTGTAGGTGCTTGAAATAAAGAGACAAATACTGCCGGGCACAGTGGCTCAGGCCTGTAATCCCAGCACTTTGGGAGGCCGAGGCGAGTGGATTACCTGAGATCAGGAGTTCGAGACCAGCCTGGTCAACATGGCGAAACCCCGTCTCTACTAAAATTACAAAAATTAGCCACACGTGGTGGTGGGTGCCTGTAATCCCAGCTACTCGTGAGCCTTAAGCAGGAGAATGGCTTGAACCTGGGAGGCGGAGGTTGCAGTGAGCTGAGATTGTGCCACTTCACTCCAGCCTGGGCGACAGAGTGAGAGACTCGGTCTCAAAAGAAGAGAGACAAATACAACTTCTGTTGTCGTCCTTTATTGGGGAAGCAGATGGTAAAAAATAAAAATGAATAGGGGTAGGCGCACATGACATTAGTTGCTGTGTAAAAGGAATAGGAAAGACAGATGAAAATTAGAGGAATCAGGATGCTGTTAAAATTAGGGTGACCATGTAATATATTTTTTTAACCAGGATAATTTTTTTAAAACTTTTAATTTTGAGATAATTGTAGATTTGCACACTGTTGCAAGAATTAACACAGACAGAATTCCATATGCCCTCACCCACTTTCCCCAGCAGAAATATTTTGCATAACTCATCTGCTACCACAACCAGATAACACATTGATGCTCTCCCAACCCCGCTCAGAGCTTACCAGTTTCACATCAAACCGTGATGATTTTGAGAGTGTAAGAGAAGAGAATTATAATTTTTCCCAGATGATGACAGATGTGAACTATGACTGCCCATGGTCTCCCGTGCTTTTTCTAGGAGCCTACAGAACCTGTTCAGGGAGATAGAAAGAAAAAGGGGACACAGACAGTTCCTGCCATGAGGACTTTCTGTCTACAGGAGAGATACCTCAGAATTCAGACAATCCTATGCAAAGGGGAATGTGTGAAGTGAATAACAGAGTAATAGGATGCAGACAGCATTAACCTCCACTTGAGAGGCTGGGGAAAGTGCCATGTTGGACAAGATAGCTGAGTTTGTCCTTGACCCCTGGGTGGCTGCCTCTTGCAGTTCCTGGCATAGGTTAGTGGTTAGGAGCCAAACTGTCCAGGCTGAAATCTTGCCTCTCTCCTCACTGCCTGTGTAACTGTGGGCAAGGCGCTTGACCTCTGAGCCTCCATTTCTCCTCTGTAAGAACGAAGGAGTAACAGCGCCTAGCTCGCGGAGGGTGGGGAGGGCTGCCCGAAACACACACACAGAGCTCAGAACGCATGCGGCCCTGAGGGCGTGTGGATAAATGGCTACTTTGCTATCACCCACAGGTAGAAGATGCTTAATATGCATTCGTTGACTGGGCATGAAAGTGGAGAACCTGGCTAGCCATCGGGTGGGAGTGAATGGAATATTTAACTTGGGGTTGAGTTGGGCCTACAGAGAAGACAGGTTGGGTGCGTCGCGTGGAGCTGGGGAGAAAGGCTGTGGCTGGACGGGACAGTGTGAACCTCGAGGATTCAGGTGGCCAAGTCAAGTCAGGTGAGGAGAGGATGCAAGACGGGGCGACAGGCTCTACTCTTCTGGGAGTTAAGAAGGTCCTGCAAGAGCTGATACTGCCCAGGTGGGTTTTTTGGGAAGCGGCTCTGGAACTGAGGCTGGTGCTCAGCAAGGGGACGAGCAGTGTGGGCCGGGGACGCTGGGCCACCTGCCATCTCCATGGTGGCCTCCGCCCATCCCTGCAGAGTGCTGTGGTGTGGATGGCCTTTGGAATTGTCCTGGCCATGGTGAGGGGGCCCGACCCTCACACTGCCAAGATGACAGACGGCTGGATGGGGGCTGTGCCTGGAAGGAGGGGTGATGGGGGTGTGAGGCCCTCTCTCCTGAGGGCAAGCCTGGTGTGCACTGAACATCTTTCACACGGGAATGTGGCTGACTGCTGCGGGGTCTCCAGGAGGGGTGAAGGCAGAAGGGCCTGGCGGTGAGGAGCATGAGGACCTAGGAGCAATTGGCCGTGGGGTTTAGGGATCTAAGCCTTTGGTGATGCCAGGGAGGCTGGGAGCGTGGGAGGACATTTCCTTGTCAGTACACGAGGTGAGGAGGTGGAGGCAGAACTGTGAAGGACTTGCGGCAAGGAGCCATGTGGCCCAAGGAGGCCTGGCTGGTGGAGTAAGAATTGATGAGAGGGCTTGCTAGGAGTGGGACACGAGGCTGCGCTGCCCTCACTGGGGGGTGAGACTTCTGCCCTGAGGCTTCTCTGTGCAGCCGGAAGGTGCACCCAGGCCTGCGCTTCCTGGAGCTGCTGCCTCTCCCTGCAGGTTAGGTGCCCGGGCTCCGTGCCATGCTGGTGAGATCCTTGGCATTGGGAATGTAGTTTGTGCTGGAGCTGGATTCTGAGCAGCAGGAACTGGGCCTAATCGGCTTCCCTGTTGCTTTCCAGAGCCTTCAAGGGCAGGGTGTCAGGCATCCAGGGAAAGGGAAGACACTTCCACCCACTGGTGAGCCCACACTGCCACAGCAGAGAGCCAAGAGGGCCTTTGAGACTCAAACGGAGAGGCAAACGTGGATCCCTTACCTGCTCACTGGAGAATCCAAAGGCTTCGCTACAGCAGAGAAGCCCTGTGCGTGGCTGGGCTGAGCTTTGGTGCCACGGTCCCATGTCTGAAGCCTGGAGTGGCCACAGGGCACTTCTGATCTCCTCACAGGCCTCAGTTTCCTCATCAGTGAAACCAGCGTGGATAAGAATGGTGTTACCTGCAGAGATGTTGGGCTCAGAGATGGGCAAGATCATGGAAGCAGAGCATTAGCCCCTAGGGTGTTGGGTGCGTGTTTGCTGCTGTTACAACAGCTGCGGGTAGGTGAACCCATTTGTGTAAAGTTCAGCTGGAATTGAGCAACTCTGTTTTGGTCATGATCAGCAATCCTGCTCCAAAACACATGGCTCCCACCTGGGTACCTCCCCTCCCTTCCTCTGGCACTGAGGGCTGCCAAGGTCAGGGGTTTCAGAAGGTGGCAGGGAGAATCAGCAGAGCCTCCACTGCCGTCAGCCAGCACTGCCCTGCATCCAAATGACACAAGAAGTGGTAAGGCCTCCTGGGTGGGTCAGCTGGCAAGGAGCCCTGGCCTTGCTGTGGGCTCTGGGGCGGCCACAGCCACTCTACAGCAGCCACATGCAGGCATCCTCTGGCTGTGGAGCAGCCGCTGGCCCATGGCCGAATGTGCACTCGGCTGTGTCTCAGGGGACAGCCTGGCCAGGCGGAGTCCAGATCAGTGGAGGAGACAGGCTTCTGTCACCCAGCCCAGGCCCAGGGAGAGTAAGGCATGGACAGGTGGCTAGCAGCCCCTACAGCAAGCGGCCAGGATGGTCCCCCTGTGTACAGGAGTAGCCTCTCTGAGTTCAGTTCTAAGCCACATATTCCCAAAAACAAGGCTGAAAGAGCCCCTCTGGGAGGCGGAGGCTCTCCCCTTATACCTAGGGGTCCTGGGCCCACCCTATCCCATCTGTGCCTGGCATCGTCCCCTCCTTGGAAGCTGCTATTCCCTGATTTGACTCCCTTTGCCCTGGTGGCTCCTTTAGTTCTGGGTCACCTTTATTTTTGTATCCACAAGGCCTGCCACAGGTAGGGGTTAATAAGTCCACCTGGCTGTCCACCAGTGCCTTGGGCAGTGCTGGCCCAGGATGATCACACCTCGCTGAGACCCTCCCGACAGCTCTGGGGCCCGACAGCTCAGCAAGTGTGCTTCAGGCTCTGCCCATGGGCCACGGTCGGGCTCAGGATGCAAAGACCTGTCCTCAGGAAGCCCCAGACTCACAGCAAGGTGCAAGGTGAAAACACCTTAGGTTTCCACAGGGCCTTCATCCCAAAGATTGCCCTCGCATAAACTCTCCCACTTTCAGCACCCAGGGAATGCTGCCAGATCAGTCATTCTCACCTCCACTGCAGGCCAAGGGCCCAGAGCTGCTGGACCATGCGTCAGAGGCGAGCAGCGCCTGGAAGCCACACCCCTCTCTCCTCCCCAGCACACCCCCAACTATGACACAGTGCCCCGCATGCCCCGGAAACCTGATGGAGCTTTTCAAATGCCTGAAAGGCTCACCTTGCTCCCAGGGGAAAACTGTGAGCCAGGTACACTCTGGCAGGGAGAAAATAAATCCTTCTGAACTTTGGTGCCCTTATTTGTTGATCACAACTCTCATGTGTGCCTGTGGGTTTAAATGATGCCACTGTAAAAAACCCGTTGCATATTTACTGATTGGTGTGGGAGGCACTGCGCAGGGAGGCCTGGCTCCTGAAGGCTGACTGTGGAATTACTGTGGAAGGAACTGGAGTTAATAGTTCTTACCTGTGACTTTTAAACAAAGGCCATCAGAGAAAGGGGAGAAAGGGAAGAAAGAGATTTCATGGAATAAAGAAGCAATATTATTTTCCAAGTCATGCTGTTAGCTAAGAAAATTCTGTTTTCTATAACGTAACTCTTCATAACATGCAGGTATAAGGATGACATGCCAAATATAAATACCATGATGAAAATGAGATATTCCTCCATATGCATGCATTACATTTTGTGAATTGCATAGTATGTGTTTTCTTCTTTGTATTTATAGTTCTGCAATAATTATTACCTCACTAAAGGACGTGAATGACATAAAAGTTGTAACCTGATTCCTAATTTTTTTCAGCTTACTTCTTGTATTTAGGAGAAATGTTTCTGTGTTTTGCCACTGAGGCGTCCTCTAGAAATGAACTGCCCTTCTCGCTCCCCAGAGGAGACTGCGTCCTGCCCAGCCAGATCACCGGGCCACTGTGGTCCCTTTGTGCAAGGGCCCTGGGCCCAGAGCCCCGCAGGAGTCTGAGAAGCTGTGCATGCCATAGACCAGGCTTGGAGGGAAAAGAGCTAGGAAAATGTTTTAGGCTCATTTTAGTTGCAAAATTAAGTTTTGAGATTCTTTTAACTATCAGACATTTCACTTAAATTTCATGTTAACAATGTTTTAGGACTCGATTCTAAAGCTACACAGGTACAAATACCAAGTAACTCAGGCACATGGTTAGTCATCGTGGCTTCATTTGTAAACGCAAAAACTCTTTGTGAGCAGGGGTCTGGCTGGGTGAACCACAGTCTGCCCACAGTGGGGCCGAGACCCCGAGGTGGGCCAGGGACTGCTATGCAAGGATGAAAAGGGAGAGCTCAGAACGTGGTTAAGTGGGAAATCAAGATGCAGAAGTGTGTGTATTCGATGCTCACTTTTGCTAAGAAAGGAAGAGAAACATGAGTATGTTCTAGCAACTTGCTTGTATTCATAAAAAGAAACACTGGAGGATAAACCAAAATCTGCCCGGGAGGGAAGGGACAGAGTGAAGAGGACAAGGGTGTGAGATGGAGGCTTCTTTCAATAGAGCGTGCAATAGGATTATGACTTTGGGGTCAGGTAAGTACCATATATATTTTTAAAATACAAAAAGCAAGAACAACTCCTAAAAATTAAAAAGAAACTGAAATGAATGAACCTGTGTGGTTGTTGACATATGCACCCAGAGAAAATGGTTATTTTAAGAGACTTTAGAACACAGTATTCACACTACCCATCCTTAATGGAAATCTTCTAGACAGCAGCAGACCTGCAAAGAGATGGAACTTTAACCTTATTCAGTAGTCTTGTCATTCATAGGAACATGGGATTGCTAACTGCTAAACCATTGCATATATAATAGATAAACCATTTTAGATATAAAACATATAATATAAATGCATGGGTACGTGTGTATTTTATATGTGTATTAAATGTATTCACAATTTTTACATACATATCTTGATAAAGCAAATAAATTAGGTTACAGTTCTTATCAAATAAGATTTTTAGAAGATAAAATATTATGATGCAAAGGTGAAATCCAAGTATTAGGTAAAGTCCTTTTGAAGTTAAATTTAAATCAGAAGTATTAGCTTCACTCATGATTTTGAAAAATTCATGTTTCCAGCTCTGTCTACTAAAAATGTCTGCAAGGAAATGTAACTCATTGACAATGGCCCCCCTAGAAAAAAATAGATATATGTACAAGTGTAGATATAACTGCTGTGTATCTATGATTTGGGGAATTATTTCAATGTTAATCTTGTTATATTAAACAATGTAATTAACAAAATAAAAACCAGAAGCTTATATTCAAGTTATGATGTCATGTCTATAATATACAAATTGAACTGAATATCTGTAATTATTGTAGATTAGTCAATATGAATAATTCAATCCTCAACATACGTTGTGTTTTATTTTTCATGATTAATTTAATTAATTATCAAATTTCAACGTTGTTTTTGTTGCATGGGTGGAGACTTTTACCACAATACTCTGTATTGCATCTATAGAAGAGTGCAAGTTAATTATTTAAATAATCTCTTCACTGGGCATGATTTAATATATGTATGTAAGCATGTACACAAGTATTTTCCTAGAACGAATGATTAGAAATCTTGCTGACTCTAGAAATTTCATAGTCTGCTCAGAGAAAGTAATTTATTGACTTCAGTAGAAAATATGCAGCAGCAATTTCTTCTTCTTTTTCTTCTTTTCTTTTTTTGAGATGGAATCTTGCTCTGTTGCCAGGCTGGAGTGCAGTGGCACAATCTCGGCTCACTGCAACCTCCACCTCCTGGGTTCAAGTGGTTCTCCTGCCTCAGCCTCCTGAGTAGCTGGGACTACAGGCACCTGCCACCACACCTAGCTAATTTTTTTATTTTTAGTAGAGACGGGGTTTCACCATGTTGGCCAGGATGGTCTTGATCTCTTGAGCTCGTGATCCACCCACTTCAGCCTCCCAAAGTGCTGGGATTACAGGTGTGAGCCACCGCACCCAGCCCAACAATGTCTAATTATTAGATAAAATAAAACCAGAAAGTAGACATTATAGTAATGAAAATGAAAAAGAAATATCAAGATGATAGAGTTGATAAACAGCTAGAAAGCCGTTACCTCACAATTTAAAAATAAATTCCAGATGGATTGAAAATTTTAGTGTAAAAAATAAAACTATAATATTAGAAGAAATTTTAGGGGAGCATTTCTGTAACTTTGGATGGGAGAGAGGCGCCTAAGCAGGAAAGGAAATCAAGAAGCTATCAAGGAAAAGACAGGCATTTTTTTATTTGGTAAAATATGCACAACACAAAATTTGCGATTTCTAAGCATGTTTAAGTGTACAGTTCAGTGGCGGTTAAGTACCATCACACAGCTGTGCAACCATCACCACTGGCCACCCCCGTAACATTTCCATATTCTCAGCACACAATGTTTGCATACTGCACAGCAAAAGATGTCATAAGGAAAGGCAGGAGATACTATGTTGAGTAAAAACTTTAGCAACACTTGATATTTCTGGCACACGAAGCTCTCCTATTATTTGGTAAAAGACATTCCAAAAGAAAAATGGATAAAATAGCATGAATAGGCATTTCGTGTACACAGAAATCTAGATGGCTAATAGATATCTGAAAATTGGTTGATGAAATGCAAATTAAAGCATAAGAAAATACCATTTTAACCCATCAAACTGAAAAAAATTAAAATGAGTCTTCATCCTTATATTACTGGTAAGTATGAATAAATTGCTGAAAATTGATGTGGGGAATAAAATTAAAGCAATAATGTGATATCATTTTTCTTATAAAACCAACAAAAATTAAAATGAGTGAAACATCCTTGCATTATTTGTAGGAATGTGAGCTGCTAAAACTTTTGGAGAATGTAATCTAAAAATATCTGTTAAAACTTGAAATCCAGCCAGGCTTGGTGGCTCACACCTGTAATCCTGGCTACTTGGGAGGCTGAGGTGGGAGGGTTGTTGGAGCTCAGCAGGTTGAGGCTTCAGTGAGCTGTGATGGCACCACTGCACTCCAGCCTGGGCAACAGAGCAAGACCCTATCTCAAAAAAAAAACCACAAACAAACCAAAACACAAAATTAAAATCATTTGACCCAGCAATCAACTTTTAAGAGTCTATCCTATAAAAATGAGAGAATCAGTGGCGTGTGTGTGTGTGTGCGTGCGGGTGTGTGTGTGTGTGTGTGTGTATGAAAGTTTATTGCAGCATTGTTGCAGTGGCAAAAAAAACCCAAATGACCTAATGTCCACCAATAGGGCTGTACAAGTTAGGATATACTACTTTATCCAAAGGAAATAAGCCAAATAGCTCAAAAAAATAAATGGCCTAAAACAGTTTTCCTTGCAAGACTGCAGGAGAGCTGCACAAATCGCCCTTGGGAGGCCAGGCGGAGGGTCTCTCCCGGGATGCGTGTTCACTCTTGCCACAGCTGGAGGAAGCAGGCCCTAAGGCTTGCACTGCAAAGTGATGAGAATGAAGCCCTGGTTGTGCTAGACTTCAAGGCATGCATGCTCGGAAGGGTAACAGGATATTGATGAACTGTGAAAAATCTCTGCTACAAAGGGAATGGCTGGATAAATTGTAGTTCTATCTAACTATGGAATATTATGTATTCCTAACAAAATGAGTTAGACTCATGCTGGGAAGATTGCTCGTGGTCTAGTAAGTGATTAGCAAGTGGCAGAGTGAGATGCATACAATTATCCCACTGAAAACAACAGCCAACAAACATCTGCATGTACAAGCGTTTCAATTTGTATGAACGTGTGTGGAGGGACACATTGGGTACATCAGGGAAGGGGAATTGAATGAGGGCTGGGGATATTGCATTAACTTTAAAAATGTATATCTTTGGGTAGTCTCACTTGTTAACATGAGCATGCTTGATTTTCCTAATTTCAAAGGAAAGTTATGTAAAAAAGGTAAACATTATTAAATAAAACCTTTAGTTTTTGTAGTTGAGGATCTCTTTACCCCAAGACGATTCCAAGTAATAAAAAGCAAACATTATTTCACAATGTGTCTGTGTGTATTTCTAAAGTCTGCTGGAATGATATCTATGTCTCCCGTGCTCATTTGCAATGTGAACTTGCCGCTTTCTCATGGAGAGGTGGAGTCTATCTCTCCACCCCCTAGAATGTGGCAGGGGGTCACATTCCAGGGTGATGCTGGGCCAGTGCCAGGCGGGGCCCTTCACTGGCCTGAAGCCCGGTGCCAGGAGAAAGGAGTGCAAATATCCTGAGAAGGCCCTGCAGCGAGAAGCCCAAGGCCTGTGGGGAAGCCCCAGAGGATAAGCTGCCTTGAAGGGAGGGAGGCTGAGGAGCCCAGGGTGCTGAAAAGTGAGGGAAGAAACCATCTCACAACTAGATCCTGGCGCCCTCACCCTCGCTGGTGCCACGTGCATCAGAGACCAACTGCCCCTCTCAGACTTCCCAAATTCTTGACCCACAAAAATGTGCACCTATAAAGTGGTTTTTAAAAAAATAATAAAATCTCATTTTATTAATAAAATCAATAAGTTGATTAACCTAGTCATAGGGCAATTTTTTATGCAGCAAAGCACATAACAACCACCTGGTTTCTACAAGGAAAAAAGTCTCCTCTGCATTTCTTTACATAATTTATTTTTTATATTACATGTTAACATATTTTGTCTTTTTTTTTTTTTTTTTGAGACGGACTCCTTTTTCTTGGCACCCAGGCTGGAGTGCAGTGGTGCGATCTGAACTCACTGCAACCTCTGCCTCCCCAGTTCAAGTGATTCTCCTGCCTCAGCCTCCTGAGTTGCTGAGATTACAGGTGATCACCACCATGCCTGGCAGTGGTGCGATCTCAGCTTGCTGCAATGTCTGCCTCCCTGGTTCAAGAGATTCTCTTGCCTCAGCCTCCTGAGTAGCTGAGATTACAGGTGCCCGCCACCATGCCCAGCTAATTTTTAGTAGAGATGGGGTTCCACCATGTTGGCCAGGCTGGTCTTGAACTCCTGACCTCAGGGATCCACCCGCCTCAGCCTCCCAAAGTGCCGGGATTACAGGCATGAGCCACTGTGCCCGGCCTGTCTTTTTTTTTTTTTTTTAAACCAGAGATCTTTCTCCTTTCACTTACAGGATCAAAAAAGCAAATTAAAATAGGAGGTAAAAGAAAAAGCATTAAGTTTTATGTAAAAGGTATTATAATATTGGTATTTGTTTGGGAAAAACACCTATAACCAGAGACACCAAGCTTTTTTTTTTCCAAATAAGCTACATTGCCCGTTATTTTAGTAAGTAGTACACTGTTATTGTTATGTGTTTTTAATTATTCTTTTACATGTCTTAAAATTTTCCCAGCAAAGCCTTACTAGTATTGCTGAAGAGACACTTTTTCTGCTTACTTGGGAAAGTTTGCTCTCTGAATTAAAAAGTAAACAAAAGAGTGAAAGCTCTGTCATCCTTTTCTCTCTTTCCTCTCCTCTGTATCCTTACCCTTCCCTCATTCTGCTTTCTTCCTGCCCTCTTCTGCTTTTCCCCACAATCCATCAGAGTACTTCTGCATGAACAACAGGATCTGACTCCAGGTCTCCCAGGAAGGAAGGGTGCTTGTAGGCACATGTGCTCAATGGCAGGGTAAGAACAAGGGCTGGAACCCAAGCAGGCACTATGTGTTCTCTGGAGGGAGGGCACATAGCATACCGACTCCAGCTTGGGCATCCCTTTGGGTGAATTTGACTTCCGGTAATTCCCACTTCTTTAAACCACTCTCTTAAGCCCTGCAGAACATCTCAGTGGCCCAGCCTACTTACAAGTTGTCCCCTGTTGAATGGGGTAGGAGGAGAAGATCTCTAGCAGGAGGCACAAGGGAAGATGGTCCAACATGGAGATGGGGTGGCTGGTAGGAAAGGTTTGCATACTGCACACAAATGGCCACTACAAATTTAATTTCATCAAAGTTATGCTTAAAAAATGCAACAAAAATTCAAGATGAAAATACCCAGACACAGAAATCCCATTCTAATGCAGACACTAAGAAAAACTCTCACACCTGTGTACAAAGAGACAGGTACAAGGATGTTCATTGCAGTAACGTAAAAGACCAAAAATTGTAACACCTAAATGTCATCAACAGGATAAATGGTAAATGCATTGTGAAATATTCACATGGTAAAATACTATTGCCAGTTCAAATCAATGAACTAAAGCCACATGTGTCAACTTGAATGAATTTTGATAATGTAATGAGTGAAAAAGTCATACATGCACTATGATGACATTTATATAAAGTTTAAAAACCCACAAAACAATACATATGGTTTAGGAATATGTCATATGCAGCATAAGTATAAAAACATGGGTAGAAAGGAACAACTAATGTTGGAAGACAGCTTTCCCTTGTCAGCATGTCCTGCCAGTCAGTTACCGGTGTCCTTGGTTCTGAACCATCCCTTGAAGGATGTTCGTATAACCCTGGAAGGTGGAGACAGTGATTCCTAATGGGGCAAGGGTCAGACATGGCCACCGCCAAGGATAAAAGGCTCAGGTCCCAGAACTCAGGGCTCCTTTCTTATAATGCAACCCACTGTGTGTGCAGGTGTCATCTGACTCTCTTTGCATTGCCCTGTGGGAACTGGGGCTCAGGTTATTGGTGCAAAAATGCTGATGCTGCTGTTGCTATGGAACAAATTTTCCTTTGTTTCTGACCCAGGAGTCTCATGTCATCTGCCAGCATCTAAGAAACAGTAATGGGCTAATTTATTAGTTTCAAAAATTAACTAATAGGCTAAATTATTACAAATTTATTAGTAAAATTTTAGAATATTCATGGCTCTCAAAGCTACCTTCAGGGTAAGAATGATCTCTAGGAAGGAAGGGGAATAGAATAAGGGAGGGGCCAAAGGAGGGCTGCAGCATTTAATTTCTTAAGAAAAAGCCCTGGCCGGGTGCGGTGGCTCATGCCTATTATCCCAACACCTTGGGAGGCTGAGGTGGGTGGATCATCTGAGCACAGGAAATCGAGAGCAGCCTGGCTAACATGGTGAAACCCTGTCTCTACAAAAAATACAAAAAATTTAGCCAGGCATGGTGGTGTGCACCTGTAGTCCCAGCTCCTCGGGAGGCTGAGGTGGGAGGATTGCTCAAACCAGGGAGGCTGAGGCTGCCGTGAGCCAAGACCATGCCACTGCACTCCAGCCTGGGTGACAGGGTGAGACCCTGTCACACACGCACACAAAAAGAAAACGCTCTGAAACAAATATGGCAATGTGCTAGTATGTAGAGGTGCTTATCGTATTATCCTCAGTGGGTTTTTTCTTTCTTTTTTTTTCTTGCTATGTCTAAAACAATTTAAATAAAAGCCGAAGGTATGTATTTTAAAAAGGGAAACATCTTGGATAAATGAATACGTCATTTTTGTTGGACAGTGACTGTATCCCTGCAGTGAGGTGGGAAATCTGTTTTTCTCTAACTGCAAGCCATTTATTAACAGAAAAAAACTGAACCCAGAGCCAAAAATACACTTATTTGGGTGTATTTATCCACATCTCTTTAATATTAAAGAAAAAAATATATTCATTTATTTGCTTTTAATCAATAAGATAAACATAAATACCTCACAATAACAAGTAAAGGAACATCTTCAGTTGTTTATGATGTCTAATGATAGGAGAAAGGCATCATGGGAAGTAATTAGTAAAGGAAACTGAAAAATGAGGAGAGGAAGAAGGAAACTGACAGAGAAATGGAAAGAGAAGTATACAGTTTTTTTTTTTTTTTTTTCTGGTGTCTCACTCTGTCACCCAGGCTGGAGTGCAGTGGCGCGATCTCGGCTCACTGCAAGCTCCGCCTCCCGGGTTCACGCCATCCTCCTGCCTCAGCCTCCCGAGTAGCTGGGACTACAGGCGTCCGCCACCACGCCCGGCTAATTTGTTTGTATTTTTAGTAGAGACGGGGTTTCACCATGTTAGCCAGGATGGTCTCTATCTCCTGACCTTGTGATCTGCCCGCCTCGGCCTCCCAAAGTGCTGGGATTACAGGCGTGAGCCACCACACCCGGCCAAGAAGTACATAGACATTTTTAAAAAGAGATAAGAGGAAAAAGATAAGCAGACATGGGAGACACACGGCTCCTACGTGTACAGAGAATCAGGCTGTTTGTTTACTTCACCTCCGTTGGTCTTTGGGGCTCCACGCTGCCCGCCTTTCCTACCCTTCCCCCGACCCTTCCTTGGCCTTTTTGCCGGGTCCTCCTGTAAAGCTTGAGTTCTTCAGGGTTTGAGTGGGGGTGCTCTTTTTTTAAGGATTAATATTCATGCTTTTTATTTTTGTGTTTTTTCTTACATTTAAAATAATTTTTAATTGTGGTAAATACATGTAACATAAAATTTACCTCCTTAACTATTTTTAAGTGTATAGTTGGTGGCATTAAGTATTACACATTCACATCACAGCCCTTCATCCCCAGAACTCTTTCCATCTTGCAAAACTGAAATTCTGTATCCGTTAAACACAAATTCTCCCTTTTGTCCTCACCCAGCCCCTGGCAATCACCATTCCACTTTTTGTCTCTGTGAATTTGACTACTTTATAGATAACATCATATAAGTAGGATCATACAATATTTGTCTTTTTGTGATTGGCTTATTAGACTTAGCAGAATATCTTCACGTTTCATCCATATTGCAGCAGAATCACTTCCTTTTTAAGGCTGAATCATATTCTCTGGTATATTCATACAATATTTCATTTATCCATCAATCCATTGATGGACACTTGGGCTGCTTCCACCTCTTGGCTATTGTGAATAGTGCTGCTATGAACATGAGTGTGCAAAAGCTCTTCAAGACTCTGCTTTCAGTTCTGAGTATATACCCAGACACGGAATTGCTGGATCACATGGTGATTTTATGTTTAACATTTTGAGGAACATCATACTGTTTTCTACAGGGCCTATATGATTTTAAATTCCCAACAATGCACAAGGGTTCCAAATTCTCCACATCCTCAGTAACACTTGTTATTTTCTTTTTTTAAATAGTAGCCATACTAATAAGTGGGAAGTGGTATCTCGCCGTTTTGATTTGCATTTTCCTAATGATTAGTGACTTTGAGCATCTTTTCATGTGCTTGTTAGTCATTAGTATAACTTCTTTGGAGAAATGTCTATTCAAGTCCTTTATCCATTGTTTAATCGGGTTGTTGTAATTGTCGTTTTGTTGTTGTTCAGTTGTAGAAATTCTTTATATATTCTGAATACCAATCCCTTATCAGATAGATAATTTGTACATATTTTCCTTGATTCCATTGGTTGCCTTTCCACTCTGTTGTTTGTGTCCTTTCATGCACAGAAATTTTTATTTTTGATGTAGTCTAATTTGTCTATTTTTTCTTTTGTTGCCTGTGCTTTTGATGTTATAGCTAAGAAACCATTGCCAAATCCAATCTCATGAAGTTTTCTCATTTTCTTCTAAGAGTTTTATAGCTTTAGCTCTTACATTTAGATCTTTGATCCATTTTGAGTCAATTATTGTATTTGGTGTTAGGTAAGGGTCACACTTCATTGTTTTGTATGTGAATTTCTGGTTTTACCAACATCATTTGTTGAAAAGAACTGTCCTTTCTGCATGGAATGGTCTTGGCGCTCTTGTTGAAATCACTTGACAATATATGTGACAGTTTATTTCAGGGATCTCTATTCTATTCCATGGTCTATTTGTCTGTCTTTATGCCAGTCCCACACTATTTGGATTACTATAGCTTTGTAGTAGGTTTTGATGTTTCTTACATTTGATATGTTAATTTATATAATTAATTTTTGTTATATGGCTTGAGATGAGAATTAATTTACCTTTTTTTTTTGTCAAATCACATTGGTAAGTGGAAACCATACATAGTGGGAGGGATTGCCCCTCAAAAATCAGTAAACATTACTAATCTGAGCTTTTCTTTGCACCCCAAAGAGATTGTTAAACCTTGAGGTGCAAACTACTCTTTCAGACTCTACATTTTAAATTGCTTTTGAGTTTTATTAACAATACCCGCTACTGTAAACTTTACATTCTTGAGTTTTTGACTTTCAGTTATAGTACAAATTCATGATTCATATATACAATGTACATGCTATATATTCAAATAATTCAAGAAGGATATTTGAGAAATATATTTCCTGAGCCCTTGTGCTATATATGAATGACTACTAAGCTGGATAAAGAATTGTGCCTTTCAAATCCCTGTACTTAACTGTGACACTTCTCCTGAAACAATGCTATGAGGAAGTCTGAAGCCACCTTGATTCTTACTCCATTGTAGGTAACCTGTGTTTTGTTGACTGCATCCTTGTAGAATTTTTCTCTTTATTCTTAAAGGTAAAAATGGTGTCAGAAAAAGTCTAAATGTGGGTCTTTCCCATTAATTTTACCCAGAATGTGGTAGGTGCTTGTCACCTGTGAACCAGCTCCTGTTTCAGCTTCGGAAAGTTGTAGTTAAAACATTTTTTTCTTATTGGATCTCGTGTTTTATTCCTTCTTGATTATTCTTAGAAAACCTATACTCTCTAGGTAGATCTCCTTTTCTTCCCCTCCATGTTATTTTTCATCATGTTCATCTCTGTTGTTCTCCCTATTTTTTTTTTTCCTGAGATGGAGTCTCATTCTGTTGCCCAGGGTGAAGTGTAATAGTGCGATCTTGGCTCACTGCAACCTCCGCCTCCTGGGTTCAAGAGATTCTCCTGCCTCAGCCTCCTGAATAGCTGGGATTACAAGCATGTGCCACCACATCTGACTAATTTTTGTATTTTTAGAGACAGGGTTTCACCATGTTGGCCAGGCTGGTCTTGAACTCCTGACCTCAAGTGATCGGCCTGCCTCGGCCTCCCAAAGTGCTGGGATTACAGGCATGAGCCACCCCACCTGGCCTCTACATTTTTAAAAATAAATTTGATTTGATTTTTTTTACTGAGGTGAAATTCACATAACAATTTTAAAGTGAACAATTTAGTGGCTTTTAGTGCACTCACATTGTTGTGCAACCACCACTTTTATCTAGTTCCATAACATTTTCCTCATTCCAGAAGAAAGCCCTGTGCCTGCTAAGCCATTACTCTCCATCTCTCCCTCTCCCCCAGGGCCTGGCAACCATCAGGTGCTTTCTGTCTCTGTGGATTTACATGCTCTGGATGTGTCACGCAAATGGCATTGTACAACATGTGACCTTTTTTGACAGGCTTTTTTCACGTACTATACTGTTTCCAAGGTTCAACCACATTGTGGATTTAAATTACTGCTGAGAGTTACTTGATTTTAGCCTGAAAAACTTCCTTTATTATTTCTTGTAAAGTGGGTTGGCTAGCAATGAATTATTTCAGTTTTTATTTCTCTGACGTCTTTAGTTTACCTTCAGGTTTTCAACATTTTTATTTTTATTTATTTATTTATTTACCTTCAGTTTTGAAAGATAGTTTTGCTGGATATGGGATTTTAGGCTGACAGTACCCCCCCACTTGCACCCTGAGCACTTTGAATATGTTTTCCATTGTCTTCTGGCTTCCATTGTTTCTGTGATAAGTCATCTATTAATCTTATTGAGGCTCCCTTGTAAGTATTGAGTTGCTTTCCTCATGCTGCGTTCAAGATTTTCTTCTTGTCTTTGATTTTCAGCATTTCTACTACAAAATGTCTGTTTGTGGATCTCTTTGAGCTTGTCTAACTTGGAGTTTGTTGATCTTCCTCAATGTCTGGGTTAGTATTTTTCAGCTAATAATACTTCTTTAAATATAATTTCTGCTTCTTTCTTTCCTCTTCTTCTGATACTCCCATTATACATTTGTGGTTATGCTTAATGGTCTCCCATGTTTCTCTGAAGTGTTGTTTATTTTTAATAATTACTCATTATTAATTATTTTTTCTCTTTGTTTTTGAGAGTATATAAGCTCTATCAATCTATCTTCAAGTCTGCTAATTCTTTCTTCTTCCAGGTTAGCCTCTCCAGTGAATTTTTAATTTCAGTTATTGTGCTTTTTGACTCCAGAATTTCCATTTGGTTCCTTTTTTTTTACAAAAAAATTTCTATCTCTTTATTGATATTCTCTATTTGATATAAAAATGGCATCATACTTTACTTATTTCAGCATGGGTTCTCTTAGTTTTTTGCTTTTTTTTTCTTTATTGAGATAGAGTCTCTCTCTGTCTTCCAGATGGAGTGCAGTGTTATGATCATAGCTCATTGCAGCCTTGAACTCCTGTGATACTCAGTGATACTCCCACCTCAGATTCCAGATTAGCTGGAACTATGGGTGTGCACCACTGTGCCCAGCTGATATTTTCATTTTTGTAGGGACAGGATCACACTATGTTGTCCAGGATGATCTTCAATTCCTGACCTCCTCCCACCTCAGCCACCCAACATGTTGGGATTACAAGTGTGAGCCATTGTGCCAGGCTTCTTTGAGTTTTTTAAAAGACAATTTCTGTTGCCTGCTTTTTTTCTGGTCTCTGAGCCATGCTTTCCTTTTCCTTGCATGCTTCCTCACTTTTTGTTAAAATTGGATGTTTTAGAGTTTTGTTAAAATTGTACATTTTAGATAAAATACTGCAGCAACTCTGGATACTGGTCATCTCTCTCTGGGGCTTGTTGTTGTTATTTGCTGGTTTTTTTCTTTAGTGAGTAGCTGGATTACTTCATTACTTCAGTGACGTCAATTTCTCCAAAAAGTGTCAAACCTCTCACATTGCTTCTCAGGAGGCACAGGTTTGGGTATACTTGGACACTCTTCTTCATCTTTTATGTCCTGCCCTCAAGTCTGTTCTTTACTTAGCATCCAGAGTAATTTTTTTTTTTTTTTTTTTTTTACAGAATCTCACTCTGTCGCCCAGGCTGGAGTGCAGTAGTGCAATCTTGGCTCACTGCAGCCTCTTCCTCCCAGGTTCAAGTGATTCTCCTGCCTCAGCCTCTGAAGTAGCAGGGACCACAGGCAAAAGCCACCATGCCTGGCTAATTTTTGTATTTTTAGTGGAGATGACCCCTATTGCTTCTTTAAATTCATCTCATCAGGCATTGCATGAGGATGAATCACCTCCATACATCCTGCACGTCCACCCCACTGGCCAGCTACTTGTTGCATACTCCAGAGGTATCAGTATGCTATTATTGCTGTAACAAGCTACCACAAACTTGATGGCTTAAAACAACACACATTTATTGTCTTACATTTTGGAGGTCAAAAGTCCAAGATGAGTGAGCACGGCTGAGTTCCTTGTGGTTGTTATAGGGGAGAATCTACCTTCTTTCCTTTTCCAGCTGCTAAAAGCTTCCTGTATTCCTTGGCTCATAGCCCCTTCCTCCATCTTCAAAGCCAGCAATGCAGCATCTTCAAATTTCTCTCTGTCTTTCCCTCTCCCCATTTTGCCTCTCTTTCCAACATCACATCTCCTGTGACTCTGACCCTCTTGCTTCCCTCTTATAAGGACTCTTGTGATTACATTGTGCCCACCCAAATAATCCAGGATAACCCCCCTCACCCCCAAATCCTTAATTTAATCGCACCTGCAGGGTCCCTTTCCCCATCTAAAATAGCATATTAGCAAGTTGCAGGGATTACCACATGGACATCTTTGGGGGCCATTACTCAGCCAACCACACCAAGCATGCACATATCCTATAACTAAAAATACAAAAATTAGCTAGGTGTGGAACAGCCAGCAGTTCCACTTTGGGCTGTCTGCCTTAGAGAGACTGCCGTATTTACACAAGAAGATGTGCACAAGGATGTTTACTACAGCACTCTGTATAATGGTGAAATATTGGAAATAACTTCTTTAACAGCACAGTACGTGATTAAAAAAGCAATTCTGAAGCCAAACTTTTTTGATTCAAATTCCAGCTCAGCCATTTACCAGCTGTGTGACCTGGAGCAAGGTATTTAACTTCTCTGTAGCTGGTTTTCTCATCTCTAAAAGGGTTATCATAATAGATCATATATCACAGGCTCATTTTGTGGACTTTACTTAATGCAAATAAAGTGCTTAGATAGTACCTGGCATACTGCAAATGCTATATGAGTGTTTGATGTTGCTGTTATTACAGTAGAAGAATGTCTAAAAAGTGAGATTGGTTCATTTAATGCCACTCTCTTCAACAGCTAAAATAAGTAAGTCATCCCTCATATGAGATATATATATATAGAGTTTATTTCATTTTATGAGACGGAGTTTTGCTCTTGTCACCCAAGCTGGAATGCAGAGGTGCAACCTCAGTTCACTGCAACCTCTGCCTCCCAGGTTCAAGTGATTCTCCTGTCTCAGCCTCCCGATTAGCTGGGATTACAGGAGCATACCACCACACCTAGCTAATTTTTGTATTTTTAGTAGAGACAGGGTTTCACCATGTTGGCTAGGCTGGTCTCAAACTCCTGACCTCAGGTGATCTGCCCACCTCAGTCTCCCAAAGTACTGGGATTACAGGCATGAGCAGCTGCGCCCAGCCTCAAATATATTATATTGAGTGAATAAAGCAAGATACGAAAGATACATACTGTATAATATCATTTAAGTAATTTTGAGGACACGAAGCAATCATGTAGATTGTTTATAGATGTAATAATGTGTAATAAAAGCACAAAATGGGTATAATGCACACAAATTTCACAGTAATGTTGACCTGGGAGGAAAGGGAGAGAAAGAAGGACTTAAGCTACAGCTGTACTTTTCCTTATTAGTTCCCTCATTCCTTTTTTTTTAAACAAAAAGATGTGAAGCAAATAAAGTGAAATATCAGTTTCTGATTTATCTTGCTGAGGATATAGATGTCATAGTATTCTTTTACTTGCACGTTTGAACTGCTTCATAATTGAACATTAAAAATTCAAGAAGAAGCTTAAACTTGGAAGTTTTTTTGTGTTGGTCTTTGCTGTCCAGCATACTGGTGGCTGCACTGTGCAGTGATCAGGGCTCTGTCACCTTTCAACTGATGCCAGGTGGGTGGAGCTCCTTTCCCCAAGGCCACTCATCGGTGCCCAAGGAGACTGCGCCTCCCTCCTGCCGGGCGTGGGTGGTGACGCGCAATGCTCTGCCAATGGTGAGGCTGGTGCTCTGCGGCAGCCTCCTGACCAGTCTGGCTGCTTCCACACCATCCCCCTCCTCCCAAAATGATGCTTTTAGAAAGGACGTTGAGCGTTCACACGCCCAGTGACTTCCCATCTCCTTTGGAATCCAGTCTCAAGTTCTCATCATCATCTTCAAACCCTGCAGGACCCGGGGCCCATCAGCCTCTCCTTGCTCATTTCCTACTTTCCTCTGGATCACTGCGTGCCTGGCACCAGCGAGCCTCCTCCCTGCTACTTGAGCAAGCCCAGCGTGCACCTGTCTCATGGCCTTTGATGGCCAGAATTCTTGTCCCCATATCTTGGAAGTTCTCCTCCTCCCCATGCAAGTCTCTGCTTCCAATTCACCTCCTCCGAGATGCCTCCCTGACTTCCTGCCTATAGTAGATGGCCCTGCACTCTCTGTCCCAGCATCTACTTTCATTTCTTCCAGGGATACCAGCACTTTTAATATTACCTGTCTGCCCTACTGGGATGCGGGCTTCATGAGATCAGAGACTTTGCCTGTTTGGTTCACCATCAAATCCCGTGAAAGAGTACCTGGTACAAAGTTGCACTCGATACATGTTTGCTGAAGAGCTGATTGAGAGCAGGGCAGAAGGCCCCACGGTCAGGTGCTTTGTCTTCCCGCCTTAGCACTGCTTCATTTGGTGCCCTGATCTAGAGCCTCTGGGAAGCTGCATCTCTGGAAGATGACCCTTGGTCTCCAGAGAGAGACAGAGAGAATGTGGTTGGGGGGAGGTTTCTTGGCTGCTCACGGGGAAGGGGCCCAGTGGCCACATCACTCTCTGAGCAGCTGCTGCCCCATCTCACATCTCCTCATTCCAGCTGCCTCTCAGGGGTTTGCAGGGAGGGTCAACTCACACCATGATCTAAATATTTATCCACCTCCATGGTGCTTTTCTTTTCTTTTTCTTTTTTAGAGATGGAGTCACACTCTGTCACCCAGGCTGGAGTGGAGTGGCATGACCTCGGCTCACTGCAACGTCCACCTCCCGGGTTCAAGCAATTCTCCTGCCTCAGCCTCCCCAGTAGCTGGGATTACAGGCACCTGCCACCTGCCACCATGCCCAGCTAATTTTTTTTTTTTTTTTTTTTTGTAGTTTTGGTAGAGATGGGGTTTTGCCATGTTGGCCAGGCTGGTTTCGAACTCCTGACCTCAAGCAGTCCGCCTGCCTTGGCCTCCCAAAGTGCTGGGATTACTGGCGTGAGCCACCATGCCCGGCCCGGGATGCTTTTCTAAGTCAACTCCGTGCTCTTTCCACTATCCAAAAATCCTCTGGAATCTTGTGTCTGCCGTTGGTCTCTTCTCCCTTCGACAAGTGGGTTTGTATCTTTTCAATTATTATTTTAGCAGTTTTTTTTGAAGGGAGAGCAACAAACACACACAGCTCATCTACCAGGCTTAACTGGGAGTTCTTGATCCACAAACTATCTTTTCAAAGAATATATATTATTAAGCTTGTGACAGGTTAAATGTGATAATTGAAGCAACAAATACGGCATTATAGATGATGAGTTCAACATCATAATAAAATAACTATTACTAACATTGACATTCGAGACAGCCAGGATGGCAGTCTGTTCAGTCCTGTATCTGCAATGCTTGGGCAAACCTCTTTGACATGGGACCACTCTTAATTTCTGGTTTTGTCTGCTAATAGGATACTGGCTTAGTCTCCCATCAGTCCATTTTATGAGACGAGTTGATAAGAAATTAGTAGTTTTATTTTAATGAATATATTTTATTTTGAGACAAATTGAACAGAATGTACAGAGGATTCTCATGTTCCCTCACCAAGTCCCCATGTCCTGCACTGTAAACCTCTTGCATTACTGTGATGTGCTGATGTTGCAACTGATGAACCAAGAGTGATACTTTATTGCCAACTAAGGACCAGGGGCGAGCCTGGGTGGTGGCAATCCCAGCAGTTTGGGAGGTTGAGGCAGGAGGATGGCTTGAGGCCAGGAGTTTGAGACTATCCTGGGCAACATAGTGAGATCCTGCCTCTATAGTAATTTTTTAAAAATTGGCCAGATGTGTTCGTGTGCACCAATAGTTTCAGCTACTCGGGAGGCTGAGGCAGAGGATCACTTGAGCCCAGGAGTTGGAGGTTCAGTCTTGGTGTTGTACATTCTACCGGTTTGGATGATTGTATAATAGTGTGTATCCACATTATAGTATCAGACAGAGTAGTTTCACCGTCTGAAGAATCCTCTATGTTCTATCTATTCACCCCTCCCCAACATCCAACCCTTGGCAACCCCTGATCTTTTTATTGTCTCCGTAGTTTTGCCTTTTCCAGGGTGCCATAGAGTTGGACTCATACAGGGTGTAGCCTTTTCAGATTGTCTTCCTTAACTTAAATAATGTGCATTTAAATTTCCTCCATATCTTTTCATGGCTTGATAGCTCATTTCTTTTTAGTGCTGAATCATATTCCAATATTGGGATGCACCACAGTTTATCCATTCACCTACTGAAGACATCTGGGTTGCTTCCAAGTTTCTGCAATTATGAAAAAAGCTGCTATAAGCATCCACATGCTCCAGGTAAACGCCATGGAGCATGAGTGCTGGGTCACATGGTAAGAGCAATTGTTCATGAGGGTTCACTTAGCTAACATTTTCTACACTTACGCTTCCCCTAGTGTTTGGATCGCTTCATCTCTACATTGCCAATGTCTTAAAAAATACATTTTGTCTTAAAATGAACAAAGGACATGAACACTGATTTTTTCAGCTTACTCTAGTGATATCTTTGTTTCTGCATATCATTTGAGATTGTTCCGTTGGGTTTAGCTGAGACTGACTCCTTTCTCGTAGGGTTACTGGGACCCCTTCAAGGCTTCATGTGCTCCAGTGGACTGTGATGGGCACTTTCTTTTTGATATGCAACACATCACTTTGGCTAGTGGGCGTTCTTTGTTTTATTTAGCAAGATCTCACATATTTTGAAAAACATTCTCTGGCAACCACAAGATGTGCTGGGCCCATCTTGATTTTCCCCGTTTTCACCATGGAAGCAGTGACTTTCCAAGGATTTCTGGCCACTGTTTGTGGAGAGGAGCATTAGAGGCGGAAATCCAGGGCTCTCTCTCTGAAGGCCTTGGGCTTCCCTCTGAGTCCAGCCTACACACATGTAATGAGGGAAGCAGGGGCTGTCCATGCTCCGGTGACAGAATCGGAAACCCTTTTAAAGTGTGTGAACTCACACTGATGTTCTCATTCAACTCCAACTATACTAAGCCGCTCTTTATTTTGTTCTAATACTAAAATATGTTTTAAAATTGTAAATTTTATCCCTTTTGAACACAAAGATTTTTTTTAAATAAAATTACCCCCTCCAAATAAATAAATTTAGAGATGCTTCGTGTCAGTTAAGTACCTTCGATCACCTTCTCAGAAGATGCCTTTTTCCAAGCCAACAGCCATTTCCAAGACCTTGAGACCTTCAAAGTCAATTTTTAAAGCTCAATTAATTACAATACGTTTGCACAGATCACACAGCCTGAAGCCACAGCTCATTGGCAGAGGGTATTCTCTTCTGTGAAGCAGAGGGCTTAACTCACACATACTGAGTTACTCACAGTCAGCAGTGATAATATTCAATCAGAGCGGCCATTAAGATGAAATTTTCCTGTAATTGGCCTCTCTTTTGTGGTCTATGGGAAGGATTTAATCTCTGGACCTGTGAAGCTTTTCTTAGCCTCTCTCCTCCTCCGCCCTCCTAATTGAGGAGGACTCTTTCGGGGATTTTCTGCTGTAGGCAAGTCCCCAGTTGCTGGAAAACCCTGGCTTCATGGCATGTGGGGACTGATGTGTCGTCCATACCTGTGATGTTTTATATGTTTGTTTAATTTTTATGTAGGTCATGTGTCTACTCATGCCTGTGAACCAATGATTTACTCTTATTTTTAATGTCTTTATACATTGAGTACAACAAATCCTCAGGAAACATCTTTCTAGAAGCTCCTGGAATTCCTGGGCAGCTGGGCATCAATACCCCTGACACCTACAGGGCCTTGTCCTCCTTGCCTTTATATAATTTTCCAAATAGCATCATGCTACCCCTACTATCAAAGTGTAGTGGACGTAGGACGGTTTTGAAATGGTTTGCATCAGAGAAGTCCTGCCCCCAGATTTAAAAAAAAAACCTTTCTTTTATTAAAGGACACTGTATTGCAGGGCCAGCCAGTTGCCAGAAGGCACACTGGCTTCAGCTTCTTAAAGCTTCCCTGTCCCTTGAGTAAAGCAGTCTACCGAACCCAGGAGACTGTGCAAGGTGAGGCCAAAGACACAGGCAGAAGACCCAGACTTGGCCCTAATCCATTAGCCCACTTGTGTTTTTGCTTTGGTGTTGGGATCTCAGGGAAATGTGGGATCGACCCAGGCCAGTGTTCTCCCAGGATCTTTCTGCCAGCCTTCTTGGGAAAGACAACACTTTTTCATTGGGGCCACTAGACAGGATGGGAGACTGGAGCACCTGGGGCCACTGCTGCCCTATGGAGAGGCCCCAGCTGAGAATCAGACTCAACTGAGGCAGCAGAGCGGGAATGGAGAGAGAGACGGACAAAACCACAAAAACCTTCATTCGAAACGGGCTTCAGACCTGCCTAAAGCCACATCCACCCCTTGAACTTCACAGATAAAGTGAGCCAAGATACTCCCTTTCCAGTGTCGATCTGAGTTGTGTCTCACCACTTGCATTTCAAAGAATCCTGTTGAAACAGAACTTCGGGGTTTTAGATATGAAGTTGTAGGCAATTTGCGATAGGTGGCTAAAATGAACTCTTGCAATATTAGTTTGTACTACCCCATCTGCCCTGGCAGGGAGGTGACCAACCTGGTCTAACTAGAAAAAAAACACATGTGGCATTGTACTTACTGTTGGCCACCACCCTCCAGGGTCAACTGGAAGTGTCCAGAGGAATGACAGAGGACTCAAGAATACAGCACATGAAAAATGGTTGGAAGTACCACGGCTGTCTGCTTGGAGAAGGAAAGCGTGGGAGAGAGCTGCTTCAAATAGTGATCTTCTGCAGAGGACGCTGGCAGCTCTGCATGCACAGGACAGCTGAACCTGGGCTGCAGGAGGCCACCTGCTGAACCCAGGTCTCAGCTCAGTGCAGGAATAAACTCCCGTAACTCAGCATGGTCCCCATTTAGTGTGGGCTGCCTGGGCAAGCATGAGCTCTGGGAGAGTTGGAAATCTGCTTGGCAAGGAGGTACTAGAGACATTTCTGAGATGGCTTCACCCTTGAGGGCACGTCCCTTGAGAGTCTAAAATGTATAAGAATGTCAAGCTATTGGCTTGTGCTTTAATTGAGATTAGCTGGCAGCTAACTCAGAATAAGTTGCCTGCTTCACAATTTTGGCCTGATTGAGGGTTGGCCTTGCTTCTAAATGTTTTTATCACACCTTCAGTGGCCAAGTGAATTGAAGGGAGGCTTCTGCCCAAAAAGCTGAGATAGTACGAGCCGTGTGATTCCTACCCTTTCCTCCAGGACTTGTTTCTCCAAATCCCACTTGGCTGTTTGGGCTTTCCTCTGTCTTTCGTGGGTGAAGACTTTGTGGTCCTGGAGACATGGGCCCTGATTTGAGATTTTACCTAGAAAAGGCAGGATGAAGCTGGTAGGGACTGAGGCAGTCTGGAACACCTACTGACTTCTAAATGGGAACATTCTTTGCTGAAACCTCTTTTTTTCTGTGTTGGCTACCAGAAGTTCACATCCCATGTAAAATGTAAGCCCAGTGAAGCAGGGGCTTTGGTTCACAGCTGCATCCCAACACATTGCACAGGCCCGGTGCACAGTAAGACCTCCGTAAGTATTTGTTGAATGAACGAGCAGAAGGTCTTAAAGGGCCTCTGAGATCACCTAGTCTATGTCTCTCCTTTTCTAGGGTTTCCCCACCTCCAGAACTGTAAGAAGTACATTTCTATTGTTTATAAATTACCTAGTCTAAGGGATTTTGTCATAGCAGCAGGAATGGACTGACAGAATCAGCGCACACACACATCAGCAACACTGATAAGAAATGTAGCATATCCACACATTTACTTATGTAGGCACTTCATACTTTTAAAAAACTTTTATTTTTGGTTTAGTGGTACAAGTACATGTTTGGTACATAGGTAAACTTGTGTCATAGGGGTTTCTTGTACAGTTTATTTCATGATGCAGATACTAAGCCTAGCATGCATTCGTTGTTTTTCCTGATCCTCTCCCTCCTCCCAGCCTCCACTCTCCGAAAGGCCCCCATGTGTGCTGTTCCCCACTGTGTCCATATGTTCTCATCATTTAGCTTCGACTTATAAGTGAGAACATTCAGTATTTGGTTTTCTGTTTCTGTGTTAGTTTGCTAAGAATGATAGCCTCCAGCTCCATCCACATCCTGCAAAGGACATGATCTCATTTTTTACAGCTGCACAGTATTCTGTGGTGTATATGTACCACATTTTCTTTGTCCAGCCTACTATTGATGGGTATTTAGGTTGACTCCATGTCTTTGCTATTATGAATGGTGCTGCAATGAACATACATATGTATGTGCCTTTATAATAGAATGATTTAAACTCCTTTGTGTATATGTCCAGTAATGGGATTGCTGGGTTGAATGGTATTTCTGTCTTTAGGTCTTTGAGGAATTGCCACACTACCTTCCACGATGGCTGAACTAATGTACACTCCCACCAACAGCACTTTACCCTTTTTACTTCAAGCATTTAATTTAGTCATTGCCATCGAACGGACTGCCCAACAAATAATTCAAACTTTAAACAAAACATGAGGTTCTTAAGTCTTGCAGGCTGAACTGGACAGAGCAGAGAAATTCCTGAGGCAGAATCTGTGACTCAGGCCTAAAGTCTCACTATGCGTCCCCACCTTTCCAGGTGGAATGAGGTTAAAGAATGCCAAAGATCAGATGGTTGTAGATGTGTGGTATTATTACCTAGGAATCCAACTTACCAAGGGACGTGAAGGACCTCTTCAAGGAGAACTGCAAACCACTGCTCAATGAAATAAAAGAGGACACAAATAAATGGAAGAACATTCCGTGCTCATGGATAGGAAGAATCTGTGAAAATGGCCATACTGCCCAAGGTAATTTAGAGATTCAATGCCATCCCCATCAAGCTACCAATGACTTTCTTCACAGAATTGGAAAAAACTACTTTAAAGTTCACATGGAACCAAAAAAGAGCCCACATTGCCAAGACAATCCTAAGCCAAAAGAGCAAAGCTGGAGGCATCATGCTACCTGACTTCAAATTATACTACAAGGCTATAGTAACCAAAACAGCATGGTACTGGTACCAAAACAGAGATATAGACCAATGAAACAGAATAGAGTCTTTGACAAACCTGACAAAAACAAGAAATGGGGAAAGGATTTCCTATTTAATAAATGGTGGTAGGAAAACTGGCTAGCCATATGTAGAAGGCTGAAACTGAATCCCTTCCTTACATCTTATACAAAAATTAATTCAAGATGGATTAAATACTTAAATGTTAGACCTAAAACCATAAAAACCCTAGAAGAAAACCTAGGCAATACCATTCAGGACATAGGCATGGGCAAGGACTTCATAATTAAAACACCAAAAGCAATGGCAACAAAAGGCAAAATTGACAAATGGGATCTAATTAACTAAAGAGCTTCAGCACAGCAAAAGAAACTACCATCAGAGTGAACAGGCAACCTACAGAATGGGAGAAAATTTTTACAATCTACCCATCTGACAAAGGGCTAATATGTAGAATCTACAAAGAACTTAAACAAATTTACAAGAAAAAAACAAACAACCCCATCAACAAGTGGGCAAAGGATATGAACAGACACTTCTCACAAGAAGACATTTATGCAGCCAACAGACACATGAAAAAAATGCTCATCATCACCGGCCATCAGAGAAATGCAAATCAAAACCACAGTGAGATACCATCTCACACCAGTTAGAATGGTGATCATTAAAAAGTCGGGAAACAACAGGTGCTGGAGAGGATGTGGAGAAATAGGAACGCTTTTACACTGTTGGTGGGAGTGTAAATTAGTTCGACCATTGTGGAAGACAATGTGGTGATTCCTCAAGGATCTAGAACTAGAAATACCATTTGACCCAGCCATCCCATTACTGGGCATATACCCAAAGGATTATAAATCATGCTGCTATAAAGACACATGCACATGTATATTTATAGCGGCACTATTCACAATAGCAAAGACTTGGAACAAACCCAAATGTCCATCAATGATAGACTGGATTAAGAAAATGTGGCACATATACACCATGGAATACTATGCAGCCATAAAAAATGATGAGTTCATGTCCTTTGTAGGGACATGGATGAAGCTGGAAACCATCATTCTGAGCAAACTATCGCAAGGACAGAAAACCAAACACCGCATGTTCTCACTCATAGGTGGAAACTGAAAAATGAGAACACCTGGACACAGGGTGGGGAACATCACACACCGGGGCCTGTCGTGGGGGAGGAGGAGTGGGGAGGGATAGCATAAGGAGATATACCTAATGTAAATAATGAGTTAATGGGTGCAGCACACCAACGTGGCACATGTATACACACGTAACAAACCTGCGTTTTGTGCACATGTACCCTAGAACTTAAAGTATAATTTAAAAAAAAAAAAAAAAGAATGCCAAACGCAGCTTCCAAAGGTGTGTCAAGGAATGGAGTGGAAATGAGCTGCTTAAAGCCTCAGCGCAGCGTGAGTGTCTGCAGGCAATGAGCTTCAGGCACTCCTCAGCGGCTCTTCATTCAGCCCAGGGGAGTCAGCTGAGCCCTTTCCTGTGGAGGGAGGGAGGCCTGCGAGGTGTCTGGGGAGTCTAATCCAGTGGGCAGACTGCCTCTCTGCTTTTCCCCGCCTGAGAGAGCTGGCTCTGCTGCTGAGTGGCCCCGCCTTACAAAGTCCTCCAGTTCCCTTTTTGCAAAACCTGAAAAATGTGGTGTGTAATATAAATGTGTATGATGTTTACACACAGCCAGTGAATTCACTAGCATACAGCTAATGAGTTTTTACATAGGCATATACCCCTGCAACCACACTAGATGAAGACAGATCATTTCCCTCTCCCCCAGGGGCTCTCTTGCCCCTTCCCACCCACCACCATCCTGAGTGACCGTGGATCTAACTTCTATCATCATCGGTTAGCTTCTCCTGTTTTGGAACATCACACAAATAAAACCATATGTTACTATTCTTTTGAGCCTGAATTCTGTCATTCAAATAAGTTTTTGTGGCATTTATCCATGTTGTGTGTGCCAGCAGTTTCATGGGTTTAACAAAATTTTATTTTATTTTAATTTCTGGGGTCCATGTGCAGGACGTGCAGGTTTGTTACATAGGTAAATGTGTGCCATGATGGTTTGCTGCACCCATCAACCCATCACCTAGGTATTAAGCCCGGCATGCATTAGCTGTTTAACCTGATGCTCTTCCCACCACCCCCACCCGCTCTCCCCTGACAGGCCCCAGTGTGTGTGTTGTTCCCCTCCCTGTGTCCATGTGTTCTCATTGTTCAGCTCCCACGTATAAGTGAGAACATGAGGTGTTTGGTTTTCTGTTCCCGTGTTAGTTTGCTGAGGATAATGGCAAATTTACAAGAAAAAAATAAATAATCCAATTAAAAAGTGGGCAAAGGACACGAGCAGACACCTCTCAAAAGAAGACACACGTGGCCAACAAACATATTTTAAAAAGCTCAATATCACTGCTCATTAGTTTCACGGCCTTTAAACTACTCTGTAATCTTCCATTACACGGGTGTACCAAAATTTATTTATCTTTTTTCCCCTGATGGACATTCGGGTTATTTCCAGTTTTTTTCTCTTGCGTTTGAGCAAGCCAGCATGAAGCTCCTCGTGGGTGCCGTTTTTTGGACATCTGCCCTCAGTCCTCTTGTGCCCTCGCAGGAGGAGAATTGCTGGGATGCAGGTTCTACTGACTCCTTACCCTGGTGAATGTTTATAATTGTCACTGTTTCCAACCTCAGCCATTCTAGTGGGTGTGCTATTTCATGAGTTCAGTGCAAACCGAGTGAGTACCTCTTCCCATGCTTGTTGGCTACGTAAGTATCTTCTTCCGTAAAGGACCTTTTCAAGGAATTCGCCCTTTTCTTATGGAGCACGTTCCGGTAAGGAAAGCCACATTGCTATGTTCTCTACAAACGACTCCTCTCCAGCGGGACAGGGAGGTGCAGAGGCACACAATCCTGCCTCCGTCAGTGTTTGATGAAAAAGCGGAGCCTCTGAAAGCAGCCTGGGACCAGGGATTTATGATGGGCCGCTGTGGCTGGTGAGAAGCCGTGGGAGGCCATGGCCCTGGGACTGGCAGGCCCGCAGGCAGAGTGAGGACAAACCACACTCACGGGGACACCTGGAGCCCTTGAGGACAGGGCAGCCTGGGCCGTCTCACACTCCTTCAACCTCAGGGATGCTGGTGACCTGAGGACGAGGAGGGTGCCCTTCTCCACAGGTGCCCTTCTCACATTCCTCACCCGGGACTGGGGATGCTTCGGGGGGAGGCCCAGTGGGGACAAGGGGACCTCAGGTAAAGGAGGTGTGAGGGCTTCACAGCACCTGGAACCCCACAAGATGCTGCAAACGGCGACTTGCCTTCCTCCTTCCAAATCTCACACAACTTTCTCTGCGGCCAACTGGACCTGGAACCTTGCAGGGAAGGAATTCCGGGAAGCATGGGACCCGCACGGCTCAGCTGACACAGTATAAACTCACCAGAGCTTGTCCTTGCTTGTAAGGCAGTGAAAAGGACTGAAGGAAGCTAATATTTATTGAAAAGTAAATAAACATTTATTTATTTACCTTTTGGGCCGGGTACCTTGCTCAACACTTAACTCGCTGGCAATTTATACCCCAGTAGAGAGCTGACTGAACCATGTGTCAGAGAGAAATGGAGAATTCAGAAGGGAGGCCTCAGAGGCCACCTCACACCAGCAGCCATCACTGCAGCCTCAGAGACCCAGAGCTCAGGGAAGACTCAGCTACCCTGGGATGCTCTGTGGGGTGCAGGGGACTTGGGGGCCACCTTGGCAACAGGACAGATAGAGCTGTGGCTGTAAAGACTGAGATGCGGGAGGTGTGCGCAGGGCTGGGGAAACTTTAGGTACTGTAATATTTGTAAGAGATCTGACAGTACATGTATCACAGCTCAGGAAGCGCTTCATCATTTTTCAGCGATGTAATGTGTAGATACCACACATGAATATGTCTGGATGGATCGTCTTTGAGGTCACACATTTCTTTCTTTCTTGCTGTGTTTTCCCTTTGTCTTCACTCCCCGGCGCCTAAGGAGAGAGCAGGTGCTGTGGCTTTTGCCCAAGGAGAGAGCCCTGCAGCCAGGCTGAGAGCAGAAGTTGCCTGCAGAACACTTCTCTTTCCATCCTGTGAGATTTTCAACCTGATCCCAAAGGAAGTGAATGAGGTTGGTGGGTCCTGGAGCAGCGGGGGCCACAGGATCCCAGGGAGGGGATGGGTATGCAGATGGGGACATGGCCAGTGTCACAGAAGACCCCATGAAGTAGTAACTATTACTTCCAGTGTACAGATAGACGCTGAGGTGTGGCGATGCTGCGTGTTGGGGCGAAACGTGCAGGAGAAGTCGTCCAGGCTTAGGGACAGAGCCCTTGCTCCGGGGCTGCTCATCGTAGATTCTGGTCCTGAGAATCTAGAGCAGGGCTCCCACTTCTCCAGGACCAGAATTACCCACATGAAGCTGCTCTTCCTCATTTCCTTCTATTTCCCATTTAAATTAAAGAGTACAAGGCATAGGATGAATCATATTGGATAAATTTCATCTAAATGTTATGCATGAGATCCAAGAAACAAAATTGTGTTCTCAGATTCACATTCAACTTGAGGTCACTTGGCCCTCAAATTCCCTTTTTCTCAACATTCGTTCATGTTTCCCTTTTTCTATTTATGTCTCCTTAGATGACTGACTAGCAAACTTCTATGGACTAAGTATGGCCAGGGTATAATTGACATGAGACAGGCTGCAAGGATTGACAGTGAAAAAGAATCTTTTTCACCTCTCACTCTTTGAAACCAATTTCAGTTGATTTCCACCCAATTTTAGTAATATTTATCTCAATATTGTTTACTCATCTATCCCAATACTAAGGTACCATTCATTCCAAAAAACCCTTTGAGCCCCTTGTGTCAGGCACTATTCTGTGTACTGGGGTCCAAGTTCTCCACCAACGGAGCAAAACAAAGTCTCCGCTCTGCTGCGCTTCAGTCTGGGCCCTTGGAATGAGCGAATGGTCAGGATGAAGCCGATGTAGAATCGTGTTGCATTTTACAGAGAGCAAACATACATCTAAGTACCTCGAACTCTTAGCATTGCTATAGGGAGAGTGTGTGTGTCTGGAAGGGTGTGGGAGGGAATAGCTGAAGTGGAAAACAAATACAGGGAGGACTGAGTAGGAAACACAGGGACAGGCCGGGCGCGGTGGCTCACGCCTGTAATCCCAGCACTTTGGGAGGACGAGGCGGGCGGATCACGAGGTCAGGAGATCGAGACCATCCTGGCTAACACGGTGAAACCCCGTCTCTATTAAAAATACAAAAATTAGTTGGGCGTGGTGGCGGGCACCTGTAGTCCCAGCTACTCGGGAGGCTGAGGCAGGAGAATGGCATGAACCTGGGAGGCAGGGTTTGCAGTGAGCCGAGATCACGCCATTGCACTCCAGCCTGGGCGACAGAGCGAGACTCCGCCTCAAAAAAACAAAACAAAACAAAACAAAAAAACAAAAAAAAGAAAACACAGAGACAGGTTCCTCCCATATTTTCTAGAAATAGAAATACAGAGCCGCAGCAGTTTCTAGTTATAAATAGGACAACAAGAAAGGGCAACACGAGATTGAGATTCATCACAAATGGTAGAAATTGAGATTATGATTTTAAAATTCAGCCCTCAATTTAAGGGGGTTAAGTTAGACACAGAGAAATTATGTGCAAGTGAAATAGAAGGCATTGCTTTGTGGTTTTGGGAAAACTTTTCTTCTTCATTGTCCATGGGGCGTTTAGATGGAAAAAGTCATTTCTTTTTCTACCTAAAGAGGGCAAGAGCACAGTTTCTCCAACCCCAAAGCATGTGAGTTTTGCATTTGTGGACATTAAATATAAACTAAGTATATGCTTGTCAGATTAGGATAACCTGTGTGAAGCACTTATCAGCTTATTGCTCATTTAAAGAAGTTTACCCAGGCAGCCAGGTTCAAAGTTCCCCTGCTACAAGCTTCTCAATTAGACCAGGACCTGGGCATTCCCAGCTGGAGCGGGCTCATTGCCGGGCACAGGGCAGATGCTGGCTGGTTTGCCGGCTGAGCTGAAGAACTGTCAGCGCTGCTGTAGGTAGGTGGCAGTATGGCATGCTGGTTCAGCTCCCAGCTTTCTATGCAGCTAGTTAGGGATGTAAAACCATCTCTTTGTGGTCTGAGGACAAATTACTAAATCCTTCTAGCCTCAACTTCGTCATGTGTAAAATGGAGAAGTAATAGCTCCCAGTTATTGTGAGGATTCAATCAGACAATCCATGTAAAGCGCTTAGCACAGAAGCGCTCCATGAATGGTAGTTATTATTACATCACATATGAGCACTGATCAAAGGCTAGCGGCAATTACCACCATAGCTGAGAGCTGAGGGCTTAAGGGAAACTGAATTCAGCCAACATTTCACTAACTAAAAAGTCACTGACAAATTAGACAAAACGTAGGTTTCAAAAGATTCATTTCTCTGACATTATGGAAATATGAACTGGACAACTTTTTGGGGGGTGTGTGGGGACAGTTGAAAATGTCCACTCCTTTAATCAGCTGCATCTATCTTAAACCCAGCCTGAAACCCCTGCTTAGTGTAGTATTTTGATATGTCTGCAGGGGGGTTAATTTTGGCAGAGGCGAACTAATTTTGGTGACTGCAATAAAATTAGGTTAAAATGCCCATATGCTCTGGCAGTAACCAATCCCCCATCAAACATGGTAGGGGTGGCTGGAGGCATCGCGTGTACTTCTGAACAAAATGGCATATTGTCTGCACTCAGGTGGAGGTGAAGTCCGAAATGGTCTTCACAGGAGGTGTAGGTCCTTCAAGGAGAAAGGGTCACAGCGCGAAGAATCCATCTGACCTTCTAGGCAAGAGCCATTTCCTTTAAAGAGGGCAGGATACTAAGGGGGCGACCAGGTGGGGTCCGGAGGCGCCTCAAGCTCCTCAAGGCTCCCCGAGCACTGATCCGTCCTACTAAGTGTCCTGCCGCCCGACTGCACGTCTCTAGGCGGCTGCCCGAGGTCCCGCGGCCCGTGGTGCACACGCAGCCCGCGAGGTACTCTGTGCTGGAACGCGCCCCCAGCCTCCCGAAACCGCCCCCCGCCTGCGGGCGGCGACCCGGCGCCTGCGGGCGGCGACCCGGCTCCTCCGGGCGCCCCTGCCGCGTACTCTGCGCTCGGCTTGGAGTTCCCCGTGCGGCCGGCGGTGGGCGCGCGCCACGCGGGCCCGAGCCCTGGGCGGGAGTGCGGCCCCGGGTCCCGCGGCCTCGGCGCCCGCGCGCCTCCCCCACTGCCCACCCCCGGCCTCCGGGCCCGCCCCCCGCAGGGGTCGGCGCAGCCTGTGAGCCGGGGACCCCTGAGCCCCGCCACGGCGGCCCCGGTCCCCGCGGCCTGGCCGCGCGCCGGGTCCCCACCGCGGAGTGGGAAGGAGGAGGAGAGACTGGAGGAGTTGGAGACAGACACAGCCGCGGCGCGCAGTCACGGCTGGAGACAGACGGCGGCGGCGGCGGCGGCGGGAGGCGGGACACTCCCCCCCTCCGGCGACTGGAGGCGGGACACCTCCCCGGCGGCCGCAGCGCCGCGTCCCCTCTCTCCCCGCGCTGAGGCTGCGGACCGGGCCCGGCGGGATTAGCAGGCGAGTGCGTTGGCCCTGCCCGCTCCGCGCGCCGCCGCGGCCGGCCGGGGATCCCCTGCAAGCCACGGAGCCGCTGCCGCCGCTGCAGCCAGACAGGCTGCGGGTGCCTGGGAAAGTGGAAGCGGGGCGGGGAGCGCGGGGGAGGCCCGGGGGTGAGGTCCTCAGCTCTTAAAGAACCCCGGCGCGCCGCGCTCCCCGCCGGCCCGCCGCGCGCCCCCTGCCGCGCCCCGCACAGCGCCCCTCCCCCTGGCCAGCAGGGCCGGTGGCCGCGGAGCCGCACTGCGGGCAGTCCCCGCCTCCGCTCCGGGGGGGCGGCCCAGGTGAGTGCGGACCCGAGGTGGCCGCAGTGGTCGCGGCTTCTGGCCCAAGTTAACCGCTGCGCTCCGGAGGGAGGGGTGGCGGAGGGGGGCGGGGGACTCGGGAACCGGACGCTTTGGGAACTGGACGTCCGCGAGCCTGCGCCGTCGGCTGGGGCCGGAGGGAGCAGCTGGGCGCCGAGCGCGCGAGGTCTGTGAGGCTTGGTCCGGGTGGGCTTGCCGGTGGGTACGGCGGGGGTCCGGCGCTGGCCCGCGGGCGGGGTTACGCCGGTGGAGGGACTTCGCCGACCCCCACCCCGTTTTCTGTTTCCTGGTGCCCTGGGGCGCAGGGTGTCCCGCGGTTGCAAGACTGAATACTGCACCGCCCGGAGGCCAGGATGGGCGCGCGGATGGTAGCCCCAACTGTCTCCGCGCCCCTAGGCCTCGGCGAGCCGTGGCGGGCAGAGACTGGAGGTCAGCGGGAAGCGGGAAGATCCTGCAGGACCTGACCGGGGAGTTTGCGGGAAGGAGGGGGCGGGCCAAGCCCCGCAGCCCCTCAGTCCCGCATCCTGCACCGTGCGCTCCCCGGACCCGGCCCCTCGGGCCCGCTTCACCCGGCGTCCCCCCGGGTCCCCCCGCGCGCGTTGACGTCGGTCGCGGGACCGCCCGGAGCTCCCGGCATTGGCTGGGAAGTCGATTGTCTGGGGCGGCTGCTGTTGCACTTAGGCTGGGTCTCCGAGCCCCGGAGGAAGCAGGCGTGTGTTGAATTTCTCTCTGCCCCTCACCGTGGAATAAACAGGAAGCGACGAGCACCCAGCCCGGCCCGGCACTTGCCTTTGTGAAGGGGTCTGCCCTGCACAGCCTTTAGGAAGCTTCCTCGGGACCCCTGCCCGGTGCGCCGCCCCGGGTGGGCCTGGGGGCGCGCCCTGTGAGTACACCGGTGGAAGACAGTGGGTTCGGTTTAGGTTAAATCGCTATCGTGGCGGAGAGGGCATTTGCTTGTTTTTAAACTTTTTTTTTTTTTTTTTTTAATTGGAAAAGGAGAAGGTTTCCCGATGAGGCAGAGGTTTTCAGGACGACAGGGACACATGGTGGGTGGGCGGCACTGGGGGAAGGCGCATCCGAGAGCACAGCGTTCTTGGGTCACCTACCTGGAGGGACACCTCGTCGCCAGTCAGGGCAGCTAGAAGCTCTTTAAAGCGAGCAGGGCTCCTTAGCTCTGCCCAGGCACAGGAATGATTGCTGTGTGCCCATAGCCGCATGAACTAGCATGATTTTTGTTTTTCCCCCAAAATTTTTTAATTAGCTAGAATTAGATAATTTTGATTTGCTTCTTTTCTTTTCCTCTGTGTCTTGGTCTATTCCCTTCTCTTTTTCTCTTTTCTAATTATTTTGGCATCTTCTCATCCCCGGACCAGCGCTGCTTTCTAAATGTTAATTACCATTGCAATACATATTTATTGAGGGCCTACTATGTGCTAGGCATTGTAGGATGTGAGGTAAGAGTAGCTGCACAGAATGTGGGTTCTGAGCGCTAGTATTAGTAAGTTATTTGCAGTAGAGGTGGATAGAGATGGTGAGCAGCATTGACTCTCAAAAATAGGGTCCTGTGGCTGGTAAGGAGGTTGGTACCTTCTCGAAGGGCTAGTGCTGGGAAGCTTCCCTTTAAAAACGGCCCTTTCTGCCGGTTTGGCTAGCCAAGAATGGCATCCTCCTCTCTGTATCTCCCCTGGAGCTTCAGGACTGAGTATTGAATGACAGAGAAGGTTCTGCAAAGTCTGCACAGGGAGACTGCCATTGCATCAAGTCATGTCTGCATTCTGTATATGAGTATTGTCTTTTCTAGTCTTTAACTCGAGTGTGTTGTCATCTGTAACTCTCCCTTTGTACTCTGCACAATTCTTCTGGAATATAGTCTTTGTGTTCAGTCAAGGATCAGAGTGTCAAATCTGAGTCATTACATAGACAAATGAGGATGTCTGAATATTACCCATGTATATTTGTTGAATTATATTTGGTATCCCATCAACCCTTGAAATGTTATTTGATGGACCTTTCTAAGCAGTGCTTTTTAAAACAGGGGGCTAACTTCCTTATGATCTTTGAAAGCTTAATTCTTTTTAAGAGCTTCATTTTGCTATTGACATTGAACACAGTGTTAGGAATTAGGGCTGGGAATGTAAATGCCAGTAAGGGATTTGCTGTAATGGAATTGTAGCTACCTTCTTCCCTTGTTTTAAAAGACCTCTCTAATTTCTTAACATTCTGCTGTTACCCTTGGAAGGGCTTGCCATTGTTGGCCATGGTCCTGGTTCGTGTAGGTTTGTATTTACATTGGAGAAGACTCTTCCCGGCAGGTTTTTAGGGCTGTCTCTTGAATCCTCTCATGGGCTTGGTTTGCAAGACCACAATCCTGCAGTGGAACGCAGCCAGTGCCAGCTGCTTATTAAGGGATTTTGTGCCAATTTGTTGGCACATTATTTGAGACTCCTCCACCCCACCCCACTCCCACTGGAGTATATACATACATAGACAAATATTTATTTTCCCCCAACTGCTGACAGTGTTCTAAGAATAGTTTTCTTGCCTGGCACGCGGAGAGCAAGGGCCCGTCTGCAGAGGTGTTTACAGTTTGGGACTGTGCTGTAGTCTTGGTTGACTTAGCAGCCTGGCAGACCAGCCTCATAGCTCCTGGGACGCTCTCTGTTTTTGCACTGGGCTGCTGCAGGGGTAACCTCCCTGACTGATAGGGAAGCACAGTCAGAGGAGAGTGACTTTTGCTCCTTGTGCATGGTTTCTGGCAGGCAGTCCAGCAGAGATCCCTGAGCTCCTGACGTCTTTGCATGTAGCCAGCATAAAGTCTCCTTGTGGTGGGTGGGAGGTGACTGCTCTACGTCATTACGTAAAACCAAAGCCACCTCAGGGCCCTGGGCAGGAATTCTTGAAATTGTAGACTGCTCTGATCTTTCTGGTAGTCCTTGCCATGTTTCTTCTCATCTTTCTTTGGAATCTGGGCTTATCCAGTCTCTACGATGTGTCCTTCTTTCTGTGTAAGAGTTAATAGAGAAGGAAAAATGTTATCCCTCAAGAAGTGATAAAACATTGTAAAAGAAGAGCGTACCATATTAACCTGGAAAAATTTTTGGAAATAGTTAACAGAATGTATAGCGGCACGTGGATATTAAATATGAATAGTGGCAAAATTGCTATGTAGTCCAAAATTATTCTTTTCTTTCTTCCTTCCTCTCTGTCTCCTTCCCTCTCTCCCTCTGTTCCTTCCTTTTTTTAGGTCTCAGAAAAATATCTCCTGGAAGCCATTATTTTCTGATGTCAAAGAGACTTTCTGCCTATATGAACTGTGTTAGTTTAGAATTACATCTTGACCTATATTATGGGTGTACATGGAAGATGAATCTTAAGTTTCAAAATAGGAATGCAAAGGTTCTGTCTACTATTTGAAAATTTAGGCCACAAGACCTGCCACTTTTTAGGGACATTTTTTTGGGGGCATTGTTTGCTTCATTGTTAGGCAGAGAAAGGACTGAAGCTAGTACCTGTACTATTAATTATGCTGAAAATATTGGGTTTGAATTTTCAGTTAATGTCATTTTTTTCCATCACAGGAGGAATTGAAAATGATGTCTGTATTGTCACATATCCATGTGATTTAAGAATGGATTGCTTTTCTTTTGAGTTCTCACTAAAAATGGTACTTTGGCCTTTTAAGCTGTTTTTGTGAAGACTTTTCTTTCCACCAAGCTTGTTTTCCAGATAGGTCTTGGAGATTACAAAGAACATAGATATAATTTCTCCCTTGATTGGCAGCTGCGAGCTTTCCCGGACAAAAATAATGCTGCACCGTGCCAAATGGTTGACTTTTCTAGAATAAAAACTCTAAAGGGTATGCAAAAAGTCCTCTGGTTAATATATTGGCATTCCCAGAACCCACTAACACTCCGGCAGCCTGCCAGACTCCACTTAACGAGGACACAGAATGTCTGGCTCAATCCCCATGAGCAGACGGGGGTGGGGTCTGGATGTCCACACCCTTTATTAATTTTTAATGACTGTACTTTTGTTTTGCAGATTTTCCTCTGTACCCCCTTCTCAACCGTCTCCTACAACGTCACTCCCCCCATCCATTTATTTACTCATTTACTTGGCATCGGAAAAATGTCGAGCGGTTCAGGGTTAAGGATCCTGCTGAGGGATCATTTCTGTTTGCATGGATTCTTTTGTTGTTGGTTTTTTTTTTCTTTTTCTTCCTTTTTTTTTTTTGGAAGAGGAAGAGAGAAAAGGAACAGAAAAGATGACAACTATTTTTTTTAAGGATGCTTTATTGTCTGCTGGAAAAAGAGAAGCATTTACGAAACTTTAAGTTTGTCAGACAGTTTATGTGACAGTGCAAGTTGGTGCTTGCCAAGCTCCAGACAGATTGTTAATGTTACATGACAGGGATAAATAAATTACCGCTGTCTGCAACACGCTTGCACTGCAAACGCACTCTGCAGCCGGCGGCCGGCTGGGCGCCGCTCATGGGCCTGGTGTGCATGCAGCTGCGCAGAGGGCCTCTGCCTGCCGCCTAGAATGCTGTGCCTCGGTTCGGAAATGAAAAGGGTGTGCCTTGCTTTTATTTTTGGCTCTACTGCAGGGCAGTAGAATCCAAGGAGCAACTCTGTGTCCTTTATTTTGCTAGGCTGCTCCGCCTCCTCCCCTGCCCTGGCCCCACCTCTGGTCCACACTCCCGTTCTTCCTCTGAGCAGGGAAATCAGGCACCTAGCTTCTTCCCAGGAGACCTAAACTTTGTTCTTAGCTGCCCAGGGCCTAAAGTATCTCAAAGCCAAGTTTCAAGCTGTTTACAGTTGTGTTCTTTCTGCAGGTGCAGACACTGAGAACAAATTGTCTACGATAGATAAGGCTGTACTGGCCTGGGAGGGCCTGGGTGGCACTCCTTGGGCATAATGTACTTTCATCTGGGCAGTTTGGAAGCTCAGCTGGCAGAGTGACAGGTGTAATGAACTTAATGGTCTTGCCCTAGTTGTTTGCGGACACACAGCTCATGTTACAAAGCCACCTCATACCAGGGGCCCCTGCCAAATGATTTGCTCTTCTCTTTGTGGATGGGACTTGGGGACTGGACGACTGAGTGGCGTTAAGGTAGGGAAGGGGGTGGGTGTGAGTGACGTGTGTTTGCCCTCATCTGCTCTGTTCCTAAAAGGACCTAGAGAGTCTCCTGAAAGTAGGCCTTGAGAGAAAGAAATTCTTCCCACTCACACTGGCTAGCCGTCCTCCATGCCAGGTGTCGTGAGGACCCTCTGCAGATGTGCTTTGACTTCCTGCCTCTGGGGTTTGCAGAATGGCAGGCTTTCTGCCACACCGTGTGGCTTCCTGGTACACTGCTGGCCTGGCTGCTGGGATTCTTCAGAAGAGGGCTGGGCCGGCAATGCACAGCCAGGCATTGTTCTCGGAGTCCGTGGCCCCAGGGGCCAGCAACCTGTGCACAGAGCTGCAAGGGAATTTCCATTGGAAAGTCTCTCTGCTTCCGAAGGCAGCCGCTGGAGAGGCTGTAGGAGGCCAGGCTGCTTTCCGAAGGGCTCCCTGACCTCTAACCAGGGCACGTGGGCAGATAATAATAACAGCAGCTCCAAGTGCTTCTGTAGCCTCTACTGTGTGCCAGGCTCTGTTCTGAGGGCTGCCATACACTGATTCACTAATCTAATCCTCACAGCGGCCCTGTGACATGGGTCCTCCTGCCATCCGCATGTTACAGAGATGTCAAGACATTGCCCAGAGTCACCAACTTGTGAATAAAGGGTGGAGCAGCCCGGGCAGTATGGCTCCAGGTTCTGGGATCTGCCTCTGGAGCTAAATGAGATGGGGCCTGGGTCAGGGATTCTTCATCTGGGACCACTTACTGGCAGGGTGCCCTTCTCTTCTTGTCCCCATACAGGTCCCACTGGGACTCTATCCAGCCAGCAAGTTCAGGGTTTTGTCCTTCTTGCCTCTGTGCTGTAACCCTCCCTCCCCAACTCCCTCCCCTGTTTTTAATCCTAATCTCTGCTCTCTGCCTGTTTTACCTGTGGCAAGAGCCTCAGTTATGAGCACTGGACCATGGCAGCTTTGTCTCTGTCCACCTTATCCCTTGAGTTCCTTGAGAGAAAGACAAAGCAACAGTCAGCAGGAGTGCTGGTATTGCCAGATATTTCTTCTGCACTGGTCCTTAAAACCACTTCCATCAGCCTCCCCATGGCACCTCTGGGTGTAGCCTGGTGGAGCGTGACTGCCCGGTTCCTGGGAGCAGCTAACTGCCTTGGTCTGGGGGTGTGTGCTGGTAATGCCCCCACCAGCTGTCTCTTCACTCGGAGGGATCCAGTTCATCCCAGGACAAAGAGCACTATAGTTTCTTTCTTTCTTTTTTTTTTTTTTTTTGAGACGAAGTCTCGCTCTGTCGCCCAGGCTGGAGTTCAGTGGCGCAATCTCGGCTCACTGCAAGCTCTGCCTCCAGGGTTCATGCCATTCTCCTGCCTCAGCCTCCCGAGTAGCTGGGATTACAGGCACGTGCCACCACGCCCGGTTAATTTTTTTGTATTTTTAGTAGAGATGGGGTTTCAGCGTGTTAGCCAGGATGGTCTCGATCTCCTGACCTCATGATCCGCCTGTCTTGGCCTCCCAAAGTGCTGAGATTACAGGCATGAGCCACTGCATCTGGCCTATAGTTTCTTTAAAAATGAAAAAAAGTTATCCCATCTTTAAGAGTCTCTTTTTTTTTTTTTTTCTTAGATAGAGTCTCCCTTTATTACCCAGGCTGGAGTGCAGTGGCGTGATCCATCTCAGCTCACTGCAACCTCCGTCCCAGGTTCAAGCGATTCTTGTGCCTCAACCTCCTAAATTGAGTAGCTGGGATTACAGGCATGCACCACTACACTTAGCTATTTTATGTATTTTTAGTAGAGACGGGGTTTCGTCATGTTGGCCAGGCTGGTTTCTCACTCCTCACCTCAAGTGATCTGCCCGCCTCAGCCTCCCAAAGTGCTGGGATTACAGGTGTGAGCCACTGCGCCAGGCCAAGAGTCTCTGTTTTGCTCCATGAGGTATAGGTAAATGAATCATGCATATTGACGTGTACGTCCTATGAAATGTTGTCCACCTTGGACAAGCTAAATCTTCGAGATTGTGGGACCTAAAGGGAGTACCCAAGAGATGCACATATCATGGGCCTAGCAGGACAGTCAGCTCTTTGCAAACTGGTCCACGGTATCAGGCAGGAAAGGGTGTCCCTCACAGCTCTTGAGCCACCCCCAGCAGCTGGGATGGATGCTGACCCCTATGTAGATACTACCAGGTGTCCCACATGTTGCAGGGCATTTCTGAGCCTTTGTGGCATGGGGCTAGCCCGGCATGGGGCTGATTAAGTTACGGTTGAGGAGGTGAAGACCTCTAGAGAGACTGTCCTGGTCTGGGCCCTGTCCACTCTGTCAACAGCTCTCAGTAGCCACGCATTGTCATGACCCAAGGTGCAAGGCCTGTCTTGGGGTAGCTGCTCCTAGCAGCATCTGTGGAACAAATAACGTTTTCTTTTCCTGATACATGTGTACTGAAGAGAATTAGGAAATAGGGAAAGAAGGAAGAAAATAAAAATCACTGAAATTATCTATGATCTCACTGCTAGAGATGATTAGTAGGTTAGTAGATTCCAGGTTTATTAATTAATTATAAAGTCATTTATGTACTTTTTAAGAAGCTTAGCATTCTTTCATGAATATTTTTCATGTGATTTAAATATTCTCCAAAAATCCCACTTCTAGATTGTATAATATTCTATTCTATGGTTATATTGTTATTTTTTTAAAACCAGTTTTAGGACATTGAGGCTGTTACCGGTTTTCTCTGTTATAAATATGATTGCATTGAACATCTTTAAACATTTTTTTTTAGAAATTTATTACATAACTTGATAATTTAAAAAAATGGAGATGGGGTCTTGCTCTGTTGTCCAGGCTGGAGTGCAGTGGTGTTATCTCGGCTCATTGCAACCGCCATTTCCCAGGCTTGTGGCATCCTCTCCCCTCAGCCTCCTAAGTATCTGGGACTACAGATGCTGCCATGCCTTGCTTTTTTTTTTTTTTTTTTTTTTGTAGAGACTGGGTTTTGCCATGTTGCCCAGACTGGTCTCGAATTCCCGGACTGAAGCAACCTTCCTGCCTTGGCCTCCCAGGGTGCCAGGATTACAGGCGTGAGCCCCTGTGCTTGGCCTGAACATTTTTAAAAATATTATTTGGGTAGATTCTTAAAAGGGAAATTGGGGGCTATAAGACTTTTAAGGGTCCTCCAAAAATATTGCCAGATGGGGCTTTCAGAATGGGCGAGGCAACTTACATTCCCACAGAGAAGAGGGTGACTGCACCCTTGTCAATGCCGAATATTATTTTAAAAACCTTTGCAAATTTGGCAGTAAATGATATGGGCACATGACGTTTAAATTTTCTTTCCTATCTTTTTATTTTGAAAATCTGACTTTGTGTCATCTGGCTCATCGATGAAAAGAGTTTTGCTGTTTGCTAGAATTTTGTTAAGGCCAAACATCATAATGTCAGTGGATGATCTCAGTAGGTGGGGTAAGACCTTTGTGCTTTTTAAAATTTGAATAAAATAAAATAAAATAAAATAGAATTAAATTCTACTCAGGTAGGTTCAGGGCAATAAACATTCTAATAACATGTCTTTTAAACAAATTATAGGATATGATGGGCATAGACTGCTCTTGGTCTTCCCCCAGCCTCCTCATCCTCCCTCTTTAGGGGTAGCCTTGAACTTGCAATGGAGAATGAGGGCCAGGAGGGGGTGGAGTCAGCACCTGGCTGTCTGGATAGCCCCACCATACTTTGTTCAGTCGCTTCTCTTCATTTCGAATGATCCCTATTGGACCTCACACTCCTTGCTAGTCTTGCCCCTAAGGACGCAGACAGAAAATTCATGATGGGCAGACAGAAAATTCATGATCCTCCACACTCCATTCTTGTGTCGTCTGTGGAGGACCTCCACATCCTCTGCAAATGTGCTAAAGTTTTCTGCTTTCCTCCAAGGCATCAGCCCTTCCAGAGTTGCAACAACTATGAACAGTGCCTGACCTCTTAAGCTGTTGCTCCTAAAGCTTGAGAGAGATGAAAAAATCACTTTACTAGGTGGTGATGAACTAATTAAAGACAGTCTTTCATTGAGGGGTTGGAAGCAGCTGGAATGGAGGGTGCTTACCGTGCTGGAGGGAGCAAGATGGCACCACTTTCTCTAGGGCTGGTCATGATCAGTGTGGTTTTGTTCACAGGCACCGGAGCGCATCAGGTGGGGAGACCCTTATGTACTGTGCAAGGTGCTCACCTGCTCTTTGGTGTGTGCTGGGGGTGCACCTCCACCTGGCATTGCCTGGTGGACAGTGAGTGGGTCCCACAGGACTTGGTGGGCCCATGTATTAGTCCGTTCTCATGCTGCTATGAAGAAATACCCGAGACTGGGTAATTTATAAAGGAAAGAGGTTTAATTGACTCACAGTTCCACGTGGCTGAGGAGGCCTTGGGACACTTACAGTCATGGCGGAAGTGGAAGCAAACATGTCCTACTTCACTTGGCAGCAAGAGAGTGAAGTGCAGAGTGAAGGAAGGAAAAGCCCCTTATAAAACCATCAGATCTTATGAGAACTCACTATCATGAGAACAGCACGGGGGAACCACTCTCATGACCTATTCCCTTCCCATGAGGTCCCTCCCCCAACACATGGGGATTACAATTTGGATTACAATTCAAGGCGAGATTTGAGTGGGGACACAGAGCCTGAACGTATCAGCACAGTTCTGTGTTTTGTACCAAAGCTTTCAAGGAGGTGCCTAGGTGCGTGAGCCCGGGTACTGCAGGTGCAGACGGCAGAAGCTCAGCTGGTGATGCTGTGCCCCATCTCCCTGGGTTGAGACTGCAGACTGGGTCCTTCTCAGCTCTGCCTGGCCTGCCATCAGCACCACACTCTGTCCCAGGTGCACACCTGCCCTCACCTGTGGCAGTGCCGAGGCCTTGGAGATGGATTCCAAAAGGCTGGAGATGGGATGAGGCCTGCGGAGTCGAGATGGAGTGTGCTGAAGGCTGCTAATGGGGTGGCAGTCCTCCAGTGGTCTGGCCGGTGGGGTCCCTCAGTGTCTTTTGGGGCGCACACCTCTGCCACAGTCCTTGGAGGTTCTCCATTTTCCTCAGTGAGGTGGTGGCTCTGATGTCACTGTGAGGGTGCTTGCCATTGACCCAGAGGGCTTTGGGTGCCTGACAAATCCACCTTGTGTTTGTTACTGGCTGAGGTGTGCAGAGCTGACCGATTTCTGTCTGATTTGACCTTGCTGTTTGGCTTGCTCCTGCAACACAGTCCCTGCTTTCCTAGTGGGGACGGGGGCCTTCTGGACACAATGTGTGCAGGACTCGAGGAAATGTCGGCAGTTGGTTGGCTTGGTTGAACATTTGTTTTTCTGCTACTTTGGCTATGAAGATAAATCTTGAACCCTAGGCCAGGCACAAGGCTGGAGTTTGAGACCAGCCTGGGCAGCATAGTAAGACCCTATCTCTACAAAAAAATGTTAAAAAATTGTGCCCCTAAAACACTTAGCTTTCCTCCTATTGGGTTTGAATATGACATTCAAAATTGTTTACTTCTAAACTAGACGTCCTGGGATTTTGCATTTTTTCATCTGAAGAGTAATGTAAAAATAATAAATGTTGTGTATGTACAGCTACAACCAGCTATATGTAGTAAATTTAGTCCAGAAAAATCATGACATTTGTTTTCTGATAAAGTTGAACTTGGAATGAAGCAGAGCAGTTGTTATCTGATGGACTCTTGGTGCATTACCCTCTAATGTGAATCCTCATCCTTTGGTTGCTGTAACATTGTTTGTATGTTGGAGTTTTATAGCCGGGGCACATTTATGTGTCTGAGGGAATGGCTTCTGTTCTGCCATCTGCATGGAGGAAGCTGTCCCCATTGGACCCACCGAGGAGGCAGCGTCCAGGCTGCAGCGCCAGCCTGTGTGTCAGCTGCCACGGGGTGACTGCATCATCCGCGGTATGCTTGGGACGATTCGGGTAAAGGCCTCCTGAGGGCTTGCCATGGGCAGTTGCTCAGTTATCCTTCTAGCTGTCCCTCCTGGGCCCCTGTGCTGCCGGGCCCCTTGAAGGCTGTGCAACCTGGGGAAGGTCACTGACTCTCTAGGTCTCAGTTCACCTTCTCTGAAATAGCTGTTTGCCCACCTTGTAGGTTTTTGAGAGGATTAGATAAGATCATATGTATGCAGATCAGGTGGGACAGGCCAGCTACCACAGCGAGTGCTCAGTAAAAGGCAGCTCGTGAGCCAAGTGTGTACTCGTGAGACATCTGCCCTGCACTGGCACAGTCAGAGACCCAGTTCCCGCCTTTTGGAGACATAGAGACCAAGAAGAAGATAGAATATGTGTGGTGGAAGCAATTAGCAAGTGAGAGTGGTTTTACAATCATGTCTTGAACTAAGCAGTTTTTCAAGAAAGGCTTTAGATGTGGAGGAGAGTGAGGCCCCCAGGCCCAGAGGTGGTGGCTCTGACGCCTCCTTCGCTCCCTCCCTTCCCTCTCCTTCTACTCTTTCCTCCTCTGTGCATTTTTATGGAGCACTCAGGACGTCCACGCACTAGGCATAGATAAAGACATGGCTTTGTCCCCAAACTGGTGGAAGACAGGTGTGCCCATGGTTGCCACACAGGGCTAACAACCATACCAGGGAGACAGAGGAAGATGTGAGTAGACCTGCTGTCTCCTGGCTTCCTTAGGGCTCAATGTACTTTGGTCAATCAAGGAAGACTTCATGGAGGAGGCCAAATGCTGTTGTGTGAATGTTTGTGTGTCCCAGAAACTCCTCAATTGAAACATAACTCCACTGTGATAGTATTGATAGTATTGAGCGATGGGGCTTCTAGGAGGGGATTAGGTCACGAGGCTCCTCCCTCATGTGTGGGATTAGTGCCTTTATAACAGAGGCCAGAGGAGCTTGTTCACCCCTTCCACCACTCAAGGACTCACAGAAGGTGCCATCTATGAAGAATGGGCCCTCACCACACACCAGATCTGCCGGCACCTTGATCTTGGACGTCCCATCCACCAGAACTAGGAGCAACACATTTTTGCTGTTTCTAAATGACCCCATTGAAGGTATTTCGTTATAGCAGCACGGCTGGACTGAGACATAGACCTCGGGCTGAGACTTAGCAAAAGAACAGATTTTTTTTTAAGGTGAACAAACGGGGAAAGAGTATTCTAGTGGGTTGCAGCGAGAAAATATTAGAACGCATATACTTATTTTTACTTCATTATTTCAAACTTTGTATATTATGTGTACAATGTACTATTACCATAGTATATGTATATAATTTATAATTTATAAATAAATATACATGACCTGTGTGCTTAGACATTTTTGCTTATAGGAGTATATGCTTCAGAAAATTGGGGGCCCACAGGCGGGCAGTGGGAACATGTGTTAAGACGGGGAGGGCAGGGCAGGCCATGGATGGCTGGAGGTGGGGGAAGAGGTGGGAGGGTGTCTGCGAGTGTCATGGGTAGATGCTACTGCTTACAATGCCTGAAATTTCAAACTCAAACTCTAAATTACTTTTGTAGCTTTCAGTTGTTGTGAACTCAAAATCCACAGACCATATCGTGCTCCTTTGCCGCCCTGACTCTCCTAGGCTCCTCTTTCTGGTCCATGCTATCTGAACCCTCCAGGGCGAATCCTGACACAGGTCGGGGAGAGATTGAATACACCAGTTTGGTAATCAGAAATGTTGATAGGACTGCTTTATTTGTGTGGAGAAATCTTCCTTAGGAGGGTGAGATTATTTATTCAAGCTCGGAGCAGGGGCACCCTTTTAGGGCCCACATGCATTTATAAGAATGGAGACTTGTAATCTGGTGAAGCTCATTCCGGATGTCCAGGGTGCTGCGGGGCTGCAGGGATGAGTGAAGGTTCTTTCCCTGCCTGCATGGAACGCATGCCACGGGCAGCATCGTCTTCGAGTTCAGAGGCGTATAGATGTCTATGGGTGAGGCAAAAGGCAGGTGGTATGGGAGGAAGCGGGAGGGAGAAGGGCAAGAGGGGTCTGGACAGGTTTTGCTTGAGAAGAAATGGCAGTGGACACATGGCTCGTGTGAAAGGTGGGTGCACGCAGACAGGCCAGAGGCTTGTGGGAGCGGGAGTGAACCTGGGCGCGGGGCGCTGCTCTTGGTGAGCATGTCGGGTGGCCCTTGCCCTTTGGGTCACCATTCCTCCTGATTGCGGCCCTGCCCGAGATCGTGTGAGTCTGATTCTGGTGTGGAGCGTTTCTTCCCATCTTTGTCGAAAACCAAATCAACCAGCCACGAATGGTAAAGAAAAACAAGCCCGTTAGAACACCTACCTTGATTTCATATCGAATTGTTTGCAGTGGGGAGCTCTGTCTCGACCACAGTGCTTTAATAGTTGATATTTGTTTACATTTCACAAAACGCTTACATTTCATACTGCATTCAGTTCACGACAGGAAGCCAGGTTTATCACTTTCGCATGGGAATAATAATGCCTTCTATTTGCAAAACATGTAACTATTTAAAGCTTTTCACAGACAACATCTAATTTCATGTTCCTTGGCTTTAAGGAACAAATAATTAATGAAATGTACATAGAAGTATAATTAATGGATTTGTTTCTTCTTCTCTAATGTGGCTATTAGCTGAATGAGGAATTCAGGCCAGAGTTTATGTTATTTTAATGTGTGAAACCTAATTGGAATGTGATGCCCAATGGTTGTCCAAGCCACATGGCAGGCTGTTTTCTGAAGGTCATTGGTCCCAGGGATGGCAGCTTGGTGGCTGGGCAGGCACCCACCTAGTCGATGTCATTTTGGGAGGTCGAGGGTATAGCACTAAAAACTGAATTCGAAGATACACATAGTTACATCAAGGGGACTGAGGGGGCACCCCGTGAAGCTCTCTCCTGGTGGGCCATGCAGGATGGAGTGTGGCCCGAGTACGGTGCAGGCTGGGGCCACTGCAGGGGCCTGCTCTCATCTCCTCCCTGTTAGAGGAGCGTCTTCTGGGCGCTCTTGTGGGACTTAGGAGTATGTCCTAGGTCCTGAGCAGTGCAGAGACTCGGCCTGGTGCCAGCGGTGGGGTGGATCCGCCAGTGTGGCCCCTCTCCTGTCTGTCCCACTCGCCTCCCGCCTCTGTCTGTGGCCTGTGCCCCTTTTTGCCTGGCATGGTTTGAGCTTCTGTCCTGGTACAGTTTGTTCGGCTGTGGATGCAAGTTGACTTCAGTTCTGTTTCTCCCCTTTCAACAAAATCGCCTTCCTTCCCCGCGTGGCCTTGTCCGGTGGCTGCTGCTGCCCCGTGCTGTGCTCCACAAGCCTCTGTGTCACCTCGTGCTGCCGCATCCCTTCCCCAGCTCAGCTATTCACTGTTGTCTGCAGCTCTGACTCTTCCGCTGTGGCTGCCAAGTCCCCTGATCCCCTGCATGCGTTCCAAGTGGAAGCCGTGTGCGCCGTTCACACTGGCTTCGCAGCTTCCTGCTCTCTCCTCCGCAGCCCAGGAAGCGCCACCTCCAGCCATGCTCCCTGGAAGCTGCGTGTGGGAGAGGCGCGTGCCAGCTGTGATGCTCGTCCGAACTCAGCTCCAGACCCGAAGCTGGCAGCAGGGAGAGAAGGCTGCCACGTCTGCTGGCTCTCCCTGGTGTGGTCCTCCTGGTTCCCTGAAGGGAACAGGAGCCAGCATCCTCATGACCAAGGCTTCAGCTCATTGTTAAAATGATTAGGTGGCAGGTGAGGCGCTTTCTGATCTCCCCTGGTCATGTGTGATCAATGAGGACTCTAGACGATGGCAGAGGATCTGCTTGCCGCCACACACAGTGTGTTAGGGACAGAGCTTGCCACCAGTGGCTCCACCTCTTTGCAGGCGCCTGTCCTGAAGGACGTGAGCGGGCGAAGTGCTCTTGGGTCTGCTTGGACACGGGTCACTGGCTGCTAAGAACGCAAGTGCCATGCCGTTCAGATATATTCTCTGCTACTGGATGATGTCATGCTGCTGTGATGTAGCAAATGCATTGGCTTGTTGAGTGTTAAGAGGTGGCAAGACATCAAGGGACCCTCTGGCTTGCTCTGGGGTTGGCAGGGTTGGCAGAGGGGCCCACTGCTCAGAGCCCAGTAAGAGGCGGGACAGCTGTGTTTGGAAGTGGGCCAAGGAAGCCGGCACCCTCTTATTGGAAATATTCTCCATTCTGTGACCTGTTTGTCACTGTCTCTGGTGCTCCTGTGACCTGTTTGTCACTGTCTCTGGTGCTGTTTTATGGAAACCTTCTCTAAGCAAAGATGTCTTTGAGTATTTGTTCCCCTTCCCTCCCTGGGTGATGCAGCCTGCCGGTAAGGTGTGGCCAGCTTCAGAGCCCGGAGGAACGGGGTCTCTCCCTTAGCTGTCAGTGGAGAGAGGTTTCTGAGCCTAGAACCTTATACTCACAGTTGGAGAGCTTAGAGGCAGAGTTTTGTCGCAACTGTTGAGACTGATTATGTATTTCCATAGAGGACCTCGGCCCAGAACTCCAAACCCTAGGCTCCTACACCTACCTGCCTACCTGGCATCTCTACGCATAGGCACCTCCAAGCCAGCATGTCTAAAACTGAACTCTTACTCCCCCAGCTGCTCCTCCCTGCCCCTCAGCCCCCCAGCCCTGTCACTCCCTCACTGTCCCATTCCAGTCACCAGCATCCTTGTCTGCCCGTGGTTCAGGCCACACATCTCAGACACTTCTTTCGTCACCTTTTCCCATGGCCCAGTGCATGTTTGAAACCTATTTGTTCTGCCTCCAGCGTTCGTCCCAATATGATCACTTTTCACTGTCACCACCAGCAGTGCTCGTGTGTCCTCTCTCCCTGGGTTTCTGCAGGGCCTCTGACCGGGTGCTGTCCTCCCCACCCGCGATGGTCTGGTCTGGATGCAGCAGCCAGTGACCCTTGTGATCCCTGATGGCATGCCCTGTGCCCCTCGGGCCTCCCTCCTGCTGAGGCTCCTCACCCACGTACCCCCTCGCCCCACAGGCCTCTGTGGTTGCCCTACCCAAAACTCTCCCTGGGTGCGCACATTAGTTGCCTGGCTTTGCCCTAGGAGGCCTTCCCTGGCCCGTGTGTCTCCTGCACGGGGCCTGGTCATTGTGAGCTCCAGGAGAGCAGACAATCGTCTTCTTGTCCCTGTCCTGGCCCAGCATCGGGCCGCCAGGACTGTTTGTTGAATAAACAGATGGACTGTGAGCAGGCACCTGTGAGCAGGCCAGGGGAGGATGGTGGGCAGGTCCACAGACTCGTAGGCCTGGATGGGGCTCTGGACTCCTCCCTTCTGCCAACTTCTGGGTGGGCACCAGGTATGGGTGTGAGGCCATCTCACCTGAGCCTCCGTGGGTTGGGACAGGCCTCAGTGCAAACAGAAAGTCCTGCAAAAAGGCTGAAGTATGAGCAGCAGTGAGAGAGATGAGCCGGGGAGGCTGAGCACCTTCCGTGAGCCCCGCCCCACCCCATGGACTGCTGCTCACCTACATTACATTCTTATTTTACTGTTTTCCTCTAAGTAAACTACCTACCAGAAACCAGGAGAAGCAATTGTTTTTCAGACCAACTTTTGCCCTTCCCTTCTCTCCTCCCAAATTTAACTTGCTGGCTAAATACATTTTGGATAAATTAGTTATTTATTTGCTTAGAAACCAATTTATCAAGCTGTAAAAAAATCATCAGATTAGGTCGGCATGGTGGCTTATGCCTGTAATCCTAGCACTTTGGGAGGCCAAGGTGAGTGGATCACCTGAGGTTGGGAGTTCGAGACCAGCCTGACCAACATGGAGAAACCCTGTCTCTACTAAAAACACAAAAAATTAGCCAGGCGTGGTGGCGTGTGCCTGTAATCCCAGCTACTTGGGAGGCTGAGGCAGGAGAATTGTTTAAACCCGGGAGGTAGAGGTTGCAGTGAGCTGAGATTGCGCCATTGCACTCCAGCCTGGGCAACAAGAGCAAAACTCCATCTCAAAAAAAAAAAAAAAATCATCAGATTATTAAAGTTTATTAAATTCATCATATGTAGATGCTTTCTCCTTAGACAAGATGTCTCTATCATAACCTTGATTCTCCTAAGCTGTTTTCCTCTGTTCTTGGGATCAGGAAAAGTTCAAAGTAGAGAAAATTATGGTCTGTGAATCTTTTTTCCATCTTTTCAAAGAAGACTAAATGTTCGACAGCTACCTGGAAGTCTGACTCACCCTCCAGGCATCTGACTGTGCTTTTATTCTGGTATTAGTTTTGTTGCCTTGGATTTAAAATCCACAAGGATTGTGAAAACCAAGTGTGGAAGAAGGAGAAAAAACTGAAAAACCCCCCACATTCTAAATAGTGGTGAGGACTCCTAGCAATTCATTCCTACTGATGGCTTTTAGCCTATGTAATAGACCACTAGCCACGTTGCATATGCGATCGGCTTTGGTTGGACGAGTCGACTTTATTTCCCTCCCAGTCTGAGGACACATCTGCAGTCCTGCCCCTGGGGGAAGTGCACATCCAGCCCTGGGGTGGGTTGCTTTTCTTGCAGGCTGGGTGCTGATCCTTGCCTCCGTTAGGAATCTGTTTGAACCTCCACTCGGAGAACAGACTGGAAGGAAATACACCAGGACATTAAAAATAGAGGTCTTGGCATATAGTGCTAAGGATGGTTTAAAAAATTCTGTCTTTTCATCTTTTCCATATTTTCTACAATGATCATGTGTTCCTGTTTTTATAATGAGAAAATTCCCAGTTAACTAGATTTGCTAAGGGTGTGGAATAAAAAGTCACTTTCTGAAAAATTGTGGAAAACAATTTGATGTGTGTCTTTTTAAGCATTTTGGAAGCGCGGTGGAGTTGCTATGGGGATAGCAAGGTTTACTCTCTACAGAGTGGTTCCATCTGGCACCCGTCGCTCCCGAGCTGGGCTGGGCAGTTCTGTGCAGAGCAGTTTCTCGTTAGATGTGGAAACGGTTACACAGAGAAGCACTGTTCCATCTTTTCCCCCTGGAACCATCATTTTGCTTTGATCTAACAATAGAAAAACTTTTTTTTTTTTTTTTTTTGAGACAGAGTTTTGCTCTTGTTGCCCAGGCTGGAGTGCAGTAGTGCGATCTCGGCACACTGCAACCTCTGCCTCCTGGGTTCAAGTGATTCTCCTGCCTCAACCTCCTGAGTAGCTGGGATTACAGGCATGCACCACCACCCCAGGCTAAGTTTCTATTTTTAGCAGAGTTAGGGTTTCTCCATGTTGGTCAGGCTAGTCTCAAACTCAGGTGATCCGCCCTCGGGTGATCTGCCCTCCTTGGCCTCCCAAAGTGCTAGGATTACAGGCGTGAGCCACCACGTCTGGCCTAGAAAAACATTTTAAACTCCTTTCTGTACCCTCTGCTTCCTCTGGGTGCTGGCGTTGCCTGTGTGGGGCTCGGTCCGTGTTTCTCAGTCTGGAGGGTTTCTGAGCTGCTGTTGGAGTGGGGGTGTCTCCTGCACCTGGTGTTCCATGTCGGACTTTCAGATCACAGTTGGAATTAATTTTCTTTTGCAGACGTGTTGACATCTTCCTCTGAGGTTACGTTTTAATTCCCCTTTGCTTTGTCCCTGGAACTGTGGACTCCCTCCCTCCATAGTCTTGCTTGGAACCAGCGTGGTTCCATCTCAGTTTAGAGATGAGGATTGTAACATTCCATAAGGGACGGTGCTTGGGGGCATAATGTGTGCAGGTAGAGTTCTGTTTTATATTTAATGGAGAATGAAACACAGTGACTTAAGAAGCAGCAGGTGTCTCTGTCTTTGTGATCTTGGGTTATCCCTGGAGGCTCCACTCATAGAACGCCTGCTAGGCATGCTGGCTTGGGCTCTGGAGGCCAGCTTGCTCTTGTTCTGGGCTGTGGCCTTTGGCCAGTCCGAGTCCTGCTCCCTCATCTTGAAAATGGGATCATGACATCTGCCTGCTTGCAGGGTTACTCTGACTGTCAGATGAGATGGCGCAGGTGCCCGCTGGGAAATGCAGGGGACTAAGTGCATCACCCCACGTCCTGGGCACTGGCAGAGTCACTGGTGTCCTGGCTGCTTCCTCCTGTGATCTGATAGGATGTGGCTCTCTGAGGCCACCGTAGATGGTCTCTTAGTTCCCAGAGCTTCTAGTTCATATACTTAGTACCAAGGAAGGTTCTGTGGTTCATGGGCTTGTGGACAGTGACTGCCGGGTGGCTGATTTGTTCTTGCATTGGAGACAGAGGTAATAATTTCACTCCTGGTCCCACGGCCAAGTGGAACTGGGGTGATCTGTTCAGTGGAAAAAGCAGTTAGTTCGAAGACATTCAGGGAACGTGGATTCTTGTTCCTAGCTCGGTCTCCAAGTAGCATTGCCCCCCGAACAACCAAAGATCCATTCCCTCAGTGCATACAATTGTGTGACAGCCCTGCACCAGTCACTATGATCACTCAAGACCTCTGGCCTCAGTTTCCCCCTTCATGGAGGCATTGCTGTCCAGCAGTTTGCATGTGTTCTTTCATTTGACCCATGTAATTCATTTATGAGGTTGGGAAGTGTAGTGATCAGTCCCATTTTACAGATGAGGAAACTGAGGTCTAGGGAATTTAGCACCTTGTTTGAGGTCACATGCTGTTAAGATCTCGTCTCTAAAATGGGAGGCTGGGGTAGAGTCTGGTGGCCTCCTGGACGCCCACCCCGGTTCTTAAGGTCAATGTGTCTGCCTCCTTGCGAAGTCATGGTGCTTGGGCTGATTGTGAAGGAAATGGACAGTGGAGTGAGGCTGTTCCTAGCCATCCTTACCCACAAGCTTGCTCTGAAAATCCACCTAAAACCCCAGGAGCTATTGGGAATTGTAAACTAACAGCAGGTGCCAGAATATCTGCCTTTCCCAAGTCTGGAGGGCACGAGATCACAGAGCCATCTAAGCATGAACCCAGGATTTCTCTTCCTTATTTTCCAGTATTGGAACTGGAGACAGATTGCTCAATGACTGGATGTGGTTTATTGTAAAACGAGAAGGAGCCCCCTCTTAAAAACATTCTGCTGTTGGGCTGGTCCCCTTCATGCATTGCCTCTTGTTGATAGATTTTTTGCTCAACTGGAAGGATATTAGAGGTGCCTGTGCCACGCAATATTTTATGATTGATCAGTGTCTTGAAGCACTGTTGGATGCACCTGATGCCTTCTTTATTTGGGCTGTCAGTGTTCACACAAAAGGAAGACTTTTTACATCTACTCTGTGCTCTTTCTGTGATAAGCTGGGTTATTTTGGAGAGCAGGTGGGAGAATGTGCAGATGTGGGACTCAGCACCCACAGAACTGAGGGGTGGTGTGGTGCAGGCCAGAGGGCGTGGACTGCAGAGTCCTGCCAGCCTGGGTTCACATCTCTGTGAGGTTTGCACCAAATCTGGGTTACTTTTAGGATCCTGGAGAGACTCAATACCTGGGAGGGGCCTACACATAGGCAGCCTCTCCCAGGTGGTGACTACGCCTGTATTTCTGTGTGGAAATGTGATTTTATAATGTCACGTTCCCAGGGAGCTCACTGAGATGCCTCCTGCTCCTACTCAACAGCCCTAGCCCCTGTTCCTGCCGAGGTTCTGGTGGGAGAGGGGACATTAAGATTGCTCCTTGTAAGGCCAGGCGGGTGGCTGATGTCTGCAATCCCGGCACTTGGGAGGCCGAGGTGGGCGGATCACCTGAGGTCAGGAGTTCGAGACCAGCCTGGCCAACATGGTGAAACCCTGTCTCTACTAAAAATAACAAAAATCAGCTGGGTGTGGTGGCGCACACCTGTAATCCCAGCTACTCAGGGGGCTGAGGCAGGATAATTGCTTGAATCTGGGAGGCAGAGGTTGCAGTGAGCTGAGATCACACCGCTGCACTCCAGCCTGGGCCACAGAGCAAGACTCTGTCTCAAAAAAAAAAAAAAAAAAAAAAATTGCTGCTTGTAACTGCGGGCTCGAGAGAACATTTGTGACCCATGAAGCCTGCGGTTGGAGGGGCCTGGTGTTAGGGAGAGGATACTGGAAATGTTAATGCAGCTAATCCAATGAGATTAGCCTGCTGAGCTCAGGGATTTGAGGGAACAAAGGGGAGTGCAGGGGCCACTTAGAAGTTTAAACAGACTCCCTCTCCCTTTTCACCTACGTCTTGTGTGAGGATTTCAATAGCTCCTAAATGAGCTTGCCTGAATGGCTGTGGCACTCTTTTAAATTCTAATTAGCTAGTGAATTAACCAGGATGAATTTTGATTAGTCAGAATGAATTACAGGTATTAATGATCATACAGTCTTAGAGCAAATGAAAGTAGCAGTTGTCCAGAGGGGGCTTGGGCCAGCCATCCGGCTGGAGAGACCTTCAGTAGGCTCAGAACAGCTGCGCTCATTCACTGTCTGTTCCACTTTCTTGTAATGCCTGCGCCAGTCACAGTGTGGACTGGGGACCAGACGCAGATGCCCTGGCTGTCCTTGGCGGGCCTGGAAAGAGTGGAGCCCCAAGTTGCCGGCTGGCAGACCTCCAGCTGTGGCCCGTGGGGTTTGCTCCATGGTGGCCTGGGCCACGCAGGCTGTACCAGCCATGAGATGCCATGGAGCCAAAGGCTGCGACTGTAGCTGTTTGTGCTGCAGCCAACCTTTACCCAGTTCCTGACTGCTGTTTGTTTGGTTTGCCATGGGTACTTCTGGAGACCTCCTGGCAGCATGCTGGCCCGTGCAACTCTCCTCATGCCAGTTGTAGGGTCCCTGTTCCTGTTTGGCCAAGGAAGGGATTTCCTAAGTGTATACATATTTCTTTAGCTTTGCCATGTTTTGGATGGCCTTGGACATAGAAACTCTTGCACATTAGTTAAATAACTAGGCCAGCATTCTGAAAGACCCGACTCCAGACCTACTTCGGTGATGGAGATGGGCACATGCAGGGTCAGGGTGCTTTGAAAGAGTCACACATTCACCTTCCAACAGAGCAGCCTGAGGCTTCCCTAGTCTCGCAGGGTCAACTTGCTGAAAGCTCAGCCCTTGGTCCCAAAGGAGCTCTGAGGCTGCAGGCCCAGGGCCCCGATGTCCCCGTGAGCTGGTGGCAGGGAAGCGGAAAAAGGCTTTCACACCGCCTCCCCCACATATGCCCACAGCCTCCCCTGGGCCCTTTCTTGCCTCTCCCATGGCCATCCTGTGGGTTCTTTGGCCTGGGAGGTGCTGCTTCAGCCTCCCTCGGCCTTGAGGTGCTCCAAGACAGCGTCAGCACCTGGGCTAGAGGTCCGTGCTGCCCTGTGCATCCTCAGAGTTTGACTGTAGTGTGCATGTGTGCATGCATGTGCTTGTGTGCACATGTGCGTGTGTGCGCGTGTACATGCTTGTGTGCATGTGTGTGCTTGTGTATATGTGTGCATGTGTGTGCTTGTGTGCATGTGTGCATGCGCGTGTATGCGTGCGCACCGTTATTTTCTAATGGACTGTGCAGGCATCTGTTCTCCTCATGGACCAGGAACTCAGTGATCAGGGACTCCCCTGTTTACTGTGATATTCCAGGTGCCCCCCAGAGCGCCTAGCACATAGTAGGTCTTCAGTGACTGCCAGATGAGAGGATATTTAAATGAGACGGCAGCTTTGGAGGGATGACAACAGATTGTGGTCTAATCTCACGGTTTTTGCCTGAGAGAGAATTGGCCCTACTCGAGGTGGGCTTTTTTTTTCTTTTCTTTTCTTTTTTTTTTTTTTGAGATGCAGTTTCACTCTTGTTGCCCACGCTGGAGTGCAATGGTGCAATCTCAGCTCACTGCAACGTCTGCCTCCTGGGTTCAAGCGATTCTCCTGCCTTGGCCTCCTGATTAGCTGGGATTACAGGCATGTGCCACTACCCGGCCAATTTTGTATTTTTAGTAGAGACGGGGCTTCTCCATGTTGGTCAGGCTGGTCTGGAACTCCTGACCTCAAGTGATCCACCTGCCTCGGCCTCCCGAAATGCTGGGATTACAGGCATGAGCTACCGCGCCAGGCCAAGGCGGGCTTTATTTGTGTCTGTTGGACACCTCACATGGCACCTCACAGGGCGCTGGTTTATAAAGACCCAAACCAGTGTCGAGTTCCATGCTGGCCCCGGCGTCTGCTGTGTGCTTTCACTGTGTGTATACATGCAGAAGTTCATTCCGGAGGCTTCCAGGGTAGCCTCCCGGGTGCTGCAGCGGGTCTCCCGCTCATCACTACTCTGTACACAATGTCTTGATATGCTGAGGATTGAAATGGAGCAGTGATCCTGCCTCAAGGTAGACAGCAAAACCCAGGCTATGTGGGAGTCAGTGTGGTAGGACTGAGGGCGTGCCTGAGGGATGGATGCAGGGGCAGAGAGAGCAGCAGGTGAAGGCTAGGCCTCCTGCTGAAAGCCGGTATTGCTGAGACTCCAGGGTCAGCCTTCCAGCTCCTCCTCCTGACTGACCGCTGGCAATGTAGGGGTGACTGTCCCAGCCTCCTGCTGCAGGGCGCTCTGCCGTCAGTAGAGAATCCTCCTCTGTCCCCGCGGTCCCCTCCCCGCTGAACATCCTGGATCCTGCTTTCACAGGGACATGCGTGAAATGGGTCCTGCGCCGTAATTACTCCTGCTGGAGACCGGGATTGCAAAGATGACTGTCATGTTGTCTCGTGCATCTTACATCTTTTACTGTGATTAAAAATAAATGTCATGGGGTTCACGTCCCACAGACCCTTATGTACTGCAGAGGTCAAACGGGGGCAGGTTTCTCACACACGTCATCACGCGAGGCCAGTGTCCGTCGGGGAGTGTGTCTACAAGCACGGGGCTTTGTGGCCTATCTTTATGAACCCTCCAGGGTGATGTGAAGCCAGCCACAAACAAACACACACATCATCTGAAAACAATAACAAAAGATTGGGGTTCTAGGAAAAAGAGAAAATAGTTTAACAGAGCTTCATTAAACCAAGAACGTGCTTCTGACTTGTTGACCTACTGGAATCGCTTGTTTTCACATCTGCAGGAAATTCATCAAAACAATTTTGTCTAGGATTCCAGTATTTCAAGTTTTACCCGGTCACCTCAGTGCTTGATTTGATCATCTGCATTTTCCAATTAAAGGTTAAGATTTTAGGAAGCTCTTTGAAGAGGTTGTTTAATTCCTGCTGGTACTTTGGTTTCAGGCCTGGAGCTGTGGCCGGGGTGATCGGGTGATTAGTGGAATCCAACTAAGGTAAGGCAGGCAAGACCTTCATGGACTTCACTTTGATATGGAAAAACCACTTTCATGCACTTACTAATGATAGATTTTTAGAACAATAGTAAAGAGGTTGGTAATATTTTACCCTTTAAAATCCCACGTAGTCTGTATAGTATATAGAAAAAGAAATAAGAACTAAATGCAAATGTGGTATTTTTTTTGCAAGCCACTCTGCATTGTTATTTTTTAATTAAAAAATTAAAAAAATAGATTTATGGGGTACAAGTGCAGTTTTCTTATATGGATATATTGCCTTGTGGTGAAGTCTTGGCTTTTAGTGTAACCATCACGTCAATAGGGTACATTGTACCCATTAGATGTACTGTTTTACTTAACTCTCATAAAGGTAATTTTGAAGTGGTTTATTTAAATCTTATCCAACAGCTTTGGCCTTTCAGGCAGCTCTGACCCCAGCTGTTTGACCTGGGTTTCAGCTGTTACACAGTGGGCTTGTCCACCTACCCATCCACGCATCCATCTGTGCTGGCAGGAGCTTTCGCCGGCTGGGTGCTCTTCTCCCTGCCGGCCTGCTCTGCGCCTGGCGCCTGCTCTGCCCCTGTGCCTTCATTTCCACATCTCTCAGTTCTGCAGCAGCTGAGTGTCTTGGGGCTGTTTTATATGCTGGAAGCACTTAAAGGCTTTATGTCTGACTCCAGCTGATCTTAGTTTTCCAGTCAGGCCATGTTTTCTTTGGGAGTGTTTTACAGCTGGACTTTCCAAGGGAGTAGGCCACCTTTCCATGGGCAGCGTGGTGTGGGAGGCAGGGCCCCTTGGAGGTGAGAGCCAAGGAGCTGAGTTGTCCCTGGCCTCTTCCACTTCCAGCTCTTAGCCTTGGGCACGTCACTAACTTCTGTAGAGTGGACACTGGAATATCTCTCAACCTATGAGGAGGATTAATGAGACAAAATGTGGGAACAGCATTTGAAACTTTATATCAGCATCCACCCATCCACCCACCCACCTATCCATCCATCTAGCCACCTGTACACCCACCCAGCCACCCACTCATTCATCTGTCCATCCATCCATGCACCTACCCACCCGTTCCTCTATCCATCCACCCACCCATCCATCCACCATCCAGCCACCCACCCATGCACCCGCACATTCATCCATCGATTTACCCATCCATCCGTCTACCCATCCATCTATCATCTCCCCAGCCACCACCTACCCATCCACCCATCCATCTATCCACCATGCACTCACTTACCCACCCACACATCCACCCACCCACCCACTCATTCATCTCTCCATCCATCCATTCACCTATGCACCCATTTCTCTATCCATCCACCCACCCACCCATCCATCCATTCATCCATCCATCCACCCACCCACCCACTCATGCACCCACACATCCATCTATCCATTTACCCATCCATCCATATACCCATCCACCCATTCCTCCATCCATCCATCATCTCCCCAACCACCATCTACCCGTTCATCTATCCACCATGAACTCACCCACCCACCTACCCACCCATTCATTCCGCTATCCATCCATTCATCCACTCACCAATCCACCATCCATTCATCCATCCATCCACCTACCCATCCATTAATCCATCTACCTCCTGTCCACTCACCCACTCATTCTTCTATCCACCCATCTACCCACCCACCCATCTATTCATCCATTCATGCACCCATTCATCCACCCATCCAACCCACTAATCCACCTACCCACCCATCCATTCATCCACCCATCTGTCCTAACATCCACCCACTGATCTACTCATTCATCTGCACATCCATTCATCCTGCCCACCCTCCACCATCAACCTTCCTATTGATCTGTCAGTTATTAAAGTTAATTGCCAAACATAAATATAAAATGTTAGGGTAAAGGCCCCAAGTTTTCTCTGTTACCTACCTACGTCTCTCTTTTTGTTATTATAATTACGAATGAATCCCTGAAATCTTTAAACATCTTTATTGACCCATGTGGGTTGTATTGTGGTTAATATTGTAGTCATTTACGTTTACATCTGCAAGTGTTGCCATCAAAAGCTTAGGCCTCTCCTTCCCTCTTCCCCCAAGACACACCCTGTCACAGGCACATCCACATCCACACACACAGCAGGTCTTACTTCTGAATGTTCTGTGTGGAATTTGAGCTTTTGGCAGAGCTTGTGGATTGACCTCATGGTTGAGATTTGCTGTCTTCATGGACAGGTGGGAGTGTTCATTTTAAAGTTAAATTTAATAAATATTTAGAAAGCATGCATCATATGCCTCATTAGCAATTTTGTTAGGTACTCTGGGAGAAACAAACAAGCAAGAGCGCAGAATCATCTGGTCCGTCTGTGGCCCCTGCAGTTCCGTGAGGCACTGCTTCCTCTGCACATGAGGTTCCTGGGGAGCATGTCATCTGCCTTATTATGGTTGACTGCACCCTCTGTTTGGTGGGGGGCATGGGTTCCCCTAAGTGGGAGCTGTGCCTGAGTCAGCGTCATGAGGGAAAATGTGGAGAAACCTCAGGGGCGACCATTCCATGTGGAGCTCGTGGGCAGGAGTCACCCTGAGTCTGCAGGACCCATGTGTACCTGGGCTGTACGGATGCATGTGTGACTTCATTCCAGCCCCTCTGTTCTTGAGAGCTTATTCAGTATCAGAAATAATGGGGAGACGAGGTGAGACAGGCACGTGAGGGCAGCCGTGTGTAGTCTTGTGTTGGATTCAAGTGATATCAATTTTGGAGGCCTGCCTGAAGTTTTTGCTGAGTTTATTCCAGCAGGAAATACTACCACACCTAATTAATCTTCATACAGGACTTTGCCAATTGCTATGATTTGGGGCATTGGCATTATTAGCATCATCACTTTTCATATGTGAAACTGAGGATCGGGTAGATTAAGTGCTGTGCCCAGGTCAGCCCAAGTCAAAAGGCTCAGGGCTGGCTCTCAGGGCCACATCTTTGACCCTGGCTCTCTGTCCGTCTCACTATGGCCCATGTATCCCTAAGACATGTGGAAAGCAGGGTTTCTCCAGTGGAGGGAACTAGAGCAGACAGCATGATCATTTCTGCTTCAAGGGGGCAGAGGCAATTGGAGTTTCTCACATCACCCAGCTCAGAATGGCAGCTGGTGGCCTGCAGGTGAGGGGCAGGGCCCTTGCAGCTCTGCCACCTGGTGTGCATGCTGGCTGTTCTCCAGCCTCTCTTCCTCTTGATTTTCTTGTCTCGGGTTGTTGACTTTTGCTTTTGGCCTGGTGGAGACTAAGGGGAACAGTGTGCAAAGTGCTGAGCCCATGTCTTGCACAGAGCATCACTCGGGGCTCAGAGCACTGCAGCTATTATTACTCCTTTCTAAAAAGCCAGTATCTGCCTGGAATTACAAGGCAGGCACTGACAGATGTATAAGTAGATGCTCAAGAGCAAATTAAAAATGCATTGTTAAAAATGGATTCAATGTGTGAACAAAGATTGGCATGAAGGTTGGGTCCCTGTATTTTTAGAGGCTAATTAAAGTGTGCGAACAACGATAAATTCAGATAACCCGTATTGCCTGAAGTCACCACAAAGCGTTCACTGAAGAGCTAATTGCAGCCTCCAGAGGTTTGGGTGGTCTGTGGCCATCACTGACCTCAGGCTCTGCCTGCTTTTGCCCATGCTGAGACTGCACTGTGCCCTTGGGGTCCCTGTGCAGCCCTGGGGATCTCGCTGCCCTGGCGCCTGGTGATGTGCATTCTGGTGCATTTCTGCAGTCCTGAGTTTGGGATAGACAGTAACACCATCGTGTTACCACGTGCCACTTGTCTAAATCACTCACAGAAATCTGTGGTCAGGTTTCTATAGAGTGCTTGATTGGTGATGAGGAGAGGGAGAGTGATTTATGGCATGCTGGCCCTCCAGCTATTGATGGGTGTACACACACCGAGGTCAGTGCCATATAAAATGCAGATACCACAGCCCCTAAGGGGTGGCTGGCCAGCTGTCACGGCTGCAGTCGGTATTGGAGTGGGCAGGAGTCTGTAAGGAAATGTGATCCATGGGCTTAGAATCCCCTGTTTTGTCAGTGTCTTGGAAAATTGGCCTCCAGAGATCAACTGTGGAGTGCGCCATGTCAGAGGCTGTCTTCTCCTGTTGCGACATTTAGCAGACCGGGTCTGCACACCTGATTTTCCATTAGTCACACTAGAAAGGAGAACATTTGTGCTTCATAACCTCAGGGTTAGACAAACAGCCCTGCAGGTAGATCATGATCAATAACAGGAGATCTTTGTAAACTAGGTTAATTTTGTTCCTGAAAATCTGTAATTTTTTTTATCTACAAGGTTTTTTTTTTTTTTAAATTTCCTAATAGAACATGAGTATTCACTGCACACAGACACAGTGATGGTGGGCTAAGGACAAAAAAGACCTTGGGTAAACTCTAGACCTCTACATGTCATGATTAGAAACATATCCGTTCTCACCAGGCAATCTTTTAAATCCGACCAGGCTTGCTTTAGGTACCAGGAGGTAGTAAGAATTACAGGTTCTGTTTTTAGGGCAACGGCAGGATTTTAAACTCTATATGCCTCCCCTTTCTGTCACTAAGCCACCACTTTTTTACAAAAAGCTTTGTTTTGAAATAATTGTAGATTTTCAGAAGACTTACGAAGATTGTGCAGAGTTCCTATATGCCCTGCTTCCTGTAAAGGCATTAACATCATATGTAATCATGGCACGCGTATCACAACTAAGAAATTAACGTTGGTAGAAAACTGCTAATGAAGACCATAGACTTGACTTGAATTTCACTAGTTGTTCTACCAACTAATGTCCTTCTTCTGTTCCCAGGTCCAGTCCAGGATGCCATGTTGCATCTAACCACTGCTTTTTATTCTTTGTTCTTTAAATAATTTTATTTTTAACTTTTTATTACAGTAAAAATTTCAAACTCTGTAGTAGAGAGCACGCTAGTAGGTCCAGTTGACGGCCGCCCATTTTCAGCCATGTTCCGCTTGTCGTGTGAATGAAGGTGGTCTTAGTGAGGGGCCCAGCCCTGGCAGCACCCTCCACGCACGCACAGGGTCTGCAGAGTTTGTGCCTGGCGGTGTGCTTGTCTTGCATCTCCAGTCACCATGTTCTTGCTGATGGCGCTCCAGGGTTGCTACTGTAAGCGCCTGCGCTTAAGAACTGGATCTGAGCTTTCCCCGATTTCTGCCACAGTTTTCATAGGCCATGGGATTTGCTGGAGAACTCGCTCACTCTGGAGCCTTTAGTCATGATGTCCAGTTGAGATTTATTGTTCAGTGTGACCCAGTGGTTCAGAAAACCTGTCCAACTGCACACAGCGCACCACCCCCCCCGCCTTTTTTTTTTTTTTTTTTTTTTTTTTTTTTAAAGACAGAGTCTCCCTCTCTTGCCCAGGCTGGAGTACAATGGCACGATCTCGGCTCACTGCAACCTCCACCTCCCAGGATCAAGCGATTCTACTGCCTCGGCCTCCTGAGTAGCTGGGATTACAGGCGTGTGCCACCATGCCTGGCTAATTTTGGTATTTTTTTAGTACATACAGTGTTTCTCCATGTTGGTCAGGCTGGTCTCAAACTCCTGACCTCGTGATCCGCCTGCCTCGGCCTCCCAAAGTGCTGGGACTACAGGCGCGAGCCACCGCGCCCGGCCATAGCCCCACTTTTTTGAGATGTGATTGTAAGAGCTGGACTAAAACAAAATGTCTGACAGAAGAAAAACTACCTTATTTCCACATCATACTTCCCCTCGGTGCCCAGGGTCCAGTGTCACCTCTGGATGCCCAGTGTCCTCCTTTGCCCTGGCAGAGCTTTCTGTTTCTGTGCCTGTGCAGGTTATTGGCTGGTGTCGGCACAGCGACCACCCCATAAGATGTGATGTAGCAATTGTGGAATGAACCACTGGCCTGCTAGTAGGTTTGTAAGTTTAACTGCTAAGCTACTTTACACCAAGATGTTAATAGCTCTTAGTGTTTTTAAGTGTTAACTGCTTGTGGTTATTTACATTTTTGAAGTATTTTATTTTAAAAATGGACACATAATAATTATATATTTATGGGGTACATAGTGATGTTTTGATACATATGTGTCGTGATCAGATCAGGGTAATTAGCATCTCCATCATCTCAAACATTTGTCATTTCTTTGGGCTGGGAACATTCAGTATCCTCCTAGCTAATTGAAATTGTATATTATGTTACTGTTACTTATAATCATCATACAGTGGTATAGAACACTAGAACTCCTATCTAGCTGTATTTTTGCATACCTTAACAACTCTCTCCCTATCCCCCTTTCCCTACAACCCTTCCCAACTTCTAGTATTCTCTTTTCTACTTTTTACTTCTATGAGGTCAACTTTTTACAGCATCCACACATGAGTGAGAACCTGTGGTGTTTAACTTTCTGTTCCTGGCTTATTTCACCTAACATAATGCCCTCTAGTTCCCTCTATGTTGCTGCAAATGATGGCTTTTCATTTTGTATGGCTGATTGGTACGCCATGGTGTATATGTTCCACATTTCGTCTCTCTGCTCCTCTGTTGTGGATCACCTAGGTTGATTCTGTATCTTGGTTATTGTGAATAGTGCTGCAGTAAACGTGGAGGTGCAGGTGTCTCTTCCATATCCTGATTTCCTTTGCTTTGGGTAAATGCCGAGTAGCAGGACTGCTGGATCATATGGGAGTTCTAGTTGTAGTTTTTAGAGGAACTTCTATACTGTTCTGTAGTGACTGTACCAGCTTACATTCCCACCAACAGTGTGTAACAGTTCCCTTTCTCTGCATCCACACCAACATTTATTTCTTGTCTTTTTGATAGTGGCCATGCTAACTGGGGTGAGATGGTACCTCATTGTGGTTTTGATTTGTATTTCCCTGATAATTAATGATGTTGCACATTTTTCATATATTAATATTTGTTAATCATTTGTATGTCTCCTTTTGAGAAATGTCCGCACTCAAATTTTCTCATTTTAAAATTAGATCTTTTTTTTTTTTTTGCTGTTGAAATGTTTGAGTTCCTTGTATATTTTGTATATTAATCCTTCATCAGATGCATTGTCTGCAGATACGTCCTCCGATTCTGTAGGTCATGTTTTTACTCTGTTGATTGCTTCCCTTGCTGTGCAGAAGCTTTTAGGTCGATATAATCCCATTTGATTATTTTTGCTTTTGTTGCCCATGCTTTTGGAGTCTTACTTATAAATTTTTTCCCTGGACCAATGTCTTGAAGCATTTCCCTGTGTTTTCTTCTAATGGTTTTAGAGTTTAGTGTCTTACATTTAGGTCTTTGATGCATTTTGAGTTGATTTTTGTATACGGTGAGAGGTAGGGGTCTAGTTTTATTTTTCTGCATATGCATATAGTTTTCCCAGCATTATTTATTTATTTATTTATTTATTTTACATTCAGGGGTACATGTGCAGGAAGTGCTGGTTTGTTACATAGGTAAACGTGCCCAGCACCATTTATCGAAGAGAATGTCCTTAATGAGCGTTCTTGGCCTCTTTGTCAGAAATCAGTTGGCTGTGTATATGTGGATTAATGTCTGTTCTCTCTATTCTGTTCCATTGATCTATGTGTCTGTTTTTATGCCAGTATCTTGCTGTTTTGGTTATTATAGCTTTATAGTATATTTTGAGGTCTGGTAGTGTGATACCTCCAGTTTTGTTCTTTTTGCTCAGGATTGCTTTGGCTATTTTATAATTCCATATGAAACTTTGGCTTTTTTTTTCTATTTCTGTGAAGAATGTCATTGGTATTTTGGTGCTTAATAGAAGGAAATAAGTAAAGATAAGAGCAGAAATACACAAAATTGAGACAAAAAACAAAGATCAATGAAACAAAAAGTTGGATTTTTGAAGAAATAACAGTATTAACAAACCATTAACTAGACTAAGAAAAAAAGAGAAAAATACCCAAATAAATAAAATCAGAAGTGAAAAAGTGAAACATCACAATGGATACCAGAGAAATATAAAGGATCATTAGAGAATATTATGAATAACTACATGCCACTAAAGTCAAAAACCTAGAGGAAATGGCTGAATTCCTGGACACATGCAGCCTACCAAGATTGAGCCAAGAAGAAAAAGAAAACCTGGGCAGACTAACAAGAAATGAAGTTGAATCAGTAATAAAAGTCCGTCACAGCAGAAAGGCCTAGGACTGGATGGCTTCATTGCTGAATTCTACCAAACCTTTAAAGAAGAATTCATACTAGTTCTTCTCAAACTATTCCAAATAAATTGTATCAGAGATAATTCTTCCTGACTTATTCTACAAGGCCAGCATAACCCTGACACAAAAAGCAAATAAGAACACAGCAAATAAAACCACAGGTCAATATTCTTGATGAACATAGATGCAAAAATCCTACACAAAATAATAGCAAACCAAATCCAGCAACACATCAAAAAGCTAGTACATGATGACTGAATGGGATTCATCCCAGGGATGCAAAGATGGTTCAGTATACATAAATCAAGAAATGTGATTAAATCACATCAGCAGAATGAAGGACAAAAACCACATGAACATCTCAATAGATGCAGAAAAAGCATTTGATAACCTTTAGCACCCATTCATGATAAAAACTCCCAATAAACTAGGTATAGAAGGAATGTACCTCAACACAATAAGGGCCATAAATGACAAAACCACAGCTGACATCGTACTAAATGGGGAAAAGCTGAATACTTTTCCTTTAAGAACTGGAACAAGAAAAGAATGCCCATTCTCACCACTCCTATTCAACACGTACTGGAAGTCATAGCCAGAGCAGTCAGGCAAGAGAAAGAAAGGGCATCCAAATTTGAAAGGAGGAAGTCAGATTATCCCTGTTTGCAAATGACATGATCTTATATAGAGAAAAACCTGAAGACTCTACCAAAAAGCTCTTAGAACTGGTAAATGAATTCAGTAAAGTTGCAGGATACAAAATCACCATACAAAAATCAATATTGTTTCTATAGACAAACAACTAGGTGAAAAAGAAATCAAGATGACAATTCCATTTGCAGTAGCTACAAAAAATTTAAAATACCTAGGGATAAACTTTACCAAGGAGGCGAAAGACCTCTACAAGGAAAACTACAAAGCATCGATGAAAAGAAATTGAAGAGGACTGACAAACAAATGGAAAGTACTTGGAAGAAGGACTGTATGGTTCAGATGACCATACTGCCCAAAGAAATCTACAGCTTCAATGAAGCCTCTGTTTGCATTTTACGGAGATGATATTCTTGAAGAAAAATTGTTTATCCCAAATGCAGAGTTCCTGACTTGTGGCCCATTATTGAGGAGGCTATGGTGCTTTTCTCCTTGGTCTTCAAAACAAGTTAGTCATGGATATGGAAACTCCACCCTCATGACTAAAAGAAGCAAACTGAAAAGAATGTCATTTATATGGTTCTGTAGATATATGATTGTTTGGAGGGGACTTGGGTCCTCCCAGGAGAAACAGTCTGCATTGGAATGTCTCCTTGTATTAGAATATATCTCTTGCCAGCTTCATTGGTTTTTGTTTGTTTGTTTGTTTTTTTGAGATGGAGTTTTGCTCTTGTTGCCCAGGCTGGAGTGCAATGGTGCAATCTCGGCTCACTGCAACCTCCACCTCCTGTGTTCAAGCAATTCTCCTGCCTCAGCCTCTGGATGGAGTAGCTGGGATTACAGGCGCCCATCACCACACCCAGCTAATTTTTGTATTTTTAGTAGAGATGGGGTTTCATCATGTTGGTCAGGCTGGTCTCGAACTCCTGAGCTCAGGTGATCCACCCACCTCGTCCTCCCAAAGTGCTGGGATTACAGGCGTGAGCAACTGTGCCCGGCCTTCCACAGTTATTCATTGTGCACACTTGGCCAGGTGTACCGCTAGGTGCGGGGACCCAGGGCGGGCCACAGCCCCATGTCTGACCAGATGACTGACCTCAGGCAGCCTTTGATGCACAAATGATGAACTTCCAACTGCTTAATGTTATTACAATTACAGACTGATGACGAGGTTGGTGCTGCAGCTGCACCCTGGGAACTCGGTGGTGCCCCCCACCATATTGGGCATGGTGGGACTGCCGCAGATGTGATGGATGACAAGGGTTCCTGCCAGTGAGAGGAATGAAGATGCTCTTTGCTTCTGTGAGGTCAAGGCCTCATTTCATGTGACATGCAGAAGCAGCCTCACTTGTCGCCGGCCCTCCACATCCACAGCTGTTTCTGCGCAGGGATGTCTGGCTCTGAGCACTTCTGCAGAGCAGTGTTGCGCTGTTCCTAGAATAGTGTCCTTGTAGTCTCGTTAGGCTTTGCTTCTCTTTGCGTCTTGTTGTTTTGCTGGTTTTCCAGAACACTAGCTGCACCATGAGGCTTCTGTGAGCAGATGGCATGAGATAGGTGAGTGCATGCGTGGAAACCGGGGCACCGGGGGTCCAGGGTGCAGGCCTGCTTCACTCTGGGCACCCTGTAACTGCTCCTGCTCCCAAGTGCCAGTGATATTCTGCAGATACAAATGTGTGATCACATTGCCTGGGCCCCAGTCTCCGAGGAGCCTGGTGGTGGTGGTGGTGGGCATTTTCAGCCTGGGTGTGCTGTCAGGACCCGAGAAGGTGACAGGAGAAGGTGGGAGGTGAGGAGGAGTGTCAGACGTGGGGTGGGGGGTGTGAGGCTGGAGACCAGGACCCTCGCCCGGAGCCTTGCTGTGATCGGCTGTGATGGGGAAGCTGGACGCATTTGCTGGGCGCCACCGCTCTCAGCATGAATGTGCTCAGGCTGTTGACTGAAGGGTGTTGCTCACTCTTTTTTAAGAAGCATGATATACATCTAGGAAGAGTAATATTTTAAAAGTCTTTTTCCCTTTTCCACACCTCCGCTTGAAGGAACTCCAAAGCCTGCAGGGTAAATGAGCAGTGTTAGGATGGCCAAGAGCTCTCAGGCTGATTTAGTACTTGTGGGCAGGGCCCCTTTTTGGATTGATTATGACACATGGTGCTAATGGGGTTGATTTCTAGTGGGAGGTACAGTATGTGTTACCCTTTGAGTTCTGCAAATGAAGTGGGGGGGAGGAAGGAATGCATTCAAAGGAAAGAGAAAGTGGAATTCGGAATAATTTTTTTGATATTCTCTTAAAGGCACAATGATCAGAACCTGCCATGTTTTATTTCTTTTCGTTAGAATTAAGCTTAGGTTCTGGGTGTCGGAGCATCTCTGGCACAGGTTGTACTCACCCTTTGGCCCTCAGATGTCACTGAACAGGAAGCTGCCGGGTGAGTTTTTGATAACAAATCTCATGGCAGGACGGTGGCGCCTCCCTCGCCTGCTCACCTGCCCTCCAGGCTGGTACTCACTGAGTGCCCAGTGTGTGCCCAGCCCTAGAGCCGAGGCCGCAGAAGGCCCTGTGCTTGGGGGCTTGCTGCGACACGGGGCATCCCAGGAATCCAGGACTCAGATGAGTCAATGCAGACCTGCTGCTGGAAGATAGTGCTGGAGGGGAGGAGAGTGCTGGCAGAGAAGCATAAGCCCTGGCGAGATTCCACTGAGGGGAAGCCCAGGGATTTCTGGAGGCAGGTGATGGAGCTGAGGGCTGAACACGGACGGGCGGTGTCGTGCCGTGAAGGCAGAAGAGCCTGTCTGGGTGGAGGGCACAGCCCGAGGCCCAGGGGAGGCAGGGAGCTTTTCGGGCCCAGAGCTGATGGGGTGAGGAGTGAGGGGCCCCAGGTGGACTCAGGGTTTTCTTTTCTGAGGCTGAGTGGGATCTTATAGGCCTTGGGGAGCCGTTGGAGTGTTTTCAGCAACAGTGACAGGGTCTGTTTGCACTGGGCCACGGTCTGGAGACTGGGCAGTTTGGGGGTTGGAGGAGTTTCCCTGGCCCAGCTGAGCAGGGCTGGCACGGACAGAGAGAATCCCGCCTCTTCAAGGTCGCTCAGCTGACCATGGGCATAGCTGGACCTAGAGTGCCAGCGACCCTCCATGCTTCTGCCAGGAAGTCCAGCGGCATCTTTCCATTCATGGTGGTTACGGAATTGGCTGAGTCCTTACTCTGACCTACAGTGAGCCTCAAGAAACAAAAATGTCCACCTGTGTTCAACAAATTAAACATGTAAAAGAACACACTGGGCGTGGTGGCCCACGCCTGTCATCCCAGAGCTTTGGGAGGCTGAGGCAGGAGGATCATTTGAGCCCAAGAGTTTGAGACTAGACTGGGAAACGTAGGGAAACTGTTGTCTTTACAAAACCCCCCAAAATTAGCTGGGCGTAGTGGCACTTGCCTGTGGTCCCAGCAACTTAGGAGGGTGAGGCATGAGAATCGCTTGAGCCCAGGAGGCAGAGGTGGCAGTGAGCCGAGATGGTTCCACTACACCCCAGCCTGGGCAACAGAACGGGACCCTGTCTCAAAAAAGGTTAAATAAAAGAAAAACCCAATTCTTCTTGTTTAATAGGGCACCAAGACTAAAACAGTAATCATCAGATGAAATGATAGTAGAAAATATGAAATATGAACAAATGATTGAACCTGTGAGGGCTCAAGACTAAGGGGCAGAGACACAGCCAGGGTGTCTGGGTTCAGCAGATACTTCCAGAGCCCTGCTGTGTGCTGGGCACAGGGGCTGCAGACAGATGCCCGCCCCCCCCAGCCCCGGGATGCTCCACACCCAGCAGGTGCTGTCGGATACACAGTGGGAGCTCCTTCTGACCTAGGGTCTGTGCTGGAAGAGGCAGAGGCAGACAATGGAAAGGCTCCACTCTCAACAAAGAGTGGGGTTTGATGTACTGGGGTCCGAGAAGGTAGCATTAGAGCAGGGAGTGACCATATGGGTACTGGGGAAGATTCTAGGCTGAGGCAACTCTGTGCAAAGGCTGTGGGTGAGCGGTGGCCTGGAGTGGTCAAGGCCACATGGCTGGAGAGGAGCAAGGGGTGCAGAGGGCACATGTGCATGCATGTGCACATACAGGCATGTGTGAACATATGTGTGGGTATGTGTGATTTCCCATAGGGCCCAGGGTCCAGGTGGAATGGGAGCCCTTCCAGGTTTGGAGCAGAGCAGTGTCTGGGCGTAGGTTTCCAGAGGGTCAGGGTCTCTGGGGAATAGATCACGGTGGAGGCCCAAGGGAGAGGCAGGGTGCCATAGGGGCTGTTGCAGCGTTGAGGCCCTAGGGACGGCTCCCCAGCCCAGGGCTGTGGGGTGCTTGGAGTGGAGGAGGAACCAGAGGATGCACTGAGGTGGAGAGCTGGCCGAGGGAGATGTGGTGCGTCTGAATTTCTGCTGAGCACTGGAATTCCATTTTATCAGGATGAGGATGGCTGGGGAAGGGATGGCTTTGATCATTGCTTTTATTGTGAGGAGACAATTTGTCATCAGCATTGGTGTTATTTTGGCCTGACTTTTATCACTCTTGTTCATCATGATCTTGTTTCTGCCTAACTTTCGTGCTTGCTACCCTCTTAGAAAATGATGTATCACTTATTTAGGATATTATGTGTTAATTGTTGTCCAGAAATCAAACTAAGTTTCTTTCCAAGAAGGACGTGATGTAAAGCACTTTGATTCCCTGGGAGAACAGGTGCTGTGTGTGCACAAGGTTTTGCTGCCTGATTATTCTAGGGAAAATGAGACAGTGATTATATATGTTGGCAGGACTCAGATCACAAACTGCCCTGGACGTGGGGGGAGGCTTGGGTGAATCTAAAAGCATCCTCCTGCCATTTGAGGTGAGTCCTCTCCATGTTGGGAGTAGAAATGGCTCTTCTTTTAAAATAGGGTCCCTTTCTTGGCTCTGTCTCTGAGTCACCCTCCTGGGGTCACAGATCAGCTGCATGGGCACAGGTTAGGAATGTGGTCTCAGCCTCAGCCTTGGACCCCATGCCCCCATCAAAATCTGCCTTTTAACAATATCCAAGGGGATTCTTGTGCACCTTAAAGTTTGGGAAATACTGAGTTAGGACAGTTTTAAAACATTCTGAGGACTTCTTGCTTCGAGATCAGTATTGTATTAGGGCAGCTGGGTTTAAATCCCAGGAATGCCAGCAGGTGTGTAGGACTGGTGTGAACAGTGCTGAGTACTTGGGTCAGGTTACAGATCGACCCCACTAGCATCCAGCAATCTGGCACCCCATGGATGTTTCCATAGAGAGCCCTTTGAAAACGAGAGCCCTGGTAAGCTGGTGTGTGTGCTGGCATGGAAGAGAGAGCCTCTCTTTCCTAAGGAAGGCGTCAAAAGTAGGGGTTAGGTGAATGGAGGGAGCCCAGGCGCGTCAGTGCCCAGTGGGGCAGGTGTGTGCTGGGGAAGGAAACCTGTGTTGTTGGAATGAAGTTGCCGTTTGGCGAAATTTGGTGCACTTACTTGGAAAATATTGCCCAAAGAACTCAGAACTGTCTGTTTTCTTTTCCTTAAACATTTCTCTTGTCAGAGTGATGAGAAAATTGCCTATGTGGGAACTTGAGAAGTGCAAATTTGTTAATACTTCCTTTGACAATGGTTTGTATTCAGAGCTGTTTATGAGCTGTCACAAATCATTTCCAGTTAAAACGTTTCTGCCATGGAGTCATGCCGCGCTGGAGGGTCCGGCGGGACAGACGTGCACAGCCTCGCGGCCCTGGCTCAGAAAGGCCTGAACCCATGTGCCGTGGGTCTGGTTTTTAAGCTGGTGAATTGAATCGTGGAGAATAAAAATGACCTGGTTTCTGTGGAAACCTCTGCTTTGAAAATGTTCTTCCTTTTAATGATCTTCAGAAGCCCAGTGTCAAGGCCTGAGTGTGAGATTTCGCCATTCTTTTGATGGCTGGGACAGAGCAGAATTCAGTGCCAGTCCTTTCGTTCTGTAATGATGATGTTTGTGAGACTTGGGGATGACACTTTTGGCTCATCCCTGGTAGGATGTGGACATGCGGTTGCTTTTCCATGAGCAGGGATGGGTTTCCCTGACCCACTGCCCTGCCCCATCCATGCTGTGCTCATGGGCAGGCGTGTGTGGGGTGGCAGCCTGGGCTTCAGAGTCCGGCCTGCAGCCTGGATGTGAGACACTGAGTGACCATATAGGGGATGATTTTATAGGTCTGGATGCTTTATAGCAGTGGCTCTCACTTGGGGGTGACTTTGTCCCCCAGAGGCCATTTGACAATGTCTGGAGACATTTTTGGTTGTCACAAGTGGGAGGTGGGAGGTGCTCCTAGCATCTAGTGGGGAGAGACCAGGGATGCTGTTAGACTGCCTACAGTCCACAGGACAGCCTCATCACAAGGGTTTGTCCAACCCAATGTGTCTGTCGTGCCCAGGTTGAGAAACCTGCTTTAACAGTAGTGGTAGTTTGGATAGATGGATAATGGTAAAGATGAGAAAAGGATACAATGGGGCTGGGTGCAGTGGCTTAGGCCTGTAATGCCAGGCTGAGGCAGAAGGATCGCTTGAGCCAAGGAATTGGAGGCTGTGATCACACCACTGCACTTCAGCCTGGGCAACAGAGCAAAACCGTATCTCAAAAGAAACAAAGAAAGAAAAAAGCATACAATGGCCAGATAGTGGTTGAAAACATGTTAGATCTCCAATATCTGGTTCCATTTCTTTTTGTTTTTCATTTATTTACTTAGTATTCAGAAAAGAAATTTCACTGTCCAAAATCCATTTTTTCCCAACCAAGACAGTTGAAAATTCCTAAATTCTAAATAATCAGACACCTTCAGTAGGTACGCTTACTTTTCTTCCATGCTTCCATAGTATTTTGCTTAACAGAGAATGTTAGGGTTTTCTTTTTGAAGCTCCTGGTTTGTCTTAATGAGTTAATTCTACGAAATCCTTTTTTTTTTCTTTTGTTAGCATTAACATGGAATCTGCTAATGAATGGCCACTAGGGACGATGGTGAAAACACTTGAAATGAGATGCATCTATTTGAATATTTTATAGTCATGGAATTGGCTATTTATTTTATTTTTGCTTTTATGATTTCAAAATTCAAATTTCTTTGAGCAAATGTTTAGAGATGAAAAGAGGGAAACTCAGGGAGTAGAATAATCTATTGAGTGTGAACCAAAGATTACATTCTTTTTCAGAATTGTCCTTCCTTCCTTTTTACTGGGTCCCATAAAAGGTTTTATGATCTGATTGTACCTTATTGATATTTGCCAATTGATGAATTTCTTGTTCATTAATTCAGTATTTAGGTCAATGATGTTTCTTCCTGGCTTAGTATGAAGTTCAGCCTTTCATGATACATATTTCCTCTTTCTTTAGCTAGATTACCAATAATGTTCAAATGGGGCAGGGGAAGGATTACACCAGAAAAACTAGCCTTTTACCTCTGTGAAAAGGTGCCTCCCAGAAGCACCATCTAAAGGCAGGTCATGATTTTAATCCAGAATGGCCAAGTGCTGCCGCCGTGTACAACTTGCGACCAGCATGATGCTGGACAGCAGGTCTCTAGGTGGGTTCATTGAGTATTTAGGTCAATGATCTTGTTGTGCTCCATTCGGGATGACTGAGTATTCCTGAAACAAATGCTATTTCTGGCTGCTGCCATTCCCGCAGAGCACTTGTGCACGTTCATAAGACTTCCTAAGTGAAAGGGGAATTTGCATAGTTTGTGGATTCCTTCCTTCCTTCGCCCTCCCCTCCCCTCCCCTCTCCTCCTCTCCCTCCTTCCTGCTCTGTTGCCCAGGCTGGAGTGCAGTAGCGTGATCGTAGCTCACTGCAGCCTCATACTCCACAAGTGTATCCTCCCGCCTTAGTCTCCTGAGTCACTGGGACTACAGACACACACCACCATGCCTGGCTAATTTTTTTATTTTTTGGTAAAGACAGGGTCTCACTGTGTTGTCCAGGCTGGTCTCAAACTCCTGGGCTGAAGTGATTCTCTTGCCTCAGCCTCCGAAAGTGCTGGGATGATAGGCGTGAGCTGCTGAACCCAGCCCTCCTAATTTCTGATTGATTTTTGAGTAAGATGAGTTTTAGTGCTAAAACATCCCACATCGGTAGCTCTTAGAGAGGTACTTAGTGAAAGAAACCACATGCCTTCGAATGCTCATATATATGTATGTAAAGCATACGTTGGTATGTGGTTTTGGTTCATTTTCTTCCACTTGTTTCTTTCTCCTGTTTTCTGATTCTCCCCTATAATCCATCCCTCCCTCCCTCCCTCCCTCCACTTGTGCTGCTCACAAACTCAAGGGGCATCACTTACATGGGATAATTTGCCTTTACAGCCACCCACGGCTGCTTTGAGAAAGGAAGTGTTCCCATCACCTGTTTTCCTTTGCTTGGCTGTACCTGTAATGACTGAGCCCCACTGGGTGTGCAGGGCAAGACCAGCCTTCGTGTCTCTTGGCCCGATGGAGGCCCCAGGAGGGGAACGTGTGGTTTGGAGAAGCCGTTTCTTGCACCACTGCTCCTGTAACTGACCTTGGGCTGTGTGGTCTGTCCAGCCTCGGTTCCCTGTCTTTAAGATGGGTGTAACAGGACCTCTCGGATTTCTTGGGAGGCATTGGGTGGAATATAGCAGGTAGATTTTGTAGGATAGTAGGTGCTAAGTTCAGGTCAGTTACTTCCCTTTAAATAGAGAAGACTCTAAGTGATATTTGGATAATCTCCTGAGAGCACACCGTAACTTCTATTGGAGGTCATTGCCTTGACCTCCTTATGCCCAGGGGCAGCTGAGTGCCCACTTGCCAAGGTGTGAGCAATGAGCCCTGTTCTGCTGTGAGCCTTCTCGGGACCCTGCATAGAGCCTGTTCCCTTCCACTCACTGCTGGCTGGTGTCTGTGGAACAGCCTTCCCTGGCCTTTTGGTGGCCCTGTCAGGGTCTGGAAATCTGGCTTTGTCTCAGAAATCTGGCTGCGGAAGATTTTCCTTTGTGTACTGTCATAAATGCCTTAAATGTATTAGGGTGCTTTGCAAATCTTTCTCTAATCCGTTTTGACAAATAGCTGAGTAGTATTGGTTTTATGTGAACTTGGCAAAATTTGCTCCCGTTCAGGGTGACTGGGGCACGTGACAATTAGTGGGAGGTGGCAGGATTCTTGAGTGTAGCATTTCTCTGACTCAGCCGACTATTTCCTTTTTCCTGTTGCTTTATTATTTATTGTTGCTATTCTTTCTGCCACCCTCTCCCTCCCTCCTTACAGATGTCTGTCTTTCCAGGACTGTCCTTGTATTTTTTGATCTTCTCTCGCATAGACATCAATGGCAGGTCCATCCTTGAATACCCACTGTTCCTTCCGGTGACTACCATGGTGTGGCAGCTCTAAGGGCAGGGAGCTCATCTCTGCTGAATGCAGCCCATTTTGTGGATGCCATGGCACCTAGAAACCAACTGGATGCAGTTGAATGTGCCTCCCTATGGCCTCCCTGGGCTGGGATTCAGAGCAGGGCTCACTTTTCTTCCATTTGTTGGGACTAATGTGTCTGAAGACACTGCTGGTGCCCCACCTGGTTCCCTCTTTTCCAGGTCAGGCAGCCCAGCTTGCTTTCCCCATCCCTCCTCTAATGCGTTCACAGCCCCCTCATTCCTCTCCTAGGTGATGGTGCTGTGGGCTTTCAGAGCTCAGCTGCGATGGACTGTGTCTTAGCACAACAGGCGTGAGGAACTGATGAGGGCATTGGGAACGGTGAGGTGCTGGGGCACATTAGTCCTGGCTCCAGGGAATAGCAGAACTCTGCCCCTAACATTCCATTTACTGGTGGAAAAATAGACCAGCGGGTTCTTGCTGTTCTACTTGCTAGATGATAGATTTTCTTCATCTTGTTTACAAGAAAGAATGTGGTTTCTTAGCCAAGGACTTGATTTCTGGTTCCTGGTGAACAGTTTTCAGAGCACTCTGAGCCTCTTCATTTGTAGAAAGGGAACTTTGAGAAAATGCCCAGCACAGTGCCTGCCTGCGACAGAGCGATTTCAGCAAATGTTTACAGAAATCCCAGTTTAGTTCAAGGTGTGAGCTGAGAATCCTTGCTCTTGGTTTTAGGTTTCCAGCCTCAGGCCTTCAGAACCTTTGGGGGTTGTATCCCTAACCTCAGCCGTACCCTAGAGGCCAGGTCAGCAGAGTGAGTGATAAGCGCACTCGTTCCATCAACCGTGCGGTTAGAAACGTAGAGGTTGTCATTAGAAAGTGCAGTCTTTCTATCCTACTTTTGAATTTCAGGGAGGAGCTTCAGGATTTGTAAAGACTTCATCTATATTGAAGACTGCCCAAGAGTTACGGCTTACCCGGCTGCAGGCAGCATGCCACCTGTATGCAGTACCTGTGCTGTGTCTAAGGAGGAAGGGCGACTTGGTGGTGGGGGCGGGGGAGAGGCAGGACTGCGAGTGCCACCAGAGCTTGAGAGAGCAAAGAGGAACAGAGGAGATGGGGGTGGAGCTGTGCAGAGCAGGGCACACGTGCGGCTCTGTGTGTAGAAAATGAGTCCCGTGTGGCTCTGTGTGTGGAAACTGAGTCCCGTGGGGCTCTGTGCGTGGGGGCTGAGTCCCATGTGGCTCTGTGTGTGGAAACTGAGTCCTGTGTGGCTCTGTGTGCGTGGGGGATGAGTCCTGTGTGGCTCTGTGTGCGTGGAAACTGAGTCCCGTGCGGCTCTGTGCGTGGGGGGCTGAGTCCTGTGTGGCCCTGTGCGTGGAAACTGAGTCCCGTGCAGCTCTGTGTGCGTGGGGGATGAGTCCTGTGTGGCTCTGTGTGTGGAAACTGAGTCCCGTGTGGCTCTGTGTGCGTGGAAACTGAGTCCCGTGCGGCTCTGTGTGTGGAAACTGAGTCCCGTGCAGCTCTGTGCGTGGGGGCTGAGTCCTGTGTGGCTCTGTGTGTGGAAACTGAGTCCCGTGCAGCTCTGTGTGCATGGGGGATGAGTCCTGTGTGGCTCTGTGTGCGCGGAAACTGAGTCCCATGTGGCTCTGTGTGCGTGGAAACTGAGTCCCGTGCGGCTCTGTGTGTGGAAACTGAGTCCCGTGCAGCTCTGTGCGTGGGGGCTGAGTCCCGTGCGGCCCTGTGCGTGGAAACTGAGTCCCGTGCGGCTCTGTGCGTGGGGGCTGAGTCCCGTGCGGCCCTGTGCGTGGAAACTGAGTCCCGTGCGGCTCTGTGCGTGGGGGCTGAGTCCCGTGCGGCCCTGTGCGTGGAAACTGAGTCCCGTGCGGCTCTGTGCGTGGGGGCTGAGTCCCGTGCGGCTCTGTGCGTGGGGGCTGAGTCCCGTGCGGCCCTGTGCGTGGAAACTGAGTCCCGTGCGGCTCTGTGCTTGGGGGCTGAGTCCCGTGTGGCCCTGTGCGTGGAAACTGAGTCCCGTGCGGCTCTGTGCGTGGAAACTGAGTCCCGTGTGGCCCTGTGCGTGGAAACTGAGTCCCGTGCGGCTCTGTGCGTGGGGGCTGAGTCCTGTGCGGCCCTGTGCGTGGAAACTGAGTCCCGTGTGGCCCTGTGCGTGGAAACTGAGTCCCGTGCGGCTCCGTGCGTGGGGGCTGAGTCCCGTGCGGCCCTGTGCGTGGAAACTGAGTCCCGTGTGGCCCTGTGCGTGGAAACTGAGTCCCGTGCGGCTCTGTGCGTGGGGGCTGAGTCCCGTGTGGCCCTGTGCGTGGAAACTGAGTCCCGTGTGGCCCTGTGCGTGGAAACTGAGTCCCGTGCGGCTCTGTGCGTGGGGGCTGAGTCCCGTGCAGCTCTGTGCGTGGGGGCTGAGTCCCGTGTGGCCCTGTGCGTGGAAACTGAGTCCCGTGTGGCTCTGTGTGCGTGGGGGCTGAGTCCCGTGCGGCCCTGTGCGTGGGGGCCGAGTCCCGTGCGGCCCTGTCCGTGGGGGCTGCGTCCCGTGCGGCCCTGTGTGTGGGGGCTGAGTCCCGTGCGGCTCTGTGCGGGGACGCTGAGTCCCGTGCGGCTCTGTCCGTGGAGGCTGAGTCCCGTGCGGCTCTGTGTGCGTGGGGGCTGAGTCCCGTGCGGTCCTGTGCGTGGGGGCTGAGTCCCGTGCGGCTCTGTGTGCGTGGGGGCCGAGTCCCGTGCGGCCCTGTGCGTGGGGGCCGAGTCCCGTGCGGCCCTGTCCGTGGGGGCTGAGTCCCGTGCGGCCCTGTGTGTGGGGGCTGAGTCCCGTGCGGCCCTGTGTGTGGAAACTGAGTCCCGTGCGGCTCCGTGCGTGGGGGCTGAGTCCCGTGCGGCTCTGTGTGCGTGGAAACTGAGTCCCGTGCGGCTCTGTGCGTGGGGGCCGAGTCCCGTGCGGCCCTGTCCGTGGGGGCTGAGTCCCGTGCGGCCCTGTGTGTGGGGGCTGAGTCCCGTGCGGCTCTGTCCGTGGAGGCTGAGTCCCGTGCGGCTCTGTCCGTGGAGGCTGAGTCCCGTGCGGCCCTGTCCGTGGGGGCTGAGTCCCGTGCGGCCCTGTGTGTGGGGGCTGAGTCCCGTGCGGCTCTGTCCGTGGAGGCTGAGTCCCGTGCGGCTCTGTGTGCGTGGGGGCTGAGTCCCGTGCGGCCCTGTGCGTGGGGGCCGAGTCCCGTGCGGCCCTGTCCGTGGGGGCTGAGTCCCGTGCGGCCCTGTGTGTGGGGGCTGAGTCCCGTGCGGCTCTGTCCGTGGAGGCTGAGTCCCGTGCGGCTCTGTGCGTGGGGGCTGAGTCCCGTGCGGCCCTGTGTGTGGGGGCTGAGTCCCGTGCGGCCCTGTGTGTGGAAACTGAGTCCCGTGCGGCTCCGTGCGTGGGGGCTGAGTCCCGTGCGGCTCTGTGTGCGTGGAAACTGAGTCCCGTGCGGCTCTGTGCGTGGGGGCTGAGTCCCGTGCGGCCCTGTGTGTGGAAACTGAGTCCCGTGCGGCTCCGTGCGTGGGGGCCGAGTCCCGTGCGGCCCTGTCCGTGGGGGCTGAGTCCCGTGCGGCTCTGTGTGTGGGGGTTGAGTCCCGTGCGGCTCCGTGCGTGGGGGCTGAGTCCCGTGCGGCTCTGTGTGCGTGGGGGCCGAGTCCCGTGCAGCTCTGTGTGCGTGGGGGCCGAGTCCCACGCTGCTCTGTTTGCGTGGAAACTGAGTCCCGTGCGGCTCTGTGTGCGTGGGGGCCGAGTCCCGTGCGGCTCTGTTTGCGTGGAAACTGAGTCCCGTGCGGCTCTGTGCGTGGGGGCTGAGTCCCGTGTGGCTCTGTGTGCGTGGGGGCTGAGTCCCTTGTGGCTCCGTGCGTGGAAACTGAGTCCCGTGTGGCTCTGTGCGTGGGGGCTGAGTCCCGTGCGGCTCTGTGTGCGTGGGGGCCGAGTCCCGTGCGGCTCTGTGTGCATGGGGGCCGAGTCCCACGCTGCTCTGTTTGCGTGGAAACTGAGTCCCGTGCGGCTCTGTGTGCGTGGGGGCCGAGTCCCGTGCGGCTCTGTTTGCGTGGAAACTGAGTCCCGTGCGGCTCTGTGCGTGGGGGCTGAGTCCCGTGTGGCTCTGTGTGCGTGGGGGCTGAGTCCCTTGTGGCTCCGTGCGTGGAAACTGAGTCCCGTGTGGCTCTGTGCGTGGGGGCTGAGTCCCGTGCGGCTCTGTGTGCGTGGGGGCTGAGTCCCGTGCGGCCCTGTGCGTGGGGGCCGAGTCCCGTGCGGCCCTGTCCGTGGGGGCTGAGTCCCGTGCGGCCCTGTGTGTGGGGGCTGAGTCCCGTGCGGCTCTGTCCGTGGAGGCTGAGTCCCGTGCGGCTCTGTGCGTGGGGGCCGAGTCCCGTGCGGCCCTGTGCGTGGGGGCCGAGTCCCGTGCGGCTCTGTGCGTGGGGGCCGAGTCCCGTGCGGCCCTGTGCGTGGGGGCCGAGTCCCGTGCGGCCCTGTCCGTGGGGGCTGAGTCCCGTGCGGCCCTGTGTGTGGGGGCTGAGTCCCGTGCGGCTCTGTGCGGGGACGCTGAGTCCCGTGCGGCTCTGTGCGTGGAGGCTGTGTCCCGTGCGGCCCTGTCCGTGGGGGCTGAGTCCCGTGCGGCTCTGTGCGTGGGGGCTGAGTCCCGTGCGGCCCTGTGCATGGGGGCTGAGTCCCGTGCGGCCCTGTGTGTGGAAACTGAGTCCCGTGCGGCTCCGTGCGTGGGGGCTGAGTCCCGTGCGGCTCTGTGTGCGTGGAAACTGAGTCCCGTGCGGCTCTGTGCGTGGGGGCTGAGTCCCGTGCGGCTCTGTGTGCGTGGGGGCTGAGTCCCGTGCCGCCCTGTGCGTGGGGGCTGAGTCCCGTGCGGCTCTGTGTGCGTGGGGGCTGAGTCCCGTGCGGCCCTGTGCGTGGGGGCCGAGTCCCGTGCGGCCCTGTCCGTGGGGGCTGAGTCCCGTGCGGCTCTGTGCGGGGACGCTGAGTCCCGTGCGGCTCTGTGCGTGGGGGCTGAGTCCCGTGCGGCCCTGTGCATGGGGGCTGAGTCCCGTGCGGCCCTGTGTGTGGAAACTGAGTCCCGTGCGGCTCCGTGCGTGGGGGCTGAGTCCCGTGCGGCTCTGTGTGCGTGGAAACTGAGTCCCGTGCGGCTCTGTGCGTGGGGGCTGAGTCCCGTGCGGCCCTGTGTGTGGAAACTGAGTCCCGTGCGGCTCCGTGCGTGGGGGCCGAGTCCCGTGCGGCCCTGTCCGTGGGGGCTGAGTCCCGTGCGGCTCTGTGTGTGGGGGTTGAGTCCCGTGCGGCTCCGTGCGTGGGGGCTGAGTCCCGTGCGGCTCTGTGTGCGTGGGGGCCGAGTCCCGTGCAGCTCTGTGTGCGTGGGGGCCGAGTCCCACGCTGCTCTGTTTGCGTGGAAACTGAGTCCCGTGCGGCTCTGTGTGCGTGGGGGCCGAGTCCCGTGCGGCTCTGTTTGCGTGGAAACTGAGTCCCGTGCGGCTCTGTGCGTGGGGGCTGAGTCCCGTGTGGCTCTGTGTGCGTGGGGGCTGAGTCCCTTGTGGCTCCGTGCGTGGAAACTGAGTCCCGTGTGGCTCTGTGCGTGGGGGCTGAGTCCCGTGCGGCTCTGTGTGCGTGGGGGCCGAGTCCCGTGCGGCTCTGTGTGCATGGGGGCCGAGTCCCACGCTGCTCTGTTTGCGTGGAAACTGAGTCCTGTGCGGCTCTGTGTGTGGGGGCTGAGTCCCTTGTGGCTCCGTGCGTGGAAACTGAGTCCCGTGTGGCTCTGTGCGTGGGGGCTGAGTCCCGTGCGGCTCTGCGTGGAAACCGAATCCCATGCGGCTCTGTGTGTGGGGGCTGAGGCTGAGTCCCATGCGGCTCTGTGTGTGGAAACTGAGTCCCCTGTGGCTCTGTGTGTGGAGACTGCATCCTGTGCGACTCTATGTGTGGGGCTGAGTCCTGTGTGCCAGCCTTCCCATTGCCATCTCAGGGATCCTCAGGGCAGCCTGGTGAGGACAGTGAGGACACGGGATTGCAGCTGACACACAGAGCTGTGCAGTGAGGCAGGCAGGAGCTTGCTTGGGAGAGAGGCAGGGGAGTCGAGGGGCACCTGGCACCTTATCTGGGCCAGCTGGCCTGGGTTCGAGTCCCAGCTCTGCCCATTGGCAGCCATGTGACCTTGGATGCTTCACTCAACCCTCCTGTGCCCGAATTTCTCCATCGATAAAAGGAAGATGTTGGTAATCGTATTACCCACCTCATGGGTTCTTATAAAGATGGAAAGAATAAGAATCAATCATGTTCCAAGCTTGAGACACAGCTGGCTGATTTTAAGTGTATGTTATGGTTAAAGTGAGGGAGTCGGGCTTGGACTGTGGACCGCCTGACTGCATTGCTGTTCCTCTAAAGGTCATGATTGGGTGGTAACTGAACTTCAGCTTCTCCTGGATTCATAATCTTATTTCATTTCATAAAGTACAATCATACAGTCAACATGACTTTAGAATATTGGAGGAAACTTTCTATGTTCCTCAAGTACCATTTAATTAAAGAAAAAAAAAAGAATTTTGGATGAAACTAATATAACCCTGGGGTGGGCAAGTCTGTTGGGGGCATGGGAGGGGCTATGATGGAGCAGGGCAGGACACGACCCGGCCCTGTCCCCTCTGGTGGATTGGGCCCCACCTGTCCCTTTCCAGGCCCAGAGTTGAGCAGTTGGTTGAGTGGGTGGGTGGGTACCATTTGAAAGAGCGAGTGGGGACTGGTTGCGGGATGGACCTGAGTGGCGAGGATGGGTCCTTTGAGGAGGTGGCCCTGCCAGGCGGCTGCTTTACGTCAACGGCCAGTGAAGCTGGGGCCGCAGACCTGGAGGGCTTCCCGGCCCCGCCCCCGAGTTATCCTCAGAGCAGGCCTTGCTGCTCTTTCCAAAGGGTGTCTGCAGACCGTTAGACAGTTGCTTGGCCAATGTTCAACAGTGTGCAGGAAAATGCTTAGAAAGCCAGGAACGAATGGTTTCTGAAGTATTCACCATCATTCAATTCCACAGTGTCCCTTTATGAGTTTAGCTAATGGGGAGTTGACTTCTCTGTGTAGATATTCTGAGCCCGATTGCTTAGGTGATGGCATTCTTGGCAGGGAAGCCGCTAGCCTGTTTTTCGGAGTAGATGTTGTCCTGCGCTTCCTTCCCATGTGGGACTGCCATGCAGGTTGAAGATGGTTTTGTGCTTTTCTCTGCAAATGGCTGTTCTTTGGACTGTGTGAGGTGATTCTGCGTAGCCTCTCCCTTCTTCCAGGATTCTGAATCTGGATTGATTTTGTTGATGAAGCTTTCTGAGATGCATTGCTGAAAAGAGTAGTTGAAGAATGTGTCTGGAGAAAGCATATGGGTGCATTTCACAACTGTGCTGTTTCATAAAAGCATTTCAAGTACAGTCTTCCCGAACCTGGAGGATTTGCAACTGGCCTATAAACAGACTCCAGAATTTCAAGGTTGAGGAAGACGTTGGCAAATTGATCTGTAAAATTATATAAGAGCTCTCTCTTTTCTTTTACCTGAGTTAAAGCTGAGTTGCCCAAGCCAGAACCTGGTGCTGTTCTGACCCCCTCCTGGCTCCCTCATCCATCCACTGTGTCGCCAAGGCCTGTGATTCTACCTTCTAAGTGTTTTCCACATGGCTCCTTTCCTCCCGCTGTGGTCACTGCCTTCAATTCTCAACATTTCTTGCCTGGACTTTTGCAACAGCCTCTGAACAGACTGCCCTGCCTCCAGCCTCCGCCGTCTCTCCCCTCCTCATATCCTTCCCTGTGCCTTCCAAACTCCTGGTCTAGGACCTCGTTCTGAGAACCGCCTTACCACCTAGTGGCAGGGCTGACCTGTCACTGTGTAGCTTTGAAGGTCAACGCCAAACTTACCTGTGTGGCCTGGACGGGGTCTCTGTCTCCAGCCCCCATTTCACTCAGTTCCTCCAGGGACACTCGAAGCCCTCCCCCTTCCCACTGTGCTGCCTGGAGCATGGCTTCCTCTGTCCTGCAGCACAAATGTCAGCTGCCCAGGTGAGCCCTTTTCTGGGCTCATCGCAATTTGTCAAAACGTGCGACAGGGATGAATAACTCCATGCACCCAGGAGCAAGGTGTGCCACGTCTCTTCATTTTTCTTGAGAAATAAATCTCCTTTGATCCCTGACTCACTGAGAAAGATGGGGTGGCTGATATCAGTCATCTGGGGACTGTCCTCCCCAGGCACGTTTCCGAGGACTTGTCACTCAGTCACACCTGGCCCCACTCCCCAGGGCTTCGTTGGCCATGGGTCCTGCTTGCCTGGTGCTGAGATCTTCTTCAAGGTCTGCTGAAGTCATCTCCTGTTAGGGTGGCCCTGGGACTCCACTCTGCTGCACACAGCTCAGGCCTCCAGGGGTCTTCCTCAGCCCCCTCCCCACTACTCCTGAGGTCTTTGCCCTCCCCTGGGTGGGTCCCTCTTCTCCTCCCACCCCTGAGCACTCAGCCTCCTCCTCACCCCCACGTGGATCTGCTTGATCTAGGTTTAGAGCTCTGGTTTTAAGCATCGATATGTTTAAGCATTATCTGGGGAGCTTGTTAAAAATACGGATTCCTGGACTCCACCCCAAGAGATTCTGACTCAGAAGCTTAGATGATGCCTGGCAGTGAACGTGTGTTTTAGCAAGAATGGCGGGCTCCTTGACACGGTTGTTCTGTAGTTTGGACAGTGAGTAGCACTCGCCCAGACCTTAAAAACAAAGGCTTTTTCGGGGCTTGTTTTTAGGGCTCCCCCGACTTCTTCCTGTGGACCCAGGAACACAGAAGGTCATTTTGCTACAGAGTCCCCATAAGCCCTCTGCCCTCCAGCCCTGCATTCACAGCTAGCCTGGGAGCTCCTCGAGGGCAGGGCGTGGCTTCATTCCTCTTGCACAACTCCTGGTACCTCGCACTGGGTCCGTGGCCAGATGTGGGCAGGAGCAGTCTCGGGGACAACAGACACAGCCCGCTGAGGAAGGCACCCAACCCTGGGCTTGGCTTTCCTTTCCTTTCTGGCATGGGGCTCAGGTGTCCAGAGGCGGGAGGATTCCGAGGGTCTCTGGTGGCTGCCTTCTCCAGATTTGGGCTTGGACTGGGCACAGCTGGGAATCAGTTTTGTTTTGTTTTGAATTGGCATAGTGACCGTCTTAGGCAGAAGGCAGGCTGCCGCAGGGCCTCCACGCTCAGGCGCTGCCTGGCGATGGCTTCTCCGTGGAGGAGAGGGAACTGCTCTGAAGCAAGCCCAGCACCGCAGTCCTGGCCAGACCCGTGGGCAGATCCCTGGAGTCCTGTCCCCACACCACCCTTGGAGCTGCCTTCTGAGTGTAAGTTACAGTTTCAGTCACAGCCTCAGAGGTGGCAAGTCACTGACTAGGAAGAGAGTTGAAATGAACAGAATTCTGAGTAAGAGTAATACTAAGAGTTACAATTTTATGTTCCAGTGAGGTAGAAAATCTTTTACGTCAACTGAAGGCTAGATCTCCTTTCTTGTGGAATCTCTTTGTGAAAGAACAGCATTTTCTGAGTTCAGGCCTAGGTCTTGGTTAGAATCAACAGGGTAATGGTGGCAAGGGGGAGGTTTGTGAAAATATTCTCAGACTGCACTTCTGAATTATGAATGCGACTGCTAACGTTGCTTTAGCAGTTCAGTGACACCTATCTTTGCAAAATGTACTTTCACTTGTAAGGGCCAAATAATTCTAATAGAAACATTTTTTGGTATGTAATTATGTAGATGTAGAGTGATACACTTTTTTTTTTGCTGTGCACTTAAAAATTATCAAAGTAATGTTTGGAACGTCTGGAAACTCTACTTCTGATCACTGGTCAGTTTCACGCGTGTGTGTGTCTGTGTTGTATTGTTTTTAGTGTTTGCACACAGGCCTGCAGCCTTAGCAGTTACTGGAAGAGTGGTCTATCCCATTTATTTTAAAACCAGCATCACCCGTTCCACCTGTCACATGTGGTGGTGGAATTTGAGAAGAATGGGGACAGTTTGATCAGGATAGTGAAGCTGCCCAGGGGCATAGCCTGTGAATGCTAATTCACTTTCTGTAAACAACCTCTGCAGTGTTTGGTGTTTGCATGTATGAGATCAGCCGTCAGTTTTCGCTCAGATCCAGCTCCTGCTGCTGTCTAACTGAGATGAGCAAGCCTCACTTCAGACGTCGCGTGTAACCCAGCTACTTCATTTGTTCATTCTCATCTTTTGCTTTTCTGGAAGGTTTCAGCCAGAGGCTGGGGCCCTGCATTCTGGCTGGCTGATTGGAAACCACGCACATGTAAGGATTGTCCAGCAGCTTTCCTGGGGCCCCTGGTGACAGCTTGCATGCCATGAGAACTGGCACAGACTGTGAGTCACCCACTGTCCTTCCTGAGCTTTGACTTAAGGTAACACGGGCAGACCAATGCATTGTTTCTTTTTCTTTTAAAACAATTTTTTAGAGATGAGGCTTCACTATGTTGCCCAGGCTAGACTTGAACTCCTCACTTCAAGCGATCCTCCCACCTCCCCTCTGTAGTAGCTGGGACGACAACTACTACCCCCAGTGCACCTGGCTTGACACATTCTTTTTAGTCTTTTGAAACTCTTGTACTTTCCAAGATGTGCCTGGAGAGATATTCTCCTCTTAAGTTTAAGACTATAGTTTTCTACTGATTTCCTTTGTTTTCTTGTCCCAGGGCAGAATATTTTGTTCCTGTCGATGGACTGCAGAAGGTGCCCACTCCGCCTCCCCTGCCAGTCTGTCCTGGACTCTCTATCCGTTTTCCTTAGTCTCAGTTCCTCCTTCACCCTCCTCCCCCCTAGGCTTGACTCTTCTCCCTGCTTCCCTCCCCTGTTGGGATTCTGGCCTAGTGGGAGATGGTTTCATCTGAGCATCTGAAAATATGGGGCTTCTTGGTCTTTATATGCACATCTGAGCATGCTACTGAAGGCAGAGGAAGGGAGATCTCTTAGGGAGTCAGCACATGCAAAATGCTGTGCCTTCAGACTGCCTCTGCTATCTCTTATAAGGAGCCTCACACCGCAGGCTGCCCTTTAGCTGTTCCCTCGGAATGCAGCCTTGTTAAGTCACTGCCAGCGTTTCCCCTCTTGGCGTCCCTTTCTCTTACCTAAGTTGTTAACTCCAGACTTTGCTGCTTTCTTAAAGGCTAAAGTAATGGGCAGAGTAAAACCCTGAAATGTTTAGAAGCTATGCAGTATTATATTGTAAACCTGTAAAAATTCTTAACAAAGTTAGTGGCTTGGAAAGATTTTCATGAGAACTTCAGCTAAAAGGCAGTAAAGTAAATGCCTTAAAATAACTAAACTTTGGCTTATAACAAGGCCATTGTTTGGCAGTGTCCACTTTTTAAAGACTTTCCAGAACTTGGAGGAGGAAATGATCCTGAGACAAAGTAGTGATTTAAAAAATGAAGACAGTAAATTAACATTGACATTATTCGCCAACAATTGATTTCTTGTCTTCCAACTTTTTACCCTGCATTCTGAATAAATTGGACCATGTGAGGAACTAGAAGATTAACTTTAGGGTTTTTGTTTGATTGAAATTGGTTTTGCAGAAGTGGAAGTTTGGCAGCATGTATGGAAACCAGTAAATCAGTTTACAGTGTTCTGTGCTTCTTAGTTTATGAAACCCACAAGAATGAGGAAAGGCTGCATGTCTTTGAATGCGAGAGGGCTGAACTAATGTAGGGTTTGCCTTTTCTGGAAGTTTATTTTTACCCTTATTAATTTAGTAGCTTGTAGAGCAGCATGTCCAGACTTTAACTAGTTAATAGTGGCTCCCAAGCGGAGCAAGATTTCAATGCCAATGGTTATTTTTCAGTGGTCTCATAGAGAAAATACTGGGAAATATTCTAAGAATGGTGTAAAATGAAGAGGAACTTGGTAATTTTTTAAAACACTGGCTCAATGAAAGGTAAGCAGCTGGCTTATACACAGTGACAATCTTTACAATCAGATATTGTGCTCTGAACTAGTGCTCTGATGAGGTAGTAGAAGCATGTCTCTATTTTCAATTAAAATGATCCGTTAATGTGGGAATATTTGGAGCATCTGTGTCTTTTCAAATGAACCGAGGTTGATGATCTTTTTTTTTTTTTTTCCTGAGGGGAAGCCCATTTGCGTGGTGGCTTCTGCTGGTAGCATCCGTGCCTGTTTCCCAGCCTGCTGGGGCCCTAGCGAGCTGTCTGACGTCATGTGCTCACACTTGGAGTCAGTCTGAGTCGGCAGTGTGGGAGTTCCTTCCAGAGAGATGTGTTCTTTTCATCTTGAACGGTTCATAGGTTTCTGCAGCAGGCATGGTCTCATTCTCAAACTCAGTGTCCTCACAGCCTTCTTCGACCCCTTCCTCCTGGTATCCCCTTGGATGTTCTGTCCTCCATCCTACCATGTGGCCCTGTCCATCACCTGACATCCATGTTAACATGCTTATGGGTATCACTCGAATAGCTGCCTTCACAGCAGGCTCTTGCTGCTGTGGATTTGAACAAGTATTTGTAGAGGAGTCAAGGCAGGCTACCTTGATCTGCAAACACACCAGGGCTGTCTAGAGCCGTGTCACTGGACCGCTGTGCTGGTGTCTCCTGGGGGCTTGCTAGAAATGTGGAGGCTGGGCATGGTGGCTCACATCTGACATCTTAGCACTTTGAGAGGCCAAGGTGGGATGATCTCTTGATCCCAGGAGTTTGAGACCAGGCTGGGCAACATAGCAAGATCCTGATTCTACAAAAATTTTAAAAATTAGCTGGGCCTGGTGGCGTGCCTACCTGTGGTCACAGCTGCATGGGAGGCTGAGGTGGGAGGATCACTTGCACCCAGGAAGCAGAGCCTGCTATGAGCTGTGATGGCTTCACTGTAATCTAGCCTGGGTGACTCTGTCTCTTAAAAAAAAAAAAGAAAAGGAAAAAAAGAAAAGGAAATGTAGAACCTTGGGGCTCACTACAGATGTGTAGAGTCTGAATTGGCCGGGTCGAGAGGGCAAAGTATGCTCATTCCAGGCCTATTTGCATTACCGCGTACAAGTGTATCACAGCACTGGAAGCCAAGGCAAAGGTACTTTAGCAGTAGAATGTGTTTTCATTAAGTTATTTCAGAGTACTGGATCCAGGACTTTATTTGCAAAGTTTATGCATAGATGATACAGATGGGGTGAGTTCTGTTTGGCTAGAGCGGAACGCAGTTAGCTGCTTTCTGCTTTCTGGACCCTGCATGGTTGTGCTGCGAGGGATCCTTCCTCAGGGCGTCGGCAGGTTCCACTGGGAGGCTAGAACTCTGCAGGAGCGGAGACCACAGCCAGCACTAAAGAAGTGATCTCCGACAGAAGGGAAGAGAAAATGTATTTCAAATAATGAGACTAAGTATTGTTTTTAGAAATTAAAAAGTTATACATGTGATATGTATGTGTGTGTGTATTTAAATACCACAACCCAGAGTGTGTTTGTGTACATATGTATTTGGATATTATCTGTGTATATATGCATACATGTGTATATATTGCATTTGAAATGTGTGAAAGTACACAGTGACTACTACTATGGGGGATTTACAGAGGAAAGATCAAACATAGTTTAATGCAGGAGAACGACCAATAATATATGTTTATTATTGGCTCAGTTTACCTAAACAACAACTAAACACATACACCAGTGAGCAGTAAACATTTTGCCATTCAGAAATGCTGGGAAATAGGGTGTCATGATTTTTAAACCATTCTAGTTAATATAGAACTGTCCTATTATACCATTGACACTTAAATAATGAGACACTAATGAGGCTTAGCTAAGACTCAAGTGACTGTAACCAAAATGATTTCTTGCTGCTGATGTAGACGACTGTAGGATCGTCCGTTTCTTTGGCATCGTGACGTTAGGCGTTCAGTGCCTGTGTGAAAGCGAAGGGTGGAGAGGGACCCTCTGAGCCTGTAGAAGGCCCATTTCCCAATTCCCACTGGGGGGCTTCCAGCGCACTTTCTGGGTACTTAGTTCACGAGGTCTTTCTGAGTCTGCCGAAGGAGATCTTAGCTACCAATGAAGACCAAAGAGTCCGGGTCGAAGGCCTCTTCTCAGTGTTCTTCCCCTTGTGATGTCCTCAGCATCTGACACAGGGCCTGGCATGTTCACTATCTGATAAGCCCCTGTTGCGTGAAGTCCTTGGATGCCGATAGCGTTCCCTGAGGTTGGCCTTGTCCTGTCTTCCTGTAGATGGCTCTGGAATTTTTGACGCGCAGGAGGTGGGGCCTCTGAACTTTGCTGCCTGAGCACTTGAGCCAAGAGAGTGTTAGTTGACATTAGGCACATAGACTACTTTTGCTTTGACTGACAGATCTTGGTTGAAGGGAGAGGGTGGGAAAAGCTGAACCAGCCCTGGTACAGGGACTGCTCCCAGCAAGTCAGTTTCCACCCCACCCTCCTGTTCAGTGCTTTTTTTTTTTTTTTTTTTTTAAGACGGAGTCTTGCTTTGCCAGGCTGGAGTGCAGTGGCACAATCTCAGCTCACTTCAACCTCCGCCTCCCAAGTTCAAGTGATTCTCCTGCCTCAGCCTCCCGAGGAGCTGGGACTACAGGTGCCCGCCACCATGCCTAGCTAATTTTTGTATTTTTAGTAGAGATGGGGTTTCACCGTGTTAGCCAGGATGGTCTCGATCTCTTGACCTCGTGATCCACCTGCCTCAGCCTCCCAAAGTGCTGGGATTACAGGCGTGAGCCACCACACCTGGCCCTCAGTGCTGACTTTGAGGGATGCTCCTGACCTGTGTGTGGCAGCTTCTCGGGATCTGGGTTGCCTTGGTCCATCCAGGTAGAAATCCCCTAGAGGGTTGTCGTGGGACTCAGGTCTTTGAAGAGACTGGGCACTTGAACTGTGCCCCAGCAATGGCTGGAGTTGGTGCTCTGTGCTCCAGAAGAGGGGACTTGCCGGGTGGCCATCGCCATTCCTCGTTCGTTCCCGGCAAGCAAAATTGGACCACTTTACTGTTGCATCTGGTTTGAAGAGACTTTCATTTCTATTTGGGGAGAAGAACACTCAAACACAGCGAGACAGCTGCCAGACGGTGCCTGGCTTTCGCCTCCGTCTCGCTCCTCCTGGCCGCGTTAGTGTCCCTGGGTATCACCCCATGCCGCGTGCTCCGTGTGTGTTCCTCGAGTCTGAAAGGCGCTGATGAAATGCTTGCTGCAGCTTTGTTAGGACACAGGCGGTCATGCTTTAGGCTGCTGCGGGGACAGAGGCATTATGCAGCCTGTAGGAGCCATGGCCAGTGCATGGTCACTCTGCATGGCAGCCTTGTAGACCCAGCTGGGACACTTCAGGGACAGCTGGAGACCTCCTGTTGCTCTTGACTGGGGTTACCATGACCGCTGGCTCTTCACTGAGGCCAGACTCAGTGAGTGCAAATTCCTGGTGCTGGCCGATGAGGCCCTAGGAAAGACACACCTATGGTCAGTCTATCTTGGCTTCAATTTACTCAGAATAATGTAGTCCTGTGAGAGAGAGAGAAGCTAGGGAGCTGTGGTGCATCAGCTAGTAAAGATGTTAGAAAATTGTCAAAACAAAAACGATGTGGCATTTACAGGTTGAATGCATGAATGAATGCACACGTGCATTTTATGATGTGACACTGTCCCTGATGCAAAAATCAGGTGGATTACTGCATCTGTGGTGATGGGGTGGGTCCATCTGCAATGTTTCTGAAAAAAGCATCATAAAGCAAGGTTGGTTTTGGGAAGGGTGCCTTTCTTTTCTATTTCATATGTCACCAGCTGCTCCGTGTGTTTTCTGTCCCATTATGATTTTCCTGAGATGGCTCTTCACTCTGTCTCTGGGCCTCCTTGTGTTTAATTTATTTGTTTTTGAGACAGGGTCTCACTTTGTTGCCCAGGCTGGAGTGCAGTGGTGTGATCACAGCTCACTGCAGCCTCAAACTCCTGGGCTCAAGAGATCCTCCCGCCTCAGCTTCCTGAGCAAATAGGACTATAGGTGCGCACCACCACATCCGGCTAATATTTTCTTTTTTATAGAGACAGGATCTTGCTATATTGCTCAGGCTTGTCTTGAACTTAAGCGATCCTCCCACCTTGGCCTCTCAAAGTGCTGGAATTCCAGGTGTGAGCTGCCGGACCCAGCCCCTTGTGTTTAAATGGCTCTGCTTCCCAGGACCCAGCCACCAGCTGGAGTGAGTCCTGCTCCGCAGAAAGGCCAGAAGCCTGCGGCCAGGCTTCTCTTCAACTTTTGCCCAAACAAATTTCCCATCTTCCTTTACCTTAGAGAGTGAGAACACCGTAAAGATGAAGAATAAGCGCGCCTGCTTCCCTTCAGGGTTTTCCATCCTCCAGCCCCTCATGCAGTCCTGTCCTGGTGCAAGGGCGGTGCTGCCTGTCCCTTTTCAGGAGTTCCACCCACTCTGCCTCTTCTTGCTCTGCTTCTTAGGGGCCCATGGCTCACAGCTGTGTCTGGGACGTGTCATTCAGGAGGTGGTTTAGGGTTAGTGAAATCGGCAGCCCCACAGGACCCTGCTGTTGGAAACCCACGTGTGGATGCCCCGATGCCTGGTGCCATAGGGTATGGCGTGTGAGGAGCTCAGCCAGTGCCTTCTCTTCTCTCCTCAGCGAGCGGCTGTGCTTGCTGGCTCTCCTCGGTGGCTTCCTCTTGAATGAACCTTTCTTCTGAAGGCTTGATTTCCTTCAGGGAGGCTTAGTGTTTCTGCTCAGCCTTCTTTCTTGGAGGCCTGGGCTTGATGTTGAGTTGTGTTTGGTGAGGTTATGGAAAAAGCCTGTGTTTACTAGAACAGAGGGAGGAGGCCTGGATGGGGCATCAGGTCTGTCTTTGTGCTGTAACCTGGAGCCGTTGATCTCTTGGCTGGACCTGGGGAGGGGTCGGCCAGTGACCCCTCCAGTTCCCTGCTGGCCCCTACACAGGGGATGCTAAGCAGCAGGTCAGTGGCTATTTTCACAGCTAGAGAGTTAAAGTTATGCTGAAAGGAAGAGGTGAATTTGTTGCAGTTCTCTGCCTCGTGTCATGGAACTGCTGTTTTTAGTTTTTCTTGGCTTGGGTGTGAGAATCCTGCTGCCTGCGAGGCTAAGCATGAGGGAGAAAGCGTGGAGACGATGATCACGTTTGCTGAGTGATTGATGAAGTGGGAATATATCATACAGTCCTGAATGTAGATTTCAGGGGAGTGTGACAGGTTTCTGTAATGAATAAAGTTTTTCTTTTGTACTCTTTTAAGTAATTGTATTGATTTAAATATTTTCAAATATCACTGTTATTAAAAGTAGTCCCTTTGGAATGTAAAATAGACACAATGTTGGGTAGCAGGAACTGTGTATGTGTTGAATTATTATTTTCAACAGAGCTTAAAGTCTTGATTAAAATAGTTAAAAATCATCGGTTTAAAAATGGAGTATCTTAAAGAGCTGGGCATGGTGGTGTGCACATGTAGTCCTAGCTACTGGGGAGGCTGAGGCAGGAGGATCATTTGAGTCCAGGAGTTTGAGGCTGCAGTGAGCTATGATTGTGCCTGTGAGCAGCCTCTGCACTGTAGTCTGGATACCATAGCAAGACCCTGTTTCAAAAAAAAAAAAAAAAAAATCCAGAAGAAATTTTGAAACAGGTTGCCAGGAAATTGGATTGGCATTTTGTTTTAGAATTAGAGCCTGGTCTTTTGACCCATACAGGTTTTGTCACTTTAGTTGGGAAGGAAAGATTTATTGATACTAATGGAAAATTAAAAATGAGTCACAAATTCTTACTTTGGAAATTCTCTTAGGGAGCTTTTTTGTTTTTAACCTTGAACTGTAGATAACTAGATGCCAGAGAAGTGGCAAGGATATTTGACAAAAGTAATAACTACTGAGTGACATTTTAAGCACTGACTCAGGTTCACTGGTAAAATGAAATCAGTGCTGGAGAAGTTGTGCGTTCATTCTTTCGGGGTAGAACATGAAGCCAAATATCTTCAACCTATTTTGAAATTCAGAGCTATGGGCTCTGCTCTGAAGGCTTGAATAAGTTCGGTTGCTGTGGCATTTTTGTGACTAGACATTGGCAAATCATAGTTCTATTACTTTGGCTCACTTAAAAAAATGTTAATAGCAAAACAAGCTGACTGTAGTCAATAATAACTTAATTATATATTTTAAAATTGAAGAGTGTAATTGATTGTTTGTAACTCAAAGGATAAATGCTTAACAGGATGGACACCCCATTCTGCATGATTTACTTATTTCATATTATATGCCTGTATCAAAACATCTCATGTACCCTGTAAATACATATACCTACTATGTGCACACAAAAATTAAGAATAAAAAAAAATGTTAAAGGCCTCCCATGTGCCACATACTCTGCAAAGTGTTAGGGATGCCAGGATGACGGGGATGTGGTTTATGCCCACAAGGAGCTCAAAGTTGAGTAGGAGAATGAATTTCCACTTTTGGTAGATGAGGCAGGGCCTGCTCTAATGTACAGTTGTGTATGCGTTTAGTATATGCATATACGCTTTATATTATGTAACCCATATTTAATTACTAAGTTATTTTATTTATTTATTTATTTTGAGATAGGGTCTTACTCTGTCGCCCATGCTGGAGTGCAGTGGGTCGATCTTGGCTCACTGCAACCTCAGCCTCTTGGGTTCAAGTGGTTCTCATGCCTCAGCCTCCCGAGTAGCTGGAACTACAGGTGTGCACTACCACGCTCAGCTAATTTTTGTATTTCTTGGTAAAGATGGGGTTTCACTGTGTTGGCCAGGCTGGTCTTGAATTCCTGGCATCCTGATCCACCCGCCTTGGCCTCACAAAGTACAGGAATTACAGACATGAGCCACCGTACCTGGCCTAATTACTAAGTTACATTTATCAGTTTTCTGTTGCTGTGTAACAAATTATTATAAACTTAGGAGCTGAAAACAGTACTCATTTGTTATCTCACAGTTTCCATGGCTCCAAAGTCAGGCATGGCTTAGTTGGTTCTCTGGTCAGGCTGTAGTCAAGGTGTTGGCCAGGCTGTGTTCCCATCTGCAGGTTTGAGTACGGAAGAATCCACCTCCAGGCTCATTCATGTTGCTGGCAGAATTCATTGACTTGTAACTGCAGGACTGATGTCCCTGTTCCCTCTGCTTGTCAGCTAGGGGCTGCTCTCAGGTCCTGGGGAGCCCCTGTAGTGCTTTGCCAAGTGGCCCCTCACAGGCCCCATCATGAGGTGGCAGCTCGCTTCTCCAAGCCAGCAAGGGAGTCTGTCACTCCCTCGTTGCGGAGATGGGATCCTATGTAGGTCGCCTGGTGTGGGGAGAAGCATTCTTTGTGGTATTCGGTTGGGTAGAAGCCAATCACAGCTTCCACCTACACTCAAGGGGAGGGAGTTGTACAGGGTGTAAGCAATTTGGGGAGGCACCTTAGAATTCTGCCCACCACAGTACCTTTCTGGTTATTTCATGGACTTCCGTTCCCAAGAAATCTGAGCGTTTGCGTCCTAGGAAGACTGGTGAGAGCAGCCCCAGTGGAGGAATAAAAACTAAGATCTGGAAAATCAGCAGTGGGTTGTTTTCATCTCTCGGCAGGCAGGAAACAGGAGGAGAAAGGAATGTCTGTAGGCTCCCAACACTGATGGGAAGGAGGTGTTTGGCTGGGGTAGAGCTCCGCAGGAATCTCCCAGGCTCCTCTAGCTAGGTGCAGCCGTGTTTTATCCGGCGGTCTTTACATGGGCTGATCACTCAGGAGTGGCATATGGCAGGAGCACGCTTTGGGGTACGAGCCTCCTGGAGAATGAACTGCAGCACACAAGCCAGACAGATGGTGGCTTAGTCCCCCTTGGACAAGAGTGTGTCCTGCACACTGGAGGGCGGGGTGCTGAGAGGCGCTTGTGGTGTCTGAGGCCGAGCTTTGCTGAGTTCACCTGAAACTGCTTTGGAGCTCGAGGCGGTCACCCGAGGATACCCGGCGCTCCACCTGGGACGGTGCGATGCCCACAGAGCATGCTCACTCAGTTGGGATGGGGATGCCAGTGACAGGTTGTATGGAATGGACAAAATCTGAAGCACCAGCTGGGAGGACACTCTCCTAACAGGATGGTGGGCAGGTAAAGGCAGCCTTGCAGGCAGAGTCACGAACGTTACCATCCCAGCAGTGTCACTGCTAGAGGGCTTGCCTCTTGCATGAAATCAGACATGTACTTCAGCAGAGGAATCACTGGGGCCTGCCCGTCTTAGGTGGGCCCATGTTGTCTTGAGACTGGATTGTCGTGAAAGAAGATGGTCTTTTCACAGCTTTTAGAGTGTGTATGAATTTTAAGAAGACCAGTCCAACAGGGATACTATCTGTTATTTGGCCTCTCATCAAAGAGGAGGCCCGTGCCTCTGCAGGAACAAGCGTGTGTCCTTTGACAGATGAGGACTCGGTGCCCCTGTGGCTGAGTGGAGGCAGAGGGGGATTTTGTCCCAGTTTGGTAATTCTGTGCTGTAATTCTTCTCTCTTCCTTCCCTTTATTACTTGATGCCTATTATTGCATTTTTATTGTATTCATTTTGATATTTATGCCTCTTCTCGTGACAGCCCTCAAATATTTAACCGTTTTTGAAACTTGAGAGGGGGACACACAAAAAGAAACATGGCTCACAGAAGTTCTTCATCTTTCTTTCTAGCGGTTCAAGCTCTACGTTCGTGACATCAAACCTCCTGTTGGGCCATTTCCGAGAACTCCCATCAGTTTCTGTATAGTGTAAAAGGTAAGTGGAACTACCTGTGACTGTTCTTTGTGATGATGTCTGGGAAGCAGAGCTTGTCGCGGCAGGAGCTGCTCTGCAGTGGTGGACCTGTCTGGCTGCGTTTGTTTTGACAAGGGTGTGCCTCATTTGTGTGTTTCTTCTTTGGGGCTGGATGTTAATGGCTGGGGCTTGGGTATCTATTCACAGGAGAAGCTTGGGTGACACCTGTGTGTTTTCAGAGCCAGCCCTGGTGGGGGACAGTCAGTGGCAGAGCTGGGAGATGCCCAGAGCCCCCTACCTGGCATGCCAGCGTCAGCCTCTGGCCTCAGGATGCCCTGCTCCGCTCGAGACGCCATGTTTTCTCAGTTCATCTGTGATTTTAGTGATGCTTATTCTGTCTCATTGTCAGGCTTCACTTGATGTCAAAGAACATGAAGTGAAGAAATACATGAGAATTTTCAGGAAGGTAAGACATTCTATAAAATATAAGGTCCATTTTTTCCCCTATATTTTTAATGTGCCTGGTGGTGGGACTCACTGCTTATGGGAAATCCCTTTCTAGAATGTAAGCCTTATGAGGGCAAGGACCTCCCTCTCTCCCGCTTGTCTTCCTTCCTTCCATTTATTTTTTCTTCAGGGTCTAGAACAGTGCCTGCAGTGTCAGGAGCTCGATAAAACTTTTGGCAAATGAAACAACTTGATGAGGAATCCCCCCTGAAGCTCTTGGAGCATAACCCAGCCTTTTCCTTTCTGGTTGCTGTTGGCAGCAGAGGAGGCACCTGGAGAATCCAGGAGGATCTGCGGTGCTTCCTTGCTGAGGCACACAGACCCTGGAATGTAAACGGACTTTTTACAGTTGGGTGCAAAGCAGTATGCATGGCAGAGCAAACCACGCCTGGGTTCTGTGTGGGGGCAGCTCCTCCACTGCTGAGCTCGTGTGTTTCTCTCCTCTCTCCTGAGTGAATTTCATGCCCATTCGATTGGCTCTCGGGAAGCTGGGGTGGAAAGAGCTCACGGGGAACACCCAGACCGCACGCCCTGTGGATGTTCAGTGACTGACTAAATGCTTGTTATTCACACGATCCCTTTATTAACCTGACAGAACAGCACGGTGTTTGAAAATCCCTGCTCTTCGCTGGCTTGGTGGGTGTGGAGGAGCTGTTTTTCTTCCATCGTTTGGCACACCCACCGCCAGCTTGAAGTGGGCGGCGGCAGCGCCTCTCTACCAGGGCTGACAAAAGCGTGGGTGCAGTTTCATTTCTCTTTTATTGTCTCAAATACAGTTGCCATTGAATTGACCCACCAAAAACTAGCACTGTCTTCAAGTAGAATTTTACTAGGTAGCGGAACACCACTGGACTATGCCCCCGAAGACTGAAACTTGAGTTACAACATTTCAGCAAAAGTAAAAATAATTCTTGCAAATGACATAAGTATCTGATTTTCCCCCTTATGTGGGGTTACTTCACTCATCAATTAGTTTAAGCAACTTTCAAAATTGGTAATGGAAAACTTTGTCTTGACTGTACTGGTATATGTGGATTTTAAATTAAATACAGAGCTACGTTGCTTCTCCTGATAATCAGAGCAGCTAAAGAAGAAATCACTCTCTCTGCAGAACTGCATGGCGCTTCATCGTCATGGGCAATTTTCAAGCACAGACTTAGATTGCGAGGCGTCGTAAGAACTTTCACACCTCTGAAATAGGTTCTTACAGCTGACTGTCCTGGAATTTATATTTGCTCTGTTACTTGCAAAATTTTGTCCCTTAAGCAGCTCACAGCTGGACTGTGAGACATTCCTAAGAGCTGATAAAATGGACAGGTGGTATTGCCTTCTTCTGCTTTCTGTCTGCTTGCCTGGGAGGGCCCAAGGAGGCCTAGAGCTTTGCATTAACTGCAGGATGTGCCTGTCTCCTTGTACAGTGCATTTATTTGGACTTGGTTTTAAAATGCAGCCTGGTCCCCGTGTTTAGGTTGTTATTAAATGCACTTTTGAGTTTTTCCCTCCTCGATGAATCTGAAAACATATGCCCTTGCCATATGGCATTTGTGTGGGGAACTCAGAAGCCACAGACCTTGGGTTGAGTTCTGGCGTGGTAACTTTCATTCACTTTGTTACCTTGGCAAGTCCTAACCCTCTATGAGTCTCAGCTTTTCTCATCTTTAAATGGGATAATATTTATCTCATGGAATTACTTTGAAGATGCCTAATTCAGCATTCCATGCACAGTTGTCACTCAACAACATGTTGGCTGTTATTTTCCACCCTAATGCTGGCTTTCTGCTGTGATCTGTGTGCTGGGGGGATTGGAGGAAAATAGCAGAGGTCCTGCTCTCTCTGTCCTCTTTCAGGACTACGGAAGTTTGCTAAGGAATTTCACACGGCATCCTGCTGGAGCGTGTGGGGGAGTGCTGCTGATGTGATTAAGCACAAAGGCACTGGGGTGTGGGCAAAGAAATCGTTAATTCAGGCTCCCTGCACCATTCCCTGACCTCCGCATAAGACAATGCAACCTCAGACTGAGATCTGGCTGGCTGTCAGCACAGACTGGAAAGGTGCAGCTGGAGAAAACTCCACCTCTCTTTTGGTTTTCTTCTTGGTCCTTAAGGGATCTGAAGGCACCGGTGCAGACCAGGGACCATGCGGATGTCTTCCAGTGTGAGACCAGTGGTCCCTGTGGGGAGACACACTGGAACAATGAAAAAATAACCTTAGACCCAGGCAATGCATCCCGACCTGAACTTCTATCTTTGCTCAACTTAAACTTTTAAGGTAAAATCAAAGAGGACCAATAGTACTGGGAGAAGCAATCATTACCTTTGAATATAGGTCCCTGCTGTCTACACTGGTAAATAGAGTCCTGCTTATTTTCACCAGATGTGTGTATAAAGTGATCTTCGGCACCGTGCAATAAAACAGATTAACTCGTGAAAATGTTATCAAACAAAAAGAATTGGAATCCCAGCACTTTGAGAGGCTAAGGCAGGAGTATCGCTTGAGCACAGAAATTTGAAACCAGCCTGGGCAACATAATGAGACCTCAGCTCTACTAAAAAATCAAAAAAATTACCTGGGCCTGGTAGCTCATGCCTGTGGTCCCAGCTACTCAGGAGGCTGAGGCGGGAGGATCACTTGAGCCTGGGAGTTTGAGGCTGCAGTGAGCTATGATCATGCCACTGCACTCTAGCCTGGGCAGTACAGCAAGATCCTGTCTCCAATCTCGCCCCCCACCCCCCTTAAAACAAAAACAAAAACAAAAAATACCCACAAAAGACAATTGGAGTTGTCATGTGAATGACCATCTAATGCTGGGGGCTTCTAACTTGAGGAGGACTGAAACTCAGCCTTGAAGGTGGTTCCTGCAGGGGGTGCCCCGAGGTTTCCCACCTGCATGGGCAGTGAGGAAGCTGTGGGTCAGAGCCTCTGCTGGCCTTTCAGGTTGCTATCAGAGAAGTGACACCAAGGTGGCCAGTGCTGGGATCCTGGGAGGGATCCCAGGTTTGGGGGTTCTATTCAGGGGTCTCCCTTGGCTTCTGAAAGAGTTTCTGAGTTCTTCAGCCTTATTTGGGACCCCTCTCTGTGTCTCCCATGTCTCCTCTTACCTCCTGTCTCCTCCCGGACCTCTGTCTACCCAGCATCAGGGGACTGGAGTCTGAAGCTCCATCTCACCATTGTCCCCGATTCTTCAACTTTAAGGTTGTATTAGTCCGGATTCATGCTGCTGATAAAGATATATCCGAGACTGGGAAGAAGAGGTTTAATGGGACCTAACAGTTTCGCATGGCTGGGGAGGCCTCAGAATCATGACGGGAGGCGAAAGGCACTTCTTACATGGCGGCAGCAAGAGAGAATGAGGAAGAAGCAAAAGCGGAAACCCTTGATAAACCCATCATATCTCATGAGACTTATTCACTATCATGAGAATAGTATGGGAAAGACTGGCCCCCATGATTCAACTACCTTCCCCTGGGTCCCTCCCATAACACGTGGGAATTCTGGGAGATACAAGTCAAGTTGACTTGTGGGGACACAGCCAAACTCTATCATCCTGCCCCTGCCCCCTCCAAATCTCACATCCCCACATTTCAAAACCAATCTTGCCTTCCCAATAGTCCCCCAAAGTCTTAACTCATTTCAGCATTAACCCAGAAGTCCACGGTCCAAAGTCTCATTTTAGGTAAGGCAAGTCCCTTCTGCCTGTGAGCCTGTAAAATCAAAAGCAAGCTAGTTACTTCCTAGTTACAATAAGGGTACAGGTATTGGGTAAATACAGCTGTTACAAATGGGAGAAATTGGCCAAAACAAAGGGGCTACAGCGCCTATGCAAGTCCAAAATCCAGCGAGGCAGTCAGATTTTAAAGCTTCAAAATGATCTCCTTTGATCCCAGGTCTCACATCCGCGTCACACTGATGCAAGAGGTGGCTTCCTGTGGCCTTGGGCAGCTCCACTCCTGTGGCTTTGCAGGGTACAGCCTTCCTCCTGGCTGCTTGCACATGCTGGCATTGAGTGTCTGTGTCTTTTCCAGGCACACGGTACAGGCTGTCTGTGGATCTACCATTCTGTGGTCTGGAGGATGGTGGCCCTCTTCTCCCAGCTCCACTAGGCCATGCCCCAGTAGGGACTCTGTGTGGGGGCTCCCTAGCAGAGGTTCTCCATGAGGGCCCCGCCCCTGCAGCAAACTTTTGCCTGGGCATCTAGGCATTTCCATACATCTTCTGAAATCTAGGCGGAGGTTCCCAAACCTCAATTCTTGACTTCTGTGTACCCGCAGGCTCAACACCATGTGGAAGCTGCCAAGGCTTGGGGCTTCCACCCTCTGAAGTCACAGCCTGAACTGTATGTTGGCCCCTTTCAGCCACTTCTGGTGTGGCTGGGACACAGGGCACCAAGTCCCTAGGTTGCATACAGCACGGGGACCCTGGGCCCAGCCCACAAAACCACTTTTTCTTTCTGTGCTTCTGGGCCTGTGATGGGAGGGGCTGCTGTGAAGGTCTCTGACAAGGCCTGGAGACATTTCCCCCATGGTCTTGGAGATTAACATTAGGCTTCTTGCTATTTATGCACATTTCTGCAGCCAGCTTGAATTTCTCCTCAGAAAATGGGTTTTTCTTTTCTATTGCATAGTCAGCCTGCAAATTTGCCAAACTTTTATGCTCTGCTTCCCTTATAAAACTGAATGCCTTTAACAGCACCCAAGTCACCTTTGGATGCTTTGCTGCTTAGAAATTTCTTCCACCAGATACCCTAAATCATCTCTTTCAAGTTCAAAGTTCCACAAATCTTTAGGGCAGGGGCAAAATGTTGCCAGTCTCTTTGCTAAAACATAGCAAGAGTCAGTTTTGCTCCAGTTCCCAACAAGTTCCTCATCTCCGTCTGAGACCACCTCAGCCTGGATTTTATTGTCCTTATTGCTATCAGCATTTTGGGCAAAGCCATTTAACAAGTCTCTAGGAAGTTTCAAACTTTCCCACATTTTCCTGTCTTCTTCTGAGCCCTTCAAACTGATCTGATTTCTGCCTGTTACCCAGTTCCAAAATCGCTTTCACATTTTCGAGTATCTTTTCAGCAATGCTCCACTCTACTGATACCAATTTACTGTGTTAGACCATATTCACCCTGCTGATAAAGACATACCCGAGACTGGGAAGAAAATAGGTTTAATTGGACTTACAGTTCCACATGGCTGGGGAGGCCTCAGAATCATGGCTGAGGGCAAAAGGCACTTCTTACATGGCGGCAGCAAGAGAGAATGAGGAAGAAGCAAAAGCAGAAACAAACCTATCAGATCTCGTGAGACTAATTCACTATCACGAGAATGGCACAGGAAAGGCCCTCATAATTCAATTACCTTCCCCTGGGTCCCTCCCACGATATGTGGGAATTCTGGGAGATACAATTCAAGTTGAGATTTGGGTGGTGACACAGCCAAACCAAATCAAGGGTTAAGAGTGGCATTGAGAAAATCAGAAATGCAGCAAGGGCATCAGGGATGCCGAATGCCCTTGTTCATAGTTTGGATTAGAGAATGCCAGCCCGCAGGAAGAAAGTCCTGTGGTGGGAACACCACTTTCAGAGGTGGGAAAGAGAAACTTGCCACCTCTGCCACTTCTGCCCATGGCCTGAGACCTGGGCCTCGTCTCCGCCTGCTTGTTGGATTCTGTCTTCTGTGATTAGAGTTTATTAGTTTCTCATCAAGCAGACCTGTGGAGTCATATGGGATAAATACTTTGACGCTTTGCTTTAAACTCAAATGCGCTAGCAGCTCCGTCAGTTCATGCCTAGCACAGCATTGTCAAACTGCTAAAAAGCCAGCAAATTTTCCACCTAAAATTTTGTGGGGGAGGCCAGGGTGGGGGATGTGGGGAAAAGATGTAAAAATAAACCCTCAGATTCTGGGTTGCTTGGTGGCGTGTGTATTTTTCCGTGGTGCGGGAGGTTAGAAATAGCATTGCTTTTTATGGGATTCTCAGCAGCAGCTTGAAAATTTGGCTTTGAGGGTTTGGTCTCCCTGTGTGGGTGAGGTGAGTCCTCTGGTGCGGTTTGGGGGGCAGTGCACCCCGGCACCTCCCTGTCCGTTTTCCGCCTTCCTGCCCCTGCTCGAGGCCACCCGGCTGAACTGTGCTCGAGTGTGAAACACGCTTTGCCAAGGTCAGGTTCCTGAGATGACTCGCCCGTGGCAGCTGGTGCCAGTGTTAACAGACTGCATCGCAGCAGTCCCCATAAGTCACATCAGTGCATCTGTGAGGGCAGTCGCAGGGAGGGGCGTCCTTTGGGGATGTGGCATGTCGGACGGGCTGTGCCTCTCAAGCCGATGTGAGACGACCTCCCCTTGACGTCCTGACATTGGTTGGGGGCGTGGGCTGCCCTTTCAAAGAGAGTCCTGAGGGATTCTTGAAATTTGTTATATAGTTCTTACAAATGGAGGGAGGTTGCAGCGTCCCTCTCAAGTGCAGTACAGAAGGGAAATGTGAAGGAGACAGGCACTGGGACAGTGTTTGTAAGCCCCAGGGGCCCAGGGGCATCTGTGAATTCCTTGAAATGTTGCCAGTTCCTGGGGAGAATGCCAGGGCTTTGATAGGATTCTCAGGAGGGTTTTGACCTCCAGAAAGGGTTAAGAGCGCTTGCAGTGGAGCACAAGGTGTGTGGTTCATTTGGCTTGGGGCAGTCACTTCAGTGATGGTCAGATTGGAGGTGTCATGAGTGGGCAGAGGGTGACATGGACAGGCTTGCCGAGGACAGTCAGGGGACAGGATTCTGTTGTCAATTGTGTAACTTAACATGGGGGCCATTGGAGGTGTCTGCTGGGCTTTTCCTTTGTAGGCTTTCTTCTTGAAATTCATATAATATTTTAAAGTTGGCGTGCTTCCTGCAGGAGGCTTCGTGGCGATGCTGGGTTAGCTTAGTGAGCTCAGTGCTTGGGAGAGGGTTCCGCTGTGCACAAGGGGTCTGGGGTCTGTCTGCTTAGCCTGACGCTTTAACAGTTTCCCTCTTTTTGTCCTGGGATCTGGTTTGCTGGGGCTGTCCACATTTTTCCATGTCTTTCTTGAAACTCGGGGGTTGTGGTAGGGAAGTCAAGGCTGCACCCTTGTTAGAGAATGGTGGGGGAAACTCAAGCCAGTCCTTCAACTCAGCTTTCACAGCACACTGTTAACTTTGTTTCTCAAACTTTTTGTCCCTTTAAAAAAAAAAACTGTGGTAAGATATACATAATGTGGAGAAGTTGGAACCCTTGTGTGTTGCTGGAAAAAATGTAAAATGGTTCAGCTGCTATGGAAACAGTATATTTTAACCATTTTTAAGCGTACGGTTCTGTGGCATTAAGTACATTCACGTTGTGCAACCATCACCACCATCCATTTCCAGAACTCTCTCCATTTTCCCAAACCAAAACTGTGTACCCATTAAACATTAACTCTGCATTCCCTCTCCCTCCAGCCGCTGACACCCATGGTTCTACTTTCTGTCTCTATGATTTTGACTGCTCTACATACCTCATAAGTGGAATCATGCAGTATTTGTCCTTTTGTGTCTAGTGTATTTCACTTAGCATAAAGTCTTCAGGGTTCACACACATTGGAGCCTGTCTCAGAATCTCCTTCCATTTTAAAGCTGACTCGTATTATGTTGTCCTTGGAACAGGAAGACGAGAGCTAGAGATACAGTTGGAAAAGAAAGTTAGGGCCAGACTATAGAGTTTTGTTATTTATTTATTTTTAGAGACAGGGTCTTGCTTTGCCACCCAGGCTGGAGTGCAGTGGCACAATCATAGCTCACTGCAGCCTCAACTTACTGGTTCAAGCAATCTTCCTGCCTCAGCCTCCTGAGTAGTTGGGAATACAGGTGTGTGTCACCATGCCCAGCTAACTTTTAAAATGTTTTGTAGAGATGAGGTCTCACCGTGTTGCCCGGGCTGGCCTCGAACTCCTGGCGCCATGAGGTTTTGAATGCTCTGCATAGATTATCCCATACGATGTGGGAACCACTGCACTTTTCAGAGGAGACAGTGTCATTAGATGCGTGTTTAGGAAGCTGAGTCTGGTGGCCGAGGGTGGGAGTCAGTGGAGAAGGAGACGGAAGCTGAGAGGGCCAGCCAGGAAGGACAGTGAGGAGCTGTCCCTGGCCTGGGGGACAGGGCCTGAGCTGAAGCAGCAGCTGTGAAGAAGAGGCCTGGGGTGGAGGGATCCGTGCGCCGATTGTGTTGGTAGCTGGAATGTGCAGGGCAGGTGGGGCAGAAGGTGGATTGCAGAGTGACTTTTGGGCTTCAGTCTTGGGTAAAGAGAAGGTGGTCTGAGTGGAGACAGCAGCCTAGGAGGTGGCGCTCACTCCGAGTGGAGAGCCTGGACTAGCCCATGTGGCTGGATGCGTCTGGAGGGCAAATGTGGGGAAATGACTGGAGATTGGCTAGAAAGCAGTCAGGCTGGGAGAAGTCACCACACACAGAGACTTGGTGTCACCCGCAACAGCACAATCCCCACCAGGACGTAGAGGAAATAAGAAAGCAGCCCTCTGGAGAGCAGGAGATGTCTGCAAATATCTTAGTATATCTTTCTATGAAATACTGTCCCATAAAGTACAGAAAGATACACTCAGATGTCTTGATCTTGGTGCTGTAATGACATTTATTATAGTATAATCAGGATGATCTGTTCTGTTACCAAGTTTTTGTTTGTTTTTCATGATTTTTCAAAAAACAGTTGTTAACACTTTTTAACGTTTAGCCCAGGTAGGAGGATCACTGAAGGCCATGAGTTTAAACAGTAAGGTGGAAATGAGTTTGCCTTCTGTATCTCTTGAGTTGTATCTGATAAAGAGAAACTACCCGGTACTTCCCTTTGGAGAGTGGGTGCAGGGTGGGGACATCCTCTGGATAAGTAATTGGCTGGTGACTACGACGGCGCCACCCTATGGTGTGGGCTTCTGTACCCTTCTCCACTGTCTGCCCTCAGGTTATGGGGCGGGGCGGGGGGTGCCCAAATTCTTATTCCTACACTCTTCTGATTTCACATTGAACTTAGTGTGGATGGATGGAGAGAGAAACACTTATTATGAGGATTGGATTTAGTCCCAGTTGAAACCTGGTAATCATATATTTATTTCAGAGAAAATGCAAGTAATTAATATCAGCTTCCTACAATTTAGAATAATTAATGGAAGACTGACTAGAAAATACTGACATTGGTTCAATACAGAGAAAAACGTTAAAAACCTTATCTCACAAGAGGCAAAGACATTAAGGCAAAATGTACCTGCATAACTAGTTTTAATTTAGTAATTTGGGTGTTTAGGTATTTTTAGAAAATCTCATATAAACGTAGAAGCCGTCAGATAAATGACCAGATGCTACTATTATCCTCTCCAAAGTGATCACTCTATTCCGTGAAGAAGGTGAAATGGGAACAATTACTAATTTGTATTCCTTTCACATTTCGAACTGAGGATTTACTTCTGTAGTAATCCTAATTGTAATATTTGGGTGGTGGTTTTAATCAGTAAAATGTCTGGCAGTTTTATAATCCTCTAGATAAATGTGAGTTGAATGTAATGCAGAATGAAATAGGCAAATGTCCCAACCTCAACTTCAGGTGAATAAAGGAAAATGATATCCTTTTAGCCACCTTCCATTAGCTTAGCCAAAATTACACTGATAAAGGTCTCTTCCCTATCTGTTTAAAGGACACGTGTATTGAAACTGAAAGATTAGTTTAGCTATCCATATTAGAGTTGTTTATATTAAAATTGTGTCCAATTTATAGTAAAGAAAAATTTAGTTGCTAATAGGACCAGATACACAACTTTGGCTATTTCAAGTTAAAATATTGCTGAAAAGTACTATTTCAACAATCTAAAAATAATCTGTAAAGGTGTTAGCGCAATATAGTGACTGTGAAAGAAAAGCCATGCAGAAGTCACTCTGCAAGGTGAGTCATGGGGCCACAGTAGCAGCCCCGCAGACCGTGGTCACTCTGCAAGGTGAGTCATGGGCCACGGTAGCAGCCCTGCAGACTGTGGTCACTCTGCAAGGTGAGTCACAGGGCCATGGTAGCAGCCTCGCAGACCGTGGTCACTCTGCAAGGTGAGTCACGGGCCACGGTAGCAGCCCCGCAGACCGTGGTCACTCTGCAAGGTGAGTCACGGGGCCACGGTAGCAGTCCTGCAGACCATGGCAATTGACCGCACCTTCTGCACTGTGATGACACCTGCAAAGCATGAGGACCTCCTGATATGACTGTCCTACTTAGAAGCACTTAAAACACCACCTAGAAAAGAAATGAACAAGCACAGAGCTTTGGCAGGAGAACTTAGGCACTGTGGAAACAGCCTCATCCAAGCCCCAAGCCTTCAGGCATTTTGACATCTGGGGACTTTTAGAAACACCAGTCAGGCCTCATAAGGAGCTGGGACTCTGTTCCTCTTTGCAACAATTCAGAAGGCTCCACTGCTTGGTATTTTCCACATGGCTGTAAGGGTCCCAGCACTAGAGCTGTTTAGCAGTTGTTTTGAATATGCTCTTGTGTCAGTCTTCTGAGTTCTAAAAGTAAAATTGTTCAGTTCCAGCACGCATAATGGTTTAGTTCCTAGGGACTTAAATCACATCATACTCACTTTCTCATTTGTCTCATTGCATAGGTGTATAAACTGAGGAAATGAGAGATTACATGAGGCCTAGACTATTTGTGGTGACTAACAGTGTTAAAGGGAGTAAAAGCATTTTGTAGATTGCAGGACATTGAACTGTTCAAGGATTCATAAGTGTGTAAATATAAGTAGAATTTAGTACTATATGGCCAGTTACTTGACTAATCACTTAACACGAAATCTTCAGGAGTGTCGTCTGTCTTTAATTTACAGTTGAACAAAAACACCGACTCCATCTTTTGGGAGCTTCAGTGAAGAAAGCATAAATAAGACTGTGATGAAGTTTGCTAGTTGGCCACTGTCATACTTTGCAAAGTAAAAGAGAGATGAGTCATTGCTAAAATTATGGGGCCGTCTGTCTCTATGCTCAGCCACAGACCCAGCTGTGTCCAGTCCTGAGCCATTGGGACTGCCGTGGAGAGATGGGAGGTGGAGAGAACAGCTGGGTTGCAGAATGCCAGATGTAAATTCCTTCTTGCGAAGTTGGGTGCTCGAGCTTCTAGAGGTGAAGACTTGTCTTCAAGAATAGGCTTCCTCCTACATGAAGAATGATCCCACCATATCTCAGCCTTCCTCGTGATATTGGGGGCTCCTGGAAGAGGTTCAGCAGCCTCTAGGAGAACCATGGGAACATTCTGGATGTTCCGGTCAGGACAGCAGATTCCTGCCCTTCCCATACCCTGTTGGGGAGTTTTACTGTGTGGGCAGACGTGGTGGGCTCAGTAACTGTGTGGGGCTGTACCCTGTGGGGAGACCTCAGTCCTCCCATCTGAGCACAGCCGGAGGAGCCGGCAGGGCCTGGGTAGTTGGTGCCTCCCCTTTGCTGATGGGGCACCCGTTCTTCCCCCTGGTTATTGTCAAACTAGATGATTCTGTTTCCCCATAATTCTCAGGGTCCTCAGTGCCTTGATCCTTGAAGAGGAAGAGGGGCCGGGGATTCCTTCCTGTCCCTGGTTTTCCATAGAAAAGTATCAGTTAACCCTTTACATACCTAAAATGTTTGGCCTGCAGACAGCTTCAGAGTTTGTAGCAGCCTCCTGTCCATTAATCGTTGTTTATATCTTAAGCATTCTCCAACTATCTCAATATATCTTAACTTATTCTGGGTAAAATGATCCTGAACCATAGAACCCTAAATTATGCACTTTTTGCTTGGCTGGAAGAATTGATAGCTATTGAAATTTTCCACTAATTTGCTTTCTTCATTTGCTTGTTTTTCTTTCTTTATTCTTCAGACAGGTATTCTTAAAAAAAAAAAAAGATCTGCGTTTGTTTTAGGCATTTTTTGGCACCTGCTTCTTGCACATGTAAAAAATTAGGGTATCTTAAAAGAGTTTTGTTGTTTACCTTCCGATGTGTGAGCTACTCCTGATTTGTGGATTTAGTGAGATATAAAACTAAAGTAGAAGTCAGGTGCTGGTGCATTCTCAGAAGTTAGATTATACCAGAAGAACAGAAACACCTTTTATCCATTAATTTAAATCACAGTTCATTTATACCAGACTTTGCCTCTAAGATCATTGGCCTATAAGAATATCTGAGGGTGCAGTCTACATAAGGACCACACTTTCAACCCCAGTGAACAGACCCGCAGGCCCTGCTCTGCACCATGGCTTCCTGAGAGAAAGGCAGCTCTGCCCAGGGGCCCAGTCAGCCCTTCTTTTGTGACACATGGGGATTTTAATTTCCTGGGGCTAACTAAACTCTGAAGTATTTTCTCAGTTTATGATCAATAACAAAACTAAATAAACCTAAAACAGGCTGTTTACCAAGTCTGGATGGAGTTTGGGCCTCTGAGTCACAGCACAGTATCTGCTCAGGAGCGTGTCTGAAGAGTGGCACACACATCCACGCCGCCTCTCCTTCCCCAGCCGGTCTGTTTGCTGACGTCTTTACACCTCTCCAACTGAGGCTCAATCTGTTGTGCTCCAGAAAACAAAATGACAAATGACATAATCAGCCACAAAGCCCTCTGCCACCAACAGAGGTGTTGGAAGGCAAAAGCAATTGTTAGTTTGGAAGCTCATTCACTCATTCACTTATTTATTCAATACATAGTTATTGAGTATTTGCTGAAGGAAACTATAAAATGTTGGCGCTGGCAAAAGCCTTGGACAAATCAAATTGTACAGTTGCAGAGGGTGAGGCGCAGATGGCTGTGATGATCGGGCTGTGGTTGCAGAATGTGTAGCTTGAGCTGCAGGGGCCTGGCCGGGTCCCTGGGTGTCTGGAGTGCCTCTCACCTCCTCACAGGCACAGCTCTTCCTTCCCCCACAGTAGGCTCTGCAGGCTGGCCCGTCTGAATCCCAGCTGAGTTACCCCAAAGCCACAACTAGATCTGAAGACTCTCAGGAACAATGAGGGTCTCATCAGTATAAGTGTGATCGATCTTTAAAAACTCCTGAATTTTAACGAAGCAATGTTTCTGAGGAATTAAAATGTGCCATTTCATGACCAATGTAATTTTCTCTTGCATTCTTGAGCATACAATTTTTCTTGAAGATTGTGCTTTTTTATGCTTAAGATCGACTGGGTATACCAAGCAGAGGTCCCAGCATGGGGCATTTTCCATTTACCAGGAAAATATGGCCCTGAAATCTGTTGGGCTGACTGCTTGGTTACTTTTTGAGCCAATTTGATGAAATTTTGGAAGATGTCCCAGTGAAACAAAATTTTCCCTTCTAGGCTACCAAACAGAAGTTGGGTGTTTTTAGTGTAGTCTGTCTGCATGCATTTGCTGTGTGCCCTTCAGAGGCGCGGCTGGGGTCAGTGAAGCACTGTGGGATTCAGAAGTTCCCTGGCCTCTAGGAGCTTGCCGGCTGTCTGGCTGTGGGGTGGATGGAGATAATGGTAGAGCATGTCTGCAGGCCAGATTACTCTCCTCATTCACTGGCTTGGGTGCTTCAGTGGCACGTGGCAAACAGCAGCACTGGGTGCACCTTGCTGTGCTCATAGATTGTCTGTGGGTGGGCTGCTGGCACAATGCCTGGGCGTGCCCTGGGCATATTTGTGGCCCTGTGATCCGCCCTCTGTTCCTGTCACTTTCTCCCACTAATTCAGATGGTTATGTGGCTTGAGATGATGGCAGGTCAGGAACATTAGAGTTATAAAATATTTTTGGCATTTAGAAACATTTTAGACATTCTGCCATCCGTAGGCTGTGGGTTAGCCCTTACAATATCCCATGAAATGAAACATCTCCAGTACGTTTTGAGAAAGGAGAGAGGATGCCATTGGGGTGGGCTTTCTCAGGCCCAGTTCTACTCCTGAATATATCATGGAAATGTTGAAAACCTTTACAAATCATGCCTCTAGGTGCAGAAATTGAAGCATAAGGGAGCCCTAGGAGGGACTGAATACCATGAGGCGTGGAAAGATCTTTCTTGGTTTCTGCTTTCTTCACTTAGCAGCACAGTGTTTTCTGGTTATTGCATGGAGGATTTATTTTGCAATTAATGAGGCAGCAGTAGGTGGCCTTCTACTTTGTGGGAGATCAACACTCCTGATACAAGTTTTTCATTGGCGATCCCGTTACTGAATTGCCTCAATAATTCCAGGGCACAAAGGCCACTGGAGAGAGATCTAGGAGTTTTCCAACCTCGGGGATGCCCGGAAATGAGACGATGATGGAGGCCATGCGGATTCCACGAGTTCAGCGAGTTCAGTGCTAGGTCTTGGAGAGAATGCCCTGGAGGCAGGCGAGCTTTGGTTCTGGGGCTCGAGCACCACGTCCCAGGAATGCTGTGAACCTTCACTGCTGACATCTTAACTTAAAAGGTGGATGCGTGCTGAAAACACAAACTTGAAATCACTGGTTGAGCTCTTGGCTACATTACAGTTTTTGACAGTCTTTGAAGCATTGAAATGTGTAATTTGGTTTTATGTCTTTCCTATGGCCTGTGGTCAATTTTTGGAAAACTCACCCTTTTCTAGACATATTCATTTAGTCCTGGGTGGGGTAAAAGGAGAGGAGACAATATTCCAGGTTGCTGCTGTGACGTTTTGCCACATAGACGACCTGTAGCCAATCTTCTGTGTGAGTGTATGTGTTTGTGTGCTTTCTCTAAATCAGCAGTATTTGACTGTGATTATTTTATGGCTTCAACTCTACCACCTCTGAACAGATACCGAAATTATTGAATTAAGGATAGATGCATGGAGCAAACACCTCCTCATGTAGAAGTTATGCAAACCTATGCAAACCCCATACAAATGAGCTGGCCAGGCCAGTGTCTAGTTGGGCAAAAATATCGGAAATATTGTGCACACCAGCCTGTCATTGCTGTCACAGAAGGAGAGCAACAAGGAGAAGGGTTATCTCTGGTGCATTTCTGGATTAAATCATAACTTTAGAATACTTTTCTCTTTTACAAAGTCTGACTGTCTCTCTAAGTAAGACATCTTGGATAAACATCCCTTTCCCTCTCCATGTTTCCGCATTGCATGTTAATTTTCAGGTGGCAGTTTTATCTCATTAGTCATTGTCACTTCCACTGATCACCCCTTTGAAGCTACATGTAAACTTTACTTTTAAACTTTCTAAAAATGCGGCCTTCCCCCCTGGCTTTAGGTTCCAGAAAACACTTTGTTCCTGGCACTGTCCAACCTTAGGGATCGCATAGGAGTCAGGCTCACAGGCTTCTGGGGCCAGAGGAGCACTTTAATACCAGATCAGCAGTCACTCAGTTGTTTCTGAGGTTGGAATGGCAGATTTGTCTCAGTGGTTCTCCTTTTAAACCCTTTTATGCCGGAGGTTGCAATTTTTTGAATTGCAGACGTGTGAAAAATCAGACCTTGGCAATGACCTTAAGCAGTAGGATATAAATAACTCCCACACGCTTAGCGTTCCAATAATGGAACACTGCGCATAAATGGGTTAATTAACCTCCGGTGATTTAAGTTTAACTCTGTAAAGTAAGCTGAGAAGTGTGCATGGGAAGTGCAGTTTCTGTCCACGATGAAAGGGCTGAAGGTGGTCCAGGTGGCTGCTCTTGGCAGCACCTGAGGGCTGGGGGCACGTCAGACAGACGGCCCAGCCGGTGTGCGGAAGCGTTGACCAAGATAACGGCCCCTTCTCCACAAGGCTTAATCACTCGACCTGAATGCATGGCAAGGCATTTTTGTCATCAAAAGGATGAGGTCTGTGGTGGCTTAAAATGTAGCTGTTATTATAGAAGAGTGAGTTACGTCTTTTCTTTAGAACAGAAAGAGACCAAAGCTATCTCATAGAACTAAAACCCCTCAATGACAAGTGAGGAAGTAGATGTGAGAGGTCACGCGACCTCCTGAGGTCCCAGCCTTCCTAGGCGGTGGAGCTGTAGAGAGGGCTCTTCACTGCTGCCTGGCCCATCTGGGGTGGCCTGCGCTCGGTGACACAGGCGGATGAGGAGGATGTTGTGGAGCCCGCTGAAAATGAGAGTCTTAATGGTCACCAGGAAAATTCCGGTTGCAGACTTTTTACATCACACTTGATACTAGGACAGCCTACCTACTTGTTTGAGTGTCACAGCCTGATATGTAAAATAGTAAAAATAAATAAATAAATAAATAAAAAGTTGTCTTTTTAGCTTGTTTTTTATGTGGAATAGCTGAGAGACTGTATTCTTGATGGACAGGAACATGAATTCTGTCATTAGAAAATGCTCAGGAAAAGGGAGTGCACTGGGGGCCGGCTGGTCTAATTTTAGGCATATGCACAAGCACTTTGTAGTATCAAGCGCGATAAAGGTCATGCGCTGGATTCATAGGTAAACCCTTCTTGCCCTGAAAGAAGCAAATTGTGGAATCTCTGTTTCAGGCTGAGGAATTGGACCAACAGCATTCCTAAGGGGGAAGTTGCTTCAGCAAATATGGCAGCAGTAGGGAGACCCCATTTTGGCATCTGGACATTGTAGAAACTCAAGATACTTTCTGTCTTGCTTGGAATTTCCCCTCACACAGGGCTTACCCTCCACACACCAACATGCATATTCTTGCATGACATGCTCACATCCTGGAAAGCTGAGCTGGACCTTGTGGCTGGGAAGGCCTCAAAGTTGATTATGTTGTAGAGTTTCTTCTGTAGAAGCATCCGCTGATCAGCTGCACGTGTGGGGTCATACTGTGCCCGAGCCCAGGGAATACCAGTGGCTCCTGTGTGTGGAAGCCTGGCGTGGGTGCAGGGCTTCTTCACCATCTCCCTGCAAAGTCAGCTGCATCGTGCATGTCACCTGGACTTACTAATAACATCAAACATATCTTCCCTATCCAGTGGCTTGTACACAAAGTTAAATCTGTAGAAGAAGCAGAATGTGTTTTAAAGAATCAACTGGCACCTTGAAATGTTAAAGCATTGTATACTGACTGAGCTATGATGGTGGTAGTCTGGTGACTCCCAAGGGGGAAAAGTAACTTTGTGTGGTTTTTCAGGGAATACATATTCTTGAATACCTGCAAGAAATAGCATAGCTGCTGTGGCTTAAATATACATGCTTCTATGAGGCTATAAGCCTTCTCTAGTAGAAATAAACTATCATGTATATATTTTGATATGTGTGCTTTTAATGTTTGTACAAAAAGAATTGTATTTGGGGTTTTGTGTGTGAGACTGAGGACTGTGTGCTGAGGAAGGCAGAATTTGTAAAGTTGGAGCTTTGGGACTCCCAAGTACCCTGGAAGATCACTGGCTCCCCTCTCATACTGTGCAAAGAGAAGACCTGAGGCTGCGAGGCGGGGTGCCTTGCCCAGGACCCCACCGGCAGCCCAGGGTGGAGGCAGGAGCAGAACCAGAGCTCTTGCCTCTTCCGTCAAGGGCTCCTGTGCCTGGCGGGCATCTCTCGTGCATCCCTCCAGCGCAGTTTCACGAGTGCTGTGCCCAGAAGCCAGGAGGCATGACCTGTCATGTTAGAGCAGGAACAGAGTGCCGTAGATGACTTCTGCTTCGCAAGAGGCTACCGCCAAATCAGACCGGGCTGATTCTTCTGTATAAGCTTGTGAGATGTTTTAGGGTCCTCTGTCAGGATAGGCTGAGGTATATGAATCTGCTAGGGCTGTCCTAACAAAGTACCACAGACCGGGTGACTTAAATGACAGAAATGTATTTTCTGTCAGGTCTGGAGGCTCTAAATCCAAGATCAAGGTGCTGTCAGGGTTGGCTTCTGGTCAGGCTTGTCTTCCGGGCTCAGAGATGGCCACCATGTCCCTGGGTCCTCATGTGGCCTCTTCTCTGGGCACACATGAGGGGTCTTTTCCTTTTCCAGTAAGGACACCAGCCCCGTCAGATTAGGGACCCATCCTAGGACTTCTCTTAACCATTTTTTTTTTTTTTTAAAGAACTCTTAGGCTCAAGCAATCCTCCTGCCTCAGCCTTTCAAAGTGCTGGGATTACAGGCGTGAGCCACAGAACCTGGCCATAAACAGCCTTTTATTATTTAATTTAAAGCATTTTAAAATAATAAAAACAAGAAAATTTAGCAACAAAGAAAAGAGCAGAAGCCATCCATTCTGCCAGTATTTTCACACAACCACATTTTCCTTTGCGTGCATTTCTTTTCAGCCTTTAAAAATTGTTTTAAGACCTGCTTTCCACAAGGTCATGACCACACAGCTGTGTGAGGAGGCCGTGAGCTTTGAGGGCAGGCTGACCAGGGTGGGTTTCTGGAGCCACCATGGATTCGTTATGTGCCCTGGGCAGTCAGTTCACCTGTCTGCACCCAGGTTCTTTGTCTGTGTAGCGAGGGGATTCCTTCCCCGCCAGCGGATTCTCATGGGTTTGCGGGAGATGGTGTTCATGAGAGCGCCCGGCCTTTCATGGTGCACCGTTCACGACTTCCTCTTCTCACCTGGGTACTTGTTTTTTATTTTGCTTCGTGTTCTGAAAGGAAATCACTGCCCTCTTTGATAAGAGAAGGCCTCTGTCCCCGAGGATGTTCGCTGAGCAGGGATCAGAGCTAAGCCACTCTGGGTACTAAGGGGCCTCTGCATTTTGGAAGGGACTTTGCCACTGAGGCCCGAGGTGGGGATCATAGCACCGTTTGGTGTTTTCTGGCCAGTAGAGTCACATGGCCCTTTCTCTGTTGCTCTGTGGTGCACCTGTGGGTGCTGGGACCACTTAACCCTCATTACCTACCAGAGCTGCTGGCCAGCACAGGCACTTTCTGGAAGGGGAGTGCCTGTTCCAGTCATCAAAACACTGTCTCCTGAATCCAAAGTCATGATGTTGGTGCCCAAATTTAAAGTTTAATGTTGGGCCCAGTGCAGTGGCTCATGCCTGTAATCCCAGCACTTTGGGGGGCTGAGGTGGGAGGATGGCTTGAAGCCAGGTGTCCAAGACCAGCTTGGGTAACATAATGAGACCCTGTCTCTACAAAAATGTTTTTAAAGAAATTAGCTGGGCATGGTGGCATGCACCTGTACTCCCAGCTACTTGGGAGGCCGAGACAGGAGGATCACTTCAGCCCAGGAGGTTGAGGCTGCAGTGAACTATAATCCCACCACTGCACTCCAGCTAGGGTGACAGAGTGAGACCGTCTCTAAAACAAAAAATAATAAGTCCAGTGTTGAAGTCCCTACCAGGCCCATCGGTGGTATCTAAGATGCTGGACAGGCCTTGCTTTGATGGTTCAGGTGCTAAGGCATGTGGCTGGGGCCAGGATTTGGACTGAAGCTGAAAGTGGAGGCTGGGCCCTCTCTTAGTTATAGGTGCTAACCAGGAAGATGCATGGGGCATGCAGCAGGCAGAGCCTGGGTAAGACATGGACATGGCCTGACATGGGGACACCCTAGGGGGACAGGCCTGCCACAGTGATGGGTAAGCCAGATGATTACTGAGAGGCAGCCTCCCTGCTGCTGTTGAGGGGCAGGGCTCTGGTTCCAGGGTGCAATGGTGCACAAGCTGGGGGTGGGGATCAGTGTTTAGAGACCTTGGAGATTCCTGGCATCTATCACTAGGAAGCCAGCATTATGGTCCTGGTAGGAATCCTGGGGCTGGAGGCCTGCCTGGAGCTTAAATGGAAATGCACAATGTTGGAGCTGCTCTGGGCATGGTGATGTTGCTGCTCCGGGCATGGTGATGGACCTGCTCTAGGCACAGTGGTGGAGCTGCTCTGGGCACAGTGATGGAGCTGCTGTGGGCATGGTGATGGAGCTGCTCCAGGTATGGTGATGGAGCTGCTCCGGGCACGGCGATTTTGCTGCTCTGGGCACGGTGACGGAGCTGCTCTGGGCATGGTGATGGAGCTGCTCTGGGCACGGTGATGGGAGCTGCTCTGAGCACGGTGATGGAGCTGCTCTGGGCATGGTGATGTTGCTGCTTTGGGCATGGTGATGGAGCTGCTCTGGGCATGGTGATGGAGCTGCTTTGTGCATGGTGATGGAGCTGCTGTGGGCATGGTGATGTTGCCGCTTTGGGCATGGTGATGGAGCTGCTCTGGGCACAGCTCCTTGGGGGTCACTTGATGCGGACAGGACGTGCTGCGGGGCCACTGGCCTGTGGCAGTCTGGTTGAAGTCCATCCTGCCTGAACTTGGGATTGCTCTGAGACATCCGTGGGCCTTGCCACACTCTGGGAAAGCAGGCATCCATACGTCATGCGTAGTCTGACCATGTGGGCTTGTCCAAAATTACTCCATTCTTGAAATTCTGGGGGAGCATCCACGGGCTGCCTTCATCACTGCCTCTGACGTTCTAAAAGGGAGTGCTTAACTTAGAGTCATGATTTTACGTAGTATGTAGGCATTTAAGGGACAATTTGTATTATAACAAAAAAAGGAAGAGGTGTTGATGTCCTTGGAAAAGTGACTATCATTTCTATAAATTCGTGCCCAGTTAGTGTGAGATTGGAGCACCCTTCCCTGCCAGGGGCTTGCTTACACTGTGCTGGATGGTGGACGGGGTGACTGTAGCTCAATGCTGGCGAGACCCTCTTTCTGAAATAGACACATTTTAGCAAAAGTAGTGGAGTTTCTCAAGCATGTAGTGTGCCTGTTTGATATCTTAAAGCAAAAGCATTTAAAAATCTTTGTTTAGCGGTTTGGTTTTGAACATGTGCCCTTTCCTTGTCTCATCACAAGGTGGGTAGCATCTATCCTCTGCCTTACACCTCCCCACCTTAGAGGAAGAAAAGCCTGAGCAGCTGGCTGCAGGGGCCAGACACCTATGGAACTGGGACAAGAGCACTCGTGAGCCCCGGGTTTGAGACTAAAGCCCTCTGTGACACAGCCTTTTATTTTTAGTGGGAAGACCAGGCTGGTGTGACACTTAAAAGTGAATTTCAGGACTGGGTGTGGCAACTCACACCTGTAATTCTAGCATTTTGGGAGGTCGAGGCAGGAGGATCACTTGAGCTCAGGAGTTTGAGACCAGCCTGGACAACACAGCAAGACCCCATCTATAAAAAAATAGAAATTTAGTCAGGTATAGTGGTGCACAGCTGTAATCCAAGCTATTCAGGAGGCTGAAGCAGGAGGACCACTTGAGCCTGGGAGGTTGAGGCTGCAGTGAGCTATGATCATACCACTTACCCTCCAGCCTGGGCAATAGAGCAAGACCCTGTCTCTTTAAAAAAAAAGGTAAATTTCAGGAAGCAGATTTGTGACTTCTACATGGCTGCTGGTGGTGATGTCTGCATTGGTGGTGGTGGGTGTTTTAGGGTCCTCATGTCTGGAGGATATTTTTCCCCACACTGAAGGCAGCCCACCTGTGTTCCCCTGGTGCCTGCACACATCAGCCTCTCATGGCTCAGTTGCTGGCTTTGTGTGAACACAGAGACAATGTGTTTGATTTGGGAACAGCTGGTCACAGCCCATGTGGCTCTGCCCCATGCTTCACACATCTTGGTTCCTGCAAATTCCATGCCCCAGCCTGGCTTCCGGTTCCTGCTTGTCTCTGGAGAGCCGTGGTTCCAGGGCCAGCAGGTGCCTCCTTACAGTTGGAGTCTGTCCAGGCACAGCAGAGAGCCAGGCCCGCAGAGGGGGCTGGCAGCCTCTTCCCACTCTCCTGCCCACCCCGCGCCTGTGCTCTGCCTCAGCCACAAGACCACCTCACCAGGTAGAACAGATGGCAGTGGTGAGGGCTGGAGCCCTCTGCAGGGCCTGGGAACTAGAGGGCAGGTTCTGTTCTGATGGCCTTTTTTCCCAAGGACGTGACATTCGCGGGGTCAGCCATGACTGCTTCCCCAAGGGAGGCCTGCAATAAGGCACCCGGTGCCAGCATGGAGCCCCATTGTCCTCACTCTTCCTCCTGGGCCTGTCCCGGTAGAGATGCCCGGAACCCTCTCCTTCTCCTGGCTTATTTCGGGGTGGGTGTGTGAGAATTGGCTGTGAGATGAGTGACAGCAGGATGAAGGAATTTGGCATCTTTAGTTCATCTTTATATGATCAGCCCCTGCACCCAAGAATTTCTTGGTGGCATTCACACTAAGAAGTGTCAGAGTGGGCAGAGGGAATGCATTGGGTTGTATTTCAGTGAGGGGTCTAGGCTGCTGAGGATTTCTCTCTGGAGGCCTCCATCTGGTCTTGCATTTCTGAGGCTGAACAGACACCTCTCATGATCAGAGATGTGGTGTGGGAAGGAAGGAAGGGTGGTGAACTGGGAGCCGGCAGCGCGTCCCAGCGCTGAACCCGTGGCACCTGGCTGCTTGGCTGTGAGGGCTGATCTTCCAGTGCCCGAGTCCCCACTGTGAGCGCCCTGAGGAGCATGTGTGTCTCCGCACTATGCCCTCAGCGGCCGCTGGAGTGGGGCTCGTGTGTGCCCTGCAGCTGAAGGGGAAGGAGGCCGAACTGGCCGGGGTGTCCGGGGTTGGGGGGGTACGGGTGTTGGGAGTGGGAAGCATTTCCAGCCAGTGAGTTTAGGGATGCTGCCTACTCAGTCCTATCTTGGAGAGCCCCAGTGTACCTTTAGCGTGCTGGAGATGCCAGTGGTCCTTCTGTACAGAAAACCTCAGTGTTATTTAACCCAGAATGTCCTGAATGTATGCGAACCCAGAACACTCTTCCCCACAACTCCAGTCAGCCCAGAGTAACCTGTGCTGGACCAGATGAGCTTGAAGGAGACTTCCCGCTGGAACATTCTGGAACTTGAGAGTGGAGTAGAGGGTGCTGTTGCATATTTAGAGGGTGATAGGGTGACAGAAGGCTGGGGCTTGGGGCGAGGGGGGTGGGGAAGATTCTCTTAACAGAGCTCGGGCTCTGCATTCTAAAATTAAGTCCTGTGGGTCACGTCTGCACCCACAGTGCCAGCAGGAACCATAGGGGTGGCCTCATCTCTTCAGCTGAACTTGCACATGCAGAGACGGAAGCTCACCTTGTCCCCAGGAGCCAAGGGTGGTGGCACAAAACGACCACGTTTCTGTCATGCTCATGCACTCTTTCCTGTCCCTCTCCTTAACGGATTGTAAGTTTCTTGAAGCAAGATTCTTTCTGTCTGAATTCTGTGACCCTCACTAGGCCCCATTGCCCATCGTGCACCTCCTGTGGAGTAAGTGATGGATGGCCTAAAGAAACCATAGGGACCAGGCGTCCTCTGTCCCCTTCCTTTCTCTGCAGGGTCTGAGGTGGGCGTCATTGGGCAGACAGGCAGGAGAGCTGCTGGGAGGTTTTATGGGTTTGATGGCAGGGGAGGGACCAGCCCCGCTGGGCAGCCCTCTCCTGACCGCCTACCAAGTGCTGTCTTACCCTGCCCCAACCCTTAGTTTCCCTCCACTCTCTCCCCCTCCCAGATACGTACATATAAATGTGATGATGTTTAGAAGCTGAAGCATTTGAATAAATCAGATGCTTTGCCCAACCCTGGGATAAAGGCTGTAGTTATTTTAACAACAACAACAACACAAACCCTGCAGTCTTCAGCTATTTCTGGATGTGGACTGGTAATTAGCATGCCACTTGTAATTCGCTGCTGTTGCCGGCTGTTTGTTTCCTTGTTTCCAACGCAGCCCAGTTTGGGAGACTGGGTTTATTTCATTTGGAAATGTGATTCAGTGGAGACCTCTAAAATGCCATCACAAGATTAATGGTTTTCTGTAGCCAGAGTTTGCCAAACCTGGCGTTTGAAGCTCGATGATTAGTTTTCAGCAGCTCTGTGCAGGGGAGTAACAGCTTGCTGCGATGGTATTTCACTTCAGAGAAAACTGTTAAAAGCAACTGCTTCAAGAAGCACTGGCACTACCTGGGGAATGGGATACTTGAGGGGGACAGATTTGGGGATAGGTTAAAGGAAACTCACAGGGCTTTGCTGTTTCAGCCTCAGAGACCTTTTACATTTTCAGTTAAATACTTACTGATGTGCATGGAGGCCAAATGCAGATGAGTGTCCTGCGTGAAATTTATTCTGCCCCAAGTGGAAGGGGAATGTGTGCCCTGGTGAGAAGGTTCCTGGAGGCCAGAACTCCTTGCTAGCTCTGCAACTACAGAGGGAAAGGAGGAAAACATGCACTGCTGTTACACGCAGTTATGGTACATGCAGTTGTTATGTTTATGCAGTTATGGTACATGCAGTTACTGTTACATGCTGTTATGTTACATGCAGTTGTGTTACATGCAGTCATGTTTATGCAGTTTTGTTATATGGAGTTATGTTACGTGCAGTTATGTTACATGCAGTGCAGTTATGTTACATGCAGTTACTGTTATATGCAGATTTGGAGCCCGACCTGCTGCTGACTGTAAAATGAGAACTTGGCCATGGTCCAAGAGGAAAGCTTTTGGTTCCTGCTTTTTAGAAAGATTTATTAGGGGTAGGCTTTAATGAATAGACAGATTCTCTAGACTTCTCCAGTGGCCTGGGGCTGTCTGCCCTGGGCACTCAGCTGACCTCAGAGCTGCCCACAGGGAAGGCACCGGAGGGCAGGAGTGCACCCCTGCAGGGCACATGCTGGACAGCAGCCGTGTGGTGCCTAGACCCCAGCCCAGATGTCTCCTCAGTTCCGTTGAGGGAGAAATAGGTTAACTTTGTCTTCTGAAGACAATTTTTTTTCCCTAGAGGCAGGGTCTCACTCTGATGCCCAGGCTGAAGTGCAGTGGTACGATCATAGCTCACTGCGGCCTCAGCTCCTGGGTTCCAGCAATCTTTCCTCCTCAGCCTCCTGAGTAGCTAGGACTACAGGTGCATGCCACCATGCCAGCTAGTTTTTTTTGTCTTTCTTCTTTCTCTCCCTCTTTCTCTCTCTCTCCCCGTTTCCTTCCCTGCCCTCCTTCTCTCCTTTTCTCCTTCCTTCTTTCCTTTCTTGTAGAGAGGGGCTCTCGTTATGTTGCCTGGGCTGGTCTCAAACTCCTGGGCTCAAGCAGTCCTTTTGCCTTGGCCTCCCAAAGCCCTAGGATTACAGGTGCGAGCTACTGCTCCTGTCTGAGACTTTCCTTTTGATGAAAGAAAAAGGGAGTTATTTTCTACATGAGCTAAATCTTTTAAATGAATCCCCCTCCTCCTCCCTCCCCAAGAAAAAGAGAAAGGAAGATGAAAAACCCCCAAAATAGAACAGAACCCTCTTAGGAATGGGAAGCCCATGCATCGTTCTGAGGACCTCTTGTTGAAGGCATTAGCTAGATAAGCACCAGGTTCTCCTAGTAAGAGGGCTAAGGAGGTCCTAGCTGCTCCATAAGATGTGATGAGAAGAAGGAATGAGCTTCAGTTGTACAAAGGCCCACGAGTCATCTGCAAACTATGGCCTGAAGTGTTGGTAGACAGTGCAGTTGTCACCAGGAAGTCATTTCTGGAATTTTTCAGGCAAAGCAAGCACCTGGAAGGATTTGAGTAGAGTCCTGCACCGCCAGGGGTGGATCCAGGGTCCTGGGGTCTGGTCCCCCCAGGAGGCAGCCCTGCTGCTGCAGTCCTGGACTCCAGTGCACAGGCTCCCAGGCCAGGACCTGGGCGGCTTCCTGGCTTCCACACTCAGGGCTCATCTTGGTGGATGTTGCACAGGAGTTGGACCTTAGATATTCCTAGAGGTCTCCACCTCTCAGCATCTCTGGCTGAAAGGTGGTTCCTCTGTAGAATGTTGTGATTGTATGGTGTGGGCAGTGTGGGGAAGGGGAGGAGGAGGAGTTAGTTTTTCAAAGAAGATTTCCTGAGCTCACAGTTGGTTGGTACTCACATGTTGAAGAGTGCAGAGATGGGAGATGGCCCTCTTGGTGCTTGTGTCAGGTCTGTATCTCTGTGTTGGGCCTGGCTTGGTCAGAATGGTCTCGTGCAGCAGGGATGACTGCAGGGAGTCCCCAGCATGCTATCGCAGCACAGGCTGTGGGGCAGGCCACCTGGAAGCTGCTGGGGAGGGCTGGGAAGGTGGTTCTTTCAGACTCCCCTGAGGAATGAGGCCAGGCAGCCACTGCCCTGTATACACCGATACACGCTTCAATCCTTGTCATGGCAACATCAGCCCTTTTGAGTTTAACCTGCTGCAGGTTTGGGCAATGGGCCCCATTTGTTTCGGTTTCAAATTATGATATTCAAGAATAATTTCCATTTTATGAAACTCCTTGTCATGGACACAGACCTGAAGATGGGAGACTGCTAAACCTGGTCCTGCTGTGGGGGTGTAGGAGGGATCCCTAGGGATGGGGACAGGGAAGATGACACAGCAGACAGAAGGAGTGTGAGGAAGGCAGACTCAGCCTGCATGTGTCAGCCTGCTGACGGAGGGCGTGTTTATCATTTCACAGTTGAAAAACTGAAAAACTTAGTTGACTCTTGAACAACATGGGTTGAAACTGTGTGGGCCTACTTGTATACAGATTTTTTTCAATAAAGATATTGGAAATTTTTGGAGATTTTCAAATATTTGAATAAACTTGCGTATGAATCTCGTAGCCTAGAAATATTGAAAAAAATTAAGACAAAGTTAGGCATGTCATGAATGCATAAAATATATGTAGATACTAGTCTATTTTGTCATTTTTATTACTGTAAAATATATGCATACCTGTTATAAAAAGTTAAATCTTATCAAAACTTATGCACACACTTACATATATACATGGTACCATTTGCAGTCGAGAAATGTAACGCAAACACAAAGATGTAGTATTAAATCATAACTGCATAAAATTAACTGTAGTCCATTGCTGTACTACTGTAATAATTTTGTAGCCACATCTGGTTGCTATTGTGGTCAGCTCAAGTTTTTTCAGTATCCACTTAAGACACTATGTGATCCTTATCATCTCCGCATGAGCAGTTCTTCTTAACAGTAAATTTCATGTCACAGTGAAAAGGAATCTCTTGAGGTTCTTGCATATTTTCACTGTATTTCGTGCAATACCATAAGCCTTGAAGAGCAACATGGGACCCAAACCCATAGGAAGTACCCCTAGTGATGCTGGAAGTGCTCCCAAGAAGCAGAGAAAAGTCATGACATTGCAAGAAGAAGTTGAATTGCCCGATTTGTGCTATAGATTGAGGTTGGCAGCTGTGGTTACCTTTTGCCATTTCAAGATAAATGAAACCAGCATAAGAACCACTGGAAAAAAGAAAAGGAAATTTGTGAAGCCGTCACTGCAGCTATATGCCAACAGGCATAAAAACTTTGCACTTTTTGCAAAATACCTTTGTATCTTGTATTGAAAATGCAGCTTTTATATGGTAGAAGGATGGCTATTAGAAAGCTCACCTATAGACTCTAATAAGATTTGAGAAAAAGCAAAGTCGTTATATGACAAAGCAAAAGAAACGCAAAGGATCTAAAGATGGAGAATTCAGTGCCAGCAAAGGATGGTTTGATAATTTTAGAAAGAGATTTGGCTTAAAAAAAAGTCAAGATAATAGGAGAAGCAGCAGTTGAGTTCCCAGATACCATTAAGAAAATCATTGAGGAGAAAGAATATCTGCCTCTATAGGTTTATAAATGCAGATGAAAGTGGTCTATTCTGGAAAAAAAAGCTACAAAGGACATTTATTAGGAAGAGAAGCAGCATGGATAGGCTAACTCTTATCATTTTGTGCAAATGCAGTTGGGTTTATGAACAGGACGGCCCCTGAGCCTTGAAGGAAAAAGGTGAACACCAGCTGCCAGTCTTTTGATTGTAGAACAAGAAGGCCTGGACAGTGAGAACTCTTTTCCTGGATTAGTTCCATCAGTGTTTTGTCCCTGAAGTCAGGAAGTACGTTGCCAGTAAGAGACTGCCTTTTAAACTTCTTTCAATACTGGACAGTACCCCTGGCCACCCAGAACCCCATGAGTTCAACACTGAAGGCTGAAGACTGAAATGGTCTATTTGCCCTCAAATAAGACATATCAGCCTCTAGATCAGGGTCTCAAAAGGACCTTTAAGGCTCATTACACACGGTGTTCTATGGAAAGGATAATAACGCTGTGAAGGAGAACCCTGATAGAGAGAAGGTCAGGCAAATCTGAAAGGATTTCACCATTGAAGGTGCCACTGTTGTAACAGAAAAAACTGTGAGAGCTATCAAACCCGAAACAATAAATTCCTGCTGCAGAAAACTCTGTCCAGATGTTGTGCATGACTTCATGGGATTTGCAACAGAGCCAACCAAGGAAATCATGAAAGAGACTGTGGCTATGGCAAAAAAAATAAAAAGGTGCGCCAGGGGAGAGGGGGAAGGAAGGATTTCAAGATATGGATCTTGGAGAAATTCAAGAGCTGGTAGACACCACACCGGAGGAATGAACACAGGACGACTTAATGGAGATAAGTACTTCCAAACCAGGGCCAGGTGATGGGAAAAAAACATAGAAGAAGCAGTGCCAGAAAATAAATTGACATTAGACAGTCTGGCAGAAGGGTTCCAGTTATTCAGACTGCTTTTGACTTCTTTTATGACATGAATCCGTCTATGAAGTGGGCACTGAAACTAAACAAACAGGGGAAGAAGAATTGGTGCTGTTTAGAAACACTTAGATAAATGAAAAAGCAAAAAAGGCAGATGGAAATTGCAGTGTGTTTTGTGAAGTTACACCAAGTGTGCGTGCCTCTCCTGTCCCGGTTCCCACCTCCTTCATCGCTTCTGTCTCTGCCACCCCTGAGACAGCATGGCCAACCCCGACTCTCCCTCCTCTCCTCAGCGTACTCAATGTGAAGATAACAAGAATGAAGAACTTTATGATGGTTCACTTCCACTTACTGAATACTAAATATATTTTCTCTTTCTTATGATTTTCTTTTTTTAATTAAAAAAAATTTTTTTTAAGAGACAGGGTCTTGCACTGTTGCCCAGGCTGAGTGCAGTGGTGCCATCTTGGCACCCTGCAGCCTTGACCTCTCAGGTTCAAGTGATCCTCCCACCTCAACCTCCCAGGTACCGGGGACTACAGGGCATGTCACCACTCCTGACTAATTTTTACATTTCTTTTGAGGAGAAGGGGGTCTCACTATGTTGCCCAAGCTGGTCTCGAACTCCTGGCCTCAAGTGATCCTCCCCCTTTAGCCTCCCAAAGTGTTGGGATTACAGGCATGAGCTGCCATGCCTGGCCCCTAATTTTTTAAATAACATTTTCTTTTCTGTAGTATACTGTATTATAAGAATACTGTAAGTATATGCATAATACATATAACATTGAAAATGTGTGTTAATTGGCAGTTTATATTATCCGTAATGGTCAACAATAGGCCATTAGTAGTTACATTTTTGGGAGTCAAAAGCTATACTTGGATTTTTGACCGTGGAGGGGGCTGGCATCCCTAACCTCTATTTAAGGGCAACTATCAGATGGTTCAGAAATAAAATCAATTATCAAAGGCATTCATTCATGCCTGCTGCTGTCCACTCTGTCCTTGCCTTGTCTCTGCAGTCGTGTTTCTTATATATCCTTCTAGAATTTCTGTATGCATTTATAAACAAGCTTAAAAACAAATTAGCCACCTCCAGCCTTCATCAAGCCCATTTTCCTGTACCATGCTTTCCACACTCAACGTGCCTTAGAGATCCTTCCACGTCCGCACACAGAAAGCTTCCCTTTTTCCTTGTCCCACCCACCGCCCCACACCTCTCCTCTGCCTTTGTTTACAGCCATCTGGTGTCCCATTTAATAGGCATGCCAGTTTACGTAACCAGTCCTCTATTGATGAACCTTTGACTTAATTCCAAATTTTGCTATTATAGACAAAGTACAATGAATAATATATTTTATTTCTCTTAATTTCAATTCTCAAACATGCACATGTACCTTTAGGATGAATTTCTGCAATTGGATGTGCCAAGGCCAGAGCGTGTGCATTTGTGACTTTGGTTGACATCACCAAGTCGCCCTTCCTGGGGCCTGTGCTGGTGTACTCTGAGGCGCGATTGTGTGAAAGGTGGGCGAAGGTGCCCGTTCGACCACATCCTCACTGGTAGACTGGGTCACCACAGTTTTGGAAAGGTGAGAAATGGTATCTAAACATAGTTTGAATTTGCATTTCTTTTACTGGAAGGGAGGCTGCGCGTGTTTCACATCAGATCCGTGTGTGTTTGTGGTTGTTGAACTTTCTCTCTTGGATTGCTAGGAGTGCTTTATGTATTAGGGAAGCAGACTTCCCTAATGCGTGATAACGCATGCAGATACTGTTTCCAAGTTTTTGTTATTTGTCTTTTAAATTTGTTTTTGCATTTGTCTTTTCACTTTGATTTTTGCCAGGCTGGAGTTTTGATGTTTATGTGGTCATAGGTATGAATATTTTCTTTTGTGGCTTCTGGATTTTGAGACATAGTGGCTATAGAACCACTATAGCCAAAAGTTATGTTTGCTTTTGGTTTCATATACTTTGCTTTGGTCCTGTCTTCTTGACTTTATTTAAAATAATAAGATATTCTTACTACATTTTTCCATTGCCCATAGCTGGAAGGAGATTGTAATTATCACCAAAGAGGAAAAACTAAGGCATGTTCTCAGCAGAGGCAGATTAGACTTTAAGTTAGAGGCTTGTCCTTGGTGCAGAGGCCTGTGAGCGACCCGGCCCCACTTGCCCTGCACACCATGGCGTGGATTGTGGGCAGTCACAGGGAAGACCTCTGGCTTTGCCGGGAGCTGGGGTACGGTTCTTAGAGTGCCATTCTAGAGTGCCTTCGCGTACTGGTAATGAACGCCCATCAAGTGGCCTTGGGAATTCATGAGCTGAATGATGATGACTTTGCCAGTGAAAAGCAAATCCCAAATAGGTTGTTTTCTGTGCATTCCAGTCCCAATTTCTCTTCCAAGTAATTATTAGATGTGCCAAGCCTGTTACGTTTATTACTTACAGAATTGTTTTTGTCTGTGTGAGTTTACTGAGGACTCAGGGGTTGGTATGTGAGGAGGGGAGCCCCCCTTCTCCTGTGGGCACTCCAGCACTCTTAATAATCAGTATTAAACATGTTGAAGGCCATAAAGGAAATAACCTTCTCTTAAAAACAAGTTAGAGTCAGTCATAAAACTGTTTGCCTAGACCTTGATCACTTAAAATAAGATCTTAGATGTGATGTGTCTTTGTGGAGTATTTCCTGTGGCTCGGGAGGTGTGCATGAGAGTGGGGTCTGAGGGACAGTGAGGGGTGAAGGAAAGGTGGGAGAGAGGGCCTTCAGTGACTGTACCAAAGACTCACAGACACTGGGTGTCTTGGTGATGGGTGCACATAGCCCTTCTTTTGTGACTGAAGCTGTGTGGCCTTCATCCCACAGGGTCTGCCCTCTCCAGATAATTCTGTCACTGAACTTCAAACTGTCAATGGAACGATAGCGCAGTCTCTTAACAATGCCTCAGGACAGATAATAGAGCTGTGCGGGCAGCCTCGGTGACAGTGTTGGGAATCCGCAGAATGGCTTTGTCCACTTCTTTCCTTTCAGAGGAGACATTGAGGCTCGGCATGGTGTCTCACGCCAGGAATCCCAGCATGTTGGGAGGCTGAGGTTGGGGGATCGGATTGCTTGAGGCCAGGAGCTTGAGGTCAGCCTGCGCAACATAGTGAGACCCCTGTCTCTACCAAAAAAAAAAAAAAAAATTAGCCGGGTGTGGTGGTGTACACCTGTTGTCCTAGACACTTAGGAGGCTGAGGTGGGAGGATCACTTGAGGCAGGAGGTCGATGCTGAAGTGAGCTATGATCATGGCACCACTGCCCTCCTCCAGCCTGGGTGACAGAGTGAGACTCTGTCTCTTAAAAAAAAAGGGGGGGATATTGGTGGACCTGCAAGGACATGCAGTTGGATAGAATTAGGACCATGTGTAGCATGGTGATAGACGTTGTGGTTGAAAAGGAAAAAAGACACACTCCTTGCCCTAGAGGTTTTGCGGTATAATCTAATCAGAGAGGCCAGCAGCATGGGTGTGGAAGAACCAGGAAAGCCAGAGCAGGGCTTTGTGGATGCTGCTGGGGGTATGGAGCAGGCAGTGACAGCTGTCTGGACCCCTACCCGCCCCTTCACCTCCTCTTCCTCCCTCAGTCTTGACCTTAGCTCCTTCCCAGGAACCTGAGGGTTCTGAGTCACTCACTGTTTGCATCTGGAATAACAGCTTCCAGGTGGGTTTTGAGCATCAATTTGGTTGTGTGCTTTGTCATGTTTTGGCTTATCTCATTTACTGTAGATCATCTGAGATTAAATCCATAAATTAATGTATTTATTTTTCCTTATTCTTATATTTTACTTGAGAAATTTTGCAGAGTCAGACTTTTGCTAAGGAGATGATTTGACATGTTGGAAAGATGCAGATTCTGGATCCAGAGAGACATAAGTTCAATCCCTGTTACATCCGCTAGCATTTCTGTAGCCTTAGGTATATTACATAACTCACAGAATCTCAGCTCCCTCCTCTGTAAAATGCAGAAAGTGATACCTCCCTCAAAGGGCAGATAAAGGATAAGGGCAAATAAAAACTCTATTGTTGGAGAAGACAGAGGATGGATATGGCCTTTCCTATCTTATATTTCAGATCCATTCATTCATCTGTCCATTCAGCTGTTGAGTCCATGAGAGCTTACTGGGTGCTTCTGAGTACCAGGACATGTAATGGGTGGGACACAAACACAAATAAGACCCCATCCTACCCTCAAAAAGCCAGACAGGGACTGACTTCAGTCTTTGTCAGGGGTGGATGGTGGGTGCAACAGAGCCCACTCAGGCCTCCTGGCACCTGCCTACTGATCCACCCTCATGTGAAAGAGTCTTTGTGCATCCTGGTGGCAGTGTTGCGGGTGGCAGGAAGCTCTGATGTCCCTCCAGGCTTGGCTTCCGCCACACTCCCAGGGACTGCTAAGGAGTCCCTTTCCAGCCATGGGCGACACTGCTGGACACCTCTCAGAGTGTCATCTGAGGATGAGTGTCATCCTCAGAACGCCAGCCACACTGGGCAAATGTTTCCAGCTGGTTGTCGCCATGTTCTCAGGGGATATTTCGTAGAGGTCTTTAAATGCTAAAGCATTGGACATTGTGACAGCTGGCGATGCTGCTGGCACTGTGCTCTTGAGGGAAGGCGGGCCTGGATGTGGAGGGTATGCCCACAGGCCTGAGTCCGGAAAGGAGTTCTGCATTTCCATGCCGCCTGTGGCTCACCTGGAAAATAAAAACCTGTAGGAATAGTTACAGGCTGAGCATCACTAAGCTGAGAATCTGAAATCCCAAACACCCTCAAATCTGAAACTTTTTTTTTTTTTTTGAGACGGAGTCTTGCTCTGTTGCCCAGGCTGGAGTGCAGTGGTGCGATCTCGGCTCACTGCAAGCTTCCCCTCCCGGGTTCACGCCATTCTCCTGCCTCAGCCTCCCGAGTAGCTGGGACTACAGGCGCCCACCACCACGCCCGGCTATTTTTTCTTTTGTATTTTTAGTAGAGACGGGGTTTCACCGTGTTAGCCAGGATGGTTTTGATCTCCTGACCTCATGATCCGCCTGCCTCAGCCTCCCAAAGTGCTAGGATTACAGGCATGAGCCACCGTGCCCGGCCAAATCTGAAACTTTTTGAGTGCTGACTGCAAGTGGAGAATTCCACAGCTGACCATGGTGCCAGGTGGCAGTTTAAACTTCATTTCATGCACACAATCATTAACAATATTGTATAAAATTATATGTGTAAGGTGTATGTGAAACATAAATGAATTTTGTGTTTAGGCTTCTGCCTCATCCTGAAGATATCTCATTATGTACATGCAGATATTCCAAAATCTGAAAAAATCCAAAATTCAAAATGCTTCTGGTCCCAAGCATTTCAAATAATGATATTCAACCTGTATATACTTAAAGGACCACAGGAAGGCATCATTAACAAAACGAGTTCAGGGCCAGGCGCAGTGGCTCACACATCAAAACGTCGGGATGCTGAGGTGGGAGTACCACTTGAGGCCAGGAGTTTGAGATCAGCTTGAGTAACATAAAGAGACCCCATCCCTACAAAATGTACAGAAATTAGCCTGGTATGATGACATGTGTCTGTAGTCCTAGCTACTGAGGAGGCTGAGGCAGAAGGATTGCTTGAGTCTAGAAGTTCCAGACTGTAGTGAGCTGTGATCGCACCACCGCACTCCAGCCTGGGCAACAGAGTGAGATCCTGTCTATAAAAAAAAGGAAAGAAACAAAAATACACACAAAACTGAGTTCAAGGTTAAATATAATACTACGTATTTTTCCTCTTGAAAGTATATGAATGAGATACCTTAAATAATCATAGCGAAACCACTTGGGAAAACTCTTCCTAAGCTTCAGTTGCATTATATGTTCTCTGTGATGTTTTCTGACCCACCTGGACTTTGAAAAGATGGTAAAATATTGTAAAAATAACACGGCTCTGTTTGTGCGTGCTTTCCATTTTTCTTCTTTACCTTTTGCCTAGTCATTGACTTCGTTAAGGGGAGGATGGGCTGCTGTGCGTGCTGTGTGGCTTGATGTTTGTAAGGATTTTTGCGGGTCACATGCTAAAGAGGGTCCCACACTTCATAGAATTTTGGGGCGGCTAGAAGGATCTGTTATTTGTACATGTTCTGTTATCTCTAGTCTTTGGAAAGAAGGGCAAGCTTGCAAACTTTTTGTGTCCTTATTTGCAGAGTCCTATTTAAGTTGGCGTTGTGCACGTGACCTATGGCTGACCTGCTTGGATTAGGACGCCAGCCTAGGTTAGCCCCATGGCAGAGGCTGAGGTGTTATTCCCTAGCTCTGACTGCAAGAAACCGATTCCTTCCCCACAGCCCACTCACACAGAGCACACTAAGTTTTCCCATACCTTGGCTGTGTAGACAAGGGCTTCAAGAACCATTCAGACGTGCCCTTGAACACTTCTTCCTGTTGCAAGAGCGTGCAAGCTTGAGTCGTTTTTATCTCTGGTGAACCCGGTTTCCCGTGGTAAACAGTTGTTTTAAGCACTAGCCCACAACCCAGAGCTTCAGAACTGCCTTCCCCCGCCGCCGTCCCCCGCACGGGGAACTCAAGTTAGGCTTCTTGGCACTTACGTGTGGATTTCATTTGAACAAGAACGTTTTGCACCTATTGATGTACTGCGTTTACTTGTACTTAGCTGTTTTCTTAGATCTTTTTCTCTGTGAAATCATAGGGACTTTGAGGACAGTGACGGTTTCTGCCTTTGTTCCCTACACCTGCAAAACATGTACCTGTGCCTTGTGAAAATCCAGCCAACAGCCGTGTGCGGGGGGTGCCCACGCATCTCCTTGATGACATATTTTAGCGTTTGGATTAAGGAGAGTAGTTTGTTTGGTTTTTATTTTTATTTTTTGCAGTTTATGTGTTGTGATGTCAGAAAGAGAGGGAAGTAGAAGAAAGCATTATTATTTTATTGCAATTAGATGTGACCGCAACACATTTTTCCCTGATCTCAGCACATGCCTTACTGATACTGCCTGAAGAGATTTAGTGCAGCCAGTGTTTAAATATCGGTTTCTAAATGGTTGGTATCAGGTGAAGAAGCAACACCTTCAAGTAATTTTGGTAATGAGTTTGGCAATCAGTGGGGCCCGAGGGGAGATAACTTAGTACGATTTATGGTGATTTTGGCATGTTTCCTAATGGCTCTGGATTTCTCAGTTACAAAGTGGTAAATCAGAAAGGAGACTTTAAAAGAGGCAATTTTGTTCTGATTTAGTGGAATATTTTACAAATTAGAAGTAACAAAGTTCTGTGAGTTATTTTCTGGAAAAATTGTGGCTTACGTTTTTAGATTGTTAACTTGTGTCAAATAATTTATTGAAAAAGCGATTTCTTAATGTTAACATTTTTCTGTGATGTGGCTGCATGTACAGGCACACCTTGGAGATGTTGTGGAATACCCTGTAGACCGACATTTCCACGCAGTGATCTTGAAAAGCTGGACAGAGTACAAAAGAAAGGTGGCCAACACTGGAGGGACCAGGTCCTGAAGAGGAGGGAAGCTCATGGGCTGCACGCAGTGGTCTGTGATGCTTTTCCTCTTGAGATGTTTGCTGGCTCATAAGGGGCATGGAGCTGAATAGGTGAAGAACAAAACAGAAAGTGGTGTCCAGAAAACTAGGACCATGCATGGAGCTTGTGGCAGTCTTGTAGGGCTGGGAGACAAAACGTAGAGTTTTAGCTACAAAGGCTGTGTAAGTGTAAGAGACCGAGATCCTGGGGAGAAGGGAAAATATTAAGGTGAGCCTAGTAATCTGCACTTGTGTTCTCCTCAAGGCATTTGCTGATGTGTTAGCTCAGAGGCTAAGAGAAGGGAAAGCTATTATTATTATTGTTGTTGTTGTAGAGATGTTCTTGTACGTTGCCCAGGCTGGCCTCAAGGGATCCTCCTGCCTTGGCCTTCCAGAATGCTGGGATAACAGATGAGAATTACCACACCCAGCCAGAAGGCTATTCTTAAAGACTAGGGGAACCAAAACCTGGAGTTCAGGGCATGCCAAGGAGGAGGAGCCCTGGAAAGCACCTAGACTTCCTGTTAGGTCCTGACCCCAACCTAGGAATAAGAGTAAACCTGAAATAGTTTAGCCTTCACAAAAGACCGGGACTCAGCCTTGAACCCACTCAGTTCAGAGAGGATTATGGCACCCTGCCCTGCTCTGCCTGCCAGAAACCAGAGTCAGCACTCTCTGAAGGATGATAACATTGGCCAGGGCCTCCAGTTCTCCTGTTAGTTTGTAATACACAGTGTTTTGTTTTCAATAAAAAATTAAGGTCCAAATGATTAAAAGATGAAGGAGAAAGAGTAAAAGCCAACAATGGAAACAGCAACAGGTGATGTAGTTTTTGGACTAATGAGATACGGATTTTAAAAGCATCATCATTAATATATTCAAGAAAGTAGAGGACAAGATGGAGAATTGCACAAATAAAATGGAATGTATAGGCTAGGCATGGTGGCTCACACCAGCACTTTGGGAGGCCTAGGCGGGAGGATCACCTGAGGTCGGGAGTTCAAGACCAGCCTGACCAACATGGAGAAACTCAATCTCTACTAAAAATACAAAATTAGCCAGGTGTGGTGGCGCACGTCTGTAATCCCAGCTACTTGGGAGGCTGAGGCAGGAGAATGGCTTGAACCTGGGAGTTGGAGGTTGTGGTGAGCTGAGATCATGCCATTGCACTCCAGCCTGGGCAACAAGAGTGAAACTCCGTCTAAAAAAAAGAATGTATAAAACTGGACTTAAATGGAAATTCTGGGAATGAAAAATACAATAAATGAAACGAAGAATTAAATATAAATTGGATAGCAGATTGCACATAGGAGAGTGAACTCCGCACTGTAGATGGACAGAAAATATCCAGAGTGAGGCATAGAGAAGAAAAGAATGAAAAAATAGAGGAAAGAGCATGAGAACCACAGAGACGTGGAGAAAAGGCCCAGCGTGCAAAGGTGAGGGACGGTGAGAGGAGAGAGATGGGGGTGCCAGCAGGATTTGAAGTGGTACTGGCTGAGAAGTATCCCAAACTCTGTCAGACATGAAGCCATAAATTCAAGAAACTTTACAAACTCCAAACATGGCAAATACACAGAGAACCACACCTGACATGTCACTGCAAAACTAGAACACAAGGCAATGTGGAAATGTAGATGGAGCTGGAGGTGCATCTGAGTGAAAGGACAGCTCTACAGCTGACAGCTGACTTTTCCACAGAGATCATAGAAATCAGATGACGATGAAATGACAGTCTTTATAGTGGAGAAAGTAACTCTTTTCCTAGAATTCTATTCAAAAATGAAGGCCACCAAAGGGCATTTTCAGACAAACAGAATCAGACAGAACTTGTCACCAGAAGAACTATAGTAGAAGAAATTATTTGGGAAATTCTTCAGGCGGAAGGATAAAGGGTCCTGATGGAAGCATGGGAATGTAGGAAGGAATGCAGAGCCACATAAACAGCAAAGCCACGGGCGGTTCTGAGTGGACAGTGACTACCTGTCACCAGCAAGTCACAGCAGTGCCTTGTGGGGTGTGATGTGCAGGCAGAATTAAAACACATGATGGTAACAGCCTTGAGGGTGGACGTGGAGGGTGGGTGCTGCTGTTGTTAGGGAAGCTGTTGGAGAACTAATTTCTCTTGGGAACTAGTGAGTTAGGACACATGTTACAATCTCCAAAGTAAACACTAAAATACTAATAATGCATGATGCATGTGGTGACAGAGGAGGGAAAACTGAACTGATAAGAAGTACTCTGTGAATCCAAAAGAAAGTAAGAAGGGAGAGATGTACAAACCAAACAGATGGGATAAATAGAAAACAGATAGCAACATGGTCAGTTTTCACTCAAACACTTCATAATTACATAAAATGCAACTGAACTAAATATGCCAGTTAATACCGAGATTGTCAAACTGAATATTTAAAAAATTGCTGCTTACGATAGACGTGCTTAGATGAAGGAATCCAGAAGGCTCGATAGTGAAAGGAGGGAGAAGGATGCCCGTGCACACACTAGCCATAAGGAAGCTGGTGCACCAATGTCAGGTGAAGCAGACATCAAAGCATCGGGCATTGCCAAAGATAGCAGCTTCTCACAGTGGTAACAGGTGAATTCCCAAGGATGATAGTTTACTGTAAAGGCAGGGTCTATAGCCACAAAAAAGATATTTCTTAAATTGCCCCTACACGTATCCTAAGCTCTCAGGGATAGCTTCAATCTGTAGAGACTCCCAGTTTCTTTAGCCCGAAGCCTAAGGTACACATCCCCAAAGCAATTTGGATGGAAGATCCTGACCTGCTCAGCTATTCAGATGATTTTTTTACTGAAAGAATATTTCATTTTTGTCTCAATTCATTTTGATGGACTTACAGATAAGATTTCTTCACTAGAAGGCATTCATCACTTAAAAAATTAATATTTGAAATTGGTTATCCTTTATCTTTTTAATAAATTGAACAATTAGGATTGGTAGAACAATGGTACACCTGTCTATTTTCCGTGGGTGCCACTGGGAAGACCTTACAGTATTGTTGAAGTGTATCTGTTGAACCTGGCAACATTCAAGGCAGGCTGAGTTAAAGAAAGCACGTCACAAGACAGTATGTGCACTGTGATCCCACTTCAGTTAAAAATGTGTATGTTTATATTCATATAGAGAAAAGTCTGGAAGAATAACCCAAAATATAAGTAATGTTTCTGTCTGAGTGGTGGGATTATGGGTGATTTTATCTTCTCTGTTTATCTCTATTTTTGTATTTTCTCCAATGAACGTTTGTTACTCCTATAATAAAAATAAAAGCCATTTAAGAAAAAATTTTTTATCATATGACACCAACTGTTTCTACTAGAGGAATCTATGTCTTCTTTTAATCTTTATCAGTGTACACAGTTGAATTTCACATTATGTTAAATATTTGTCTCTCTGTGTCATCTGGAATAGAATTTTCGGCATTACCGTGTGGTTGAGTATACATCTGCCACTCGTCCGGTCCCTCGCTTCCTGTCCTTGTGAAGTCACTGTTCCCTGAGTGTTGTCAGCACTGGGAGCGTTCAGCGCAGGGGTCCCTTCAAGGCAGGACCGCTCACCTGGAGCTTCCGGCTTTCCCTGCGCACCACTCCCTCCTTCCCCTGCTGCCTGTGGCCATCGCTGATTTTTGGGGATGGAGCTTTAATTCATAGTGAAATTTTTTTTTTTTTTTTTTTTTTTTTTTGAGACAGAGTCTCCCTCTGTTGCCCAGGCTGGAGTGCGGTGGCATGATCTCAGTTCACTGCAACCTCTGCCTCCCGAGTTCAAGCGATTCTCGTGCCTCAGCCTCCTGAGTAGCTGGGACTACAGGTGCACGCCACCACGCCTGGCTAATTTTTGTATTTTTGGTAGAGACGGGGTTTTACCATACTGGTTAGGCTGGTCTCGAATTCCTGACCTCAGGAGATTTACCTGCCTTAGCCTCCCAAAATGCTGGGATTCATAGTGAATCTTAAGTGTGTCCTCATAAAATAGAATAAATGCCCATCCATAAGACTAAAATTTCTTGTGTTTTTCTCCTTCTGAGTTTAAAATGGCACTGGATGACAAATGGAAAGGTTGATGCTGCTCTTAATGTGCCGCTAGGCATTCCAGGGATTTCAAAGCCAGTGGACGGGAGGTGGCCTCTGCCAGTGTCTGCCTGGTGTCTGTCTGTGTCACTGTGGTGCTGCCTGGGCCACAGACCTAGGCAGGACCCTGGGTGATGGAGCTCCTGTCTGGTGGGTGTGTGTGGGCAGTGCTGTTGCTGTCCACGTTAGAAAAGCCCTCTTACTTTACACTGAGTCATGCTCCCTCTCCACCACGGACCGCAGTCCCCTTCCCTAGTGACTCGCTGTCCCCTTCCTTTGTTGCGCAGCTTTCTGGCTTTAAATGAGGAGAGCTTAAGAATGGATGGGGAGCTCAGCACTCACAGTAACTGTTGGTGAACTCAGGGCCTGCTGCGTCTGGAACACATCAAGCTATTTAGTGGGTGAGGTCATTCACTGTTTTTAAATGCTGCTGCAGCTCTTATTTCTCATGAAGCCCTTTATACCTATTAAATACTTCATAGTATTGATTAACTTAGCTGCTGCTCCTCTCTGTCATGGAACCTTTTGCTCATGTGGACTTTATGGTGCAGAAACACGAATCAATTGTTGTAATGAACAACACCCCTCTGAAGTGGCCACGGCGGGTATGATTCGTCCCAGTTCACGGGCGAGTAACATAGATGTGCAGTGGCGGGGCGGCTGGCCCAGGTCGTGCAGCTGCTGTGCCTGAGCCAGGTCGCTCCTGAGTTTCCTTTTGTTTGACAGCATTTTGTTTACAGACACCACACCAATCCTTGGTCTTGGATACATCAGAAAAGTTGGAGTTTTAGAGGTGGGTGGAGGCAGGACTTGTACCCTCTCCCTGCAGCAAAGACAAGTTCATTAAGCATTTGGGACACTTGTTAAGTTCAGTTTGTCTCTCTCTAAAAGTTATCACTAGATGACTTTCTCATTGTTGTGTGTGCGTGTTTTAGATTTGCCTGTAACTTACGACCGGTGATACTGGCTTTCTATTTATGGTAGTAATAGCAGTTCTCCTTTTAAATAAACTTATTTTCAGCCAAAAGAGTGATTAGGTCTATCAAAAAATGATAAGGAAATAAACAGTACAGATCGTCTATATTTATGGCAAAAACCATGAAAAGGGCATTCCAGGGGCTGAATTTCGGAAACCCCGAATGAGATGACCTTTGAGGTCAATACTTCCGGGAACAGTTGCCTCATAGCTCTGAGACTTACGATTTAAAGCTCAGGTCATGAGACATTACTTGAGGCCACTATGTCTCATTTCTATTATAATTTTTATAATAAATGATTCCTTGACTGATATACCCAAGGGAAGAAAGGATGAAAAACCAAAACCAAAAAACTATGTGTGGCCTATTCACAGAGTATAAAAAATTATGTTTTGAGTTGAAAACAGTGTTGTCTGCATTGTTGCAGGAATCATAGTTGACTCCATCCTGAGATTTCAACTTTAGGATGAGATAACATATTTTATTGCATATCTGATTGTAAGATCTTCTGTAGTTTTATACATCATTTCTGTTTACAAGAGAGAATGCTGTGCCTCTGAGGGAAAAGAATAATTCGCAAGTCTTTTAGCTGCATCTCTGACTTGGCGAATCCTGCTTTCAAGATTGCATTAGTCGTATTAGGTGACTGACACTGTGAAGTCCTGTGTTGACGTAATTTGTTGCCTTTTCTTTATTTTTACGTTTCCGCTGCCTCTCATCTAGGAAGGAGCCTTATGAATGAACACACTGAAAAGTCATCCTTTAATTGAGGGAAGAGACTACTTTTAACCCTGTCTGAGCCTGCTGCTCTCCCCCTGGGACTGCAGTGACCAGTGCTCTCAAACTGCTTGGCATAATTCCTTATGGAAGAGTGAATCCCCTCTGATAGAGGGTAATCCTGACTTTGTTTGAATTCTTCCAGTAACAGAGAGCTCAGCCTGTAAGAAGGTGGCCCAAGTTGCTTTCTGGACAGTTGTAGTTTTAGAAGCATCTTCTGTCCTGTGACGGTGAGGAAGGTCACTGCAGTCCCCAACAGCGAGGCTCAGCACAGGCTGTGGGAATCCCGCTGCCAGGTGCAATGGCAGGGTGGAGCCGGGGAGCAATGGGGCAGCTCTACGTTTGAGTAACGTGTGACGTGTTGACCTCATTGTTCCCTGAGTGTCACAAATGCCCATGGCATCTGGTAGACCGTGTTCAAGTTTAATTCAGGAGTTCAAAGCCTAACAGGAATGTTGTCATTCCCTCCCAGTGGGACCCTCCAGAAGGTGGCTCCTCTCCGTGACTGGACATAACAAGCCACGCCTGTGTCTGCAGGTGGAGAAAAGTAAATTGGAGGCCAGGCGTGAATGCACTGTTTCAGTGAGCCCTAGTGAGTTCAGTGTGGAGAGCGTAGTTGGAGATACTTGGTTTTGCAGCCGCTTTTCTATAGCAGCTGTTTCTCCCCCGCCTTCTTGTGTTGATGAAGGCAGCAAGCAGAGGTGGTTAACTTCGGCCCGAGCATGCTGCAGGACTCCGAGAGACTGGCTCCCTGGGTCTTCTCTGGCCCAGCAGACAGGCTGCCTGCTGCAGACAGGCCGGTCTCCTGCCCCTACCCGCCGTCTGCACACTCAGCCCTGCATCTCCCACAGAGGCCTATGCGCGGTTTGGCTGCCCGGCCAGGTTCCTCCTGAACGTTGTGAGTCTGTGATTTCAGATGTAGCTGCAAACGTTTCCAAAGCCTATCTCTGGGCCTATCGCCATGTGATGTTTTAAAACCATAGTTTATTTGGCTTTTTGTGGCTATTTAATTCTCTTCGGGACTCATTCATCTCCCTCAAATTTTAAGTGGTTGTTTACAGCTCTGAATTATTTTCTTTGTGTCCTCTTGTTTCTAGTCTTTCCCATTCAATTTTACAGCTATCAGGTTTGGATAATTAGAATGGAGATTCTTCTTCCAAAAATAAGGTATTAAGAATAAACACACAAGGCTGGGCGTGGTGACTCACGCCTATAATCCCAGCACTTTGGGAGGTCGAGGCGGGTGGATCACCTGAGATCAGGAGTTTGACCTGGCCAACATGGTGAAACCCCATCTCTACTAAAAATGCAAAAATTAGCCGTTGTGTGGTGATGTGTGCCTGTAATTTTAGCTGCTCGGGAGGCTGAGGCAGGACAATTGCTGGAACCAGGGAGGCAGAGGTTGCAGTGAGCCGAGATCGCGCCATTGCACTCCAGCCCAGGCAACAACAGCGAGACTCCGTCTCAAAAAAAAAGAAAAGAAAAGAAAAGAAAAAGAATAAACACACAGACTTAAAAATCTTTATTTGTGCAGAAAGCAATTGAAAGCCAGAATAATTATATTTAGAATTTTTTTTTTTTTACAAAAAAACTAGCAATGCTTGTTCTTTTTATTGAAACACAGAAAATATTAATTCACAGCATAGAAAACTTTATCCTAAGGAAAAAATCTAGTGGTGATCTCATCAGAGTCTATGTTGTATTGCGACACACTTAACATAATTTGAAAATTACTTCTTTGTGAAAAATTGTCTACATATCCCTTCTTAATTTTTTTATGTAAGGACTTTTACTTCACAGCTAATTTTTAAAATGGCTCTCACTTCTTTATTTCTATTATTTATTTAAGCCAGTCACTTTTCTCACTTTTTTTTTTTTTTGGTTTTGAGACAGGGTCTTGCTCTGTCTCCCAGGCTGGAGTGCAGTGGTGCAATCTTGGCTCACTGCAACCTCCACCTCCCGGGTTCAAGTGATTCTCCCAACTCAGCCTCCCCAGTAGCTGAGACTACAGGAGTGTACCACGACGCCCGGCTAATTTTTGTATTTTTAGTAGAGATGGGATTTTGCCATATTGGCCAGGCTGGTCTAAAATTCCTGACCTCAGGTGATCCACCTGCCTCAGCCTCCCAAAGCGCCTCCCAAAGTGGCGTGAGCCACTACACCTCGCATGTCATCCATGTTTCTTTTCTTTTTCTTATTTTTTTGAGATGGAGTATCGCTCTGTCACCCAGGCTGGAGTGCGGTGGCGCAATCTCAGCTCACTGCAACCTCTGCCTCCCGAGTTCAAGCAATTCTCCCACCTCAGCCTCCCCAGTAGCTGGGACTACAGGTATACACCACCATACCTGGCTAATTTTTTTTTTTTTTTTTTTTTTTATGGAGACGGGATTTTACCATGTTGGCCAGGCTGGTCTCTAACTCCTGTCCTCAGGTGATCCACCTGTCTCGGCCTCCCAAATTGCTGGCATTACAGGCGTGAGCCACTGCACCAGGCCATATTTCTCACTTTTTTGTACTCGGCTGTACCCCTTACAGATGGATAATGTAAATTTGTGTCACACAAACGCTTTGACTCAATTTTCTTTTTCTTCACAAATAGTTACAAAATTGGTAGCAGCATCTCTCTGGATTTCTACTTTTATGAAGCTTGCTCAGGGAGAAGCAGGTGGGAAGAGGAGTAGTAGAAAGAAAACCACTTCCTTCTCACTCCACAGAAAAAGCTTTTGTTTTTTAGAAATTTGCCTTTTAAAAGATAGGTCTTTATCCATTTCACTTTTCTGCATACATTTCTTTTTGTAGACACAGGATCTTGCTTTGTGCCTCGGCCTCCCAAGTAGCTGGAGCTATGGACGCCGCCACTGCGCCTGGCTGCAGCATGTCACGTATTTGCTTTCACCAGGGATGCCCCTTTTTATCCTCAGCTCCTGAAAGTGAGCTCTCGTGCTGTGAAAATGGCAGGACTGGTAATTAGGAGAGGGCTGGATGTGGGAAAAGGAATGAGGATAGTTTTTGCATCCTGAGCTGGAAATAGCAAATGTGTTCACATTCTTTGCTCTTTTCTTGCTTCCAAGTCAGGTCCTTATTTGACAGGGCCGTGACTCAAGTGAGGTGCCACGTTTAAGGAGGCGCCAAACTCCAAACAAAACAAAACACCCCTCAGTAACTGAGTTAAATAATACTTTAATGTAATATTAAAAGTATGGAAATTATGACAAATGTGCATGATGAACGAAGTATTCAGCATATGGGATCGTGACTATTGTTCAATATATATAAGGTATAAGGATTTCCAGTGAATACTCTGAAATGTTTGGTTAATCTATTCATATTGGTATTTTTCCTTGGTGAACATTTGTAATAAAGAAGGAAATAAGTTCAGAGAAGGATATAATCTTCAAAAAGTCATCAGAGTTATCATCTGAGGTCAGGAGTTTGAGAGCAGCCTGGGCAACATGGTGAAACTCCGTCTCTACTAAAAGTATAAAAATTAGCCGGGTGTGGTGTCACATGCCTCTAGTCCCAGCTACTTGGGAGGCTGAGGCAGGAGAATCGCTTGAACCTGGGAGGCAGAGGTTGCAGTGAGCCAAGATCTTGCCGCTGCACTCCAGCCTGGGCAAGAGTGAGAAAAGAAAGTCATCAGGATTAGCATACCAAATCTTGACAATGAATTACACGTGCGTGGCTCCATTAACCATCTTGAGTTCAAGTGTCTATTTTTTTTTTTTTTTTTTTGAGACGGAGTGTCGCTCTGTCGCCCAGGCTGAAGTGCAGTGGCACAATCTCAGCTCACTGCAAGCTCCGCCTCCCGGGTTCACACCATTCTCCTGCCTCAGCCTCCCCAGTAGCTGGGACTACAGGTGCCTGCCACCACACCTGGCTAATTTTTCGTATTTTTTTTTTTTTTAATAGAGACGGGGTTTCACCATGTTAGCCAGGATGGTCTCCATCTCCTGACTTTGTGATCCGCCTGCCTTGGCCTCCCAAAGTGCTGGGATTACAGGCATGAGCCACCATGCCTGGCCTCAAGTGTCTATTTTTTGACAAGGTTCTGAAATTACGAACTCTCTGAGCATGTCCTGAGGACCTTCTATGTGCAGAGAACAGTGGCAGAACGGGGAAGAGGGAGAAGCGGCCTGTGGGTTTATTAGCTGGTGGCTTCTTGCAGGAGCACGTTGACTCTGAGGCCAGGCATCCAGGCAGCAGGGGAGGGGCTGGCGTGGGCTGCTGCTGATGATCTGGAACCTCCAGTCCCTGTCTACTGTAAACGAAAAAGTGTCTGAGACAGGTCTCAATCAATTTAGAGGCTCATTTTGCCAGGGTTGAGGGAAAAAGACACACACGTCACAGTAGGACCCAAAAAGAGTTTCGACAACTTCATTATTTAAAGAGGAAAGAGCAGACAGGAGGGGAAGGAGAAAAGAAAACAGCAGAGGTAGGTGGTGAGGTGAGTGGTCTCATTCTTGTGAGGCTTTGATTTTCGCTCACTGAATACATGTGACATGTGAAAGGAGGGGTAAAGGGACGTCAATTACGCATGCGTCTCTTGTTCAGTAAATCTGCATTTTACACGGGATAAAGTGAACATAGAGTAGAGGAAGAAGTCATGTACACATTTGTCTCAGGGCGGCAGAGGGATGATTTCTGGTCTTGTCTTTGTGCCATGCCTGCCAAGATGAGCTGTTAACTTACATTGTTAGGGTGAAGGAGGCCTCCTGGGGAGACATGTGGCCTTCTATCTTGCAGCAATCTGTATAGGAATAAAAGGAAAGTCAGCTTTTTGTATCCAGCTTAACTTTTCCCTTTGGCATAGTGAGTTCGGGGTCCCAGGATTTTATTTTCCTTTCACATTTTGAAGTGACACTTGCAGTCGTGGCTATGGACTTCTCAGGGAGGCCAACAGCAGAGCTTTGATCCCTCAAGGAAGACGCAGAGTAGGATTTCAAGAGGTGGAGATGCAGAGTGCACTAAGCCTTTGAGACAGCTCCAACCAGAGTTCTGCCCAGTCCACTCCCTTGGTGGAAAACCAGCTCCCAGACCCACCTGGCACCACACACACCTCCCCTCGCTGCCCGGCCTGACTCCATGACTTGCAGTCCGCCCACCCCTTTAAAGGGAGTTTTGGGGCCACTCCCTCTCCTTGCTTCCTGTGGACTCCTCAGCTGCTCAGTGCCTCCTCTACTCTCCCTCTCCGCGTGGGCAACGCTGAAGGCCCTTTCCAGGCCGATCCCGGCACTCAGCTTCGCTGCGCACCCGCCCGTCTTGGAACTGCCGAGTACTCTGGAGCCAACCCCAGTTTCCTCATCTGTAATGTGGGGATGGCAATATAAACTTTTTTTCCTTTTTTTTTTTTGAGACGGAGTCTTGCTCTGTCGCCCAGGCTGGAGTGCAGTGGCGCAGTCTCGGCTCATTGCAAGCTCCCCCTCCCGGGTTCACGCCATTCTCCTGCCTCAGCCTCCCGAGTAGCTGGGACTACAGGTGCCCGCCACCGTGCCCGCCACCACGCCCAGCTAATTTTTTTTTGTTTTTTTAGTAGAGACGGGGTTTCACTGTGTTAGCCAGGATGTTCTTGATCTCCTGACCTCATGATCCGCTTGCCTCGGCCTCCCAAAGTGCTGGGATTACAGGAGTGAGCCACCGCGCCTGGCTGGCAATATAAATTTTATATGGTGACATGTGGCTGATAGCTGAGATGAGTGACTGAGGCAGAGGTCTCAATTGTTGACGTTTATTAAGCCAGCTTTAGGGTGCATCTGGAAAAATACCAGCCACAGACACATCTGTATCTGTTTTTCTAAAGAGGTTTTCAGGAGGCTTAGTATTTATATGTTTCCTTAAAGGGGGGAAGGCTCGGAAGAGGGGCAGGTGGGCTGTAAGGCGAATGATTACATTCTTGTGAGACTTTAGTTAGTGCCAGTAAATCTGCATTTTACATAAGATAAGGTGAATGAATGTTTGAAGAGAAAAAAGGGCGTAAAGGAAGAATCAATTATGCAGATGTCTCTGGGCAGGTGGAGGAATGACTGATCTCATCTTGTCTTTTTTCTGCACCTGGGAAGCGAAGCTTGTAATAGACATGATCAATGTGGAATGGAACAGACTTCAGTTTTAAGCTAGAATCAGATTGTAGACGTGAAGTTACAATGAGATGTTCTTGTTTATGGGATGCCAGCAAAGAATTTACTTAGGAATGATCTATGGGGCAACCCTTCCAGAGCCCTGAGGCTTTCACTTTTCTGCGGGGTTTGGCTGATGCCTAATGCTCCTAACAGCTGTTCCTGGGGAAGAGGGCGTTGCCTGGCTCACCCTCTTGGCTTAACTTTCCCTTTTGCATAAGGAATTTGGGGGTCCCGAGCTTTTTTTTTTTTTTTTTTGTGAGATGGAGTCTCGCTCTGTCACCCAGGCTGGAGTGCAGTGGCACGATCTTGGCTCACTGCAAGCTCCGCCTCCCAAGTTCACACCATTCTCCTGCCTCAGCCTCCTGAGTAGTTTCCTTTACATGGTTAAATGAGACCAAGTGCTTACTGAAGTGTAAAATAGCAGGTGCTGACGGGAAAGGCAGACATCTTTTTCTTCTCATTGTCACTGTTACCATCATCAATAAGCTACTTCCTTGGCATCTGGGTCTCCCTTTGCTTTGGGAACCCTCCTCATGTGCTTTCCTAGAAGTCAGTGTCTTGTCCTGGGCTGTTGCTTTTCTGCTTGACTCCCTCTGTGGGCCGTGGACTCCGCGGCAGAGTCCTATCTGCAGGGCTTCTGCATGGTTATCCATTGCCTTCTGAAGAAATGATGATGTTAGTGATGGAGCCACTTTGGTTAGCGTTTTGTTAAGTATGAACTTGTGAATCCTTCCCACAGCTGTGCAATATTGTTACCTCCAGGGCACAGCATCTGGACTTTAATTGATGATGAGTGTTTGTGGCCCCAAGGGACATGGGGCCTCGAAATTAAGGAAGGAGCTGGAAGTAGTGGACAAGCAGCAGCACCACCACGTGGAAAGGTGAAAAGTTGGATAAGGACTGGCTGAGAAAATGCCATCAGAATAGCAAGAGGGGGTCATTGTTGAAGAGCACAGCTTCAGGCAAGTCTTTGAAATCAAAGCCAGATTTCAAGGAAGTCGGAAGGAGCAGATGGAGAGGAAGTGGAGAGATTTCCATATGGTGCGTGTATTTTTTTTTTTAATTAAGGATTTTGGTGTTAAATGGAAGTGGTACTTGATGGCCTAGCAGGATGAAACAAAGTTTGTTTCTAAAGATAGAGGAACATGGGCTCACTTTTAAAGAGAAAGAAAGTAGGTGGCCATTGAGTTATGAGAGGTTGAGAAGCTGGAGATGGTGGGCCCAGAGACCCACAGAGCAGGCTCTTTGAGAGCAGCAGGTCTTCCTGCTCAGGGCCTTGCTGGTGCTGTCACGAGCCATATCCCCTGGCCTCCTGCTTTGCTTCTGGGCTGTCATCAATCTGTTTTGTGGTGTTCTCTGAGAAATGAAATTAAATCCTAAGCTCCCAGCCAAATGAATGGACCCCCTCTTGGCCAAGGGGCACCCAAAGAAACCTTAGAACTGAGTCCTGGCTGTGACGGGGGGAAACACGCCTCATGAGACCCCCACCTCGCTGACCACCATCAGGCTCTCCTCCCTGCGGGCTAGAAGCTCCATACTCATTTCAGCAACGGCCTGATGCTGTCCCTCCCTTTTGTGGTTTTGACCAAACAACTAACCAGCATTCTCTTCCTGATACAAAGCCGCTGACCTTGGAGTGGTTCTGGTGAGTCTACAGAGGAGGCTCAGTGAGGGTTCTCGTGTCCTCTGCTTCACCTTTTGACGTCACATGGCTAAAAACTCCATCCTTGGCTCATGCTCATGCCACCATTTTTTAAACATGGGTCCCACAGACAGAGAGGCATGAAGCTCAGTGTGCATGTGCCTGTTTCTCCTTTCATAAATATTCATGACTCCTCCTAGAGCTCATTGAATATGCATATTTGGCAGCCCCATTCAGCATAAATCCCTGTCTTATTCTTCCCACCCTTGAAGTGCCTGTTTCTGGCTTCTGGCCGGAGGCTACACTTCCCAGCCTGTCAGAAGAGCCACCTGCAGGCTGCAGCCCTTTCTGAGAAATAATGCCCTCCTTTCCAAATGCATGAACCTCATCATTCTTCAGCTGATATGTCCTTATCCCATGTAGAAGGAAGGATCTTAGTGTTTATTGAGCATCAACTTTGTATAAGGCTCTGGGCTATCTTATATGATTGTCACAATAATTTTAGAATATATTAATGTGTTCATTTATACCTTTAATTTTTAAAATTTGCCTTTTTAGTCAAGCAGCTCAAAAACATATAAAAAGATGTTTATTGAAAAGTTTCCCTCCTATGCCTTTTCTCCATCCATCCAGTTCTTCCACTTCCCAATATTTAGTTGTTTTTATTATTTTCTTGTGGACACTTTCCAAAATTTTAAGCATATAAAATAAACATAAAAATATTATTTATCTTTTATGTATAAATTGTGGAGTCTATATACACTGTTTTACACCTCGCTTTGTTTCACTTAAAATTTACCTTGGAAATCCTCACATATCAGTTCACAGAGAGCAGCCTCATTCTGTTTTACAGTTGCATAGTTTTGACTGGATTGAATGGATACACCAGATTTTTTAACCCTGTGTTGTATAAATAGATGTTTGAGTAGTTTGCAGTCATTATATATTATGTACACATATTTTCCCACATGTGAAAATGCATTTGTAGGATACATTCCCAGAAGTGAAGTTGCTGGGTTAAGGGTATATTTATTTGCAGTTTTGAGTGATTATTACTGAGGCCCATCTTTAGGCTTGCACCAGTTCACACAATCATCAGCAACATACTAGAGGCCTGTTTCTCTGCATCTTTGCCAACAGAGCATGTTATCAGTTTTTTAAAGGTTTCTGTCAGCCTACTAGGAAAAAAAGTAATAGAGTTATTTTAATTTGCATTTATTTTTATTATGAGTGAGGTTGTCTTTCCACAGGTTTATGAGCTGTTTGTATTTCATTTTCTTTTACTGTCTGGTCTTACTCCTTTCCTCTTTTCTGGCCAGATCATTGGTCATCTTGTAGATGATGTGTTCAAATCTATCAGTCTTTCCTTTTGTGACTTCTGCATTTACAGTTACGGTTAGGGAGCATCTTTCAAAATTATAAAGGAATTCTTCCAGGTGTTCTATTACTTTTAGAAAGTCATTTTTTTCAAACAAGACAAAATACCCAAATCGTTTATCTTTGAAATTTATCCTGCTGTGGTATGAGTTACGGATCCAATTTTCTCCCCTAAATGTTACCAATTCCAATATCATTTATTGCCTAATCTATCTTTTACTCACTGATTTGAAATGCTGCCTTTACCATACACTGAATTTCTGTTTGCATTTGGGTCTAGTTTTAGATTCATTATTCTGATTAATTGGCCTGACTTCTTGTTATTTTAACCATTATTCTTTTAATTAGTCTATTAATTTTTGAGGCTTTCTACATGTATCCTTATCTGATGTAACTTCCACTCCCTCCAATTTTTTTTTTGAGACAGTCTCACTCTGTTGCCCAGGCTGGAGTGCAGTGGCACGATCTCCGCTCACTGCAAGCTCTGCCTCTCGGGTTCACGCCATTCTCCTGCCTCAGCCTCCTGAGTAGCTGGGACTACAGGCGCCTGCCACCACGCCCGGCTAATTTTTAAAAATATTTTTTAGTAGAGATGGGGTTTCACCATGTTAGCCAGGATGATCTCGAGCTCCTGACCTCGTGGTCCACCTGCCTTGGCCTCCCAAAGTGCTGCTGGGATTACAGGTGTGAGCCACTGTGCCTGGCCTCCCCTCCAATTTTTTTAGTACTACTTTTTTGTTAATTTTTCCACTTTAGCTTTATAATCAAGCTTGTCTAGTTTTCAAAAATGTGGTATTTTTTATTGTGATCATAATACATTATACATTTCAGAGAGTTGGCATCTTCAGGATGTTGAGTCCTCCTGTCCTAATCCTCGTGTATCTTCTGTTTCTTCAAGTCTTCTTTTGTGTCTGTTGTTTCTGTAGTTTTCTTCAGAAAACTTTATTAATCTTATTGGTGGTTATTCCTGGAAACCTAATCTTTTTTATTGCTACCGTAAATAGGATCTGATTATTTTTAGCCTACAGCAATTATTTGCAAATAGCTATCTGTGATATTATAAAATATGTGTTTGGTCTTTGACCCCTTTTCCTGACATACAACTCTAAAAATCCTTAGAATCTCCACAGTGATGTCTTTTGTATTTTAATGACCGACTGATGGGTGGCAGCCCCTAGATAGCTCCAAGATGGGGCTGGTCACCAGAAAGACCAAGGCATTACTAGAAGATTGGAACCTTCAGCCCACCCCCACCCTCTAGGGAGGGGAGAACAGATGAAGGTTAAGTTGATCACCAGTGGCCAATGATGTAATCAATTACGACCATATAATGAAGTTTCCATAAAAACCCAAAGGACTGGGGTCCAAGAGCTTCTGGATAGCTAAACACATGGAGGTTCCTGGAGGGCTGCACCCCTGGGGAGGGCATGGAAGCTCCATGTTTCTTCTCCCATACCTATGCATCTCTTCATCTGTATCCTTCCTAATAAATGCTGTATAATAAAGCAGTAAAGGTAAATAAGTGTTTCCTTGAGTTCTGTAATCTGCTCTAGCTAGTTAAACCCAAGAAGGGGGATGTGGGAATCCCGATTTATAGCTTGTCAGCCAGAAGGACAGGTCACAAGTTGAGGGCAGTCTTGGGGACTGAGCCAACAACCTGTGCGATCTGATGCTGTCTCCAGGTAGGGAGTGTCAGAACTGAGTTGAATTGGAGGACAGTTCACCCAGGGGGTGTCCATGCAGAACTACTTGCTTGGTTGGTGTGTGGGGAAGCCCCCTCCCCACATTTGCTCTCAGAAGACTTCTGTGTTGATTGTTGTGTTGTGAGAGCAGAGGAAAAGTTTGAGTATTTTTCCACACCATGATGTTAAAAGAAAAAGAAAGAAAAAGAAAAAAGAGAAAATAAGCCCTCCAGTTTCTTTCTGTAACTGTTATCTGACCACATTAATTAGTACCTCCAGTGCAGCGTTAAAATACGGTGGTGATGGAAGTATTCATGTTTTCTTCCGAGTTTTGCATCTGGTGTTTATTAAACACGATCAGTGTAACTAATTTTGATAATAAATTTCTAATGTTGAACTATGTTTTCATTTCCTAAATAAACTGCACTTGATTATGTTTTGCCCTTAATGTTGGATTAATCTTGCAATGCTTTATGATTTTTCTACTGACTATAACCATGAACAGTATACTTTTTGTTTGCTCTTTGTTAGGCTTTAATATCAGTGTCATTTATACTTCTTGTAACAACTTGGAGGTTTCTCTGTTTCTCTTTTCTAGAGAAGTATAAGTATCTTCGGAATTTTCTTTTATTAAAATAATTTTTATTTAGAGCCAAGATCTTGCTATCTTGCCCAGACTGGTCTTGAACTCCTGGGCTCAAGTGATCTTCCTGCCTCAGCCTCCCAAGTAGCTGGGACTTCAGGTGTGTGCCATGGCACCTGCCAGATGGCTTTAGAATTGTAAGTGGTAGTTGACTTCTCCAGAGAAACTGTCTTAGCGCTCTTTGCAGGGGGTGGGTAGCCTTTGATAATCTTCTCTATTTCTTCCTGTGGAATTGAGTTCAAATAGCTTGGTACAACAAGTTTTGGTAAATTATACGTTCTTAGAAACTTCATTTTATTCAGAATTTAAAATTTATTTGTAGCAAGGTGAGCAAAACACAAAACATTCTTTTTTGGGTTGAATTTTTTAAAAGTATTTTTTAGAGCAGTTTTAAGTTCACAGCCAAACTGAGCAGACACTACAAAAATTTTCTCATATACCTCTCACCTTCGCATAACCAGCCTCCTCCGCTATCAACACCCCACACCACAGTGGTACATTTGTTACAATTAATGAGCCCATACTGAAACATCATCACTAAAAGTTCATAGTTTATGGTGGAGTTCACTCTTGGTGTTGTACATTCTGTGAGTTTGGACAAATGTTTAATGATGTGTTCACCATCAGAGTATCATATACAGTAGCTTTACTGCCCTAAAAATCCTCTGTGCCTCACCTGTTCATCTCTCCCTCCCCTCAACCTGTGGCAACCACTGATTCTCACTGTCTCCATAGTTTTGCCTTTTCCAGAATGTCATATGGTTGGAATCATAGAGTACGTAGCCTTTCAGAGTAGCTTCTTCATTTAGTAATATGCATTTCATGTTCTCCTATGCCTTTTTGTGGCTTGATAGCTCATTTTTTTTTTTTTTTTTGGTGGTGAATAACATTTCATTATCTGGATGTACCACAGTTTGTTTATCCACTTTTCTACTGAAAGACATGGTAGTTACTTCCAGGTTTTGGCAAATATGAATAAAGCTGCTATAAATGTCCATAAGTAGGTTTTTGCATGGTTTTAAGTTTTTAACTTTTTTTTAGTAAATACCAACGAGCGCAATTGCTGGATCATATGCTAAGAGTATGTTTAGTTTTTTTAAGAATCTGTCAAACTGTCTTCTGAAGTGACGGTACCATGTTGCATTCCCACCATCAATAAATGAGAGTTCTGTTGCCCTACATCCTTGCCAGCTTTTGGTATTGTCAGTGTTCTGGATTTCGGCCATTCTAATAGGTGTGTAGTGGTATTTCATTGTGTTTTTAATTTTCATTTTCCCGATGACCTGTAATGTGAAGCATCTTTTCATATGCTTATTGGCCATCTCTATATCTTTGAGAGACTATCTGTTAAAGTCTTTGTCCTATTTTTAAATTGGGTTGTTTGTTTTCTTATTTTTGAGTTTTAAGAATTCTTTGTATGTTTTGGATAACAGTCTTTTAACAGATGTGTCTTTTGAAAATATTTTTTCCCAGTATGTGGCTTGTGTTCTCATTCTCTTGGCACTGTCTTTCACATAGCAGAAGTCTTTAATTTTAATGAAGTCTAGCTTATCAATTATTTCTTTTATGGATCATGCCTTTAGTGTTGAATCTAAGAAATTGTTGCCATTCCGCAGATCATCTCCTATGTTATTTTCTGGGAGTTTTATAGTTTGTGTTTTACATTGAGTTCTATGATCTGTTTAGAGTTAATTTTTGTGAAGGGTGTAAGGTATGTGTCTAGGTTTATTTATTTTTGCATGAGCATACCTAGTAGTTCCAGCACGATTTGTTGAAAATACTGTCTGCTCCATTTTATTGCCTTTGCTCCTTTGTCAAAGATCAATTGACTATTTTTATATCAGTCTCTTTCTGGAATTTCTATTATGTTCTCTTGTTCTATTTGTCTATTTTTCATCAATACCACACTGTCTCCATTACTGTAGATTTATAATAAGTCTTAAAGTCAGGTAGTGCTAGCACATTGAATTTGTTCTTCTTCAATATTGTGTTGGCTACTGTGAGTGTTTTGCCCCTCCTTGTAAATTTTAGAATCAGTTTGTTGATTCCCACAAAATAACTTGCTGGGATTTTGATTGCAATTGCATTGAATCTATTGATGAAGCTGGGAAGAACTGACATGTTGACAATATTGAGTATTCCTATCCATGAACATGGACCATCTGTCCATTTATGTAGTTCCTATTTTATTTCTTTCATCAGAGTTTTATAGTTTTCTCCATATAGATGTTGTATATATTTTGTTAGATTTATGTTTAAGTATTTTCTTTTGGGAGTGATAATTTAAATGGTATTATATTTTAAATTTCATATTTCATTTGTTCTTCGCTGGTCTATAGGAAAGCAATTACCTTTTTTTTTTCTTTTTTTTTGAGATGAAATTTCACACTTGTTGCCCAGGCTGGAGTGCAATGGTGCAATCGTGGCTCACCACAACCTCCACCTCCTGGGTTCAAGAGATTCTCCTGCCTTAGCCTCCCGAGTAGCTGGGACTACAGGCATGTGCCAGCATGCCTGGCTAATTTTTTGTATTTTTAGTAGAGACAGGGTTTCACTGTGTTAGCCAGGATGAGCTTGATCTGACCTCATGATCTGCCTGCCTTGGCCTCCCAAAATGCTAGGATTACAGGCATGAGCCACTGCACCCGGCCTCAATTAACCTTTATATATTAACTTTGTATCCTAGAATCTTGCTATAGTTGCTTATTAGTTTCAGAATTTTATTGATTCTTCTGGATTTTCTTGGTATCTGTACACAAAGACAGTTTTATTTCTTCCTTCCCAATCAGCGTGCCTTTTATTTCCTTTCCTTTTCTTGTCTTATTGCACTTGCTAGGGCTTATAGTACAATCTTGAAAACTAGTGGTGAGAAGGATGTCCTTGCCTTGTTTCTGATCTTAGCAGGAAAGTTTCTAGTTTCTCATCATTAAGTATGATATTAGCTGGGTTTTTGTAGATGTTGTTTATCAAGTTGAGAAAGTTCCCCTCAACTCTTTCTTTTCTGAGAATGGGTTGAATTTTATGTCATAGCTTTATCTGAAAAGTTTTTAATTGATAAACTTAGCTCATTTACATTATTGATATGACAATTATGTTTTATCTAAGTTATGTCACATTTTATATTTTCTGTTTTATAGTTTTCAAGTCTTTTTCATTATGTGACTTATTATGCTTTCATGTTTTGTCTGAGTTCTGTCATGTTTTCTGTTTTTATAGTTTTTAAAGTGGTTTCTTATTGGGCCTATTTTAAGTTGGTAAGTTGATGTTTTTGATATTTGTGAATGTTTGTATTTTTCCTAATAGTAACCTTTTTGATTATAACTTTAGGGAATGTCTTCACTCCTCTGGTTCGTTAGAGGGAAGCTTCTACCATGAGCATTGGTGTCGAGCACATGTTCTCTTCCTTCCTATCCCCTCACTACACTCCCTTACTTGTTATTAGTCAGTTTATTAGTATTTACTGTCATACTGTTAGATATGTTCATATGTATATTACTTTTTTCATCACATTTGAATGATACCTGTTGATTCTCAGCCACTAGGGATAAGGCAGTCAGTGACATTACCCTGTCTCCCACCATCTTTTACTACTCTCCCCCAACACTACAATTTTTGCTGGTTGTATGATTTTTACATTGTCACTAGTTATTACATTTAGATTTGGTTGACCACTTTAATCATCACATTTGTTTTAATCTTAGTTCTATAGTTAAATGAATTCAATTGCCAGTTCTTTTGCTTTTATTTTCCTGATTGTCTCTTGGATTCATTGGGTCAGGAATTCCGGAATGCCTGTGTGTTCAAAACTGTTAGTCAGTGGTCTTTTTGCTTGAAGGAATGCCTGGCTGGGTATAAATTCTTGGCTTATACTTTATTTGCTGAAGTATTTTAAGTATCTTGAAGCAGTAACATATGGATTTGTGGCATAGAGTATTACTGTGAAGAAATACATGGCTAGTTTAATGCATTTCCTTCTTATAGATGACTTGATTTCTTTTTCTTTTTGCCTAATTACTTAGTCTGTGTAGTGTTACTATAAGGTACTACCTGAGGCTGGGTAATTTACAAAGAGGTTTATTTGGCTTACAGTTCTACAGGCCGTACAAGAAGCATGGTGTCAGCATCTGCTTCTGGTGAGGGCCCCAGAAAGCTTCCACTCATGGCTGAAAAGCGTAGTGGAGCTGGCGTGTGCGGAGATCACATGGTGAGAGAGGAAGCAAGAGAGTGCAGGGAGGTGCCTGACTCTTTTAACAGCCGGCTCCCAGGCAGCTAACAGAGTGAGAACTCACTCACTAGGGAGGGCATTAATCTATTCATGAGATTCCAACCCGAATCAAATGTCAGCATGAGGCTCAGAGGGGTTAAATATCCAAACCATAAACATAGCCCAGAGAGTTGTTCTTTATCTTTAAAGTCAGATTTATTAAGTCCAATTTTACTAGGATATTCCTGGTTGTTGACTGTTCTGGGTCCATTTTGGAATGGCCTGGGTGCCTTTTCAGGATGTAGATTTAAATCTCCTTGTATTTAGGACATTTTTCTTGAATAATACCTTTAAATATTTGTTTCATTCTATTGCTTGTTTTTATTTTGTAGGAATTCTTTTTATATATCTGTTGACTCTCATTTGTCTTTCATCCAAACCTATCATTTTCCCCCATCCTTTTTCCTTTTCTTTCACCTAAGTTTCAATTTCTAGGCTTTTCTAATCCATTCCTCTACCCCTTTCTTTGGATTCTGCAATACCTATTCTGTCTTATGCTCATTTGAAATTCATCTTCATTTCTGTGACTTTTTTCCCCTAAGTATTTCTTTTCTGATCTCTTCTAGTTCATATTCTACCTTTTCTTTTTTTCTCACTATTTTTTCCTTGAGTTCTTATATTTGTGCTCTGTGGTGCATCCCTCCCTCTCTTCTGTCTTCCTCCCCCTCTCTCTCTTTCAAGGTGATTGCCTCATTAAGTTTTAAAAAATGACAAAATTTTGGTCACAGCTTTCATCTACTCACTAGCAACATTCTAGGGAGTATTCGTCTATTGGTAAGTTTTATGGCTTTCTTTTACTTTTTTTATAGAATAACTTTTTATTGCTTTTCCAATTCCCTTTTTATTACTCATCATTGAGTGAGCTGGGTTTTCCAAGACCAGCTTTATTCAAGAGATACTGTGATATGGAGAAGCTTCCAGGATGGCTTTCCAGGCTTTACAACCCAGAGCCTCTCTCCATCTCTGATGCAAATGTAATTACAAATGTAATCCATCTCTGAGATTTTTTAAATGGTCTTGCCTCTGATTCTTCGAAATGATATAAGTCCTGGAGGGCTTCAGTCCCATTCGCGCACTCATACTTGCAATCATGGACTACAGCCGTGTCCTTCAGGGTGTGTTCTTCACCTTCAAGCATGCTTTTGCTGATGGTGCTTGGGATCTTTCATTTCTCTGTGCTCTTTGCAGTTTCTGCCCAATCTCAGCTGCCTCTGGCAGACCTTACAGGTACTTGGAATTCTGGAGATTATACCTGTCTCCTAGTTCCATGGAAAATGGAGTTCAAAAATTCCACGGAACTTTTTTCATTGTCTTTTTGCTTTTGTTTGATATCGAGAGGAAAGGAAAAAGTTCTGTTTGTCCATTTCATTACAGATAAGGAAAGTGGTTTCACAAAGGTTAAGCAACTTGATCAGTGTTACCCAGCAAAGAGCAGAATGATTTTCAGCATTCAGTTTAGAAGTCGGCGGGGGGCAGTGGCTCACACCTGTAATATCAGCAACTTGGGAGGCCAAGGTGGTACGGTCGCTTGAAGCCAAGGAGTTCAAGACCAGCCTGGTCAACATAGCAAAACCTTGTCTTTACAAAAAGTTAAAAAAAAAAAAAAAAAAAAAAGAGTTAGCCAAGTGTGGTGGCATGCACCTGTAGTCTCAGCTACTTGGGACCTGAGGCAAGAGTTTGAGGCTGCAGTTAGCTATGATTGTGCCACTGCTTTCCAGTCTGGGTGACAGCACGAGGCCATCTCTAAAAAAAAAGAAAAGCTCATGCTCTTTCACTATACCATGGTTTCTTCAGTGTTGGAGATACAGTCACAGTGGAAAGCAGTTATGGAGTCAAAGCAACTTTAGTCTTACTGGGTATTTGTTATAGAGGTAGATGTATTTGAGTAGCAAGTTACGGTTACAGAAAATTTTTGTGCCTTCAGTTAAGAACTTTATGGTCACCTACAGCTTCAAGTTACCCCTTTTCCCTTCTCTTTCCCTTCTCCTTACTGCTGTGACCCCGAAGGGAGAAATGTATATAGGTAGACACGCTCTCTATTCTCATCTGCTGCCTTGCTCACAACTTCTCTGAATGCAACTCGTGCTTCATATCATCCACCATGTTTCCTTTCTATTCTCCCTTGATTTTTCTTTTTCAGAATCGCACCCATTGCTATATGTTCTCCCCTGTTTTGTTTAAGGGGTCCTCCAGTAGCACTGTTCTCTGGAGGTCAGGGATGAGTGGGTAAAATCAGGTATCTTTTCTATCCAGGTTCCCAAGTTGCTAGTGGCTGAGCTTCCTGAAACAGAGAGATCCGAAAACAGTTCCTGCTGTTGTTCACTCTTGACAGAGGATCCTCAGCTCTGACCACTGCTGTGCCCTTCTTCAGTGTAGCGTTGGTGGATTTGTTTGTGAATGTTTCTGAGAGTGTAAAGGTTACTATCACACATATGTTTACTCTGTAAAGATAAGGTTCTGGTGAAAATAGAATTGAACTGTGCCCCATCCTCTGTCTTTGCATTTCTGTGAAGAACACAGTTCAGTTTCTAAAAATCACTGGTGGTGGCCCTCTGTATGAAAAAATAAGGCTTACTTCTTGACACTTAAGGTCATTGGAGGATCATACTTAATTGTTTGAACATATGAGTCCTGTTTACACATTCTGGCTCGTGTGTTTTTTTGTTTGTGTTTAGCTGGGTAGATTTGTGGGAGACTCAGGGTGCAGAAGAGAGGGAGAAGATGATGCTGTTTTAAAATGATGCTTTCCACTGGTTGTTTCCTCTAAAGAAGACAACGGTGAGTCCAGGGGAGCTGTTATTTTTTTGCTTAGGGTTGGAAGGAGGGAAAAGACAACTTCTTTTTAAAAATTTATAAAATGTTATGTATTTTTGTTTATGCTTAATTTATATCTGTGACATGGAATTTGAGCAAAGTGGCCACATATTTTTGTAGGGAAAAAGGAGGCATCTGATAGTTTTATTTTCCACATTTTAGGGACTACTTTCCATTGCAGCTTGAGGCTTTCACTGATTAAAATAATGGCTTTTCAAAAGTTAATGTGTTATATAGTGAGCACATAATCTCTTTAAATCTGTTATCCTTCTGTAGTATCACTACTTTTTTTTTTTTTTTAAGACCGAGTCTTGCTCTGTTGCCCAGGCTGGAGGGACGTGGTGGGATCTTGGCTCACTGCAACCTCTGCCTACTGGATTCAAGTGAGTCTCCTGCCTCAGCCTCCCAAGTAGCTGGGACTACAGGCATGTGCCCAGCTATTTTTTGTATTTTTAGTAGAGACAGGGTTTCACCATGTTGGCCAGGATGGTCTCAATCTCTTGACCTTATGATCTGCCCGCCTTGGCCTCCCAAAGTGCTGGCATTACAGGCATGAGCCACTGCACCCAGCCATATCACTACTTAAGCTTTGTGTCTTTTTCATATGTAAAGACAAAAAGTTAGCATAAAAACGTAAACAAGAACTTTATATAGCCAGAAAAGGTACAGTGTAATGCTGATGTTTTTGCTTTAAGTAATAAAATAAAGCTGTTTTTTATTATAGAGATGGTAATAAAATATTATGGAGAACAGTTTGAAAAGAGAGAATAATTTTTAAAAGGAGATAAGAATTGATCAGTCTAGATCAACCTAGAGGTAACCATTGTTAATGTTTTCTTCTTATTGTAGTAAAATATATATAACATTAAAATTGACAGTTTTAATAATTTTTAAGTGTACAGTGTCATGACATTACGTACACTAACATTATTGTGCAACCATTACCACCATCTATCTTCAGAACTTTTTCTTTTTTTTAAACTGAAACTTCATATCCATTAAACACTAAGCCCTGATTTTGCCCCCTCCTCAGCCCTGGCAACTGCCATTCTACTTTCTCTATGAATTTGATTACTCTAGGAGCCTTGTAAGTGAAATTATTTGTCCTTTTGTGACTGGCTTATTTCGCTGAGCATAATGTTCGTCTATGATGTAGCATGCATCAGAATTTCCTTCCTTTTTAAGGCTGAATGAAAACTCACTGTATGTATATGCCACATTTTGTTTATCCCTTCATCCATTGATGAACACTTGGGTTGTTTTCACCTTTGGGCTACTGTGAATAATGCTGCTATGAACATTGATGTACCCATGTGAGTTCGAGTCCTTGCTTTCAGTTCTTTTGAGGATAGCTCCAGAAGTGGACTTGCTGGTACATATCGTAATTCTATATTTAACATTTTGAGGAACTTCCATACTGTCTTCCACAGGGGCTGCACCATTTTACATTTCTACTAGCAATGCACGGGGTTTCAGTTTTTCCACATTCTTGCTAACTTTCTATTTTCTTAAAGTAGCCACGTTAATATGTTTTTGATTTGCATTTCCCTAGTGATTTGTGATGTTGAGCACCTTTTCATGTGCTTATTGGTCATTTGTGTATCTTCTTTGGAGAAATGTCTATTCAAGTCCTTTGCTGGTATTTTATTTGGGTCTTGCGGCTGTTGAGCTTTAGTAGTTCTTTATAAATTCTGAATGTTAAACCATAATCAGATATATGATTTGAAGATACTTTCTCCCATTCTACAGGATGTCTTTTCACTTTCTTGATATGTCTTTGGATGCTCAAAATTACTTAATTTTGATGAAGTTCAGTTTCTCTGTTTTTTCTTTTTTTGCCTGTGCTTTCAGTGTCATATCAAAGAAATTGTTGCCATATCCAATGTCATAAAGCTTTTCCCCTTTGTTTTTTCCTAAGAGTTTTATAATTTTAGCTTTTGTTTCTAGGTTTTTGATCCATTTTGAGTTAATTTTTATGTATGGTGTAGGATAAGGGTCCAGCTTCATTCTTTTGCATGTGGATATTCAGTTTTCCCAACCCATTTGTTGAATATTGTTCTTTCCCATTGAATGGCCCTGGCACCCTTCAAAAATTGTTGTATTGTATCTGTGAAGTTGCATTTCTGGCATCTCTATTCTATTCAGTTGGTGTATATGTCTGTCTTTATGCCAGTATCACACTGTCTTGATTATTGCAGCTTTATTCTAGCAAGTTTTGAAATCAGGAATCGTGAGTCCTCCAGCTTTGTTTTTTTTTCCCCCTAAAATTGTTTTGGCTATTTAGGGTCCTTTGATATTTCATATGAATTTTTGAATGGATTTTTCTATTTTGCAAAAACCATTGTTGGAATTTGGATAGGAATTACATTGAATCTGTAGATCACTTCAGGTAGTACTGATATCTTAAAAATATTATTTTCTAATCCATGAACATGGAATGTCTTTTTATTAATTGGTGTTTTCTTTCATTCTTTCATCAACATTTATAGTTTTTAGTGCACAAATCTTTTCCTTCCTTGGTTAAGCTTGTTCCTAAATATTTTATTATTTCTGACACTATTATAAAAGGAATTATTTTAAAATTTCCTTTTAGGATTTTTCATTGTTAGTGTATGATAATGCAACTGATACTTGCATGCTGATTTTGCTTGTGGCAGCCTTGTTTATGTTTTATGTTTATTAATTCTAACACTTTTTTTAAAAAAGGGAATCTTTAGGGCTTTCTACATGTAAGATCATGACATCTGTGAACAGAGATAACTTTACTTTGTTCTTTCTGATTTGGATGTCTTTTCTTTCTTTTTCTTGCCTGATTGCTATGGCTAGGACGTGTACTGTGTTGAATAGAAATGGCAAAAGTGGACTTTCTTGTCTTATTCCTTATCTTAGAGAAAATGTTTTTAGTCTTTCACTTTTGAGTTTAATGTTAGTTGTGGATTTTTCATACATGGCCTTCATAATATTGAGGTAATTTTCTTTTAGTCCTAGTTTATTGAGTGTTTTTTAAAAAATCATGAATGGTGTTGAATTTTGTCAAATGATTTTCTGCATCAATTGAGATGATCATATGGTGTTTGTTCTTCATTCTGTTAATGTAATATATTACGTTCATTGATTTTCGCATGTTGAACTCCTTGCATTCCAAGAATAAATTTCCCTTGATCGTATTGTATAATCCTTTTAATATGCTTCTGAGTTTGGTTTGCTAGTATTTAGTTGGGGATTTTTATATTAATATTCATAAGGAATATTGGTTTGTAGTTTTCTTTTCTTATAATGTCTTGGTATAGTTTCGGTATCAGGGTAATGCTGGTCTCATACAATAAGTTAGAAAACGTTCCTTCATCTTCAGTTTTTCAGAAGAGTTTGAGAAGAATTATGTTAATCCTTCTTAAATGTTTGGAAGAAGTCACCAGTGGAGACATCTAGTCCTTGGTTTTTCTTTCATAGGAGGCTTTGATTACTGATTCGGTCCCTTTACTAGTTAAGGTTTATTTGGATGTTCTGTTTCTTCATGATTCAGTCTGTGGTTCCTGGGCCTTCCTGTCTTTTTTTTTTTTTTTTTGAGATGGACTTTTCCTTCATGGTTTATTCCTAAATATTTTATTATTTCTGACACTATTATAAAAGGAATTATATAATATTCTTTTTTGTCCCTTATAATAGTTTTTTAACTTAATGTCCATTTTGCCTGATATTAGTATAGCCACCACTGCTCTCTTTTCATTACTATTTGCATGGAATATTACAAATAGTATTTTCCATACTTTCACTTTCAACCTGTATGTGTCCATAGATCCAAAGTTAGTCTCTTTTAGACAAAATATAGTTGGATTCTTTTTTTTAATTTTTTATTCCATTCTACCAACCTACAGCTTTTGATTAGGGAGTTTAATCTGTTTATATTTAATATAATTACGGACAGGGAAGGATTTATTGTGGTCATCAAGTTAGTTGTTTCTGTTTTTCTTATAGCTTTTTTGTTTCCTATATCATCCATTACTTTCTCAGTGTTAAGTGGATTTTTCTGTAATGACATGTTTTGATTCCCTTCTCATGTACTTTTGTGTATAGTCTATAGATTTTTTTTTGTGGTTACCTTGAGCATTACACATAATTTCCTAAATCTATTGTTTCCTAAAACAATAGACTTTTTATTATACTTTAAATTTTAGGGTACATGTGCACAACGTGCAGGTTAGTTACATATGTATACATGTGCCATGTTGGTGTGCTGCACTCATTAACTCGTTATTTAACATTAACATATCTCCTAATGCTATCCCTCCCCCCCTTCCCCCACCCTACAACAGGCCCCAGTGTGTGATGTTCCCCTTCCTGTGTCCATGTGTTCTCATTGTTCAGTTCCCACCTATGAGTGAGAACATGTGGTGGTTGGTTTTTTGGCCTTGCAATAGTTTGCTGAGAATGATGGTTTCCAGCTTCATCCATGTCCCTACAAAGGACATGAACTCATCATTTTTTATGGCTGCATAGTATTCCATGGTGTATATGTGCCACATTTTCTTAATCCAGTCTATTGTTGTTGGACATTTGGGTTAGTTCCAAGTCTTTGCTATTGTGAATAGTGCCGCAGTAAACATACGTGTGCGTGTGTCTTTATAGCAGCATGATTTATAATCCTTTGGGTATATACCCAGTAATGGGATTGCTGGGTCAAATGGTATTTCTAGTTCTAGATCCCTGAGGAATCGCCACACTGACTTCCACAGTGGTTGAACTAGTTTACAATCCCACCAACAGTGTAAAAGTGTTCCTATTTCTCTACATCCTCTCCAGCACCTGTTGTTTCCTGACTTTTTAATGATCATCATTCTAACTGGTGTGAGATGGTATCTCATTCTGGTTTTGATTTGCATTTCTCTGATGGCCAGTGATGATGAGCATTTTTTCTGTGCCTTTTGGCTGCATAAATGTCTTCTTTTGAGAAATGTCTGTTCATATCCTTCACCCACTTTTTGATGGGGTTACTTGTTTTTTTCTTGTAAATTTGCTTGAGTTCATTGTAGATTCTGGATATTAGACCTTTGTCAGATGAGTAGATTGCAAAAATATTCTCCCATTCTGTAGGTTGCCTGTTCACTCTGATGGTGGTTTCTTTTGCTGCGCAGAAGCTCTTTAGTTTAATTAGATCCCATTTGTCAATTTTGGCTTTTGTTGCTATTGCTTTTGGTGTTTTAGACATGAAGTCCTTGCCCATGCCTACGTCCTGAATGGTATTGCCTAGGTCTTCTTCTAGGGTTTTTATGGTTTTAGGTCTAACATTTAAGTGTTTATTCCATCTTGAATTAATTTTTGTATAAGGTGTAAGGAAGAGATCCAGTTTCAGCTTTCTACATATGGCTAGCCATTTTCCCAGCACCATTTATTAAATAGGGAATCCTTTCCCCATTTCTTGTTTTTGTCAGCTTTGTCAAAGATCAGATAGTTGTAGATGCATGGCATTATTTCTGAGGGCTCTGTTCTGTTCCATTGGTCTATATCTTTGTTTTGGTACCAGTACCATGCTGTTTTGGTTACTGTAGCTTTGTAGTATAGTTTGAAGTCAGGTAGCGTGATGCCTCCAGCTTTGTTCTTTTGGCTTAGGATTGTCTTGGCAATGTGGGCTCTTTTTTAGTTCCATGTGAACTTTAAAGTAGTTTTTTCCAATCTGTGAAGAAAGTCATTGGTAGCTTGATGGGGATGGCATTGAATCTCTAAATTACCTTGGGCAGTATGGCCATTTTCACGATATTGATTCTTCTTACCCATGAGCATGGAATGTTCTTCCATTTGTTTGTATCCTCTTTTATTTCATTGAGCAGTGTTTGTTGTTCTCCTTGAAGAGGTCCTTCACATCCCTTTTAAGTTGGATTCCTAGGTATTTTATTCTCTTTGAAGCAATTGTAAATGGGAGTTCACTCATGATTTGGCTCTCTGTTTGTCTGTTGTTGGTGTATCAGAATGCTAGTGATTTTTGCACATTGATTTTGTATCCTGAGACTTTGCTGCAGTTGCTTATCAGCTTAAGAAGATTTTGGGCTGAGACAATGGGGTTTTCTAGATATACAATCATGTCATCTGCAAACAGGGACAATTTGACTTCCTCTATTCCTAATTGAATACCCTTTATTTCTTTCTCCTGCCTGATTGCCCTGGCCAGAACTTCCAACACTATGTTGAATAGGAGTGGCGAGAGAGGTTATCCCTGTCTTGTGCCAGTTTTCGAAGGGAATGCTTCCAGTTTTTGACCATTCAGTATGATATTGGCTGTGGGTTTGTCATAGATAGCTCTTATTATTTTGAGATACATCCCATCAATACCTAATTTATTGAGAGTTTTTAGCATGAAGCATTGTTGGATTTTGTCAAAGGCCTTTTCTGCATCTATTGAGATAATCATGTGGTTTTTGTCATTGGTTCTGTTTATATGCTGGATTATGTTTATTGATTTGTGTATGTTGAACCAGCCTTGCATCCCAGGGATGAAGCCCACTTGATCATGGTGGATAAACTTTTTGATGTGCTGCTGGATTCGGTTTGCCAGTTTTTTATTGAGGATTTTTGCATCGATGTTCATCAGGGATATTGGTCTAAAATTCTCTTTTTTTGTTGTGTCTGTGCCAGGCTTTGGTATCAGGATGATGCTGGCCTCATAAAATGAGTTAGGGAGGATTCCCTCTTTTTCTATTGATTGGAATAGTTTCAGAAGGAATGGTACCAGCTCCTCCTTGTACCTCTGGTAGAATTTGGCTGTGAATCCATCTGGTCCTGGACTTTTTTTGGTTGGTAAGCTATTATTGCCTCAATTTCAGAGCCTGTTATTGGTCTATTCAGAGATTCAGCTTCTTCCTGGTTTAGTCTTGGGAGGGTGTATGTGTCCAGGAATTTATCCATTTCTTCTAGATTTTCTAGTTTATTTGCATAGAGGTGTTTATAGTATTCTCTGATGGTAGTTTGTATTTCTGGGGGTTCGGTGGTGATATCCCCTTCATCATTTTTTATTGCCGTCTATTTGATTCTTTTCTCTTTTCTTCTTTATTAGTCTTGCTAGCGGTCTATCAATGTTGTTGATCTTTTCAAAAAACCAGCTCCTGAATTCATTGATTTTTTGAAGGGTTTTTTGTGTCTCTATTTCCTTCAGTTCTGCCCTGATCTTAGTTATTTCTTGCCTTTTGCTAGCTTTTGAATGTGTTTGCTCTTGCTTCTCTAGTTCTTTCAATTGTGATGTTTGGGTGTCAATTTTAGATCTTCCTGCTTTCTCTTGTGGGCATTTAGTGCTATAAGTTTCCCTCTACACACTGCTTTGAATGTGTCCCAGAGATTCTTGTATGTTGTGTCTTTGTTCTCGTTGGTTTCAAAGAACATCTTTATTTCTGCCTTCATTTTGTTATGTACCCAGTAGTCATTCAGGAGCAGATTGTTCAGTTTCCATGTAGTTGAGTGGTTTTGAGTGAGTTTCTTAATCCTGAGTTCTAGTTTGATTGCACTGTGGTCTGAGAGACAGTTTGTTACAATTTCTGTTCTTTTACATTTGCTGAGGAGTGCTTTACTTCCAACTATGTGGTCAATTTTGGAATAGGTGTGGTGTGGTGCTGAAAAGAATGTATATTCTGTTGATTTGGGGTGGAGAGTTCTGTAGATGTCTATTAGGTCCGCTTGGTACAGAGCTGAGTTCAATTCCTGGACATCCTTGTTGACTTTCTGTCTCATTGATCTGTCTAATGTTGACAGTGGGGTGTTAAAGTCTCCCATTATTATTGTGTGGGAGTCTAAGTCTCTTTGTAGGTCTCTAAGGACTTGCTTTATGAATCTGGGTGCTCCTGTATTGGGTGCATATATATTTAGGATAGTTAGCTCTTCTTGTTGAATTGATCCCTTTACCATTATGTAATGGCCTTCTTTGTCTCTCTTGATCTTTGTTTGTTTAAAGTCTGTTTTATCAGAGACTAGGATTGCAACTCCTGTCTGTTTTCCATTTGCTTGGTAGATCTTCCTCCATCCCTTTATTTTGAGCCTATGTGTGTCTCTACACGTGAGATGGGTTCCCTGAATACAGCACACTGATGGGTCTTGACTTTTTATCCAATTTGCCAGTCTGTGTCTTTTAACTGGAGCATTTAGTTCATTTACATTTAAGGTTAATATTGTTATGTGTGAATTTGATCCTGTTATTGTGATGTTAGCTGGTTATTTTGCTCATTAGTTGATGCAGTTTCTTCCTAGCCTCGATGGTCTTTATAATTTGGCATGTTTTTGCAGTGGCTGGTACTGGTTGTTCCTTTCCATGTTTAGTGCTTTCTTCAGGAGCTCTCGTAGGGCAGGCCTGGTGGTGACAAAATCTCTCAGCATTTGCTTGTCTGTAAAGTATTTTATTTCTCTTTCACTTATGAAGCTTAGTTTGGCTGGATATGAAATTCTGGGTTGAAAATTCTTTTCTTTAAGAATGTTGAATATTGGCTCCCACTCTCTTCTGGCTTGTAGAGTGTCTGCTGAGAGATCAGCTGTTGGTCTGATGGGCTTCCTTTTGTGGGTAACCCAACCTTTCTCTCTGACTGCCCTTAAAATTTTTTCCTTCATTTCAACTTTGGTGAATCTGACAGTTATGTGTCTTGGAGTTGCTCTTCTCGAGGAGTATCTTTGTGGCGTTCTCTGTATTTCCTGAATTTGAATGTTGGCCTGCCTTGCTAGATTGGGGAAGTTCTTCTGGATAATATCTTGCAGGGTGTTTTCCAATTTGGTTCCATTCTCCCCGTCACTTTCAGGTACACCAATCAGATGTAGATTTGGTCTTTTCACATAGTCCCATATTTCTTGGAGGCTTTGTTCGTTTCTTTTTATTCTTTTTTCTCTACACTTCTCTTCTTGCTTCATTTCATTCATTTGATCTTCCGTCACTGATACCCTTTCTTCCAGTTGATCGAATCAGCTACTGAGGCTTGCGCATTCATCACATAGTTCTCGTGCCATGGTTTTCAGCTCCATCAGGTCCTTTAAGGACTTCTCTGCATTGGTTATTCTAGTTAGCCATTCGTCTAATCTTTTTTCAAGGTTTTTAACTTCTTTGCCACGGGTTCGAAATTCCTCCATTAGCTCAGAGTAGTTTGATCGTCTGAAGCCTTCTTTTCTCAACTCGTCAAAGTCATTCTCTGTCCAGCTTTGTTGCGGTGCTGGTGAGGAGCTGCGTTCCTTTGAAGGAGGAGAGGTGCTCTGATTTTTAGAATTTTCAGTTTTTCTGCTCTGTTTTTTCCCCATCTTTGTAGTTTTACCTACCTTTGGTCTTTGATGATGGTGACGTACAGATGGGGTTTTGGTGTGGATGTCCTTTCTGTTTGTTTGTTTTCCCTCTAATAGTCAGGACCCTCAGCTGCAGGTCTTTTGGAGTTTGCTGGAGGTCCACTCCAGACTCTGTTTGTCTGGATATCAGCAGTGGAGGCTGCAGAACAGTGAATATTGGTGAACAGCAAATGTTGCTGCCCGATCATTCCTCTGGAAGTTTTGTCTCAGAGGAGTACCCGGCTGTGTGAGGTGTCAGTCTGCCCCTACTGTGGGGTGCCTCCCAGTTAGGCTACTTGGCGGTCAGGGATCCACTTGAGGAGGCAGTCTGTCCATTCTCAGATCTCAAGCGGCATGCTGGGAGAACCACTACTGTCTTCCAAGCTGTCAGACAGGGACATTTAAGTCTGTAGAGGTTTCTGCTGCCTTTTGTTGGGCTATGCCCTGCCCCCAGAGGTGGAGTCTATAGAGGCAGGCAGGCCTCCTTGAGCTGCGGTAGGCTCCACCCAGTTTGAGCTTCCCAGCCGCTTTGTTTACCTACTCAAGCCTCAGCAATGGCGGGTGCCCCTCCCCTAGCCTCGCTGCCACCTTGCAGTTTTATCTCAGACTGCTGTGCTAGCAATAACGGGGCTCCGTGGGTGTAGGACCCTCCGAGCCAGGCACGGGATATAATCTCCTGGTGTGATGTTTGCTAAGACCATTGGAAAAGCGCAGCATTAGGGTGGGAGAGTGACCCGATTTTCCAGGTGCCATCTGTCACCCCTTTCCTTGACTAGGAAAGGGAATTCCCTGACCCCTTGCACTTCCCAGGTGAGGCGATGCCTCGCCTTGCTTTGGCTCACGCTCAGTGCGCTGCCCCCACTGTCCTGCACCCACTGTCCGACAATCCCCAGTGAGATGAACCCGGTACCACAGTTTGAAATGCAGAAATCGTTTGTCTTCTGCGTCACTCACGCTGGGAGCTGTAGACTGGAGCTGTTCCTATTTGGCTATCTTGGCTCCCCAACAATAGATTTTAAATTAATATCAATTTAATATCAATGTCATACAAAAACTACTCTTTTACAGCTCCATCTCCTACTATATATTATTGTTGTCATAGATTATGTCTTTGTGTATTGTGTGTCCATTAATATGCACTTATGATTCTTTTATGCATTTGTCTTTTAAGTCCTTTAGAAGAATAAAAAGTGGAGTTACAGACCAAAATTACAATAACCCTGGTTTTTATATTTGTCCATGTATTTACCTTTACCAGAGGACTTTGTATTTCCATGAGGCTCCAAGTTACTGTCTAGTGTCCTTTCATTTCATACCCTTTAGCATTTCTTGTAGGGTAGGTTTAGTGGTAATGAACTCTCAGCTTTTGTTGATCTGAGAATATCTTAATTTGTCCCTCATTTTTATTTTTTTAAATTTACTTTAAGTTCTGGGATACAAGTGCAGAATGTGTAGGTTTGTTACATAGGTATACATGTGCCATAGTGGTTTGCTGCACATATCAACCTGTCGTCTAGGTTTTAAGCCCCGCATGCATTAGCTATTTGTTCTAATGCTCTCCTTCGTCTCACCCCCCACCCCCCACCCCCCAACTGGCCCCAGTGTGTGTTGATCCTCTCCCTGTGTCCATGTGTTCTCACTATTCAACTCCCACTTACGAGTGAGAACATGTGGTGTTTGGTTTTCTGTTCCTGTGTTAGTTTGCTGTGGATGATGGCTTCAAGCTTCATCCATATCCCTGCAAAGGACACGATCTCATTCCTTTTTATGGCTGCGTAGTATTCCATGGTGTATATGTACCACATTTTCTGTATCCAGTCTATCATTGATGGGCATTTGGGTTGGTTCCATGTCTTTGCTATTGTAAATAGTGCTGCAATAAATATACAACATGTGTCTTTATAGTAGGATGATTTATATTCCTTTGGGTATATACCTAGTAATGGGACTGCTAGGTCAAATGGTATTTCTGGTTCTAGATCCTTGAGGAATCGCCACACTGTCTTTCACAATGGTCCAACTAATTTACATTCCCACCATCAGTGCAAAAGCATTCCTATTTCTCCACAGCCTCACCAGTATCTTATTGTTATTTGACTTTTTAATAATTCCCATTCTGACTTGTGTGAGATGGTATCTCATTATGGTTTTGATTTGCATTTCTCTAATGACCAGTGATGATGAGCTTTGTTTCATTGTTTGTTGGCCACATAAATGTCTTCTTTTGAGAAGTGTCTGTTCATATCCTTTGCCCACTTTTTGATGGGGGTATTTGTGTTTTTCTTGTACATTTCTTGTACATCTGTTTAAGTTCCTTGTAGATTCTGGATATTAGATGGGTAGATTGCAGAAATTTTCTCCTATTCTGTAGGTTGCCTGTTCACTCTGATGATAGTTTCTTTTGCTGTGCAGAAGCTCTTTAGTTTAATTAGATCTCATTTGTCAATTTTGGCTTTTGGTGCAATTGCTTTTGGCATTTTTGTCATGAAATCTTTGCCCATGCCTGTGTCCTGAATGGTATTGCCTAGGTTTTCTTCTAGGGTTTTAATGGTTTGAGGTTTTACATTTAAGTCTTTAATCCATCTTGAGTTAATTTTTGTATAAGGTGTAAGGAAGGGTCCAGTTTCAGTTTTCTGAATATGGCTAGCCAGTTTTCCCAGCACCATTTATTAAATAGGGAATCCTTTCCCCATTGCTTGTTTTTGTACAGTTTGTTGAAGAGCACATAGTCGTAGATGTGTAGTGTTATTTCTGAGGTCTCTATTCTGTTCCATTGGTCTGTATGCCTATTTCAGTACCAGCACCATGCTGTTTTGGTTACTGTAGCCTTGTAGTATAGTTTGAAGTCAGGTAGCATGATGCCTCCAGCTTTGTTCTTTTTGCTTAGGATTGTCTTGGCTATATAGGATCTTTTTTGGTTCCATATGAAATTTAAAGTAGTTTTTTCTAATTCTGTGAAGAATGTCAAAGGTAGTTTGATGGGAATAATATTGAATATATAAATTACTTTGGGCAGTGTGGCCATTTTCATGATATTGATTCTTTCTATCTATGAGGATGGAATGTTTTAACATTTGTTTGTGTCCTCTTACTTCCTTGAGCAGTGGTTTGTAGTTCTCTTTGAAGAAGTCCTTCACATCCCTTGTTAGCTGTATTCCTAGGCATTTTATTCTCTTTGTAGCAATTGTGAATGGGAGTTCATTTGTGATTTGTCTGCTTGTCTGTTGTTGGTGTATAGGAATGTTTGTGATTTTTGCACATTGATTTTGTATCCTGAGACTTTGCTGCAGTTGCTTATCAGCTTAAGAAGTTTTTGGACTGAGATGATGAGGTTTTCTAAATATAGAATCATGTTGTCTTCGGTTGAATCCCTGAATAGACCAATAACAAGTTCTGAAATTGAGGAATTAATAGCCTACCAACCGAAAAAAGCCCAGGACCAGACAGATTCACAGCCAAATTCTACCAGAGATACAGAGAGCATCTGGTACCATTCCTTCTGAAACTATTCCTAACAATTGAAAAGAAGGGACTCCTCCTTAACTCATTTTATGAGGCCAGCATCATCCTGATACCAAAACTTGGCAGAGACACAACAAAAAAAGAAAACTTCAGGTCAATATCCCTGATGAACATCAATGCAAACATTTTCAATAAGATACTGGCAAACCGAATCCAGCAGCACATCAAAAAGCTTATCCACCACGATCAAGTTGGCTTCATCCCTAGGATGCAAGGGTGGTTCAACATATGCAAATCAGTAAACATAATCCATCACATAAACAGAACCAATGACAAAAACCACATGATCATCTCAATAGATGCAGAAAAGGCCTTTGATAAAATTCAACATCCCTTTGTGTTAAAAACTCTCAATAAACTATGTCTTGATGTAACATATCTCAAAATAATAAGAACTATTTATGACAGACCCACAGCCAAAATCATACTGAATGGGCAAAAGCTGGAAGCATTCCCTTTGAAAACCAGCACAAGACAAGGATACCCTTTCTCACCACTCCTATTCAACATAGTGTTGGAAGTTGTGGCCAGGGCAATCAGGCAAGAGAAAGAAATAAAGAGTATTCAAATAGGAATAGAGGATGTCAAATTGTCTCATTTTTAGTTCAAGTTTTGGAACATACAGAATTCTTGGCTGACAGGTTGTTTTTGTTTGTTTTATTTTTCCCTTTCAGTAGTTTAAATAAATCCTCACATTGCCTTTGGGCTGCTGGGTTTCTGCTGAACAATGTGCTGATAATCTTACTGGATATCTTTTGTATATGATGGTTCACTTCTCTCAGTACTTAAAAGATTCGGTCTTTTGACAGTTTGAATATGTCTTGGTGTGGGTCTCTTTAGTTTTATCCTACTTTGAGTTGTTAAATTTCTCGGATTTGTCAATTTATGTATTTTCTCAAAGTTGAGACATTTTCTGCTATTATTCCTTCAAATAATATCTTCCTCTTTCTCTCTTCTCCTTCTGGAATTCTCATAACATGTATATTTGTTCCCTTGCTTGTGCCCCATAAGCCTCTTAGGCTCTGTTCACTTTTCTTCATTCTTTTTTCTTTCTACCTCTCAGATTCAGTAGTTTTAAATGACTTGTCTTTAGATTTTCTTATTCTTTCTTTTACCTGTTTGAGTTTGCTGTTGAGCTCCTGTAATATATTTTTGAAAATATAGTAGCATTTTTCATTCAGTTGTGTTTTTCAGCTCTAGAATTTCTGTTTGGTTCCATTTTATAATTTCTGTCTCTTTGCTATTATTCTCATTTTGTTTTTAAATCATTTTCCTGATTTTCTTTAGTACTTAGTCCATTTTTCCTCTAGCTCTTTAAGCATATTTAAGACTCATGTGGTGAAATCTTTGTCTAGTATATCCAGTGCCTATGTTTCTTCAGGGATAGTTTCCACTGCTTTATTTTCTTCTTTTCTGTAAGCCATGTTTTCCTGTTTTGTCTTTTGTATGTCATGTGCTTTTTTAAAATGGAAAATTAGGCATTTGAAAAAAAAATAACCACTTCCTCCTGTCTTTATAGAGTGGCTTTGTGTTGGGGAGGACCTTTGGGATCAGCTGAGCTTTATTAACAAGCTGAGCTTTGGGATAGCTCACTGTGAAGGCTTAAGGCCTTGCTAGGCCCTTTTCTGGGTATGTGTCTTATGTGGGCCTGTGTGTATGCTTTTCAATTCCCAGTATAGATGGTGGCTTTTAATTTTCTTAATTTCCCCAATACTCTCACCTTGGCTGCTGGACCTTATGTATTCTATTGTATTCCTCTGCCTGCAGTCTGTTGCCCTAGGTGTCTGTGGGTCTGTATTCTTACAGTAGCTGTCACTGCTGCTTCCTGTTTCTTGTGCCTTTTCCTAGCCTGAGAGGCAAGCTGTGGTGGTTTTTGCCTTCTGAGCTTGGAGTTAGGCAATGCAGAGACCAGTCTTCAGGCAGTCCTCAGACAGGTTAAAATATTGCAAATTAGATCAGGTCTACTCCCTTCAGAGGGAGGGAATTGGAAGCTTTGGCCACTGCCTCCTCCAGCCCAAGGCTACACCAGGCTGGGAAGTAGGGGAAAAAAGAGTGAATAAAAATGAAATGAAATGACAGACATTTTGAATGTGGCTTCTTCAGTAGGCATTTGCTTAATGACTATAGAACTTTGTTTTCCAGCTCTTTTATAAAGTTAATGTAGCTAGTCTCTAGTTGTTTTTCTTTAATGTTTCTTTGGGTGAATGAGGGCCTGGAGCCTCCTGGTCTGCTATTTTGCTGATGTCACTGCTCCAGATAATATTCGTTTTTTTTCCTAGTTAATACAACAGTGATTTAACTCACAGGATTAGAAATATTTAGAGTTTTAGATGGGCATGGTGGTGCACACCTGTAGTCCCAGCTGCTTGGGAAGTTGAGTTGGGATGATCAGTTAAGCCCAAGAGTTCGAGGCTGTAGTGTGCCATGTTTGCACCTGTGAATAGCCATTGCACTCCAGCCTTGGCAATATAGCAAGACCCAGTCTCTAAAAAAAGAAATAAGAAAAGCTTAGCATTTAATTTCTTCAAGTACTTTGGAGAATGCAATAAGAATTGTCAATTTTATGGTAAAATTTATCATATGGAAGTTCTTACTGTGTTGATTTGGTTGCAGCACAACTTTTTATTTATGAAAAAGGAATTTACTCTTTGAAATGGTAAGATTTTGGGACCAACAGCATGAAATGGATATAATGGAAAATGTTCTTTTATTGCTGTTGGGTGCATTCTCTTGCACATTCTGTAATTTTGACATAGGCTACTGTGATTAGAAATTACATCATTTGTGTGATGGAAAAATATAGAGAACTAGAGGCAGTCTGAACTAAATTACTGCTCCATGAAACCAAAGGGGCCTGAGATGACTTAGACACCATCCTTCTTGAGGATGGGGAATGAATCAGTGATCAGCTGAGCCTTCTGGTGGTGTGATTCAGACATTATTTAGCTGGAGTTCTGAACCCAGGATCCATTAATGGAGTTAAACTTTCTTTTAAAATATATTCCAAAATCATTTTACAGAGATTTATTCTCATTCTCCTCAATGTGCAGTTTGGGCGGCACTGAGGGCAAGGGCTTGTGCTGTTAGATGAAGATAGATGTGCTGTGACCATTCATTGAGTCCTCTGGCAGCTTAGGGTGGACCTTGTGCCCCGGGGCTGTCTCCAGTGTCACCAACACCCATCTTCAAGAAGGTTCTGCTCTGGAACCTGTTGTCAACACAGAGGTTCCAATTTGATTTAATTGGATGCCTGAAAGGGAAATGAATGGAGAGAGGTGCTTGTTTCCACCCCATTTCTATGCCTGTTTGACATGTTGGTCATAAACAGGATTGATGGGCAGATTCAAGTTGTTGGACTATTACACTGTGGCAAAGATGCCTGGTACAGCATTGCAGAGGACCTTTCAGATGAGGCGCGTGCTCCTGCACTTTAGTCTATGTTGTTTTGTTTTTGTGATGTTTAATCAGATCTTACTAATTTTTTAAATCCAAGCTTGGAGTGAAACTTTGGCACCCTGACAGTGCTTATAACTTAGGAAACTTGAGGAATTGATGTATGTGGGGAAGTAGGAAGAGGCCAGTTTTAGCTTTCCATCTGGATAACTTGGTCAATTCCTGCTATGCTGTTGAACTACCAAGAGGATTAGGACCCTTTGCTCTTTGTCCCTTCTAAGGAGTTTCTATCATAAGCCAGTGGTAGAATTTGTCATATGAGGGAGTCAGTGGCTCATTCACATAAAGTAATGAAATATTTGGGTACATGCTGATAGCATTTAGTGTTTCCAGAAGGGCAAATGCCTAGTTATTATGACTTACTAAGACCTATGCTATCTGTCAATAATTCTTTTCTGTTATGCTGAAATCGCTTTGGTCACTACAAAAGTGACTTTTCATTTCCAAGAGTCTGTTTTTTTTTTTGAAAGGCAGTCTCACTCTGTTGCCCAGGCTGAAGTGCAGTGGTGCAATTACAGCTCACTGCAGCCTCAAGCTCCTGGGCTCAAGGGATCCTCCCACCTTAGCCTCCAGAGTAGCTGGGACCACATGCATGTGCCACCATGCCTGGCTAATTAAAAAAAAATTACAGAGAGAGAGTCTTGCTTTGTTGTCCAGTCTGGTCTTGAACTCCTGGCCTCAAGTGATCCTCCCACCCTGGCCTCCCGAAGTTCTAGGATTAAGGCATGAGCCTCCATGCTTGGCCTCCAAGAGTCTTAAGTTGGGTTTTCTAGAAGCAGAGCCTGAGATCGCAATCCAGTTGCAGTGAGTTATTGAGGCCATATTAATAGGAGCAGGGGATTGAGGAGTGTGGGATTGGGCAGTGGAGGGAGGAGCGTAAGCAAGTGAGCGGGCTCAGCCAGGGTCGTGCTTCAGCACAATCCCATGAGGCCTCCAGAGCATGAATTGCTCTATTGATTTGGTCCCACTTTGAGAAATACCCAGTATTAGGCACTGTTGGCTCCTGGCTGCCTGAGAGTGCTGGGGTCTGGGGCAGGCCACTGGGCATGACCTCTGTAGGGAGGAGGCTCCCATCCATCCAATGGGAATCTCCTTGGAAGGGTGGCTGTGAGCCTTTGGCAGCAGGCGCCCGCAGCTCTTGGGACAGGTGCACTGCCACCACACCAAGTGTGCAAAGGACCCGGGTAAATGCATTGCTTAAAGCTAGTGTAGCTTATTTGAGAAAAACAACTCTTATTACTTATTTTTAGTATCTATTTTATTGCATCATAAGTCAGATTTAGAAGATGTAGCACTGTAGAAAGATGAAAAAGTAGGACAGAACTTTTATTTGAAATTTAAAAGATTTTCCCATCTAATTAAAAGTTTTACCTTTTTATTGTAGAATAAAATACAGGTACAGAAAAGATAAGAAGCAAATACATAGTTTAGTGAATTATTTTAGACAGTTTCCCCTGGAACCACCACTCAAGTCAGGAGCTAGAAATTTGCCGCCCCCAGGAATCCCCTCTGTGTGCTGGCCCTTTCCCGTCACACCATCTTCCTCCCTCCAGGAGCACCACATCTTGACCTTTATAATAATGACTTTCTAACATTTCTTTATGGCTTTATCATCCAAATTTGAGCTATAGTTTAATCTTCTCTAATTAGAACACTTGAAATGTCTTTTAGGTCAGGCGCATTGGCTCACGCCTGTAATCCCAGCACTTTGGAAGGCCGAGGTGGAGGGATCACGTGAGGTCAGGAGGTCAAGACCAGCCTGGCCAACATCGTGAAATCTTGTCTGTACTAAAAATACAAAAATTAGCCGGGTGTGGTGGTGCGTGCCTGTAATCCCAGCTACTTGGGAGGCCGAGGCAGGAGAATGGCGTGAACCCAGGAGGTGGAGGTTGCAGTGAGCTGAGGCTGTGCCACTGCACTCCAGCCTGGTTGACAGAGCGAGACTGCATCTCAAAACAAAAAAACAAACAGAAAAACAAAAACAACAACAACAAAACACTTGTTATATCTTTTAAGTTTCCATTTTAACAGGCAGGCTCTCTACTTCCTTCTTTTCCTTAAAGTTTAATTAATTAATTAATTAGAGATGAAGTCTTGCTCTGTTGTGCAGGCTGGACTCCTGGGCTTAAGTGATCCTTCTGCCTTATTCTCCTAGAGTGTTGGGATTACAGGCATGAGGCCCCACACCCAGTTTGCTTGAAATTTATTTGTTGTAATGGATGGTTGGATGCAGGAAAAAAAAAAGGAAGTTTATTTGTTAAAGACGCTGGACCTGTTGGCCTCTAGAGGTTCCTTCACCCTGGATTTTGCTGACTGCAGACTTGTGGTATAATTCAACATGTTTGTTTATCCTCTGTATTTCCTATATCTTGGTAGCTGTATTAGGAAGCTTGATCAGAATTTGGTCTTCTTTGGCAAGTGTAGAAGAAGTGGTATATTTTTTCATCAGGAGATATGTGTGCCTGTCCATATTTCTTTTAATATTGTCTTCCTAGTTGCATTAGTTCATTGGGGGGTTAGAAGATGGGCATCCTGCAGTTCTGTTATTTTGTTTTTACTTATTGGCTGGAACATTTTTGTAAGGACATGCTTCCCTTCATCTACCATTTGGTTACCCATGGTATATGGCTCATATAAATGGTTGATGTTCCTTTTAGTTACCAAGTTTCCCAGTCATCCTTGAGAGATGACTGCTTTTTTACACATAATTATGAACTCATGGATTTTAACATAGTTGATGTTTCAATCCATCACAATTATTATTATTACTGAAGTTCAAACTATCCTATCCCTGACCAGTGAAACCCTTTTCTGGTTGTTTCCTGAGTCCTTTTGACGTGGCCCTAGTCTTCTTTGATGGCTTCTTTGCTATTGGGTATGACAAGATCATACCCAATCCACACTTATCTTGTATATTTTTTGCACCAGACCTGGAATCAGCCATTTGTTTCAAGAAGCTCTAGTTTTTTATAATGATAAGTTGCATTTCAAGAGCATGGTCTGTATACTAGGGATATTCACTGACATGAGGTTATTGTTTTTAGGACTTTTTAGTGGACAGAGCCAGGGATGTATGTGTGTGTGTATTTATATCTATGCATCTATTTATCTATATATCTGTTTATCGATATAGATATCTAGATTATATTTATCTAGATTATTTTATATATAGAGAGAGATTATATAAGTTTTCACAAGATAAAAGATTTTGTGAATGCCTGTTGATATATCCAATTCAAACAGAAGATTATTAAGTTTTTCTATATTACATTTATCTCCTTCCACCTACACTGAGAATGCTAATTTTCAAGGACATGGGGGATGATGGTTAGAATATTTTATTATTACTCATTTGATTTATCCCTAAAATATGATAAATAAAATTTATCCTATTTATCCCTAAAATGTGATAAATCAAATGTACAGAGTTAGACGAAAACTACTAATTCTACCATCACCAATTGTGGTGACTGGAAACAGTTTGTTGCAGAGGAAAAGCAATTCTAACCCTGCTCTTTTTGAAGTTTTTCTGTAATTGATTCTTAGAAAGTTGGCTTACCATATTTCCAGCTGGAAATAATTCATCCATATTATTAAAAATCATAATTCAGAAAGATACTGGGTGGCTAGAAAAATCAGTTAACACAAATATGATGAAATTTAACAAAGGTGAAAATTTTCATTCTGAAACTCCATTATGTAATTTTAGGATGGGAAAGTGAAAAGAACTCTGGATGGAGAAAAGAATAGTAGTAAACCAAAACACAACAAAACCCAAGACTGTGATGTACACCAGTAATATCAGGCGGCTGAAAACCAACAGAATCCCACCCCTGGCTTTTCAGGCTGTGTTCCTAGGAGCTTGGTGTTTTCATCAGTGCACGTGATTACTCCATGGAATCCCAAAATTGTCATTCCAACCTGTGCTCAGCCTCAGGCTTTGTGCACAAGGACAGGCATTGACACACTATAGGTGGCTCTGAGGCAGGGACTCCAGGGAGCCAAGAATCTGGACATTGTGTCACACGAGAAGCAGCTGAGGAGTTGAGGGATGGAGAGGACTCCATGGTTGTAAGAGACCCTCAAGTAAATGGAGTAGCCTTTCTGTGGAGGAAGGGAGTGGGGTCTTGGCATAGCTTGAAATGATCAGTCTGGGGCCTGTGGGTGCAAGGTACAGGGAAGTGAAACCTCAAGCCGTGGTCAGAAGGTGGTTTCTAACAGCAGGACTTGCCCAACAGTGGAATGGGCTGCTTGTCACATGATGTGCTTCCGTGCCTTTACCATTGTTTAAGACAACTTGGAAAAAAAAAAAAGCCATATTCTTACCTGCTAACTCCAATACTCTGCTGTTCCATTTGCTATGTAATATTAGTAAGGAAGGGATTTAATTTTTTAATTGCAGATGAGACATGATTGTGAGCTCATTTTAGGGAACTTAATTTCCTGGGAGTTGTCTCTCATGGATGCCTAGTTAGGAGGCACTGCCAGTTGGATTTGGTCTTATCATCACAGAGATGATGAATGATTTGAACGTTGGTGGTGATCAGAAAGATTGCCCCTAAGAATCCAGCTTTCTGGTGACATCTAGATTGAGCACTTCTTGATACAGGCCAACCGCAGCATTGCAGAGGGTTCTGATGTCTCCAACCTGCTTTGCCCTCAGATGACGCTGTTCTTGGCTTATGTGTTTCAAAGATTCCCTTCCAGCCAACAGGCATGGCTAAGGCACAATTGGAAATTGATTAGCTTTGTTTCTAGCAATCTTTGGCTTTTGAAATCAATGTGACTGAGGTGTTTTCAACTTCAGATGGAGCACAGAGACTGTGAGCTGTAGGTGGGCCACAGAATGGAAAGATGAGAAACTTCAAGCTGTGGCAAACCTTGGAGAACAGTGTGTCTCCTGAGCGAGGGGCAGGCTTGGCCACATGGAATCTCCACCAAGCTGGCCTTGCTTGGGACCCGGGCTTCTGACCTTCCTGCAGGTCATTTTCTCTCATCATTGGAGGGAAAAAACATCACATCTCGGAGCCACTTTGGAAACAGGTTTATTTTAGTTTCAGACCAATAATAAAATATCCTGTAGAGATTCCCTTCTCAGAAAAGTGCTGTTTGCCCTCAGGGAGGTTGTAGTCAAACTGGGAGTGCAGCGAGATGAATCCAAGTGAGGAGATGTGTGGTATTACAGCGCAGCCAGCGAGGATAAAGCAGCGCTCACCTGCCATGATCCTGGCTAGTTTTCACTCTCAGTGCTGTTGTGCATTTTGCCTGGTGACACCTTCTGCCCCATTACAGATATCAACACTAAAAAAAGTATGACAAAAGATTCCTGGATTTTTAGGTCAATGGAATTTCCAGGTCATCAATAATAACCATGGATAGTCTTGAAAAGAGCATAAGTAGACATGATCTGGATTTTCCAATTTCTGCCTTCAAACGTACTGGCCATTTACATTTATTTGAAAAGATAAGTTGATGTAAGAGAAAATCTCTGGTATCATTTTTCAAAAGGCAGGCAAGGCCACTGAGATGCAGGGCAATTGGCCACCCTCTTAAACAAGGCTTCTCCCTGGTGTGGAAACTGAGTGAGGGAGAGGCATGGTATGTACCACTTTGACGCTATGCAAGTAAGAGGTGACATGAAGATGAAAATTCCTGGACCCTGGGAGAATTTCTGGTATTTTTCTGTCCCTTTTCTCCCCACTGATTTCTTTTTTCTCCAGAGGAGGAGGCAGATGAGTGGGAACTGAGTATAAAAACTCCACCACACTTTACATTCAGAATTCAGAATGGTCTTTAAGGTTTGCACCAAATATTTGGGTATTGCATGTGCATTGTGATGTCAGCTTGTTGTGGGAGGGAATGGGGTCAGTAGCACATGTGACATCTGTGCAGAGCCCGTCACTCATCAGGAAGACCGTCAGCAGGGGTCCCCTCCCGTTTTGACTCAAAATACACTTCTACAAGCTCCGCCTCCTGGGTTCACGCCATTCTCCCATCTTAGCCTCCCGAGTAGCTGGGACTACAGGCGCCCACACTCGGCTAATTTTTTGTTTTTGTATTTGTAGTGGAGATGGGGTTTCACCTTGTTAGCCAGGATGGTCTCAATCTCCTGACCTCGTGATCCACCCACCTTGTCTCCTGTCATTTTAACATACATAATATACCAACATTTCTGGTGGTGATTTCTAGTAAGGGATGTTGGGTTGGAAGAAGGGTATATATCTTTCCTTATACTATAAGCATTCTGAGTACTTCTTGTTGCACCTCGCTTTGTTTGGTGGTTCCAGGACCTCAGTACAGTTCTCCAGATGGGATAGCCAATTTCACCATGGCCTTAAGCCAGATTTCTGTTGTCCCATCTGCTGGAAGATGAGGATGTTCTCTTCCTGGGCCTCTTCATGCTAGTTCTTTCATTGGCAGGAGTGCGTGTTGTCTTGTAGGGGTTCTGGATGACATCACTGCTGCCCACACCCATGCAGGTGTTAGGGCTGGAGGTGAGGCCATGCTGACAGCTGAGAAGGGACAGTTGTAACAGTTTGTAGGATGAGAAATAATGAGTTGCATGTTTTCCATGAGGGGCCTCTCCATCCTAGCATGATGTCAGCTGCATTCTTGGTAGGGTCTGCCCCCAGCCAGCCAGAGCAGGCTCATGGTAGAGCGACACATGACTGCTTGGATCTGTTTGCAATGGGGTTTGACACAGAAGGCAAGTCTTGACTGCATGAAGGTTTAATAGGAGCGTACTTGACATAGGAGGCGAGTTTTGACTGTATGAAGGTTTGATAGGAGCGTACACTTGTGATTGTCACCCATCGAGGTCTGTGGGCAAAGGCACACATTTGGAAGGTAACACAAGCAGAGGCGTCAGCGAGAGGAGAGAGGCCGTCTTTTAGATTTGTCATTGTGCCTTTGTCTCATACACTGACTGTTCTGTTGAAGCTGGTTGTGGGTTGTACGAGTTTGTGTAGGACCGTTGGATGGCTATTCTAGTCTGATAGTCTGTCAGTGTGGACTGAAACCTCTCTCAGTTTATCAGCATGGGAGTGAAATTCGTGCTTTCATATGATTGTGCCAGCTGACTGTTCCGGTGACCTTATCATTCAGTCTTTTGCAGTCCAAATAGACCTTGTAAATGGAGTTTTGGAATATGTCTCTACACGCCGTAGATGGAGGGAACTCACAGAGGAGACCAAGGTATGATGTGCAGCAGCCATTTAGGAGTCAGAGCCCACTAGGGGCGGTCGGATTCCAAAACCTCCGTGCCAGCAGGGCAGCCAGACGGCCTTCAGATTGCAGTCTCCAGGCTTTAGCTATGCATCTAGACATTTCTAGCTGGACCTTAATAGAAATATGAACACATCTTAGAAGGCAAATTGAATAAAACAAGTGGAAAATTTAAAAGGTAAATGTAGCAGAAAACAGTGTGATAGATTAATGGTATGGAAACCAATTTAATAGAAATGAGAAGGGGAAGACAAAGATGATAAATGTTAAGTTATTCTTGAGTAAGAGTTAGTCTTTGGGTTGTGGGCAGGAAGGATCCTTCTGACTCTACGAAAATTACCCAAGAGGGAAGTGGATTGCTGGATATGAGCTTGTTGGGTACTTTTCTGCCTATAGAGAAGAGCTAAATTAGAAAACTGTTTTTTTTTCTTTGCTTGAGATATGAGAGCCCAACTCACCTTTGGGGAAAAATGGAACATATTTCTAACCACTCTGTGCTCTGTCGTTAGTTATCAGGTTAGTCATAAAAATGCCAACCGGCAGCAAAGGCTGGAGAACACTAAGAATGGAGAAGGGGGTGCCGGGTGTGGTGGCTCAAGCCTGTAATCCCAGCACGGCAGCAAAGGCTGGAGAACACTAAGAATGGAGAAGGGGGACCAGGCGTGGTGGCTCACGCCTGTAATCCCAGCACTTTGGGAAGCAGAGGCGGGCGGATCACGAGGTCAGCAGATTGAGACCATCCTGGCTACCACGGTGAAACCCTGTCTCTGCTAAAAATACAAAAAAATTAGCCAGGCGTGGTGGTGGGTGCCTGTAGTCCCAGCTACGTGGGAGGCTGAGGCAGGAGAATGGCGTGAACCTGGGAAATGGAGCTTGCAGTGAGCCGAGATCGCGCCACTGCACTCCAACCTGGGCGACAGAGCAAGACTCCGTCTCAAAAAAAAAAAAAAAAAAAAAAAAAAAAAGAATGGAGAAGGAGGTGGTTAGGTGGGCAGGCTTCATGTTGTTTCCCTTAACGAAGGTCTTCAGGCTGCGCCGGGGAAAGGGAGAGTGGAAATTCAAACAGATTTCTCAAGTGTGCAAGGGTGTGTTTTAATTATTCCAGTGCCAAAAAGAGCTTTGTCTAAACAAAGCCAAACCTGTTATGCATCGTGTCAGAGGAGCCTAGGAGTCAGCTTTGAGGACAGTTTTGCATTTTTAACTATCACATTGTCTTTGGATTGGTGTTGGCTTATGACCTTGGCTTTCAGGGACTGTTTTGACAGCTGACAATGATGATGCTAGTTCTCATTTCCATGATAAAATATGTAGTGTCAGGAGGAGTAATGTAATAAAAATTAAAATAAAATAAATATTGGTTGTGGTCTCACAGATAGCTTGAGTCTTTATAATTATAATCAGTCTCATTTTTAAAGATGTGAAACATTTTAATTGGCAAATTAACAGCACTAGAGTACTCTTTTGGTGGAACTGTAATGCAGCACCACGCTTGGCTTTTTCAGTGCTTGTCAGGTTCAAAAGTCTCTAAATAATGCCATGTACTATGCTTGTTTCTTGTGGCATCTCTGCTAGACCTGATCTTGTGAGCAGGCTTTAAAGTAGTAAACATAAATTTTAAAAGTTTGGTCTGAAGTATACTGAGGTCATAGAAATGTTCTGTTCTAAAGAATAAGTATAATTAGCATAAAACAAGTTTTAATATATATTAAGTGAAAATATCATATCATAGTATCTGTAACATGATACCGTTTTTGGCAAAAGATATATATGCAGAATCATCTGCTCTGAAGGAGACATGCCAAGCTACTAACATTGGTTAACTTTGGTCATGGGGTTATGAGTATTAATGTTTTAATTTACTTATCTGTATTTTCCATTTTTTTTCCACAGTGAACATCGTTGCCGTTATTCCTTTTTAAGAAAAATGTTCTATAATGACATGTATTATTTGATTTTTTTTTTAAAGAGACAAGGTCTTGCTCTGTCACCCAGGCTGAAGTGCCGTGGTGTGGTCATAGCTCACTGCATCCTCAAACTCCTGGGCTCAAGCGATCCTCCTGCCTCAGCCTCCCGAGTAGCTGGGACTAACAGCATGTGCCACCACACCTGGCTTATTTCTTAAAAATTTTTTTGTGAAGACAGGATCTCACTATGTTGTCTAGGCTGGTCTTGAACTCCTGTCCTTAAGCGATCCTCCCACTTCAGCCTCTTAAATAGCTGGGATTACAGGTGCGAGCTGCCACACCCAGCTCTATTATTTGATTTTTTTGTGTGTGGAGGGGCCATGTCATGCAAGTAGCAAATAAATTTGAAAATCCTCAGTGGACGCACTTTGTTCTGTATTTCCTGCATACCTGAGGCTGGCGATGCTGTGAGTGGTATTATACTCATGTGTGCAGAAGTCTTTCAGTATTCCTCATGGAGGAAAGGAAGCAGCCAGCCTAAGCAGGCAGGAAAGGTTCAGCTCAGCGCTCAGTGCAGTTCCACTCGTGTGTTTGCAGTGTGCAAAGTGTGATGGGGGCAAAGAGCACAGGATAGTGTCCTTGTCTGTAAGCAACTTACAGGCTAGTTAGGGAGACAAGACACACCCTGAAAGCAGCTAGTGAGCGATGCAGGTGCTGCTGAGTTGTGCAGTACAAGTAACTAAAGAAGCTGCTCAGGCCGTGATGCAGACAGTGGGAGTGATGGAGGGAGACAGGGAAAGGCGAACGTAGCTAGGAGTCATTGGAAATGCGTTTGCATTGCTTTGTTTATTCTTTCCCCTGGAGAGAAGGAGCAGATGCCTGTCCTTGGAAGGAGCTCCTGTATGGCTACACTGTCCGTGCTTCCAGCATTAATCTTTTGCTTTTTACCTTGAGAGCTGGTTCCATGAGAGTCTCTAAAATAGAAAGCTCCGTTAACTAAGTCTGGGTGCTGTCTTCTCGCAGAGATGCTGGGAAAACTTGGCTTCCCTCATGTGTATTCATTAATGCCACCTGAGGATGAACCAAGACAGCTGAGTCTAGCACAAAGTCAGGCTGTTGTGGAAGTGATAATTGTCAATATTTGTAGTGCGCTGTGAGAGTGGTGAAATCCGTTATAAAGAACGTTCTCCACCTTTTGTGCGTAAGAAAAATGGATAGTGTCACTTAGAAGACAGCCTGTGCATGTGAATCCCCTCCATGACGGTGTCCTTTTCTGCCAACACAGTTCTCACACAGCATCTTGCTGTGGGGAAATGTCCTAAGGCTAAATTGACCTGATGCTGAAATGTACTTCCTGTAAAAGCCCATTCGAAGGATGTGATTTCATTCAAGGCACTGCCTGTCTCAAAGTCACCAGGATTCCCTAGCCGAGTTTTATGTATTATTTATTTTGACCACAAGGATACACTGATTATTTGACTGATTGATTGATTTGAAACAGAGTCTCACCCTGTTGCCCAGGCTGGAGTGCAATGGCACGATCTTGGCTCACTGCAACCTCCGCCTCCCAGGTTCAAGTGATTCTCCTGCCTCAGCCTCCTGAGTAGCTGGGATTACAGGCGCCCGTCATCACATCTGGCTAATTTTTTGTATCTTTAGTAGAGACGGGGTTTCACCATGTTGGCCAGGCTGGTCTCCAACTCCTGACCTCATGATCCGCCCATCTCGGCCTCCCAAAGTGCTGGGATTACAGCGTGAGCCAGCACGCCCGGCCCTTATTTTATTTTTTTAAAGAGACAGGGTCTCATTGTTTAGCCCAGGCTGGAGGGCAGTGGCACAATCATACCTCACTGCAGACTCGACCTCCTGGGCTCAAATGATCCTGCTGCCTTGGCCTCCCAAAGCCCTGGGATTACAAGTGTGAGCCACCACGCCTTGTCCGATTATTTGAAATTCAAAGTAAATGTCTGTGTCTGTAAATCCTGAGCTCACAGGAAATTATGTGTTGATCTCACAATGAATGAGTATTCAGGAAGAGACCCTGGTTGCTTCTCAGCAGGTAGAGAGGATAATCCCGGGCATGGTTTCCTCCTGGTATTGTTTCCCCAAAGACCACTAACAGGATGACTCTCAGGTTCTTCTCTCTGGAAGAACCAGGCTTGCCAGATGCTCAGCTAAATTTAAATACTGGATCTTTTGAAGATCAGTATTTCTTTGCCCTGAATTGATCACTGTGGGAGATATACTCTTGGAGATCAGGGTCTGGAATGTATTGATTTGATACTGAAACTTCAACAGAAAAAAATCCTTCTGAATAAATATGAAGGTTGTTTCATCTTTATCATCTGGATTCTGTCTTTGGTCTGATCCCTCTCAAAATAAAAAACTTCAGAGCTTCTTGCTTCTAGTAGCAAGAATACTTGGGATTTAAGTCCTACTTTTAAGGTACAATTGGTGAATATTGGCCTTAGCTCCTGACCTCTGTCTGTAGATGGCCTCTGTGGGAATCTGGGTCCTGGCTAACCTTAAGGTTGGCATCAGAACCATTCATCAGGACGTGTCCTTGAGGTCACTGCTGCCCTCAGGGCTCTGAGGATGTAGCAAAGGTTAACCTGTACACAGTTACTGTTTCTGTGAAGTCATTCGGGGGTGGAGGGCGTTAGCGGCTGCAGTCACATCCAATGGCTGGGTTCTTCAGCACCCACCACGGGCCAGTGGCTTCTCTCCAGCACCGCAGTGATGGGTGCTGACGGCTCATGAGGCTGCCCTTTCAGTCTTGCGTGGTTCTTAATTATTAAAGAACAAAGACACATTGGCGTGTTTCTTGTCAGTGCGTTGAAGCCTGTCTTCCCATATTTCTTGCTCGCTGGTCCTCATTCTGATCCTTGTGGTCAAAATAAATAAATACATAAAACTAGGGAATCCTGGTGACTTCTGGACAGGCAGTGCTTTGAATGAAATCACATCCACCACATGGGCTTTTTACAGGAAGTACGTTTCAGCATCAGGTCAATTTACTCTTAGGACATTTGCCCACAGCGAGATGCAAACTGGGTGTCACACAGAACAGTCCTGTTGCTGTCCACAGGGAAGTCCTGTGGCTGTGGGAAGGAGGTTTTGCAATCCCCTCCAGCCCCACTCCGTTACAACCAGTGGAGGTGGAACTTGGAATCTTTGAAATAAACTCCTCAGATGATTTTGGTTCACACAGAGTCAGAACCGCTGTGGCAGCGTGAGGGAGTTTTGTCAGGTGGTGTGATTGGCAGGTGGGGCAGAGGGGCCTGGGAGATGAGGTCCCGCTGTGCAGAACACACGGGGACTGGCAGGCAGGAAAGGGGGCGACGGGGTCTCAGGCATTGAACTGCGTGGGGCACTCCATGGGGCAGAAAAGAGCCTGGCAGGTTTTGGAGGTGCACTGTACGCTCAGGAAGGATTCAGTGCACACCAGGCAGCTTCCGTCCAGGCGGAGAGCCAGGGCCCGGGTGCTGCAGCAAGGCGGCTGTGGCAGTGCCAAGCGAGTGGACAGAGGATCTGCAGGCCACTCAGTGGCTGAGAGGGTGGGCAAGCAGCTGCAGGGCCAGGTAGCCCCATCTGCTGTCAAGGGGTGTGCCGAGAGGGGACAGCCGGGCACGGGGGCACACGTTGTCAAGGGATATACCGAGAGGAGACAGCCGAGCCCGGGGGGCATGCACTGTCAAGGTGTTTGCTGAGAGGGGACAGCGGGGCGTGGGGGCACGTGCTTTCAAGGGATGTACTGAGAGAGAGGGGACAGTGGGGTGTGGGGGTGTGCTATCAAGGGGTATATCGAGAGGGGACAACTGGGCATGGGGGCGTGTGCCTGTGGTTACAGCTACTCATGAGGCTGAGGCAGGAGTTTTGCTTGAGCCTGAGAAGTCGAGGCTGCAGTGAGCCATGACGGCACCACTGCAGTCCTGCCCAGGTGACAGAGTGAGACCTGAGACCCTGTCTCATAAAATAGGGAACAGATGTGGGAGGGAGGGTCTGTTTTTGGCTTCTTAGACCTGGGTATATCTGGGGGCGGTGCAAGTGAGCCTTTCTAGGAGGCAGCTAGCAGATAAAGGTGTGGAGCCCAGGGGATGCTTCCTGCACCAGGCGACAGGTTTGGTGGCATTGGCGCACGGTTGGCGTGGAAGCCAAGTTTCTAGAGGGAGCCGACAAGAAGCTGAGTGTGGGACTTTGGGGGATGAGCTGAGGAGGAAGAAGGAACAAGAGAGGAAGAACAGAAGAGTCGGGGGCCCTGCAGAGAATGGGGGCCTGTGTGTCTGAAGAGCAGGCGTGGGCTCAGCACTGTGGGCATGTGAGGTGTGCACTGCCCCGGCCTGTCTCAGGGATGCCTGCTTTCTGTATAGGGAGCTGCAGTTATGCACAGCTTTGCCTACACCAGAACTTCATATTTAAAGTGAACACATACTAAAATCATAGGCATAAAGCAGCTTTCCCACCGAAAGCAACTCTGATTTTATCCATCCATTACTCTACCTGTCCATCTCCCCTGGGGGCGAGCCTGCTGTGTGTCGGATGCCCTTCCAGGCACTCACAGAGTGCCTCCTGCACCTGCGTCATTGAGATTTCTCCAGTCACTTTTATGTGGGTTTGGGGGACCAGGTTGTTTGGGAGCACCTTCAGTTTTGGAGGATGCTCATGGCCAAAGGCTCACCTGAACTTTGTGTAGGCTGTTTGATGACTAGCTTAATTTGCACTTCTCCTGAATTCCTTCTTCCATACACTTTGGCACTCTGATAGGTTTCAAGTCCCATCTTTGTTACCTGGGGACACTGGAGAGTGGAGAGGCCCAGGGCCATGGGGAAGGTGGCAGGAGCCCTGGCCTTCATGGACTCAGCAGTCCTGGCCTCAAGCGATTCTCCCGCCTTGGTCTCCCAAAGTGCTGGGATTACAGGTGTGAGCCACCATGCCAGGCCAAGCCATGATCTTTTTTGCCAGAGGCAGCTCAGTCATTGTCCATGTGTGTCAGCGGTGAGCTGGACGTCAGGCTATAGAAGGAATGTGGAAGCTGACTATGGGAACTGGCTATGGGAGGACCGTGTGCTTTTACCCCAGGCTGAGGCCGGCTCACAGGCAGGGGACATGGGAACTGATCATAGTGACCACTTACTCACCTTCTTAGGGTGATCTGGTCATTTTTCAGTTAGTAAGTGTTGATAGAGCACCTGTATTTGGTGCTGGAGGTGTAGGAATGAAATGCATTTTCTGCCCTCTAGGAGCTGTCCAGCCTGGTGGAGACAGAAAAGGGAAAAATATGCGCAGGTGTCAGGCGCTCTGTAAGAGGGCATGCGTGTGGGGAGCCTGGGGGCCTGTTGGCCTCAGTGGGCTGTTGGGTGGGCGGCCATGGTCTTGGTGAGAAAGTTGCTGGCAGGGGCACTGTGGGCGTCTGCTGGTGTACTCAGGATGGCCAGAGCATGGCACGGGGTCTCCAGTTGGGGTGGAGGGAGATGAGAGTGGAAGGGAGGCAGTGTTCAGACTGTGAGAAGCCACAGGTGCCCGGGAGTGTACACTGCATCTGAAGTGCACTGGGGAGCCTTTGAAGAGTTCTAAGCAGAGAAGCGATCTGAGCAGATGTGTGTTTTGAGAGCCGCCCCTGCACTGCAGCACCTTGGATAAATGCTCTGATTCCCTCTGAGTAAATATTGAGAGTGAACTTCATGCTCTTTAGATAAATATCCTTTCCTCAGTGTCTTTTCTTCTGATGCCAGGCGTCTGGTAATAAACGCCACGTGGGCTTACGCACACAGATGCCTCCTCCCATGCCTTCTGTTTCCTCTCAAATCAGAGGCAACTGGAAGGGTAATTCAGCCCCTCCCTGCAGCCTGGCCACGCCTGCCACCCAGGAGCGAGCCGTGGCTTGGAACTGTGGGGGATTCTGGGGAGGTTTTGCGCTCTTGCCACTAGAATGCGTCTCTATTAGCATGGAATAGTCAATGCATGGACATTTTCAATCCTCAGCCAACGCACTAATTAAATTCCTGGTTGCAGGTGGCCTGCCACACAGGGAGCTGTGTCCATAGCAAAGTATTTTCCAGGAAGAAGTGGGTTTCATATCAGGACTGTGAGTCACAGTGCAAAATACATGCGCCAGCACACATTCATACACCACTGCACAGAAGTTTCTGGAGAAGAACTTGCCCTCACCTTCTGAGATGTATTTGTTCTTACTCCTGCATTTGCTTCATAGACCACTAATGGGTTGCAGTCCGAAGTTTGGAAAGCATTGTCTTGTAGGAACGTGGAGTCCAGGGTTCGGAGGTGGGGCTTGTGGTCTCTGCTGCTGTGCTGGATGGACACCGAGGGGAACAGGCTGAGGATGGACCTGTGGAACCACATCTTAAAGACATTATTTAAATCTAATTTTCAGTTTGCCTTTATTGATTTGAGCTGACTGTGTTGATGCCCCTAGTGACTCTGGTGGGTACCTGCTCTGTGTCAGGGACTTTACAGTGGCACCATATAGTTTAATAAGGAGATGGCACCCTTTCCGTTTCTTGCTCTGCGGAAGTGGCCCAGAGAAACCGCGGGAAATGCTCCATGGAGACTGTCATTTTCTGTGACATTGGGCCTTATGCTGCCTTTAGATGTAGGCAGTGTCTCTTTCATGGTTTTTTTGTTTGTTTGTTTGTTTGTTTTTGAGATGGATTCTTGCTTTGTCTCCTAGACTGGAGTGCAGTGGTGGCATCTTGGCTCACTGAAACCTCCGCCTCCTGGGTTCAAGCGATTCTCCTGCCTCAGCCTCTGGAGTAACTGGGACTACAGGCGCACACCACCACACCCAGCTAATTTTTATATTTTTAGTAGAGACGGGGTTTCACCATATTGACCAGACTGATCTCAAACTCCTGACCTCATGATCTCCCTGCTTCGGCCTCCCAAAGTGCTGGGTTTATAGGCATGAGCCACCACACCCGGCCCCCTTCATGTTTCTCAATCCCTACCTTTTCTCACTGGAAAACATTGCCAGAATTTTCAGACTAAGCTATGGCTCCTGGCGGACTCTGTTCTGAGAACCCGGGTGCCGGTGGGCGCATTGGTGGGAGGTTGAGGGAAGACTCTCCTTTCTGGCACAGGTGGCTGTGGGACTGCTGTGCTCCTCTCACACCCAGGCTCCAGGAGGAGCAGCCACACAGAAGCTGAGATGGGGGGCCAGGGCTGGGAAATGCTGTGGGTGTGGGCTGACTGCTGCCATCACCTCTAAGAATGGGGGGCTGCCCCAGGAAGCCCAGTGTTCCATGCCCTGCTGCTGCTGGAGCCCACCTCACAAATGTTATGCCCTTGCCGCCACGTTGCTGTGAACCGTTGTACTCCCTAGTGTAAACCCTGTGAGTGCACTGGTGCACTGTCCACTAGGGAGGCTGAGTACATCAGAACCCACAGTTGGCCGGGCGCAGTGGCTCAAACCTGTAATCCCAGCACTTTGGGAGGCCGAAGCGGGTGGATCACTTGAGGTCAGGAGACCAGCCTGGCCAACATGATGAAACCCCATCTCCCTTAAAAATACAAAAAAATTAGCCGGGCATGGTGGTGTATACCTGTAATCCCAGCAACTTGGGAGGCTGAGGCAGGAGAATCGCCTGAACCCGAGAGGCGGAGGTTGCAGTGAGCCGAGATCACACCACCACACTCCAGCCTGGGCAACAGAGTGAGACTCTGTCTCAAAAGAGAGAGAGAGAGAAAGAGAGAGAGAAAGAGAGAAAGAGAACCCACAGTCAAGGAACTGCTGAATTTAGGAACAAACATCTTTTTACTAATTCATGTCTTTATTTATGAAGGAAGTTTCATTATAGGATTCCTTAAATAGCGGGAGTTTCTGTATCACATTTAGAACAGCATTAGGTTTACCCTGCTTTTACTGTGCTCTGGACCCAGCCCTTGAGTGTCTAGAGACGCTCAAGCCATGGTTTCTACTTACATGGGACAGTGAGTTAAAGTTGATGATATTTAAGAGCAGTTTTAATTCCTGAATGCCATAATTCTGCTCAAATGTAAAAGGTTAGTTTACCATATATTTCATCACACTTGATCTGTTGTCGAATTCACCAAGCACTGCCGTGTGCCCTTGCCAGGCATGCCATCAGAAAGGCCGGTCCCTGCCCTCAGGAAGTGCTGGCAGCCACACCCCTGTGCACCTGTTCTTCGCAGGGCAGACCTGGAGGTTGTTCCTCTCTACCACAGTTGCCTTGGGGGTACACGTAAAGGTGGTGTAGTTTTTTTCCTGGTTAGCCGTACTTTTACCTACCTTTTGAGAGGAAGAGAGGATTTGCTCGTCAGCAGTATCTTTTGCTGAACACTAAGCTAAATTCTAAGGGAAAATGCAAATAAAAACACCTAGCCCTTGAACTATTAGAAGAAATGAAAGAGACAAGATGAATGCAAGAAAAATACAGAGAACAAAACAGCACACAACAAGCAATTATTTATGTTAATTGGTGGCAGCTGTACAGAGCTGGGATGGGCGTGCTGGGAATGCTAGGCCGTCTGGGTGTCCTGGAGGTTCCTCCAGGGTGACTGAGAAACTGAAATGAGGCCAGCTCTGCAGGGTTTTTCCCCTCCCTTCCCTGAAGCTGTGGAATGGAAGTTGAATAAGACATTTCACTGAAGATGAGGAGGGTATGGTCCGGTACTCAGCACTTCATGTTCATGCTCCATGTCCTGGGCAGGGCTTGTTTGTGTTAATAAAGTTTTATTGGCATGTAGCCACACCATGTGTTTGTGTGTTGTCTGTTGGGGCTGCGTCCCTGTCTTCTCGGCAGAGCAGAGGAGCAGGGGCCGAGGCGGCATGGCCTGTGCAGAACCGTTCACCATCTGGGCCTTTGTGGGAAGCTTGCTGTCTGGGCTCCAGTTGCGTCTTCATGTAAACTCAAAGTAAACACATGTACACAATAAATATCAACAACGGATTTTCTGGCTAGGGTCTCGCAGACTAACAGATTTCAGTGGAGCTGGGTGTAAGCACATCTCTGTATTTATTCCCAATTATTTTTATCATTTTTAATGGGACTCTTAACAGCTCACACTCCTTTGGCATCCTCTACCACAACTGTTTAATTTGTGTGTGTGTGTGTGTGTCTTTTGAGCAAAGGCAGAAATCCCTTGTTTTGATTTCCTTTTCTCATCGCAGCAGTTGTAGCGCTCTGGCTTTATACGCTTTGAGAACCTAAAAAGCAACTGGGTCTCAACACCAACTCATGGCCTTTTTTTAAGTTTGTGTATGACATTATACACATATGTATAAATATATGTGTATTTTTGCTTCAGTGGAATGAAAATGTGCGTCACAGACTGTATGTTCAATGTTTTCTTTAGCTGCTCACAGTTATAGGATTGTGCAGAAACGCTTAGCTATCTTTGTTGCTTGTGTGCTGACTAATGAAATAATTGATTTTTCCTCTTTTGCATTTTTAGAATCAGAAGATTATTTTTTCAGGTAAGCTTATACTATAATTCAGTGATTGATGGTTGAGATCTTTGCTCATATTTTCATTTTCAGAGATTAATATATGCATTTTGAAGGAGACAGTGTATTTAATAAAACAAACTGAAATAGCTCCCCTTTTATATTTAAGCAAAATGGATAGAAAATCAGTAACTTGCTTTTGAATAGTACCTGGCAGTTTATGTGGTATTTTGCAGTTCAGTGTAGAAATAAATGCTACTTTTTTGTGACACAGCACACTTTTAGCTGAAACGTGGAGTATACTTTTACCTTGTACATTTTCATTTAGACTGGATTTTAAAGCTACCTTAGTTATTTTTTATAATAAATTCCAGAGTTTTCCAAAATTCTCTCATTTCTTTTAAAATGACACGTGTACAGTTCCATTCTTCTTAGATAATATGTCTACATTTATAAATATTTTCTAAATATTTCACATATTTCCACCATGCAAACGTGTGGAAATGTGTGAAATATTTAGAAAAAATGTGTACGTTTGATCCTCAACCACGTGGAATTTGCTTTTACCTTTTAGAGAAATCACACTTGGAGGTGATGTCATGTGTCCCTGATAATTACACGTAAATGTGGCTGTTTTGTTACCTTCTGACCCACATAGGTCGTCTCTTGGGATAGCACAGGTAGCAGAGGATGCTTCAGAGGCCAGAGCCCTCCCAGCCCTGACCCCACACAGGCTCCTATGGAGGCCGGAGCCCTCTCAGCCCTGACCCCACACAGTCTCCTGTGGAGGCCAGAGCTGGGTCATGGACTGCAGGCTGCCGATGGGAGCAAGCTGTCATGCAGGAGTGGCTGTCTGTCCATTGTTGGTCTGTGGAGAAGGTTCTAGAGCCAAAGAACCTGGAGTCTAGAATCTCACTAATTAGATGTGGTCCCCAGCAGCATCAGCATCCCCTGGGAGCTGGTTGGAAATGCAGCCTCTTGGGCCCTGCCCCGGACCTGCTGAACCGAATCTGCAGTCACCACATACCCGGAATTTGCAGGCACCTTAATCTCAGGAAGCTCTGGTCTGAATCATCGCTTTCCCAGAACAGCTGTGCATCAGAATCACCTTTGGAGCTGATGAGACACTGCAGAGTCCTGCCCCAGCCCCCACAGATAGTGATTCAGTTGGTCTGGGGTGATTCTGCCACCCAGCCAGGAGTGGGACCCATGCTCTGAAATGGTCATCCCTGTTGGCTGAGGGGCGATTGAGAAGGCCAGGCACCTGCTAGGTGTGTGTCTGGAAGTCTGCAGCAGCTTCAATTACACAGCCCAGCTGCTGGGAGCCTCATCTTTAGGACTCTATCCCCAAGTGGACATCTTATTCCTAAAGAGCACCCCAGGCCCTGGACCTGTGTGTAGGTGCCGTCTGCAGCCCCATGATGGGGATGGAGATTTGCAGGCGTCTAGCCACCCAGCCTCCACTCCCTTCCCTTCCTGTTCCCATGGAAACAGATTGCGGGAACACTGGGCATGGTGCTATCTTTACCCGGTTTTTGGCGATCTGAGGTCTGTTTCCATGGGAACTAGAAGGGAAGGGGACGGTAGTGGAGCAGCTAGACTGCTTTTAGATTTTGATGGCAGCCTCTGTGCTCACTGTAAAACCTGCTTTGCCCAAGTTTACCTCTAGGCCAGGGGTCCGTGCAGCTCTGAATGCAGCCAGGACTCATCTGGAGGAGAGGCCGGTGGAAAAGGAGGAGGTCTGAAAATATCCTTGAAAATGCCAGTCATTCCCTTTCCCTCCAGGAAGCCATTTTTAGGTGTTGGTATAAGTTATTTAAATGCCATCTTTAGTTATTATTTCTTGTATGGTTTTATTGAACATAATAACATGTTTTTATTCAAAGGAAGTGAGGAGATGAGTCATTTCGATAGGAGTGATGTCTCCAACGTGGGGAATCCCTGTGGCTCAGCAGTGCGAGTGAGTCACAGCTGGCTCTGTGTGTTGGGGCTGGAAATGAGGGCCTGCTGGGTCAGGGCAGGGCCGAAGCTGAGTGAGATGGGGAGGCTTGGGTTGGTGGTAAGGACAAAGTAAAGTGATGCTGACCTATTTAAGTATTTGAAGATGAAAAGCTAAATTCTAATCTAAGCAGGCCCTGGCCTGAGTGAATGCTCTGAGTGTTCAGTTATGGAGTGGAGTTTACTGGGGCAATCATGGTGCTCTGCTTTTCCCTCCCTTCCCTCTGTACAGTCAGGGAACAGCACCCTCTTCCTCCCTGCCAGGGAGCCTGCACCTGGTGGGAGGCCTTCTCCTCCTCGTTTCCTCCCGCCCGCCAGCGCCTTGCTCTTCAACACTGGTCTTGTCCACCGGCGTATGTGTGTTTCCCGATTTCAAGTGTATTTGTTAATTATTTAGTTTTTAAGTAAAAATAGAGGGTAGTTTTGGTGATTGCCTGGGGTATTGGGGATATTTGGGGAGCAGTGGCCCAGATTATCTTGGTGAAAGTGGCAGCAGCTTACTTTCCTTGGAGGAGTGAAATCAAGTCCTCGTTCTTGCCGTTTGAGGGAACTGTGTTCACTTCATCAGACTCTGGGAGGGAGGGTAGGCACGAGGTTGCTGTCTGTTGTGGGAAAGCTGCCCCTCCCTGCCTGTCCTTCCAGGCTGTGCGGGCACTGGCCTCTGTCTGAAGAAATGTGCTTAGGTCTCCATGCAGAGTAGGGGTTGGAATAAATCGATTCCTACTTGTCAACTCCAGTGGGGAAGGGAATAAATAAGGGCCAGATTCTGAGAGGGAAAAAGAAAAATCTAAAGAAGACATGACTTTCCGTGCAGAGGAAGTCGGCGGTCGGGCTGGCGCGGCCCACGGTCGCTTAGATCATGAAAGGCCTCTCAGAGCCTGTGCATCCCCATGAACAGCGGCGTCAGCTGCCAAGCATGGCAGTTATATTCCCTCTTGCCAGCGGCATCCTGTGGTTTTCTCTGGTGGATCCCAGGAATTCTCCTGCCTGGATCTGACGGTGGACATATAAGACAGACAGATCCTTTCAGCATCAGGTATACACAGGGGCTTCTTCTGCGGGTGAGGGCACAGCTCAGGATGAGACGGCTCCTGCAGTTGCCGATCAGTGCCTCTGAAGCCCAGCAAACTCAGCACACCCTCGGCGTCCGGTGCTGTGGAAGACTGCTCTATCACACGCGGTTCCAGAGGGGCCAGTTCTGTCTTCCAGGAGGGCACGTATCTTTACCGCTGCCTGGGCTGCCTGGCGGGATACATGGTACCTGTCTGTGGTGCTTTCCCCATGAATAACCCTCACTTGCTTTTCCTGTGTGAGAGCACACGCACGGGCCTTCGTTACCAAGGCAGTGGAAATTGGTCTAATGAACTCTTTCTGCTTGGCCGGAGGCCTCCAGAACACAGCGGTGGGGTTTGTGGCCCCATTAGTTAGAGACCAGGCAGCCTTCCCCTGGGTTCTCTGCCCTCTGTGACAGCTGCTTCTGGGGACAGATGCACTTTCACATCCTGCCTCGCCTGGCCTTGCAGGAAGTCAGGAAGCTCTCGCAGTGCTCCCTGAAGGTGCATCGAGTCGGGACTACCCGTCAGAAGGCTTAGTGTGCCGGGCCCCGCAGGTGGCGTTTGATGTTGTGTGTCACACCCAAGAGCTCCTCTGTCACACTCTTGGGTCTGCTCACTGCCGGTAACATCAACGCCAGAGCCATCCTCTGACAGCACTGTTTTGCGTTCTGTCCTTCAGACGTCTGCTGAAATATGCATCTCCTTGGATTTCTGTGGCCAGATTAAGTTATTTCACCAACATGAACTGACTAGGCTGCGTCACGTCTGTTTCCATAACTTGGTCTGCCTCAATGATGGTTTTGCTGCTTGAATTGCAAGTCATTCTTGGAAAGGCTGGTCTAGAGGTCATCTTTTAGCTCTTAGATGAGTGCCCGTGCCTTCTCCCAGGTGGTTGTACAACCCATGACTTTCCTAGGGTGGCACGCGATTAACTGCAAATTATTTCTTCTTCTGGTTCCCTTAAATGGGAGAAATAGCAGAGTGGTTGAACCGAAGTTTAAGTTCTAAGAGGATATCAGATGGGCCTCTATCTGTTTCTCCTCTTCAGGCAATAGAAACCGCTTCCTCTCTCCAGAGGAAAGTGGGACTTCCCCTACCTTTTGTCATAATGGACGTACTCAGGCAGTGAGGAGTCATCATTCCGCCAGAGCACAAACTGCTGGCCAGTCCCAAGAGCTTCGCGAGCATGACCCGCCATTGAGCCTATATTAAGTTGCATGGAGCAATAGGCAGAGCCTCGCAGGCCCATCCCAGACAACACAGAGTCTCCCCTGGAAATATCTAAGAAAAGTCTTACTGGAGCATTTCTGTCCACCCCCACTCACCTTGAATTGGATACCGAGTTGTGAAAAATTATATAAAGTGGACAGTTTTTCTTTGTCCTAAAGGAATATATATTCCTCAGATAATGAATGTGAGCAAATGAGACAGAAGTGCTTCATGAAAGCTCAGCTGTTCCCTGTGTGTTTGATTTAAGAGGCACTTGTGGAGCTGGTTTGGAGCTTGGTGAACAAGGAATGCTTAGGAGGCTTTGTGAACGCAGGCGACTGAAATGACTCTGATCGTTCATTTCTGTGGGGAACATTGGCTGTTTTATCGCTGATCAGTTTGTCTGAGCCTTAAGGTGTAGGGTGTTTTGCTGCGTGTCCTGGTGTGGCCCCGTTAGTTAGGGACCAGGCAGCCTTCCCCTGAGTTCCCTGCACTCTGTGACAGCTGCTCCTGGGGACAGTTGCAGGTTCACAGGCTGCCTCGCCCGGCAGAGGGGCATGGGAGCACCCTACTTGTCAGAAGGGTGGTTTGTTGCCCTCTCCGTGCCATCTTTCGTTCTCAGGGCTGTGTGGAAGCTTGAGAGGTACATGTGAAGAACTTAAAAGGTCAGCACTTTACCAAGGGAACAAACCACACAAGAAAAGAGACGGAAGAACAGCAGACAGGACCCTGCGTGATGATTTTCCGAGAAGGAGATGTAAAAACTTGGTCAAATTTATTATTTTTCTTTCTATTGCTGCTTTTTAAATGTTATATTTCAGTATGAAAACATGAAAAAAAGCCAATCAAATATCAAGAGCCTCTATCTTTTTCCTTTTAAAGGCAAGTTTCTTTCTTGACATTTTTTTCCTCTTCTACTATTCTACCACATTTCATACCAAAAACCTCACCCACACACTTTCTCTAATTTTGTATCCTTTCTCCTGTTTCTCTCTGTTGTTAATTTTAGCTGGCATGGAATGATTTGAGCTTTGATTTTTATCTATTGGGAACTTTTTAAAAAAATCAAGACAAATTAGCAGAGGAACTAGGAGATGAATCCGACGTTGTATCAGTTGGGTCAGATAAGAACTGGAAGAGGGTGGGCTGAGCCGTGTTAGAGACGCGATTTCATTGGCCATCTGCTGAGGCAGGTTGTAGTAATTTGGGAGGGGTGGTAACTTCTCCAGCCCTCATTAGATCTACGGTTTTGTTTGTGTTTTCTCATTAGATACACAATGGCTCCATCAGGCCAGTGCCATCATTGCTTCCATTTTACAGCCAAGGAAACTGAGGCTCAGGGACTTTAAATAACTGCCTAAGTCACACACAGCCTAGAATGAGGTGAACCCAATGTGGCCAGAGCCCAGACTTTTGTCCTCTGGCCCCTTTGTATAAGGCTCTTGTTTGAGCATGTTTGAAACAGTGTGGGGCTGGGCACTGCCTGTGCAGTAAACTCCCAGCCACGATGTCCCCCATGGGGCACCCCCAGGCCAGCAGCCACTTGTGTGTGGTGCCCAGATGCAGGACAGAGGCCATAGATTGAAAAGGAGGTGACCTAGCTGAGGCTCAGCTAGAATTCTGTGCAGTACAGTCAGCATTTATTGGGTACCTGCTATATTCTAGTCCCCATGGTCAATGCCAAGGATAATCAGGAAGCGTTGTCCAGAAACACCTGCAGAGGCAGATGAGACACAAGGATCTGGGCCCCATGGTGACAGGAGCTTGGTTTGTTTTGCTCACTGCTGTCTCCTCAGCTCCTAAAATAGTGCCTGCCAGAGTAATGACCCCACAAATAGCTGTTGAAATACTGAATGAAGAGATGCAGCTTTGGTGGCGTCCTGCAGGCCAGAGAGCAGGGAAGACTGTGGGCCGGCACAGGTGTCCCAGGGAAGCCTGCTGTGAGCTGACAGCAAGGAGTGGCTTGGCAAGGGGGATGAAAATTGTTTCGTACAAACAGCTTGTCGGTTCATATTCTTTTCTATTCCCACCAAAGAATGAGACAGCTCCCCCTCCCTTCCTGCCCACACTTGTTAGCCTATGGTCTGACCCCCTTCTTGTTTGCCTGTCATGCCCATTTTAAGCTGATTTTATCTGAAGAAAGCTGGAGTGGGGGAGATCCCTGGGTGTGGAGGATTGCAGAGGCCTGCCCCTGCCCGCCAGCCCCCTGCCCGCCAGCCCCCTGCCCGTCAGCCCGAGCCCTCACGCCAGGCCACAGTGGGAGCGGAACCTCTACGGGGGTGGGGCTGGGTTGGGAGGGGCATTGCCGCTGCTTGGCTGGTGGCCACAGTGGAGGTGTCTGTGATGTGCTCAGACCGGGCTCAGACCAGAATGCACGTCTGCTCAGGGATCATCTGCCCCTGGGCCAAGCCCTGACCCTTTCCCGTTCCCTTGTGCATGTGGGTGCTGTGGGAATGGCCTGGTTCGGGCCCTGGAAAGTAGAGATCTTCCCAGTATTCCCTGATTCCCAGCGAGCGGCTGGTGCAGGTGTGCACGGCTGTCTTCCTAGCATTGCAGGCTCTCCCTCCTGAGCCAGTGTCTCCTGTGGCCGCTGTGTGTGGACAGTGGAACTGGAAGCTTGGGCCAGGATCCAGACACCTGGTTCCAGCCCTGGCTTGCATTCCTCCCACACTCACCTTCAACCTGTCCCCTCTCCCTAAGCCTCTGGATTGCCTCCTCCACAAAGCACAGGGGTCGGATATATGACTCCTTGCGGCTTCCTCTGCTGCTAGATCATATGAGTCGATAATTATAGACTTACTAATGTATTAAGGACAGTTATCCTGTTTATTTTGGGGGGAACTCTCTCCAACTTGGTTTGAATATAGCCTCAGGATTTATCAAGTGTCAGATTTGTCAAGGTGACATTTTAAAGAATGTTCTAATATAATTATTGCTTTTCCTGTTTGCAGCCTGTGTGTGTCTTTGAATCAGATGTTTTGGGTTTTGTACTTGCTTCCTGAATTGGTGACCTACAGCAAGGCACTACGCTACCCTGAACTACATTACGCTGAACAAGTAACCAGATCCCACTGAGCTACCCAGGGTGAGGATGGCTTGGAGGTTGTGTTACAAAAGCTACATGTTATTTTGCTCCCCCCACATCACAGAGATGAAAAGTAGCATGAAAAATTCATCACACTCCAACTCAGTCTTCCCTGGCTATAGGCAGCCTGTTTCTCTGACTTGCTCTCAGATTTGCATTTCCACGTGGATTTTCTGTGCTTCTGCACTGTGTCCCTTTCTTTTGTTTCTCTTTAGTTTTTTTTTTTTTTTGAAGAGACAGGGTCTTGCTATGTTGCCCAGGCTGGAGTGCAGTGATGCAATCACAGCTCACAGCAGCTTTGAACTCCTGGGCTCAAGCAATCCTCCTGCCTCAGCCTCCCCAGTATAGGTGTGCACAGCCATGCCCAGCTAATTTTTATATTTTTAGTAGATATGGGGACTTTCTATGTTGGCTAGGTGGGTTTCAAACACCTGGGCTCAAGCGATCCTCCTGCCACAGCCTCCCAAAGCACTGGGGTTACAGGCGTGAGGCACCGTGCCCGCCCACTGTGTCCTTTTTTATGCCCATTTGCCCTCTCTCTCGGCCAGAGACATGGCCATAGGGGACTTTTTGGAATGAGAGGGACCTCCAGTTTCACCTCCTCATCGTATAAAAGAGGAGATGGGAGCCAGGGCCGGGAGTCACCACGGGTACCAGAAGCAGAGTGGGTCCCTACCTGGGGCTCTCTGCCTACAGCTGGCTGCCTGGAGGCAGAGGTGTTTTATTTGTAGCACCTCCTTTTCTTTACTGTTAGGAGATCTTGAGACTGACTGGCCATTGCCAAGGTCTGCACTATCCGTGAGCTCTGAGGCACTCACATGGAGACGTGTGACATCTCCCTTGGAGACACCTGGTCCCAGCTCAAGTTGGAAATAGCTTCTCAAGGGTCTTTTTCCCACTTTTTCTCCCATCAGTCTCATGACAAGCCCTTTGCCTCTTTGATCCTAAATGAACATAGGGTGAGATGATGCATAGGTGAGCTGTGCAGTGCAGCTCTCAAACATGGTCATTTTTATTTTTTTTTTTAATTTTGCAACAGAGCCCCAGTTGGCCAAGGTTTAGAATGACCTCTTTGTTTTGCAGTGTTCCTTTCTCCCTGGAACTTCTCTGGTGGGTAGAGTGGCCAGGGATCGGCATCCACAGGCCGGGGCTCGGCCCTGAGCGTCTGTGGGGCCTGGAGCAGTCGCCGCGGCTGTGGAGCTGTCACCTAGGTAACCGACATTCCGCCAGCGAAACAGTCTGTCCACAGCAGGAGGAAATAAAAAATGAAACTGCAGCGTCAATTCTTTATGCACTACGGTTTTTTGAATGCTACTTGATTTTGGAAGAAAGGCTCTTTGACTTCTCCATTGGATTTTGGCCTCTGTGCCCGTGTGTGACCCTCACATTTCCTGAACCCCATGTGTCTGTTTTTACAGTGTCTTTTAATGAAAGATATAATATGGACACAGTTCAGTTTTTATTCCTGAATGACTCTGAGGAGGACTGCGTTTCATATAAGTTTTTGTGAATAACTGGTAAGGCAGACATACCCTGTAACTTACTTGGTTAGGTTTGTGAGTGTTCATGTTTTTAAAATGTCCCTTCCTGTGGGGGTGTTTTTCCATTTGACGTGCTCTATTTCCTTAGTAACTGTTGCTCTGTTATGGGAGGGACTTAATGACATTTTTCAAGTGCAATATTGAATTAATTTATTTCCTGGTTAGTCCTGCCCATCTTCCCAGTATAAATAGAACCTCCGTGTGTGTGTGTGTGTGCGCGTGTGTGCATGTGTGTGTGTGTGTGTGTGTGTGTATAGAATGATAACCATGTGCTTGCTGCCTTGGGGGGGATCTTGACTGTGACTTTGCGTCCTGGGTAAGTTGCCTCTTCCTGTATTCCCCCCTCTCCTTCTCTCATGATTTAAGCCACTTGGGTTTAGGGAGCTTCCTGGGCCTCAGGAGTAGCATGGGAAGCAATGCCTTCAGGGCAAGAGGCCCAGGGTCAGTCCTGCTCTCCTGCTGCCAGTGTTGGGCACAGTTCTTGCGCCTCCGTAGGGCAGCGCTTGCTCTGTCTCTGTAGCCTGAGGGCATTTAAGTCAATGACCTCTGAAGGCCTTTGCTGGATAGGACTTTGTGGGAAGTGTTAAGTGCAGCAGGCTCACCACTTGTAATCATCATCTCAACTCTTCTAGTTGGGTGGTGGGAAAACCAGCCCGGAGGGTCCCAGCCAAGCAGGCTGAGGAGCAGCACCTCCACCTGGGAAATGCCCCCTGCCAGGCGCAGCTAGGGCTGGGTTAATTGTGTAGGTGTTTGCTGAGCCTTCTCTGTGCTGGGTATAGTACTCAGGGAAGCTTCACATAAGTGTCTTCCTTCACTCATGTGTTCGCTCAGGAAATACGTATTTACTGGGCACCTGCTGGGTGCCAAGGGGAACTGGAGGATCTGCTGGCCACTGCCTTTGCTGTCATGGCACTTGTGGGGGAGACGGGCAGGCATGGTGCAATCAGGACACCCGTGTGGAGTCACAACTGCAGATGTTTTGGGAAGCCGACCAGGTGCTGCGGGTTGCGTAGCAGGGTCTGGACTTAGACTGGGGGCCATCAAAGAAGCATCTCCAGGGAGGGTTGTTTGGGCTGAGACTGGAAAGCTGAGTGGCAGCTCATGAGCAGGAGGCTCAGGAGAGCAGAAGATTGGAGGGACGGCCAGCAAGCAGCGTTTGTTCAGCTCCAACTTTTACCCTTCCACGTGTTTGCTCCACAGATGCCCAGCATGGCTGTGCTGATTGCTGGTTGGTTTCTAAACTAAAAGCACACGTCTTGTCCAGAACAGGGCCTGCAGGCTTCTGCTGACTGTGCTGGCCCTCAGAGTTTTCTCTGGGTCCTGATCACCCACCCTGCCCTGCCTGTTGGTCACCTGACACACTTACTGAGTGCCGCTGGGTTCTGGCCCCTTCTGGGTGGTCACAGTCTTTCACTGAGCAGAACGAAGCTTGCACCTCTGCTGCGTATTCCTAGAAAGGGTAGCTAATCTTTGTTGCTAGCAGTGAGAAAGAAGACTTTTTACAGCATTTATAATTGCATTTTACCTTGAAAATTGCATTGGGGGAGACTCAGAGTGTATATAGGAATAGGCACGTTATCCATTGATGCGGTAACACAGCTGTGTTCACCCTGCTTTTGTTGGGAACCGCACACATCACTGTCCTAAAAATCCTGGCCATGACCACGCTTAGACCTCATGGGAGCTATTACACACCTGTGTCCAACCTCTCTTTTAGAAGATGTAAAGTTAAGGATTGGTGGGGGTGATTAAGCCAGCATAAGAAAACTGGGAAGTTGGTCGTTTCTTCTATTTTGATCCACATTGGCCTCAGTCTTTCCCATAGCCTTTTGACATGTGGGATGTATGATAACTTCATTTTTCTAATTGACATTTTGACAAATAATAACTGCATATATGTGGGGTACAATGTAATGTTTTGGTATATGTATGCATGGTAGAAATATTCAATTCAAATGAATTAATATATCCATCACCTCACCAACTTATCATTTTTTGTGGTAAGAATGTTAAAAATCTATTATTTTAGCAATTTTGAAATATGTGATACTTTTTTTATTAACTGTGGTCACCATGCAATGCAGTACGTCACTAAAACGTATTCCTCCAGTCCATCTGAAAATTTTGTATGTTTGATCAACATTTCCCTTTTCTTCATCGCTCTTCCTCCTGCCTCTGGTAATCTCCTTTCTACCCTCCTTCTGTGAGATTGGCTCTTTCAGATTCCACCTATAAGTGAGATCATGTAGTATTTGTCTTTCAATTCCTGGCTTATTTCATTTGGCATAATGTCCATCCGTTTCATAAGTGAGATCATGTAGTATTTGTCTTTCAATTCCTGGCTTATTTCATTTGGCATAATGTCCTCCCGTTTCATCCATGTTGTTGCAAATGACAGAATTTTCTTCTTTTTAAAGGTTGTATAGTACTCCATTGTGTGTGCATACCATGTTGTCTTTATGTGTTCATCCACTGAAGGACACTTAGGTTGCTTCCATATCTTGGTTATTGTGAATAGTGCCGAAATGAACACGGGAGTGTAGATATATTTTTGACATACCTATTTCAGTTCCTTGGATATGTACTCAGCAGTGGGATTGCTGGATCATATGGTGATTCTATTTTTAGTCTTTTGAGGAAACTCCGTACTGTTTTCCGAAATGGCTGTACCAGTCTCCATTCTCACCAACAGCATACACGGGTTCCCTTTTCTCCACATCCTTGCCAATACTTCTCATCTTTTGTCTTTGATAATGACCATTCTAATGGGTGTGAGGTGATAGCTCATTGTGGCTTTAATTTGCATATCCCAGATGCTTAGAGATGTTGAGCATTTTTTAATATATCTGTCAGCCATTTGTATATCTTCTTTTGAGAAACGTCTTTTCAGGTAATTGCCCATTTTAAAAATTGGGTTGTTTTCTTGCTACTGAGTTGTTTGAGTTCCTTACATACTTTGGATATTAGGCCCTGATCAGAAGTATGGCTTGCAAATATTTTCTCCCAGTCTATCGGTTGTCTCTTCATTCTGTTGATTATTTCCTTATGATAACCTGATTTTTAAAAAAAGTGAGGTAGCATAACTTCTGCAATGAAACAAATAGACAAAAATCCCACAATAAAACAACAGCAAAAACCTCCCTGCAGTTTGGTTTTCTCTCTGAGTTTAGAGAATGAGAACAAATAAAGTCTAGCATATTTGCACACCAAAAGCATCATCGAAAAGGGCAGAGAAAAATCAAAGCTTTAGGGCAGGTGGGCTTCTGTTTTTATCTGGCAGGATAAATTCCATTTCCCAAAGTTCATGATGCTAGTGCAACTAGTTTTCTTCCGAAGTTCCTGTAGGACCTGCATGTTGGCCATTTTTAGATGGAATGTTAGAATTCAGAGAAAAGATGTTTTCTCACATTTTCAAGCACTTCAAAGCCACCATTTACACAAATAATTTATTTTTTAATTAAAATGTTACCTGTTCTTTAAACTTGAGGACTCCTACTGGGCCATACCTTATTAACTGAGAATGTTACTATAGATACATGAAGGTAATAGAATTGGATGTCTTAGTATCATTAAAGTACTTCATTAATTTATAACGTACTCTTTGTAATTAGTCCGTATCAGTGATGTGTTACTTCACTACCTTCTGTTTATAGCAACATGTGATTAACAGAGGGCTCCTTTCTGTTCTGTGCTCTGTTCTCTTAAGTTCTTTTTCTTTAGTTTGATGAAGAAAAAGAAGAATGAGATTACATTTTCTAAAAATTGGTTATAAATTGATTAGGATGAAGTGATAACATAAAAGAGGTTTCTTTTCCTGAATATTGGAGATTGATATTCAGGATTCTGTTTTAAAAGTCTGATCCTTTGGGCTTCTGACATTCTTGTTAATATTGCTTTATGTTTAATGGAACATTAAAATATCTGAAAAACATTTTGTAAAATGCTTTTATTATTATTCTATTATTTTTTTTTTGAGATGGAGTTTCGCTCTTGTTGCCCAGGCTGGATTGCAATGGCGCGATCTTGGCTCACCGCAACCTCGCCTTCCGGGTTCAAGTGATTCTCCTGCCTCAGCCTCCCAAGTAGCTGGGATTACAGGCATACACCACCACACCTGGCTAATTTTTTTGTATTTTTAGTAGAGACAGGGTTTCTCCATGTTGGTGAGGCTGATCTCGAACTCCTGACCTCAGGTGATCCTCCCGCCTCGGCCTCCCAAAGTGCTGGGATTACAGGCAAAATGCTTCTATTGTTATGTAACATATGGAGCAGTTTATAGATTAAATTTGCTTTTCCTTCCTGTTCTCACTAAAAAGTTAATGTGGGCATTTGTTTTCCTTTTAAGAATCCATTTTTAGGCCAGGCATGGTGGCTCATGCCTATAATCCTAGCACTTTGGGAAGCCAAGCCCTTTGTGAGGATTGCTTGAGGCAGGAGTTTGAGGCCAGCCTGGGCGGCTTAGTGAGACCCTGTCATTCATAGATAGATAGATAGATAGATAGATAGATAGATAGATAGATAGATAGATAGAATCACTTTTAAAAACTGCTCCATGCAAGTCCTACATTTTCTTCCTGGAGCGCTGACCAGTGGCCATGCACCACAGACCCCAGTCTAAGGCCTTGGGAACCAGCTTGAGAAATGAGTTTCTTCCCCAGGGTGTCTGTGAGGGCAGAATGGCCCAGGAGGGACATTTGAACCTTGGGAGGAGCATAGCTGTGGCCTTGGGGGCAGGTGGAGCTCCTCCCACCCTGGCAGCCCCTGTGGGAGCCCCCATGCCCACAGTGGGGTCGTGGAGGCAGCTCCGTGGCTTTTCCTTTCTGTCCTGTGTAAGCCTGTTAATTGTAATGCTTCTGCTGGTCATCAGGAAAGTGACCTCTTGCTTTTCAGTTTCAGAGGCGGAGCACAGAGAGCCGCGGCTGGGACCAGGAGCACCCGCGTGCAGGTGCGACCCTGCAGGATGCTGGCAGCGGCGTGGCCAGGGGCGCCCGTGTTCTGAGGGCCTGAGGGCCAGCCCCTCCACCCGCACCATGGCCTCCGCGCCCTGGCTGGACGGCTGACGGGAGCGGGGACCGCCGCCGCCCAGGTGCCACACCCAGGTACCGCCCGCCCGCGCGAGAGCCGGGCTGGTGGGCCACGGATGCTCCCAGAGGCCGGCCCGGCAGAGCGATGGACTCGGACAGGCTAAGATGGAAGTGACCTGAGCCTCGCCCGGCGGCTTCCTCGACGGGACAGCGCAAGAGTTGGAGCACAGGCTTGTCCGGGGAGCAGTATGCCGGAAGCTGGTTTTCAGGCCACAAATGCTTTCACAGGTGAGCATGCTCCAGATAATCCGAGGCTTTGCCTCCACTCCTGGGAGGCAATAAACTCCCAAACCACTGCATGCAGTGAACCTACCTTTGCAGTCAGGAGCTGAAGGCCAACGCAGTCAAGGGCTCAGGCTGCTGTGGTGACTGATTCTGACAAAATAATAATGTGTTTTCCTTCGCTCTCTCAATAGCAGTTTGAAAAAGTGTTTGACACTTTTTGCTTCTGTTTTTGTTGAATGATAGGATACACACAATATCCTGCAGTATTCGCAGCGTCTTCCAAGTCTCTGTTCTCTAAGGAAATATGTCACTTGCTGAGCGAGGGTAGGGGAAGTGTGGTTTCTTTACAGAACCGGGAAGATTCTCCGAGGGAAAAGATTAATTGCCGATGTGTGCTTGGTGCCTCCCCATCTTTAATTTCTCACATTTATTTGTGTGCTTGGGGCAACTGGGCAGAACTCGTCTTGCAGTGAGCGGGGAGAAGTGGGACACCCCAGTGTGCTGGTGATTTGGCCCTGGCTGGCAGTTTGCAGGGAACCACACAGTCTGGCTGGTGCCCAGAGCCCTCGCCCAAGACACACGAGATTTTGAATTCGGATCCTGGCTCTTTTGTCTGATTCATGTAACATTCCAGGAAGCCACTTAATCCTCTGGGCCTCTGGCTCCTCGTAGACAGACTGGGCTCCGTGACATTGAGGAACTTCATGGAATCCAGGGAGAATGTGTTTACATAAAAGATGTTTTGTGGAGGTTGCCTTTCATTTAAGAGAAAGATGGTAGAAATAGTCACAAGAAGTGACCCTATTCTCTGGTTCCGTGAGTCCCAGAAGTTTGCAGCTTTTCAGATTTTGTGGAGGGAGCAGGTCAGGCTGTTGGGATGCCTGGAGAGAGGGGCAGGGGCTCAGGCTTGATTGGCATGGGCCTTCTCCTTGGATTAGATGTCAGCTCCTAGACAGCCTTGCACTCCTCCGCAGTCGCCGTGGCTTTGGTGTGAAGAGATGGAGCGCCGCTGTGGTGCCTCTCCAAGGAAGAACGAGGGGACGGGTCTTCCCCACCTCGGCCGCTTCCGTGCGCACCTGCAGGCGACCTCCTGAGGCAGCTTGCACCACATAGTCTGTGACATGGAGTCTCAGTGACAGTGCCTTCCCCGAGTTGTGGGAGGTGGGTCAGGGCCCGTGCTGGTTAGCTTGGCAGCTGTGTAGATGTCTGCCTCTGGATTGTGAGGGGCTGGTTATTCTCTGGCCCATGTGGATGAGCTCCGCAGCTGTGTACACCTTCCTCCCAGGTTGTGGTGTGCAGGTCATGGCCCATGTGGATGAACTCTGCAGCTGTGTAGACGAAGGGTTGGGGGAGCACGTGCAAAGCTAAGCTCTCTTGAACCATCTTCATACCTGCAGCCCAGCTGTCTAGAAACCCTGTCCTTCCTCATCCTCACTGTGTGTGCTTCAGCTGTTTCCGTCTCAGGAGCGGCTCCCTCGTGGATACTCCTCCCCTCCAGGCAGGGATGGGCAGCTCCCTCGTGGATACTCCTCCCCTCCAGTCAGGGGTGGGCAGCTCCCTCGTGGATACCCCTCCCCTCCAGGTGGGGGTGGGCAGCAGAAGCAACTGAGAAGTGGCTGGGTATGTGCTCAGCCTCCTTGTCCCTTCTCCCCACACCCCAGGAGGCAGCTGGGGAGGAGCGGCACCTAGGAGTTGACGTAAAGAAGCTCTTCAGAGTAGTTCTGGGAGGAAGAGGGAGCAAGAAAAGAAAAGGAAGTGAGCATGGGACAAAAAGAGCCCGAGGAAAAGTGGCACACTCTTAGGAAGCTGCCCTGTCCATGGACCTGACTGCAGGGTGGAGGCCACAGGGTGGCCCACAGAGGCCAGGGTTCTGGGGCCGTCTCCTCACCCTACTGCACCTGATGGTGGCCCACAGAGGCCAGGGTTCTGGGGCCGTCTCCTCACCCTGCTGCACCTGATGGTGGTCCACGTGGCTCCCACTGAGATACCCATGCCATCCTCACACTCTGGGGTGCTGGGGATACCTCTGCCCCAAAGGAAAGGGAAAGGCCAAACTGAGGCTCTGTTTAGAATACTCAGAATCCCGTGGTTCTGCCTGGAGGATTCTTGCAGGTAGGACAGTACCTCTCACATATTAAGCCAAGGTATATGGCAGCTGTTACCCCTGGGGCCTGTGTCACCCCACCTTCCTCCCCACTTGCTCACAGCCACCCACTTGTAGCTCCTCCCCAGCTCACGTTTTTTTTTATTTGTAATTTATGAATAAAAGCTTTCTATATTGGTAGGTTCCAGTGAGATGTTTTGATACATGTATGTGTTGTAGAGTGAACAGGTCAGGCTAATGGGCTCTGCTCATCACTGCACATTTTATCATTTCTTTGTGCTGAGAATACTTTGGCTCCTCTCTTTCAGCTCACATTTATGAGTTTCCCAAGAATCTGTTTCCTTACTTTGGCCTCTTCCCCCCAGCATCAGCCTGGCTGAGGAACAGGTGTGCCGGCGGCAGTGGTGGGGTGTTCGCCACAGCCACGTTTTGGAGCCACAGTGTGCCGGGAACCGTGCTCCTGCTATGTGTCCTTTGCCAGGTGTCACAGCAACTCTGAGGCCAGCGCCGTCACGCTGGCATTGCTCCCCGCGGGGCACACTCAGTGCAGGCAGGAACTGGCTGGTGCCAGTGGCCTCTACAGATTGTCTCACGCTGTGTGGCCTTGGGTACACACGGGTTCCCTGGGGAGCTTCCCTACCACCTGGGTCTCACCCTCAGAGACTGAGGTTTAATTGGTCTTGGCATCACCTAGACCTGCTAAATCAGGACTCTTATCCTCACAAGCTCCTAGGTGCTCGGCTCACTTTAAAGTCCGGGAAGTACTGGGAGCTGGCACCCAGCAGAGCAGTGTTCAGAGAGAGGCCAGGGTGCTTGAGGGGGTCATGTCTCAAAAAAAAAAAAAAAAAATCACCTGACTTGTGCCATTCCTTCAGCAGGGGGGATCAAAATAATGGGTCTGCCTGTTCTCAGACCATCATGTGTTGAACAGTGTTCACACTGTTGGGTGCGCCAGCACCTGCAGGGCGGCAGTTTTAGCTTCCCCATCTCTCTCTAGGAAGTAACCAGCAGTGAAATAAGGAGATGTGAGTGCCTGGCCTTCTCTGGAGCTGGGTCCCTGGAGACTTGGCTCATCATTTTTATTCTTGGTCTCCCTTCCCATCTGTCTGCCCACATAGTTTGCAAGAGTCCCTGTGATGTAGGATGCAGGGGCTGACACACTCTGCCTGCCCAGGCAGCTGGGTGAAGGTGTAGCTTTAGAAGGAGGCACTCAGGAGTCTGGTGCCCAGCCCACTGCCTTAGTTGGGTTGCTGTTCTTAAAATTTTGGATTTTGCTGATTCTCTGGGCTAATGGAAAGGAGTCTTGCCTTAGATAAGACATTGAGGCATCTTCCCTAGGCTTTAAATTTTGTTTTAGGGCCAGGCAAACGTCACTGGGCAGTTAACCATATGTCCACTAAAAGAAATTTGTCACTTTATGTTCCAATTCTCTTGGAGGGTGAGGCTCAGAATTCCTCTTTAAGAGGGTTTTGGGCAGCACTCGGGCTGTGGGGGAGGGCTGGGAGACCTGCCATGAAGCTGCGTTTGTTTGGAGCGTGTGAAAGTACCATGAAGGGGGTGGGAGTTTGGAAGGCCCCTGTCCCCATGCCACGTTGGCAATCCTGTGTGATGGAGTTCACTCTGACCTCGTGCCTCCTGGGTGAGTGTGGGTATACTCACATAGATGCGTATTTAACTTCTTAATTATGATCTTAGGTGAATGCTTGCATACAGGAATTGATACATTATTTTTAGTTTTCTCAGCATATGCAATTTAGAAATGATTTTAGTCATTTAGATAGTATTTTATATCAAAAATTAATTTTTTCCTTTTACAAGTAGCATCTGCTCATTGTAAGCAAACTCGGAAAGCGCAAGAGTCAAAAGAATAAAAATAATTTCCTACGCGCATCTTTGCCATGTGACTCTTTCTTCGGGCAACATTTTAGTTTACATCCTTCCAGTTTTGTCTTTTGCAAATTTCTTCCTACAGAACTGTGTTCATAATAGTATTTAATATGGTAACTTGATCATTCCCTTTTAACATTACATTACGAGCATTTTTCTTATAAATACGATTTTAAATTGCTGCATAATATTTTCATGTACATGTACTTGAATTTTAAAATTGTGTTCCTGTTGTTGGATAGTCCACTTTTTGACAGTTTTCACCCTTATGAATAACGCTTTGATGAACACCTTTGTGCATAAAAGCTCTTCTGTATATTTGATTATTTCCTTAGGATAAACTCCCTGAGGCAAAAGTATTGGGTCCAAAGATGTGAATTCTGTTACAGCTTATAATTAAATTTCCAGAAGGATTGATTGATCCTAACTTTTGAGGCTGTGCTGAAACTGGTTTCCTTCTGTTGCCAGTCGCCTGTTCACAGTGACTGCGCTCAGAATTGGGTGTGTCCTCCATGGTTCAGCTGTGCGTGGAGTGGCCCCCACCTGCCTCACAGGGCATTTGTGAAGCTCTTTGCAGCATGCGGCTCTAAAGGCCGCCTGAGTGCCATGTGTTATGTGGAGCACCTTCATGTTACACTTGAGCATGTAAAAACACAGATGTCCTAAACTTACTGTTTTTGTGCTTCCAGGCCCTCTTTCTGCCTGGCTGTCATTCATTGAGGCAATGATATAGGTGAATGGACTTGGGAAAGATAAGACTCTGGCTGTCCTAAAAACAAACCCCCAGTTCCTCTGAGCAGAGGGAAGCAGGGACCCTTCCAGGCTGGGTCCGCCGGCCTCTGTCCCAGGTGCCGTCATAGTGGTGGAGATTTCACCTGAGGTTTCTTGTGGTTTTGACTGACTTGGAATGCATCCTTTCTGGGTGTCACCGTACACATCCTAAAGAGGTTGCTGGCTTGAGATTCTGCCTCTTCCCGGCCCATGGTACCACCCTTGGATACTGCAGAGGTTTTGCACAATTAATTTTCTTAGGCTTTTTAAATTATTTTAATGTTAGAGAAAAACATTTAACCTCAAATAACTAGGTAAGTGAACCAAATTCCTATAGAATTTATAGCGAGTCTTTCTGGTGAAAGGAGAATCAGATCTAATTGTTAAATAAATTAAGGTTATTTCACTCATAAAGGAGGAGGACGGTAGTTAGTAGTCTTTGTCTGAAAGTGCTATTTTGTGGATGTTGGTGACCAGGTTTTCTTAGCCACTAATGAGACTGAAAAAGAATCACTTAAATGGAATACTTGGAGCTGTTTCCCCTGTGGGCTCCGAGTGAAGGATGTAGGCTTGCTGGGGGTGTGACTGGGCTGCTGTGTTCAGGAGCAGCTCCCGACGTGCCCTTCCCACGCCACAGACCTTCCGCGCGTTCCTCATCCCTCTCCTCTGCAAGGTTGCACCTGTGGCTGACCCACGGATGCCCTCAGCCCCCGCCTTCCAGAGCTGCCCAGAGAATGCTTGCTTTAGGACATATTGAGAGCTGTTCCTCCATAAAAGGAGTGGGGGTGAATTAATGGCCAAAGCTTGGAAGAAGAAACTTAAATCAGTTTCTTTACTACAGAACTTTTCAGTCTTTAATATGGGGCTGTGCAGTATGAAGGTCCCAGGTGGGCAGGCAGCGGGCAGTGTTTTCCAAATGACAAGACCTGGAAGGCATTTGAGAGAGAACAGCAGGCAGGGACAGCTTCTCATAGCACGCACTCTGGAGAAGCCACAAATGTTTTGGGGGTCGCCTCCTGCCATCTGCAGCTCCCGTGTGCCTGTCCCACCTGCGCCAATGCAGTGGTCCCCGGCGGGCTGCTTCTGTTGAGCAAATATTGACGGAGCTCTTGCCAGGTGTATGTCAAGTGCTGCAGAGAAACAGTGTCAAGAGACCGTCTCCCTGCCTCCGTTCTCTCCTCTCTCTAGTTCTGCCGATGCTCTTTAGAGTGAGGTTTTAGTGATAAGTTTCCCTTGCCCTAAAACTTTCCAGGGCTGCTTCTTGCTTCATAACAGGAGTCCAGGCACCTCTTCCTGGAGTTCGAGGCCCCCAGAGTTGCCTTCCTTCATTCTTGTGTTGTGAGCAAAGTTCCTGACACAGTGACTGTGAGCCCACCCGTCAATCATTTGTGCAGTTTTTAATGGGATGCTGTTGCTGATGCTTTCTCATCTCCTGCAGAGTCTCTCTTTCCACCACCTTCCTCTCCATCTTCAGGATCTGTCTTAGGTCCATGTAATCTTTTGTGATGTGTACAGGAGAAGCCTAGACAGTCTGCCTACTTGCAATTTAGTAGGTGTAGAAATGATTGATAGTGGCTTTTTGTAAAAATATCAAATGCTTTTTCTGCAGGGAAGTTAAGTTTGCTGAGAGAGCCATTTGCACATTCTGTGGTATGTGTACTTGGTTTTTCCTTCATGCTGTTAGCCTCGAATCTAGTCCTCAGTTATAAACCTAACCTTAATTAATAACGTTTCTGTGTGTAAATAACATATAATTTATGTTGTTATTCCCATAAGCACCAAACTCTTCTCCATTTTCTTCCCGGTAAACCATTCTATACTGTTTCAAGATAATCAAATGTGATTATCTTTTTTTTAGAGGCATCGTGGTAGTCTCATGTCTGAGATGTGTACTTACCCTTTTAAATAAGGATGAGAAATAATTTCAGTATTGCCTGAAATTATATTTATTTTAAGGTTACTTGAGTGTGTACAACATAAAGATAGTTAAAATATCTTTTTATAGCTGTTAAATAGCTAAAATATCCAAAGCAATTAAATATAAAAATTATGAAGTCAGAAACATTCCAATTAATATTTAATGTGACAGATGAGTTTGTTTGCTGAAAGCTTTCATTTTCCAGCTCTTTTTATTTATGCTCAGAGCATCCTGCAGGGAGACTTCGTGATGGTGACTGCTTATTGCTGGGTGTTAGGGCTGATAGCACAGCCAAGACCAGTTTGAATGCTGGCTCTGCTGTCAGTAAGTATGAGCATTGTTTGAGATGAATCCCCTGCCACTGAGTATCCAGGATCAAAGCAACTTGCATGTCTCATTAGGTTCTTTGGAAAATGGGGGCTTTTGTTCATTGTACATCTGAAACTTGGATGTTGTAGTTATCCCTGAAATGGAGCCACTTAGCTCTGGAGATATCAAACGTGCAGAAAGCAGGTGACTGCTTCCATACGTGGCCTCTTGTAGTTTCTTGGGTCCTAGCCTCTTCCTCTGTCTCTGGAGTCCTTAATACTGGATTCTCCTGTGCTCTCTGTTGGCAGATGAGCTCAGAGGCTGGGGAAGGCATTGCTTCCAGGAGGAGCAGCCTGCCCCGGTCACGCCCCAGTTCCTGCTCTGTGACACTGATGGATCAGCTGACCTCTCTGAAGTGCACTCTTTACCACACTGAGGTAGAGATAATGGCCAGTGAGTAGGTTCTGTATAAAGATTAAGTGAAATAACATTTGTAAAGTACCAAAACACAGTCTGGCTTATAGTGGTGCTCGATAAATGTTCTTCCCTGTCTTCTTTCATAGTCTTCTTGAAGTTGACTATACAGAAAGGCCTCATAAAAATCAGGGGTTCATTTAATAAATATTTAATAGTTGTCATGCCATACTTCTGTCCCAGGAGTGTACAGTCTGAGTGTCATCACGATCTGCACAGTTAGCTGCCATAGCTCTGATGACATCACATGCAGGTGTGGAGGTGGGGGCTGGCGTGGGGGTGGGGGCTGGCAGGGTGGGAGCTGTTGTGGGGGTGGGAGCTGTTGGGGTTGGAGCTGTTGTGGGGGCGGGAGTTGTTGTGGGGGCGGGAGCTGGCGTGGGAGCGGGAGCTGGCGTGGGGGCGGGAGTTGGCGTGGGGGCGGGAGTTGGCGTGGGGGCGGGAGTTGGCGTTGGGTGGGGAGCTGGCGTGGGGGCAGGAGCTGGCGTGGGGGCGGGAGTTGGCGTTGGGTGGGGAGCTGGCGTGGGGGCGGGAGCTGGCGTGGGGTGGGGAGCTGGCGTGGGGGCGGGGGCTGGCGTGGGGGTAGGGGCATGGGCTGCAGAGGTTGAGGATTTTAGCTTAGCTCCCGGGGCCCTCTGCTCGTGGGAATCAATCTCCAGCACAAGACATCCCCTCTGGTTCCTTATATCCGGTTTGATAGGGCTTTTAGCTGAACTTCAGCCCTGCCACCTGCCTGTGCTGGGCTGATAATCGCCTCTCCTCCAGAGTCTCATGGAGTCGTCACAGGCCAAGGGTCTTCAAACTTGGCTAGAAGTCAAGTCCCGGGTCTCTGTGTTTTTTCAGGATACTATGTTTAAATGGGGGAACCCAGAAATGGGATGCAAAAATAAACAAGTGTAACGTCTGGGTAGTGGTTTATGGTTCCGTTAAAATTTTTTAACCAATAATAGTCCGTATGGGAGTATGGACTCTTTTTCCTCCCAATTTATGTTGGCATTTGTAGAATACTCCAGGGTGGTGTGAGAAAGACATCTCCTGGTTCAAGATTTCCTAGGGGCAATAAAAGAATACAAAATAATAACGTGGTGCCCTAGCTGGGCGTCTAATTCTGTGCTCTGTTAGCACAATCAGCCTTGCTGTCCTTTGTGGATGCTCAAGTCCCTGATATAAAATGATGGTGCATACACTTAGAACACACAGACATCCACTCATAGACTTTACATCATCTCTAGATTACTTACGATACCACATACAATGTAAATGTTGTGTAAATAGTTGTTATACTATATTTTAAAAATTTGTATTGTTTTTTATTTTTTAGACAGGGTCTTGCTGTGTCACCCAGGCTGGAATGCAGTGGCGCCATCGTAGCTCACTGCAGTCTCAACCTCCTGGGCTCAAGTGATCCTCCCGTCTTGGCCTCCTGAGTAGCTTGGACTACAGGCACATGCCACCACATCTGGCTAATTGTTTATTTTTTGTAGAGATGGAGTTTTGCCATGTTGCCTAGGTTGGTGTCAAACTCCTGGGCTCAAGCGATCCTCCTGCCTTGGCCTCCCAAAGTGCTAGGATTACAGGTGTGAGCCACTGCGCCTGGCCTATTTTTTATTGTTTTATTGTTATTTGTATTTTTGCCTCAATATTTTCAGTCTGCAGTTAGTTGAATCTGCAAATGTAGAAACTGTGGATACAGAGGGCTGACGGTACAGCTATAGAGATTGTACAGAAGAAAATACATTAATAATTGTTTCTGGATGCCATATTGTATTTCAAAGAATTCCTTTAAAGAAGCTATATTCCAGTTGCCAAGTAGACAACAGGCCTCCAGACTCCCTAAGGAGATGGGGGTGTGCCCATTTCACACGAGGGTTCTGTCCTAGGCTTACTGGGTCCACCAACCCTGAGGGAGAGACCAGCCACAGCTGCTGTTGGGTTTGCCTGACTTTTATTTTTTTGTTTTTGTTTTTTTTTAGACGGAGTCTCCCTCTGTCGCTCTGTCGCCCAGGCTGGAGAGCAGTGGTGAGATCTCAGCTCACTGCAAGCTCCGCCTGCCTGGTTCATGCCATTCTCTTGCCTCAGCCTCCCAAGTAGCTGGGACTACAGGCACCCGCCACCACACCTGCCTAATTTTTTGTATTTTTAGTAGAGACAGAGTTTCACCCTGTTAGCCAGGATGGTCTCTATCTCCTGACCTCGTGATCCACCCACCTCGGCCTCCCAAACTGACTTTTGTTTTTAATTTTTAAAAACTTTAATGCCCTTTTGCAGCAATAGGGTCTTACTATGTTTTCCAGACTGATCTTGTATTCCTGACCTCAAGTTATCCTCCTGCCGTGGCCTCCCAAAGCACTGGGATTGCAGGCATGAGCCACTGTTCCCTGCTGGGTTTGTCTGACTTCTTAGGAAAATCATCCTGAGATCAGTGTTTCTGAATCCTACCACCTGTCTCTTGTTATCTTGTCTGTAGAGCCCTAGAGTAGCAGGACCCATGTCCTTGGCACTCACTGAAAAAGCCATGGGACCCAGCAGGCCCTGCCCCAGGACGACAAAGCACGGTGCTACCACGGCGCAGCACTCCTCGTACTGGGAGTTGGGGAGAAAACCAGGCTGGTCTATCATCTACACTCATTTTTTTCTTTTGTGATAAAATTGCAGAAAATTCAGGGTGTTTTCCCTGCCCTTTTGGAAGGATGCTATCTTGATCTCAGCGCACGCTGTTTCACAGAGCTGACATAAGGAGTGAAGATTAATTGTCTGCCACGGCAGGTGCTTTCGCATATGTGGCCGTGTGTGCTCCCTGAGACAGCCCCAGGAGGTGTGGGCGTGATCCGAGTTTGTGGCTCGGAATCTGCACAGGCCCAAGAGACCCTCCTCGAGGATGCACTGGCCAGTGGGGGCCACCATGTCAGTGTTGAAAGTGGGGCTGTCTCAGATCCTCCCACTGTGGCGTTTCCTTCAGAACCGAGTTGGGGCAGGAGGGGACGGAGGGAGAGAGACAGGAGGCTGAAGCGCCGAACCAAACGCAAATACTAAGCATTTGATGGGGTTGTCTGTGTTCTAAGTTGGAAAATACAAACTTTTCCATGTCTACCTTAGATAACCTCACTGGTGTTTGTCATTCTGCTTTTGGAATGCTTAGGCGTGAAAGCAGCACAGCGTCACGGTGGTGATGCTTGCGTAGCAGTGTGCGTGCAAACCTGAAAATGGGAAAAAATGGGGCATTTTATGTTACTTACATTTTACCACAATGAACATAAACAGTTTTGAAAAAAAGAAAATTGCTTAAATACCATTGAGCTTATCGAAGAGCTCAGATTTGAGTGTGGGTCTTGATGGGAAGTAGGAGAGCAGAAAGATGGGTGGGAAAGTGGGAATGACTGTGGGTGGGTAACGAGGATCTCAGTTTTGGCTTAAGGACAGGTTTCGAAGGAGATGGGCGGCCCCTTCCCCTAACAACTTGATGTGTAGTGATCAATGCTCTGTTGATGTGGGTTTGGTGCTCACAGGGAGGATAGGCAGTGTGCTGGTGGGCTGCTGGTGTCCTCACAGCCTCTGACCACCAGCCTGGACATGGGGATCCCTCTCTGCAGAACCAGGCCCTGCCCGTGACCAGCCCACCCTCCCCGGGGGCACTATAGCAACCGTCTGTTGTTGCCTGGGACTCACTTCCCTACGGGGCATTGGTCCCAGTATTGCGTCCACTCTCATGGAGTATGCTCGTGCTCAGAGATGCAGCCACCTAGCTCTTCATCGTTGTAATGATGTTTGGGGCTGGGAGCAGTGGCTCACACCTATAACCCCAGCACTTTGGGCAGCCGAGGTAGGAGGATTGCTTGAGCCCAGGAGTTCCAGTGCAGTCTGGGCAACATAGCAAGATGCCACCAGATGTGGTGGTGTGTGCCTATCGTCCTGGCTACTCAGGAGGCTGAGGCACAAGGATCGCTTGAGCCTTGGAGTTTGAGGCTGCAGTGAGCTGTGATCACACCATTGCACTCCAGCCTGGGTGACAGAGTGAGACCTTGTCTCAAAAAACAAAAAAAGAGAAAAAAAGAAAAAAAAAGATGCTGTATGTATTTTGCCCTAGAGAGAGTGGACAGTGATGTGTTTATACACATGTGCATGTTCCTGGCCTCAAATCCTGGCTGTACCACACCACCCTGTGTGGCATATGGTGAGCAACCTAACCTCTGTGTGCCTCAACTTCCTTATCTATAATGTGAAAATGACAATAACAGTAGGTACTTTAGAGGTTTGTTGGGGAAAATACATCCGTTTATGCAGATAAAGCACTTGCAACGAAGCCAGACACATGTGTAAACATGCAATAAATAGTTATTGTTATTTCAGGCACACTGCTGCTACTCAAACATGACTTTATGGCAACTGGCAGTTGTTAGCCATTGACTCACTTTATTGACCAAACTTGGCCCCCAAATATTTGCTAATTCTGAGACCCCAGCTCGCTATCTGCAGAGCCACATGGGCGTCCCATTTGCCAGTGGCATCTGAGGACATCCTTAGAAGAACAGCTCCTAAGGGTTTCCAGGGATGGCAGCATTATTGGAATTCCTGCTGTAAACTCACGTGAACATATGCTCTTCTATTAATAGTTCATTTTTAAACAACAACAAAACAAGCCTCGGATTCTTGAAGATGCCTTGGTAAGTTGATCTTATGTCCCTGCATGATGAATTGTTCTGAATGTATTCCGTGAAGATCGATTTCCCCACAGGAAGACCCTTTATTACCTATTTGTCATTTAGAGGCAGTTATTTTGCTGCATTTTATAACAAAGTGGAAATAGAATTTAAACAAACATGTCGCTGAGCAGTTTAGACTCCATATGTTTATCGTTACTCTTCCCTGTTGTTTGTCTGATGCAAACATTTCTGGGCCTGGAGAGCCAGTCGGCGTTAGCGGTTATTGACTTTCATTGAATTTTACGCTGGGCACTGGGCTAGGTGCTTGGAAATGACAAAACTGGAAAATATTTCGTGGAATAAAATGCTACATAATTTGCTTGGATGGCAGGCTTCTTTGGGGCAGCTCATCCATGTCACATACACTTGCACAGTTTGGTTATTCTTTAGCGTGGGGTAAAAGAGAGGGAATCATGCAAGGTGGGACGATTTCATTTCTGCATATAAAAAAGTGCCACGGGGTCTTTGATCCACCTCCTTGTGTCCTTTTAAGATCCTGGAGGCCTAAAGGGATTTCTGTTTCTGGCAGGAATTTGGGCTTGGGTCAGAGTCCAGGGGTGAGGGCAGGCCCACCTGTCATGGCACTGGGACTGGGCTGCTGGGTGTGGGGCCCAGACCTGCGGGCTCCAGACGGAGCCTTCTGTTTGTGCAGTCCGTGCACATCTGAGCAGCCCTGACTCTTAGAAACGTGGTGATGGGGAGGAGATGGTGAAAAGAGTATTTATGATTGGAGCTCAGGGCTGGAGAGGAACCGGGGCAGTGATGAGCCGAGCTATGTTCACACTCGTATCTGTCATATCACAAGTGAGCCCATGAGAGGGAGCAAAGCCTTCTCTCACACATTCTCTCGAAATGCTTTGACCAGAAGAAGCCTTGCTGTTGGTGTAGGGATGACGGAGGAAAGGACGTGGTTCACTTACGGGCCATGAGGTGAGCTGCGGAGGCCCACTCCTAGATTTATTGACTTCACATGTGTTCCTGGAGCACTTGCTGTATACCAGACACTGTAGTAGGCACTGGGGACACAGGGCTGAGTAAGGTGGAGGCAGACCCCATGTTCATGGAATTCACACATGTCTGGGGAGACAGAATAGAGTAATCAAATGTACCCTGCCATTTCAGACAGCATTCAGGTCACGTAGAAAATCAAGTATGGGAAGGAGATAGGCAAGAGATGGGGGAATGGCCGTTGCTGATAGGAGGGCAAGGTGAGGCCTCGCTAAGGACAAGGGAGGGCAAGGGCACATAGAGAGCAGGGAGTGTGGGCTCAGGAAAGAGCAGCCAGGGCAGAGGACTCGGGCTGGAACAGAGTTGGTGTTTGGGGAACAGTGTGTCAGTTGTCCAGAGGCCACACGCCCAGGAGCAGACAGGCAGGTGGGCAGTCACTGTAATTTCATTCATTTCCAAAGGAAGGGAGAAGCTGGGTAAGACTGTCAGTTTTGGCTAGGAATGTTTGCTATATATTTAATACATTTATATTGTCTTTTTCTAAATCATTGCTTTGAAAAAAAAAAAAAAACTGTCCCTTTCTCCAACACTGAGTTTCACCACAGTAGAAGGGCTTTATATTTAGGGTTACTGCACTTTATGTATTTCCTGGCTCCTTGTAAGTGCATTGTTCAGATGTGTTGGTGTGAGTGTGAGAGGAGCAGACTGGGGGCTGGGCGGACTCTCCTGTGTGTCCCCGAGGCCCTGGGAAGGAAGTCACCCACCCGGTAGTGGAGAGGATGCCCCGTGCTCAGGTCTGGACAGCCTGGGCCTGTCTTCAGGAGAGTCTGGTGCAGGAAGCAAATGACGATGTTTTGCTTGGTCTTTGTCCCCCAGATGCAGGCTGCAGCCATTTGGGGTCAGACACATGGAGAATGGGGTCTGCTCCCAGCCTGGGTTCACTTCTAAGCTGGACCCGCCTTGGGGACTCCGAGGCTTTTTCCTTCTGTGTGGTTTCAGCCCCCATCTGGCAGGTGACCAGCGCCACCAGGCCCTGCTGGAAGTTATCCTCATGCTTCCCTGAGGTTTGTGGACTGACTTCCCTGCTGGAAGTTACCCTCACGCTTCCCTGAGGTTTGTGGCCTGACTTCACAGTTTCCGACGGTGGTTCCTCCTTATCCGGGACGATGGCAGGATGAAACAGCGCAGAGAATCAGTGGTGGCGCTTTGCCAAATCGCTCTTTCATCTGCCATACTTTGTCTCTTCTCACCTAAAATGAGAACATCTGATGCACTTTTCATGATATTTCAGCATTAAATACCGTCTTTTAAAAAGATAGGAACCAACAACGTGCTTTTCCCTTCTTTTCCAACAGATCCTTCAGGCTGTGGGCCCCGTTCCTTTTTGTTTGTGCCCCTGGGCGAGTCCTGGTTTCTGTGCAGGTGTCAGCACAGCCCCTTGCCCTTTCTTCACAACCGCAGCTGCTATTTGGTTATAGGACCCTGCTACCCTGACCCGAACTCACACTTCTCTTATAAACATCCCGTTTTCAGAAACTCACTTCTAGCGTTAATGGTTCCCCAGTAGCTCAATCTTGAATTACAGGATTGTTGTCTCCAATAACTTGAACAATTTTTATAATCTAGATTACCAAAACATGTTTTGGCACCTGCAGGGCTCTTCTTTTAATTAAAAAGAGACTTACGAAAAATTAAAGATCTCTTTGTTTTTAAGTGAAAAACATTACAACTTTTGGGATGCTGAATCTGGGTATGTTTTGTGACCAAGAATCCTAAGAGTTCTCATTTCTAAAGTCTTTCTAACACGTTGCATTTGTTTCCGTAGCTCCTAGGTCAGTGCTGCTTCTATAGAGAGCAATTAGTAAACATATATTGAATGAATGAAATGGTATTTGTGATGATTTGGGGACTCTTCCATCATTCAAATTCCAAATTGCGAAAACCAAAGAAAGTTGAATGGATAAATGTCAACCAGGAAGGAAATCTAACAGTTTTGTCTCGAGATTTTATCAGGAACATGGGTAAAGGTGATGAAAAACATGCTTATCACATTTGCGAATGACAGGAGATTGGAAGGGGTTGCTCTCCCACTGGCCTTCACAATCAAAACTTAGAAACAACAATATTAAAACATTAAGCCAGTCTCCAAATGATATATGGTTAAATGATAATAGCACATTCTTATGCTGAAATAGTATGTAGCTATTAAAATGAATTGAAAAACAGTATTTGCTGTCCTGGAGAAAGGCTTACGATACATTTTTAAGTGGAAAAAAGTACATCCTAAAACAACATGAAGAGGATGATTCTGTTTTTTAAAATGAAGAATAAAGACATAATAGACGGATGCATGCCAGAATGCTAACAGGGACCACCCCTGAGTAGGAGCATGAGGCAATTTTTACTTTCTTACCCTTGTTCATTTATAAAGTTTCTTTTTTAAAGTAAGAATGGAAGTGTTTTATCAAAAATGAGTTAATAATAACTGTTCTTTTGTGGTGAATAAAATAAAACGTGGAGACTGGAGTCTCTCTTCTATGGTGAAAAATATATCGGCCTGGTGCAGTGTCATAGACTGACACTAGGACCCATGATCACTTCATGGCGTTATTATCAGGAAAGAGTCCATCTGAGAACAGATAGCAAAACTCTGTTTGCTTTCAGAATAAATGGCAGTGAGTATATGTTGGCAGTTCCTGCATTGTGAAACCCACAACGCTGTGTGACCTTGGGTGAGTTACTTCACCTCTCTTGGCCTCAGTTTCTCTGTGAAATCAGGAATTAACATGGTCTCTGAGACCCCCTTCTGATGGTGAATGTGTGGTTTGGTGATTTTGTGGCCCTGCATCATGACCTTATTTAGTTGTCTTTCAACAGGGGATGTTTTACTGCCTTGTAAAATCCTCGTGGGACTGCGTGTCTTTATAGGAGCCAGGGTGTAAATGAACAGAATTCAGATTGGTTCTAATATATTTTACCTCTAAAAGAAAGGGCATGGGGAGGCCATGACCTTAAAGCAGGTTTTTTTCTGTTGTCTGTGAAGCCTGTGATGATTGAGAGTGGCTGGGACTGGCGGGAGGATGTTTGGGTGGAAGAGGGAGGCCATCTGGATGCGCCCTGTCCCGGGGAGGCACCCAGCCTGTAAGGAGGTGATGTCTATCTACACTGAGCGCAAGGACCCTGAACCGGGGGAGGCTGAGGCAGGGCCTCTGATTCCCACCCTGTCCCCCAATGGCTAGGCTAGTGTGGCCCGGGAAATGACTTTCATCTCTCCCTCCAGGCATATTTAATAAGAGGCCAGTATTTTCAGATTCTGCTGCTTCTGGACGAATGTCTCAGAGAGCTGGGAGGCGCCCTGGAGGATGGAACCCTTCCTTGAGCGTTGTTGAGGTGTGTCGGGGGTGCCGTGGCACAGGCCCCCTCCCCTGGGGGGCATCACTGTTCCCTTGCTCTGCATCCCCACTGTTTCCCCTGCCCCTAAACAGGCGTGGAGATGTGCACGGGACACTCGGAGGCTGGATGCTCAACAGAGTGGAGTGCCGCGACGGTGTGGCCACAGCCTGGCTGTGCCTTCACGACGCAGCTGCAATCAGAGGAGCTGTGGGACACTGTCCCACGTGGACACAGCCCACTCACTGGGTGCTGCTCCTGTGCTGGGCGCTGCACTTTTATTGTTGTTAAAAATTTATATTAAGATGCCGCCGGGCATGGTGGCTCATGCTTGTAATCCCAGCACCTTGGGAGGCCGAGACGGGCGGATCACGAGGTCAGGAGATCGAGACCATCCTGGCTTACATGGTGAAACCCCGTCTCTACTAAAAATACAAAAAAATTAGCCGGGCGTGGTGGCGGGCGCCTGTAGTCCCAGCTACTCGGGAGGCTGAGGCAGGAGAATGGCGTGAACCCAGGAGGCGGAGCTTGCAGTGAGCCGAGATCGTGCCACTGCTCTCCAGCCTGGGCGACTGAGCGAAACTCCGTCTCAAAAAAAAAAAAAAAAAAAAAAAAAAATATATATATATATATATATATATATATAAAGATGCTTAAAAAGTAACTGTACAAATTCAGGCCCTGTTTTAATATGCGTTTCAGCTGTTGGTGGTGTTTCAGAAATGCATGCAAAAGAATTGAAATCGCAAATCTCTGTAGGTCGTATGAAGAAGGAAAGAAAAAAGCAGTGTGAGTGAAACCCAGTGAAGAGGTCGTAAAAGTAGGTGTGACCTCTGTGAACCCTGAAGCAGTGGGAACCCCTGGGAAGGTCACGGATCCCCTAAGGGAAGCTGCACGTTTGCTATTTTGATAAACAGAAGGTAGTAATGATGAACAAATACAAAATTATTATTATAATATTATGTATAATATTAATATTATTAGTTAGCATTTAATTATGTACCATGGGTCAGGTGCTGTGCTGAGTACTTCATATATAGCATCCCTTTAGTCTCCACAGTGACTTCAAGAAGTAGGTATTGAACCTGTTTTATACCCAAAAGACTGAGGCTTAGAGAGACAATACATCTTGTTGGTGGCAGAGTTGGACTTTCTACCCAGGTTATCTGACACTGAACCCAGGCCCTTAACCTAGTATGTGTGATCTTAAAATGGAGAATGTAAACTACAAGTTCGTTGCCACCATTTTTTTATTTTGTTTTGTTTTGAGGCGGGGTCTCACTCTGTCATCCATTTTGGAGAGCAGTGATGCAATCATAGCTCACTGCGGCCTTGACCTTCTGAGCTCAGGCCATCCTCCTGTCCTCCTGCTTCAGCCTCCCGAGTTGCTGGGACCACAGGCACAAGCCACCATGCCTGGCTAATTAAATTTTTTTGTTTGTTTGTTTTTTTTGGAGAGACAGTCTCGCTGTATTGCCCAAGTTGTTCTTGAACTCCTAGCCTTAAGCAGTCCACCCGCCTCAGCCTCCTAAAGTGCTGAGATTACTGCAGGCATGAGCCACCGTGCCTAGCCCCTATGCGAGCGTTTTCACCATTGGAATTGGAAGCGCTTCACTGTGGACTGTTGAGCTCTGGCGTGCAGGGCCCTGTCCTGCTCTGAGCTGAGGGTGTCTGAGTGCCACAGAGGTGTGGGTGAGCACCCAGGCTCCTGGGCCCGCTCCTGTCGCAGCTCACTTTCTGTCCTCTAGAGCAGGCAGCTTATCTTGCTGTGAGAGACAATTCCTTCCTAAGTCCGTTTCTTTAAACTCAGTAAAGGTTCCACGGTGATTCTTCCTGTGCAACTTTGAAAACACCGATATCACATTTCTTGATGGCCGAGAATGTTGCCTCTACTTTTGCAGCATATTTTACTCTGTCATCTAACAGTGCTGGGCACCCATGCTGGCAGCCCCTGTGCTAGGGGACACACGCCCACGCTCTTGTGTTATGCCTGGGCCCCCTGGGGAGCACTGTCCTGGATTCCTGCCTACTGGTCCTCTCGGCTGATGACGGACGGTGAAATTGCAGCCCCCAAGTGACCTTGGTGCCTTCTAGCTGAGAGAGTCACGGATCTCAGTTGGGAACACATGGTGCCAAGGTGCCATGGGCTGGTTTCTGCAAGTTGTTTGCAAGTCCTAGAAATGACAGTGACCTGTAAGCAAGAAGCTTGGGACCTCTATATGTCAGGAAGTGACATGTGCAGTGCTCCCTGGGCATTTTCTTTGTTCCAGAGAAGCTGGAATACCTGGCATCATGCAGAACCCCAACATGAGGATATAGTCAGGAGGACCTCATTCTCTGCCCCGTCGATGCCGTGGTGCGCGTGATTATTATTTTGTTTACTGGGGAAGAGGCTTCCCCTTTGTGCTGGGCCTGCCTGCTCTGGAATTCTCAGAGGAGCCTCATCATTCTGACTATCTCTGAGTGGGAGCTACAGTGGGAGTGGGCAGGCTCCCGGGACCTGGACAGGGTGGGAGCTGTTTCCCACGGTGCAGGCTGGGGCCGACTCCTACTAGGTCTGGTTGCACTTGCTCTCACTTGCCATGGGTTTTTAGCACAGTGGTCCCCTCATGCACCTGCTGAGGGACCTCTGCACACTCACGGGAGGAAGCCTGTCCTCCAGGGCTGCCTGTCCCTGAGTAGAAATGCAACTGTCAGGGTGCTTAGGATGGTGTGGTGTGGCGGGTGAAGGTGGACTTGAGTCCATAACCTTTGTAGAGCAGACACTGACTCAGCGATAAAATGAGGTGACTGTTTATTAATGGCAATTTAAGTCCAGGACTGTCAGCCTCTGCCCTTTCATATGTGCGATAAACTTAGCACGGCGTGGCGGGCTGCGGGACGGAATAGTAAACAAAGTACGTGGCGGTATGCATTTTAAGCTTTTCTTTTGATGGGTTCTCTGTGTACCGTGTGTAGGATGCCCCGGGATATCAGCTTTCCCTACCCTTGCTGTAAACTTGCGCATGAGTGTGCGACACTGCTGGATGTCACCTGCGTGACTCTGGTGCACCCCTCATAGAGGCTGCTCTGAATGTGGCTCCAGAGCTTCTCTCATCTCATTTATTATTAGAGACATAAAAGTAATTTAGCTGATAGGAAAATGTAATTTTTTCTTCATCATAGCATTAGATTAACTGACGGTGATGTGATTATCCCGAGTAAATCTACCCAGTGTTATAGAATGCCCACAGTGCTGAGGCACTATGTTAGCACCGCAGTTGGAGGCAAAGATGAACAAGACAATGCATTGTGCCTCAAGTCACTTACATATGTTAACTGACTTTTGTAATTTGTACCAAGGTCTATGACCATACCACCCTGAGTACACCTGATCTCTTCTAATTTGTAGCAAGGTTACCTGAGGGTACTAACACCGGTAGGAGCTGTATGAGTGCATCTTGTCCAGGGTTTCACCCCCTTGGGAGCAGATGGCCATTCGGAGCTCAGAGAATCTTTGCCTGGCCAAATGGTGGGCGTGGACCTGGCCAGCTTCTGAGAAAGGGAGCCAGGAGCTGATAGGGCAGTGGAACCACCTGTCTGCCTTGGAGATATTTTCTTCACAGCCCTCACCATTGCTTTTAATGACATATTTGTGTGTTTCTTATACTAGGGTCTGTCCCACCACGTTCCTGAGGGTAGGACCTAGGTCCCTTTGTATTAATTGTTCTAAGAACTCCATGTTTAAGAAACCATAATTAGTCAGTTTGACAAACAGCACCCCCCTGCCCATTTCCACATCTTCAAAACTGGAATTTGGTTTATAATTGATCAGGTCTTACAACTACAATTGTTTGTATTTTCTTTTTCTTTCTTACTGGCACACAAAATACAGTGTGTTACAATTACTATCACCTTATATTCAATTATATATGAAATATAAAGTCCAGGCACAATGGCTCATGCCTGTAATCTCAGTACTTTGGGAGGCCGAGATGAGAGGATCACTTTAGGCCAGGAGTTCGAGACCAGCTTGGGCAACATGGCGAAACCCCGTCTCTACAAAAAATACACAATTTAGCCAGGTGTGGTGGTGCAGGCGTGTAGTCCCATCTACTTGGGAAGCTGAGGTGGGAGGATTACTTGTGACTTCAAGTTTGAGACTGCAGTGACCCATGATCATGCCACTGCACTCCAGTCTGGCTGACAGACTGAGACCCTGTCTCAAAAAAAAAAAGTGAGAGAGAGTAGTAGGGTGTGAGCCGTAGAAAACCAGTCAATAGAAGGCACACAGCTTTTTTTTTTAATTTTTTTAATTTTTATTTTTTTGGCGATGAAGTTTTGTTCTGTCACCAGAATAAAACTCTACTAAAATAACTGTTCTGTTATTTTAGTAGAGATGGGGTTTCACCATCTTGGCCAGGCTGATCTTGAACTCCTGACCTCGTGATCCACCCACCTCAGCCTCCCAAAGTGCTGGGATTACAGGCAGATACACAGCTTATTAATCGAGCTTCCTTTTGGCTTGGAAGTTAGGATGCCTTTTCTTCTTCTCTCCCGTAGCTCCTTTTGTTTCTTTCTCTTTCTCGTCTGTTTCTTCCTTCTTTTTTTGCTTTTAGAAAGTTTGTTGGGTTTTGTAAATCCCATACAGTGAATATGGGTTACTTTTTAAGCAATGGAAATAAGTTTACTGAAGTGATGATGATTACATCATTTGGCTTTGTGTGCAGAGGGTGAAGGTCTCTAAGAACATCTTACTGAGACTTCAGAGGAGCTGTGTGATCCTGCCTTTGTGTCACAGCCCACCCCTGCCCCCCAAATAGGCCTGCCCATGAGGAGCTGGGTTCTGCCTGTTTTCCACATTACCTCCGTGACATGGTATAATCACACTGTTTATTGTTTTTTGTTTGTTTGTTTGTTTTTTCACTAGGGAAGTAACTGGCTAGTTTCATAATACAGATGAGACCAGGCCTCATGGCAGTGAGTGAGTGATTGAGGAGGGCCTGGAAGGGGTGGGTAGGCTGCTGCCTCCCCTCCCAGGGAAGGGGGAGATGTGTGGGGGCCCCCTTGGGGATCCTGTGTAAAATGCTTAATTGCCCTCTAGGGATCTGTCCTTAACTATAGATGATTCCTCACCATATTGTTTGTGGTTACCCTGCCTATAGATTACTAAATAACCTTGTGTCTTATTTATTGCCATTAGACACAGGAAGACTTTAAGCTACTGATAGGTCAGACTATTAACCTATTGTATCTTATGTGCAATTTACATTCTTAAACGTTTCTATCTTCAACCTGTATCTTATTTAGTTTCTAGAACATATGCCAATTTTGTATTATATCTGACAGCATGAACATTCTCTAAACTAATTCTTAATGGACTGTTTCATTCTTAGATTAGGGACAGCTTGGGCCATTCGCAAGCTGGAGGAGAAGAATTTCAGATGAATTCCAGTTAGTACATGTAGAAGAATTGAGGAAAATAGAAAATCACCATCAGAACATCATAATAATGATGCTGTAGGTGAGAGCTGATACTGGGTGCTGAAATTAGTCAATGAGAAAGGAGAAACAAGATATTTGAATAGTCTCAAAGTGTCTTTCCAAGTATAAATGTTTATTAATTATGAAAAGAAAATAGTAGGTTTAGAGTGAAGGAAACTGGCAAACACTGAGTGCTCAAGGTCAACATCAGCAACAATAAACATACCCACACGTGGTACCCTAGGGCACGACGCACTGAGTGGGCACACTGCCTCTGTGGTGTTCTTCCCAGTAATGCAGAATCTTATTCTAATCGTGATAAGACACCGCACAGACCCAAATCGAAGGACGTTCTGCAAAACATTGGACCAGCAGTTTTCAAAAGTGTCAAGGCTCTGAAAGGCAAGGAGGGACTTCCGACCTGACATGGCATGGGGGGCGCTAAGGAGACGGGACAAACACACCACAGGCTCCTAGATGGGAACCTGATGGGGGGCGCTAAGGAGACGGGCCAAACACACCACAGGCTCCTAGATGGGATCCTGGGATAGAAGAGGGACATTATTCAGAAAAACTGGTGAAATTCAAATAGTATGCCAATTTAATTTATTAGTTTTGATGATTGCACTGCAGCTGTCAGATGTAAACACTGGAGAAGGTGGGTTAAGGAGAGTAGACAGGAACTCTAGTGATTTTACAACTCTTCCTCACATTTAAAATTATCTCAAAGTAAGAAGTTTACAGAAACCTTTATGGGTATGTATACCCTTTTAATTGACATTCAGTTTTGCTATTGTTTACACAGTGAGGCTTAATCTGCATTAATGGATGGAAACATAGCATATAAGGAGTCCAGGATGACAGATAATGGCCTACACTGGACTTTGAAATATGTTGTGTATACATTTCTCCTCCTTCCTCAGATTTGCCTTGTGATTAGGCTAACAATCTAAGAGATAAGGCCAATCAGGTTAGATGCTGGCAGGAAATTCATAAAACTGATTATTTCTTGGGGAACTGAAAGCTCTGTTTGTAAAAGGCTAGCTTGATGTTAGTGGATGGCTTTTTGTTAGTGGGAAGTGGAGATTCAGGGCAAAATGCAGGAATGGGTTTTTAGAGTACAGTGGCTGCCCCTCCAGTTGAAGGTCCATGGGGTGCATTCTCATGGCCACCAGAGAAGATGGCAGTTAGTTATTATAAGTATCAGTACGGGCCAGGTGCGGTGGCTTACGCCTATAATCCCAGCACTTTGGGAGACTGAGGCGGGTGGATTGCTTGCATCCAGGAGTTTAAGACCAGCCTGGGCAACATAGCAAAATCCCGTCTCTACTAAAAATACAAACATTTAGCTGGTTGTGGCATGCACCTGTATTCCCAGCTACTTGGGAAGCTGAGGTAGGAGGATCACTTGAGTCTGGGAGGTGAAGTTTGAAGTGAGCTGAGATTGTGCCACTGCACTTCAACCTGGGTGACAGAACCAGACCCTGTCTCAAAAAAAAAAAAAAAAAGAAAGAAAAAAAAAAGTGCCTCTATAGAGTCCTAAGAGCAAAATCATCTTTTGTTAGTGTGCTTATCTCATAGTTTTGCCATAAGTGCTTAACAAATGCTTGAACAAAGCATTTGCTATTAGACTAATATGTTACTACTTCCAAGTATTTTACTTGGATACTGATATGGTTTGGCTGTGTCCTTACCCAAATCTCATCTTGAATTGTAGTTTCCATAATTCCCACCTGTCGTGAGAGGGACCCAGTTGGAGGTAATTGAATCACAGGGATGAGTCTTTCCTATGCTGTTCTCATGACAGTGAATAAGTCTCACGTGATCTGATGGTTTTATAAAGGGCAGTTCCCCTGCACACGCTCTCTTGCCTGCTACCAGGTAAGACGTGACTTTGCTCCTCATTTGCCTTCAGCCATGATTGTGAGGCCTCCCCAGCCATGTGGAACTGTGAGTCCATTAAACCTCTTTCCTTTATAAATTATCCAGTCCCTGTTATGTCTTTATTAGCAGTGTGAGAACAGAATAATACAGATACTTTTGTTGAAATTGCCATCATGAGACCCAACCCAGTAGTCTGCACCCAAGTTCTTTTTTGTTTCTTTGAGACAGAGTCTTACTCTGTTTTCCAGGCTGGAGTGCAGTGGGGCAATCATGGCTCACTGTAGCCTTGACCTCCTGGGCTCAAGCAGTCCTCCCACCCCAGCCTCTTGAGTAGCTGATTACAGGTGCACATCACCAATGCCCAGCTAATTAAAAAAATTGTTTGGTAGAGATAGGGTCTCACTATGTTGCCCAGGCTGGTCTCAAACTCCTGGACTCAAGTGATCCTCCGACCTCAGCCTCCCAAGTGTTGAGATTACAGGCATGAGCCATCACACCTGGCCTGCACTGAGTTCTTAAGTTAGTATTTGCTCAGGGCAATTCCCTAACTCTTTGACAGTAGTCAGATCAGTGGCATGACTTTGCCTCAGTTACTGCATTGTCTGCTACTTCCTCATATGTAATCTCTGGCCCCATCACACTGCCTGCTATTCCTAGAGCATGACATGTCCTTTACACCCAGCCTCTGTTCTTTCCAGCTCTTAAAGTATCCTTATCTTTCTTTTCTCTCTGAAAAATTTCTGCTCATTTTCAGCACTCAGGTCAGCTCATATCTCCCCTATAAAGAAGTATTATCATAAGGTTCCATATTTCTCTATTATAACATTTACTGTGGTGTTTCTATTTGAATGAATGAGATTCATTCACTCCTCTCTCATCCATTCATATGATATTGATCGAGTGCCTATTATGGACTAGGTACATGAGGAACTAGAGAGACGGCAGTGAAGGTTCAGACAGGGTCCCCGACTTTATGGGCCTCCACTCCAGCAGGGCAGGTGGACTTAACTAGCTATATAATTACGGTGGTGAGAAAAGGATTTGTTTACCTGTTAGCATTTCTAGATTATGAGCTCTTGGAGGGCATGGATTTTTGTCTTCCTTGTTTTTGAAGCCCCAGTGTCTTAGAATAGCACCCGGCAGCCAGTAGGCACTCCATAAGTGAACGAATGAACTGAGCACTTAACGTACCAATTTGTACATGATCTTATGGACGATCACTTTGCTCCCAGCAGCTTCTCAGATTTTTATTGATCTGTGAACCGAGCTGAGAAGTTCATAGTTGAAGACTGTCCTGAGCTTCCTGGATGCGCTGCTTCCTTCTCCTGGTACGTAGTAAGGGCAGCGTGTGTGACCCGACAGGATCACAGCAGGGCTGTGCATCAGTCAGGATTCTTCTTGCAGGCCACAGCCACCACCAGCAGGAAGGGCTCCTCTTGAGCCTTGCTGTCTTCTCATGTTTCCGGTGCCACGTCAAGCCCAGGACGGTGCTTTGAGTGGAGCTTGGGTCGCATGACTGTGCTTGGCTGTAAGGAAGGTTGGAATCCAGTGCTGTGCTTGTATTTGCGTTTTCTGTTGCAAAGGCACTCCCTTTCCCACGGACCTATCAAGTGGGGAGGGAAGGAGGTTTCAGTGCTTGGCAAGAAATATCATTGTACATGTTCACTACTCACTGACATGTAATTGGTCAACTGTTCGTAAATTCCAGCTATTTTGTGTTTAAGCTGATAGAGAATTCTGACAAAGTAAATGTGAGCTTCTGCGGAAGTTTCTATCACAGTATTTTTAAACATGCATCAATATCTTTGTAAATTGAATTGCTCCGTTTAACCTCATCTCATAGTGTGATCAATCGAGGCCTCAGGTCTCTGACCAGGCACTTGCAGTAATTTTTCAAGAACACTATATTTGACAGAAACAGCCTGGTAGAATGTGATTTGGGAAAAGGGATAATGTCTTCAAATGAGTATGGAAATTATGTCTTTAAACGTCTGGGAATTCTATTCAATCATTCAGTCAACTGTCAACATTTACTGGATGTCCAGTGTTTGCAGTGACCTAATGATTGCTGTGTAGTGATTTGCATTCTTTAGTAAGTTTTTCTAAGAAGTTTTATATCTTCTTTCTAGGAGAGAGTATGGTTGGGCTGGGCAGGGTGGCGCACGCCTGTAATCTCAGCGACTATGGGAAGCTGAGGCAGAGGAGTGCTTGAGCCCAGGAGTAGGAGTGCAGCCCATGCAACATAGAGAAACTCCAGAAATTTAAAAAAAAAAAAATTTTTTTTAAATCACTGGGAAAATAAATAATTATAAGAGAGTACCTGCGTTTCTACCCATACCCAAGGTTTTCTTGTTTGTGATCATTAAATAAGTGGATGGTGTTGCTCTGGTGGTGTGCTGGACATATTTTCTCAAACCAGAGGTGCACTATAGTCCACCATGCTTTGTTCCAAAATTTGTACTGGAGGTCTACCTCATGCCTCGTTTTGTGCCAGGCACAAATGAAATCCAGAGATGAACATCTTGGGGCGCCTGCCTTAGTAGGCAAGACTCTTGGTTGAAGGGACAGCAGGTGGGCCTCGGGGCCAGGCATCCTTGGGAGATGCCTCCATCCCCATCATTGCTTGGCTTTGTTGCTTTGGGCAAGTCACATGACCTCTTGGAGCCCGTTTCATCCTTGTAGGATGGGGTTACTGATACCCACCTCATTGCACTAAGTGGGCCAGTGAATGTACAGTTCAGTACCTTCCTCATGCAGTCGGCATCTCTATTGTCACTGTCACTTAGAGGCCAGAGGACAGGCAGGACCCAGACACTGGAGTGCATTTGATGCCAGGCTGTGGAATTTGAATTTTACAAAGAGGAATCATGTTTCCATTTACTAATTACACGATTAACTGGAGAATATGCTAAAGTCCCCCATTGTCACAAATTACAGTTTCTTTCTTACTTCTGCATTTCTGTGTTTGCTGCAGCCCAGCAGGAGGTCCATTAAACCAAAAGGACTCATTATCTCCTCAGGACAGGGATGGTGAGGGAGGAGGCTGGCTTGCAGACACCTGCCCTCGCTGTCCTCAGCAGGAAAGGGTGGGGAGCTCGAGAAGGAGAAGCCCACACGCCCTTCTGTCCTTGGACTGTGTAGACCTTCTTAGGGTGGCTTCATTATTTGCCAGGCAGTAAACTCCCTGATTATCAGACACATCTGTATGCCAAGCGAAGTATTAAAACAGACTCTTTGCAAAGCCTATGGAAGTGTTTTTTGGGCAACCACTCTTGGTACTGTTTTCGTGCACGACCTTGGATAATTGACATTTGTCTGTGGTTCAAACTGGAGATGTCCAGTGCTTACAGATACCTAAAGATTGCTGTGTAGTAATTTGCATTCTTTAGTAAGTTTTTCCAAGAAGTTTTATATCTTCTTTCTGTGAGAGTACAGCTGGGCTGGGCAGTGTGGTCCATGCCTGTAATCTCAGCTACTCTGGGAGGCTGGTTGGGGGGGCATCTGTTGCCTGGAGGTCTCTGGAATAATACAACACAGGGCCCTGAGCCCCAGAAATGCTGGCTTATTCCTCTTGAGTTTCCTCCTCAGTTAAGGGATTATTCAGGTTTCCAAAACACAGTCTCTTATGACCTGAGAAAGGTCTCTCATTTGCATTTGCTCATTACGGTGGGTAATAGACTGGAAGTATGACCTTTCTCCAGTTAACGATCCTTCCCCACAGACAAGGCTTGCGTGCCTGTGTCTATAGCACATAGTGCGCCTGAGCTGATGATGTGGCTCTTCTGAACAGCTGCGGTGGCAGCCCTGAGGCCAAGGCCCCGGCTACTCTAGGGTGGGTGTGGGGTGGGAGGTGTGCTTTCCCACCAAAGGAAGTCTGGTTGTATAGGCAGACTTGTCTCCCCGGTGGTTAGGGCTGTCTGAGGAGCTGCTCTTGTTTCCAAGAGTTTCAGGTACGTAGTGTACTGAGGGGAGCCCCCAGGATTAATACACAAAGTGGATGACACCTCCAGGTTACTAGAGAGGCAAACCTCACCCCCCCAGGACGGTCCCTTGCAAACCCTTGCAGTCCGCCATATCCATCTTTCCCACTGGATTCCAGTTCTCCAAGGAAAAGCCAGGGCCTGGAGCCAGGGCCACGCTGCCTGGTGTCCCAGCCCACCAGGCATCAGGGTGGGTGGGGAGCCTGGGCTGCCTGGAGGGGTGCTCCCTCTATGCCCTTGTACCCCACGTGGCTCCTTCTTTGAAGCTGTGTCTCAGTCCCAGGGGAGAGCCTTCCAGGATGGAGGTTGAGAGGAGGGGAACGTGCATGGCTCTGTCTTCATCTCTGCGGTGACTTGCGTCATGGGAGAGCTTTGGTGTGGGCTGTGCTGGCCAGTCATCACAGTGCCCTGCAGGGTGCAGGGCTGAGGGCAGGCTGACCAGACCTTCCATGAAGAGATCGGGCTGGCGGGGACACTGGAGTCCTCACCCTGCTGAGTCCAGCTCTGCCACACGTGGGCTATTCTGAGCTATGGCGAGTCATCATCCTCAGTTTCCCTTTGGCGAAGTGGGCCCAGTGATGCCCAGGAGCACCTTTTGAGGGTTGAGTGTGCAGCTTTAAATGCGAATGCCCACGATTCTGTGTTCTCCAGCCAAGTGTGGGGTACCCAGACCTCTTCCAGTTCTTGCCCTTCTTTTAAGTGGTTTGCATGAGATCCTCCAAGCACTGTCACCTTTTGAAACCCTGGCTTTTGTTTCCAGTTTCCTTTTCCAACAATAACAGGAACTTTGTGTTTAGTGGTTGGTGGTTCCACCTTCACTTAATGGGTTCGTTATCTCTCTGGGCATGTGAGCAGGGCTCGGGATCACGTCTCTGCTATAGAGACACACGGTGAAAACAGGCTTCAGCAGAGAACCACCGTTTGAATTATATGATGGCTTAAGGAAAGCTCTGTGTCTACTTCTGACGTCTGTGTTTCTTGGTATGATGCTGGCACCTTAAAACATTTTTGCCCGTGTCTAGTAATATAGGAATTCATTCACTCATTTATTTATTCAACAAAATTTTCTTTGCTATTTGCAAAAATGTTATTTGCTATAGCAAATAAAAGCTATGCTCTATGCAATGGAGGAACACAGGTATGAACTATACAAGATTAATTCCTTTACAAAACTCTTAATAAAGGGAAAAACATTTATGAAAATAGAAGGTATCATTAATAATTATAGCATACACTTACATAATACTCTCTGTGCCACACTATTCTTGGTGCTTTCTATTTATATTATTTCAATTAATCCTCATAGCAACGTGTGAGGTAGGTACTATTTCTGTCTCCTTTTTATAGCTAAGGGAACTGAACCACAGACAGGTTAAGTGGCTTGCGCAAGATTGCACAGCCAGTAAGTAGTAGAGCCAGCTTCGAAATCCAGGCAATCTTGCAGCAGTATCCACTCTTAATCACCTGTGCTACACTGCCTTGGAAAGCAGTTGTTACATTAGAAAAGTGAAGGCAGATAATCCTGTGGGGAATGGCTTGTAGCTTGAGAGGTTCCAGAGTTCACATCTCACTGTAGTAGGGATACACCCAGCCAAAGTCTGAAAGTTAGAAAAATTATTTTAAGAAGTATGTTTGCATAAGTTGATTCCTTCTCTTTCAGGTTTATCTGCCATAATTCATAAGGCTCATACAAAAATTCAATGCGAAAGTTAGGTCTTAAGGAAAACCACGTGATTTGTTTCACTTTGGTGCGGTGGTCTAAACCTCTCTATTTATTTGCCAGTAGAACAATGCTTTATTAGTTTGCTGTTTTTCTTTCTTTTTTTTTTTTTTTGAGACAGAGTCTCACTCTGTCACCCAGGCTGGAGTGCAGTGGCGCGATCTCGGCTCACTGCAAGCTCTGCCTCCCAGGTTCACGCCATTCTCCTGCCTCAGCCTCCCAAGTAGCTGGGACTACAGGCGCCCGCCACCACACCCGGCTAATTTTTTTGTATTTTTTAGTAGAGACGGGGTTTCACCGTGTTAGCCAGGATGGTCTCGATCTCCTGACCTAGTGATCCGCCCATCTCGGCCTCCCAAAGCGCTGGGATTACAGGCGTGAGCCACCACGCCCAGCCAGTTTGCTGTTTTTCAAACTACATAATCATGCTCCCTTACAGTGGCCTGGAGATGTCAGTATTCCTTTTTGGTCAATCAGTTTATTGTAGGTAAATGTGTGTGTGTGTTTCTTTTTATCTACCTTCTTTGCTATATACATTTTGCCATATGAAAACCCTGGTAACCACTGGGCACAGGTTTCTATTGGTAGACACCACTTGTCCACGGAGGAAGTGAGGACCCGGAGGTGGGAGGCTTCCCCAGCAACATGGCTCACATCTCGTTTAAGGTGCTGACAGTGCTGGAGGCTGGGCTGTTTAAGGTGCTCAGCAGCACTGCACCCGCACTGAGCCCTGGAGCTCCCGCTCCCCACCCGCCCTCTGAGGCCCTCCCAGGCTGGCTGCTTTCTCCCTCTGTAGCTTCCTCCTCAATTAGGCTCTCTTCCAACTCCCAACTCAACCCTGGTTGTGCCAGAAGTGAACTCCTCTGTACCCCCTCCACCTGGGCAGGGCTCTACACTGCCACCCCTTCTGGTCACCTGCCTTCAGGGCCTGGCTGGGCGCCATCCTTATAGGGAGCCTCTCATGGTTCCAGGGACCCAAAGTCCTTTGATCTGCCTCGCCCCTGAGACTTGCAAGTTCATACCATTGGGTCTGGCCTGAGGCAAGCCTCTTCCGGGTCGTTCTTCCTGCCTGATGGACCCTTAAAGCTGCATCTCCTGTTGCTGCCCTGAAGACTCTGGTTGTGTTTTCTGTGTCTCCGGCCTCGCTGCTGTTGGCTTCTGGGTCTTTATTCCATTGCAGGCCGTGTTGCTGTAGACAGCCCTTGGGTTTTATGTGTTCAACTTTCAACCAACCTGCACTTTGGCACATTGCATGTTGTGACACATAAACCATTTTTGGTGTGCTAAGTTCAAAGTTTTGAACAACAGCTGATGAACAAATATTTTGAGCTATGATTTGCTGGCACTGCTTGCAAGTTTGGTTTCTGAAGCATGTATTTATTCAGTCTACATTCATTCCAAAATATTTGCGAGTGCCTATGGAGATCCAAGCATTGCTCCAGAGAATAGAAGCTAAGCCGCCACACCTGGTTCCCACCCTTGGGAAGCTTTCAGCCCAGCCTCACCTCCTTTAAAATCTTTGTGCATTAGGGACTGAAAACCAGGAAATAGAGATTTTATATAAATGATACATAGATGATTGAATTTAGTGGTGGCTTGATTCTAGGACACAGAATACTTCATGTACTTTTATCACCAATGATGAAAACTTGCGGTGAGTGCTTCAATTGGAATGTATTTGCTTGGCTTTACAAATGACCTTAGGGCTATATTTATAGAATCATTAAGGTTCTGAAGGAGTTCCTTAAATTTTTAGTTATACTTTGCTGCATTTTATTGGGAACATTATTTGCTATAATGGCGTCTATGCAGTTGGGGATCCACATAGGTTTTGGGACAAGGACATCTGTACATAGACATCTACAACCCAGAGGTATGCTCGTTAATGTTAATTTTTGTGTCATTTTACAACATATTGTGCCATATAAATGATCATCCAAAAAAGGAAGCAATGAATTTGGAAGTCATCAAGCCATAGTTTTGGATCATGATTAGGTCCAAACTTTTGCAGATCTGATACCTATCTTGGAGATTTTTATTTTTTTATTTTTTAGAGACAATCTTGCTCCTTTGCCCAGGCTACAGGAGGCTGGGGTGCAGTGGTACAATCATAGCTCACCACAACCTTTCTGAGAGTCTTTTAAGTTCTTTACATGAATGATTTAATTTTATTGTTAAAATATCCACACAAATAGAGACTGTTAATATCTGCCGTTTATAGGTATCCAAACTGTGACCCAGAAAGGTTAAGTCACTTTCCCAAGATCACACAGGTAATAAGTAGTTGCACCAGGATTCAAACCCGGCAGTCTTATTCTAGTGCCACCATTTTATAGTCTCTCCCTTCTTTGCACCTGAAATTTCTCAGCTCTAAAATAAGGGAATTGGTTTATATAACCTTTAGGGTCTCTTCCAGCCTAACATTATGTGGTCTCTGACGTATTAGCTGGTAGAAGACTGGATGTACCCTCACGTGCACATGTTCACACACACCTCCACAGACACAGACGTGAGCCTGGTGGACCTCCCGGAAGGTGTGCAGCAGGAATAAATCATGCCAAGAGCTATGGGTGAGGAGAGAACCTCGGCACCATTCTGCAGGCACTTTCAGGGGAGCAACACCTGTGTCTTGTTAACTGGCTACTACATTTTGTGATTTATAGTGGAAAAAAGTGACACCTACAATACTGAGAACCTTTTTAAAAGGGGGGTTCTCAGGACACAGCCTAGCAGAGCACAGAATGTCTTCACATCTCCATTTTTCACAAAAATAAAGCACACGGGCCTTAATTGAAGATGAGCTTCATGAAAGCATATCTGAGGTTGGTGGCAGATTGTGGAAAACTGACAAAGCATTGCTTTCTTTATTATAAACAAATAATCAACAAATACAAATAGTGGATTATGAATTAGAAATTGCTTGTGTTAGATTGTCCAGAATATCAAACACTACATTGATGCTGTTGCTCCTGAAACATCACTCTAAGATAAACAACAAGGGTGAGATTATAAGGAGGAAATTACATAATCATAGAAAATAAAATAACATCGCCACCAATAAAAGATGCCAGCACTAAATAACAGCCCCTGTCTAGCCCTGTCTCTGCCAAGCCCCACTCTGAGCGTTCTGTGGGCATTATCTCCCTGCATGGCCTCTGGAAGGAATCTTACTGCCATTTTAAGCATAAGGAAAACACAGCTTAAATATGTGGCCCAGTCCAGCATTTATTTTGTAGTGGAATCGGTTTAAACTGGAGACCCTCAGCACTGAACCCTACTGTTTATCCTGCTGGAAGAAGTTCAAGGTAAAACTTTACTCAGGCTTTGGGGCCCAAGTGCAGACCTTCCATGCATGGGCAGAGAACACAGTGGTCCCTGGTCAGCCCTGAATCCCTGCTTCCTGGGCTTCACAGAGGGTAACAAATGACCACAGAATACTCACTTCAGAATGGTCGCGACACTGCAGAAGACTTTAGTCCCATTCACTGGTGCTGGAAGGCACCTCAGGACTCAGCATCTCAGTGCACAGGGAGCCTAGGGTAGCTTGGGGTGACTTAGTTCAGCAAGGTGCCCTCATGCAAGAAGCCACCCAGCTGTGGTAATGGGATGGGGAAGCCTCTAAGTCTCCTTTTTGTACAGAGAAAGGCACGCCAGGGGCGCTGAGCAAAATAGTCACGGCTCCTTAAAAGCAGGGAGAACATCCTTCCGCGCTGAGCACCGCACACCCTCTTCTGCAGTCTCTGTGAGGGAGAGCCCTGCAGGGCGGATGTCCACCAGGCTGCCGGTTCCAGCCCTTGCTGCCCGTGTAGGGGTGTCCATGGGCGCTTGGTTCTGGGCCTGTGTGGGAATAGTTTTGTATAGTTTGACTCTTATTTCCAGATCATTCGTGTCCTGGGCTGTGTGGGAGCCAGTGGTAGGCAAGGGGTGTGGAATTAGGAGGCCTACCTGGCTTCCACCCCTCTCCCTGGGTCTGTGGAGGCTGCAGCTCCATCAGGCCATCACCCGCTCACTGCAGCTGGGTGTGCCAGGCAGGGAGGTGAGCATGCAGGGTGGCCTCCCAGCCCTCCCCCAGGTGACCTGTGCTCATTTCCGTTTCTGAGTCCCCACTTCCTCCTCTAAGGTCATGGCAAAGAGCCCTGGCGGCTGCTGCATCCAGTCCCATCCCTGCCCTGCCTGGGAGTCCTCAGGGTTCCCTGAGTCTCCCTAGGCATCTGGTAGCCGAGAATAGAAGCTTCCGGCCTTCACGCGTCGGAAGGCACCCGTGGCTGCCCCTTACTTCTGCCTCCCAGCGTTTTGTAGACATTCTCCTCCTGAGTTCCCCCTGCCCCCCACCCACCGCCCTGTTGTTTCCCTAAGTGCCGTTTGTAGAATTAAAAGATGCCGTGGACACTTAGAGGAGGCAGAAATATAGGTATTCCTACAAACTGGGTCCCCTGCAGGAAAAAACGTGCCCTTCAGAGTGCCAGAAAGCCAGCCTGGGGGACGGGCCTGGGGCTGGGGTGGGCAGGAGTCCTCGCTGCACCTGCAGCCTTGGGGCCCCTGCCGTGCCTATGCTGCAGTCACTGACTCCTTAGACCTGTGCCTAGTCTCCTACTGAAGGGCTGCCCCATGCTTCTGATGCTCATTACACACCAGCTACGGAACTCCCCCGGGGAGGAGCTCTGTTTCAAACACGTTAATTTCTGTTGTGAAGGGTCAGTTACCGTTTATCTAAGTATTACTGAATTAATAGCAATTTTTGGCCAATATGTGTTTCTCGGATTCATTCCATTATTGTGCCATTCCTTTGGTCACTGAACATTCATGATTATGGAGCAAGGAGCTCAGTGCACATGTCACATGGACTTACACTGTGGGAGGTCAGAGCTGCAGGGGAGACTAGACAGAGAGAAGACTAGAAGACTAGACAGAGAGAGATGGTGATGTGAGCTTCAGCCCCAAATCCGGAGAAATACTCTGTCTAGCCTAAATAAGGCTTAGTCATTGCCACTTGCAAATAAAGAGAGATATTCCTGCAAATATATGCTTGTTAAAAACCAGTAAGGCCAGGTGCAGTTGCTCATGCCTGTAATCCTAGCACTTTGGGAGGTGAAGGTGGGAGGATCACTTGAGGCCAGGAGTTCAAGACCAGCCTAGGTAACATATTGAGACCCCATCTCTACCAAAAAAAAAAAAAAAAAAAACGCTGAGTGTGATGGCCTGTGCCTGTAGTCCCAGCTACTCGGGAGGCTGAGGCGGGAGGATGGCTTGAGCCCAGCTGTTGGAGGCTGCAGTGAGTCACGATCACATCACTACACTCCAGCTTGGGTGGCAGAGTGAGACTCTGTCTCAAAAAACAAAACCAAACCAACACCATCACCAAATTTAAAACTACACTTTCTGCTTTCTGTTTATCTCTCTGCATATCTCCAGCAACAGATCTGTTTTTTCCTCTTCTGTCTCAGCAAGCCTTGCTCCAGCCTTCGTAGTGCCATGTGCTGTGCCAGGCTGTGGGCTGTAGCTGCTTGCTGCTCAACCTTGGTGACGTGCTCTCCAACTAGCAGAGGCGGAAAGCTGGTGTTGGGAAGGAGTGTGGCACTGGAGCTGGTAGCAACTCCCTGGGGAGTCTAGCAGGCTCTGGGTTAATCCTGGCAGTCCTCTCAGGCTGGGCACAACTTAGCCTGCATTGAGCCTGGGTGAGTGAATGCCTGCCACACCACTGGTGTCCAGAAGCCTTTACTGTATTTCCTTAATATTGATGTAATCATGATGAGCCACCGCTTCTAGAAAACTCTGAACATTTTTGGCCTTTAAGGGAACAAGTTTCTAATTTTAAGACTAAAGAAGGCCAGGCTTGGTGGCTTGGCAGGGCGCGGTGGCTCATGCCTGTAATCCCAGCACTTTGGGAGGCTGACGAGGGCAGATCACCTGAGTTTGGGAGTTTGAGACCAGCCTGGCCAACATGGAGAAACTCTGTCTCTACTAAAAATACAAAAATTAGCCAGGCATGGTGGCGGGCTCCTGTAATCCTAGCTACTCAGGAAGCTGAGGCAAGAGAATCTCTTGAACCCGGGAGGCAGAGGTTGCAGTAAACCAAGATTGTGCCATTGCACTCCAACCTGGGTGACAGAGCGAGACTCTGTCTCAAAAAAAAAAAAAAAAAAAAAAGACTAAAGAAGAACCCCATTTACTACATTTCTCATTGTGCTGTGTCTTGAGCATCTTCCAGTACTGTACCTGGGAGGGTTGAGTCCACGAGGCGCTCGTGCTCACTCAGTCTCCATTTGTGCTTCTAGCTGCTGACCTCTGGAGTGAATTTTTCTGCAGAAATCCTTGGCTGCTCCCCATGTGTGCACCTGAAGAGTTATAGAAAGCCCTGTTCACGTTTCTTTCACACATGTCCTTTATGTCATGGGCAACCTGTGTTCATTGAAATTTTATGATTTCTTTGTATCACGTGTGTATAATTTTCACTGTACAAGAAACTTATATACTTAAAACATCTTCCAGTGTTAGGCCTGGTGCGATGGCTCATGCGTGTAATCCCAGCACTTTGGGAGACGAAGGCAGGTGGATCTCCTGAGGTCAGGAGTTTGAGACTAGCCTGACCAATATGATGAAACCCTGTCTCTACTAAAAATACAAAAATCAGCCGGGCGTGGTGGCATGTGCCTGTAATCCTAGCTACTCAGGAGGCTGAGACAGGAGAATCGCTTGAACCTGGGAGGTAGAGGTTGCAATGAGCCAAGATTGCACCATTGCACTCCAGCCTGGGCGACAAGAATGAAACTCCATCTCAAAAAAAAAAAAAGAAAGAAAAAAAAAACTTCCAGTGTTTTATTGGCTCTTGATTTGGACACTTAGTGGAGAGAGGCAGAAATGCTGGTTTGTGTGATTTATACAGCTGTAATATTTAATGGCTTTACACAGACGAATGGGCCCTCTGGTTGAAGGTGAAGCCAGAGGAGCAAAGTGTGTGTTGATTCTTGTCCATCTTCTTCTTTAGCTTGTGTGTCTGTGTAGACATCTGTGACAGGAGCACAGATATCAGGTACAAGTGAAAGAAACAAACCTCAGCCCCAAAGTGCACTGACTTCTCTCTTCCCCTCCCTCTAGCGCATTTGAGTCCATTTAAGTTGAAGCAACTATTAGCCACCTACTGTGCTGGCCCCTGGGGATGCAAAGATAATGACGTGGGTGAGCAAAGAGACAAGCAATGACAGCAAGGTGATTAGCACTGTGTTGGGGGATGCGCGAGTTGCCATGGGAACATGGAAGCGGTGGTACTCAGTTCCTGGATGGGGATGGGAATGCTGGAGAAGGCTTCACAGTCTTGGTGGAGGGTTTTTCTGTTTTTGTTTTTTTGCTAAAAGGTCAGTAGGCATTTGTCACGCAAGGGAATGAGGAGCAAGTCATTCTAGGCAGGAGGAACCGTGTACATGAAGGTGCAGTGATGGGAAGCCATGGTATGCCTGAGAGGTATTTTGGCCTCCAGGGGGATGTGTAGGATTTAGGAAGGACTCAGGCAGATGCTCAGGACCACATGGCGAAGGGCACGTATGCCTCGCTAATACGGACTATGTCCTAGAAGTGATGGAATCTGTGGAAAGATTTGAGGTCGAGGAGTGACATGACATTTATCATCCAGAGATAGTTTGCTTAATAGAATAAACTTTCATTCATTCAGCAAATATTTTTGAGACTGTATTACATGCCAGAAACTGTTCTGGGACCCAGGGAAATAACAAATAAACAATACTGTGAACATTCCTTGTATTCAGGAGAACTTACATTCTAGCGATTGAAGGCAGTAAATACAATAAAAGTTAATTATATGATTTATTGATTCATTTGTTTTTGCTTCATTTAAAGGTGGTAAGCGTTATAAGAAAAAATAAGGCAAGGAACATAGTCCTGGACCTGGGTGTGGAGAAGGCCCCATTTATCAATAGGTAGCTTTGTTATACTTAAATATAAAGAAAACTTGCTTTCATTTATATTTTTATGAATTTACTTTCAGTGTGCATTTTGGGACTAAGCTTCTGGGTTACATTTGTCTCATTTATGCCAATTATTCTTGCTGTTTTATGCACTTTTCCACAGAGATAGTATTGAGAAAACCTGGATTGGCTGTGGAGCAGAATTAAAGCTCAGCTGTCAGCCTACTGGGGCACTTCCTCCCTCCAGGAAGGTGGAGGAATATGACACGTCGGGGCTCCAGATGAGAGCTGTGTTCAGAGGAGGAAGTGGTTATTCCAGGTAGATGTGGCCATCCCTTCTCTCTTTAATGATGACAGAATGGGACAGAGCAGAGCTGGCCTCAGCAGGAGCATTCAGGCTGGAGTGAGGACCAGTGTGAGTTTTCCGTGCTGGGGTTGACGGCCCGGGGAGGCAGCTGCATTGTTCTCATCCTGTGCTTCCCGAGGTCGAGGCTCTGACACCATCCTACTGTTCATCTGACTGACTTGGGTCCAGCGATGGCATCAGTGAATGAGTCCGTGGGCGGGGCCTGGGTGGTGTTTGAGGTTTGTCTGTTTGGAGAAGGGGTGGGGACAGAAGGGAGGCTGGGGTGAGGGGTGAGGGTGATTCATACCTGTGAGAGGGAGGCCGAGATTCCCCGAGGGCAGGACGGTGGACCACAGTGACCCTGTGGGAAGAGGTCTGGGGACGGATGGCCCATGGCGGCAGGGTGCGCAGAGCTCCTGGATGCTGGGCCATCAGGCCACACTGCACAGGTGAAACCGGCTCTCAACAGGACATGCCCTTGGGGAAGAACTGAACAGAAAGACAGATTTGTTGTTAATTTTGGAAGGTAGGGGATTTTATCAGCCAGTGTTCCATTGAGGATGGTGGGTTTTAAGCCCCTGCTCCTGTTTGTTGACCACGTTATTTTGAAATCTCCCAAGTCTACTAGAAATATTCTCTTTTTGGTTACTGGGGAGATAGACAAAGGAATTTAGGAAATCCTTAACTGGCACATAGTACTATAAAGAAGTTCTTTATGAAAGATCTGAAATGGGCATGTTCAGTCAAAAAATATTTTGTCTTTGCAGAGCTTGGAATTCTGGCCTGGCATAGGTTGTCAGAAATAGGTAGTTTTTCCTAATAAAGCTGTAACTTTCAGGGCAGGTGAGAGGTTCCCATCTCTCTGCCCAGTAGCGGGGCTGGTTCTAGGTCAGCCTGGAGCTCAGCCTCCTGCTGAGAACCCAACAGCCCCACCCGTGCCTCTTCCTACTGCAGCTTGGTGTACAGGGGAGTGCACGCAATAGCTTGCCACCCACTTTGATCCCAGCCTCGAGTGTTATCAGTTACAGGAGCCAAAAGCCATTCTTTTAAGTACCAAGTCTCCATCTGGGAATAAAGAGACAGTTTAGTTCACCAGCAGACCTTCCTTGTTTGGGGCCTGGGACATTCTCCTGCAGTAGAACATCCTGCCATCCATAAAAGAGGTATGAAGATGCCATCACAAAATTCTGGTGTGGGTTGGTTGAAGAATACAGGGAACATGGGTGTTTATGTAGCCCACGCCCTATGAGGTCAGTGAGGTTTGAGATCTCAGAAGGAAGGCCAGGTGCAGTGGCTCACGCCTGTAATCCCAGCACTTTGGGAGGCTGAGGCGGGCAGATTACAAAGTTAGCAGATTAAGACCATCCTGGCCAACATGGTGAAACCCCGTCTCTAGTAAAATACAAAAAAAATGAGCCAGGCGTGGTGGTGCACACCTGTAGTCCCAGCTACTCGGGAGGCTGAGGCAGGGGAATCTCTTGAACCCAGGAGGCGGAGATTGCAGTGAGCCGAGATTGCGCCACTGCACTCCAGCCTGGCAACAGAGCAAGACTCCGTCTCAATAAATAAATAAACAAACAAATAAATAAATAAAACAAAAGGAAAGAAAAGAAAAGAAAAAAGATCTCAGAAGGAAGACGTTTTCAAATTTCATAAAGTTGGGAAGGATTCTAGGCAGATGCCATGAGAAGCTCAAGGCAAGAAAGTCAGGCAGTTTTTACCCAAGTGGGAAAAAAATAGCAAGCTGTGACCCACCTGAGGGCAAGGCTGGGGGCAGCCGGGCAGCCATACATGGGCTGGTGGAGTCTTGACTTATCCCTGGCTCTGAGCTGGTTGCAGATATTAAGAAATAAGACAGGTGGAGAACTCAGCACTCACACCCAGTTCTCAGGGTGCCGGAGGCTGGAAGGGAAGGAGCTGGCTGTTTCCTGAATCAACAGTCCAGGGCTTCAGCCAGACAATGGATTTTCTCTCCAAAACACACAGTGTTGTGCTGAGAGAGAACATTGTGATTTAGGAGCACAGCCAGATGACTGGGTAGGGACAGATGGAAAAAGCCTAGCTATTTATGACCTTGAGGACAGGAGAGAACGATTCCATAATTGAAGACCACAGGTAACTAAAAAAACCATGTGGCCAATAACTTTAACTAATTCTGCCTTTAAAAATCTTTCACAATTTGCTAATAATATATTATTTCCTTCTTTTATCTCCTTCCTGCCTCATTTTCCATATATTTATTTCTAGTGAGGATATTTACTCAGCTAGAGAAAATTTTCTTCACCCAAAGGGACACCCATAGTTAACTGTGGTTCCTATAAGAACCTCTCCACAGGCTTTTACATCTATTCATTGATTTCTTTAATAATATTGATTGATTGCTTACAGTAATAATACTGATTGATTGCTGGCCATGTACCACACTCTGGGGACTCATTAGTAAGACCAGGCAGACATAAATCCCTGCCCTCATGTAGTTTATGCTCTAACGGAGAAAAGAAGACAAGAAACATGATGTGTATATTTGACTATCATGTTAGATGGAAATATGAGTAGGAGAGAAGAGTGAAGCAGGAAAGGAGGTAGGAGGAGCCGGGAGTCTGGGAGGTGAGATGGGAAGTGGAGTGAGGGAGGCCACGGCGATGGTGATGTTTGCACGAAGGCCTGATGAAAGTGAGGGAGTTGGCTGAGCAGGGGTCTCAGGAAAGCTCTGGGCAGAGGAGCAGTAGGTATGGATGAGCTCTGTGTGCAGGGAGCAGCGAGGAGGACAGGCATCCAGAGCCAACCTCGGGAGGGCAAGGGGAGGCTGGAGAGCTGGTGGGGGCCACATCAGGGAGGGTCATGTCAAGTTCATTATGAGGACTTGGGTTTTCACTCTGAGTAAAATGAAAGCTGTTGGAGAGACCTGATCTGACTTCCATCTCAGCAGGAACATCCTGACTGCTCTCTTATGAGTAAACCGTGGTGGAAGAACAGGGGAGGAGCTAGGAGATCACCATGGGGAGGGGAGATTGTACCTTGGAGGAGGGTGACTGTAGTGAGGTGGTGGGAAGGGGTCCATTTCCAGTGGGTTTTGGAGGTGGAGCCAACAGAGTGTGTGGATGGGTTGGGATGTAAGAGAAAGGAAGGGGTTATGGATGACTGCAGTGGCATCTCTATCCCCAGTGCAGTTTCTGAGATAGGGAAAGCTACTGGGGGAGTGACTTTGGGTGGGAAAATGAGGTATTTGGCCTTGGACATAGTAAGCTGAGATGTCTATTATACATTCCAGAAGGATATGTTGAACAAGTGACTGGAGGAGTCTGGGGTCTAGGGCAAGGTGGAAAGGTCAGGGATAAATGTGGGAGTTGTTAGTGTGAGACAGTGACTGCTAGAGACGGCAAAGGAATGGTGTATGCAGAAAAGAGAATGGAGCCAAGGGTGAGCTGGAGCACTCCAAGGTTAAGAGGTCAGGGAGTGGAGGAGGAGCTGAGAGGTGTGGAGAGGAGTGCAGTGCCGTGTGCGTCGGGACATGGGAAGGATGCGGTTCCCTGTGGGAGGGAGCAGAGGTGTCAACTGGGGTCTGGTGAGATGAGGCCAAGTTAACCACATGGGGGTCTCCAGGGACCTGGCCAGGCGGTGTTGGTGCAGTGATGGGCCCCAAAGCCTGATTCAGATTTGCTTAGGGGAGAATCAGAAATTAGACACAGTGAGTACAGAAAACTTGTTTGCAGCATTAAACTGTGGGAGCAGAGAAATGGGCCATGGGGCCCAGAGCATCTTTTTATAAGACCAGAAGTTAGAGCATGTTGGCCTTCTCGTGGGAATGGCCCTGTGGAGCTGTTGTTGATATAATCAGTGTGTGTCAAAATGTCCAGAATTCAGGAATCCATTTTTAAAGTTACCTGTCATTTCAATGTTCATTGGAATAATTCAGAGCAGGCGACGGAAGTACCAAAGAACTAATGTGGGATTTTATTTTTCAAAATCCCTGTCTTAAAAATTTATAGAATCACTGATCATAAGAATCGAAAGGACTTTTAGAACATAAGAATTTTAGGTGTGAGAATGCAAAGAGGCTTTCAGGCCTTTCAGCCAGGGGATGCCCTTGTTCAGTGAACCCTCTAAGGGAAGCCTCCCCTGCATGCAGACCTGAGCCAGCGCTCAGGGTTCCTGACGCAGCTCCCGCTTCTGCCGCAGGTCGCGAGGCCCCACAGGGAGCACTGAAGTTGTTCAGAGGAAAAATGAAAAGCTGCTGGTTTAGTCCAGGCAACTCATTTTATCATAGGAATCTAGAGATAAAGAGTTGCCTGAGGATACACAGAATATTGAGTGTAAGAGCTGGGAGGAGGCCGGGATCCTGGGTCCTGGGTCTCGGGGCGGTGGACTGTCCACTTCTCCCTTGCTGCCTGTGGCCGTGCTCCTTGCCCAGGCAGTGACGGGCTCTTGGTGGGTGGATGCATGAATGAATGAGGGACTGATCAGAGGGAAAGAGCCTCCCGGCCCAGCCTTCACCACACCTGAGGATAAATGCTGCCAGGCACTCTTGTGCTTCCCATTTTGGGGCCCACGTTTCTGCTGTCAACACCTGTGCATCTGCCTCTGTTGATCCTGCCAGGTGGATATGGTCCTCATCACCCACAGACCTCCAATACGCATGGAAAGCACATCTGTCAGTGGGCGACGCAGAGCTCCGGTTGCGCTTCATGATTGATGCTGCTTTCTCTGCAGAGCAAAATCATGAGAAGGTTACGCGAGGTTAGTCCCGATGAGGGTGTATTAAAAGCTTGGCACAGTTGACTTTCCATCACTTTCACTAAGTTTATTTAAACCCTGAAGATTGAGAGCTGTGAATGGGCCTCAGCAAGGCATACAAGGCTCTTCACAATGGGATGCCTTGGCCCCCAAAGTCTACCTACCACGTTGTACACAGTGAGATCCCAGAACAAGCAAGTTAGGGCCCCCAGAGGTGCCTTTCTGTGTCTTGATCAGGGTGCTGGTTACTTGGGTGTTTTTCAGTCTGCATAGACTCATTGAGCTGGACTTTCTGATACACACACACATGCATACATACACACATGCTGTATTTCAATCAAATATTTTTTTTAAAAATGAAGTATATTTGTCCTTGAATTCAAAATCCTTTAATGCCTCTGGTCTCACACAAAGTAAAAGCCACAGGTTGTCCAGAGGCCCGCAGGCTCCCTAGGCCCCCCAGCCCCCTCGCTGACCTCACCTTCTCCGCTGCCCTCCAGGATGTGTCCCTGCTGAGCAGGACCCCTGCCACTCCATGCTGATGGAGGAGCTCCGTACACATTTCTCGAAAGGAAAGGAAATGTGTCTGAAATAGCATTGATCCTCATGAAGAAGGACTCATGTGTCAGGATTTCTGTTTAGATGATGCCATAGGGAATTAGGTACTTTATTAGTGCCTTTAAAATTATGAATTTTAATGGTTTTAGAGTTCTATAGACATTTGGTTTTCACAGAGATTTTCCCTGTTAAAATAGGATTTTTATTGTCCCTGATTATAAAATCATATATAAAATCCACAAGAAACTTGAAAGTTATTAAAGTGACCCCAGCATCCCCAGAGAAAGCCACTGTTGATATATGGGTGACATCGTTTCAAACTCTTCTCCCGTGTGTGTTGCACTTATTGATATTTCTGTTCTTCCAAGAGTTTGAAAGGGGTTCTTACCTACTTTCGGTACTGTTCTACGTAAGAAGTGAGGAAGAATGCCTCCTCGTATCTTACAGACAGAAAACCACAAAAGCAAATTCGTTCATTCATTGGTTATAAACATAGACGAGAATCACTGTTATCCACCCTTTCAAGCCCTGAAGGACTTTTATGACTTTAAAATGCCGGGTGGTGTTTTGATGGAAAGTTGGGTGATTTGTTCAAGCTGCTCTGAAGGGTAATTGTAGGTCTGTAAGTCCAAAGCCTGAGAGTACTTTGGACTTTTAAGAGCACGTTGTTGCATGTTTCACTGATGGTTCTCATAGAATTTGAGACCCATTAAAATCATCTTTTCAGCACCATAATGGGAGCGATAAGCCATATCATAAAATGGATTGAGTTTTTAAACATTTTTTATTACTCTCTTTGACGGGAGGCTCTTCTCTGGTAATCTTATTACTTGGGCAGATTTCCTTTTATCATGTCATATTCATCTTTCTGAAGGACAACTATGGTTTCAGCAGCACCACTTAAGATAGGACTTTTATTAAATGCTTTGGGGTTAACTTAATTCATTACACAGAATATAAACCTTCAAATTAAATTCCACTTTGTTCCAAGTTTATGAATGGGAATGTCAGCCCGTCTTTGAGTGAGGTCAGAGCGTCACCGGTGAGGCCGGTGCCTTTACGCCGAGTTTGGCTGAGCGTGGAGCTGGCCTGTGACACCAGGTGAGGCACGAGCACTGCTGCATTCTCCTCCCTCAGGTTCCCAGAGGGATTCACATTGATAACACGCCGGTGCAGTCTCGCAGCCTACTCAACATGTGCACCTTGCACTGCAGGTTTCCCCAGGGGAGTGTGTGCGTGCATCATCCCCACGGCATTCCCATGCTGTCAGTTCCCATGCTGTCAAAAGCTGACGTTTAAGAATTGCCCTAAGGATCGACTTTTCATTTCTGAAAACTCTCAAAGCTTTATCTTCATAATTAGCTAAAGCACTGCTTTCTGGATGCTGTGTTTTGGCAACTTTGTGGAAACCACTTTTTGGAATCGAATATTTCAACCTCCCTAAAGGCTGATATAGGAAATTACAAGATGGGGAGTCCTTTTCCCTTTTTGATAAAATTGGTGTCTAGGATAGCCTCCTCCTTGCTGAACAGCACCCTTTAATAAAAAGAGTGACAGATCCTGTTAAGTTTTAGAAGCAGGAGAGTGGCTGTTTCTGGTTGTTTGGAATGCCTGCCCAAGGGCCAGTGAGGTCCCATGACCATGCCTTTGGTTTCCTCTTGGCTGTGGTGGCTTGTTTGGTTGGAATTCGGTTTAGAGATGAGTTCTTTTCAGTCAGTTTTCCTCTCCTCTTTCCTCTGCATTTCCTGATTTATGTTTTGTGTTTTACTCATTATTTTCCATCTTCACTGAATTTTACTTCTATTTATTTATTTAAGAGACAGGGTCTGGCTCTGTTGCCCAGGCTGGAGTGCAGTGGCGTGATCTCGGCTCACTGCAGCCTCGAACTCCTAGGCTCAAGCCATCCTCTCACCTCAGCCTCCCAAGTAGCTGAGACTACAGGCACATGCCACCAAGCTCAGCTAATTTTTTAATTTTTTGTAGAGATGGGGTCTCACCATGTTGACCAAGCTGGTCTTGAACTCCTGGCCTCAAGCTATCCTCCTGTCTGGGTTGCCCAAAGTTCTGGGATTACAGGTGTGAACCACTATGCCCAGCCTGAATTTTCCTTTTATTATAGGATATCTTACACCTTGCAGGGGAACAGGCAGTGAGTATATAAATTAATAAAAAATTGTTGTCACCTCTGTACTAGGAAATGTAAACTTACATTGTTTATGGTAATTTATGCTAATCTTAGAACCCATTAATTCTTGGCTTACGAGTCACTGGCAGCTGGATTTGACCTCTTTGCTATTTACAATGTAAGTACATGGAAAAGGCACCCGTACAGAGAGCAGGTTCTAGACTTTAATGTCAGAAATGATGGAGCCAGAATCACTCTCCATTTTCAGGTTTGTGAATGATAGAAGTGTGAACTAAATGAGTCAGTGTTGCTATATGAATTTTAACAGAAATAACTAATGTAGACTACTTTGCCAATTCACAAAAAAGGCTGATTTTACAGCTGAGATGTAATGCTGTATATAGGTCCTTATTTTGTGACTGAGATCGTATCTGTGAAAACTAAGGCTTTAAAGGAGTGTAGGGGAAATTGAAAACAACTTTTTGTTGCCTGTTAACTAGTAGAATGTTGACTCTACCAAGCAGATTAAATTTAGTCTCTGTGAGGCATGATTTGTCCTGCTTAAGATTGAGCATTTATCATTGAATCCTGACCGAGTTTAGGTTTACATTATTCAAATTTGTTAAGCTACTGGTCCTTAAAATTTTTTTTTAACATAGCCTTTTTGTATATAAGTTTGGAATTCACAGAAAACCTTAAGATATTCCATTTTCCCCCTAGTTTTAGGGCTCCTAAAATTCCCTGTTTTTTCAAAGGTTACAAAATATTAGGACATTCCCTTTCTCTGAATCATTCTTTTCCTTTCTCCTCTCGCACATGGTATAACCCAACTGGCTGATGTTAGTTTGTACACAACTAGAATGACCTTCAGGACAAAAAAGGGTTTCCTCTCAATCCGATGGAAATCTCGGGTTTTATGTTCCACTACAGGTAATTTGTTCTCCAGCTTCGGGTAAGTCAGGCATTATCCCTGGCCTGCTTCCTCACCTGGGAGGTGAGGGGTGGATCAGTGTGTCTAGGTCCCTCTCAGCATTAAGATTTGATGACTCTGGGATAACTCCACAACATAGAAAAACCCATCAGAAGCTTTATGTAGAAATGCAGAGAAGCTGAATACCCTAAATGTGGAGAAGACTGTGTTATTACCAGAAGTGTGTACAGCGATTCTAAAGTCTGTTGTTCACTCTGGAAGTTGTTTCTCCTAAGTTTTTTTTTTTTTTTTAATAAGAAATCAAATAGGAAATTTTGGCAAAGAGGAATGCCACTTTCTTCACTTAGAAGGGCCTGACTTTTTTTTAAGAAGAGGAGTGATTTAAATCTTATAGGTTATAATACGTCTATAGCTCCTGGAGGAGACACTGGTTCCTGAGCAGCTCATTCTGTATTCCAGTCCAGTATTATACATCTGAGGTTGCCATGAATTTGTCACCAAAATGTTTCTAATGTTTAACAATCCATGATTTCCCTCAACTTCTAGCTTGGCAGAAATACTCAACAAGTTCCACAAAGAATAGACAACATATTTTTTTTAAATTTTCCATTGTCTTTCTCTGACTTGAGTTTTACTTCATGGAGGACCCTCTCTGGTTCTAGTCTGTCAAAGTGTAGTTTAGGGGTCAAAACTACATTGGTTCCAAAGTTTCCCAAATAGCCCATTGACAGAACAGAGCTCTAGTGACTGGGCCCTGTAGTCAGCAATTATCCAAATACCTGCTTATTTTAAGAGATTGTATTTTAGTTTTCTTCTTTGTAAATTAGCAAATACCAAATAAACATTCCAATAAAATACCATTAATTAAAGAGGAGGCTTGCTGTATGTGAGTTACCTCTTTCTCAGTAGACAGTGGTTCTCCATCTGCGCTGCCCATTGGAGCCAGGCCAGAGGGTGCCAGAAACCCACGCTGTCTGACTGCACCTCAGGCCAGTGAGATAGGACCTGGCTGGGACTCTGACCCCAGCAGTGCTGAAAGATGTCCAAGTGATCCCAATATGCAGCTAAGCAGAGGGCCTTTCTCCTAGGGTTATCAGTTTGTTTGAAATATCACAATAATCTCGTGATTAGAGGACCTGAATGCACTGGGCTTTTGGGTGGCACAGTGTGCTGGGGACAGCCTGTCCGGAGTTGGGATGGAGGTGGAAGCCTGCCTCTGTCAACACCAGTTTTGTTAACTTGGACAGATATTTACTGTGCTCTGCAGTTCTCATTCCAGCTTTAGCATTAATTCTTAGCACTTAATCACATTACAGCAATTTTCTAGTATTTTCTGTATCACATCAAGAAGCCAATAAATTAAAATTCTCAGTCTAGTCATTCTGATTCCAGTGGCCATTTGATGGAAAGACCTTACTCTGATGTTGGGCTGATGACTCACTGCTGAGATTTCGATTTTATAAATTTGATTTTTTTTAATTTTTAATTTTTTAGAGACTGGGTCTTGCTCTGTCACCCGGGCTTGGGAGCAGTAGCATGATCATAGCTCACTGCAGCCTGGAACTTCTGGGCACCAACGATCCTCTTGCCTTAGCTTCCTGAGTAGCTGGGAGTACAGGAGTGTGCCACTGCACTTGGCTAATTTTTAAACTTTTTTGTAGAGACAGGGTCTCGCTTTGTTGCCCAGGCTGCTCTAGAACTCCTGGACTCAAATGATCCTCCTGCCTCTGCCTCCCAAGTGTGGAGAGTATAGGTATGAGTCACTGTACCCAGCTGAATTTGAAATTTAATAGGTTGATGTTGTTTCCGTTATCTAAGAAGTAAGAGCCAAGCACATTAGTAGCACAAGCCTTGTTAGTGTTTCCTGAGTAAGGTTGAGCCTACTTAAGACAACAAGTGATTTGGGGAACTTTGTTATGCATGGGGCCATGCCCATTACAAGTGAGTCTCTCACATTCCTTAAAGTGGATTTGGAAACTGAGGCAGTGCTATGAGATGAGGCAAAATGGAATAAAATGGGAAGAATAATATCTGCTCTAATTATTTCACAGGGTTCTTATGAGGCTCAGATCAAATTATTCATTTATTCAACAAATGTGTGATTCACCGAGTGCCTGTCACAGGCTGGGCGGCACTCTAGATTATGAAGGAGATAAAGAAGGGAAATGTTTGGCCTTGGAAGGAGCAGCAAATTAGTCACTGCTCATATTTTTAAAATAGTTCATGTCATAAGCTCTTTGAAGAGGGCTAGCTCATTCACTTCCGAGTTTCCATGTCTCAGTACCTAGCACAGAACATAGAAGCGGCTAATATATTGGTTATATGAACGAATGAATGAGCCACAGAATTCATTTCCTTGCAAGCATGTCGTGTCTCCCCCCAACAAGTTAAAATGAGTAAAGTGTGGATGTGGTTTCATTTCTTGGGTAGTTTAATGTTCCACGCCAACTTGAATATGGTAGTCTAACCTTGGATCCTTTCAAACCACAGCAATGGTGAACTTTTTAGTTAAGAGTTTGATTTAATTCAGATTAGTATTCCTTTTTCCCAATCACTGTTTTAGCAACACAGGGAGTACCTGTTTTCGGTTAATGTGCTTTTCATGTTTGGTATAAATCCATAGTCCAATATTTCTTTTGGAATGGAAGATAAATTTTTCCCTTGACATCCCTTTTTTCCATTAAGTTAAAAAAACGTTACTTAGTAAATGTGATTTCAAACAGCTGGGTTTTAATCTTTCCACCTTATGGAAAGAGAGCGTTTGGCTCCAGCAGCACCCCCACCACGTGGCCCAGCCTCACTCTGCGCACAGATTTTCTAACCTGGATGGCGCCGCTAGCGAGGCGCTCGTGGGTGTGCATTTGGGCTGTGTTCACATGTTATTCTAAACTAGGTCAGCAGCTCGGCTGGTTTCTTTTTCTATACTCTTTTAGGAGAATGTGAACAAATGGAGGATTATAATACCCTTTTTATACAGGTTCACAAAAATACTTTGAGGGCTCTTAAGTTGTGTTTCTTTACAACAGGTAAAGGTTATTGTCTTGCGGGCCACAGTTCGCCGCTGAGAGGCAGGCTGGGCTGGGGTAGCCCCACACATGGTTAGCATCGCTGGAAGAGGCCTTGGTGTGCCGATGCCCAGCCTTTTATTTGAATGATTGAAAATCTGAGTTGAAAGGACCTTGGACTTGATCCAGGCCTGCCACCCTTATTCCAGACAGACAGAACCAAGGCCTGGAAAAAGGAAGAGGCTGTGACAGTCAGTGGTGGTGAGGAACCCGGGACTCCTCCAGAGACTCTGTCTTCCCGCTGTGTACTGAGTGGGCCGTGCTGTGTGAATCCTGCCAGCTTCTGTGGTTTCCTAGGGCCAAGCCCACACTCAGAATGCAGGTTGACAGTCACTGTAAGATGTAATGGACCTTTCTGTGCTCAAGTGTATATAATTGTGTAACTTCCTTTATTCTTCATTGCGTAAATGGATAGTAATGTGTTAAGTGTGCAAATTTATTTTAAAGTCCTACAAAACTGAATTCCATTTTCAAATATTGATTCGTACAGATTTTAGGGAGCCTGTGTTCAGTGTGGCCTATAAGGATTTGGGTATGGGACCTGCCCTATTTTTATAGTTCACCAACATGGCCCTTTAGCAGAAAGCACACATGATTTTCCCATGTTTTACATTATAAATTCACTGCTACCCATGCCTGGTATTATGCCTGATTTTTCTTAGGCATGAGACGAATGAACATCAGAGAGGTGAAATATGTTGTCCAGATTCTCACCACAAGACAGTGGCAAGTGGGAAATAAAATGTCTGAGTGTTCTTTTGTTAAGCCAGCGCTCCTGAGTTCTGACGGCCCCTGCCACGGCTGGCTGCACGGGCTCCCCCGTTCTCGGAGGTGTGGAGAACTGCCAAGGATGTTTTCAAATCGAATAATAGAGCCCCACAGCTATGACTTTTGCAGAGCAGGTCGTGGAAAGAAAGAGAGCACCTGTGCTACTGTGTGGGCAGTGCCGTAGGGTGAGGCGTGCAAGGCGGGCCTCGGCGCCCCTGTGGAGTGCTGGAGGGCACCATTCTGTGTGTTTCAGATGAGGAAGGTCCTTACCCAGATGGCCCTTCTCTGAGTTTAGTGTCCTGGGCTCTCCAGATAGTCTGAGCTCCCAAACAGTCATGGCATGCAAATGGGGGAAAGAAAAACCAACGACAGTCACAGCTCAAGAGCACCAAGCTTGCATTGACTGCTCCATGCTTTATATTGTACTTTTTCAGAGTGCAAATTCACCTGCACCAGCGGTAAATGCTTGTATCTTGGTTCGCTGGTCTGTAACCAACAGAACGACTGTGGGGACAACAGTGACGAAGAGAACTGTCTCCTGGTGACCGAGCACCCGCCTCCGGGCATCTTCAACTGTAAGTCTCTCCTCCCACCTGGGTGGCACTGTCTGATGTGGTTCTGAAACGGTTAGGAGGTGGGGTCACTGGGACATGGGAAGGAGGTTGTTTTCTGGTTAAGGAAAGAGATTTGCATTTTCACAAAGGAAATGTTTTCTTCTTTTAGGATAGAGGGGCGGCATGTTTAAAAGTCAGAAATTTGTTCTGTTCTCTAAAGTGGTCAGCGGAGCTGTTTTGAAATAGGCTTTTGCTGTTTATCTGAGCAATGCCTGGATTCCAGGAAATCATGTATTGATTTAGTATTCTTCTTACCAACATTATTACTTCAGAAGTAATTTTAAATAAGCAAAGAAAGATATGTGGAAGGTCCATAATTAATCATGCAACTGAAATATGAAAGTAGAAAAATTTACATGGGATCCTTAAAGGTTCTGATCATGTGTTTTTCTATTAGATACTGGATGGAAACAGCTCGAGTGAGGTTTTGACATGTGTGAATCCCCAAGGCTGAGGCTTTGAGCATTTCTTGAATTTGAAGAAGTGGAGTCAGAGTTTGAAGTTCGTTGGTTTTTGATGTCATGGTTTTTGTGACAAGGGAAGAGAAAGAAGGCAGCTTTGAAAGCCTGCTGAACTTCTCTTAGGAAAAGTGGCTTACTGTTTTCTGTGTTTCTCTGGGCTAAGTGAAGGGGGTTGAGGCTGAGGATCTTTTTGCAGTTGCACACCTTGGGAAGAGCGTTGGCCGGGCCGACCCTCCTCACACGGCCTTCTTACTGAGATCATTTTATGATGCATTGAGCTTCTCTCCCCAGTTTTACTGACATTATTTTGAGGAGTTATATTTGAGACAGATTTTAAAATTTTTGTTATGGAAATTAGACTACATAAATACCAGTGCTGCAAATGTGAAAATGGGAGGGGATTTAAAAAAAGAAACTATTTTCTGTATTCCTACTGTATTTTTATATGGGGGGCAAGTTACGTATGTCCCCAATATAAAAATGACTGTGCTCTAGCAAATTTTAAGCCTGCTATTTATGCTTGCTAAATTCAAGAGTCTTATAGTACAAATAGTTTTTCTCAAGTTTTTCTATTGTATTTCCATTTGCATTTTCTCCTACCAAGCGCTCTTTGAGTCCCATCTCTATACTTTGCAAAGACGGTTCTTGGAGGTTCAGGCTGGGCGCGTGCTTGCCTGGCATTGGGTCCGTGTTTTGTGCGGTAGTCTCTATGTAATACAGCTTGCCTCTCACCTGGAGTCATCTGGCCTGCAGGCCCCTGCTCCCCCAAGGCCCAGGATGGCCCGGAGGCACTCGCTCTGGGTGTGCTACTTAGTGCATGGAACCAGGGCTGGGTGCAGGAAGAGGGAGGAAGGCTGCAGGTCAGGATGGGGGACTGGGAGCTGGGTGAGCACCTCCCTGAGGATGAGCAGGCAGCAGGCCAGAGGGTCGGGAGCCCTGAGGAACCCTGCTTGTTGGCCTTTCCACATGGATGGAACAATGATGTTTTCATCTCCTGAGCCTCAGTGCCCTCATCTGCACAATGGGGACATAAGAATGGTTATTGGAGTATCACACAGGACAATCCACAGCCAGCACTTAGAGCAGCATATTCCAGGCGCTAAGCACTCAAGATTACCTCAACCCAGGCTGGGGGTCTTAGAAGGAGGTGAGTACAAGCAGCATCTTACTCTGTTTTCTCTGGACTTGACTAACAGCAGACACACCATGGTAAACTGTGTAGAGAATATCAGGACCTTGTGTGCTGCCTTGACTGGGTTCAGAGTTCTGGAGCCCTGGCCTCTGCTCTAGGGTGCTCCCCAGGCTTCTTCTGGTCTGCGGGCTCCTCCTTTACTTCGGGGCCCTTTTGCTGAGGGCTTCCTTGTTTTCAACCCTCCTTCCTACCCTTCCCTCCTCCCTCACTCCCTTTCTTGTCAGTATTCTTTCCGGTTTTTGAGGCCTATCTCCAGATCGCTTTTCCACTCATTTTTTAAAATGTGAGCACTTTAATTCTGCCTAGAAGCCGAGGGAGCAGTTACATCCATCAGTGGCTCAACTTTGCCCTAACAGGAGGAGTCTTACGATCCTGTTGGCAAACTCTTGGCCCCCTACTGTTCAGATATGACTAGAACTTTTGTCTTTATAGCTAAAATGGGATATTATTTACAATATACTCTCTTCTAAGAAGACTGGAGGGCTAGGAGACGGAATGACAAAGGGCAGGACTGTGGCTGTGGCTTCAGATTGATCTGGGTTCAAGGTTCGGCCTAAGGGAGTGACAACTCCTTTCAGCTCGGTTTGTCTCCCTGTGGAACAGGCACACTTCCTGCCGTGTTAGCATCTAAAGGAAAGAACGTCCATGGGAAACACAGTCTATGTCATCGTGTTGCAGTTGCCATCTCCACTCCCCACGTGGCCCTTCCTGGGGAGTGCACTGCTGTGACTTTGTATGGTCCATCTGTAATGTCAGAGCCATTCCGTACACGGAGCAGGAATTCACAGGTGTCCACAAGTGCACTTGCCCAGCGATCCTCAATGATTCTCCCTATTCTGTCCCCTGGGGGAGGCTGCGACCTGGCCTGTGGCTGCCCCCTACGTTCTCCTCAGGTTCTCTGCAGGCGCCCGAGGGAGCTGGGCGAGTGGTCATGGGGAGATGCTCATGGCGCGGGTTGCCTCTGGATTGTTCTGTGTGGCTGGGAGCTCCGGGGTAGGTGGTGGTTTCTCTGTCTTCTGCTGCAGCTCACCTCTGCCAGGTGTGTGGCTTCCCAGGGGAGGAGGCCAGAGGGTGGCCTCATATTAAATGGCTATATATTCTCTTCCCCGTATTCTGTTGGGCAGCGAACAGGGATATTTCACTTCCTGTTAATAGCTGTGAACAAGCCTTAGAACCTCGGTTGTTAGTGGATGACACTTTTTATTGGATCCTTCACCAGCCCGTTTCCTACAGCAGGCAGACAGCCTGCCTTTCATGGTGTGCTGCTCTGACGGTAAGGTCCCCTTCCTCTCCACCTGGACGGAATCAGAGTATCCCACGAACTCTTGTCTATGAAGTGCCATGCTTCAGAAAGGCGATGCCTCATTCTTCTTCCTGCTTAGGAGCAGGAGTGGCTTGTGTGATCTATGTCACCTTGTTCCCACCTGGGGGATATACTCAGTGTTCCGGATCTGAGGGCACTGAGGCTGAAGCGAGGTGAGACCTTCTGGATTTCCAGATGAGCTAGAATCAGTTTAGTTTCCTGGCCATGCCGTTAGCTTTGAGTATGCTCCATGGCTCAGATGTCTTGGCAATATCTCCCATTTGATATTTGCTAAATTTCAGCATGAATTAAAGTTAACAAGAAAATGTTACTGTTATTTGTAAAGCCAGCAATACTAAGAATCACAGAAGCTCTGGAAGTTGCTCTAAGTAGCTTTTCTCTTCAAACAAAAATGTGTTTGGAGCCCAGGCTGAGGCATAGTGGGTTTCATCTGCTTTTTGCCTCTCCTCACCGTGGTCAGGTTATGGTTGGACCGAGGCTGCTTTATTCTGCTGAGAGACCAAAGGGTTTTGCATGGACGTGCAGGTCTGGGCTGACATCCATTATCTCCTGGGGAATGAGTTTTCCTGGCTGCATCTTTCTGTGGAAGAGGAAATATGCTGTCAGCCTAAGTTGCCAGCTTTTGTCACATCTTTTCTCTGGCTGCTCTATCAAAATATTGTACCCCGAGCACTAAACATACAAATTACACAAACACAATTATTTGTTATTTACACAAATAAAATAATTATACAAATTATTCCTTATACAAACAAAATTATTTATGAAGTACCTTCTCTGGTCATTGTACTAGGCCTTGTGGAAACGAGGAATGAAGGAAAATATAGACCCTGCTATCAAGGTGCTGAGAGTGGGGAGGTGAATTCACACCTGCACAAAGATAACTAAAAATGGGCCCAGGGAGTGAGGGCCGAGCGGGTCCAGTCGTTCGTAGTTCAGGGGATAGAGAGATTCATCCTGGTTGGATTAGTGGTCACAGTGGCTTCCTGGAGGAGGTGTGCTGGATGGCAAGAGGAGAGGACAGAGTACCAGGGCCCAGAAGAGCATGAGCGTAGGTTGGCAATGAGGGTGGTGCTGTCTTGGGACAGAAGGCCATGGCTGGGGCCCGCGTGGGCACGGCTGAGAAAGTGGGTTGGTCCTAGAGAGACAGAAGCCAGTGTATAAGGCTGCACCTCCTGCCCTGGTCCTAGGACAGGCCACCTGCTGGCCGGCCGGCTGCGGGGAGCCTGAGGCTGGCATCCCACTTGGTGGACCTGCCACCTCATCGTTCCTGCCCAGCCAAGCATGTCCTGTGGTGCTGTGTTTCCAAAGCCCCTTGGCCACATCTTAGTGGGGGACAGCAGCGTTCCTTCAACTGTCCAGAAGCGATGATTGAGTGGTCTGTGCGGCCTGGCAAGGGCCACGCCCTCTGAAAGCCTTGGTGAGCACAGACCCCCGAAGCCAGCGCTGCTAAGGGGTTCTCACCACTGGACCTTAAGAGTAAGGTCAGCGTCGACAAGAAGCCACAAGTTTCCCTTTGAGCTTCAGTGGAATTTCCACTTAACTGAGAGAATCTGATTCGAGGAAAGCAGGGAGAGGAGCAGCTCCCCCTGCTACTGGAGGGTCGGGAAGAAGCTGCTTCTCTCTATATAGAGACCTCATCAAACTGACCCCAAATCAAATGAACTGGAGCTGATAAAGTACACCCGGTTATGCCAGGATTATGACTTTAGGACTTTTTCAGGAGGCAGCTTTTTCCTCTCGTTGCCATTTAGGGTAATAACAACCAAATAAAATAAAATCCAACTTATTAAAATCTGAGCTGATTATTTTACTTCCGAAACCAGCTCTTCCCACCTTCTTCATTTTTTCTCCCAAAGAGACTGGCATCCTACTTGTCACCTGTAGGCACCAAGCTATGACTGCCCTCCTTCCCTTAAGCCAGCAACTTCCCACCTCCCAAGCATTTTGTTTATTGAGGACTTGGGGATCAGGCTCATAACCACATAGCCACATAGGTAACCTGTGCATAACCCAGGCTTGCAAATGCCAGATGCTTCTATTTTTTCCCTGTAATTATTGCAGTAAACCTTAACCATAATTCTCTATATCAGAGAATAGTCACCAAATGTCCTTTTCGAGTTCATATTTCTCCAGTTGTCTTATAAACATGTGTTTTGGTTTGTTCTGTTTATCATTTGTTTGCAGCAGGATCCAAAGAAGCCCCAGGCATCGTAGATCGCTTTGCTCCTGAAGGATCTCTGATTCTGTAGGTTCTCCCTCCATAACTATTTCCCCTCCCTCCCTCTTCCTGTCATCGTCGTCGTCGTCTCCTCCTCCCCCTTCTCCTCCCTTTTGTGACTTTGGGTGGAGGGGTCTGGCTTGCTTGTTCTGCAGTTTCCGTACTCTGGATTTTGCTGGCTGCTTTCCTGTGGAGTCACTGAACGTGCTTCTCTGTCCCACACCATTCCTGCCACGTGGTAGGTAATGCAGAGGTCTGGGGAGACTCAGGTGTGAACGCTGTGTGTGTGAAACTACTGCCTCGGTACAGCTCTTCCATCAGGAGCACATTGTGTCTGCTGGTCTCTTGTGTGATACCGTCAGGCATTTGGGGTTGCAAAACAGTCACAACCAAATTCTGTCCTTTTTTCTCAAGTAATTAGTGGGGATACATCTATAAAGAGAAATTCCCCATCAACGATTTGATTACCCTGAAGTGTATATCATATAGGATTTATTAACTTAAGGATGGGGGTTCCCTGTCACTCTGCACAGGTGACCACTGAGATTTCCTGTGTGTGTTATGATGAACTGATGAATTGAAATATGTTTGATGCATGCACTTAACATTTTTAGGAACCCCCTCTGCTACACTTGGATAGCCAAATCCCAGGTCGCGTCTGGAATTTGGGGATTGTCAATGACCTGTTTAGCTCCAGGTTAAACTCCAGGTGTGCAAGGGCTAAGCCCTCTCCCCTTCTTTTCCTTATGATCTTTCTTAACATTTTCTTTTCTCTAGCTTGCTTTATTGTAAGAATGCAATATATCATAAATATGACATACAAAATGTGTGTTAATCGACTTCTTATGTTATAGGTAAGGCTTTCAGTCAACAGTAGGCTATTAGTAGTTAAGTTTTCGGGGAGTTGAAAGTTATACACAAATTTTCCACCACACGGAGATCACAGCCCCAACCCCCAAATTGTTCAAAGGTCAGCTGCACATAGTGGACACTCAGAGTGTTGACTGGAGACCGTTGATCCTTTCTCTGCTGCCTCCCAGCATCCTATGAGCATGGCTGCCAGGTGAACAGTGCCCATGAGGTCTCTGTGGTAGCCTTGGTGCCTGCCATGGTGCCTGGCGCATGTAGCATATGGGGCATGGCCCTGTAAATATTTGCTGAGTGTAGGGATGAATATTATTATTTTAGAAAACTCAAGCCTGACCAGAGGATGAAAAAGGCTTTTGCTTGCAAGGCCTAGTACCTTGCAAGTGGAAGCAGGGATTGAAAATATCCACGTGATGCCGGCAGCCTGCATGAGAAGACAAAGGAAAAGACTACATAAGGCTGGTGCCCACAAACTGCCTGTCCTTCCCATGTGTGTTTAGACTGCCATAAACACCCAAACCAACCAAAGTAGAAGCCTACTCTGGTAAGCATTTATTCTGGGACCAACAGTGTGATAGGCTTTTACTGTGTGTGTGACCAGTCAGGGCTTCCCAGTGCTGCAGCCCTGGAGGGACAGACTTTTGGCCTCTAAATATCCATCTACTGTGTAGGAAGGACCAGTCGTGCCAAGCACAGAGGAAATGTGGAGTGCTTCTGGCCAGCCCTAAAGACGTGTGTGTGAGCAGGTGTGAGTGTGTGTGTATGCATGAGATGTGAGTATGCCAGAGTGTGTGGGACTGTGTGTGGTATGTGTGCATAAGTATGTGTGAGAATGTGTAGTGTGTGTGTGCACAAGTGTGTGGGTGTCGGAGAGTGTGTGTGTCTGGTGTGTGCATTCATGTGACTCCGTGTGGTGTGTGCATGCATGCGTGGGTGTGCCATGGGTGGAGTGTGTATGCAGGTGTATGAATGTGTCCATGTGTGTGAGGGTGAGTCTGTGGTGCATTTGTGCATGAATGTGCACGTGTGTGTATATGTATAAGAGTGTATCTGTGTACATGTCTATGTGTGTGTTTGTGCACGTGTGTGTGTATGCGTGAGGGTCTATGGTACATGTATTCATGAGTGTGTGTGCGTGTGTGTGAGAGTCTGATGCATTTGTGCATGAGTGTGTTTGCATGTGTGTGCATGTATGTGTGTAGGTGAGGGTGTGTGATGCATATGTGTGTGAGAATGTGTGTAGGTGCCTGTATATGTGTGGGTGTGTGCATGTGTGGGTGTGTGTGTGTGTGAGGTTGAGTCTCTGGTGCATATGTGCATGAGTGTGTGTGTCTGTGTGTGAGGGTGAGGCTGTGTGGTGCATGTGTGCATGAGTGTGTCACCTGGAGTCACCACCACTCACTGCCTGTGGCTTTAGGCAAGTTGTTCAGCCTCTGTGTACCTCGATTTTCTCATTTATAAAATGAGGATAATATTGGTATCTCTTTCAAAGGGTTGTTCTGAGGATTTACTGAAATAGTGCAGGACAGGCAATTAGAGTAATACCTGGCCCACAGTACATGCTCAGTAAGCATCATCTATTGGAGGGTCCACTGCTTCCTGGGGATTGGAATTAGGTAGGAAGGGAGCTGCTGTTTGCCGAGTGCTCCCTGTTTACATGCATCATCTCATTTATCTCTCAAAAGCACCCTAGAAAGGTCATAAGAATGCAGCGCTCAGGGCGGTGGGGTGATTTACTCAGAGTCACACAGCCAAGGCGTGCCGCTGCTGGGGTGTTGAACTCAGGCCATGGTTTTGTTTGTCTTTGGAGGTGCTATTTTCCCCTCCCATGGTATTTTTCCAGTAAGATAGGGATTTACTCATCAGTTCTTAAAAGGCTTGAAGGGCTTGGGTGGTGGGGATCAAACCAACCGTCTTCTGTTCAGAAGGGCCACAGAGGATGATTGTTTTCAATTGATACATAGATGGCGATTTTTGGTTTCATGCTGGATTTTCAAACAGATTATGAAAAATTAACCTAAGAGCCCCTGTGTGTCAGGGATCATTGATTCTGTTGATTCCTTGGGATTTCCTCTACAAACTGATAAGCTATCCCTTCTTCGATTGTGTCCCGTCCAGGTAGTACTCGTATGACCCAGAAGCCAGCTCTCCTCTCTGACTCACTGTCTTGTCAGGAGGATGGGGATGATGACAGCTGCCCTGGGGAGGCGAGAGGCAGCGTGGCTTCAGCATGGGGGCGGCTCTGTTTCTGCCATCACCATCCCCGCTTCACCTGCTGCGGGCGCCAAGAGCCCGCCTCAGCCACATGTGGGCTTTTAGTCTCTGATCCCCAGTTTCCCTCTGACTCTTGTCTGAGCGCATTGGCCCCTTCAGCACCTCCAGCTGTGCTGGGAGGGGTGGCGCCTGCCTCAGGGGCCCTCTGGCATTCAGCAGATTGGACTTCCCATGTTGACGTTGCTGACTGCAGGGGGTGTGGGTCAGGGGTCTTCCAGGTTGTGGTGTTACCTTGGAGCGAGGCTGGGGCGAGGGGCTCTGGGTTTCCACAGACTTAATTCTGGCTGGCCTCCATCAAGGCCATGTTCAATGAATCAGGCTGTTGTACAGAGCAGCCTGTGTGCTTTGGACAGGGCTCCCCGCCCGCCCCCCCTTTTTTTTGACTTAAAGAATCTATGGCAAAGCAATTACTGACTGTGACAGTGACCCAAGGTGGTATTTAAAACAAGATGTGGAGGGCAATATGCCTCTCTCTGGGTTCACCATGGGATCAAGTTGCAGGGGCTGTCACTGGCAACATGCTTCTGCCTGAACGGTTCTGTGGGATGAGCCCCCAGGGAGGCGCTGGCAGCCTCACACCCTCCCCTCCCAGTCCCGCCCCTTGTGTTGGCTGCCTTTGTTTCTCCAAGACGGTTTTCTGATCAATTAAAATCGTGTAGGGTCTTAAACGGTAATTCTGCCTTTTCAAATAAACAAAGGCGGAGAACAAATGGGAGGGTAAGTTTTAATAAACCTTAGGCATCATTTCCTCCTGCTGTGACACTAAATTTACTCGGATAAAAACAACCTCTTAGATTTACATTTTGATTCTGTTACTGCTTTCATGTGTGCGGGGCTGTCCCACTTCAGATGAAATTTATCCACTTCTTTAAATATTTAGTAGTCTAGCGTGGATGTTAATGAAAGTCTGGCGGTGCTATTTTGAGAATTGCAACAATGATAGTAATTTTCAGTGTCAGATTCCTGCTTCGCAAAGGGAAAGAGGGATGGGAGAAGGGGGAGGGAAAAATGGTTTCAGTTCTAATAGAGTTTGCCATCCGCTGGGCCGTGCCAGACAGATGGGTCATGAATACTGTCTAGACGCTCTCTGCCTGAGCGAAGCCCTGGTCTCTAAGGACACGCAATGAGACGCCGGCTTAAGTAACTGGGGAAAGTCAGGGCAAGCTCTCCTGTAATCAGATAGAAATCAATGTGATCCTGCTTCCTGGGGGAGGCCAAGGGGTGGCCGGGAGGGTGTAGGGAGAGGGGGTGCTAAGAGAAAAGGCCCGCTGTTACTGATCAATTTTAGTGCAAACTTGACAATTATTAGGCATTAGGGAGAGCGTGAAAGGACAGTTGTAGGATGATAACACTATTGATTTAAGCCGTACTGCCCAGAATGCAGAATAATATATTTCAGACCCAGGCTTCAAAGGCCGGAGAGGAGCTGGGGTGAAAAGGAGGATGTTGTTGTGTGTGGTTAAGACGGGAATGCAGCCCGCGGGGTGAACTGTGTTAATTGTGTATATTAACACACTCAGCACTGCTCTTGTGGAAACCGTTGGTCTTGACTGTTCATTTAGCCTCTTAATTTGCAAGGGTTTTAGAGGCTCACCAGGCTTGCTCTCTCTTTTTATGAATCTCTGCGAATTTCTTCATGCTGGGTCTCTTCCGAGCAGCTCCACAACTGGCAGAGCTGTAGGAAAGCGGGTAAAAAAATCCCCAGCGCCTGCCTGGCTGCGCTTGGGTGCCTGCGTAGTCGTGATGCTTGTCTTCCTAATTATTTTCTGAGTGGCGGGGATGGAGTTTATGTGACGTCAGAAGTGAGTTTCTGCTCATGAAGACTCCCAGTGTAAGTGTGGTGGGAGTCGGGAAGGAGATATTGAGGTAAAGATGAGATTGGGGGGCGGAGGCTGGGGGACCACCAATAAGGCGGGAGGCGACGCAGCAGCTTGCCGTTCGGCTGGGAGGTGCTTTGTCGCTTGGTTTGATGGCCGCTAATCACGTCTTGGTCTTGAAAAAAATTATCCAAAAGGGTACTACAGTGAAACTTGGAAGGGACCATCTTTGAGTAATTGAAGAAATAAAGCTGAAGTCTAAAGCTGCCATGAGATACGTCGTGGACTGCAGAGGTGGGTGACCCTCCGAGGGCTGGACTTCTGAATTCATCCTCTGGGCTGGTGCCTCTTTTAGTCATGGCAGCTTTAACATGGGAAAAAAACCCCAACAACCTAAACTTTGCAGTAATCATTTTTTCACTCCTTCATCCATTCTTGTTCTGTCCCAAGAGCTAATAACAGAGGGAAAAGAAGATATTTTTTGCTTCCTTCCCAGAAAGAAAACAGAGATCAAAGATAAAAAATATTTTCAAAGTAGACAATCACTGGAGAGGGAAGAAAGTAATCTTGTTTCAAGAGTTTGCAGTTGTGAGCAGCGAGTGAGTCTGTCCTTTTTCCAGACAGCTCCTAGAAAAATTGCCGTGGTCCTCCGGAAGGTCCAGCTGTCCTTAGAGGGGCACCTTCTTGCCCTAGACCCTTTGCTTGCTGTTCACACCAGGACCATCCACTCAGGGCAGAAACTTTTCATTCCCTTGGATGGCCTGTAGGGAAGGGGCACATGGCAGGGGGCTGGGCTGTGGGCATCAGCACTTCTGCTGCCAGCCATGGGGCCTGGAAGGGGAGCCTTGTGCTAAGTGACAATTTACCACCTCTTGGTTCTGTTCACTTAAAATCTTGGGACCATAAAGTGCATCTCCCCATTTCAGAGACTGGTGGCTCAGTGGGGTGACCCCCAGGCTCATATGTGTGCTTGGGAGAGGAGAATCTCAGATTGCCCTGCCTCCTTGAGAAAGGCCCCTGTCTTCCTGCGGGCGTGCACCTGTTCCGGAGAGGGCCCCTGAGCCAGGCTGTCTGCTGTGGATGGCTCTGCCATGGCGCTATCTCCTTCGTCCTTATCTATCTCTTCATTGTTAGTGGAGGGTGTTGGGCATCTGTTATTTGCTTTATTCTAAAAATTCAGAGAAAAAGGAACTTGAGCTACACTTCAGGCCTTTTACCCTTAGATCTTGGGGGAAGGTCAGCTATGGTTCCAGGTAGGGTGTACCGCCGCAGGCCCTTGCATGCCAGCTGTTCTCCCTGTCTGGGTTTGGGCAGGTGGTGGGTTCAGGCCCAACCGCTCTCTCTGTCATGGGGCCGGGGTGGTGGCTGAGCCAATCAAGCAAAATGATGGACCTTCCATCACAGGATGTAAGCCCGTGTCTTGACTTCACGTGACTTTTTGTGGAAGGACAGCCAAAGGAACACATTACCGAGAGAGTTCGCTCTTCCATTTGCATAGGCTTTGGAGACAGAAGTGTTGAGTTTTGTTTCTTCCTTGGTGAGAGGGGTTGGCATGAACCCAGAATTTTAAATGCCAATCTGACCTTAAAAGGCTGGCAGAGACCCTGCCCTTCCAGGCCTACCTGTGCCTCCCACTAAAGCCCCATGAGGCCTCTAGATCAGCGGCTGCTGCCTCCTCTCGCCCTTCTGGTTCAGTGTCTGCTCTCATGTTAGGAGATGTTAACTGGAAATGACAGGACCTGGGGCCAGTGCAGTTAGCTTCTCTCCCCCCACCCCCCCCCAAAAAAAAACACACAAGATCCCAAGACTGATTAGTTTTCATAAGTTGTTGAAGGAGAAATAGTCGTTGAAAGATTATGTCTGGACAGGGGGCTGGAGGGTGTTATAGAGAAAACATGTTTGGGGTAGTCACTTGTGGAAAATTATATGCTGAGTAGTACAAAACATCCCATCTCTGGGATACTTCATGGAAGGTATTTTTCTGAGTATTGAATGCGTGAGAGGCATGGGCTGGGCTCTATGGGCAGGTGCAGGGCTGCAGGGGCTAGGTGACATGGGAGGGTGCAGTGTGTGTGAGACGGAGGCTTTGCCTCCCAGCTTTGTTCTGTCCAGTGCTAAGTGGTGTCCTTGAGAAGGCCCACAAAGTTGTGGCACGTATCTGCAGTGCCAGTATGCAGGACAGAAGGAACATCTTACTAAGCCTGGGTGCTCAGGGAGGCCACCATCATGGGCTGGCAGGGTCTGGAGAACCCCTGCTCTTCAGGGGGAGTGTCGTGGGGAGACGCCTGGGCAGGGATGCCACATAGGCTTGTCATGGAAGCTTGCGGGGAGGGGAGGGCTGACTTTGAGGAGCACCACTAGAAAGGTAGGTGGGGTCAGATTCTAGAAAGCCAGGGATGTCAGGCCAGATCGCTTTCATTCTCTTTCATGAAGGAAGTCATTGAAGGTTTTTGAGCAAGAGAGGCTACGACACAAAGCTGTTGTATAGCCGGAAGGTCCTTAGAGATGGCTTAGTTTAGTTCTGCACTCAGGAAAGGAAACTGAAGCCTGAGATTACATGACCACTTCAAGGTCACAACAATAGTCTTTGGCAGAAGTCCTAATATGTATGTTTCTAGTCTGTCTGGGCTACTATTACCAAATACCATAGACTGTGATATGGTTTGGCTATTTGTCCCCTCCAAATCTCATGTTGAGATGTAAACCCCAGTGCTGGAGGTGGGGCCAGGTGGGAGGTGTTTGGGTCATGGGGACGGATTCCTTGTGGCTTGGTGCTGTCCTTGAGGTAGTGAGTGAGTTCTCACAAGGTCTGGTTGTTCAGGTGTACGGCACCTCCCCCCTCACTCCTTGCTTCTGCTTCCCAGTGTGAGATACCAGTCCCCCTTTACCTTGCATGATGAGTGGAAGCTCCCTGAGGCTCCCTGGAAGCAGATGTCAACACTATGCCTCCTTATGTAGCCTGCAGAACCCAGAGCCAATTAAGCCTCTTTTCTTTATAAATTACCCAATCTCAGATATTCATTTATAGCAATGCAAGAGATGGCCTAATACAGATGGGATGGCTTATAAACAATCGAAATGTGCATCTTACATGTCTGGAGGCTGGGAAGTCCAGGATCAAGGTGCTGCCGGACTCAGTGTCTGGCGAGGGCTTGCATCCAGGCTCACAGACCGTGCCTTCTGGCTATGTGCTTACATGGCAGAAGGGGAAGGAAGCGATCTGAGGTCTCTTTCCCATGGGCATGAATCCCAATCCTGAGGGCTCTGCATTCATGACTGAATGCCTCCCAAAGGTCTCACCTCCTAAGCTTGTCACTCAGGGGTTAGGATTTCAACATATGACTTTGGGGGTGGGGAGAGAGTACAAAAACTTTCAGAGCCTAGCAGTGCTTCCCATTTCTTAGGACAGTTCTCCTTCCACTAGACCCTGTCCTCACACCAACTTGTCAGGTTAGGCAGCATCAGGGTGGCAGGAGGAAATCACCCGGAAGGACCCTCCCTTGCAGAGTAGGCAGCCTATGGTGAACGTGGCGTGTGCCCCTGAGAGTAGGGACTGGGCCTAGCTAGGAAGGCTGTCAGAGGGGCAGGTCCCCAGAAGCTGTGCCTTTGGGATTATGTAAAAAAGGGTTTGGAGGAATCCACATGAAAGCCACAGCAGGAGATGAATAGGGAGGGAAGTCAGAGTGTGCCTGGCACAGCAGGGTCCCAGTGTGGTGTCCCCAGTTTTGGGGTTCACGGTGGCAGCGGCGGCTCCTGGCCACCCTCCTTGCAGTGCTCGGAGGATGCAGCGGGTGCAGACTGGGTGCCGTGGAAGGGGGCGAGGAGGAGTCTGGGGCTATCTCCTGGCAGAGGGATAGCTCAGCAAAGGTGGTGGGTGCGCTAGAGAGAGAGGAGGACCCCTGTGAGCAAGTCTCTGCGAGGGTAGGATCGAGCCTAGAGAGTGGAGATGTGGATGGAAGAATTCCAGTGCACAGGAGGAGACTCTTCTGAAGCTGGAAAGGAGGAAGGCGGGAGTCCTTGCTCCTGGGCAGAGCTGCTGCTATGAGTCAGCCTGGGGCTGGGGAGTTGGAAAAATACCGACATAGGAGGGATCTGCAGTCCTGACAGTCAGCATCTTGGTCATGCTCTGCAATGTTCAAAAGAGCTTTCTGCGTGTATGAACTTCTCTCCACAATTCCACCAGGTCGCGTGTTTACTAATTGCTAAGTGCTTTACTTGAGTCATCTCATTTAATTGTTAGAACAACCAGATGTGATAAGAACTCATCGGACCCCTCCTTAGGATTAAGGAGGTCAGTGGCAATGAGTCCAGCCTCAGCCTGAGGGGTGACCCCCAGGAGAACCTCCAGGAAGGCCAGAGGCAACGTCCTGGGACAAGTGAGGGGGACCACGGGGGATGCTACATGGAATGCTGCTTTCCAAGTGCAAATGACCAGGGAGAGAAAGGGCACAGAGATGGGCTTGTGCTCTGCTCAGCATGGGGAGCACCGCAGGGGTGCACATGAGCGAGTGTGAGGTCACGGGATTTGCATCATGTGCAAATGAAATGCAGGAATCACAGGGACAGTCATTGTTTTAAAAGAAGCAGGACCCCGGTATCTTGCCCTTTGAAAACAGATGATGGTGGACTTTGTTTTGCATTGCTCCTGGTGTGCCTGTGGTTGCATGCATGTGCTCGCGTTTTGGAAATGAGGAGGCCCGTGAACTGGTGTCCTGCTGTGTGTGAACTTGGGGTGTGAGGTTTGAAAGGAGCAGGACCCTTCATGTTGTTTTTCTTGGAGGCCCAGCCCTGAAACTTGTGTCATACATGACAATGGATTTGTGCGCTTTTTGTATCACAGGAATGAGTTAAAATCAAGAGTCAGCAGCTCCGCTACTCCGTAGTGACCTTGGTTTATTAACACCTCAAGCCTGGTTTTTCGCAGCTGCCGGCAAGGAAGGCAGGTTTGATCCCTGGAGTCACTTGTGACGCAAAAAAAAAGCATTCTGAAATGGTGACTTGACCTCTGTTATTAACTTTAATGAGATAAATATTAGATGGAACATTTAGCCAAGAGAGGTGTTTCTTTGTAAATAGTGTTATTATTTTCAGGTGTCTGAGAGAGACGTTGATCAGGGCATGCGATGTCTTTGAGCCCCCGCTGAGATGAGAGCTCCAGCTCTGAGCAGTGCCTACCCATCCTCTGCAGGGCGCCCGGTGCTCCACCTGCCCTTCCCTCTGTTGCCCCTCATTACCTCCCAGCCCCGTCCCCAGTACTGCTGTGTAATCTGTTCAGTGGGGACAATAATGACGCAATGTGTGATCCAGAGTCTAGCACCTCGTGGCGCCTTGATGGAAATAGAAAGCTGTGATCACAGCATTAAAATATGCTAACAGGCTGCGGGAGCTAATGGGCGCCGTGTTCACACTGCAGATGTTCATTCCGGCGCTGCCGCCGACTGCAGGGACAGAGCCGGAGGCTGCGCCGTGCACACCCAGCTTCTCATGGTGGTTTTGTTTATTGCCGGGGTGTTCTCCAAAAGGGGCATCCTGCCTCCTTTATAAGGTGTGCTGTCTTTCTGGCTCTGCGATGATATAAGACCCCTTTTTGTCTGACTGTTAGATGCGCAAGCAGACTCAGTGTTCACGTGGAGGGAATGTTAGCGATGATAACAGGGTGCAGTCGTTTGATGAAAATAAATTGGATTTTATCCTGTTTGTGGTTAATATTTATCTAGTTGGAGTTTCTGAGCACTAGAAAGGGGTTCTAAATGCATTGTCTAAATTTGTGAAAGAATTCCAGTATACCACATTTAAAGGGATGATTTAAGTGCATTATATTAACTTGTGAATAATATGGAATTTTGAGTGTCTGGCTTGCAGTGCTGTCTTCCATTTGCTTCCTGGGTCGGCCTGGCAAATGACTCCATTCTCTTTATCATCTTTGCCCTTATTACTAGCCAGGCACCTCACTCCTTATTTTCTTGCTCTTACTTTGGGGAAATCCATCGGATGAAACATACACTCAGTGAGTAGACAAGGCAGCCAGAGGCTATCTGCTTACAGGTGGGTGGCTTTGTCCACGCTGAAGGATGCCTGTCTCTGCAGAGAGGGTAGCAGCAGGACATGCCTGGCCCGGGCTGGCCATCCACCTGAGCCACAGGTCTGGGCACAGGCACAGATGAGCTGGGAAAGGGCCTGGCCTGGTCCAGAAGGTGCTGGAGGGCAGAGAGGCACTGTGTTGCTGTGACAGTCCCTGATGAATGGGGCTGTGTGGGATGTCGTGTTGCCTTTGGAGATCAGACCACTCCAAGCCCTCAGCAGCAGCCTTGGTCCTGATGTGTTCATTCATCAGGCATCCCACTTGGCTGCACGCAGTGCTGGATCACCTGCAGCGGGAGCAGGGCATGCGCCCTGGTGGATGCTCAGTCCGCGTTTGTTGAGTGGATGATCACAACCCTGCAAACATGTCACTGAGCTAGGCAGTCCAAAGGGTGTCCCTCCAAGGGAGGCGAAGCTGGTGGATGCTGGACACCTGGATGTGCAGGAGCTGGGGGCTGGGGAGGGGGCATAGGTGCTGCCTGGGAGAGGCACCAGGTGTCCTGGCACCAGGACCAGGGATGTTCCTCAGGCTGGGCTGGCAGGCAGGTCATTTTACCCAGTGGGCACTTAGGCAGGAGGCCTGGGGTTTCCAGGCTTTTTGGGGGCTTATGCAAATATTGGAGACCTGAAAAAAATTCTGCTTCCAAGATAGGAAGTGAAAACTGCCAAATTAAAACGGACACATTTAATTAAATGTTGACAAAACGTGATGGCTTGTCAAACAGTCACCTGCAATTCATTGTCTCAAGTGGGATGTGGTGCTTTTTCCTGGGTTTGATGTGACATCTATGAGGCCCGTAAAGGTCATGAGATGCCCTTGGGTAGCCATGGTGAGAAGAGGCTGGAGGCTGCGGGGGCACCTGCTCCTGCTGAGCAGGTAGAGGAGACACTAGGAGCAGCTCAGCGTCCCCCCACAGCCTGGACGGCTCTGAGGGTGGGTCGTCATTCCCTCTGATGAGCTGGGCTGGATCACTTGAGATACAGGCAGAAGGTGGAGAGGGGGCCAAGTCATGTCCTCCCCGTGGCTGGGGCAGAGCTGTGCATCTGGCTTCCTCCTTCCACACAGCCCCAGGGAAGATATCCGGGGGCTTGGCAACCTCCCCTTCAGCTGCATTCAGCCCCACACTGGGTGCCATTTCTGGTGATCTAACATACAATTGAGCAACTCTTGGTGGTGCTAAGATAAATGGATGATAAATTGCAGTTGTATATTTTTAAGATTATGAAGAAAGCAAACATTTAAAATACAAGCCTGTTTATTAGTCTGTTTTACTCAGAGCCCCAGCTTCCGAAGTCTGGTTGCCCTGAATTCCATGTAGAAGTCCTGCCGGGACTTCTGGCAGGAGCGCCCGCCATGTCCCGCGCTGTCTGCATTGTTAGGAAACGTGTCCTTGCTTGGCTCCCAGCATATGGGGGAGAAGTGAATGTGTCACTGCTGTGGCAGGAACACATCTTCCAAGAACTAAGGGACATCTTGTCACGGACTCCTAGGCAGGAAACAGGGCAGAGTTCCAGGTGTCAGGTGCTGTGGTTTGAGGTGTGAATAAATAATTACCAAAATGACTGGCTGTGGTGGGGAACGAGGAGCATGTACACGTTTTGCCTGAAAGTGGGAGCCTGAGTGTTAGCAGTGGTCCCCCCGCCGTCTGCCTGCCTTCCTGAGCGTGCCACATCTGCACGGGGGTGCCCCTTCCTGACCGGGGTGCCCTCTCTCGCCTTCCCTCCTGCTCCCTGTGCACCTTGCCAGGGTTTCCCTGGGCAGCTCTGGTGAAGGGCGTGCGTCACGCTATCCGGGCCCTCTCCACGCCTCAGTGGCCAGTTGCCTTTCCTTTCTTTCTCTTTCTATGATGCTCCTGTATTACCCCTGGATTCCTCTAACCCACATCATGTTGGATTTTAATTATGTGTTTATTGACTTCTCTCTTACTAGATTATGAGTAAATCCCTCCAAGGGAGGGTCTGTGTTTTGTTTATTTTTGGTCCCTGAATGTCCAGTGCAGGGTCCATGTGCATGCACATATACACACAAATCCATCAGATACACATGTATTCATAATAAGTTTGCTTTTTAAAAGGGTATTTTATATAAATAGAAATGGGAAACTATTATATTTGCAGACATGAACCAATGTATGCTATCAGTGCGGGTTTGAGCCCCAGCTTCAGGCTCAGTAAATCATAGGTCAGCAGAACAATGCCACCCATTTTTCTTGGGATATGTGGTTTTTTCTAGATTCTGTGGCTTACAGTGCTATCCAAAATTCCTTCCACTCCTCCTTCACCTCCTTTCTCAGCTCCCAGGATTTCTGTCTGTCTGGGGAAAACCCTCACCCTGTGTTTTTCCTCTGGTGTGAGAGCAGAGAACAGTCATCCACAAAGAAGAACACTTCTGTGGCCTAGTGTGTGGGGCTTCCCCACAGCCCAGCAGTGGACACCTGCTGTCGTGTCAGCTCCACAGGCCGGGGGGTCAGTCCCCAAGGCTGCCCCTCAGACTCCAGTTGCAAGTCCAGGCCTCAGGAATTTCTGACCGACTGGCTTCAGGTTGGGGTTCTCACAACCCCCTTGCTATGTTTGATTAATTTGCTGGGGGGTGCTCACAGAACTCAGGGAAACACATGTTTACATTTACCAGTTTGCTCCAAGGATATTGCAAAGGACACAGATGAAGGGCTGCGTGGCGCAGGGCATGGGGAATATGTGGAGTTCTGTGCCCTCCCTGGGCACCCCCCTCCAAGAGCCTCTGCATGTTCCGCCATCCAGAAGCTCCCTGAACCCTGTCCTCTTGGATTTTTATGGGCGCTTCTTGATGTCAGCTTTCTTCCCCGCTGGTGGGGATGGGGCCTTCTCTGAGGAGGATCGTATGAGCAACAGGAAAGGCTGGAGGAGAGAGATCTTTTGCCTGGCAGCTGAAAGGCGGACAGAAAGGACAGGAGAAGGTTGGGGAAGTTCTGTTTCCTGAGGCCTGACGCACCCGACCTTCTAACAGAAGACTGTAACAGGGCTGTGGGGTACACAAGCCAGGTGCCGTGGAGGAAAGCCTGTAGATAGATCCACATCACGGCACCACCACATCTCCCCGTGGTTCACAGGCCCTCCCCAAGCATCCCAGGGCCCTCTGCTGTGAAGGCGGCTCCCCCTGCCTCGCTACCTGGGCCCCCGCTCCCCTGTGCAGTGTGCTTATTTCAGTGCTGGTCTGACTTGCTCTTCGTGGTGGTAAGCTCCATGAAGGCAGGACCATGCTCAGGGAGTTTCCTGTCCTTCACTGCCCCAGGGATGTGGCAAATACTTAATCAGTGTTTGCCTATGGAGTGAACAGGTCCATGAATGGTCTTGGAAAATGATGTATCCCAGCACCATGGTGGTGGTCGTTCATACGTGTTCTCATGACTTCTTTGCTTTTCCTAATGGTGAGTTCGGTAGGCCAATTCATTTCTTGCTGAAAAGTGTGGTAAAGGCAAGTCTCCTAACTGGACCAAGACTACAGCCTGCAGAATGCGCAGGGCCTGGGCATGGGGAAGCACGGATGAGGAGCCTGCTGCTGATGCTGAGCAGGAGCCGTGGAGGGGTCTACACCACTCTGCTGACTCTGCGTGATGAGGATTCAAAATGCCATTCACGCAAAACAAATTTAGCAACTAAGAAGTAGAGCGGCACGCTGCTTTAGAAGCACTATGTGTTAGCAGGTATGGTACACACCTGACTGTGCTTCTGTGGCTGAGGAAGGGGAATGAGTCTTCTGTGTGTAAATCTTTCCACAAGCACCATCCTGGGTGTCCTGCCTGACCAGACTTGTGAGCCAGGGCCAGGTTGAAGCATGTGCCCAGGTGAAAATTATGCATTATTTATTCATGTGAGCAACTCTGCGCCTATTTTGAAACATTCACTGCTTTGTTTTGTTTGTTTTGTCTAATTGCATGAAAGATGTGGTAGGCAGAATAATGCCCCCCAACAAAAGGTGTCCACTTCTTAATCCCTGGAACCTGTGAATATGTTACCTTACTAGCAAAAGGGACTTTACAGATATGACTAAGGCTAAGGACCTTGAGTTGCAGAAATTATCCTGGACCATCCAGGCAGGCCTGGAGACATGAGTCCTCTAAAAACAGAGACTCTTTCCCAGCTGTGCTCAGAACCAGAGGTGACCACCAAAGAGAGATCAGAGCCATGCCATGTGAAAAGGACTTGACTTGCCATTGCTGGCTTTCCAGATGATGAAGGGGCCTCAAGCCAAGGAATGTGGGCAGCTTCTAGAAGACGGAAAAGGCAAACAAATATTCTCCCCTAGAGCTCTGGGAAGGAACACAGCTCTGCCACCTCCTTGATTTTCACCCAGTGAAATTAGTTTTGGATTCCCAACCTATAGAACTGTAAAGTAACAAATTTGTGTTTTAAGGCCAGGTGTGGTGGCTCACGCCTGTAATCTCAGCACTTTGGTTTTGGAAGGCCAAGGTGGGAGAATCATTTGAGGCCAGGAGTTCGAAACCAGCTTGGGCAACATAGTGAGACTCCATCTCTACACCAAAAAAAAAAAAAAAAAAAAAAAAGCCAGGCATGGTAGGTTATGCTTGTGGTGCCAGCTACTCTGGAGGCTGAGGCAGGAGGATCACTTGAGCCTAGGAGCTTGAGGTTACAGTGAGCTATGATTGTGCCACTGCACTCCAGCCTGGTAACAGACTGAGACTTAGTCTGAAAAAGAAAGAAAAATTAAAAAATAACATTTGGTGTTTTTTTTTCTTTTTGTTTTTGTTTTCCTGAGATGGAGTCTTACTCTGTCGCCCAGGCTGGAGTGCAGTGTGTGATCTCAGCTCACTGCAACCTCCACCTCCTGGATTCAAGCCATTCTCTTGCCTCAGTCTCCCAAGTAGCTGGAATTATAGGTGCCCGCAACCACGCCCGGCTCATTTTTGTATGTTTTGTAGAGATGGGGTTTCACCATGTTGGCCAGGCTGGTCTCAAACTCCTGGCCTCAGGTAATCTGCCCACCTCAGCCTCCCAAAGTGCTGGGATTACAGCTGTGAGCCACCGCACCCGGTCAAATTCGGTGTTTTAAGCCACTGAGTTTGTATAGCTTGTTATAGCAGCAATAGGGAAGAGATAACATATGGCTTTGTCTATAGAGAGATATTGCTTAAATAAAAAGAAGAAAACCCTTCCAGGTGTGCATTTTCTCAGGCAGTGCTTGCGCTTTAAGGAGCACGTGCAGGATATTTACATCAGCAGCAAGTATATGAATCGTAGCCTAGTCTCATCGTTAGAGGTGCATAAACTCAAGGTAAGCATACCCTAAGTTTCTGCTCAAGGTCATACCCTGGCTCCAGCCCTGTCACATGGTTAGTGTTCCACAGCCAGTGACTGAGCTGGAGCCAGGGCCACTGCCCCCACGTCGTCATGCCATGGTCATTGTCATTTCACTGCAGTTTCTCCAGCTTCCTTTTGAAGAGGAACACAAAGGAGAGGTGCTTTGCAAGGATACAGTATATTATAAGGATAGGGACATGTTTGAAACTAGTAGTTAATGAACATTATTTTCCTAAATTCGTAGCTTTTATTTTGTTTTTTTTAAGAGACAGGGCCTCACTCTCTTGCCCAGGCTCGAGTGCAGTGGCGCTATCACAATTCACTGCATCTTTGAACTTCTGGGCTCAAGGGATCCTTCTGTCTCAGCCTCCTGAGTAGCTGGAACTACAGGCACACGCCACCATGCCTGGCTAATTTTTGTGTTTTTTGTAGAGATGGGGTCTCACCGTTTTGCCCAGGCTGAGCTGGAACTCCGGGCACAAGCAGTCCTCCTGCCTCAGCCTCCCAAAGTGCTGGGATTACAGGCATGAGCCATGCACCCGTCCTTAACTGATAGTTTTAGAGCAGTCCATTAGAGTGGACCCATGTCATCTGACGAAGCCATGTGTCTGTTTTGTATTTTCTAAGAGATTTGGTGCTGAGTAAAGAAAAAGAAAATTCTTCATATCTGATGAGAAGGTAGTGCTGTTGAGAGAGACCAAAAAAGGACAATTAGTGATGAGGGTATTTAAGGCAGACAGTTCATACCTCTTGAGTTTTTGGAACATGTGTCTCTCTTTGGTAAAATATTTTGGGGATAATCCCTATTATATGTGTATTTAATTATTTTAATATTATATACATATATTATAAACTTCCTAAGATAAACACAAAATTATAGATTTTGCTGAAGAGCAAAATAAAAATAAAATTGTTCTCCCCTTTTCTTCCAACACCAAATGAGTCAGCCCACTGGGGTGTAGTGGGCAGCTCTGCCTGGAACTGCCTGCCATGCCGCCCTCTGTGTGCCTGGAACAGCCTGCCATGCTGCCGTCTGCATGGCCGGGGCCCTTCTGCAGCCCCCACTGCACCAACCTTTGTCCGCCTTTATTGGTGAACACAGTGCCCACCTCACCATGCTGGGGTGGCCTGGCTTGCTGTCTCCGAGTACCGTGGGAACTGAGGCGGGCTGGCCTTGTCTCCCCAGCGCCTGCTCACAGGAGGTGCCCCATGATGTCTGTCGTGCAGATGAATGTGTCCATGTGTGCTGGGCTAGTACAGAAGATTGGTAGGCAGGGGTCTTCGTGGCCAGGGCCTGAGGAAGACCGACAGCCTTGGGGACTGCATGGGTTTTGAGAGTCTGGGGGAGCCAGGGGGAAGTAGGAGGACATAGTAAACAGAGGTCAAGAAGAGCGAGGAAGACGTGGGGATAGGGACACGTACCTGACTGAGGAAAATGGATTCTAGGAACACAAACGTCATTGAAGAAGCAGAGTGTGTGTTACTGGTTGAGGGTGTCCTGGTCCTTGGCATCTTGAACAAATAATCAGACAAAACACACAAACAAAGCAAGGAAAGAATAAAGCAACAAAAGCAGAGATTTATTGAAAACGAAAGTACACTCCACAGGGTGGTAGCATGCCCTAGCAAGAGGCTCCTGAGCCCGGTTACAGAATTTTCTCCGCTTTAAAGACTCTCTAGCGGTTTCCCATTGGTTACTTGGTGTACACCGTATGTAAATTAACTAGTGGCCTTTGATCAGTCTGATTGGTTGCAGGAGGGGGCCAATCAGAGGCTGAAGCAAAGTTACAAAGTTACACCCTATGCAAATGTCTGATTGGTTGCAGAAAGTGACCAATCAGAGGCTAAAGTGAAGTTACAAAGTTATACTCCTATGCAAGACTTGGCCCCTGACCAGCCTGATTGGTTGTGGGAGGGGTCCAGTCAGAGGTACTTTGAATTTTTCATCTGCCACACAGAAAAAGTGGGAGGGGGCAGGGTTGCAAGGGAGTAGCCTCTGGTCCTTGTGTTACTTGGGTATGGAAAGTTGGGGTTTTCCTTTTGATTTAGTTCTAGGAAGTCGGTGTGAATCGGCCTTAGGTTCCCTTCCTCCAGATCCTATTCTCCTGCCTCATGGGGTCACTGCTTGCCTGGGTGGATGAGCTGGAGCTTCATTCTGTGAAAGCAGTGGGCTGGCTTCAGATCCCGTGACAGCTGCAAGCACAGCAGAACCAAGGCAGGCACTTGTGGAGTTCTTCACTGTCCTCAAAAAAGCAGGTGGTGTTGTCAACTGTGGTTACACTGGACAGAAAGAACACTGTTACCAGGGGCCCGGTGTGCAACAGTTCTGACTAGGGCCGTGGGAGTAAGGCCGGGAAGCAAGGGGTCCATGCAGGCACTCTGAGCTGAGATGAGCAGGCTGACCGCTAGACTGGGGGCCACAGGGGGACGGGCCAGGGATGCATCCAGGTGTCAAGCCAGGGTGCATGGTAATGTGACTCTCTAGACCACACAGCCAGGTAGGGGGCTGGTTTTCAGGATGAGATACCAACTTTGGTCTAAGAGAGGTGACTTCTACATAGGGCTGTGAGACAGGCACTGTTCAATAAGCAGTTGGAACTAATTTTTTTGGATTTTAATGATTCCAAAAAAGAAATCTGGGAGCTACAGAATTAGCATTTATCTTCTTCCCTTAACTGATACAAATTCTTCTATGCCAAGCCTTGAAGTGCGCCCAAGAAAGGCGTATATCAATGCAGAAGGTGGGAGTCCAGGAGGCCAGTGTGGGCTCAGTCACGGTGGCTGTCACGGGCGGAGCAGGGACAGCAAGGATGTCTCCCAGAAATGCAGTGAGCCCGAGCAGAGCCCCGCCTGGGAGCTTTTCTACAACAACGTAGCCAGAGAGGTTCAGCCTTTCCAGTGGGGGGCAGCTCGCGTCCTAGACTCGGTGAGGATAGTATACTCTCATGCGGAGATGTTCCTGGAAGCCTCACACACCTGTGGCCATGCTGTGGTGGCCTTTGCAGGGCTCTCTAGGGCAAGCTGAAGGCAGATCCCGACTGCCAGGGGCAGCAGCCAGGGATGGCTTACAGGGCAAGCAGAGCATTTTCCTACCTGTGGTCCCGCTGGGGGGCCCGAGACCAAGAATCTCCACGAAACAATCGGTGAGCCCTGAAGATGCCACACGGGGTTTCTAGAATCACACATGATGTGTGTGCACCTAGGGAATGGGAGCTCTTCCTGGGTGTGGCCGTGTCCCCCCTGGACTCCTAAAGGTTGGCCGTATGGGATGGGTGACAACCAACTGCCAGGCTCCCTCCCTCTCCCCCAGTTCTCCTTTTCTCTATTCCCTTCCTGTACCTCTTTTGGAGGCCATGCTGCCTGCCCACCCGCCTCCCTGGAGCTGTGCAGCCCCCTGAGCCTGGGGTTCAGAAGAGCAAACCCACCAGCATCCCAGGGCACCTGCCTGACGAAGGGAACAGGATGCCTTCTCTGCATTCCCTTCGTTGCCCTAAATTAACACTATAGCTCCATTCTGTTATTTTTGTGCTCAAACAGGCTTAAAAACAGTTGTTAACACATATTCTCATCTCCCAAATTGTCATTTTTTTGAGATGGCAAGGAATACATCACGCCTTTGGATGGCTTTAATTTACATCATCTAGTGTTCACCTCATTCACACGATTCTGATACTTATTTCTAATTCTGAGTAACTAACGGCAGGTGACAGGGCAGTCACCGAACAGCGTATAGTACCTTGGGGCTTCACAGAAAGAGCCCTGCATGAGGACCTGTCTGTCACCCACACTTCAGGCCAGCTTGACAGCCACCCCCGCCTTTAGGGAGCTGCAGCAGCTAAGAAACATGTACTGCAGAATAAGAGAAAAGGACCCAAGATTGCTTTTTAAAAATGTGTTTCTTAACTTGTTCTTTGGCATAATTTCTGCATTAATGGATAGTACTTCTCAGCCTTTCATGAAATTTCTGCCTCTTATATGTGGAGAAAACAGAGGCTGTTTTAAATTATAAAGGAAAGCTTTAATCTAGTCCAAGAAACTGGGGGAAATAGACTTCTTTTCTCGCTTTCAGCCCCATTTCCCTACCTAATGTTAAATATGGCTATTTCTCCCAATTTAGAGGGTTTTCTTTGTAGAATATGAATGAGCTATTTACTGGGTAACAAAAAGACAAGCCTTTCAAGTACAAATGGAGCTTTGGAGATCTCTCAATTTGAAAGACTAATCTCTGCATAAACACAACTGTTTCTCCATATTGCTGGGAACACTCCATCTATCTGTTTGGCCACATTTTCTATTATGGTTTTTATAAAATGAAACGATGGCTAATAGCTCAGCAGAGAAGTATTTGGGCACAGTAGCAATAGGGATGTGTTTACATTGCTTTAAACTGTGTTGTGAGCAAAGAATAGTAATTTTCTATAGAAATTGCTCTAATCTGATCAGTAGAATTAGGCATTGCATATTTTCATTTCTGTACCTTTATCGGAGCTTATGTCAACTAATAATCTCATTTAGATACTTGGGTTTTTCATATTAAATATCTGATTATACCTGCTATATCTTTCAGCCTCAAAACTCTTAGATCAGGTCTTCCCTTTTCTTTACACAAGTGGATAGCAGATGTGACAATACCACTGTCTGCCACAGGGAATAATTTGAGGGGCCACCGTGTGTCTAGAACCTTCCACAGGGAAGTGCACCTGAATGTGGAAAGATGGTGCCATTGCTCTTAGAAATGCCCTTTAGGGCTGACAGAGCCTGACTTTTTTTTTTTTTTCCACATCGCTGTAGATGGGGCTTTTGAAACCCTCCTTCCCTTCAGCCCCCACCCCCACCCCCACCCCCACCCCAAGGTTTTAGGACAAAATGGGATGAGTGAATTCATGGCTTGACAGACTGAACAGAAAAATGAGGCTCCGTGCTCCATATTCATGTGCATCTGCCCCTCATGGTGACATGCTAATTGGTTGGCCGGTGCACAAGACAAGGAAGTGCAGGTTTCCTGTTGCTCACACAGTGCTTCCTGTCTGCTGTGGCAGGAGCCGGGAGGAAGGGAGCGAGCCAAGAGGGGTGCTGCCCACCGGAAACGATGGCGCGAGGCCGCAGAGCTAAATGGGGGCCTCTCCAGGGAGTGCTCTGTTCACGGCTCCATCGCTGTTAATAAGTATCTTGTGATTTCGGAATTTAAATGAGGTTGTGTTTAACCTGCATAACATCTGGCTTTTAAAATCTGACTTTATTTTCCTTTTATTTCTGTGCATCGGCTCAGGCACACTTAGTGGTTGCTTAGGTGTTGAAGTCAGGTTACCAAACAGCACGCCCTCTCTTTATTCTCAGGCTGCGTATTTCATTGATTCTGAAGGTCAGATGGCTGTGTTCAAGTTCTGTTAGTATATTGGTGTCAGAAATGAAAAGATGATGTAACCCTTTATAACTTCTTAAAGGCTCATATCATGTCAGGAAATTAACCTGTAGGAGTTATGGACAAATGCCCATCCTGATGATTTTCAGCCATGAAAATGAGTAAAGGGGAGATGGGCATGCGAAAGGCTGCATGTGTTGAGCATTTGATTTTGGAGGAGGATGCATTTGTTGTTTGATGGAGTCTACGACCTTGCCCTCATTCCAAAGGGCAGCCTTTGGCCCTGGGCATGCCCTCATTGGCTCACAACACCTACAAACCATACAACATTTGGCATCAGGGTTGTATCTGTTGGTGGAGGACACAACGCCAAAAGGAAATGGGATTTCCTGGTTAGGCCTGCGGCTTGGCAGATGATTGTTATGGGAAAGACACTGAGTCTGTTTAGGCTATTTCTTCCTCTTTACTAAAAGTGTTCCTATTTTGAAAGCAATGCTGAGTTGTGGACACGTGTATAAACCGTAATGCTGTAAGTTAGGCCTCTCTTGTCTAGAATCTCAGCCTCTTCATACTCTCTCCCCCTTTTTTGCCATATTATTTTCCTTATCACTAACTATATATTTTACCTGTCTCACTTACTATCTGTCTCTCCTCTCAGAGTGTTACTCCAGGAGGGCAGAGATAACTGTTTAGTCCAGGCTGTGCCTTCAGTGCTCAAAATAATGCCTGGGTGCAAAATAAATATATCTTGAATGAAATAATGAAGTAATCTTTAAAATGGTGCTCCGAGCATAATTTTCATATAGTAACACATAGTTTGCAATTAGTTGTCTCTTTCAGGGATAATGGAATTGTTCAACATAAGAAAATCAGGCCTGGGCACGGTGGCTCAGGCCTGTAATCCCAGCACTTTGGGAGGCTGAGGTGGGAAGATCACTTGAACCCAGGAGTTCAAGACTAACCTGGGCAACATGGCAAAAGCCTGTTTCTACAAAAAATACAAAATTAGCTGGGGGTGGTGGCGGGTCCCTTTGGTCCCAGCTACTTGGGAGGCTGAGGTGGGAGGATCACCTGAGCCTAAGAGGTTGAGGCTGCAGTGAGCTGTGATCATGCCAGTGCACTCCAGCCTGGGTCACAGAGTGAGACCTTGTTTCACCAAAAAAAAAAAAAAAAAAAAAGGAAAGTCAAACACTATAATATACCACATTTATAGAATGAAAGAAAAAAAATGAGATCTTCTCAATAGACACAGAAAAGGCATTTGACAAACTCTTAACCTTCTTTGATTATAAAAACACACAAAAACCTAGAAATAGAAGGAACTTCTTCAACAAGATAAAAGGCATGTCCTCGTCCGGCTGGGTGCCTCTAACAAAATACCATATACGAGGTGGCCTGTAAACAACAGAGGTTTATTTCTCATTGTTCTGGAGGTCGGAAGTCTGAGATCGGGGCACCACCAGATTCTGTGTCTGGTGGGGGCCTGTTTCCTGGTTCATAGATGGAACATTCTTGTTATATCTTCACATGGTGGAAGGGGCCAGCCAGCTCTCTGGGATCTCTTTTATAAGGACACTAATCCCATTTATGAGGGCTCTGCCCTCATGACCTAATCACCTCCTGAAGGCTCCACTTCCTAATATCCTCACATTGGTAATTAGGTTTCAACATGTGAGTTGTAGTGGGGCACAAACATTCAGTCTATAGCAGGGTATTTATGAAAAACCTACTAACACCATACTCAGTGGTGAAAGCTTTAACCCCTAAGACAAGGAACAAGAGAGGATACCCACTTTTACCAATGCTGTTCAACATTGTACTCCAGGTTCTAGCCAGAGCAACTAGACAAGAAAAAGAAATAAAAGGCATCCAATTGCAAAGAAAAGAATGAAAACTATCCCTGTTCAAAAATGACATGATCTTATGTATAGAATATCTCCGAGATGCCACAAGAAAGCTACTAGAACAAATAGATGAATTCAGCAGAATTGCTGGGAACAACATCAACATGCAAAAATCAAGTGTGTTTCTATACATGTGCCATGAACAATCTGAAAAGGAAATTAACAAAGTCATTTCATTTAAATTAGCTCTAAAAGAATAAAATACCTAGAAGTAAATTTAACCCAGGAAGAAAGATTTGTACACTGAAAACAATACAAAATATTGCTGAAAGAAATTAAAGAATACCTAATTAAATGGAAAGACGTTCCATATTCATGGGTCAGAAGACTTAGTATAGCTAACACATAAATACTACCTAAAGCCATCTACAGATGCAATACAATCCCTATCAAAATTCTAACAGCCTTTCACTTTTGCAAAAGCTGATCTTAAGATTCATATAGAATTTCAAGGCACACCTTACAGCCAACACACTCTTGAGAAAGAACAAAGTCAGAGGACTCACACTTCCCAGTTTCAAAATTTACAAAAGTACTGTAATCAACACGGTGTGGCGTGGACTTCAGGATAGATGCATAGACCTATGAAGAGAACTGAGAGTCCGGACATCCACACAGCTATGGCCGGATGATTGGATGATTTTTGATAAGGGCTCCAAGTACATTTAATGGGAAAGAATAGTCTTTTCAACAAATGATGCTGGGGCAACTGGGTTTCTGCATCAAAAGAAGGGAGTTGGACCCTATCTCATATCAGGTACAAAAATTAGCTTGAAATGTATCAGCGACTTACATTTAAGAGCCAAGAGCATAAAATTCTTAGGAGAAAACATAGGGGTAAGTTTTCATGATGTTGGATATGGCAGTGGATTCTTAGCTATAACACCCAAAGTATGAACAACAAAAGAAAAAAAAACAGATAAATTTGACTTTATCAAAATGAAAGACTTGTGTGCATCCAAAGACATTATTAAGAGAGTAAAAAGACATCCTACAAAATGGGAGAAAATATTTGCAAGTCATTTATCTGATGAAGGCTTATTATTCAGAATATATAAAGGACTGCAAATCAAAACCCCAATGAGATACCATCCCACACCAGTCAGAATGGTGATCATTAAAAAGTCAGGAAACAACAGGTGCTGGAGAGGATGTGGAGAAATAGGAACACTTTTACACTGTTGGTGGGACTGTAAACTAGTTCAACCATTGTGGAAGTCAGTGTGGTGATTCCTCAAGGATCTAGAACTAGAAATACCATTTGACCCAGCAATCCCATTACTGGGTGTATACCCAAAGGAATATAAATCATGCTGCTATAAAGACACATGCACACGTATGTTTATTGCGGCACTATTCACAATAGCAAAGACTTAGAACCAACCCAAATGTCCAACAACGATAGACTGGATTAAGAAAATGTGGCACATATACACCATGGAATACTATGCAGCCATAAAAAATGATGAGTTCATGTCCTTTGTAGGGACATGGATGAAGCTGGAAACCATCATTCTCAGCAAACTATTGCAAGGACAAAAAACCAAACACTGCATGTTCTCACTCATAGGTGGGAATTGAATAATGAGAAGACATGGACACAGGAAGGGGAACATCACACACCGGGGCCTGTTGTGGGGTGGGGGGAGGGGAGAGGGATAGCATTAGGAGATATACCTAATGTTAAATGACGAGTTAATGGGTGCAGCACACCAACATGGCACGTGTATACATATGTAACTAACCTGCACATTGTGCACATGTACCCTAAAACTTAAAGTGTAATAATAATAAAGAACTACTAAAAAACTCAACAACAAAAGGACAAATAACCAAACACAAAAATGGGCAAAGGGCTTAAATAGACATTTATCCAAAGAAGATATGCAATGACCAATAAACAAATGAAAACATACCAAGTATTCTTAGTTATTTGAGAAAGGAAAATCAAAACCACAATGAGATACCACTTCACACCTACCAGAGGGGTTATGATTTTAAAAATCAGAAAATAACAAGCATTGGCAAAGATGTGGAGAAATTGGAACCCCTTTTTATTACTGATAGGAGTTTACAACGATGCAGCTACTATGGAAAACAGTTTGATGGTTTCTCTACAAGTTAAACATACAATTACCATATGATGCAACAATTCCACTCCCAGGTGTACAACCAAAATAATTGAAAACAAGGACCGGAACAGATATTTGTACCTGCTGTTCATTACAGCATTATTCACAATGGCCAGAGGGTGGAAATAACTTACAAGTCTATCAACTGATGCAGAGATTAAAAATGTGGTATATACACGTGATGAAATATTACTCAGCCATAAAAAGGAATGAAGTTTGGATGAACCTTGGAAAACATTATGCTAAGTGGAATAAGCCAGTGACTAAAATATAAGATATGACAAATATATGATACTGCTTATATGAAATATCTAGCATACACAAGCTCAGAGAGACAGGAAGTGGATTAGAGGTTACCAGGAGCTTGGAGGAGGGAAGAATTGAGACTTTACTGCTTGATGGTTACAGAGTTTTGTGTTCAGGGAAGAGATTTGGAAATGGATGGTGGTGACAGTTGCACAACAGTGCAAATGTTAGTAACACCACTGAATTGTGTCTCAGTTACTGGGAGGCTGAAGAGGGAGGATTCTTTGAGCCAGGGATTTGGAGGCTGGCCTGGGCAACATAGTGAGACTCCATCTCTAAAAATAAATCTAATAATGATTAAAGTGGCAACATTTGTTATATATATTTTACTACAATAAAAAGTTAGAAAAAATCGTGGGACTATTTGGAGTGCAATTAACAACATTGAGTTTTATTTCTCCTTCTCCAGACTAACATCTAACAGGTCTGTGGATCAGAAACGATGGTGGAGCAGTTGCCCTCTGACATAGCGATAGACCGTGTGGAAATGGTATTCAGTAAGCCCTTGACGTCCAAAGGGGTGCACATGCAGACCTTTGCAAATCTCCAATAGAGGGCTGCAGAAATGTTTGTAGAGTCTCTTGACTTTCTTCAGACTCATATTTTCATAGAGAAATAAGTGTTTCCTGCGTATTTTCTCACCTGCAAGTTTAATCTCTCATGAATGGTTGTGTTTCATGAGGAAATAAAGTTTTCAGCACTTTGGAAGTGTGTATAAGGATGGTTAGAAAATCATACTGTCAGGTTGAGATGTGGATTCTCATCCTTCCGCCGGCACCTCACCAACCCAGCGCTTGGCCACCATCCTTGCAGCACGTAATTCATGTCTGCCACAGCAAAATAGCCAATGTCCTGGAGCCCTGAGCCCTGTGAGATGTGTAGGAAGTCACCCTGCCCCTGTCTGGCATCTGGTATGAGCTCTAGGCATGTTTGTTGATTGAGTTAGTGAGTCAGTCACTGTCAGTCAGAGGCACATGCTGGGATGTGTTGCGGGAAGTGGATCGCTGACCCTCTGATCATGGCACTCCCGCCTTCCTGCTCTGGTATGGGCCTGGATGAGGGTGCAAGGGTGTCTGCTGGGGTCAGTTCTGCTTCCCCAGATCCCAGCCACCCTCCTCAGCCACACACAGCACTGACCTCACTCCCCATGCGCTGCCCTGCTCTCAACTTCCACTTCTCCCCAGTGTCTTGGGCAAGCAGAGTGCCCACAAAGACCCCTGTTAGGACGCATGCCTAACAGGGGTCTTTGTGGCCCTGGTAACCGCCCTCTCCCTCTCCACCGGCCACTGCAGCTGCATTCACCTCTCCACGCCCAGGCTGCCCTGGTGAAAAGAAGCTCGTTTGTAGACAAAGTGTGGGAGTGTCTTTACTGTGGGTGAAAGAGCAAACTTGGGGATCTCTTTGCAAAGTGCTGGAGATGGTTAATGATGTCATAATTAGTAGGCAGCAGTCAAAGTGTTATGACATCATTAACCAGTGATTGTTGTACTCCGTGGCCTTTCTAACTGGCTTGTTGTGATTGGGCCCCAAGGCTGCCTGGCCCTCCGTGAGACCATGTCTGAATAGATACCTGAGAGTTAGACCCATGTGCTGGGTCTGGGTGAGGCTGTGTGTAGATCACAGCAGCGTGAGCACTGGCTGTACCTTTGCCCTGTCCTGCTGCTCTTCCTGTCTGCTGTGTCAGGACACTGAGCAGAAGTGGCGGTGGAATGCACACAGCACAGCGTGTCACAGTGCGCATGGGCTCCCCACTGGAAGGGATGTAGCATTGTTTTTCTTTCGTAATGGAGAGAAGAGGGGAAGAAAAGGCCCAGGCACTGGTTCTCCAACTCTTGTACATCCGGTCACTGTCCTGAGATTCAGAAGGTCTGGGATGTTCTGAGAATTTGCATTTCTGACAAGTTTGCAGAGAGTAATGCTGATGCTGCTGGTTCAGGGACCCACTCGGAGAGTCAGTGGCCTGGAGCACTGGAGGGCTCCGTGGAGCTGGGGAGGGTGGAGGGATGACGGCCTCGGGATGGCACAAGGAGGTGCCGGGTGAAGAGGAGGTGCCGGAGGCAGGATGGAGCAGCTCACAGTGGTACCTGGGATGGCCCCGTGGCTTCTGCCAAGCCAAATTCTCCTGTTTCATAAGAATTGCTCACTGGTGAGACTCCATTTTTCTTGAAGAACAGTGTTGTTTGTTTTATTTTATTTTCTTTCAGGCATATATAGAATCTTTGGCACTATAAAAAGCATTTACCGCATAATTAATATCTAATTGTTCCCAGAGAAGACACAATCTTATAAGGGGAAGTCATGGGAAGAAGGAAGCTCTGGTCATAAAAACACGATTTCCACCTTCTGTGCAGAGAAACTGCACTCTTAATTGTAGGCAGAAGGGTTTCGTTTGGGTGAATTCATCTTCACCACTGGAAGACGCCGCCCACCTCCCAGCCAACCCCCTCCCCAGACTGAGGGTGGACGGGCCTGGCCGTCAGGGAAGGCCTCGCATTGTGCCATCCAGCCGGGGCTTGGCCACGGCCAGTCTGAGGCAGTGTGGGCTCCTGCGCCTGTTGTCTTTGAAGTCCCTGCAACCAGATCAGCTCTCTGCCCTCTGAGATCCCAGGGCTGTCGAGCTCATTGAAGCCTGCAAATGGGACAGCACTGGCCTTCCTCCTTTCCATTCAGCCACTGGACGGGGCTGGCCCACGAGCCAGCAGATAAAAGAAGTCATTTAAGCTTCGATTTCAGATAAAAGACTTGAGGTTCATGAAATGTTCCAGCATAACAGTGCAGCTTCTGTTCTGTGCTGCAAAACACATTAGAATACAAACAAAGGGGCTGCTCCGTGGAGCCTGCAGGATCCCGACCCTGTCCAGGCTGGGTGCCAGGTCTGAGGGTTTGGGCGTCCTCTCAGCCAATGAGAAATCCACCTGGCGGCCTCCTCTGTCCTGTTCACCCGCCCACTCCCATCCACTCTGTCTTCTTACCTTAATTTGCACCTACTTGGCCTTAATGTTGGCAGAAAGGTTACAGAGAGACAGTTTAAGGTCAAGTGCAATAAAATGATTTCATTTACACATCACAGAGGTCCCTGGTTAATACACTGCAGAATGTTCTATTCTCGTGAATAATCTTGCTTCACAAACATACTCCTTGTTTGTTTTCACTGGGTAGAAAGGGACAGATTTCATAGTTAACAGGGAGCACATCTGAGCAAACACGTACCTCTTTTTCTTGAGTAATGTGTAGAGAACATTTTGTGGTAGTGTTTATGTCTGTCTTTTGCAAACATTAGAAGATAGTGTTAATTCTTTACTCATCATCTCAGTATGTCATTATCATTCTCTGAACAGCATTTGTTTGTAGAAGTCAACATTAATTAATCTTCTCAACTGAAATGAAAATACTTTATGGGAATACACTGAGAACCCCCCGCCCCCGCCTGCCAGCACATCAGATGGATTGAAGCATTTGAAGGCAGAATATAGTTCACAGAAAAAGCAAACCTAATTATAACCTAAAGATCATACATCAGGTGAGTTATGTTCATTTCAAAACAGAGACATTAAAAATGTGTCTTCTTCTTGCCCAGGCAAAAATCCCACAAGGGAAAGAAAGAGCACGTGGCCTGGATTCTTCATCCCATCTCCAGCTTCTCTAGTTGTTTATTGTAGGCATTTATCCCATAGTCTAGGTGTTTCTGCATGAAAATCATATCACAGCCAGACAGATTCAAAAGCCTAGTGGGGGTTGGGCACTGTTTCTCATGCCTGTAATCCCAGCACTTTGGGAAGCTGAGGCAGGATGATAGCTTAAGGCCAGGAGTTTGAGTCTCTACAAAAAGTAAAAATTAGCTGGGTGTAGTGATGCATCTGTAGTAGTCCCAGCTACTCAGGAGGCTGAGGTGGGAGGCTTGCTTGAGCCCAGTTGGAGGCTGCAGTGAGCTATGATTGTGTCACTACACTCCAGTCTGGGCAGCACAGTAAGATCCCATCTCTAAATAAATAAATAAATAAATATATATATAGATATAACATTTACATGTTATATATATATAGATATAACATTTACATGTTATATATATATAGATAAAACATTTACATGTTATATATATTTATAATATACATATTATACAGGGGCGGGGCTTATACACCAGATCCAAATTCAAACACTTTCTTTTTGAGAGACGCAACCTCAGGCCCCAAAGTGAAGTTCCTGAGAGCCTGTGGCATTTGTCTCTGATCCAGGAACCACCTTAACCCCAGACAAATAGGACCCATGCTCTTGCTGATGTGGTTTGGCTCTGTGTCCCACCAGATCTGTTGCTGAATTGTAATCCTCAGCATTGAAAGTGGAGTCTGGTAGGAGGTGGTTGGACCATGGGGGTGGTTTCTTGTGAATGACTTAGCACCATCTGTTTGGTGCTGTTGTCGTGGTAGTGAGTTCTCATGAGGTTCGGTTGTTTGAAAGTGTGCAGAACCCACCTCGTGCTCTCTTTCTCCTGCATTAGCCATTAAGATGTGCCTGCTCCCCCTTTGCCTTCGCCGTGATTGGAAGCTTCCTGAGGCTTCCCCAGAGGCAGAAGCCACTGTGCTTCCTGTACAGGCCCCTGCAGAACTGTGAGCCAGTTAAACCTCTTTTTTAATATAAATTACCCAGTCTCAGGTATTTTTGATAGCAGTGTAAGAACAGACTAATACAGCTGCTAAGCCATGAGGAATCCTCAACCAGCCCAGCCCCTGCAGCCCTTGGGCTGCACATTTCCTAGGTCAGCCTGCAAAAACCCTGAGTCAGACATATCCATCCCAACCTCAGGAGTTAGACACGTGTCAGATTCAAATGGAAGCAACATTGGGAGGCGGCTTCCAGCCCACTGAGTGCAGATCCAAGCCATTGCTCCCTCCATGCAGGACAGAAAGTGATGATGTGGCCAGTGCAGCGGTCCTGATACCCCAGCGAGGACTTCGGGGCCAGGTGGGTCTTGCTCCCTTCCTCCTGGACCCAGAGGATGGTCTGCAGGGGAGCAGAGGAACTGGGATGGAAGTGAAGCCAGTGCCTGGCCAGAGGGAGAGGGGCCACAGGTGCAGATCATGAGAGTGTCTGGAGACTCCAGAAGTAGAGTTGATTCTACCCCACACCCACCTGGCACCTTGTCTCAAAGACAACAACAACAAACAACAAAAAGGTCTTTGTCTCCCGAGGTTAGGATGGCTATGTCTGACTCGGGGTTTTTGGGTGGCAGTTAGAGAGGACTCAGGCTGACCCAGGAAATGTGCGGCCCAGGGGCTACAGGTGCTGGGGTTGGTGGAGGATTCCTCATGGTTTAGCATGAGCTGAGTCCTGCTTATCTGGGGTTAAGATGGTTTATGGGTCATAGACAAATGCCATGGGCTCCCAGGAGCCACAGTTTGGGGCCTGAGGGTGCTTGCCCTGGGTCTGGGGTGGCTCCTCTTGATTGCTGGGAAGCACCCAAAGAAGCCTTAGTCACATCCAGTGTTGACGTGACTCCAGAGGGAAGTGGAGCAGACAGGAGCCTCAAGGGTGCAAACATTAAGTTTGCTGTTTTCAGTCTGTGCTTGGCACTTTCTTCACTAGATCTTTTTCACTTAGGTTAAACAATTCTTTCTCCCAGTATGAGGAATGCCAGATTCACAGTGGTGGCTCTGTTTTTTGTTTTGTTTTAAGAGATGTCTCACTCTGTGGCCCGGAGACAACAGGATCCCTGGAGCCCAGGAGCTCAAGGCTGGTTCACTGCAGCTTTGATCTCCTAGGCTCCAGGAATCCTTGTGGCTCAGCCTCCAGAGTAGCTGGGACTCTGGTGCTCGCCGCCACACCTGGCTGATTTTTTTTTTTTTTCTAAAGACAGGTTCTTGCTATGTTGGCCAGGCTGGTCTTAAGCAATCCTCCTGCCTCAGCCTCCTAAAGTGCTGGGATTACCGGCATGAGCCACTGGGCCCTGCCTGGCTGTTCTGTTTTGTATCAATTAATGCAGTGTGTTTTGTGGCCAATGTCCTGGGGGCCTGTGTAGCTTATGGTGCACACGGACTCCCATTACCCTAAAACACAAGAAATCTTGTGAACAGCCAACAAGACCTGGCCTCTTCCCTCCAGAATTCACAGCCTCATCAGGTGTACATATGAAACAGCTAGCTCACAATAAGCAGCCGTGCATGACTACATGCTCAACTGTTTGGTGCAGATAATAAAAGACACAGTCATCAAAGGAGTCAAGGACAATGGTGTAGAAAGGTGGAGTATGACTGTGCTTCTGACTCTAAGGAAGAAGAAAGGACATTGCAGAGGAACGAAAGAATTTGAGCAAAGGGATGGAGGAGGAAATGGAAATGGTCTGGTCACAGATGCCCAGGAGATCGGCCTCATTGGAACAGGGTGTTTGTCAGGGGAACAGGAGGTCAGCCTCATTAGAATGGGGTGTTTGTCAGGGGAATCTGAGATATAGTTTGGATTAATCCGGGGGGACCAGACTGAAGGGTCTGTAAATCTGTAACAGATTTAAAACTTGGTATGTTGGCACATGGATGCTTTAAGTGCCTGTGGCTTCCTTATGGAAGGGGCTCTGCTTTGTGGGTGAGAGGTGGCAAAGTCACATTCAGGGGTCACATCTGGTCCAGACGCATGTTTAACTTGGTGTGTACACCTCACTGTTTTAAAAATGAAGTCCTCAGTGTTTAAAAATTATAAATAAATTGCCAACATTAAGACTAAATTAGGAGACTTCATGTTAAAAATCCAGCCTGGTCCGGTGGCTCACATCTATAATCCCAGCACTTTGGGAGGCTGAGGCAGGAGGATCGCTTGAGTCCAGGAGTTTGAGACCAGCGTGGGCAATGTAGCAAGACCCCACCTCTAAAAAAAAATTAAGAATTAGCCTGGCATGGTGGTGTGCACCTGTAGTTCCAGCTGCTCAGGAGGCTGAGGTGGGAGGATCCCTTGAGCCCAGGAGATCTAGGCGGCAGTGAGCTATGATTACACCACTGTACTCCAGCCTGGGCAACAGAGCAAGACCCTGTCTCAAAAAAAAAAAATCAAGTCATATTTCTTGCAAAAAATGGGAAGATGCAGTAGCAGGTGGGCCACGTGTCCCCTGTCCCTAGGCCCTCTCTGTCTCCTCCACATAGAGGCCAAGAGCCTCTGCAGGATCTTGAGGCCCATGATGTCGTTTGCTCACAGCCCAGCCCACTTCACTCACTGTGGGACCTGCTTGGTGCCTGGTGAGGACTGTTCCTGCCCCTAGATGTGGTCTCCAGCAGATATTTGCTTCAGCCTATATTTTTGGACAAAGGAATGGAGTGACATGGATAATATTTAAATTGGAATGGACTATGCCTTTTATCTGAAAAAGTTCTCTAATTATATTTTTCTTATGCTTTTTGATGTCTCAAGAAAACTCACTAAGATCCGTTTATACAAACATGTTTGAATTTGACCTCACAATGGACTAGGCTTTGTAGGAGACTGAACTCATGGTAATGAATATTAGTAATTTTGGTGGAATTTTTCTGTGGTAAAGAATGAAACAAGGATTACCAGGAGGATTGGGCCCTAATTTTCCCCAGAGGGGTCCTTCTTTTAGGCCTCACTTTATCTTCTAGCAAGACAGCTGTGGTGTTAGACTTCTGCTCCTTGGCTAAGAAAAGCTGGGGCCCCGACCTTCCTGGGCATGGGCGTTTGTTGATGGAACCATGGTCAGAAGAACAAGGAAGGAGGTCCATGAGGTGGGAAATGCACGCTCACCCGAGAAAGCATCCAGCAGCAGGTCCTCTGTGGCCACCCAGCTGCCTCCATGACCCATGAGAAACAGTAGCAGATGCTTCTAGAAGAGCCTTCCCACCTGCCTCTATCAGGCGGGATACTTGTCATGCATTTCTCTTCAGTACTGGCAGAAGCCCAAGCAGAGAAAACCTGACTCTGTGCAGGCAGCATGGCTTGGATGTTGATCTTTGGAAACAAAGAGGAGGCTTTCAAAGGCTGAGGGGAGAGCTCAGGTCATGGGATTATGGAAAGGCAATTAGAGGTGTTTTCTAGACCAAGCCCCTCTTTTCATAGCTGAGAAAACTACAGTTTGGAGAGCAAAGAAGTGAGCCCAGGGGATATCTAAGTGCTTATGTGACCCCGCACCTCTCGCTCCTTTTGATGAGCCATGTTCGCATTTTGGAAGGAGAAAGGGGGTGCAGAAGAGGCGTCTGATGCAGGCCCTGCTGACAGGCAGTCAAGGGCATCCCTCAAGTCGGTGTAGTCAAGGGCCAGAGCTGCAGGAAAAATCCAGCAGGCACATCTCACTGGTTGGGGGAAACTGGCGGCTTTTCCGTGGTCCCGGGCTCGGATAATGCATCTCAGATCAACGAAGGATACCAAAGGCAGGTGCTTTTTACTCATCTGCTCCCACTGACTCCTTCGTCCCCCTCCTTCCTGCTTCGGACCTACTTCTGATACAGTGAGGGAGAAAGACAAGAGTGGCAAGACAGTGTATTTTCTCTGGAACATAGTCCATCCTCCCCTCCTCACGGTCTCTGCCTGAGCTCAGAGCCCCATCTGCTTTCCCCCAGACCCTCTTGACTCGGGGTTGTCTGAGACCCTGCAGCATTGGCATCACCTGGGGCTTGTTGGACATGCTGACTCTTGGATTCCACCCAGGCCTGCTGTAGCGTATCTTCTACTGTAACGGAATTGCCAGGTGATGAATATACACATCCAGGTTTTGGTGTGCTGCCCTAGAAAGTCAGGATTAACAGCTGGTATTTTCCCGTTGTCCCAAGCACCTATTCTCCTTTAATCCATTCTGAACATCAACTGGGTTCTAGTTTGAAAACAAAATTCAGCTATGTCTGTTCTTTGCCTAAAATCCTTGCTTGGCTTCACATTGCTTTTTTCCTATATATCAACAATAAACAAGTGGAATTTGAAATTTAAAGCACAAAACCATTTATAATAGCATGCAAAAAATTAAATACTTAGGTAAATCTAACAAAATATGCATGAGATTTATATGAGGAAAACAACAAAACTGATTAAAGAAGTCAAAGAAGTCAATGGAGAAATATTCCAAGTTCATGGATAGGAAGACTTAATATAGTCAAGATGCCGGTTCTTCCCAAATTCATAAATGGATTCAATGCACTCCTCATAAAAATCCCAGTGAGTTGTTTTTTGGATACGGACAAACTGATTCTAAAGTTTATATGGAAAGGGAGAATGCCTGGAGTAGCCAACACAGTACTGAAGGGCAAGAGCAAAGGAGGAGAAATGACGCTGCCTGCCTTAAAGACTTACCATAAAGCTACAGGCATCAAGATAGGTTGGCAAAAGAACAGACAGATGGATCAGTCGACAGAGCAGACAGCCCAGAAGCAGATCCACATAAAAATATGGCCTACGAATCTTGACAAAGAAGTAAAGGTAATACGGTGGAGGCAAGATTATCTTTTCAACAAATGGTACTGAAACAGCTGGCTCTCCACATGCACACACAAAAAATTGAATCTAAACATAGACCTTACACTTTTCACAAAAATTAATTCAAAATAGATCACAGGCTTAAATATGAGACATAAAACTTAAAACTCCTAGAAGATAACATAGGAGAAAATCTAGATGACCTCAGGTTTGATGGTGATGTTTTAGATATAATACAAAAGGCATGGGGCATGAAAAAAATAATTGAGAAGCTGCACTTCATTAAAATTAAACATTTCTGCCCTGTGAAAGACACTTTTAAGTCATTGAAAAGAGGGCTGGGTGCAGTGGCTGACATCTGTAATCCCAGCACTTTGGGAGGCCAAGACAGGCGAATCACCTGTTGTCAGGGGTTGGAGACTAGCCTGGCCAACATGGCATAACGCCATCTCTACTAAAAATACAAAAATTAGCTGGACATGGTGGTGGGTGCCTATAATCCTAGCTACTTGGGAGGCTGAGGCAGGAGAATCGCTTGAACCCGGGAGGCGGAGGCTGCAGCAAGCTGAGATCACACCATGGCACTCCAGCCTGGGCAACAGAGTGAGACTCCATCTAAAAAAAGAAAGAAAAGAAAAGCCACAGACTAGAGGAAAATATTTACAGAGACAATCTGATAATGGACCAAACTATACGAAGAACTCTTAAAACTCAACAGTAAGAAAAAAGAAAAAAACCTGATTAAAAAAATGGCCAAAAATTTTAATAGACACCTCACCAAAGAAAACATGCAGATGGAAAATAAAGCATATGAAAAGATGTTCCACACCATATGTTATCAGGGAAATGCAAATTAAATAATGAGATCCCACTGTATACCTCTTAGAATGGCCCCAATCCAGAATACTGACAACACCAAATGCTGGGGAGGATGTGGAGCCACCGGAACTCTCATCTATGGCTGGGGGCAGCCACATTGGAAACAGTTTGACGGTTTCTTTCAAAACTCAGCATAATCTTACCATTTGATCCAACAATTGTGCTCCTTGGTATTTACACAGAGGAGTTGAAACATTATGTCCACACAGAAACCTTCACATGGAAGTTTATAGCAGCTTTATTCATCATGGCTAAATCTTGGAAGCAACCCAGATGTCCTTCAGTAGGAGAATGGATAACTAAACTGTGGTACATCCAGACAATGAAATATTATTCAGCACTAAAAAGAAATGTGCTTTTTCTTTTCAAGCTATGAAAAGACATGGAGGAAACTTAAATACCTGTGACTAAGTGAAAGAAGCCAGTCTGAAAGCTACGTACAGTGTGATTCCAACTGTGTGATATTCTGGAATAGGCAAAACTGTAGAGCCAGTAAGAAGATCATTGCCAGGGTAGCAGGGAGGGAGGGACGATTAGGAGAAGCACAAAGGATTTTTAGGGCCGTGAGCCTATTCTGTATGGTACTGTAGCAGTAGATCATGGCAAAATACATTTGTCCAGACCTGTGAGAATGTACAAGAGTGAACCCTAACGAAGGCCACAGACTCTGGGTGATGAAGGAGTGGTGGTGTCCGTCCATCAAGCGTAATGATGCGCCACTCTGTGTGGGATGTGATCATGTGGGAGGCTGTGCGTGTGTTGGGGGTGGGAGGCAGAGAGCACGTGAGAAATCTCTACATGTTCCTCTCCAATTTTGCTGTGAACCTAAAACTTCTCTAAAAATTAAGTCATAAAACCCGACTGGAGCTTCATAAAGTGGAAGAATGCTTTTAAAGTTAGATTTGGGTCATGACGACAAATGTTAGAAATAAGTGACCTGGAGTAGGAAGTGGAAGGTCATCCAGCCTCACAGACATCCATGACTCCCAGTGAAAACCCACATCCTGGCTGTCAGCTGTGTCAGCCAGAGCCTTGACTAGTGTGTCAGCATCTAAGAAACATATAACATTGACCTAAGCAAAAGTCCAGCATTCTGGCCTGATCATTGTCTTCCTGGGAACTCTGGTGTGGGAGCTGTGGACGCACATGTCCTAGGGACAGACGTGGGGTGGGGCAGACATGCATGCCCGACAGACAGACACGCCAGTGTGGGCTGCACAATGGCTGAGCCTGACCTGGAAGCTGAGAGCAGTTTGGAACATGTGTGGCTGTCCTCCCGTCATCTTCTGCCCTATCAGAAGATGGGCAAATTCTTCTGCCCTGTTGAGAGTGAACACCCTGCTTTGAGAGGTTGCCTAGCTGGGGAAGCGGGGACAGGACAGGTGTCTGGAAGAGGACAGAGTCTTGAGGCAGACACTTCCCTCTCCTGTGCCTCAGCTCTCACCTTGATGCTCCAACTTTGTGGATGGCTTCCTCTGGACAGAAGGGGTGATTCAGGTTCAAAGCCTGAGAAGCGGGGGCACGTGTAGACGCTGACCGTGGCTTGACACTGACTGCTGTCAGCAACGTGATTTCTTAGGCATGTGCTGTGATACGGTTGTGCGTGGCCCCGTCTGCTGGGAAGACTTCTGGTGGCCCTCGAGCTGTGACCACCACCCAAGACTGGGCCCCTGTTGTCACTGTTCCTGTCCCCCAGTCTCCACCCCCTCCCCACCGCACACACCTCTTCCGGGGCAGCAGTGTTCTCTCGCTGGACACCATGGCTCATGTATTCATTCATTCAACAGGCGTTTATCAAGTGCCTGCTCTTAGGCAGGGTCCTGAGCTGGGCCTGAGGCTCTGAAGGGATCCAGGCAGGGCAGCCACGTTCTGTTCTCCATGAGCCCCTCTAGGAAGGGCGGATGGTTAGATTCATCATTATGGGAGTGTCTTGGACAGAAGGCTTCAACTTAGAAAAGATCTCCTGGAGGAAATGACAGGGCGTGAGAGGTGAGTGGAGTTTGCTGGGCAGGAGGGGGAGGGCAGAAGGCTCACAGGGCAGGAGGGCAGAGGGCGGAGCAGGGCTGGAGTGGGGCTGGGGGAGACAGAGTGACCAAAGTGAGAGGACTGGAGGGCCTGCAGGGGCAGTGAGGAGCTCTCCAGACTGAGGAGGGAGAGTGAGCGTCTCTGTGGCCGAGGTGGACAGTGGGGAGGCAAGCAGGGACAGGAAGGCCAACGCTGCCTTCCAGGAAGGAGACCCAGTGGGTAAGCCTGGCCTGTAGTGAGGGCTGGGGGCCTGCAGAGAAGGGCAGTGCCTGGGGGCATGTCAGGTGGAGAACCAGTGCCAAACTCACACCCCTGGGGACTGTTGCCTCTGAACCCGCTGCCCATCTCACCCCCGACTTTCAGATCCTTCTGCACACACTTCCTCTGCCAGGGCCAGGACAGGAGCGCAGGCCGCTGCATAAAAAGGAGGCCCTGCAGACCGCGCCATGTGCTTATTCTGTGCAAACCCCACCGTCCCACCTTCCCCACAGCTGACTCCCATGAGCGTGAGCACACGGAAGCTCTGTATTGGCAAAAAACACTCAGCTGAGCAATGAGACAGGGTGATTTATTTACAAGCATTTGAATATTTCAGTTCCCCCCATCACCACTCAGAAACAAAAGTGAAAATTGAGGCCAATTGCATGGGAAGGAGCACAGCATGCCTGAGAGGGCCGGGTCAGAGCTGTCCCATGGGGACTGCAGGGGCCGCCTCTCTGAGCCCCATCAGTCTGTGTGGAGAGGGACCCCTCAATGAGGAGATGAGTGGACTCAAGAGCAGACAATGGACTGGGACTAAGTTCCTATGGGCCCTGGGGGAGGTAGTGACAAGTTATGGGAAGGTGAGGGGTGGAAGTGCAGTGTGAACAAAAGTTGTCTAATTATGCAGATTAAGTCTCTCAGGTAACAGCCCTTTAGTTGAAAGAATAGGTGAAGTCTGTCCTGGGCATGGAGACTTTGAGTTTTCTCTCCTATGTTAAAGTTAATTTTCTGTGATTAATATAAATCCTAGGGAGGGGAGTCTAAGACAAATGCATTCCTTCCAGAGGAACTTCCCTAGGTCAGATGAGGGACCTTCAGAGAGAGCCCACCCCCATGCTTCAGAAGGGAAAGAGGGCAAGGAAGCAAGTTGGAGAGAGGCCTTGGTTCTGAGCTTATTTCTGAGGCCTTTCAATCTCCATTGTTCAAAGCAGTCAGCATGCCAAAGCACCATATCTTGGGGTGTTGTTTTCTGAGCCCATGTTTTCAGGACAGGTTTTATCCCTGGTCTCAAACCCATCCCTCCACAGAGAGAATATATTGAGCCCCAGTCCTTTTGGCTCAGCATCTAGCCAGACCTGCCACAACACGGCTCTGTAGTTACTGAGTTTCTCACTGTGTTCTTGGGCTCTCAGCCTTAACTGGTGTGCTGAGAACTGAGTTCTCTTCCTTGAAGCTCCCATCTCCAAGTCTAGTCCTCCATCTTTGCTGTGGAAACCTTTGTAAAACACTTGTGCTGCCCCTGCCTGGACAGACCCCTGGACCCGAGGGTCATGTCAGGCATCACGCAGCAGTGTGGCTGCCTGTCTGCTATGCTAAGAACCCTGAGCCTTCAGCCAGCATGGTGGGTGGGAGCCCTGGGGTTGGTCACATCTATCCTGAGTGGGGCTGAGGCATGTGGGTGCTGTGCCTCTCTTCCAGGCTTCTGGCCCCTAGTCGGCAAGCTAAGATGTGTTTGCCGAATGCTTACCAAACGCCAGATACTGTGCGTGTTGTATCATTTAATCTTCCCCATCTCTGTGAGGGTAGACGTTATCTCCACTTTGCAGATCAGAAAAGTGGGACTCAGAGAAATGAGACCCTTTCCCATGCAGATCAGAAAAGTGGGACTCAGAGAAATGAGACCCTTTCCCAAGCAGCTCAGACAGGAAGGTGTTGTGGGCAGGTCCTCCCAGGTCTTACCCAGCAATACTCACTAGCGGTCTGTCTGTTCTGAGCCCCTCCTTCCTGGTCCTATGAAGGTCTCTCTCCTCTCAGTAGCAGGCCCCACATTCAGCTCGCTTGCTCTGTCTCCTGCCATCTGCTTCACAGCTCAAGACCCCTGGGCCCCCTGCTTAGCTTAACCCTGGTCTGTCCCTTTCTGACTTGGCCTGTGAGATGTCTATGTTCTCTTTCCCTCCATCCAGGGAAGGAGCAAAAGCCCCTTGCCATCCCTGTGTGACAGCAATGAGGTGAACCCAGGGGCCGAAGCCCACCCAGGGAGTTGATGCTAAGACTCACCTTCGTTTTCCTTCCCCTCCTCAGAAGTGTGGCTCCTTCCTCTGCATTCGCTGGGTGATGCTGGAGTCTGTAGGCTGAGAGGAGCAGGAGATCCAGTGGCAAGGAAGATGAAAACACAGAGCAGGCCAGGCACGTATTTTTGGATTAGTTTTAGAGAACAAGTTCTAAGCTGTGCTTTTTATGTTGCCTTTAGAAAATGTTAAAATACTTTCTAGGCTGGGTGCAGTGGCTTGCGCCTGAGGCAGACGGGTCACTTAAGCCCAGGAGTTTGAGACCAGCCTGAGTAACATATGGGGAGACCCTGTCTCTACAAAAAGTAAAAAAATAAAAGAAATTAGCCGGGTTCGGTGGTGTGCCAGCTACTCCGAGCTACTTGGGAGGCTGAAGTGGGAGCCTCTGTTGCTGGAGCATCGAGGCTGCGATGAGGTCGAGGCTGCAGTGAGCCATGATCACATCACTGCACTCCAGCCTGGGTGACAGTGAAACCCTGTCTCAAAAAACAAGACCAGCGAATCGCTTTCTATCTCACTATCTGTATTCTTACAGAAATTTTCTTCTGTAGGAATTAAAAAGATCTGACTCCCCCTGCCCCCACCTGGAGAGACAGGCACTAATGCACATATCTGACCCAGTGCCAGTATCTTCCTTGATTTTTCAAATGGGTGTCAGTAAATATGAATTGATTTGGATATTTGGGGGTAGATTTAAATATCCCTGGTGGTTATACCAGCTTGCTTAAGCTCACCCTTGGATGCAGTTATATTATTAGATGTATTTAACACGGTAGAGGATCACTCTAAAACATTAGAATATAATTTGTATTTCTGCAGCTCTTCTGAGACTTGCAGACAGGCACGTCACCCAGTGGATGAGCTCTATCACGACACCATCTCCCTATTTGGAGAAATATTCTGCAGCGTATTTACTGACCAATATTTGCTGAATACCTGTTGTTTACTAGGACTTCTCTAAGTACTGGGCATCCAGGGATGTGAGTGGAGAGTGTCCGAGCTCCTGCCTTCCCTCGGTGGACCTGAGCTCCTCGTGGGGAGGACCTGCTTTGTGGGCCTGTGCTTTGCTCTCCAGGTGTCTGGCTGGCACAGTGCTGGCATAACTGTTACTGCTTGGAGCTGCCCCTTTTCCACTGACCCCACAAAGCCTCTGGTAGGAGTGTAGTTGGTGGTAGAAACACGGAGTTGGGAGCCAGGAAGGCCTGAGTGAGGGGCTCGGCCTCAGCCACCAGGCTGGGAAACTTGGCCACGTGCCCTCGTGGCTCCTGGGCCTCCGCCTGCTTCCTGTTGGGCATGATGACCCTGTCTGCTCTCCATGTCTGCAGGCCAGGGACATATGTGGGGCATCAGTTCCTTGGTATGGCATGACAGTAGTGACCGTCCTCATGCTGCTTGTGGCTGCTGCCCCTGCTGCTCTGAACCCACTCGTAGAACAGAGATGCGCCGCTGGGCCCGGGGCGTGGCCTGGGATCACCTGCCCACTTGCTGCGTTCTTTCTGCTGGGTGCTTCAGTTTTAGTAACTTAATAATTATCCCCATATGTCACATAGTGCCGTCTGTGTGATAGAATTTATGTTTCAAGAATCCAGGCCTAGGAGCGGTGGCTCACGCCTGGAATCCCAGCGACTTCAGAGGCTGAGGCGAGAGGATCGCTTGAGCCCAGGAGTTTGAAGCTTCAGTGAGCCATGATCACGCCACCACACTCCAGCCTGGGTGACAGAGCAAGACCTTGTCCCTAAAAAAGATGCCAGGATAAATAAGTATTATCACTACAAAAAATAGGAATAGGAAGCATCAGCTGTGGTTAAAAATGCAAAAGGGTAAAGCTTTATTCATTAACTGCTTTAAAGCAGGACTTTTCCCTTCTCTTCTGGTTTAGCTTTATTCAGAAGCTGCCTCTGCTGAAGTAGCTCTGGGTTATTGATAATTGCTCATGGTTGTGGGATGCATCCACCATCTGGAAATATCAAGAACTGAGAATTCTAGAAACTGGATTTTAACCCCGTTCTCTGCTCTTCAAACATTAATCATGTTGGGCTGCGGAACCCACGTAATGAGGACGTTACTGCAGACGTAGTTCCCTGGGATATGTCACATTGGAGGTGATTTTCTTGTGTCAAGATTATTTTACTACATATTTATTTTTGGTTTGTGACTTTCCCCCTTGCTGAAGTAAAACAGTTTCCTTTCTCCAAAGAGTTGGGAATGTAGCAGCTTGGCTAAGCATACAAACAAATAGCAAGTTACAATTTAAAGCCATCTGGAAAGGTTACCAATGAGTTTTGTCACATGTATAGATAGTGCATAAATCATCATCAGAAGGGAATCTGGTGATATGTAGCAGAAGCCACCAGGGCCCGCTCCACCAGGGAGAACGCGGAGCAGCAGAGTCAGCGGAAGGAGTGCCAGTGCGTACACCTCCTCTCTGTTTACAAAGCAAAGCTGCTCCTAAGAAGTGCGCTTGAGGAAAGAGTGCATTTTACATTTCATCACTTCATCATTCTGTTTATTAAAATCTTTGTTGACTTGATATATACATTCAGAAAAGTGCATGTATCAAAAGCTCACTGATTTTTTTATACACTGGAAACACTTGTGTGAAATGCCACTGAAGGATTCACTTTAAAATGGTTGTGTATTAATGCAAATTTCACCTCAACAAACAAAAAAAGCCCCAGAACTCAAGCAGCCCCTTGAGCCCCCTTGAGCTGCATTTTGTTGGAAGTGTCGGGGTGGAATCACCAGGGTCAACGGTTTCCCATTTCCACTCCCGCTGGCATGTCCGGAGACCCCTGCCGTTCCCACACGCGCCCCAACGCTTGCTGTCCTCTCATTTCTGCTGGGTGGGTGGTAGTATGATATTGTGGCTTTACTTTGCATTTCCTTGATGTTTAGTGAACCTGAGCACCTTTTCATATGCTTCTCAGGCATTTGAAGTTTTATAATTGTTTTAAATAGGGGTCTTTTTTCCTTACATAAAACTTTGATGAGAGTGATCATTTCTTTTTTATTCCCCAACCATGATCCAGTTCAGAAAACATCAAGGACCTTGCTGCCTCTCCAGGAAGTGTAGCAAAAGGCACCTGCCTGCTGTGCTGGGGAAGAGCAGTGGGCCAGGTTAGCCCCCTGTCCCTGGTGTGCTACACTTACAGGTGGGCGTTGGGCTGAAGGACTCTCTGGCCCTTGCTGTTGGGTCGGGGATGCAGTCAGAAAGGAGCATGAAGGGCATCTGTCCCGGCAGGGCCATGTGGCCAGACCAGGAAGGGCTGCTCAAAGAAGAACAAAGGCTTCTCTGCCCTGATAGAGATGCTGACACCTTCAGAAAGATGTGTTTGTGGCATCGGCGTCATTTCTTTCTGTGGCTACCGAGGCTGAGAACTTCTCTATGCTCCATCTTATGGCCAGGGTTCTTACAGCTGCAGGCCTTCTGTGTGCATTAGCTAGCTAACTTGTTTCTTCTTTCATTCATCCAATAAGTATGACTAAACTCCTGCAATATCTTCAGCATCGGCAATTCCACACTAAGTAAGTAAAACCCTTGCCTTCGCAGAGATCGAAAACAAACAGGAAAACTGTAATGTCATGTTGGGTGTCTGGAGCTGTGGAGAGAAATGAAGGGGGCCCTGGAAAGCCATGGCTGTGCCAAGGCCAGGGTGGCGTCCTGGAGAACCTGCCTTGGAGTGGAGTGCTGGATCTGGGGAAGGGGGAGTGCTGATGGACATTTCATGGACACATAGGCAGGAGGTGGGCAGGAACACTGAGAGCAAGGGGGAGATGGGAGAGGGCAGGGGCCTGGTCAGGGTCTCAGGGTCCTGGGCGAGGAATTTGAATTTCAGTCCAGGTGAGAGGGATGGGAAGGACAAGGCTTTCAGTGAGCTGCCTCGGCTCTTAGAGAGGGACCCTGGCTCCCTCATGGAAAAGCAGCCATCTGGCCCTTGAGTTCAGCACCTCTCCAAGCTCCTTCCTGTCCCTAGACTGGCAGGGACTTCCAGGGACAACCTTGGCCCCCTTTCCGCCCTGCCTTGCCATCTCCCATCGCTTGTCATCGCTTCTGTGTTGGGTTTGCCCTCTGGTCCTGTTCCCTAGAGCCATGCCCTGGTCGTGAGTGTTACAGGGCCAGGGCAGGGCCTGTCAGGGGAACAGAGTGCAGACCCCCTCTGTGGGCCCCTCTGGGCCCTCGCATCCCACTGCCTTGGAGAGGAGAGAGCAAGATAGAAACAGGTCCTGAGATGAGGTGGCGGCATACAAGCTATCTCACACTTCTGCACCCTTCCAGGTGCGTTTCTGAAATGCATCAATGCTGTGAGATCTACACTGACTTCAGGGATGTGGCAAACCCCCTATTTCTTGTAACCAGCCAGCGACAGTCATTGTGGAGCCCCGCCTGTGCCCCAGGCAGCCCTGTGCACTAAGAAAGCCAGGCCTGGGAGACACTGACTTGTCATTTGCCTCCAGGCGTTTTTAGTTGTAACAGACTAGTTCTTGTTTCCCATCACCTAGAATCTGTTGATTTGTCTGGATCTTAGCTCCTGAGTCTCCTGCTCTGCAGACGCACCCTGCACATGCACGCTCACGTGGGACACACACACCCGGGTGCCCGTCATGCCAGCAGGTGCACAGATGGAGAAATCGACTCCCCAGACCAGACTCCCCAGAGCGCGGGGAGCGGCCAAGTGTCCTCGCACAAACTGGGGTGGAATTGATACAGGGGCCAGGGAGGTCCCTAAACACTAGTGGGACCCTGACCCCAGCCAGCATCCAGGCTCTTGACACTGTCGTGAGAAGGAATTCAAGGATGAGTCAGAAAACAGTGAAAGTACAAAGATTTATTGCAGAGTGAAGAGTATGCTCTTGCAAAAAGAAAGTGTGGGGGCAGACTCAAGAGAGCCACAGAATAGGGTTTGGGGCTGCTATCTTTATGGGTTTCTTTAACCGAGGGGTGGAATATTCATGACAATTCCTGGAAAAAGGTGGGGATTTATTGGAATTGTGGTGCCACCCATTCTTTCTTTCTTTTTTTTTTTTTTTGAGACGGAGTTTCACTCTTGTTGCCCAGGCTGGAGTACAATGGTGCAATCTTGGCTCACCACAAACTCTGCCTCCCAGGTTCAAGCAATTCTCCTGCCTCAGCCTCCCGAGTAGCTGGGATTATAGGCACACACCACCACACCTGGCTGATTTTAGTAGAGACAGTGTTTCTCCATGTTGGTCAGGCTGGTCTCGAACTCCTGACCTCAGGTGATCCTCCCACCTCGGCCTCCCAAAGTGCTGGGATAACAGGCATGAGCCACCGTGCCTGGCCCAGTGTCACCCATTCTTACACCAAATAAGGGTGTCCTGGAGCTGTCATGGTGTTGGTGGTGTGTGATTGAGTGCGTCAGTGAGCGGATAATGAGGTCCGAGGTGAGACCTAGCTCAAATCCAGCTCTGCGCTGGGTCCGGTCAGTCTTAGCCAGCTTGGTCCACCCCCTGTTTTTCAGGGTCATGGCCTAGTCACCCTGTAGCCTCTAGTTATATGAAACTGTTGCCTGGAATGTGTATTCTTCTGTGACCACCTGTATTATTCCTGTCACAGAATCGTGACACAGCAGCAGCCCTTTCCCAGTGTGTGGGGCACAGTTACATTCCTAGGTGTGGAAGGAAGACCTTTGCTGCATTAAATTATCCCCAGCATCTGTTTGCTGCTTTTAACACGAGTGACTTAAAGGGACATGGGTTAGAAGAAGGAGGGAGGAGATTTGTGCCAGGGATGAAAGAAAATGGCCAAAAGATGAATGAAAGTTGCATATATCTCTTTTTCTTCTGTAAATAACTCATGATAAAAGGGAATAAAGTTTAGGTTTTCCCCACTTGGAAGAGACATGGCCAAATGGAGTGTGTGCTTTTCCTAAACCACCGTGAAGGTAGCATGAAAACCAGGCTTGCTCTTCAGAGACTAGGAGGCTCCTGTTTTGGGCACTCCATCTGCCCTGCTGCCGTGAAAGCTCTTGGACCCAAATGGCTTCCTGTGATCCACTGTGGTCTGCTTATTATATTCCCTTCAGCTATGTTTATAACTCTGTCAACAGCCACAGCGTGAGTACCCCAATCGGATAACAATAACCTAAAATTTTAAATGCTCAAAAGTCAGAAACATTGTAAGTGCCAATATGATGCTCAAAGGAAATGTCCATTGGAGCATTTCAGATTCAGATTTTTGGATTAGGAAGGTGGATGTATAATAGAATAACTGGTAAGTATAATGCAAGTTTTCAAGATCCAAAAAAGTTCAAAATTTGAAACACTTCTGACTCCAGGCATTTTGGATAAGGGATACCCAACCTATATTATGAAGTGGTAGCAAGAAAATTACATTGAAATGGAACATTTTTTCAGTTTATGTATCCTTTTGCGAGGTTTTTATTTCAAAATATCACAGTCCAAGCCAAAAAATATACATGGGTGTTTCAGTTTATGAAAACTGTAAGTTATGTTTACTTTTCTATATGTGTATATATTTTTACCTCAATAAAATGATAGCCCCAAACTCTCTTCAACCTTACCTCATCTATGGTTTATAGACGTTTCCAGGGGAAGTTTTTTAAAATGATGTGTTCCAGAAAGGAATAAATGGAATATTAAAAGCATGCAGCATGGCCCATTCTGGAGGAGGGCCAGGCTTGTCAGGGAGATGGCAGGATGTGCATTTTTGCACATCCTTGGCTCATTGGCATGGCAGGGAGAGTCCAGCTAAAGCTTCTGCACCCCCTGTCCCCTTTAGATCTGGGCCTCTCTCTTTGGACGATATTCTGTATCTCCAGCCTGAACCTCTCAGATGTTGGAAATTAACCTCAGAGTGAATCACTGGGCTGCCATAGGGATTTAGTTGGACACAGTGGGTGGCCAAGTCATCTCTGCTCCTCTTCATGGTAGTGGGGGCTGCTCCCCACCATCTAGACCCACCCTCATGGAAAAGGCCGCAGACCCTTACTCAGCCTGTGGGACACCAGGCAGAGTCCCTTGCAGCTGATGGTGAGCTGAGGTGCACTGTATTTCTGCCACAGGGATTTGTTAATGATTTACTTCAAATGTCCACCTGCAGGGCAGCTGGGACGATGAAAGCATCCCAAGACCTCCCTTTTCCATCTGTGGCTGATCACCTCTGGAACCCACAGCTAGCTGGCTGCTCCTCCACTATCAGATGGCGGCTGTCAGTCATGGGCTTGTCACCGAGTGCGTCTGTCATGCTCGGGCCATGGGCCGGCACCTGTGTGTGTGTGTCCAGCTTAACGACAGAGATTTTTGGAAAGACGCCCTAAGATAGACATACTTGAAACTGAGTGAGAATAAGTTTGACTTATTTCTTTTTGAGATACTTTATATGTTTGAAATAATTGATAGCTGGCACCAGTGAATCTAGTTTCTGTCTGTTTCCTTTAAAGATTATATGTAGTGTTGGTGATTGGGATTTAGTAAGCTATATTGAAGATACTAACGTTTGATTTTATAGCAAAAAAAGAAGCATTTGTGTGGAGCAAGGACGTTTGTATATGAGCAGTCATAAAGTTAATGTCAAGTGGCCCAGCAGGGAGTTTTACACCCATTTTACAAAGAACAAGACCCAAAACTAGAGGCCAGGAAAACAGATCTTCTGTTTCTCACCCTGGTACTTTGCCCATCAGGTGACAGTGTTTGGGTCTGCGCCACATCAGGCCAAAGCTTTGCACGTTGGTGCTGTCTGATAATGAAATTTGCAGAACACCACCGGGAGGCTTGCATGAATTGGTGCAAGGAAAAGTAGAGGCGCTTCCATCATTCAATTGATGGATGACTATGAGGCTGGCTTTATTGTTCCTAGCACTGAAATCCTGTTTTTCTTGGGTATAATGAATACAGTAGCATGGTTTATGCTACCTTCATAGAGTTTTTGCCCCCCACTGAAAATGCAACTTGTCATTCTCTAAGATCCATGCCACCAAGACCCAAGACACCAAGACAAGACCGATTCAGGCAAGTCTAGCTAGAAACAGGCCACGCGCTTGTCCCCAGAATGGCCAGGACACCATCAGGCCTGAGGGGCACAGAGGAAGGATGCGAGTGGCCTGCCACAGGACTCATCCACCCCAGTGCACGGAAAGGTGAATCCTGGATTTCTCCCCTATTCCCGGGCTCTTGATGGGATCTCATCTTTGTAAAGTTTCTTCTGGTTCCGAGTTGCCTCTGCCGGAAGGGACGTCCTTTCACAGCCCAGCATTGCTGTAATCCGGTGGAGTGGCTGCAGTATTAACAGATGGAGTTGGTCCTCCCTTCCCCCCCGGGTCTGAATCTGCCTGCTCCTGTGCGTTCACTCTTCCTGCAGTCCAGCTGGGGAGTAGCAGCTCCTTGGCAAACACCTTCTTCCCCAGCCCCGTAGGACACCTGGCCTCATCAAAAAGGCCACAGGATGGCCAATGGGCATTGTCAGACCCTACTCAGGAGTGGGATCTCCACTGACTGGGGCGGCCCTCCAGCAGGTGTCCCAGGGCCTTAGATCCCTCCAGAGAAATGGTAGCTGCTCAGAAGATGGAGCTCTCCTGGAAACTCCTGAGTCACCTGGGCAGTGGGGTGCCCTGGGAGCACCAGGTCATGCCATACCCCCCTTCCTCATTTTCTCCATCCCCACAGCTCCACTCTTCCTGCCTTTCCCTTAAAAATGAGTGTGGCAAATAAGAGGAGAACGGGCTGGGTGCAGTGGCTCACACCTATAATCCTAGCACTTTGGGAGGCTGAGGTGGGAGGATTGCTGTGCTACCAGCCTGGGCAGCATAGCAATACCCTGTCTTCACAAAAATAAAAACAACAGTAGCTGGGCATGGTTGTGTGTGCCTGTAATCCCAGCAGTTTGGGAGGCTGAGGCAGGAGGATCACTTGAAACCAGGAGATTGAGGCTGCAGCGAGCTGTGATTGCACCACTGTACTCCAGCTTGGGTGAGAGAAAGATCTTGTCTTAAAAAAAAAGGAGAGGATCAAAACACAATCCTTTATCTTCTAAACACCTTGACATATTGCCTACAGCCAAGAAGTTACATTGTTTTCAAGCATTTAAATGCCATTTCCACAAGTCTGCTCATACTGGGAAAGTGTATGTCCTCACCCCAAGGCCAGGCTGACACCCTGGTTCTCCTTTTTAGTCGAGTGAGTCTGTCTTTCTTTTTCTATTTTTTTGCATGACAGTTCTATGTAAAACATGGTCATGAAGGGACTTGTTAAATCATGGAGTCAGCTTTTAGGGCTAGAAAAATTGAGAGAAAATTTACCTTCAAAAAAGTAGGTTGTGGAAGCAATGATCACTAGAAATATTTTATGGAAAAACAAATCATGTTTCCTCTTTTGCACTGTGCACCCCTGAGGCTTCCGGCTTTGGTGTTGCTAAGGTTCTGAGAAGAACGCTGTTCTTAGCTGGTCATTGCTTTATATGCTTTGGAAATATTTTCCAATATTTGAATGGCATCGTTTCATTAAGGCATAGGACACCGTGCCTGACTGGTCACATAAGAGCTTTTCTTCTTTAAGCAAGGAACCGAGAGGGGTGGAGATGAAATGATTTTTTTTCTCCCATCTGGGGCTCAGAGTTGGACATGGCCTCTTTACTTCATCCGCGGCTGGGAAGAGGGGCACAGAACAGCAGAGGGAGGCGGTCAAAGCCCAGCCGTGCCGTCCCTGCCTCCAGCCCCGTGGTCCTTGTCCAGGACCTCACTCAGCCCGTGGGCCCTCTGCTTCCTCCCATCTGTGTGTGGGGCCACCCAGGGGGTCCCCGCTTCTGAGAATCCCTGGCAGGGCCCAGCATGGAGGTGCGTGGTCCAGGCATGGTGACGCGGTGCCGCAATCCTGCCTTATGGTGTGGAGGCCGCCTTCCTGGCCATCCCACAGTGCCTCCTCTCCTTCCTGGGCTCGGAGCACAGCTGACAGCCAACATGACCTCGACATGAGTTTGGGGAGAAGGAGCAGGGCGGTGGTGATGGCTCTGCTGAGAGGAGGCATCATGGTTGACAGGTGGAAAAGGAAGGTGCAATTAAATATTGACATTCACTGTATCCCAACCTGCTGTCTAGCTTGTCTGACACAAAAGCATATATTCACCGAGAGAGGAAATAAAATCTTCATTCAACTTCTGCTTCAAGGGACATCAGTTAAGCAAAAAATAAAACAGCTTCAGGAAACATATTCATTTCCAGCAGTCTCAGGTGGAGAACTGAGGAACTGGAGTCTAGAGGCTTTTTCCTGATGAGTTCACACTGCAATGTGCCACCGAAACTCTAAAGCCCTTGTCTCAAGCCTACCTCTGAGTTTCATAAAACAAGTCAGATACATCTGCCCTCATAAGACATCTTCGCATTTGCCTGTTTTATAGAAAATATACATTGAGGCTGGGCATGGTGGTGCACACCTGTAATTGCTGCAGTTTGGAAAGCTGAGGTGGGAGGATCCCTTGAGCCCCAGGAGACTAAGGCTGCAGTGAGAAATGATTGCACCACTGCACTCCAGCCGGGAGACAGAGTGAGACTCCATCTCCACTAAAATATATATATATAAAATATTATATTTATATATTATATTATATATATAATATATTATTAAAAATATGTATATTCAGTGTATATATACACATACACATTGAATAAATGACGCAGTGGGAATTAAGGAAGTTTGGGTGCCCCTAGCGCCTCCCAGGATGAAGGCTTTATCAATGAATTACTAAATGATTGTTCACGAAGTCTTCAACAATGGTCATTTGTAATTCACCCTCTCTTCCTATATGTGTGGTCCTTCAAGGCCGCTTTTTCCTGTTGTTACACTAGTGAGAGGGAACCGAATGGGCTCATATTCAGCTTAAGGCACAAGCGAACCCCGTTTGCCTTCAACCCTGAGACCCGCCTCCCAGCTTGGCAGTTAGGGTGGCCCTTAAGGTCTCATTTGGCATCAAGGAGAGATTTCCAGTCTGCCAAGTTTTCACAGTGAGTGAATCGTTGTCTGAGAAAATGACCTCTGAATATACATGTATGGGACTATTCAGAAGGGCTATGCAGCAGGATTCAGAGGAAAGACTATTAAAATTCCAGTGTACACCAGTAAATCTACAGTTTCATCATAAATTACAATCAGGAATCATTTTGTCTCGCGGCCTCGCTCCCTGCGTGGGGAGGTGGTTTCAGTTCCAGGGCCAGCGAGGCGAATACGGTGCGGGGAGGGCTCTGAGAAAGGAACGGAACCCAAATCACTTTCCTTCTTTAGTTGACGAATCTCAGGGCTTAAAATGCTACAAACAATTGAGATTGTAAATGTATCTCGTCTGTTTCTCTGAGCCTGCCTTCAGTCAACAAATGTTTTCTATTCACCAGCCTAAGAAGCAGCTTTGGTGCTGTCCCTTGCGGGATCCCACTTAGTTATCTTTTAGAGGAAATACCAAGGCATATTTCCCCCATTCCTGAAGTATAAGATGGTGTCACTAATACTGTGGCTTAGTAAAAAGGGAAGAAATACACTGAGGATTCTGAAATCTTCCCTCAGCTGCCTTGAAGAATTGGGTCAATAACCTTTAGAGTGGTGAAGATGGCTCAGGAATAGGTTAATAGACTCACAAATTCTAGAACAAGAGAAGACTTCAAAGGTCGTAGGGCCCAGCCCTGTCTTTTGGAAGTCAAGTTACTAATTTTGTACTGAGATGGCGACTGAAACTCGGAGGATTGTTTCTCTGCCTGGATCATACGGCAACGTCACCAGCACTGCCACTGCGCAGTGTTCAGAGAGCGCGAAGACCTCCATCACCTTCTAGCTCAGTCGGGTCGCCTCGGCCTCCAGCTGCCGGGCCCTTGTGGAGTTTCTTCCCACGGATTTTTCACCCTCCCCAGCTCCCCAGGCCCCTTCTAAATCCTGTAATACGCTGCAGGTTCTCCTGGCGCTCCCACCACCCGCCTGGCCTCCCTTCTCTGCCTCGAGGAGATTTGGCTGCGTATAGAGGAACAGGGAAGGTGAGTATGCAGGGGACAGGTACCAGCTGTTCGCCATGGGTACCAGTGAGGGCACAGGAGGAAGTGAGTGCTGTGGTGGCTTTGGAGATTAGGTTAATCATAAGGAAATAAATCCTGAGTCGTGGAGACTGTCAGGAAATCGTGTGCGTTGTTCAGGAAGATGGTGGAGTCTGTTCCTCTGGAAACACAAAACATCCACCTTAAAAATGTGGCGGCCTTACTTGCCCAGAACAATTTTAGTGGGGTCTGGCCTGAAGTCAGGGGGTGGATTAGATGACCCCAGTCTCTTCTTGATTCTATTAAAAGATTTTCAGGGGATGAGGTTTGTACAGGCAATAGCACAGTCTAATGCTTAACAAATCTTTTGTTGAAGATTTTTAATGCCATCTTTTCATCTGACCTAAATCTTTCGTGTGGAAGTTGAGCCATGTCCCCTGTGGAGAGGAAGAACGGAGGAGATCAAAATTCAACCTTTAAAGTACCCAGTTAAATTTAGTGTTTCGAGTTAGGGAGACTCAAGCATCAGCACCGAACTGGGTCACGTCATTTGATGTTTTCCGAGAGGAGGACACCACAGAAATCTGACTCTTGGTTCCGGTATCGGAGTCAAAGTCCCCCATACTCGAGGTTAATAAAGGGATTGGGAGGTGGGAGGGAAAGGGTGTGATTTCAAGGTTTGTGGCAGTTACCACAAAACCACTGCATTAATGCAAACCAGAATTAAAACCACATAGTATAAAATGTCATGCCCACACGTCTATTTGTCCAGCAAATCTCAAGGCAGCCAGCCCGAACCTGGGCACCCCAGTGGACTTGAAGACAGGTGAAGCCAAGCAACCTCAGAATGACAACTTCCCCATTAATAACCTTTAAACATGACCTTTCATTAGCTTAACAAAACCTAAGAAATACGCATGTATTCAAGAAAGGCAGTAAGTAAGATGAATTACTGTGTTTTAAGCCATAATATTCAATTAATTAGTAATTTCCATCCAGCCTGCTGCCTGACTCATAATGAGCATTCTCTAGTCTAAATAAAGTGGAGACTGCTTAGTTACAGAGCATTTTATTTAGCTTCCTTTTATTTCAACTTAAAGAAGGGTTCTTTTTATTTTTTAGAGATGGGGTCACACTCTCTCACCCAGGCTGGAGTGCAGTGATCACAGCTCCCTGCAGTCTTGACTTCCTGGGCTCAAGCAATCCTCCTGCCTCAGCCTCCGGAATAGCTGGGACTACCGGGACATGCCACCATGCCTAGCTAATTTGTTTGTTTTTTTGTAGAGACAAGGTCTCACTATGTTGCCCAGGCTGGTCATGAACTCCTGGCCTCAAGTGATCCTCCTGCCTCGGCCTCCCAAAGTGCTGGGATTATAGGCCTGAGCCACTGTGCCTGGCAAAAGGGTGGCTCTTTTAGTGTTTTTTTTTTCCCTTCTTTTTTCACATGCCTGCTGTGTCAGTCTTGTAATGTTTTTAAAAGGCTGGCTACTGTGTATTTTTAACCCTTTTTAATTATTACCATTTTTCAAAAGTAGTTCACTAAGACTTTGTAAGAAGGTGCAAGTGGCTTTCATGCCATAATACCAGGTCAAAACACATATGGGGGAACCTTAATTTTCTTTTATGTGAGGAAAGCCCTCCCTTTGGGGAGGAAAGAAGGCTGACTTCTGAAAGCCAAAGCTACAATGGGAAGAAACACTTTGTTAGCTGGGAGTGAGGGGCCAGCGAAAACGACACCAGAGAATCCTTCTTCCCATACACGTCCCGCCGTGGACACTGGAGAATCCCTCTTGCCACACGTGTCCCACTGTGGACACTGGAGAATCCTTCTGCCCACACACGTCCCGCCATGGACACTGGAGAATCCTTCTCGCCATACACGTCCTGCTGTGGACACTGGAGAATCCTTCTGCCCACACAAGTCCTGCCGTGGACACTGGAGAATCCTTCTCCACACACATCCCGCCATGGACACTGGAGAATCCTTCTCGCCATACACGTCCTGCTGTGGACACTGGAGAATCCTTCTCCACACACGTCCCGCCATGGACACTGGAGAATCCTTCTCGCCATACACGTCCTGCTGTGGACACTGGAGAATCCTTCTGCCCACACAAGTCCTGCCGTGGACACTGGAGAATACTTCTGCCCACACAAGTCCTGCCGTGAACACTGGAGAATCCTTCTCGCCACACACGTCCCTCTGTGGACACTGGAGAATCCTTCTCCACACACACGTCCTGCCGTGGACACTGGAGAATACTTCTCCACACACATGTCCTGCCGTGGACACTGGAGAATCCTTTTCCACACACACGTCCCACTGTGGACACTGGAGAATCCTTCTGCCCACACACATGTCCTGCTGTGGACACTGGAGAATCCTTCTCCCCACACACATCCTGCCGTGGACACTGGAGAATCCTCCCCACATACGTCCCCAGCCATAGACACTGGAGAATCCTTCTCGCCACACACATCCCGCCGTGGACACTGGAGAATCCTTTTCCACACGCACGTCCCGCCGTGGACACTGGAGAATCCTTCTTGACACACGTGTCCCACTGTGGACACTGGAGAATCCTTCTCGCCACACACTTCCCACTGTGGACACTGGAGAATCCTTCTCCACACACATGTCCTGCCGTGGACACTGAAGAATCCTTCTCACCACACACGTCCCACTGTGGACACTGCAGAATCCTTCTCCACACACATGTCCTGCTGTGGACACTGGAGAATCCTTCTCCCCACACATGTCCTGCCGTGGACACTGGAGAATCCTTCTGCCCACACACATCCCACTGTGGACACTGGAGAATCCTTTTCCACACACACATCCCGCTGTGGACACTGGAGAATCCTTCTCCCCACACACGTCCTGCTGTGGACACTGGAGAATCCTTCTTGCCACACGTGTCCCACTGTGGACACTGGAGAATCCTTCACCCCACACACATCCCACCGTGGACACTGGAGAATCCTCCCCACACATGTCCCCAGCCGTAGACACTGGAGAATCCTTCTCGCCACACACGTCCCGCCATGGACACTGGAGAATCCTTCTCGCCACACACATCCCACCGTGGACATTGGAGAATCCTTCTCACCATACATGTCCTGCTGTGGACACTGGAGAATCCATCTCCACACACGTCCCGCTGTGGACACTGGAGAATCCTTCTTGCCACACACGTCCTGCCGTGGACACCGGAGAATCCTTCTCGCCATACACATCCCACCGTGGACACTGGAGAATCCTTCTCGCCACACACGTCCCGCCGTGGACACTGGAGAATCCTTCTACTCACACACATGCCCTGCCGTGGACACTGGAGAATCCTTCTACTCACACACGTCCCGCTGTGGATACTGGAGAATCCTTCTCGCCACACACGTCCCACTGTGGACACTGGAGAATCCTTCTCGCCACACACGTCCTTTCGTGGACACTGGAGAATCCTTCTACTCACACACGTCCCGCTGTGGATACTGGAGAATCCTTCTCGCCACACACGTCCCGCCGTGGACACTGGAGAATCCTTCTCGCCACACACTTCCCACCGTGGACACTGGAGAATCCTTCTCGCCACACACGTCCTGCCGTGGACACTGGAGAATCCTTCTACTCACACACGTCCCGCTGTGGATACTGGAGAATCCTTCTCGCCACACACGTCCCGCCATGGACACTGGAGAATCCTTCTCGCCACACACTTCCCACCGTGGACACTGGAGAATCCTTCTCGCCACACACGTCCTGCCGTGGACACTGGAGAATCCTTCTACTCACACACGTCCCGCCGTGGATACTGGAGAATCCTTCTCGCCACACACGTCCCGCCGTGGACACTGGAGAATCCTTCTCGCCACACACTTCCCACCGTGGACACTGGAGAATCCTTCTCGCCACACACGTCCTGCCGTGGACACTGGAGAATCCTTCTACTCACACACATCCCGCTGTGGATACTGGAGAATCCTTCTCGCCACACACTTACCGCCGTGGACACTGGAGAATCCTTCTCGCCACACACGTCCTGCCGTGGACACTGGAGAATCCTTCTACTCACACACGTCCCACTGTGGATACTGGAGAATCCTTCTCGCCACACACGTCCCACCATGGACACCGGAGAATCCATCTCCACACATGTCCCGCCGTGGACACTGGAGAATCCTTTTTGCCACACACGTCCAGCCGTGGACACTGGAGAATCCATCTCCACACACGTGTCCTGCTGTGGACACTGGAGAATCCTTCTGCCCACACACGTCCTGCTGTGAAAACCTCCACGCTCCCTTTCCGTTTTTGCTCTCAGCTGTCCTTCCAGTATGCTGCTTGGGTCAAGCAGCCGCATCTCCACTGTCCTAATGACAAAAGACACCAGCACTGTCTCACTTCCTTTCCTCCTCCTCTCCAGAGTGTTACCTTCCTGATTGACAGGGACTTTCGGTTTTCTATTTAGAAGCACATGTTTGGTGCAGACGTGTTGTCCAAGACTTGACATTGGGAAATGTTGGGAATAATCTGAAACTCCTTACAATGTGATGTTTTGGTGTTTAAAAAAAAAATGTTTAGGAAAGGTTGCTAGGCTTTAAAAATATATCTATTTTGCTAACCTCATGGAGTCACTGTGCAGACCCTCTCAGCAGCTAGCCAGGCTGGCCTGGCCCTGACGGCCCGGGAATAGCAGCTGTCTTGTGACTTCCCACAGCAGGCACATTGCGTCGTCTCTCAAAGTCCCTCCTCTGGAGCGCCTCCTCTGCCCGTGGGGCTGTGCGGGACAGTGGCCCGTCTCTGTCTCATTGCAGGACAGCACTGGGTCTTAGGTGCTTTTTCATGTTGTCCACACCTAACGCTGCTGCTCCCCGGGGCCCAGTTTTGAAACTGCCCTTTGGCATCATGCTTTCCCGCCCCTCCTGGGAGCAGCGCCTGTGGGAGGGCAGCGTTATTCCCAGCTCCTCAGAGAGGAGACCACATCCATGGCAGTGTGTGACTGTCCCTTTCGGCGGTCCTTTGTGAAGCCCGCGGGAAGTTCTGCATTCAGTTCCTGACTCCCAGAAAAACGTCCTGTCTTTTGAACTGAAAGGAGGCTGATGTCAGAGCCTCGTTGAGTAACAATGGAGAAAATCTACATCAGAGGAAAGAAGCCCTGAGCTTCTTTAAATGCTTCTGTAAGATGATATGCCACAACACGAATGTGGATTGTTGACGGTAACCACAGAGACGAGATCATCGAGGGAACCAGCTGGGAGTTTGTGAGGCCATAAAACACATCATCAAAAATATGGTGAAGCAAATTCAGAATTGGTTTTTAGAAAGGAGAAGGAACCATTGGCAATCTGACCCGTAAATTATTCTACATTTTCAAATATTATAACTAGGAAGGTCACTTCAAGGAGCCTTCAAGCCCCTCATGCCCACCCACCCCAAACCCATTGTCACTGCTAGGTCCCAGATTTACAGCCACCTGGAGAGGAAGTTGCAGGGGGTCTCTGTGCAGCTGAGGATGATGGAAGGGATTGCAGAAGGCTGGTGCTGTAACTGTTGTTAGCGGGAGATTGAGGCCGGGAGGTGGAGTAGGGGCTACTTTCTTCCCCCTGCACCTGCTATCATGATTTCAGCAAAACCTTGCCTTTCTCCTCTTCAATCTTAAATAGGTACAGTGGCTGAATATTAATATTAATGAGCATAATAACAATAATAAAACTGGCAGTAGCATCAAATGAATGTGGTCTCCTGCAGTAGAAATATTTACCCGATGTGTCCTGCCAGTGAGAGAGATTTTGGCATTAAACCTAGACATTACCTCATCCTCCTGGGCAGACAGCCGATTGCCATGCTAAGCAAGTCTGCAGCCGAGAAGAGCTGAGTACCTGCCGACGGCTGCATGGCCCAGACCCCAGGGAACACAGTTTCCTTGAGCCTGTCTGTCTGTCTGTCTGTCTGGGTCTCACCCTTAATTCCTTTCTTTCTCTTTCCCTCCTCCGGAGGTTGGCATTGTGTATTTTCAAATTGTGTTGCTTTTTTTTTGCAGAATCTTGTAGGGTGTGTTGTGAAAAGTCTGCCAGCCAGGTGGGTGGGTATTATTAATAATCCATAGAAACCCGAGGGGTCCGGAGTGAGAGGAGAAACATGACGTGCCTGTGTGTGCACAGGATGCCTGACACTCGCTCACACACGCATGTCCCTCTCTCTGAGAGCCAGGGAATGGGGTGGGGGTTGGTTTGGTTTAATGCATGATAAAAACAGGGGCATTCTGTAATAACAGAGCTTTCATTTCAAGATTTTTAACAACTAAAATAATATTTTGAAACATTTGGAATTGTACTAGAAATGTGTGTTTGATATGTTCAACCTAAGAAAACATCACACTTAAAATGCTTTTACTCCACTGGCTTCAGACCTCTTTGAAATTGGTGCCTACACAGCCGAGAAGTCCGGGTAGGTGCCGTAGGCAAATTGAGGGGAGAAAGTGACATCTTGTGTAACGCTGCAAATTCGCGGAAGGCTTTGAACCGTCACCAGAGTAGCAAATACTCATTGTGAAAGTTTTTGCAATGAGGTACGGAAAACGATTTCAGCTGCTCTGATTGTCAGCTCTCCTGTGTTTTCTTTAGCTCCTGACTTAAAGTTACATGTCCTGTCAGTTTTGATACTCTTACTACTTAGTGCTTTAGTTTTTATCAGCTGGTGCCACATCTTTTAAAATTCTGTCCCACTAGCCTCTGTGCTGGTCCTGACCGATTCACCAGCTCTTGGGACTGTGTCCAGATGCCTTTTGTGATGCCTCTTTTCTAAAATGCTTTTATTTGGGTTTAAGATGTACTAATTCTTTCACACACCCATAACTGAATACCAAATATTGGTATGCATACTACCAAACTTTTGTGTATGAAGTTCGTACTAGGCACTAAGTCATTTAAAACATTTTAATTGTGTGCTGAGCTCGTAAGTGTACAATATGACTGTCTAGTAAATTCTTAATTATTTGTCGACTCTTTATCGAAGAAAAAAGTAAGTAGGGGAAAAGATAAAGGAGCATCCAGCCGGTGGCAAAGGAACAAGCCGTGTAGCTCTGCTTCTCACCCACTCTCAGCTAGCTTGGGCCACGGCTGCCTGAAGTGCACGGGTTTGACACCAAACAGGAACCCCAGTGGGAGGACTGTATGGGCCACACCCATGGACGTGATCTGTCTATGAAACAGGTCTTCTCAGTGCTTCGGGGTGAATTTTGACTTCTCCTGAGCCATCCTCAGAGCACAGCTGGTGGGGAACTTCACCCGTCTGGTCACTCCTGAAGCAGTCTGGCTGGCAGCCACAGGCTGGGATCCCAGTTGTTGGAGGTCAGTGCACACAGCGGCTATCTGCTGTAGCAGAAAGAATTTAGGGGAGGAAAGGCTTGAGAAGGAAGGGCAAGAGAGAGCAGACTTTGTGGCATCAGTCAGGTATATGTGCTTGTATTAACATGAACCTGAGAGGCTGATGGTATTACATGGAATTCCAAGTTTCGACTGCATGAATTCTGTCTCTTGTGGTTTATCTATGGCCACCATCAACCGATGTTGTGTGATAAAACGTTTAAAGTATGTACAACTGAAAGTGGAGATGGATACTAAGGGCATTTAACGTTTTAAGCTTTCCTCCAGGGTTTTTTCCTCAGTTACATGGAGGATGGCCCTAGGTACTAACTGTTGGAAATGGCAGCATTGAAAAGTGCAGCACTTTCTGCTTCAGCAGCATCTCAATTCTGCGCAGCCTTTGAAAATCCTTTTCTACAGATAGCTGGCAACCTGCCATTGTTCCCAGCCGGCAGCGTGGTCCCTGCCACCAGGTGCTTGAACAAACGGCCATGTGTATGAGGGTCCCTTCTCCTAAGTAAAATTACCCTAAAGACTCTAAACGAGAGTGGAGACTTTGAAAAAATCTTCTGTATTTTTCTATTTTAATTATCAAGTAGGGGAAACAGATCTGAAGGGGAAAGAGGAGAGAGGACCAGAAGGGGGCTTCCTTGCTGTGCAGGAGACCTGTGGATCCAGTGGAAAGCAGCCCCGTGTGAGATGAAATTATCACAGGGGCGGGATGTGCCAGAGGGGAAGCAGGCAGCCCAGGCATGTGTGCGTGGATGTGGAGCCCCTTTCTGAAGTGAGTTTGGTTTTATTTTGGGCAGGCCTCATAGGCTGTACGTCTGGCAGGAGATGAGAAAGGAAAGACTGGCTCTTGTTTTAAAAAAAAAAACAACTAAGTAAAAAATAATTATTTAAAAATGACTCAAAAGAAATAATTATGAGACTAGTTATGATAGAGTAAAACGATTTGTTCATTTTCCAGATTTTATGTAACATGGATATACTATATTTAAAGACTTATTTTTTTAATAACATTACTAATGATAGGCAAGGCTCATATAGTACATAATACATGCCAGGCGCTTTGTAGAAATGAACTCATGTAGTCCTCCTCACAGCTCTATAAAGTTAGCATAATTACTGTCTCCACCCTAGAGCTGAGGGGGAGAGGCTCACGCAGGTCACATATCTCGCCTTGAATCACTCAAGTGGTAAGCAGTGGAGCCAAGAACTGAGCTGGGCAATCTGGCCCCAGAGTCCGTTCGCTGACCCCCATGCTACACCCCCTCTCAAAAACAGAGACTTGGACACCAGATCCAAATTCAAACAAGACAGTTCCCTGCTGTTATCAACCTAAAGCATTACTAATGGGTTGCTCCGGTTCACAGGTGTGGCATTCACAGTGGCATTCTCCAGATGAAGACCATGGCTTTTAAGACAAGTGTCCACGGTCTGTAGATGAACAGTTGAAAACTCAGAGAGAACTAAGCCACCTAGAATATTGCATTCATTCTATATTTTTATTTTTATTTTATTTTGTGTTTTTGAGACAGAGTCTCACTCTGTCACCCAGGCTGGAGTGCAGTGGCATGATCTCAGCTCACTGCAACCTCTGCGTCGGGGGTTCAAGCGATTCTCCTGCCTCAGCCTCCCGAGTAGCTGGGATTACAGGCATGCGCTATCACGTCTGGCTAATTTTTGTACTTTTAGTAGAGATGGGGTTTCACTATGTTGGCCAGGCTGGACCCAAACTCCTCACCTCAGGTGATCTGCCTGCTTCGGCTTCCCAAAGTGCTGGGATTACAGGCATGAAAGAACCACCCCACTTGGCCATTCTGTATTTTTAGAATACACACTTTCTCTTCCAAGAGAGGCATGGGTGTGGCTTATACTGCCAGCTGTTGGTTGATAACCCTGTGCCGCCATTCCCACAGACAGGCCCCACTATTGTCCTTGCTGTTTGTGATGGATTCTGATTTGGGAATATCCACCCTTAGTAAGAAGCTTCACCTTCCCACTAGAGGACACATGCACCGACCAGGGGTGGATGGAGAGGGTGGCTTGAGTCTGGAGACCTGGAATCCAGCACTGCCATGAGGATGGGGACGGGGATGGGGATCTCAGGGGTTGCCATCCATTGTCCCCACACCAGACGATGTGCCAGCATTGTCCCTGGCATGCTATGGGGGCTCTAAGAGATGGTGATTCCTTCTGAATAAGGAAATATAAAAATGTCTCTTAATTCCCCTAGGCAGTAGGAGCTGGTTACCCACAAGCGAAGCCTCAGTTAGATTCTCCCAGCAGAGAAAAGGAGATCTTCAGGCTAGTCCCAATAGGAACAGAACTAAGCAGAAGAACTTTGTACTTGGATGCTGGAGATGATACTGCATATCTAATGCTCACGACTCTCACTTTGCATAGTAATGTGGGACCATAAAAATGGCCCTGTGAATTGAAACCATGCAAAGTGATGTTAATAGCAGGAAAAATTATAATTGCTGCCCTGACCTTTAAGCATATTTTTGGTCACAGCATTAAAAACTTTTCTACCATCAATTGTAAATGCATAGGGAAATGGCAAGTGATAGTAGAACTGGTATTTACTTAGCATACTAATAATTTAAAACACTAGTGACCTTGCCAGGCACGGTGGCTCACGCCTGTAATCCCAGCACTTTGGGAGGCCGAGGCGGGCGGATCACAAGGTCAGGAGATTGAGACCATCCTGTCTAGCACGGTGAAACTCATCTCTACTAAAAATACAAAAAATTACCCGGGCGTGGTGGCAGGCACCTGTAGTCCCAGCTACTCGGGAGGCTGAGGGAGGAGAATGGCATGAACTTGGGAGGCGGAGCTTGCAGTGAGCCGAGATCGCACCACTGCATTCCAGTCTGGGCGACAGAGCAAGACTCTGTCTCAAAAAAGCAAAAACAAAAACAAAAACAAAACACTAGCGACCTTGAGAATGGAAGCATGCTGTTTCTTGGTGAGACTGATCCCTAGTGGTCTGAGCGGTGCCACCTCCTCTCATCCTGTCACCCGCAGTGTGGGGTGAGCAGAGCAGCCTTCCTGCACTGCACGAGCTGTCACACTCCCTCCTCAGTGTGGATCCACTTCCCACTTGTTCTCCTGTGTGCTCTCAGCGTTGTAAAGTATCTCCAAGAGTTTCTTTAATGTGAACTTGTTTCCTGGCATTGCTTCCTCCAGGCCGTCTTTGTCCCGTTCCTTATAGCCACTTTCCTCCTAAGCTCACCTTCCCCTGGGCGTGACAGGAGTCTCACTGCAGCCTGGCCACCAACCTGCGGGCAGCTGTTTCCTCTTTTATTTTTTTTATTATTATACTTTAAGTTCTAGGGTACATGTGCATAACGTGCAGGTTTGTTACGTATGTGTACATGTGCCATGTTGGTGTGCTGCACCCATTAACTCGTCATTTACATTAGGTATATCTCCTAATGCCATCCCTCCCCCTCCCCCCACCCCAGCTGTTTCTTCTGTAACTCCGTTTACGGTAGGCTTGAATTTCACTTCCAGCAGGACTTTTTATTTCTTTGCTGCACTTTTATCTTTGTTGGTGGTTTTCCTCTTTTGATGACCCGTTTTTATAAACATCACATACATTTACCCCTGGGTGACAGGGACCAACACAGCTACATACTTTGCATTCTGTACATGAAAAACAGCAGGTTATCCAGAAGCTCTAGCTAAGATCACTGATGAAGGTGGCTGCACTAAACAACAGATTTTCACTGTAGATGGAATAGCCCTCTATTGGAAGAAGATGCCATGTAGGATTTTCATAGCTGGAGAGGTCAATGCCTGGCCTCACAGCTTCAAAGGACAGGCTAAATTTCTCATTAGGGGCTAATGCAGCTGGTGACTTTAAATTGGCATGGTAACCAGTTGCCAACAGACTTTGAGAGAAGTGACCTGCTTGGTCACTGACCATGGCACTCATCTGTCATTTGCATGGTGATCTGCATGGCAGAAGTGCTAGCTGTGAAGTCTGCAGTTTTGGCGCTGACAGTGACTATACAGGAGTACCTCGCTTTACTGTGCTTCACAGATACCGTGTTTTTTACAAGTTGAAAGTGTATGGCAACCTCACATGGAGCAAGTCTCTCAGTGCCATCTTCTCAGTAGCATGGGTGCATTTCATGTATCTGTGCCACATTTTGGCAATTCTTGTGATATTTTCAACTTCTTATTATATGTTATGGTGATCTGTGACAGTGATCTTTTTTTAAATTCTTTTTAATTTTAATTTTTAAAATGTTTATTTCAATAGGTTTTTTGGGGAACAGGTGGTTTTGGTTACATGGATAAGTTCTTTAGTGGTGATTTCTGAAATTTGGGTGCACCCATCACCCGAGCAGTGTATGCTGTACCCAATATTTAGTCTTTTATCTCTTACCCTCCTCCCAACTTCCCCGCGAAGTCCCCATAGTCCATTACATCATTCTTATGCCTTTGCATCTTCATAGCTTAGCTCCCACTTATAAGTGAGAACATATGATACTTAGTTTTTCATTCCTGAGATACTCCACTTGGAACAATAGCCTCCATCCAAGTCGCTGCAAAAGACATAATTTCATTCCTTTGTATGATTGAGTAGTATTCCATGGTGTGTATATCTACCACATTTTCTTTATCCCCTCATTGGTCAGTGAGCACTTAGGTTGGCTCCATATCTTTGCAACTGTGAATTGTGCTGCTATAAACATGCATGCATATGTGATACAGTGGTCTTTGATGTTACTATTGTAGTTGTTTTGGGGCACCACAAACCATATCCATATAAGACAGTGAACTTAGTGTTGTGTGTGTTCTGACTGCTCCACTAGCTGTTCCCTCACTTCTCTTCCTTTCCTTGGGCCCCTCTAATTCTCCAAGACACAAGAATATTGAAATTAGGACAAATAACCCTACCATGGCCTCTATGTGTTCAAGTGGAAGGAAGAGTTGCACATCTCTCACTTTAAGTCAAAAGTTCAAGATGATTAAACTTAGTGAGGAAGGCAGGTTGAAAGCCTGGTAGTCTGAAAGCTAGGCCTCTCATGCCAAACAGTTAGCCAAGTTATGAATGCAAAGGAAAAGTTCTTGAAGGAAATTAAAAGTGCTACTCCAGTGAACACACAAATGATAAGAAAGCAAAACAGCCTCATTGTTGACATGAAGAAAGTTTAAGTGGTCTGGATAGAAGGTCAAACCAGCCACAACATTCCCTTAAGACAAAGCCTAATCCAGAGCAAGATCCTAACTCACTTCAATTCTATGAAGGCTGAGAGAGGTGAGGAAGCTGCAGGAGAAAAGTTGGAAGCTAGCAGAGGTAGGTTCATGAGGTTCAATGAAAGAAAACATCTACATACCATCAAAGTGCAGGGTAAAGCAGCAAGTGCTGGGGTAGAAGCTGCAGCAGGTTATCCAGAAGCTCTAGCTAAGATCACTGATGAAGGTGGCTGCACTAAACAACAGATTTTCAGTGTAGATGGAATAGCGCTCTATTGGAAGGAGATGCCATGTAGGGTTTTCATAACTGGAGAGGTCAATGCCTGGCCTCAAAGCTTCAAAGGACAGGCTAAATTTCTCACTAGGGGCTAATGCAGCTGGAGACTTTAAATTGCAGCCAATGCTCATTTCCCATTCCAAAAATCCTAGGGTCCTAAAGAATCATGCTAAATCTATGCTGCCTGTGCTCTAGAAATAGAACAACAAAACTGGATGACAGCAGATCTAAAATAGATCCATAGATGTATTTTTAGCCCACTGTTGAGACCTACTGCTCAGGAAAAAAAAAGATTCCTTTCAAAGTATTGCTGCTCATTAATAATGCACCTGGTCACCAAGAGCTCTGATAGAGACCTACAGAGAGGTTAATGTTATTTTCATGCCTGCTAACACAACATCCACTCTGTAGCCCATGGATTGAGGAGCAATTTTTACTTTTAAGTCTTATTCTTTAAGAAATAAATTTCCTAAGGGTATAGCTGCTATAAATAGTGATCCTTCTGATGGATCTGGGCAAAGTAAATTGAAAACCTTCTGAAAAGGATTCCTCATTCTAGATGCCATTAAGAACATTCATGACTCATGAGAAAAGGTCAAAATATCAGCATCAGCCAGGCACAGTGGCTCATGCCTGTAATTCCAGCACTTTAGGAAGCTGAGGCTGGAGGATCACCTGAGCTCAGGAGTTCAAGGCTAGCCGTTGGCAACACAGGGAGACATCATCTGTACACAAAATTTAAAACAAAAACAAAAACAGCCAGGCTTCATGATGTGCACCTATGGTGCCAGCTGCTCAGGAGGCTGAAGTGGGAAGATCAATTATGCCTAGGAGGTCGAGACTGGAGTCAGCCATGATCATGCCACTGCACTCCATCCTTGACAACAAAGCAAAACCCTGTCTCAAAGACAGCAACAAAAACACAACAGGTATTTGGAAGAATTGGGTTCCACCCCTCCTGGATGACTTTGAGGGATTTAAGACTTCAGTGAGGAACTAACTGCAAATAAGGTAGAAATAGCAAGAGAACTAAAATTAGAAGTGGAGCCTGAAGATGTGACTGAATTGCTGCAACCTCATGATCAAACTTGAGTGGATAAGGAGTTGCTTCTTATGGATAAGCAAAGTAAGTGGTTTCCTGAGATAAAATCTACTCCTGGTGAAAATGCTGTGAATATTGTTGAAATGACAACAAAGGATTAGAATATTTCATAAACTTAGTTGTTAAAGCATTGGTAGAGCTTGAGAGGATTGACTTCAATTTTGAAAGAAGTTCTGCTGTGGATCAAATGCTATCAAATAGCATTGCATGTACAGAGAAATCTTTTGTCAAAGGAAGAGTCAATCAATGAGGCACTCTTCATTGTTTTCTTATTTTAAGAAATTGCCACAGCTACCCCAGCCTTCAGCAACCACCACTGTGATCATTCAGCAGCCATCAACATTGAGGCAAGACCCTCCACCAGCAAAAAGATTACAACACAATGAAGGCTCAGGTGATCATTAGCATTTTTTAGCAGTGAAGTGTCTTTGATTTAAGGTATGTACCTTTTTTAGACGTAATGCTGTCACACGCTAGAGAGACTACAGTGTGGTGGAAACCCAACTTTTATATGCACTGGGAAGCCGAAATATCTGTGTGACTCACTTTGTTGCAATATTCACTTTATTTTGGCGGCCTGGAACTGAATCTGCAGCATCTCCGAGTATGTCTGTGTTGTAGTAACTGAAATGTGAACCGTATTGTTCAGAGGCAGGTGTTATTTAACTAAATCATGGGAACTGAGATGTTTTTGTATCTGAACTGCGTAAAGTGGGGATAGCCTCTCTGTGGTTAGATCTAGAATGGAAGAGGTAATATGTTTTTGTGGGAATGGGGACCTATGATTTTAGCTAAATCCCAGGAGTCAGCTTGGAGACTTTCTGCATGTCATGCAGCCTCCTGGGGCCTCAGTTTCTCTTCTGTACAAGGCTGAATAACCTTCACAAAGTCTCTTCTAGCTCTAAAACTATTTGGTTCTATGATGCAGGAGTCCTTTAGAGAGAGTTCCAAAGAGAGGCATAAATAATTATTAGAAATCATCTTTGATATAATGGACTTTGGAGAGTTGGGGGGAATGTTGGGAGGGGGGCGAGGGGTAAAAGACTACATATTGGGTACAGTGTACACTGCTTGTGTGATGGGTGCACTAAAATCCAGAATTCATGACTATAGAACCCACCCATGTGATTAAAACCACTTATACCCCAAAAGTATTGAAATAAAAAAATCATCTTTAAAAATATGAGGAAAGGCAAAGTCAGTTGGGTTGGCCTTCCTGGTGCAGAATGACAGTGTCAACACCTGTTAAGTTTCCCAGCCAGGGCTGGTGATGGACTGTCTGTCTCCACGGCAGAGTATGGAAGCAGAGAGGCACTACCTGGGGCAGAGGGAGATACGGCTGAAAGCATGGAGAGGATTAATGTGGCTGGGGTGAGGAGTGAGAGGGAAACTTCAAAACAAAACAAAACAGGAAGATAGTGGAGATGGTGCTCCAGTGATCTTTTTATCTGCTTGGAAAAAAATGGAATTAAATTCAGATCTTCCAAAGAAAAGCTAATACATGTAAGTTAGGAAAACGGCAGTGATTTCTGGGAGCAACATTCTTCAAGCCTGGATTAGTTCACCCATAGAAGTCATGGAACTCATGGCTTCACACACAGGATCTGTGAGGAGCGGCCCAAGTGCAGCCTGCAGAAGGAAGAGGAGAGAACTGGACCTGCTCAGAAGGCCTCTGTCCACTGAGCTTTAGATCCTGTTTCTGAAAAGGGAAGGCAAAATGTGCTCAAAAAGAATCACACAGGGCCGGGCACAGTGGCTCACTCCTGTAATCCCAGCACTTTGGGAGGCTGAGGTGGGCGGATCATGAGGTCAGGCGTTCAAGACCAGCCATCTCTACTAAAAATACAAAAATTAGCCGGGCATGGTCTCGCACACCTGTAATCCCAGCTACTGAGGAGGCTGAGGCAGGAGAATTGCTCAAAGCCGGGAGGAGGAGGTTGTAGTGAGCCGAGATCGTGCCACTGCACTCCAGCCTGGGTGACAGAGTGAGACTCCGTCTCAAAATAAATAAATAGTCACACAGGTTATCAGTGTACTATTAATAGAAAATGGGCATATTCTTTGAAAATTATGGGTAAAGAAAGGAAATATATGACATGAATTCTGTAATCTTTTTCTGATAGGTAGAAATTTCCCTCAAGGACTGACTTGAATGGACGGGGATGAGAAAGACAGTGATTGTTTCTGGCCCCTCAGTAGGAAAGGCGAGGGCATGGGTACAGGTGCCGGAACAGCCCCAGCATTGGTTCTCCCTCGGGCGTACTGGGCCAAGAAACGTTGGCTCTCAGGAATAAAAATCCCCAGACCTAAAACAAAGAGAAGACCTTGGCCTCCTCTCTGTTTGCTCAGCTTAATGCCCCCAAATCAGACTGTATGAGGAAACACACAAGAAATGTATTTTTAGCGTCACTGGCATGGGGCATGTTCTGGGGACCAGAAAGATGTACAACATCTGGGATGTATGTACCATGACAGCTGATGTATGTAGTCGACATTTCTTTATGCATAGAAATTAAGTTTCTAACAAGGAGCGCTTGCGTTGCTCAGTTTATCTAAATCAGGTTGGAAGGCAAAATATCGTGTTTTGTTTTTAAATGTAATTTCCTTCCTGTTCCTTTTCATGGTTGTGTCTCATGCTGGGCCTACAGGGTAGATATAGGCTGAGTAAGAAAATGTGGCCATATTTTAGCTACGCCATTATTTTAACCCCTCAGCCACACATCTGCTGTGGCATGAAGTACCTGACTGAAATAAATCTCCACCAGAGTCATGATATAGGAATGATCTTCCTAAAACCCTACATAACTATAGTCACTCAGTCATCTGTGGCCTTCTTTCCTTTGGGGACAACTTTGTAAGAAAATAATCTCAAAACAGGAACATCCCTTGTGGTTTTGTGAGGTGCTCGCCATGAGCTTCTGGAGTGGAAAAGGTTGTGTGCTTACAATGTGGGTGTTGAGTTCTTTTCAAACCTTAATGCTTTTGGACATATATTATGTTCCTAATAGTTTTGCTGCTTTTGATGTTCACATTCTGGATTCTTACTTCCTTAGATTCATTGAGTAATTTTATGTAGTTCACAGTTCCTAGGTTAAATGGACTTGATCAATTCTTCCTTGAGCTTTAGAGAACTAATGACTACTGCATTTAATTTGAGAAAATTAGAGATTGATTTTTCCAGGTATTCTGCCTCCTCCCTCCTCTAACTCTAACTGCATTTATGTTTAACTTTAAAATTTACACCTATATTTTTGGGATAACTAGGTTCCGATACTGTCCTGGGTATTACTGGTCAAATTCCAGTTGGCTGTAATATGTTGGGATTTCACATTTTGCTTGAAAATAAATTTGGCAGTGGAGATTACTTGCACTGAAAAGTAAATTTTTTTGGCTTATTTTATACGTTACCCTATCGTGTCTTCTCTCATTGCCTTTTGGACTTCAGAGATTGTCTCTGAATTATCAAATGATAGTGCAGTGGATCAAGTTTGGCCACAGATGCTAGTTGCTCAGCAGCAGTTCCTTTAAACGAATAAGGGTCTAAACTGCCCAGAGGGCCAGCACCAGAACAGGGTCTTGCACATTACATAAGCTCCATAAGTGTGCACAGTCTGATGATCATGTCATCCAGCCTGCCCTACATTGCAGTTTGCTTTGTTCTGGGTGGCACTTGCCCCGGGGTCACAGAGCTGCCCTGACAGGTGACAGAGCCTGGCCAGCCCTCACTGTAATACACTCTGCACCCTTCCTGCCTCCAGGCTTACAGACAGCCTAGTAACGGTTTCTGTAATCTGAGCTGTCTGCTGCTTCAGAACACATTTAGAGATCAGTAAGCAAGTCACATTTTCTGTGTTAACCACTGTGGGCTAAACACAAGATGTTTTTGTGGGTGGGCAACTTTGTGTCTCCATGGACATTTTTTGGCCATACTTATATAGTTAAGAAGTTATTAAATTACATGTGTTTTTCCCTTCTTTTGTTAGGGAAAATGCAAACTTCAGGAGCTTCAGATCTTCTTCTTGGGGATCCCGTGGGGAGCTGGATCCTCAGATATTTAGGAGCGGACAGGTCCTCACAGGCTTCCACCTTCATCGTCTTCATCAGTCTCCGTTTATTGTGAGCTTTCAGAGCTTATGCTGAATTTTCTTGCTATGTTCAAATCACCAGGGCCCCAAGCCTTGGATCTATGTTGGGCTTTGATTTCATGAGAGCATGTTAGAGGTTACTCATGGAACACCTGTCAGGCCAAGGTAAAAGTGTATAAGGTGGGTCCTACCCTGGCACACTTAGCCTGTCTTTTTAAGCTTGAAACATTTAAAAGTATTTAGAGATCTTGTTGATGAAGACTCTGATTCAAAGTCAGAACTTGGAGAAATTCAGATAGACATCCTGAGAATTTTCAGCAGAAAGTAATATAGGCTTTTTCAGCTAGAAGGGCCATAGCTCACCATTGTGGATCAATTCAGGGAACTGGGGTGCTGGAGAAAGCATGATCCATCCAGTCCCAACAGACTTTTGCCTCTTGCCAGGAAGTTGGAGAGATTGGAGATTATTGTTGTTGTATTTCATGTGTACTTTGTCGTATATGTTAACTCTTGTACTAACTTCTAGTAAACTGTATATAGGTCTCATTCCATAATAGGGGCCCACCCATTTTCAAAGAATCCATAATAACTCGTGGAGGGCTGAAGTCCTGGGTTGTATCCTGACTCTCTCTGTGAACTGTGACCTTGGAAGAGAACCGTTTCTTTAAACCTCAGTTTCCTCCTCTCTACAATGAGATAATAAACCAATTTCACATAAGTACTGTGGGAATTAGATGAATACAAATAAATCACCTAGCACAGTGTCTAGCATATAATAAATATACAACAGATATCGATTCCATTTATAAAGCTTCCTTCCTCCATTTATAAAGCTAAGAGTTAAATAACCCATTCTCGTATAATTGACCATGGATATCCGAGTCAGGTGGGCCTCGCTGACAGGTGAGCCAGGATTCTAGGGCCAAATAGAGACAGACAAGGTAATGGGAAAGGCTGACATCATAGGCCGTGGTAGCCCTCTCTGGGGGCTACTTGTTAACACTGTCTTAAGACTATTTAAATTCCATATTTGTGTCTATGTGTATATTTATTTAAAGAAGCCGTGCGTTCGCTTGGTCTTGTAACTTCCACCTTGGACAGCTGTGTCTCTGAGCTAATCCCAGGATCACAGGCTTAATGCAATGCAGCTTGATGAGCTAAGCTCATGCAGAAGCCCTGGTGAAACCCAGGCTGGTGTTGCTGCCCAGCCTCTGCAAACATCCTGGTGCACAGGTGAGAGTTGTAGGTTCAACGTCTCTGCTCAAACCCACCTTACACTATTTGTAGGTGAGCAAGCCATTGACAGAGGCTCTTTCAAGCCCTGGACTGTAACATCTCTCCATGCTTTCACTGAAAGGCATGTTTGCCCACCCCCACCCCCTCGTCTCCTTCACTTCTTGCCACATTACCACTGTGGGCAAAGCATGGAAGGTATTTAGGTGGGTGGGCAACTTTTTTTCTTTGTGGACATTTTGCTATATTTAAATGGTTGTGAAGTAACTGAATTACATAACTGTTAAAGGGTCAGCCTTTAGAGAAGACAAATGTAAGCGGTGGAGCATATGGTCTCGATAGGCTTGGGTTCTGTTCGTCTCCCGAACAAGCCTTCCTTGTGCACAACACTGGCGTGCATTCTTTCTTCTGCCTGCCTCTGTTATTACATTGGTTTTAAAGAAACCAAAATCCTTGGTGAGCTGCCTGTAGGCATGAGGGAAGGAAGGATGAGTATTTCTGACTTTGCTTTTTGAAAAGCTTCCAAATGTAGAGCAAAGAACAGGAGACAAACAAGGAGTGGTGGTACTTCTTGCATGTCACTTTGAATGTAACTTTGAAGCCAGGTTGTCCTAGATGGCTTATGGTTATAGGACAGTTGTCTTAAAAAACAAAAACTAAAACTACAGCACATAGACACCAACACAGATGAGCAAATGCTAAATTGTCATGTAATGCAAGTGACTGATCAGATGTATAGCACTGGTGAAAGGTTCCTGCTGTTTTGCCAGCCTCTTGAAGGAATCTCAGTAGACTTACAAATTCACGTTTATGTTTCATCATTTAACAATGGTTCTTTATTTTACCTTTTTAAGGACCTAATAAATAAGTCAGACAATGACACAAGATTTGGAGAGCTGAAACATTTCTAAATTATATTACGATCACTACTGCTTGAGGTATTTATTTGCATTTTATGGGGAATTTCTTAAGCAACCTGAAATTTTTTGTTTTGTTTTGTTTCGTTTCATTTTGTTTTGAGTCAGTGTCTTTCTTTGTCGCCCAGGCTGGATGCAGCCTGGAGTGCCACAATTATAGCTGACTGCAGCTTTGAATTCCTGGGCTCAAGGGATCCTCCCATCTCAGCTTCCCAAGTAGCCGCGACTACAGGCACATGCCACCATGCTTGGCTAATTAAAAATATTTTTTATGTAGAGACGGGACCTTACCATGTTGCTCAGACTGGTCTTGAACTCCTGGCCTCAAGTGATCCACCCACCTTGGCCTCCCAAAGCACTGGGATTACAGGCCTGAGCCATTGCACTCGGCCTAAGCTGAAATGTTTTGGTTCCTAAAAGTGTCCATGTGTAAGAAAAAAGAACTGTAGGTCTTTGGACCATATCAAGGTTTTATTTACATATCCCCCTCTTCCCTACACCCAAAATTGAATGTAGAAAAAGTGAGGGTGTTGCAAATACAAGTGACAGTAACAAACTTCGAATGAGGTTGAACCTTTACAGCAGCAGTGAAGCCATGAACGATCTCTTCCGGCTGTCCTAGAGGAGCCCTCGTGCCTTACAGGAAGTTCTAGCCCTGTGCAGCCAACACACACCTGTATTTGTTCAGATGTCACCTTGGTGGCACAGTGCAGATCCAGGGGACACCTGTGCCTCTGAGGCCGTCGGGGAGGGTGTGCTGTGGAGAGACCTGAGGACTCTGGTAGTGCCCTCTTTCACAAATGTGTGTACATCGTGTGGCTCTTTATTGCTAGGGTGGCATTTGAAATTTCGTTTATTTCTAAAAACCAACAGAGCGGCGCTTCAAGTGGACACTATTTTTGATTCAGGGATCAGTGTCTGAGAGCATCAGTGTATTTCAATCCTAAAAAGTTTTATAAATTTTGCATAAGGTCATATAAAGGTGTTTAGGTTTGTTACCCTGGATAATGGGAATTCATTTGGAGAAGAAGCCTTTCACGATGCTTCCTGATGGCACCTTCTTTGAAGGAGAGTGGCCTTATATCAGCCTGTGTTCCTTAGGCAGCTGGCATCCCTTCATTTCATTTTGTTCCTTTATTTATTTTGAGACAGGGTCTTGCTCTGTTCCCCAGGCTGGAGTGCAGTGGCACAATCCTAGATCACTGCAGCCTCGAACTCCTAACCTCAAGTGATCTTTCCGCCTCAGCTTCTCGAATATCTGGGACTACAGGCACATGCTGCCACACCCGGCTAATTGTTTGATTTTTCTGCAGAGACAAGTCTGGCTGTGTTGCCTAGGTTGGCCTTGAACTCCTGGACTCAAGCGATCCTCCCGCCTTGGCCTCCCAAAGTGCCAGGATTACAGATGTGAGCCACTGCACCTGGCCTGGCATCTCTTTTAAAAATGGCTTATTAAATATTGAGTTGATATAAGCAAATATGTATAACCTATGTGTGAGGTATTAAGAATCATCAATTCCAGTGGATGCTTATGTCCCCACTACCCAGTTCCAGCAGAAGAATGTTCCTGTCATCTTCCACTTCCCTTACACAGACACATCTTCTTTCTCTAACTGGATGACTCCCCATGTGGGACAACTGCCTGCACGATACACATGAGTAATGATGTGGTTTTCCCTCCACAAGGTCCCGAGGAACCAGAGGTAGCTCCGTTTTGGAAAGAGCTTCCTGGTTGCCCATGGGTTATGAAGTCTGCTGGTGAGGCTTCCTTAGATGTCTGAATGTCTCTGGTGGCCATCTGTAAGGTGCAGTCAGTCACTGTGTTCAGGGAGGGCGGCCCGTGGATGCCTGGCTTCCACACAAGCAGTGTGGTCCTGGAGGCACACGTGGGGTCCCTGGAAGGAGTGCAGTTTGCAGTTGTTGAAGCCCCACAGGTGGGAGAATATTTCGCTCTAGCTACCTCTAGGTCTTTATATGACATACTGTTCTTATAATATGTCTGGACATGACTTTCTTTTTTTTGTTTGTTTTTGAGATGGAGTCTCGCTCTGTCGCCCAGGCTGGAGTGCAGTGGTGCGACCTCAGCTCACTGCAAGCTCTGCCTCCCGGGCTCATGCCATTCTCCTGCCTCAGCCTCCCTAGTAGCTGGGACTACAGGCGCCCACCACCACGCCTGGCTAATTTTTTATATTTTTGGTAGAGATGGGGTTTCGCTGTGTTAGGATGGTCTCGATCTCCTGACCTTGTGATCTGCCCGCCTCGGCCTCCCAAAGTGTTGGGATTATAGGCGTGAGCCACCGCGCCCGGCCATGACTTTCTTTTCTTTTCTTTTTGTCCTGTTTGTTATTTTGTGAGATTCCTAGTCTGTGGATTGGTGTCTTTCAGCAGTTCTGGAAAACTCGCAGATTTTCAAGATCTCCTCAAACATTGCCTCCGCCTTGGTCTCATTATCCTCCTCTTGTGATGAGTGGTGGGTTAGACCTTCCCACTCTGTCCTCTGCACTCCTTCTCTCTCTTCTGTATTTCCCATCTTTCTGCTTTTACATTCTGGGTAACTTCCTACAGTCATTAGTTCACTCCTCAGCTGTGTCTTGTGTTATTAGACCCATCCAGTAGGTTTGTGTTTCTTGTATTATATTCTTCATTCCAGAAGTTGTATCTGTTCTTTTCAAATGGGATTGTCATTTTAAAAAGTCGTCTTTCTCCTTATACAAAGTTTCCAATGTCTTCTTTTCTTTTTAAGCTATTAAACATACTTAATTTTACCCACTCTATCTGGTATTTCCCACATCTGAAGTCTTTGCAAGTCTCATTAAACTTCCTGTGTTTATGCTGGATCTCACTCATGGTGCTTTGTTTCTTGTTTGTTTTGTGATTTTTTTTTTTTAAAGTGAGCTTATAATTCTTAGAAGTACATCTATGGAAACTCTTGGCCTAGGTTGAAGGTGGGTTTCTCCAGGGGGTCCATGAATTTATACCCACCAGATGTCTTGGAAACATCCCCAGCTTTGACTATTTTCTGTTACTGGCTTCGGTGTTTTTGACTCACCCAGAGAGTATGATTTTAGTTTATAAACCTCCTTATGGGCAGACTTATGGTTACACATTCTCATGGGTGGAGATAGTTGTTCCCATCCTCTCAAGACTAGTCATTTTCCTTGCAGGCCGCTAGGGTAGGAAGGGTCTCGGGGATGGATTTATTCCTAGTTCACCATTCTACGGAGGATATAATTTTGTGAAGACTCAGCTTTCTTCAGCAGCAGTGTTCGTTGTGGGAGCCCCGCAGTGGAAATGCCCTAGGCTTTGTCTCCCGTCTGCTAGCTGCAAGAGTGCATTAAAATGGAAGCTCAAATTCATTGCTTTGGCAAATACTTTCGAAGTGGAAACCTTGAGTGCTGAATGAACTCTCTAAGTTCCTGCTTTCCTTAGCTCATGGGCTCCAAGTATTGCTTACTTTTTCTTACTGTCATTTTAAAGATTACTTTATCCAGCGCTTTAGTTGTTTCCAGCAGACGGTTCCTCTGGGGATCTCACTCACTGTTGCCAGACATGAAACTCACCATCCTTCTAGTTCCAGAAACATGTGGCATCAACCTACGTGGCTCTCCCTGGTGTTCCGGAGGGAGCCGGGGAGCTGGGGTCAGCTCTTTCCCTGTCTGCCTTGGGTTTCCCTTCTTTCATTGATTTCCTCAAGGGGATGCTTACCTTTTCTAAAAAGACTTGACAACTTCCAAAGGTTAGCAGAAATGGGCCAGGCGCAGTGACTCATGCCTGTAATCCTAGCATTTTGGAAGGCCGAGGCAGGCAGATTGCCTAAGCTCAGGAGTTCGAGACCAGCCTGGGCAACATGGTGAAACCCCGGCCCTATTAAAAAAATGCAAAAAAATTAGCAGGGTGTGGTGGCATGCACCTGTAGATTCAGCTACTCGGGAGGCCAAGGCAGGAGAATTGCTTAAACCCAGGAGGTGGAGGTTGCAGTGAGCCGAAGTCACACCACTGCACTTCCAGCCTGGGTGACAGAAAGAGACTGTGTCTCTAAAAAACAAAAAAGTGGAAATGAAATTTTCCACCATACCTCATGTTATCTCAGGTAAATACCCAAAAAGTGCTGGTTTACCAGCTCATATTGATTTTTCATTTTCATGAGCTTCAAATTTTCTGAGGATATTTTATAACTAAGTCCTGTTGCCTCAAGTCTATGCTGTTAAGTACAAAAGCTTAAAGTTTAAAACATACTTGGAATTTGCTACATAAAATATGCACTAGCTACAGGTGCATTTAGGTAATGAATACACATGAAAAAGAGGGTAGACCTGTGTGTGCCCTTGAGAACAAGGAATTTTCTCAACCATAAGAATCCTCTATAGACCCTATAATTTGCCAGTTCTTTTTTATCACACACTTGTTAGGGGATTGGGCAATGAAATGTTGCTGGTAATTCTTCAGAAGAATTCATGAGGATGAGTCGAATTTTCACCGTTTAGTTGGAGGCAGCTTCCCAAGTCTGCTAAAGCCTGTCTTCAGCTTCCCCTGAAAGTTGGCCCTGTTGGCATCCTCTGATCGAGAGGAGGGAGAACCTTGAATAGTAGCAGTGGGGTATAGAATAACCATCACCCTAGGCTCTAGGGTGATTCTTCCTAAATTATACTTTATATATCTTTAGTGCTCTGTTTGCTGAGATATTAATAGATGTCTCTTGACAAAGGAAGTGACATATTCAGACAGAGCGGGAGGACATCATGTACACGGCCCAGCTGCCTGGAATGTCCACATAGGAAGTGCTCGGGGCAGCTGTTCTTTAGGATGGGAGACTCAGAGGGAACAACTTAAAAATACCCGCAGGCTGGGAACAGTGTCTCACACCTATCATTCCAGCACTTTGGGAGGCCAAGATGGGAGGGTCTCTTGAGCCCAGGAGTTCAAGACAAGCCTGGGCAACATAGGGAGACCTCGTCTCTACTAAAAATTAAAAAATTAGCTGGGCATGGTGGCAGGTGTCTGTGGTCCTACCTACTCAGGAGGCTGAGGCAGGAGGATCACCTGAGCCTGAGAGTTAGGGGCTGCAGTGAGCCCTGATTGTGCCACTGCACTTCAGCCTGGGCATCAGAGCGAGACTGTCTGAAAAAAAAAAAGCCCTCACATTCACTTGAGATTAAGAAGACAGGACAGGAAAGTCTTTGTCAGAGAATGCAAGGGATGTTGCTGTTGGAGAATACATCCCCACCCTCGGCACCTCTTGGACAGGCCACTGGAATTCGTCTTCCTGAAGACTCGCCATTGGAGGTAGCCTAGTGAATGCCTTGCAGAGTCAGAAAGCCCGTTAGACTTTGTTTAATGAGTCAGTCTCCCTACTGTTGTAGCCTTGGAGTCCTTTTTGTTTTTAGAAAAAGACCCATTAGCAGCTTGCAGAACACATATGTCCCATGAAGGGCAGTTTGGGAGAGGCTGACCCAACCGACTCTTGATCGCTGGCACTCGTGCAGCCTGGCTTTGCAAGCTATGAGGACCTGAACACTTGGGAATTGTTCTGTGTCTTAACCATGAATATTTGTTTGCAAAATTTGGTTGAGAAGATTAATTACCTTCTTGTTAAGCATATTTACATGATTAGACTATTTTGTGATTTGCTACAGGTGTAAAAATCAGCCTGTTGTGGAAGATCTGGAGTCATTAGGAGCTTTTGCACTTGCTCTCATTAGAGATGGGATAGAGGAAAACAAACCAGGAGAGTTGAAAGTATGACAGATTGCCTTATTAATGTCCTCTCTGAGTACCTGTGCTGGATGGATTGCCAGTGGAATAACTTGGGAGGTGGTACAAACCCACGAGATGACAGTCATCCTCTGTCATTGCTCTCTTTTGTGATATGAGTGGCGTGAGGAGGAAGAAGGGAGCAGTTGCTGCATTTGATTTGGAAACTGAAGTTGTCACGGGGTCTGTTCCATGAGCACGTGACGAGGAGTCATCTGAGCTTTCTCTCAGCCATGTTGCTGACCTGCTCTGTTTTGGCATACAAAAATTATCTTAAATATGGGCACTCTTGTAAGATGAGAATGAGATATATGGAAAAATAAGGAAATTATACAAAGAGTAATAGACATTACTGGCACTGTAATTTGAAATCTAGTAGCCATCTCTGTTTTCTCTAAGGCTGGTGAGTAATCAGCTCCAAGACTTGGTTTTGTCTCCATGGCAAGTGGCTGAACGTGCAGTGCCCTGGTCTCCTGTCTGCAGGTGGGCTAAGGACACTAGTGCTTACTTTGCAGGGTTATGGTGAAGTAATTCACGTGAAGCTCTTAGTTAACAAATGCTACTTGTTGATCATGTTTGTTTGTATCATTTTTTTCCCCTAAAGCAGTATTTTGAAAACTGGAAAATATTTCCCATCTGTTTCTTTTGTTTAAGGTGATAAATGCTGTGGCATTCCATTGCCTTGCTTTTTAGCAGTGGCTGGCCAGGCTGACTTCTTGCTCTCTGGACAAGCTGCATAATTCTCTATTAGCCTGTAGCCTTGCTGTTTTCTAGAACCAAAGGACCTCTCCTCCTGCTATCCAGGCAGACCCTTGAAAGTGGAACATTATACATGATTCTAGAAAATCTCCTACAACAGACCTTTTTTTGTTTTTTGTTTTTTTAACATTTGTGTAGCATTACACTGTACCCTCATCGTATAATGTTGCTTGAGAGCATGCCTTTTACATATCTTTCCCCTGCAGGTCCTTGGAAGGGCTAGTCTGCATATCTCGTATCTGCACTGAGTGGTCCTAAGGGGTTGTTTGTTTGTTTAAACTGCAAATGTGATCTGTTTTCAGAGATGTGACTGACTTGCTGGGCTTCATGTCCTGGAACATGGCACCTGCTTGAAATCCTCAACAGTCTTTGTCCTGTGTCATCCAGGTAGAAGCTTACATGCTACAAAAAAAGGACTAGAATGATATGGCATCAGACACAAAAGCCATATCTGGAATGTTTAGCTCTGTCTTTTTTATCTAAGCCGAATGTGTTTTCTACTCTTTTAAATGAACCTAACACTTAAAAACCCAGCAGTAAATCCTAGGGTGTTTTGGGGCTTGGGGGGGATTTTAGTCAGAAATTCATTGTCAGCTTTTTGCAAATATTTGATAGTGTTATCTTAAATGTATGTACGAAGTTTGTAAAGGTGCGTTTGATGCATTTACGAGGTGCTGAGGGTGGATGCGCCCACCTGTCATTCCAGCCTCACATCCCCACCTTCCCGGCTCTGTCCTTTAGCCCAGATCCAGCTGCCCAGGAGCAGGAACGCTGTGCCCCCGGCAACATTCTAGATAGCCTGTGCCCGTGGGGGTCCCAGTGTCCACAGCAGTCTCCTCTTGGTGCCCCCACTGTGTGCGAGGCAGACTCTGAGACCATCCCCAAGACCCCCACCCCAAGATGTGCACACCCTGGGTGGTCTCCTTTCCTGGGTGGGGTCAGATGGGTATCCTCACATTAGGGCAAATTCAGTGACCTAGGTGAAGGGATTTGGTAGATGTAATTGACATCCCCGATCAATTCATGAGAATGGAGATTGTCCTGGGTGGGCCTGGTCTAATCAGGTGAGTCTTTAGGGGGGACATGCAGCAGTCTCAGACACCCTCCTGCTGGCCATGAAGAAATGAGCCACACTGTTGGGAGGGGAGTGGGCCACATGGCAAGGAAACAGTGACCCCAGCCCTGCAATAGCAAGGGACTGAATTCTGCTGATGGTACAGGCGAATGCTGAAGAGGACCCCAGGCCTGGGATGAGAGTGCAGCCCGCCTTGATCCCAGCCTCAGGAGAGCCTGACCCGGGCTGACGGCTCAGTATTGTTCTGAGCTGCTGGATTGTTGAAGTCTGCTGGGCTGTGGTGGAACGTAGTCTCCTGGGCTCTTCAGAGCCACTGGCCAGAGCGTCTCCGCATTTCCTTGCTGTGTGCCATGCGATTGCCTCCCTGGCCACTCCCCCTGGTATCTGGATGATGTCTGCCACAGACCTTTTCTATGGGGACCCCTTTGCCTTTCCAGGTGGGCCATTTGGGAAGGATTTGGACCGACCCCAGTGGGCTCTCCCTGGTGACACGAACCTTTTGCTGTGGCTGACTCTAAGGTTAAGGTGGTCCCAGCCCCACCCTTTGCAGCAGGAGACAGCCCATCTCTCTGGGTCTCTAGCGTTCCTGGGTGAGGATCAGGCCACAGTCCATGAGCCTCCCTGCCTTGTTAGGAGTTTCTTGGCTGGTGAACCTCTCTCTGCCTTGGCCTGGACACAGGAGAGGGACCATTCACTCTGTCCCTGGAGAGGGGTCCTAGCGTGATCCTCGGCACAGATGCCTCAGAAGAGCTTCTCTTCACAAAGGCATCTTTAGCTGTCAGCACCTCGGTCTTCCAGGTCGGGACCCCCGACTTCCCTTGTAACTGAGAGGAGCCTCAGAGCACCAGGGAAGCCCCTTCTGAATCAGGACCGGGCCCTGCTGCATGGTAGAGAAGAACCAAAGGGTCTTGGGTTGGTTTTTATTTTACACTTTACTTTGAAAAAACACACGTGATCAGCACCCTCACTTTGATGTGTTATATTGACTGTATCTTGATGCTTCCTTTGAAACTTAAAATTACACATTCTGTTACACCTGTTTACTTTTTTCTAAAGAAAAATGCAGGTTTTTTATGCTTAATAAAATGAAGTTAGTTGAGTAGATCAAATATCTTCACCTGGGGCTTTGAAAAAAAATTTAAGCAGGGTGGTTAGTCTGTTATCTGGGAACAGAGTTTGAAGGAAGGCCCTAAGTTACCTGGTCACCTTATTACTAAGAAGGAAAGTTACTGTCTGTATCAGGTAGTGCCTCAGTAACGCCGTGTAACAAACCACTTCCAAGCTCAGTGGCTTCAAACAATAACCATTTATTATGAATAGCTCACTAAACATCACTTTCACCTATCTTTGCTCCAAAACCTGCTCATTCCAGCAAAAGCCGAGACAACCAGATCATATGGAATGAAATGTGCGTATTTCAGCTCCCTGCAAAGGAGATGTGGCTTCATGCAGGGTCCCCAGAATGGAAGCCTTGCGTTTTTCTCCACATCAGAACTAAGCCTACGATTTTATCCTGAGCTTCTGAAGCTTTAAGAGTGACTTGATCTTCTTGATCTTAAAAAGAATTAAAATGCCAACTAAGTTGGCGTGTGTCACTCTCCATCTCGCCCCAGTTCTAAATTAAGGCTGCCCTAGTTAAAGCTGCTTATATCTTCACTGTGCCTGAGTGTTAGAAGAGCTTAATTACAATCCCTGCAATTGGTTTGGGAGTGTGCGTGCGCCTTTGCATGGATGTGTGCGTGCTTGCGGGCAGGCACAGACACACGTGTACTCAGGTCTAGGTGCAAGGGCTAAATTCATCTGGATATGGTGCTTTGTGATGAAGTGGGAGTGGCGTGGGAGCTGGCAGACCTGTGTGTTGAGCCCTGACTGTCCCACATCTGATTATTTTGACCTTCAGCAAATGACTTAATGTCCAAGAGCTTGGGTGTCCCTATTTGTAAAATAGAGACACTGACCTTAACCTCTCTGTTTTTCTGGGAGAATGAAGAGCATAGACCAGCACCTGGCACACAGTGAGCATCATCCCCACGCCCTGAGTCCATTCTGCAAATCTCACATTTAAACACGCTAAAGTCAACCTCTGCCTTTCAGACCACAGAGCTGCTTCCAGATCCTGGCCATCCTGGACACCTGGAGAACTACCAGTCGGGATCTCCAGGAAAACGTGGGCATTCCCATAAACGTCATTCGTTTTGCAGAAATCTGACCAATGTCACTGGAAGTTGATGGGTGTGCTTCAGGGGGCTGAAATCCTGTTTCAAATCTGTGTTGTGTCTGGGAAGGTCTTGGCATCTGCCGGGGTGACCCACAAAAGGCCCAGCCTCACTGGGCTTGAGGAGGCCCTGGAAGCAGAACATGAGCAGGAGAGCAGAGCTGGGTGGGAACCAGAACTCCCGCTTGCCTGCGCCTGGGTCCCAGGGAGAGTGGCACCTGTAAGTGGAAAACTAAAGCCCTTACTTAGCAGACTATGAGACGTGCTGTGCCCACTCTAGGGGGCGGAATGACCAGGAGGAACGGTTCTTCTCCCACCTGTACTCTGGGCCATGTACCCCAGTGGGGCCTCACCACCCCCTTTATCACTCTTCTCCAAAGGATATCTTGCCCCCTCCTGTGTGTCTATGTGAGGTTTCTCTCTGCATGCAGATTTAGAGCAGCTTTTTCTATTTCAGAATACTTTTTAGGTATTAATCATGCTTGAAATCTCATGGACTCAGTCGCGATTTGGGAATTTTATTATATTTTATTTTGGGGGGAAGGGAGCTAATTTCCTGTGGGAATTTTATGGCACCGTTATAAGCAAACACTCCCATAGGATGGATATGGGATATATCCTCTGTGCGTTTTCATTTCCCGTCACAAGTTAGATGGACGGCATCTCCCGAGCCTTCAGGATTTCCGCAGGAGCCTACTAGGCCCTCCTCTTGTCAGTGAGCCTGGAGTGACTCCTTGCACTGCATGTGGTGGGAAAAATATCCCCAGATAAGCTGGGGCATGTCATAAAGTGTGTGGAAGGGATTTTTATAATATTGGAAAACATATAATGCACTCTGAACAGCTTTAAATGTGTGAGAAGAGAAAAAGAGATGTGTCTGTAAGAGGGGAAATGAAGTTAGCTCCAAAAACAAAGCCAGAAGTATAAAAAAGCAATTAAAAAGTCTCTCACATTTTTGCATTTTCTGTATCATGAGATCACTTGTGATTGAGCCATACTTTTTAAATAATGGGCAACATTTTCTCCATTGTCTTGCTTGAGCATTAACTACCATTTCTGTGTTACTCTTGTGAGGTTATTTTTGGTGTGATTTGATCCTAGTCAGAGCAAAAATAAAATGTCAGTTCTACAATGATGTACTCTATAATGTAGAAAGCACTTGCCATGTGTCATCGTTTCATCTTTATCGCATCCTCGAAGGTGTTTTTCCATTTATATGTGGGTGAGCTGGGCCTCAAAGAGGACAGGAGATTTGCTTAGGGATGTAAGGCTGAGAAACGGCAGACACGGTGTGAACTAAGGCTTCTGAGTGCTGGTCCAAGGTCCTCCCCTCCTCTCCTCCTCTCTTCCCCTTCTTTTCCTCCCTTCCTCCTTCCCTCACTTCCTTCCCTGAGTGGTGTCCTGGCCCCTTTTCTGGTTACTGTCTGTCTCATGAATATAGATGATCTGGATGGGTGTATAGAATGCATGGGACTGTTATGTTTGTGCTGCAGGATGAAAAGCACCCCTGTCATTTGCAGCTGCCCTTGGCAGAGAACGTTGGGCGGTGATGCTGACTGGGCTGGAACCTCATGTCCTGGTGCAGGTTCCCTGTAAGACACCATTAAGTTTCGTGCTTTTACTCAGCTCATTGGAGAAGGCTGTGAGGCAGAGAAGCCAAATAAGTGAATTTAATGGTGCTCAGAAAATACCAGTTCTACAGACACTTCATGACAACCGTCACAGATCAGCCTTAGAGAGTCGTGCATGGGAAGATGTCTTAATATTGCTGACAGGGTTGTCGCTTGGCATATGCCCTTGTCCTTGAATGAGGCATGAACTGTGCCTTGTATAGGAGGCGGGCCTCCAGGCTGACACTTGGGTTTGCTGGCCTTCTGGAGACCGGACCCTTATGGTGCTGGCCTGGGCCGAGGGAGCCTGTTGCGCACACAGCTTTTCCAGAAGACCTTATTCTTCCCACCTCTTCTCAATCCTCGCCAAAGACCTAGCTCCAGGCTGACCCAATGTGAGCCTCTCCCCAGCCTGCAGTCCCTCACCCGTGGGCTTTCTGGCTTCTCACCTTGTTCTGCTCACCGGCCCCTCTAGGAAATTTGTTAGGACTTGGCCACATGCATGGCTACTTGGAAGAGGCAGAAGAGAGAGCTCCGCTGGAGGGAGAAATGAGGCAGAGTGTGAGAGCAAAGGAGGGGAAGTAGAATGGCCCAAGCAGTCCTACATGGTCTAAATTGGTGGGTGAAAGGAATGAGAAGGACCCTGGGGACCTGCCTGAGTCCCAGGAGGCCACCATGGCCTTCACAGAGGCAGCCCATCAGGTCTGGGGCTGGAGACCCCGGGCTGCCACTCCTGCAGCACCCCCTGCTTCCCTCGCCATGGACACCCATTCTCAAAGCTTGCCTCCTGCTTTAGCCTGGCTTGATGTCCTGGGCCAGCTGCCTCCATTTCTCTGTCGGCTCCTGCCCTCCATGTAGGAGGCTGGGACACTCCCTCCTGGCTTCCTAGTGACTGTCGTCTGCCTTTCTACCCAAAGTTGTGGCTTCTGCACCTGGCCTCACACTTCACTGCCTGATATGCTGCCCTGGACAACCTACCTGGGCTTTCCTACAGCAGCCTGGTAGCAGATCCCTGAGAGTGGGGGCTCTTCCCCACCTGAGTCTAAAAGTATATGGGGGAAAACACAGTGACTCCTAGCCCACATCTGCCAGTAGTCTTCCTCTGCCAGCACTGAGCTGGAGACGCCTTACCTGCGTTACCCTGTTAGTCCTCACAGCAGAATTGAGCACCATTATTACTATTATTATTTTGAGATGGAGTCTCGCTCTGTCGCCCAGGCTGTAGTGCAGTGGTGCCATCTCGGCTCACTGCAACCTCCGCTTCACAGGTTCAAGCAATTCTTCTGCCTCAGCCTCCTGAGTAGCTGGGATTACAGATGTGCACCACTATGCCTGGCTAATTTTCGTATCTGTAATAGAGATGGGGTTTTGCCATGTTGGCCAGGCTGGTCTCAAACTCCTGACCTCGGGTGATCCACCCACCTTCACCTTCCAAAGTGCTGGGATTACAGGCATGAGCCACCACGCCCAGCCCAGAGTTGAGCGCTGTTATTATCATCTGTTTTCAACCTTCTCTCAACAAGGTTAGTATAATTTACGTAAGGTTGCAAATTTATGCCACTTTCAAAAAGAATAGTTTGCTCTTCTACAACTAGCTTGTTGCAGAGTTAGATTCTGCAGTAACACCCGTGGTTCCCATTGCACACCCCACTGGCTCCTGCATAGCAGCGTTCCCCCAACTGTAGGATACATGACTCCCAGGGGGTTCCAGGAAGATGCAGATTCTGATTCTGATGTTGGGAGTGAGGCCTGGGCATCTGCCTCTCTCACAAGCTCCCAGTGATGCCCCTGCTGTTGGTCTGTGGCCCATGCTTTGGGTAGCGAGAGCTTAGATCCTCGGCCGTGGTTCTAGCTTCACAACACTTTGGATCACAGGAGGCCAGAGACACTGGCCCAACTGATGTCAGAATGATGGGAAGTCGAAATAGCAGCATCTACTTGAAACCCTTGCTTAGAAAGTACGGAGATTAAAGATGTGTAGGGAGAACCTGGTTAAGGAGCTCACTGTCTGATTCTGGCTCTGAGCAAACCAGAGCTTGCCCCCAGCCACCCCCTCATTTGGCAGTCCTGGGCCCCCAGTTGCCCGGCACTGGCCAAATGCCCATGTACCATAGTGGTGACCTTTCAGAACTAGCTACTTGGGAGATTCAGGTTCTCTCTTTGATGTATTCCTCCCACATTCCAAAGGGAAAGGTATTCTGAAGATGGCCTTTGATGATACAAATGGTGGTGATGACTGTAAGCTACCTGGAACACTGATGCCTGTTAAAAGGAGGTCATCCACAAGTAGAAAATGAAAAAATGCATATGGAGACCTTGGCAACCTCAAAGGCAGGCTGTCGCGGTGCAAGACTTTTAGAAAGCCCTGTAGGAAGCTGGAATGCCACAGAGCTCACAGAACTAGACCCAAGTAAATAATACATGCCTTTAGGATGGGATCTATCAAGTGACTTTGTGAAGTGTGGTTTTCGTAGTCATGTGGACATGGCAAGAAACAAAGGTTGAGCTGCTAACCCCTCCAGTGTGAAAAACACTGAAAAGAAAATATAACTTTTGGATCAATAGCGATCCTATCCTTTCTCTGAATGTTGGCAGGACATTTAAATAATGTGTGCACAGAAGACAGCGTTCTGATGTGCTTAAACTTGTGTTTCATCCACATAGGCTGTCCACAGAGTGTGTCCTGTTGTTACGCTGTTACTGCTTTAGAGACTTCCATGGCACCATCCCACCGAGGTGGAAGAGGTTCCGTTTTGAAGCACTGTCATCCTCAGATAATGTTTGCTTTCATGAAAAATGATGTGTTTATCTCCGTAGTCGGAAGCTTTCTCTTTTGAAATATCTCAGATAATTTGAGGTGACTAGGTGGTATTTCAGGGTGAGTTTCATCCTCAAATATGTGTCCTTAGAGGCCAAGTTAAAGGAAAAAAAACATTGCCCGATCATAAAATTCACATTTGAGTCAAAAGAATTAAATTTGCCCCCTACCTGTGCTTCCAGCCATGTGTCTCCAGACTCCTTGATGGATGATTTGTGGAGTCACCGACCTGCTGCTGTAAAAACCATAAACCTCAATAAAGTGATGTGGAAATGTAGTGTACAGCTGCAGACTTTTAAAAGTAAGAAGAGGAAGGAACACATGTTCATCTTCCTCCCCCAGAAGAAAAACAACATTGGATTCTAAAAGATGGCTTCCTCCTTTTTGCTCCCACTGAATGCCACAGCTGTTAATGGACAGTCTTAGAGGAGATGATGGGGTCATCAGTCTGTTTCTGGAGCATTCCGAGGCTTTAGATAGGGAGCAGCATGATTCTAGCAGTGCTGCGTGTTCTTGGGCAGCGTGTCCTTCTAGTAGGAGTCCAAAAACATCCTGGCCAAAATGAAATGATTTCCAGCAATATCTGCGGTGAAAGCAAATTGACCCAAGGATAATCTCTCTCCCAGCAGAGAGAGGCGGCAGGGTGGGGCCCGCTGGCTCAGCGAGGCACCCTGGACTCTCTGCCCACTGAGTGAGTGCTCTCGTGCCCTGGCACGATAAACATGGGTTCTTTGTTACAGCTTGGTGACGTGTGTGACATGCAGGGACCCTGCCAGGGCCCAGGGTGGACCCCCAGAGTGAGAGCTGTGGCTCCTGCTGCCTGGAAGCCTGCCCTCGAGCCAGGAGGAAGGGGATGGGGGCATGAGAACCATAGCATTTGGTGAGCAGCCCCCGCAGATGTCCCAGGGTCATGGTGGTATGGGCTGGGGGTGGGGTGGGGGGTGGTCCCGGGCAGCGGAACTTCATTTGGAAGGACTTTATTCTAAACACTTCCAAACCAAAAGTCTGGATTTAGAGTAAAGTTAAGCTGCCTCTTAACACAGTGGTTCTCCTTCGTTTCGTCTGCTGACCACACTGTGCCACCTGCAGGCTGGTCCGCTTGCTGGCTGTTCCTGCACTCTACAAAACTAGAAGTTGCTATTCCTTAACCCTGGGGCCTGCCTTGGGCTCAGGACCAGCCCAGTCCTGGAGGCAGCCAAGGGTCCACAAAGGTCACATGGGCACTGGGTGGCACCAGTTCCAACTCAAGATTAAGTCACATGCTTGATGTTCCTTTAATACAAAGTCTGTTAAGTACGGAGACAGATGTGTGACTGTCCTACTTGTGGAATCAGTCTTACGGCTTAATAATCACACTTTGGCCGTGAGCACTGTGTGATTATAGAATCACATCTATAATCTCAGCACTTTGGGAGGCAAATGCAGGAGGACTGCTTGACCCCAGGAGTTTGAGACCAGCCTGGGCAACATAGTGAGACCCCATATCTAAAAAAAAAAAAAAAATAGGTAGCCTCCCAGCTACTCAGGAGGCCAAGGCAAGAGGATCACTTTAGGCCAGGAGTTCAAGGCTCCAGTGAGCTATGACCGCACCACTGCACACTAGCTTAGGCGACAGAGCAAGACTCCATCTTTTTTTTTTTTTTTTTTTTTTTAAAGAAATCACACTTTGTGGTAACAATGTCATGGGGAGAGGTTGTCTGGCTCTGGTCTGAGGTAGGAGGAAGGCACAATTCCTGGTGCTCAGAGATCTGCTCTTTGGGCTGGAACCCTGATGGGCCTCCTTTAGTAGGAAATGGAGATGGAGAGAAAGCGCTGGATCTTTCTCCTTAGAGAACTCTGGGGTTGTGCTGGCCTCAGAGACAGTGGAGGGGGTGAGGGTCCTCTGAGGGCGGGAGCGGCCATATGCAGGAGGCTGCGTTGAGGATGCAGAGTGGCTGGTGGCCCTGCTGGGGGGCGGCCTGGCCCTCTGGAGACAGAGCTTCCCATGCCAGTGGCTGTTTGTGCTGTGTGGAGTGTGATTTTCACACTGACCCCCCACCACCCCCAATGTAAGCAGAGTGTGGTCCCCTGCCTGGTGGTCATGTTACTTTGGAGGATAAAGAGTAGGAACCCTGGTCCATGCAGGGTGATGGGCAGTGAGAGATGGGAGCAGGGCTGGGGACAGCCGATGCAGCCTCAGAGCTGCAGAGGCAGCTGCCGGGCTGTTAAAGTCACCCGGAGGGACGCACCCCACCGTGCATGCGGTGGACGGCTCCTGCAATTTCCTTCAGAGGGTAAGAGCGATTGGGAGGGGCAGCGAAGCAGCCGACTTCTGGAGTATGTATTATTCCTCCCTCTGAGAAATATGTGACTATACATTCAAGTTTGCGGCTGAAACTTCGGTGGTAGTATTCGGCCTGGATGACCTGTGGCATTAAACTGATGCTTATAAAGTAGATGTGCTAGTTACTAGGATTTGGTGATCTGAGTTTATTTCCAAACAGGTCAGGCCCAGATACAAGCGACCGCGTAGTTGGGAGAAGAGCAATGCTGGAACAGTGGGTCCCTGTCTTCCACATTTCCTAAAGTGGGAGGGAGGCGGAGGAGTGGGATAGCTTTTGATTGAGGGCATTGACATTTGTCTAAGGAATTAAACAACTGGGCAGCTAGATGACCTCAGTAACCAGTCTCGTCTCAGCCCCAGCCTTTTGATGCTCATCATCTTGTCTGGTTTTATAAACAGGGAGATGAATCCACCTTCATCGGACTTGGCAGGACAGAGGCATGTTCATCTGTGTAATCAGGTTTAATAGCAGTGGCACTTGTGAAATAGTTTGCAGTCCTGGTGCCCAGGGTGGAAGGCTTCTTTGCTTCTTTGTGTTCCTGGGGTGTGATGGCATGCCTGGCCCTGCGCCTTCCGTCCTCCAGGCTCCCAAGCTGAGGGTCAGGGGCCCTGTCCTGGGCAGGGGCCGTGGAAGGAGCCCTTGGTCAGGAGCTTGGAGTAGCAATGTCGGGTCTTCTGAATGAGAAGCAAAACAACACTCGGGAAATGAGCCTCGTTTGGCTGGAAATAGCGTGCCAGTGTTTTCTTGCTTCGGGTTAGATCCAGTTAATTTACCCATTGTTTTTCATTAAGTAATACATCAAATTTCTGAGCACCTACTGTGTGTCAGGGCTAAGGGATAAGCCAGCGACCAATAGACAAGGTCCCTGCCCCTCACAGCAACCATCTAGTGATGGGCTCAAGTCACAGGGCTTCTGTCTGAATAAACTTGTGTATCTGCACAAAGAGATGTTTTTCTTGCTGCAATGGATTTTTCATCTTGAAACCCCAGTCACTTTGATGTATTTCTGGTCCCCAACTGCTGTCAAACATTTACTTTTTAACCCCTCATGACCACTTTGAAGAACCAGAAAGGGAAGATAAAGAAAATAACATTGCAATTAGCAGATCTTTGGACTGTAGATCATTTTAAGGAGAAAGGGCTTAATTTTGAAGAAAGTCAAAATAGAATTAAGCATTTACACTTAGCTTATGATCCCAATTTTTTTCATATTCTTTGCATTAACCATAACATTTTTCAGTGTGCCTGGCAAGAATTTGGTTTAAATATGTGGATTTGATTTAAATATAAATTGTACTTACGAACGGTACTCCAGTTGCCCATTACCATGGATATTTTGGAAGTGATTATGTACTGAATCTTACCATGAAGCAGTAGTCCATGTATCTGAATTACATTTAGGCCTTTTAAAACATATCACATTATGTATATAGTTAGAAGGAGGGATGAGATGGGTATTTTTGAATTGAGTTTAATGGCTTACTTCAATAGGTGAATAAGGTTCTGCTCTGGGAATTAAAGGGACTTTTAAGTTTCTCTCTTGACTCTGATGTGCCTTTCACTGAACAGTAAAGGACCGGGGAGACTTGCCCAGCTCTCCTACTCGACAAAAGGTGAAATAGAATGATGCCATGAAATGCATCAATGTAAAATGCAGTTTTAGGATTGCATTTTAACTTGAGAGGGTTGTGAAGCTCTTGCCTTCCCATTAAGCCCCCAGGAATAATCTCCAGGTGTGTCTTCTGGCACTCCACGCTGCCTGCCTTCTGATGCTTCCTGTGAATTGTTGGAACCAGCCATATCCTTCTCACTTCTGCCACAAAAACTCCTGGTGGTTTTGTACTTTGCCACCTTGTTTAGGTTTCATAGGCGATTGGTTCAAGGCAGTGCCTATCTGCACTTCCCTGTAACTCTCACTTTTTTCCTTTAATGTGGCCTGCATATGAATATATCAACACTTTTTAAATTAAAGGCTAATGAGCTCACTGCACAGCCTGAGTACGTTTGGTATGTGGCCTTCTTGGAGATGCTCTGCATGTGTCAAATGTTATTTTCAGAAAACTGGCTAAACTTTTAATGGGACCTGTTGTTAAATCACCCTGTGTTTTTCCCATAAACACGAATGTTAATTTACATTTTTAACCTAACTGAATGAGTCGTTTTTCTTAAATTCCTTTGCAGTTTGAAGGAACATACCTTGCAACAGGAAAGCTTTAAGAAAGAGGACGAAAAGGCTTTATAATCTTTCTTGAAGAGACCCTGTTGCTAAAAAGAAAAAAAAAAAGAAAGTCAAAATAAACACATAGAAGAGAGAGAGGCTGCATTTGTCTGGTGTGCCCTGTACTTTCTTATACTCATGTTTGATATTTGCTATCTATTGTGGGACATCTTTTTGTATGCTTTGCTGAGGTAGAATTCACATACTGTGAAAGTTACTCACTTTTGGTGAAGAGTTCGATGAATTTTGGTAACGACATACAGTTGCATAATCTACACCACAGTCACAGAACAGTCTCATCTCCCTGAAAAGTTGGCTCATGTTCCTTCATACCCAGTCCCCAGTCCCGACCCCAGGCTCCAGGCCACCTCGGACCTGCTGTGACTCTACTTTTTTCTCTTCTGGAATATAGTACAGTAGAAACATGCATTATGTCATCCTTGCAGTTTTACTTCTTTCATTTAGGGTAATGTCTTTGAGATTCATCCATATAATGGTGTGTTTCCATGGTTCATTCTGTTGTACTGCTGAGTAGTGTTCTATGGTGTGGATGTACCCTACTCTGTTCATCCACTCATCCATTGACGGAACTGTTCATTGTTTCCAGTTTGGGGCTATTAGAAATAATATTTCTGTGAATATTCACATAGAAGTCTTTGTGTGGGCATATATTTTCATTTTTCTTTGTTAAATACCTGAGAGTTGACTGGCCGGGTTATATGTGTTTAATTTAATGGGTAACGCTATACTGGTTTTCAAAGTGGCTTTAACATTTTGTATTCCAGCCAGCAATGAATGGGGGTTCTGATTGAGCCACATTCTCATCAACACTTGATATTATCAGTCCTTTTACCTTTAGTCATTCTGGTGGTTGTGTAGTGCATCTTACTGTTGTTTGAATATGCATTTCCCTCATGACTAGTGATGTTGAGCATCTCTTTATGTCCCTCTTGCTTATCTGTGTCTTTACTTTTGTGATATGTTGTTTTAAATCTTTTGCACATTTTTTATTGGGTTGTCTTGATTTGTAAGAAAACTATATATGTTTTGAATACAAACTTTTTGTTAGATATATATTTTCCGCAAATATTTTCTCCTAGTCTGTGGTTTGTTTTTTGTTTTTCTTAGCTGTTTTCAAAGATGAAGAGCTTTTTATTTGTATGAGGTCCATTTCATAATTTTTCTTATATAAATTGTGGATTTCATGTCCTGTTTAAGAAATCTTTGCCCAACCTAATGTCACAAAGATTTTCTCCCATGTTTTCTTCTATAAGTTTAACAGTTTCAGCTTTTATGTTTAGTTCTATGATCCTATCAAGTTAATTTGTGGATATGGTATGAGTTAAGAGTCAAGTTCACTTTTTGAAATAAAGATACAATTGTTTCAGCTCCATTTGGTGAAAAGGCCATCTTTTCCCCCATTGAATTACCCTAGTACCTTCATTAAACAATAAAGGACCGTATAACATTGAGTCTCTTTTTGGAGTCTCTATTCTGTTCCATTGATCTGTATGTCTATCTGTATACCAATATCATTGTCTCTTGATTACTGTAGATTAATAGGAACTCTTGAATCAGGTTAAGTTCTCCAACCTTATCCCTTTTCAAGACTATTTTGGTTTTAGGTCTTTTCCTTTACATAGAAATTTTCAATTTAGTTTGTCAACTATTCGAAGAAGTATGCTAGGACTTTAATTGCAGCTGCACTGAATTGAAAGATTAATTTAGGAAGAATTTCCATCTTAATAATAGTGAATCTCGCAATTCATTAACATGGTATATCTCTCCATACACTAAGGTCTTTGATTTTCCTTTTATAATTTTCAGTGTACAGGCCATACACACCTTTCGTTAAATTTATTCCTAAGAATTTTTTATGCTCTTGTAAATGAAAGTATTTTAAAATTTTCATTTTAAGTCACTGCTGGTTTAAAGAAATACAGTTGATTTGTGTACATAAACCCTGTATTCTGTGACTTTGCTAAACTCCTTTATTTGTTCTAGCAGCTCTTTTGTGTATTCTCTAGACTTTTCTTGGCATAAAGTCATATCTTTTGAACAGAGACGCTCTTTTACATCTTTTTTTCCCAGCCCGTATGCCTTTAATGTCTTTTTTTTTTTTTACTTTACTGCACTGTTCAGAACCTTCAGTACAAACTTGAATAAAAGCATTTAAAAAAATAGGACATGCTTACTCTGTTCCTCATCTAAGATAGAAAGCAAGAGTTTTTTATGACTGAGTAGTAATATGAGCTGTATGTTTTTTGTAGGTACTTTTAATCAGATTGAGGAAGTCTCCTTCTGTTCCTACTTTGCTGGTAGTTTTTACAATAAGTAAATGTTGAAATTTGTCAAATACTTTTTCTGCATCTATTGAAATGATTATATGTTTTTTTCAAATATTCTGTAATTATAATAAATTATATTGATTAAGTTTTCAGATATTAAACCAACCTTACATGTTTGGGATAAATCCCACTTGGCCATGATGTATTATTCCTTTTATATATTGTTAGATTCTGTTTGCTAAAATTTTGCTAAGGACTTTTGCATCTGGCTTCATTAGAGATATTGGTTTGTTGTCTTCTCTTTCTTATGATATGTTTATCTGGTTTGGTATCAGAGTAGTATTGGTTCATAAAATGAACAGAGAAATTGTCCTGTTTCCTCTGTTTTCTGAAATAATTTGCATAAGGTGGTATTATTTCCTCTTTAAATACAGTCACGCATTGCTTCCAGAAGGGGGTAGGTGTACTTACATAAACCTAGATGGTATAGCTGACTGCACACCTAGGCTATATGGCAGCAGTCCCCAACCTTTTTGACACCAGGGACCAGTTTCATGGAAGACAAATTTTTCCATGGACTGAGGGTGTGCAGGAGGATAGTTTCAGGATGAAACTGTTCTACCTCAGATAATCGTCATCAGGCATTACTTAGATTCTCATAAGGAGCATGCAACCTAGATCCCTCACCTGCACAGTTCATAATGGGGCTCACACACCTGTGAGAATCTAATGCTGCTGCTGATCTGACAGGAGGCAGAGCTCAGGAGATAATGCTCCCTCACCCACCACTCACCTCCTGCTGTGCGGCCCAGTTCCTAACAGTCCATGAACCGGTACTGGTCTGCAGCCCAGAGGTTGGGGACCCCTGCCGTACAGTATAGCCTGCTGCTCCAACCACCATTATAAATGTGGTCCATCATTGACCAATACATTGTTATGAGGCACATAACTGTATTTAATAGGATTCATCAGAGAAACCACCTGGGCCTGGAATTTGTGTGTGTGTGTGAGAAGGAAAGAGAAAAAGGGAGAGATTTAATTATTATTTAGATTATTTAACTGATACAGGGCTCTTCAGTTTTTCTGTTCTTTCTTATACTCGTTATCATAATTTATATCTTTCAAGAAATTTGTCCATTTTCATCTAACTTGTTAAATCTATTGGCACAAAATTATTTATAATACTGTTTATTAGCCTTTTAATATCTGTAGGATCTGTAGTGGTATTTCCTCTTTTGTTCTTGATCTTGGTAATTTATGTCTTCCCTGTTTTCTTCTTGCCAGTCTAGCTAGAGAACTTATCAGATTTGTTGATCTTGTCAAATACCCAGCTTTTCTCTTCATTCATTTTTCTCTATTACTTTTCTACTTTTTATTGAATTGTGTTCTTATCTTTATTATCTCTTTCCATTTACTTACTTTGGAGTTTGTTTTTCTTTTTCTGATTTCTTAAGGTGAGAATTTAGAGAATTGATTTTATGTCTTCTTTTATAACACAAGCACTTGAAGCTGTAGACATTCCTGTAAGCACCAATTTAGCTGTATCTCACAAATTTTTAACTGTTTTATTTTTACTGTGATTCAATTCAAAATATTTTCCAGGTTTCCCCATATTTTTTTCACCCATTTTAAAGAATGGGATAGTAGAGTATAAATGAGAGAAAAAAACGCAGCTTTCCATTCACATATTTCTTGGATGTGAAGAGTCTCATTTAAAATTTTGATGTCTATGATTTTTTTTTTTTTTGAGACAAGGTCTCAGTCTTGCCCAGGCTGGAGTGCAGTGGCACAATCTCAGCTCACTGCAACTTCCGCCTCCTGGGTTCAAGCGATTCTCCCACCTCAGCCTCCCCATTAGCTGGGACTACAGGTGTATGCCAGTATTCCCAGATAATTTTTGTATTCTGGAGTACAGACAGGGTTTCACCACGTTGACTGAGTTGGTCTCGAACTCCTGACCTCAAGTGATCTGCCCACCTTGGCCTCCCAAAGTGCTGGGATGACAGGCATGAGCCACTGTGCCTGGCCTTATGACTCTTACTGTTACTGGGAATAAGCCTTCCTCAGGGAAGTCAGGCTCTGGTTAGGGCTTATGGCTCTAGAGTTTATCTGCTTAATGATGTCTTTGAAGAAATGATGAGTAATCTTCTTCTTATTTGTCCCTAGGAGGGAAATTAGGGTTAGTGTTTTTGTACCTCCTTGGCTCTTAATGAGAAATTCAGTTTCCTTTGGTGTAACTTTTGATTTTGGCTTTAATTCGCCTCCCCGCGTTACAAAGAAAAAACAGAGAAGTAGTTTCTGCCAAGTACTCTTTTTCTCAGAGTAGAGTGATTGCTTTTATAGGCTTGTTTGAGTGATAAAAGCTTGTTGGGAAATCATCTTTATGCCTTCCCTGCAGTGCTTTATTTCGAGACCTCTGGGGAGACATGGGGTCCAGGAAATGGGTGGGGAGCATGTGACTGTGTGAGCACAAGGACCCACGTCAGGGAGCAACTGTGTGCTTGTTTGAACACCAGCTAGCTGAAGGAAGAGGTTATTCAGGTAATTGCTCAGTCCCTAAACGTAGCTCAATTTCCTTTTGTTATATTTGCATAGAAAAAGAGCTGTTCAAGGGAGGAACCAGAACACGAAAAAGCTAGTATTTCTCTTTTGCCAATAGGAAAAACAGATGCAAGCTCTTCTTGACTTAGTATCCTTCACTACAGAAAGCCCTTTTATGTTTTTGTGGATAAACATAGATTATTTTCCACCCCCTTTCCTCCTCTTTCAAGATGGCTATCTGACTCCATGCACCTATTTAGTATTTATCACTGTTGTGATATTTGTGCTTTCTTATTTGCCCAAATGGGAGAAGCAAATGAAGTAGGTATCATGATCATTGTGTCTTGGTGGGAGGAAAGACATGACATCTGAAATTAGTGGGACTAATGTAAGGATTGATATTTTCATATTTGCTCAATTGCATCCTGGGTTAAGCACATTCAACAGGTAAAGAATTCACTGTCTAATTATAATTCTTCTTTCAAAAAAGAAACCCATAGTGCATAAAAAAGAAGTGTAACCAATGTCAACACTGGAAGGGAGAAACAGGTGCTGGCAGACAAATGTCCTGACATGGGGCCACGTTGCTATGCCTTGGGCTGGCTATGGCCACCTGGGTCCTTGAAGACCACTGTCAGCCCACAGGCAAAGTCCTGTAGGCCCTGACACCCCCAGGGGTGGGGCCGATGGAGCCAGGGTCACCCGCATGCCAAAGCTCCTTCTGGCCCAAGAACAGGGAAATGAGGAAAGTCCACAGTCAGAAGTTACGCAGCCAGATGCCAGGGAGGTTGAGTAAAACGGAATATTTTGTTTTGTTTGTTTTCATGCCAAATCTTCCCAATTTATCTGTGTTTGTCTTTTTTAAAAAATACAAGTTTTAAAAAAACTAGCAAAAGATATGGGCCAAGAAATTGAGATCTCCGTAATTCTTTGTTTAGTCTGTAAGGCAGAGTAGATTTGCATCTGAAATTAAATGGCCATTGAATAAACACAGGGACTCAATATTTGTAAGGGCACTAATGTTTGCAGATGTCTGCAGTTGTTAAGGGCAAGCCAAGGAAACAGGAAATGCTGGGACTCATATTTTTTTTCTGGAAGAAATGGGCATTCCAAATGCATCCTATATAACCTTTTTTTTTTCTTCTTCTTCAGGTACATCCATAATAGTTTCTGAAAGGTATTCAATCCTGGTGGAGAGCTGGAGATGTGTTTATGCTGGGGGTTGTTAAATATATTTACAGCCTTTTCAGAGAGTTCTGTAGGGGTTCGTCAGTGGTTATTTATTAGTCTGCTTCAACATCTGCTGGCTGGAAAATAATCTGTCCAAGGCAATTCACAGGAACATTATAAATTGCTTCCGATTATAATGAGCAGTAGGAAAGGTAATTTGAGGGAAATTCCACACATGTTAGTTACAGCGTGTCAGGAGCAAGATCTGGTGTGAAATGCCCAGAGAATCAGTGTCTGCTGATAACAGTTATAAGATGGAAGGTTCTGGGTGTCTCGACCGTGTTTTTCTTCCTGTCTCACTTCTGGGCTTGCTGGGCAACTTGCCTGCTTGCTGGGGTTCTTTGGAGCCCGTGGGCACCTTCATGTGGGCACTGAGCAGAGCCAGCCCTGCCCCTTCCTGCAGGCACTGCCAGCGGTCCCTGAGTGGAGGTGGAGGTGGAAACCTTGAGTGTTGAGGTCCCTGGGGGCTGCTGCATTCTAGTTTCCAAGACAGAGTCTGCAGAGCTGTGGCAACCCTCAGAGGCCCACACACACCTCCAAAGCCAGCCCGACCCTGCAAGGCACTCTCACCGGGGTATAAATTGGTGCTGCCATTTTGGAAGACATTGGAGGAAAACGCAACAAAATGTAAAATGTGTAGACCATTCTCCTCAGCAGTTCAGACCAATGACAACAATAACTATTCAAGGACACTCATTGCAGCAGTGAAATGCATGGTTCACTTTAAGTTGCTTATTATAATACTGAAAACTTGGACTGACATTAACCAGTGCCAACAATAGGGACTTGGTTAAAGAAATTGCAGAAGGAAATTCACTCTATACTGTTCAGTGGAAAACAATCAGTGAGAAGCATTTGCTCATATATGCAAAAGGGTGTGCACACTTGGGTGTGTGTACCGAGATTACTGGAAGAACAGTGTGAAGAGTGGTCTCCTCAGGTGGTGGGAGTCCCAGCTTCCTTTTTGAGACATGAGCATGTGGAGACTAGAACTGGTCTTTCTCATAGAAAGACTGTTGGTTCCGGTGTTCTGCACTCTGCACGTTTCTACTAATAATTAAAATACTTACTGCCTCTGAGATGCCTCCAGACACCCTTCTGAATCACAGTGTTCAGAAATGCTCTCTAAATCAGGAAGGTGTGGATGACCTTTGGACCTTCCCTGGTGTGAGGAGTTTAGCACACTGAGAGTAATATATGAAAAAGACCGCCAGGCGTGGTGGCTCACACTTGTGATCCCAGCACTTTGGGAGACCAAGCCAGGAGGATAGCTTAAGGCCAGGAGTTCGAGACCAGCCTGGACAACATAGTGAGATGTTGTCTCTACAAATATAGCCCAAAAAAATTAATGGGGTGTGGTGGTGCATGTCTATGGTCCCAGCTACTGGGGAGGCTGGGGTGGGAGGATCCCTTGAGCCCAGGAGTTGAAGGTTGCAGTGAGCTGTGATCATGCCACCGCACTCCAGCCCTGGCAACAGAGTAAGACCCTGATTCTAAAAAAGGAAAAAGGTCACTCTCTACTCAAGTTCTACTTATATAACAGCAATGCAGCTCTCTTCATAAAGCTGGCTGTTGTGTAGTTTATGTTGGGGAATCAGTTCATGGTTTAAAAAGTTCTGTCAATGCAGAGAACAAGCCGGTGTGTTTTATGGAGAGGCTGTTTAATCTCCACTGTGGGACAGTAAATATTTGGCTGTTGCATCATCGTGAAGCTTATGATCACAGTCTGGCGCCATCTCCCTCCTTGCCTGGAGTCTGATCTGTCCCGGCCCAATGTCCTCCAGGACCCTGGCCCCTCATGCCTCCGTGCTTGCGCGTGTGCCATTTCCTCTCTCCAGAGGACCTTTCCTGCCTAGGACTCATCATTGTCCCCTCCCTGGTAAGCCATCCCCGACCTTCCAGGCAGAACCTGCTGGCTTCTCCTCAGCACTTTGCATGGATTTCTGTCACAGTCCTGGGTGCACTGTGTCGCCCTCTCTATGTGTCAGCCTCCCGTCCCCTACCGTGGGCTCCTCCAGGGAGGTGTGGACATTCATCCTCTTCCAGGCAGCCCTCAGGAATCCAGGGAGAAGATAAGGAGGCGGGGCGGGCGGAGGGGGGTGCTCCACACACTCAGAACACTTTCCTCTGCACTTACTTCATTCTGGTTTTTCTTTTGGGTCCTTGGTGTTTTTAAATAAACCCTTTCCTGTAGTTTGCTCCCCTTCCATGGAGGGCTGTTTCGAGCACAGATCTGCTGGGTGTCTGTATTTACAAAGAGAAGGGGCCACTCGTGTGTGAGCAGCACCGAGGGACAGAGGTACCTTGCCTGCTTGTGTCCCCTCCAAGTCCTTCTGATATTTTCCTTTCCAGCTGTTGCCTAGTTTCCTGGTATTAAGGAGAATCAACTCTCTGGATAAACGTGGTAAATATGGCCCATAGTCCCATCTTTTTACAGGCATTTTTTACACCTGGAGCAGCCAGAGGACGCATGCATGGCTCTTCGGAAGGTAATTTAGGGATCACCCATGTAAGTTTCCTAAGGATTTCTTTAACATGGTTCTTCTGATTCAGTCCGGCCAATTAAATCTAAATCCGCCCCTGAAAGCCATCTGGTGTGGATAACAAGTCCACAAATGAGCAGTCAGCTTTTTGTGCCCTTTAGGGCCTGGGACAACCACGGGATCTAAAAGGGGCTGGAACTAGAGGTCTTGAGCTCCTGTTCCTAAAATCATCTTCATCTTATATCTGCAGCCTTCTCCTGCCACAGCATGCACCCACACATGCGAGCCTCCCGGGTACTGTCATCCTGAATTCTGAGACCATCCAGCACTTCCTTTAGTTTTGCCCTAGTGCTGTTGACTTTTGTTTACTGAAGAGTGTGCTGGAGGCAGGACAAGGGACATGGAAGGCTGCAATTTAAGAGTCTAAAAGGTTTTAGAACCCTGAAGGAGGTTTAACAAGCTGAATTGAAGAATAAGACCTTTTTCAACTGGAGAGAATTTACATGATTGCATTATTGTTAAAATTAACATCTCATCTATTAAAAGCATTTGTAGATTATCTTTGTACCTTCACTTTCTTTGTCTGCCTTACATTAGGTCTCAGAGGTAGATTGGTGGAGTCACCTGGAGTTTGTTGGTGACTTGGGGTTTGGCTGGCCTGTGGAGTCAGCCAGACTCTACCTCTGATCCAGATTCTGCCCTTTATCTCCTCTGTGCCCTTGGGGAAGTCAGTGAAACTTTCTGAGCCACAGTTTCTCCAATAAGGAAAAACGACCGCCAGCGGGGCTACCTGTTGAGCCCTACCTCCAACAGGGCTGCTGGGAGGATTAGTCAAAGAGATGTCTGTGAGGGAAACCAGCACAGACTCTGGCATGGAGTATGTACCCGGGGATACCAGGACGAGGCCTGCCCCGAACGTGCATGCCCACATACGTGCATACGTGTGGACGTGCACATGCATGCACACAGTGTGCACACAGGGTGAGGCACCGTGAAGCTGAGGCCGCACTTCTGGGCTTTCAGCCTTGGCATTGTGGTTTCCATCGCTGGGCCTGCTATGAAGCCACGCTGCTTTTCAGAAATACCTTCAGAAATGAGATTGGGAAACTTTCGTGAAAAACGTGTTGATTGCCTGAGGCACTGCTCTGCCTCCGGGCTGTTTTCCTGGAGTGTGATTTCCCCGTCAGAGTGCTGCAGTGGGCCAGGGACTTGTCTAGGGTGCCATGGAGGCACAACTGTTGATTATGTTAATAGGATAAACAAACCTTCTTTGACACCATAAATAGCAGACGCTGTGCTTTCCTCCCCACCTCCTGGGCAGGGAAAATATTTGAAGCTGGAAGGAATTGAGCCCTGAGCTTAATACAGTTACAGACCCAGAAAGAAAACAAAGATGGGTACAAAGATGTGTTTTCAGGAGACAGAAAATTGTGAAATCAACCCATCAGTCGGCCCAGGACTGGCTCACCTTGAGTGGCTCCTGGTACAGTGACTGCTGTGGATGGCAGCCTGCATGGTGGATGGGAAAGCGGAGTTCGTGTGGGAGACAGAGCTCTCGCGAAGCTGTGCTGTTTTCTCTTAAGTAGGCTAGAATGGAGGACAACTTACAGGTAGCCCTAACTGCAACCTGTTGACAGTGAAGCTAAAGGCCGAACACACCCGTCACCTTTCAGAGGACAGACAGAAGCCATCTTTATAATAGTGATTTTGCACAGACCAAGGAGAGGCTAGGTCCAACCGTTTCAGATGCCGCCAGGAAAAAGGGTCCAACTCCCTGGAGCACATCAGAAGGTTAGACGTCATGGCAGGTGATGGTTTGTCTTTTTTTTTTTTTTTAATGTGCTCCTTTTATTTTCCAAATTTTCTAAAATGAGCAAGTGTTACTTTTATAATTGAAAGTATTATTAGAGAAAACATACATTAAACTTTCTTAGAATGTAAACATCCACTGTGTGAAGTCAGTCCCAAAGTTTTAATGGCCACGCAATCTAGCCTTATCCAGTGGTGCTCCCCAGAAGGTCCTCAGCTGAGAGAGTGGGGTGGCGTTAGTGGCCTCCTGTTGATGGCCCAGCTGATTGCAGGGGATCTCTGGGGTGCTGCTGATGGAGTACCTGGGAAGATGGCTCCAGGACTCTGAAGGGCTGCGTGTTTTTGATCTTGCTCCCCGAGCCCCAGCCTCTTTGACCACATCATTGAGCTGCGCACGTTCAGGGCAGACGCCTGGAACTGGAGAGCTCTAGGGAAGCAAAGGGGACTCCACGGGGACTCTGATCTTTATGTCCAAGTTATATATCAACGAATCCTTTTGGCAACACCAAAATGTATGGTGAGCCCTTAGTTAAAGTGTGGGAAAACATGAAAATGATCAAATATGAAGTTTGCAGATTAAGACCAATTCAGTGGCCCTCCATTGACCAGCGAGAGAATCATCCTGTGTCATCTTGTCTTGTCCTGCTGGGATCCACTAATGGCTTTCTCCTTTATGGAGTCCTGTGCTGAGGCCAGCAGTAGCTCTGGTTACTCTTCCACACACACACCTTCTTCTAGCAGCCGGCCATGAGCAGTGCGGTTTCTTAGCTGCAAACAAGCTGCGGGAACTGAGGAGGGTGGGAAACTGGCGGGGCAGGAAAGAGACAGGAGATGTTATGGAGCCAAGCAAGCTAATTTATGACACCAGGCATACTCAGTGCCTGCTGTGCACAGGTCACAGTGGGGTGGAGCCTTCAAGGGGTGGAACATGTAACCACAGCTCAAAAGTCAGGGAAAGCCAATGGGGCAGGATGGAGGCTGGGAAGGACCCAACAGGTGAGAGTCAGTGGGCTTCATTTGGGAAGTCATAGTCACAGAGCTGTCCTCAATCCTAAGCCAAGAGGGAGTTTCTTAGCAGCAGCAGTGAAGGATAGGGTCGGGATGCAGTGTTCATAACTGTGGGATCACAGGCCCATTACCTTCCCCCTCTGGACCTAAGTTCCCTACCTGTGAAGTGAGAGCCTGAGGCTGTTCGGGATTAGGGCAGATGGTTTAGCCCCTGCTTGGTGGGGAGTGGGTGGTAAAAGTCAACAACAGTTGAGGCAGGGGACTGGGTTTGTGTGCACAGATGGAGAGATGGGTGCATTCAGCCTGGACCCAATGGCTGTCACTCATCAAGTGGAAGGTCAAGGGGTAAGGGAGGGGAGTTCAGTGAGGCAGCTCTGCAGGGGAACCAGCAGGCCAACTCCACCACTAACTGCTGCTCAGGAGTAATTTGTCTAACTGAAGTGGCTCGACAATAAAAGATTGAAGATGGCCTCCCCTCCCCTCCCTTCCCCTCCCTCCCCCCTCCCCTCTTGCTTGCCTGACAGAGTCTTGCCCTGTTGCCCAGGCTGGAGTGCAGTGGTGCAATCATAGCTCATAGCAGCCTCAAATTCCCAGGCTCAAGCGATTCTCCTGCCTCAGCCTCCTGAGTACCTGGGACTACAGGTGTGCACCACCATGCCTGGCTAATTTTTGCATTTTTTGTAGAGACAGGGTCTTGCTATGTTACCCAGCCTGGGTGGTTTTTTTTTAAATACCACACACTACTGCCATGTGATGTCACTGAATAACACTGGTGGCATTACTCAGTACCCTGGCACAAAAGTAGTCCGTGTGTGCAGGGAACTTCATGCAAGCTCATTAGGCCTGATGCTGTCGGGCACGTGGTTCCCCCATCCGCCATCCCCACTTTCTCAGCTTAGAGAAAGCAGTGATCTCTGAGGATTCTGTCGCTGACATCAGTGAGGGGCTTGCCAGATGATGAAGCGGCACAGAAAGGCAGTGTCTCTGTTAGGTTATGAAATAGCCACACAGAAAGCCAGTTGGCTTGGAGAGGGGGTTTCACTGATCTCCCTTGACAGAGGAGTCCCCTTCTTTTTCATTTACAACACTTGAGATGAGAACATTTGACATTTTGGCTGGTGAGGTGACACTGCGCAGCTGTTGTAATTTTTGCCATCTTGAAATTTATTGATGCTGGATAAGATTGCAGTGGGCCCCGATGTTGACAAGTAGAGCTCTTGTGCCAGTGAGAATTGTGCATCTGTCTTCCTTTGTTAACCTGCTTTCTGTTACTGACTTTATTTCCATTAAGTCATCCTTTGAGGTAGGAAGGAAGAAAATGTACCACTTCGTCATTTACTCGAGTAGCATCCATTAGGGTCCAATTATTTTAAAGTTAAACAGTCACAGATTCTGGGCTTCTTTGAAAGCTAAAACTATTTGAAAAATTAACTTTCTGCACAAGCTACTTGAGGGTAAAAACAATGTCTTAAACTTGTTAGATGATCCACCAGTGTCTAACTTTGTGCGTCTGCTGTATCAGTGTCACAGGATCCTTAGGGTGTTGCTTCACCTGCTGGAAACCTTGTAGCCAGTGGCACCTTTGACTGAGTTTTGCTCAGGCCCACTGGGCTCGTTCTGCCCACTCGACCTGGCAGGCTGCACTTGGCTTTCACTCCTGGCCCAGATCCCACACCTGTCAAGGGCGAGCCAGGTGCAGAGTGGCGAGGGGTGCATGAGTGAGTGAGCGTGGAGTGTGGCCACTGTACATGGCCAGGCATGCTGTCTGCAATGGGGTGGGCAGCTCCTTGCTGTGGCTGGACCAGGCATACCACAAGCGGCTTCCACTGTGGACACCGGGGAAGATGGTGGTGCCCAGAAGTTTGGAAATGCTAGGAAGTGCAGAGCCCCAAAGAGGGTGTCACAGCCCTGGCTCAGGGAGCTCCTCCTATGTCTGGGCTCCCCAAAGGGCTGCAGCTTTTCTCTCATTCTCTCTTCTCTCCTTCTTGTCACCCACAACATGGCAAGCAGGAGGGTGTGTTTCAGGCCTGTTTGTGTTACAGCTCTTTCAGTCCCACCATTCAGTAGGTCCTGAGTTCTTGTCCTGCATCCAGAAGAATGAGGTACGCAGACAACTGGAGGGTGAGCAAGTCAAAGAGGTGCTTTATTGAGTGACAGTATAGTTCTCATGAGTCCCGAGGTGGGTAGCTCCTATCCACAGGCAGGTCGTTCTGACAAATGCAGCTCTCAGCAGAGAGGAGACCCAGAGTGGGTAGCTCCTCTCTGCAGGCAGGTCATCTTGTCATCTGCCTGAGTCTGGCTGAGTCTGGGGGGTTTTATGGGCTTCAGAAGGGAGGAAGTAGATGCTGATTGGTCCATAGGCAGCCATTGGCAGGCCTGGAAAAAGCACCGTAAGTTCTCACTCTGGCCAGAAGGTGGGGTTTCACCAGGGACCTGCCCCTTTCCACCCAGGAGCCTGTCTGCCTCCTGCTGCTGTTCATGACATTCATGGCGCCCAGGCTGTTGGTGCCAAGGGGTGCCTGCAAGCCCAGGCTGAGCCACTTTCAGCACCCCCTTGGCCTCCTTCCCCTGCTTGTTGGCACCCAAAGTCCAGAAGGGGCCAAGGGCAAGGGGCTGGGATGTCAGTGCCACTCCAAGTATGTGCACACCTGGTCAGGTCGTAATAGTGCCTGGGCTCAGCCACAAGTTTGCTTCAAAATTGGAGTGGGTGCTGGGAGTGGGGAGAGGCCAGGCAGTGGGAGCAGGCACTTCCAAGCCTGCTGGGGCACGGGGTGGTTTCTGGGCCTCCAAGAGTCCAGGGGTGCAGGGATGCCCATGTCCACAGCTGTGGCTGGGGGGCTGCAGCTATGCCTGGGAGAGTGGGGCTCCTGCCCCACCAACTTGGAAAGGGTTAGGGCTCCCACCTGTTCCTGGCTCCTGCCTGCTCCAGGGAGCACACGGCCCCACCCATGCCTCCCCTGCTGCAGCCAGCATCATGGCAGCGGCCATTCTAGACAGGCCATTGCTGCCATCATTTGTACCTAATAAATATGAGATGGGATAATGCAAGGAATACTTTTTTTCATTTTACCATCTCAAGATGGGGAATCTATTAATTATTTCATGAGTCCTAAAGCAACTTCTTGAATATTCAGCTCCCCAAAAGCAAACAGCTACTTAGCCTAGCTGATTCTACAGGGAGTTGCATTTCGCTTTTGTCACAAATGGATGCTGGTGTGTGCCTCACAAAGTCATAGTTGCATGTGGTGTGGGGGTGGGCTGGTTGAGATGGCATTATGATGTTTCAGAAAAGCTGTGTAAAGATGAGAAATATTTGCATCCAGACACAGAGGGAGGCACCATGCCAGCATGTAATTTGCCAACCTCCCTGCTGGCAGTTTAAATGCCCTGTTGATTTTATTAAACATTCTTAATAAGAAGTTGGAGTTTTGTTTAGGCTAAAACCATAATGAAAACAGCTGTCTTCATTTCTCAGAAACAGTGAGATTGTGCAAGGATGAGGAATCACGCTGGATAGTGGAGCTGCCATGGGCCCCAGCTGGGGTGCTGCCCATGGAAGGTACTGGGGATGTCCATCAGGTGCTTCTGGGAAAGGGCCCAGGAAGACCAGACGGTTCTGTTCAGTTTATTTTATTCACGGAGGCATTTTAATGGGAGAACAGATCTATAATTGTGTTTTAACATTGTCTGAAAAAGGGAACTGAATCTGAGTGTCTGAGCTGTAAGCGTGAAACATAGAAAGGCCGTGGCTACCAAGAGCAGAGGACAGTGGGTTCTGCTGGAAGAGGGAGGAAACTTAGAGAACAGACAAAGAGTTAAAATTAGCCCCGGCTGGACCATGTGTGCCGTAGACCAGCAGCACCCTATGCAGCTGGGGCAGCCTTATTTTAGTCTGTCCAATTTTAAAGCTTCTGGCATTTGGTTGTCTTGCTTCCTTGTTTTTTCTGGGGAAGCCAGCAGCAGACAGGTCAAGAAGGCAATTTTGCCATCAAACAGAACTAGGTTCAAATTCAGGCACCACCACTTTAGAAGCCAGGGAAACTTGGGCAAGAGTCTTCATTTCTCTGAGCTGCATTTCTTCTGTATAATGGAGATGATAATTCTGCCTCGTGGATTCTTCTGAACTGCTGCCATCATCCAACTAGCATATTTTAATCCAGCAACCTTTTTCTTTCTTGGAGCATTGGCCACGTGCCCACACAGGAAGAAAGCAGACACAGTTGCTGTCTACAAGGGGGCAATGGGCTTACTATCTACTTAACATAAGACTTGAAAACAGATTACCACAACATGACAACGTAAGTTCTATCATGGAAAAGGGTTCCAACAAAATGTTATAGTGGTCTTGGAGGGAGAATAAGGGGCAGCTTCATGAGGAATATAAAAACACAGAGCCCTGAGCTGACAGACACACACTTCACATGTAATAGGCAAATGGTTTCATTCACAGAATTGTTTCATTTCTGTGGAGGGAAAGCTAGCATAGGAAAAAAACCTTCAACTGGTTGGTGTTACGCAAATTATGATGGATGAAAACAAAATTCTTGAACCTGTCATGGGTCTGTGGAGAGATGTAATACTGGGAGCTGCAGAGGGCTCGGAATAAGTCAAAGCTCGAGGGGCTAGAGGGTGTCTGGACGGCTTACATCATAAACACATGCTGTGAGAATGAGAAGGTGTCCCTGAGGACGGCCAGGAGGAAGGCTCAAGGCATGAGTGCTGGCGGTGTTGATGCCATCAAGACGATGAGTCCCGCCGAGCAGCCTTCCACAGTGGGCTTAGGAAATGGCAGCCTTGGGAGCTGACCCCTGCCAAAACGTAAGCCGAGGAAGATGAGAGGGGCCTGGCTGACAGCCCTCCGGCCATCCAGATCTAGGGGCGATGGAGAGAGCCTGGGAAGAGCGAGACTCCAAGTCTGAGTCCCGCTGTGAGTGGTGTCCAGACCCTGGCTCCAAGTCCCTTCCTCTGCGAGCAGGCAGGGCCGACTTCTGTTTGGGATGTCCCATTCTTTGCCTCCCTTGGGCCCCCTCCTATGAGTACAGAGGCTGTCACCGTGGGCGGAGATGGCTGGCCACACCACCCTCCAGTCATGCCCCCTCTGTGCTCATTCTCATCACCCAGCCCAGGGGCTTGACCTCTGCCTCTGGGGGATAGCAGAGCACTGGGCCCTTCTTATCTTCCGTGTGCCTCCACAGCAATTTTCTATGCATCTCTAAATTACACCCCTACGGCCAGTGCCACTTCCTAACTCGCCTCGGGACCCACTGTTTGACTTCACCTCCAACGGCCACGAGCAAAATAGTGTCATCGGGCGCCAACAGCAACCCTCTTTCTTCCCACCCTCAGCAATGTGGGGGCCTGTCCGACAGAGCAGCAGCGAGGGTCCCCCACAACCCTGGGACAGCTGTGCTGACCTTCCTATCAGGGCCACCTTGTAGAGACATCTTGATTAAGTGCTCCTGTTGTGTGTCCTACCGAGGATCTGTTTTGTTTTTAGTCTGTGCACAGGCTCATTTGGCCCATGCTTGTGGGCCAGAACTGCTTGTTGACACAGAGCAAAGAGTGAATCCTGCCAGGCTGCCGAGGCCTCGGCTGTCCCAGGGCACGTGTGATAAAGCTGAGAGCAAGGAGGTACTCTGAGAGCTCTGGTTTGCAGAAAGAGAGAAAAGACAGGATAGATGAAGAGTAGCCAAAACTCCGTAGAACTGGGGGGAGTTACTGAGCAGACAGGATGGCATCACAGAGTGTGCCATGGTGGGGGTAGGAGGGCGGCCAACAGGGACAGAGGAGGGTCCTCTGCCAGGGAGAGAAACAGAGGGAATTTGGGGGAAACCAGTTGCAGACACGGGCTGAGAAGACCCTGACCTGCCATGAATTTGGGCCTATCAAGTGAGCAGGTGTTCGTTCTTTTTGCACTGCTACAAAGGAATACCTGAGGTTGGGTAATTTATAAAGAAAAGAGGTTTATTGGGCTCATGGTTCTGCAGGCTGTACAAGAAGTATGGTGCCAGCATCTGTTTCTGGGGAGGCCTCAGGAAGCTTCCATTCATGGCATAAGGCAAAGGGGAGCCAGTGTGTCACATGGCAGGATGGGGAGCAAGAGGGTGACAGGGAGGTTCCAGTAGCTTTAACAACCAGATATCCTGTGAGCTCATTACTGCAGGGAGGGCACCAAGCCACGAGGGACCCACTGCATGACCCAGACACCCCCCACCAGGCCCCACTTCCAACACAGAGGATCTCATTTCACATGAGATTTGGAGGAGACAGACATCCAGACCATATCAGTAGTGTGAACAATGTGAGGCACAGTGGGGTGCAGTGACCACCTAGGCCTGCAGCTCCCAGCGGCCAGCCAGGGTGAGCATCTGCATCCTTTAAACTGTCCACCAGCCCTTTCCACGACACCGTGCTTCCTACTTGCTGGGGCAGTGCAGACAGATTGCTACTGATGTCATCGAATCCCAGGGCTGCTGGAAGGCATGCCTGCATTTCACTTCTTTAAAGGCACTTACATTTTATGCCTCCCGATCTCCTCTGCCTTAGCTGGACCTGGAAGGACAGTGCACTATCTCTAGACCTGGGCTTATGCATCTTTGAATGCCTTTAAGGTTCCCTTAGCTCCTGAGGGTTCAGCTTCTGCCCAGCCAGTCACGATCCTTCCCCCTGGCCTCCTCTCTGGTTGCTGGTGCAGTTTGATTGTGCCTTTGATAGATGGCCAGGGCACACCCTCCTCTCTCCACTTCCTAACGACGGGGAGAGGCTGACGGCTGAGGTAGTTCCTAGAGGACTGTGACTCTTCACTCTTTCTTCCATGTTGTATCCCGACTTTAGATGATGCTGTTCTAGACAGTACAGGGAAAGTGATAGAACCTAGAATCTGTCCGTCTCCCTCTTCATGGGCCACCCGAGTGAGTGCGTGTGCACGGTTCTTTACCGAGCTTCAGTTTGGGATTGCCTAGGGATCTCCTTTGCCTGGCTTTATTTCTCTCTTGTTAAGAAAAAGTCAGAGTTTGCTGCCCAAAAAAGTTCCTAGAGTTATTATTGGTTAGGTTGAAATTAACCAATAATCATTGTATCTGGTTCATTTACTTCCTTTATGATGTTGCTCATTTAAGACTTTACTCATCCTCTGCGTATTTTTAAGGAAGGATCTGAAAAATGATAAGAGGTTAGTATTTTGTTATTTTATATTTTTAGTAAATGTGACATTCTAGTTGAGACTAAATATGTACAGACGTGGAACAGAGTTAAAAGTGTTTATGAGTGGGAAATAGATGGAAATAAATAATAAAGACTTATAGCTTGTGATTTGTTCAGTATCACTTAGCAACATCAATATTTTTGTCTACAAATAAAGGTCTCCTGTTTGGTACATGTTGAAAATATTTGTACGCTTGCGTGTTTGTGACCTTGTGTACACATCATCTCCAGCAGAAGGATCATTTTGGTTGTGGCTGGGTTTACAGTACTTAATTTGGGTGTCTAGACACTGGTTATAGTGACAGAAAAACGTCTGAAGATGTGAGACGAGATTTTGAAGAATGGTGTTCTTAAAATATGTCTGTAAACCGCCTCTTAACACAGAAATAAATTAAATTACAGAGTTAGAAAAATCCTAAATTAAAAGGATGTGTTTCTTCTAAGATAATTATTTGCGTGATTTGAAATCACTTTTTCCTTATCAGGAGCTGAAACATGATGTTCCCTGAGCTGTGCCGAGAACAGGGAGTGATTCCCATTAATAGCTGTGGAACTTAATTAATCTTTAGTTTTCTGACACCTTTATTTTCTAGTTCTTTCCTGATGCGGGCTTCCTGGCTAACCTCCATTTCTACTGCTGATGACCGCGTCTGTCCTTCGCATGGAAACATTCTCCTTGCCCCGGCACCCTATGTTGTGCTGTGTGTTTTCTACATGATCCCCCCTTTACTGTTCATACATGAAGCAATCTGGATTGGCCTTGCGAGCGTGTCTGTGACCTAGGAGAGTAATGTCAACCAACTGCCCCTTTTGTCAGGTGGAACCGATTTCCCTGAAATTCTCATCTGTGCAGTTAATTAGTGAGTGACCTCCCCATCCAAGGCTCTCTGAGTGTCTCTGTGTAGCCCATTTTTAACTCTCAGTATGTTTTATTTCTTCTAATTATTCTAGTCACATAGCATTTAATCACATGATCCCACTTTTGTCTGCTTTGTGTTTGAATAGATAATGGAATGATCGTACTTTCTCTGCTTCCCTGGTTCCTGATACACAGTAGGCACTCTGCAAATAGTTATTGAGCCAACAGATCAAGGAATACTTCATAAGAAGTACAAGCATTAAAAATGTTTTTATATTCACCTTGTTTGCTAAAGTTCAGTTGTTTCAACTAAAAATATAATTTTCAATATAAAAATATTTTAAGTTAGGGCCAAAGTCCAAAGTTAGCCCATAGCAATGTATAAAACTCAGAAGGTAACTGACTAGTTGTTTTTATGTGTTTTTCTAGGTCCAGGGAGTCAAATGAAATAAACTAGTTGTATATTTTGGTAGTGCTATTTTAAGCATTTACCTTAAAATGTAGCTTTAAATGGAGCCTTTTCTGTTAATCTTTTTTTTCACCTTTATGTAGTCAGGTCTCATGTGTAAGCGTTGTGTGTTGCATGTGTAGACGGCATCAGCATCTACCCCTGGCTCTCCGTATGAATACCTACACACCTAAGACTCGGGGTCCAAAGACATTCTCAAACAGATCTTCACAATTTTTTGCTACAATAACCTATTGCCCTTTAATAATATTTTATTTACGGAATACTAATATTCAGGAACATTATAGCAGAAATTATTTTGATACCTTTGACCATTAAAAATAAGATTTTAGTGATATTTCCACTCTCACGTTTTCAAATGGTAATCTGTAATTTATGTAGACACTCTGCCCTCAAAGAGGGAGCCTAACCCTGGCTCCTGACATGCGGACTGTGCATTGTGACGCCCTTCCACATGTACAGCATGAAAGGAGGAAAGAGCAGCTGTATGGTAGAGAAACCTGACAAACACTCCAGGTGATCACGCCAACACTGACGTTGGCGTTACAGTGCTATAATGTGCCGGAAGTGACACTCTACCCTGTGGCCCTCCTCTCCCAAACCCTTAAAGTTAGTCTAATCATGAGCGAAAACAGCAGACAAATCCCAGTCAAGGAGAATTCTGCAAAATACCTGATTGTTATTCCTCAAACTTGTCAAGATCATCAAAAACAGAGTCAAAGACACTGTCACAGCCAAGAGGAGCCTAAGGAGACACAGTGACTAAAGGTGATGAGACATCCTGGGTGGGATCCTGGGACGGAAAAGGGACATTAGGTGAAAACGCAGAAAATAGAAATAAACTATAGACTTTAGTTAACTTTTTAAAAAGATAATCAGCAAGAGGAAAGAATGTCATTCAGTGGAACCATTTAACCTCAACACTATCTTTCTGCATTAGTTGGGGATACATTTTAAGTCTGATTGCAAATAACACAGAAGTAAAATGAGTCACAGCCTACCTTCTCCCTCCTTCCCCTCATCTCTTACTCTTCTTTCTCTCTTTGTAGAAATGATTCAGCTGGTTTACTTTTGATTAAAGAGCTTATGTTCTCTTACCTATGGAATTCAATATTAGATAAATTGTTGATTTTCAGATCACTGTTTTCATTTAAAATGGGCTAGAAAATGCAAACTGTAAGTGTCTACTATTTGTTATTTAGCCCTATAAGGCATATAGCAGTTGCTACCCTAGGGTGCAAAGCAATGTGATCAGTTGGTTTTTGAGTTGAAAAATTACATGGTCTATCTCATTAAGTAAAGCCAGGTGTGTCTCAGAGAAACTCACTGTAATTAGTCAAAGACACAGAACTGCAGATGGAAAGAAGTTTATAAAGTATATAATAATTATGGTGTAGATGAGGAATAATTGGGACTTCTTGGATTATTACTTAGAGCTTGTTTGGGAGTTGTATTATTTTCTAAGAAGGTGGGAAAGCAGTTTTTGTGTGTGAATTATTCTTACCTTATTTTTAATAGCTTCATTGGTGTCTTCCTTGCAGCTTATTATAGAGAGAATGTGAATCTGTGGTAAGCATTAGATTTATTCTCCATCTAGCATGACCCAGATGGTAGTTTTGGAATGCATTCCTGCCCAAACTACTCGGAGTCACTGAGATTTATGATTTGTGAACTCATAAACTGGATAAATAAAACTCATCTTCTACAGCTTCAGTGTATGTTATTTTCTAGAGTTCATCGTGTCTGGAAACTTGATTTCAGTTAAGCTATGTATTAAGTACTTGGAATTTCTGAGTCTATTGCATTGTTGTTTCTAGGAGAGTGGGGAACTTTTTTTGGTGAACAGAGCTTACCTTCTTGTGACTGGTCATTGTCATTTCTACATGTTATCAGGAGGCCCTAGGGCCTTGCTGATAACAAGTACTTCTGAGTTGACAGAAATTGGATTGATATAAACTCTGCTTTCAAGAGCCTTACCATCCAGTGAAGACACATGATTACCTGCAGTATATCTAAGTCTCTTTAATTGTGTGAAATTCATGGGTGAGGTTTAAGGTGGGTGCATTGGGAGAGTGAGGCTTGGTGCTTGGCTATGCCCGAATCCAGATAGGCTTTTATAAAGAAAAATCATGAGCCCAGATCAAATAACCACATAGACCAAGGAGAGAGAAATAACTTCTGCCTTAGAGAACAAGGAAAGCTTCATGGAACAGGGAGTACTTAAGCCTGGTCTTTTGAGGATGATGTATTTGAGGGAAAGGGAGTGTCCATGGGTAAACAAAGACTTGCTAATGGGATACACGGGAATATGTTTGGAAAAGGCCATGATGGGGGGTGGTTGTCACTGATTGTCCTTGTCCTTGTGCATCATATCAAGGGTATGTAGTTTCAACGTGATTTATAACTGCTGATGGTGACCTTGATCACCTGACTGAGGTGTATTAGGTTTCCTCACTGTCAAGTTGCTCTTTTCCCCCGTCTAAAGAGAACCACCCTTTAAAGGGTGATTAATGCTTTATAAAGGGCGATTAATAGATATTAGCAATGCATGGTGATGAAAACCAAGCTTGGACATTACAGCACTTTCATCTGGCTTAAGAAGATAATAAGCACGGCCAGGCTCAGTGGCACACACCTGTAATCCCAACACTTTGGGATGCCAAGGCAGGAGGATCACTTGAGCCCAGGAGTTTGAGACCAGCCTAGCCAACACAGCAGACCCTATCTTTACAAAATTAAAAAAAAAAAAATTAGTCAGGCATCATGGCACATGCCCATAGTCCTAGCTGCCCAGGAGGCTGAGCCAGGAGGATCACTTGAGCCCAGGAGTTCGAGCTTACAGTGAGCTATGATCACAACACTGTGCTCCAGCCTGGGTGACAGAGTGAGATCCTGTCTCAAAAGAAAATAATAAGCAAAAAACTAGACTTTGTCTTCACTTTGAACATGATCCTAACCTAAACTTGACCTTCTCAAACACTAGTGCCTAAGGATGGTTTCTTTAGACAAAGCCTTTTTTTTTTGAGATTGAGTCTCGCTCTTTCTCCCAAGCTGGGGCGCAGTGATGCGGTCTTGGCTCACTGCAAGCTCCGCCTCCCAGGTTCACGCCATTCTCCTGCCTCAGCCTCCCAAGTAGCTGGGACTACAGGCATGCGCTACCACACCCGGCTAATTTTTTATATTTTTAGTAGAGATGGGGTTTCACCGCGTTAGCCAGAATGGTCTTGATCTCCTGACCTCATGATCTGCCTACCTTGGCCTCCCAAAGTACTGGGATTACAGGCGTGAGCCACCACAGCCGGCCTAGACAAAGCTTTTTATAGGGAGACGAGAAATTGTTAAGAAGTGAGCTAAGAATTGTAAAACACTTAGTATGTGGCATTGTAATATATGTGTTATTGTCTGTTGTTACCATCATGACCATCACCATCATCACGTGCATTGAGTAGCTGAAGAACCTCGATACCAGACACCAGTATGTACAAATTCTTGATGCCCAATCTCATTATTTTCACTTTGAATTTGAATTAGAAGTAAGTTGTTAAACAGGAACAAAATCTAATCATTTTTTCAAGGTACAAAAAAATTCCACATATTGAAATATAATGAATGGTTTTGCAAACTTTGATTGGCACTTTAAAAGGTGTTGGAGTAGGGCGCTCTGGGAAACTGCCTATTGATTGCACTGTTGTCAGTTTCTAAGCAACCATTGCCAGATTTATCTTCATGTCACACAACTTGTGTGTTTATCCAAGCTGGTTGAAATTCTTACCCTTGTGCAAAAATAGACCAGGGTGAATATTGAGTGGGACTGTATCGGAGGAGTGGGCTGCATTCCTCCATAGTTCCCAGTAGGTGTCACTCTGGCAGAAGAAAACAAGACATGATGGGTTCTGAAGACACATCCCTGGGGATCCGCCCAGGCCACAGGGACATGCAGAAGCACCACTTGCCTGCCTCAGTTCCCCTATTCATACCCGACTTCTCTGGCCAGCAGGGGCAGGTTGCCCAGGCCACGTGGTGAAGAGCATTCCTGGAAAACATTGTTCTAGACCCAGCCCTGGCTACAGACATCCCAGCTTACTCATAAAGCATTAAAGCAGTAATAGAGGAAGAGCTATATCTATGTAGCTGTAACCCGAAGAATTGGCAGCACTTGCTGGGATATGGGTAGCAAATTTTTATTCCTAGTAGGATCGGCACATATATGGCTCAGTCGTAAATGTTTATCAGCTAGCTGAACGAGTCCCACGAGGACTTCATGTGTTTCTGGGTAATCTTCCATAGGAGTTACTGTTTACTCAGAAATGCAAAATAATTTTGCTATTAGCCAATGTAACTAAGAAAAAATTTTAAAAGTATGAAAAATATAAAACAGTAAGAAAAGTATAAAATATGAACACCCAAAGAGAACCTCTGCCATCATTGCTTTCTGTTAATAGGTGATCAACAGTAAGCATTACATAACCTTGAATTCTCCCACCCAGCCCTCCCCCTGCCCCTCTACAAGAGCGAGTCATCAGGGGGCCACCCTGTGCACTAGGGCAATCACAGAAGTGGGAAGCACACCAGCTCCCCAGCTAATGCGACTCGCAGGCACTGAAGTACTGTTACTGTCACTAGACGTGCCACCGGCAGCACCCCAGAATGTAGTACCCCACTGGCTGCAAGACCAGCATTAGATAAAAGTAAGCAGGGAGTCTCGATGGATCACCACTGATCTTTGGTATCTGTAAAGGTGTCACTGTCTCTTTAAGGAAAGAGGGAGTCCCTACTTTCATTTTTCCTCAATAAATAATTTTTGACTGATTAGTGACAAAGGGACACTTTAGGGGGTGATCAGCACAGCATCTGCATGGCTGCTTCCTTGTGGGGTTTCTGAAGTGTTACCAGCTGCTTCTGTGACTCAGCCCCTCACCAACAAACAAACAAATGAGATAAATCCCAGAGACCTGGAAGAGGGAACCTGCCTTGAAATGGCATTCATGGAAAAGGTCTGGACACTTCAGCCAAGTTATTTGTATAATTTGTTAATTACATATAAGGCCCAATATGCTAAAAAATGCAACAGGATTATTAGTCTCTATTTGTCTAGAATTGAAATTTCTAAGTAGGTGTGTGAATTTATATGGGTATGTATCATACATATGTGTATGTATGTACTTATACACATGTACACATATATATGACAAATAGCTTATATGTATATATACATATAGAAATGCAAGTATATCTGTGTACATATGTATGTATGTACATTTTATATATGTATATATATACATGTAAGCTATTTGTTATTTCTTCTGTCTAGAGACCAACATCACACTCCCTGAGAGTCAGAAAACTGGGTTCAGACAGCAGCTCTGCAAATGACTTTTCCAGGACGTTCGCTAAATCACTGCCCCTCTCCTGGACTCAGTTGCCCATGGAGGAGTTGGCGGGAGATCTCTGATGCCTCTTCCAGTTCAAAGACAGCACAGCTGGTACAGCCTCTGCTTGTATCCAGACAGCACTTTGCTGCCCCTGACCAAGAAGTGCCTATCTTCAAACCAAGATGTTGGTCTGCCGTTGCATAATCAACAGGGTTGGGCGTTACTACCTAGCAACAAGGAGTCCCTAATCCAGGGCCTTTGCTCTGATAGCTTTTGAGTATTATATGGGTACTTTTTAGCTTTTGGATTAATTGGTAGCAGAAAAAGTGGAACTCTAGTTCCTGTCATGCTTTTCTTTTTTTCTTTTTTTGATTTACATTGTTCAGAGCAAATATAGAAACCATGGAATTATTTTCAGGGAATTGAAGCCCTAGAGGGTGTCCCCCTGCTTTTGGGTCTGTTGGCCTGAGCCAACCCCATCCTCAAAACACCCCAGGTGAGACTGCTGAAGGACGAATGTGCACAGCCCATGTCACAAGGAGTCTGTCCGGCTGCTCACCTTTTCTCTGACTTCTGAGCAGGTGTTTGGAAGCTGTAGGTAATGGCCCAATCTCAGAGCCCAAGGGGATTCGGGTCTTTCCCCTGCAGACTGTGCTGCTGTCCTTGGTTGGTCCTTGAAGGGACCTGCATCGTACCTGAGGCTCTGTGCCAGTGGGGATGACGGGGGCTGATGTCTCTTCCCATGGGCTCCTATGGATTTGCCCTTCAGATGACCTGGTAGGGCTCTGAGTGACTGACTTAAAGACCTTCGTAACGCCAAAGTGGCAAGATTTTGGAGACAGATTTGTGTCTCCTCATCCATGATTTTTGACTTTAATCTTTTCTGAGAAGACCAGAAATCAGAGAGTTTGTCTTCTCAGCCTCTCTGTGAAAGGATCTGCTGAGCTCGAGCTTCCCTTTTCAGCCTCAGCTTTTTAAGTTGAGAATAATAATTAAAGAAAACTCCAGTCTCAATTCCAACATCAAGTGTCCATGAAGCTGTAGTTGTTGCTGTGGCTGAGAAGAAAGTAGAGAACAGAGTGCAGACCTGCGGTTGAAATGACTCTTGGAAGGGCTTGCAGGTGACCTGGGAGCTAGCAGGTGCCTAACACTGTGGCTCTCTTGGCACAAAACAACCTCAAGCCTGTGTGAAATAAAGGAAAACCAGGAGCCTCGTTCTGATTTTTATGCAGACACATCTGTGTGACCTTAGGAAGGTCTCCCAAGAGCTCTGGGTTTGTTTCTTCCCCCTGTGAATTGGCTTATGATTGTGTCACTTGGCCTTACAGGTATGTAAAGCTCCCCAGTTACCAGATCTTACTGTCTCAGGGAACATCCTGCAGATATTCAGGGCCCCACACTGGAGCTATTCTTCAGGTTCCACGTTTGAAAGGTTGAAAGGCGTTAAGAGCGTGACATGAAATGAGTGGGTGAATTTATTTTTAGGAAACAATATATAGGTAATTAGTTTTGGAAATGGGCTTCCGTTAACTTATCACCCCTTACTCTTTTCTGGGGCATCATCCAGTTATTTTTCCTCAGTCATAGAATTTGGGGCCTTTGAAAATGTCTCTATGAGAAATAGACACACACCTTGCAACTCCTTAAGATCTTGCCCTTGTAATTAAATTTTTGAGCACCATTTTTATATAGGAGTAAATGAGATAATTAAGAGATATTTCAAGAAAGAGAAGTATATGAGAAAATAAATGGTTTCTGCTGCGTGATTAAACACTGCAGCTGAGACCTTGATGAGCAGTCATTTGTTGGAAGTGTACTTCATCATCGGGAGTGGTGTCCTGATTATCGTTCAAGAAACATGTTGGGAGAAGGCAAAGACGGACGTGATGACACCTGTGCAAAGACGGACGTGATGACATGTATGCCGAAGCGTGTCTTGACTCAGTGTAGGATTGATACCAACATCTCTTGGATGTTGTGGGATATGGAGCATTAAAATATACAATAATTTATGCTAGTGGTGCAGTGTAATGAGGACTTGCTGTGAATCTCAAATCGATTTCGGAGAAGCTGAACCTAATGTTTTCCTGATTGTCAAACCCTCCAGTAATGATTATAAATAACCACTGTTTTCTTTATATTAGAGAAAACCTAAAAGAAAAACCAAACATGTTCAACAATGAGCAACAGTACAAAAGAAAAAGTACAAAGTCTAGAATATCCAATAACAATTATTAGCTAATTAATTTTACTCGACCACCTGGTGTTGGAGGCATCCCTCTCCTCTCTGGCATGGTAGAGTGAGAGGAGACTCACTCTGGCATGGTAGGACTTCCTGGTCCTATAGATCCAGGCCCAAATCGTGGTCCTGGCTCAGTCTTTTTAAGATATGTGTCCTTGGACAAGTTGCTTGATGTCTCTGAGTTTCCATTTCCTCATCTGTGAAAGGTGATCATCACACCTGCTTTTATAGGTAGATGTGGCTTGCTGTGAGGGTAAATGACAGTGCAGCTGTGTTTGGTAGAGGGACTGTCATGGAATCACCATCCTTGATCCCGGTGACCCAGACTGGCCACCTTGAGGCTTTGAAACTCTCAGCCAGCTCTGCCAACCTACATCAGTGAGACCTCAGCCTGCCTCGTTTCTCCACTCCCTTAACTAGGTCCATTACTTTGAAATTTGTTATCAATGAATTTGTTTACATTTTTTAAATTTTAATATATTTAATTGACAAAGATTGTCTCTATCCTGGGTATACAATGCGATTATTTGATACATGTATATACATCGTGGACTGATGATGACAGTCAGGCTCACATGTTCACCACCCACGCGGTCCGTCAGAGCCTCAGAACTTGTTCATCTTATAACTGAAAGTTCGTACCCTTTGACTAACATCTCCCCATCGTCCCCAATGGCCCAGCCCCTGGAAACCCCCATTCTACCCTCTGCTTCCGTGAGTTCCACTTTTTTAGATGCAACATGTGAGATTTAAAAAAATATCCAGTGAAGGCTGTCGATGGGACATTGATGAACCTGGGGGCTATGTGAGCTCTGGGCTGGCGCCTACCCCTCCCACCCAAGGAATCTCTGCTTCCTGGGCTGTGCCCTCCTGTGTGATCTGAAGTAGGGAAGTGGTATACTAACTTTTGGAAACATTCAGCTGCCAAGTTTCCTCTGCTGCAGGCTTTAAATAGATCCAACTGAGAAAGGAAGGTAGAGCTTGAACCAACTGCCACCCTCTATATAGAGACGGTTGTCGCCTGGTCTAGTGTAACAAATAGAGTTCTTTGTTAGAAGAGGAAAGAAACTTAACCCCTCATTTCCCATTTCTGATGATTTAGGGACAGACCTGATGGTTTACCAAAGATACACCTGAAGCTTTACTATTTCTTGTCACTCTATATTTTTTAGTAAAACTTATTTTTATCTTCGGAGATGACAGGCATCTTTGTTTTAGGGATAACTAATGATGCCTGTAGAGAACATGAGCATGTTCACAACCCCCAATTAATCTTTAACCCAGAATCCATAGAGCGTTTTTTAGGCTGACAGTTAGACCCAGTTTAATTGTGGATGGATGGTAGGATTCCAGACACTTCAGATGAAAATCCATCCAGCCATGCCTGTGGATGCCCCTTGGAAGGAGGTTGGAGCTTGGGCCACTGAGAAGGTGGATATTGCATGTCCTGACTCCCCAGATCTGTTTACACAACAGCGATTTTCCGGATAGAGTAGCACAAGGAAGGAAGTGAAAGGGGGATAGTCTTCATTTGCGGAGGGTGAGTCTAGGGAGCAGAATGGACATGTTCTGCAGCTTTGCCATGTGACTCCTTTCAGCACAACAGAAAACATACAGGGCACAGAGCTTCCTTACTGAATGCCTCAATGGTCACGACATTGGTGCGTCAGCAGGACTGGAGGATGGCAGCTAGGAGTGCTGATAAACGGGAGGCTCCGTCCTTCTCATACATCAATAAACACTTAAGTGCCTGGCAAATGCCTGGCCCCACGGGAGATGCAGAAGCCACAAGACCGACCCCTGTTCTCAAGGATCTTTAAACAGATGGCCTCTAAAGGCCCCTCAGTGATTCTTGAGCTATGGTTTAAACCCCCACAGCTAGGTTAGAGCTGGGCCATTTTCTTTTTAAAAAATTATTTTTATTTTGCTATTATTTACATTTTTTAAGAGAGTCTCTCTCTCTCTCACCTAAACTGGAGTGTGATGGTATAATTATAGCTCACTGCAGCCTCAACCTCCTGAGCTCAAGTGGTCCTCCCAACCCAGCCTCCCAAAGAGCTGGGACCACAGGTATGCACCACCACGCCGGGATAATTGTGGTTTTTTTGTAAAGATGGAGGTCTCACTTTGTTGCCCAGGCTAGTCTTGAACTCCTGGCCTCCTAAATTGTTGGTATTATAGGCGTGAGTCGACAGACTCCGGCATAGGCCATTTTCAAACTCCCAGATTCTCTCCCTTTTGATGCTTTTTGCTGATAATTATAGAAATTTTACTTTCCTTTTTCCCTCCTAAATGGAGCAGTATTCTGGTTTGGAGGATGGCTGCTATTCAAGTAGTCCTTGTCAGAAGCAAGCCTATGTTGTTGTATCTAAAGGTAAATTGCACATCTCTGGCAATTTTCCTTGCCAGCGCGTACACTGAAGCCACCTCCAGCGCTCGCCTTTGCCAGGTGGCCAGGCCTCAGGGTGGGGCTTGCTTGTCTTTCACCTCTGCTAAGACCTGCATACTTAGTGCTCTGAGAACCTTTCCTCGCCTCACCTGCTCTCCTTGGTTTTTCTGTTTTTGAGAATGGAAAAAGTTCATTTTTGTGTTCCCATTTTCTAAAAAAAAAAAAAAAAAAAAAAAAAAAAAAAGAACTCACAAAAAAGCCCAAGCCTTTGTGGGGTCTGAGTCGTGGCGAGTGCGGCAGGTGAGGGTGCGCAGACCCATGACCCTGCCTCTGCGCTGCCGCCCCCCTTCCTCCTGGCGGGGCCGTGAGTCTGGAAACCATTTCCCTTCATTGCCTTGGCAGTGCTCCAGCCCTCCAGTGATGATTTCCCTGTGGCTGGTTGGGGTCATTCAAGTCCAGGTGTGCCTTGCTCTTTAGGCATGATTTAGATTGGAATCTCCTGCCTTCTCTGAAGAACGATTGCTTTCTGTCCATACCTCCTGCCTCCCCAAAGAAAAGAAAAAAACAGACATTAAAAGTGAGGCTCAGCCAGCAGGGATTTATAGTCAGAGTTGCCCCATGCATGTCAATTATGCTTACCTTACAATTTTAGAACACGGAGTATGTATTTCACCCTGTATGCCCTTGTCTGGAAAATAAAGGTAATTAAATCTCATGCCATCATGATTTGTACCCAAAGCAGCAATGTAAAACAAAGCCATACACCAAACAACTAGGTTTTCTAGGATTATATCTCCCCATAAAACATCAAGTATCCTCAGAGGGGTTTTGTAAAATCATAATACATTGGCTTTTAGGTCGACCAGTTGTCCACAGTAGAGGGTTGGCCAGGGGTGTCCAGGAGTGGGATGAAGGCCACAGCTGAAGAGACCATCTTCCCTGATCCCAGACAGCCCCTCTGACGGGCCTTTGTGCTGTGAGGGCCTGAACCACAGAAGCGAACAGCCGTTGCCAGCGCCAAGCTGGGCCAGGGCCCGGCCGTGCTGGCCTGCGAGCAGCCCGGGCAGACCTCCAGGCAGCAGGACAAAGGGGCGCTGCGGTCCTCAGCCACACAGCCAGGGTGGCGGGGATAACAGCCCCTTGTCATCGCAGGGTTGTGACATTGGCATGAGCCGCCCTCACAGCTGGACCGTCCTGGCGCTTGTCTTGGGCTGTGGAACGAGCCAGCCCAGCTGTACTGAAATGCCCATTCTTTTCTCCTTTCTCGTGCCCCTGTCAACAAGCAGACAGACAAAAGGGTTCTATTGTGGCTCATGCCGTGAGCATAACCTTTCTCTGCCACGGGAAGGAGATGGGTGTGCTCAATGGTGGCAGAGCTCTGTACCTGCACCTCACTTTGTGTGCGGAGGGGAATTGGGATTTGTGTTTTGTAGCCTCTAGGACAGAGCTCCTCCATGCTTGCGGGGTCGCACATTTTGGACGGGGCCTTAATGAGTTTGTGTTGATATTCGAAGGAAGAATTCCATCAGCGTTGATCAAATGTGGCTCTGAAGACTGTGATGATGACGTCCCACGTGGCATTAAACACAAGCCGAGCTGCTGCTCCGAGGCACGCCATTCGTTCATTCGTTCAGTCCAACAAGCCTGGGCCATGAATTTTCTCTGGGACCCGCATCATCTCATTGTGGGGACACAGAAATGCTCCCTCCCAGCCCCTGCTCCTGGGGCTGTGGTGTCTGGTAGAGAGGGCAGGTGTCTAACATGGTTACAGTTACATCCGCTTGGTGGGACTTGATGACAAGACTAACGGGCATCCAGCGAGACCCCCATCAGTGCTGGGGAGATAGTAGGGGAAAGGGCACTGAGCCAGGACAGTAAACTGTCCCTTGGCTCCTGTTCCTGTCTCTGGAAGGTCAGTCTGTCCTGGAGGGGAAGCCAACACCCGTCTCTGCTCAGCACAACAGGCATGAGTTTTCTTATATTTTCAATAAAGAGTATGCCTTAGACTTTTTTTTTTTTTTGAGACAGAGTCTCGCTCTGTTGCCAGGCTGGAGTGCAGTGGCGCAATCTTAGCTCATTGCAACCTCCGCCTCCTGGGTTCAAGTGATTCTTCTGCCTCAGCCTCTCGAGTAGCTGGGACTACAGGCGCCCGCCACCACGCCCGGCTGATCTTTGTATTTTTAGTAGAGACGGGGTTTCACCATGTTGGCCAGGATGGTCTTGATCTCTTGACCTCATGATCCACCCGCCTCGGCTTCCCAAAGCAGTGGGATTACGGGCACGAGCCGCCACGCCCAGCCAAGAGTATGCCTTATATTAAATGACAGCAGGTGTCTCTTGGCCCAGTGGAAATAATTGATGTGGTGCTATACTATGGCTTTATGTCTTTATCCTTGACACATGGGTTCTCCCCCCAGTCCCCCAAAAAGAGAGGATTTAAATATATATAGGTTTACTTACAAACATCTGCCCAAAGGGTATTAGAGTTGCATGGAAAGTGGAAAATCATTTAGACTCGTTGAACTTCTGCTTTGTGCTGAATACTGTGCTAGAAATTCAATGGACTCAGTGTCCCTGTGAGGAGAGGGTCCTGCTGAGCTGATGGGGAAGCGAAGCCCAGCCGGGTGCAGCCTGGCCTGGAGTCACACAGCGTGTGTGAAAGAGCCTAGAACCAAGCAGCGCCTGGCCCAAGGGGGAAGCGGCCCTGCCAGTGCACGCAGACTTGTTCCCGTGTCACTGACCTCATCCTCATCGTGGGTTGCTCTGGTTTGCCTTGGTCAATATTAATCATTTCCCCCTGCCTCCCAGCTTCACTAGTTTAACTATGACGTGCATGTGCTTTTGTGGGTACCCTAAGTGTCCAGGGACGCTGCTAAGAAAGACAAATACACACACATAGGGAAGAAACACAAGTACCTTGCGTCTTCCTAATCTAACAGTGTCTGGATTGCTTAAGATTCCTGGAGTAGCTGGACTGAAGGCAGAGATGAGGGGCTTGTTGACCTGGGAGCTCTTTATAGCTAATGCTGCTCGGCTTCAGTTCCTGAGGCCTGCCGCCGTAGGGCCTGCCTGCAAACGCACTGTCATCACCCCCCGCCGCTGCAGCCCCCCAGGAGTTACGCTTTTGCAGAAGACCCAGCTGCCTAAGTAAAATTAAACACCCTCAAGCTGTTTGAGGCTCTTAAAAACATTTTCTCAGCACTGAACTTCTCTGAAGATCTGAGACTATTAGCACAAAACCAAGAGTTCTCTCTAAACTGCTTTTCTCTTTCCCCTGAATGCAAATGAACTTCCCCTGCTGGTCTCCATTCATCTGACAGGTCATAATTGTGACGTTGGTAAAATAGAGAAAGTTCCCTTTTGAAAATTGAGCTATGAGAACTTTTTTTGTTAAAAAAAAATAGAATATTTGCTTATTTTAAAAATAGAGTGACACAGTGATAATGGTGTCATCATTTAAACTCTACCCTGTAAACTCTAGTTTGGACATGTCTTGGCTTATTGGAAATAATGAAAGTACTAACGCTGTGGATTTTTTGTTATAGTGGGTGTCACTGTTAGGAATTGTGAGTCACAGACATCTGGTCATCGTGCCTTCAACCCACAAGCAGTTATTGCCTCACATTAGAAACAAGTTTGGCCGGGCACTGTGGCTCACACCTGTAATCCCAGCACTTTGGGAGGCCGAGGAGGTGGGGGGTGGGGGGATCACCTGAGGTCAGGAGTTCGAGACCAGCCTAGCCAACATGGTGAAACCTGTCTCTACTAAAAACACAAATATTAGACAGGTATGGTGATGTGTGCCTGCAGTCCCAGCTACTCAGGAGGCTGAGGCAGGAGAATCGCTTGAACCTGGGAGGTGGAGGTTGCAGTGAGCGAAGATCATGCCACTGCGTTCCAGCCTGGGTGACAGAGTGAGACTCCGTTTACAAAAAAAAAAAAAAAAAGAAACAAGTTTGCAGAAGGCAGCATGGGGCTGGTATAGGGGCCCCACTAAGTCCTCGAGGATCCAGGTTATCTCTTTCGGCCCCACTCTCCCAGCACTTAGTGTCCAGCTCTGAGGTTGTTTCATGGTCTAGAATGGCTGCTGGAACTCCAGCCAGGACACTCACACTGTAGTCTGGACCATGGAAGAAGAACTGAAGTCCAAAATGATACATGCCTCCTTCCTTTAAAGACCCTTCCCAGAAGTCCCACACACCGCTTCTGCCACTGTCTCCTGGCCAGAACCTCACCGTAAGGCCACACCAGCTGAAAGAGGAACTGGACAAGGTTCCAGTCTTGCTAAGGAAGAAAGGGAAGGCAGAATAAAAACGAGTGCACTTCACACCCCACATCAGGACCTGTGGCCTTCGTTATAATTTAGGGTCTCTGTATCACAGTAGACACACCCCGTGGTTAGAGGCCTGCTGAGTGTAGGTTTCAGGTCTTCCTGTCTCTACCTTATCAAGTTATTTAAATTTATAACATAGCCAAGCGTGCGTCTATCCAGGAAGTGTGTTCACATCTAGTCAGCATGGTCATCTTGAAGGGCTCAGGGAAAGACCCTCATACCCCACCTTCACCAATCCCTTGGTCATGAAGGATGTTGGCTCCTCTCACCTGCACCCTCTACCCAATGTGATGTTTGTAGGCACCCCATGAATAAACATTTTATGAATGAGTTGATATTAGTGGATTACACGAGCAACTACATCATTTGAAAAAAAAATGATTGTAAGAAGCTAAGAGAAGTTGTGACACTAATCCAATACTGAGATGCTTGTTTTAGATGATGTCATACTTTCATAGCAGACACTAGAGAAGCGCCCTTTGCCCTCCTCCCCACTGCTGGGGCCTTCCCCACACGTGGCCTCAGAAACTTCTTTCCCACGCTTGGGCCTCCCAGGGCCACCCCATCCTGCAGGCTCAGGGGCTCAGACTCAGAACTGAACTATTAGCTCCATACTAGCCCTGCGCTATCTGGGGAATAAAACACTCTCTGTACTCTTGTCTCTATAGAAAAACTTTTTTTCAGTTGCAGGATAAGCCAATTAGAAATGAATTTTGGGCACCAAACTGATTCATAAGTCGGATGTTGCTTATCTTCACTTTACTTTAAAATGAATTGCTTTTATGTGTCTTTCAAAGAAAAAAATATTCTCAAAAAATCTGTAGCACTAATGATTAGCCTTACTTTGGGTTAATTTCCCTTTTGATAGAAACGAATGATTGTACCAACAACTTAAATTTCCCTTGGGGCTGGACACAGTGGCTCAAACCTGTAATCCCAGCACTTTGGGAGGCCAAGGTGGGCAGATCACTTGAGGTCAGGAGTTCGAGACCAGACTGACCAACATGGTGAAACCCCTGTCTCTACTAAAAACACAAAATTTAGCCAGGTGTGGTGGCAGGTGCCGGTAATCCCAGCTACTTGGGAGGCTGAGGCAGGAGAATCGCTTGAACCCGGAAGGCAGAGGTTGCAGTGAGCCAATATCGTGCCACCGCACTGCAGCCTGGGTGACAAAGTGAGACTCGGTCTCAAAAAATAAATACAAGAAAAATAAAAAATAAATTGCCCTTGGAAGAATAAGAAGCTATTTATATTTGGTTTTTTGTTTTAAAAGTATGCATGGGGAAGCAAGACAGCTGATCCCCATCAAAATTAAGCTGCTGGGCTTAGAAAGTGTTTTGGGGGAAGGGGTTGTATTTTATTTTGCAGGTGGTTTTTCTTCTTTTTGACAAAATCATTAGGCCTTTGAAGGACATTTTTGATCTAAGCAAAGCAAAGATAAAAGGTAGTGATAGAAGGTGACGTTTTCACTTGCTCCCTAACACTTGTGAGTCAGGCAAGGAAGAATGACAGACGTGACTCGTCTGGGACGGTCTGCACCGGAGCATGTGGGGGGCCTCATCTGTGCGCAGGTCAGCCCTTCTGTGGATAGTGGTTTTCTCAAGATGCCACTACCTGGCTCGGGTCTCCGTGACCTTGTCCTGCAGCTTGTTGCCTAGACAACCAGCAGGCGGGAGCCCAGACGCCGGTCCACATAGGCAGTTATCAGGGCCAGAGGAGTGGCAGAGACTCCAGCGAGCACTGGGGCATCCATGGCACCCAAGGCTTCCAGGCGCCTCCTGCCCATTCCACACAAAGCAGAAATCTGGCAGCTGGAAGCAGCATGGTCTCAGCCAGGGACCTCCTTAATGAGGTACCTAATCAATGGGGAGATGCCGCTGATAGTCACGGCTCCCGCTGCATGGAAAGGGCATGCTCTTGATTTTGTACCTGGAGAGGGAAATGAGGAGTCCCAGTTAATTGGGAGATCCAGCAAGAGCCTCACTCTGGAGCCTCATAGTCTCCTGTGCCAGGGCGAGCTCCACCTTGGTGACAGAAGGCTCAGCCCTCTGGCTGCCCTTTTCATTTCTTTTCTTTTCTCTTTTTCGTCTTTTTCTTTTCCTTCCTTCCTTCCTTCTCTTTCATTTATTTCATTTTCTTTTCTTTTTGTAGAGTCAAGGTCTCACTCTGTCACCCAGCCTGGAGTGCAGTGGCATGATCACAGATCACTGCAGCCTCAAACTCCTAGGCTCAAATAATCTTCTTGCCTCAGCTTCTTGAGTAGCTGGGACTACAGGCGCATACCACCATACCTGGCTAATTTTTAAGTGTTTTTGTGGAGATGGGGTCTTGCTATGTTGCCCAGGCTGGCCTCAAACTCCTGGCCTCAAGCGATCCTCCCGCCTCAGCCTCCTGAAGTGCTGGGATTACAGGCATGAGCCACCACGCCTGGCATGCCCTTTCTAAGTGTGGAGTTTGTGAATGTGTCCACTTTCCTCACACTCCCATATGCCTGGCCAGGCAGATTCTCATCAAAAATTAGAAAAGCAGATGTTTCCATTTGCAAATGTGTAAGTACGCTGTCTATGATCACTGAAGCTCTGACTCAGCCACTGTGGTCAGAAGCTGGGAGCCACTAAGTTCAGCACAGCTGCCAATCCCCTGTAGCTCCCAGTGCCTCCAAGAACCTTATATAAAGCATGTGAAGTTGGTCACAGCCCGTCACCCTGTTTCTGCCATCTCCGTCCACAGCCCCTGGATATTACTAAGAAGCAAGCACTCTTCCATGCCACACTACTGCCTCTGGTAACCCCATAAGAGGAAGACCTGGGCTCATCCCCAGCAGGGTCAGAGAAAACATGTTCTCTAAGCTCATGCATGATGGCGTTGGGTAGTTTGCCTGATACAATGCATAGGCCAGTGTTGCTTTGGATTCTGAAAAATGATATAGAGCAATTATTCATAAACTTTTTATTTATTTATTTATTTTGAGATGGATTCTCGCTCTGTTGCCCAGGCTGGAGTGCAGTGGCGCAATCTCAGCTCACTGCAAGCTCCGCCTCCCGGGTTCACGTCATTCTCCCGCCTCAGCCTCCCAAGTAGCCGGGACTACAGGCGCCCGCCACTACACCCGGCTAATTTTTTGTGTTTTTAGTAGAGACGAGGTTTCACCGTGTTAACCAGGATGGTCTGGATCTCCTGACCTCATGATCCACCCGCCTCAGCCTCCCAAAGTGCTGGGATTACAGGCGTGAGCTACCGCACCGGGCCTATAAACTATTATTAATTAATCATTGTTAACCTAAGTGAAGAGTGTTCAGGATTCATTCTTTGGACCAGCCAGCATTTTAACTGTACAGTAAGTCCCCCCTTAACATTGTCAATATATGATTAGAAACTGTAATTTTAAATGAAATGACATGTGACAAAATCAATCACAAAAACAAAGTTGAAGGAAACAGCGTTACCCGAGGACTTGCTGTATGTCATTTCGTTTACAGTTGCAGTTTACATGAACCTATCGGCAGCCTTAAGTGAGCATGTACTACATTGGGGGTAGTGAAATGGGTTTAAGTTTATAGTGCTTTCGTTGATGGTTTTCAAGTAACAAAAGAAACAGGCCTGCTGCTGAGCCACCCCTGGCCCCCTTTGCAGCCGGCTGTCCTTCTGTGATCACTGTGAATGTGAATGTCCTCAGCTTCCCTGCTCCAGGGTCAGTGATCGGAGTGCCTGTGATGTGCTTACAGCCTGGGCTGGGAGTGGAAGGAGGCTCTGGTTTAGCAGATAAAGAGAATCCCTTGGCCTTTTTACTGATTTTTGTGTTTGCCTTAGAAGATTTAGGGATCCTTCAGTCCTTGTCAAGAGGGTTCCTGAATCTTTTATTTGGCTTCAATGCACATTGAGTAAGAAACCGCAGAAGGAAAGCAGGGAAGGGAAGAGTCAGCGGGAGGAGAGGAGATTTGCTTCTAGTTGTCTTACAATTCCCATCATGCTTCTGAGTAACATTCTCAATTCCCAGAGATCACCATTTTTTAGTTAAATTGGGGCTTCCGAATTCTAGCAACCAGCAGGTGTTTTGGAGGTAGCTTGTTGACCCCTCTTTCATCCAAAAGTGATCATTTTTACGGGGGTTCCTCACAGAGTAGGAATTTGTTAGCAGTGCGTACCCGTGGCAAGAGCTGTGGCTAAAGCACATGCCCTGTCCCTTCCCGATAGCAGCAGCGCAGAGGGCACAGAGTGGCACAGGCGAGACTGCCACAGACGCCAGTGAGGCCAGGATGTGCTTGATGGCTCTGCATGCCTGCTCTGTGGGGCTGGAGGTGTGCCCTCCTGTGCCGTGTGGATGTTATTAGATGTTGGAAAGCTGCAGTGTTCATTTGGGAAGGAGTTACTGCTCTGAAAGGTTTGTTCTCCTTTATTTTGTTTTATTTTTATTTTTATTTTATTTTATTTTTTTGAGACGGAGTCTCGCTCTGTTGCCCAGGCTGAAGTGCAGTGGCATGATCTTGGCTCACTGCAGCCTCCGCCTCCCGGGTTCAAGCGATTCTCTTGCCTCAGCCTCTTAAGTAGCTGGGATTACAGGTACCCACCACCACGCCCCACTAATTTTTGTATTTTTAGTAGAGATGAAGTTTTGCCTTGTAGGCCAGGGTGGTCTCGAACTCCTGGCCTCAGGTGTTCTGCCCACCTTGGCCTCCCAAAGTGCTGGGATTACAGGTACCCATCACCACGCCCCACTAATTTTTGTATTTTTAGTAGAGATGAAGTTTTGCCTTGTAGGCCAGGCTGGTCTCGAACTCCTGGCCTCAGGTGATCTGCCCACCTCGGCCTCCCAAAGTGCTGGGATTACAGGTGTGAGCCACTGGCTGCTCTCCTTTAAAGAGAAGGCTTGTTCTCCTTGATTCTCCTGTACAGTTTTTTCTTAAAATTTGTTTAGAAATCTAGGAGCATGCTGGGCTCACATTACAGGTGACAGGAATAGGCTGACAAAACACACACCTTGCATAAGCCAACAAGCATTGGACTAGAATTCATTTGCTGTCAGATTTGGGGGCAGTGACAGTCTTTTGGTAGAATTGTAATCAAAGGAACAAACTCAGAGAACAATCTGGGTAAAGAGACTGGTGTCAGGTTAAGTTCAGATCTGTAGACCCTTCTCAGGTGGTGAAGCCGAGACCACAGACACAGATCCTGGAGAGGGATTAGAAGCCAGACATTCCATGGGTGACGCGCTCCTTCTCCTGTTCCCATCTCCGCATTTCCTGGTCAGGAACCTCATGAAAGACAGCTGCATTTTTTCCAGGCTGGTATCTCTCACCAGAGTGAGGCTTGTGGGCTTCATGCATAGCGATGGATACAGAAGGCTTGGCTGTTGGTGAAGACACTGAGGTGTATGGATATATTGACCACTGTGGGGAAGGCTCTAACTCTTGGTCGTTCCACTTGCTCACTGCTCTTCTTAGATGGTTGAGAAAGTGGTAGGATGGCCAGATTTGCAAAAGCCCATCTCACTATTATCAAATTTAATAGTGGCTGTTCTGCCGTCTGCTATTATTACCCATGGTTTGCTTTTGTGTGTGGGTATTAGAAAGCCTTTTAGGGAAAAAGCAGAATGTGGCTGGGCTACAGCTCCTGAGGAGGCCGGCCATGGCAGCACTCTTCCCATGCTGTCCCTGGGCCTAGGAGAGCAACCGCTCTCTGTCCACAGTGTGCCGTCCAGACCCCTATTTAGATCCCTGTCATGTGGTACTTCATCCACCTGGACATCTTCCTCACCATGGCAGCAGCTCCTTGGGAGCAGGAACTATGTCCTGTTCGTCTTCGTACCCCTAGCACCTGCTATTTAAGAAGGACTCCAGAAACCTCGATGTGCGGCAGGACCATGGCCGATGTGTCTCCCTGGCACCTCTGTCTCAGGGTTAACTTTCCTCGCTGCCTGAGAGCCCCCGGCTTTGATGCTCATGGAGCCCTGGCATTGAGTGTGAGCACTTCACACTCTACCTCTCTCAGTTGGCCCTCCGAAATGCCTCAATTTAGGAGTGGTGCCCCACTGTGGAGGGTATTTTCAGGACCATCTTACAAATTATTGTGAAGTGTTGGAAACAAAGAGCTTCCTGCTTCTTTTCAACCTGGTTCTACCATGTTCCAAGCTGTAGCCAAAAGGAAAATAAATCAGAGCTTGAAACTAGCCTTTCTGATGGGAATATCTATCTGGGACACCCCTCCCTTTTTGTTTCTTGCCCCCATACGTCTCCTCCTTACAGCACAGGCTGTTTGGGAAGGAGGACAGGATATGTCATCTAACTTTTTTTCCATCCCTAGCTGAGTCACTGATTAAAAACAAATGAACAAACAAAAACCTAAAAAACCTTCCAGAAATACAAAGGAAAAGGGTTTGTTTGTTTTTTATTTTAATTTTTATTTCTGTAGGTTTTTGGGGAACAGATGGTATTTAGTTACATGAGAAAGTTATTTAGTGGTGATTTGTGAGATTCTGGTGCACCCATCGCCCGAGCAGCCTTCACTGTACCCAATATGTAGTCTTTTATCCCTCACTTACCTCCCACCCTTTCCCCTGAGTCCCCAAAGTCCATTGTGTTATTCTTATGCCTTTGCATCCTCATAGCTTAGCTCCCACTTGTGAGTGAGAACATACGATGTTTGGTTTTCCATTCCTGAGTTACTTCACTTAGAATAATAGTCTCCATCCAGGTTGCTGCAAATGCCATTAATTTGTTCTTTTTTATGGCTGAGTAGTATTCCATGGTGTATATATACCACAATTTCTTTATCTACTCATTGATTGATGGGCATTTGGGCTGGTTCCATATCTTTGCAGCTGTGAATTGTGCTGCTATAAACATGCGTGTGCAAGTATCTTTTTCGTATAATGACTTCTTTTCCTCTGGGTAGATACCCAGTAGTGGGATTACTGGATCAAATGGTAGTTCTTTCTACTTTTAGTTCTTTAAAGAATCTCCACATTGTTTTCCATAGTGGTTGTACTAGTTTACATTCCCACCAGCTGTGTAAACGTGTTCCTTTTTCACCTCATCCACGCCAACATCTGTTATTTTTTGATTTTTGGATTATGGCCATTCTTGCGGAGTAACGTGGTATTGCATTGTAGTTTTGATTTGCATTTCCCAGATCATTAGTGATGTTGAGCATTTTTTCCTATATTTGTTGGCCATTTGTATATCTTCTTCTGAGAATTGTCTACTCATGTCCTCAGCCCAGTTTTTGATGGGATTGTTTGTTATTTTTTCTTGCTAATTTGTTTGAGTTCCTTGTAGATTATAGATATTAGTCCTTTGTCAGATGTATAGATTGTGAAGATTTTCTCCCACTCTGTGGGTTGTCTGTTTACTCTGCTGACTGTTTCTTTTGCTGTGCAGAAGTTTTTATGAAGCAAGTCTTTGGGGAGGATATTTTGTCTCATAAAAGTTATTACAAACATCAAGAAAGTGGATTCCAGCCGGGCGCAGTGGCTCACACCTGTAATCCCAGCACTTTGGGAGGCCGAGACAGATGGATCACGAGGTCAGGAGATCAAGACCATCCTGGGTAACACGGTGAAACCTGTCTCTACTAAAAATACAAAAAATTAGCCGGGCGTGGTGGCGGGTGCCTGTAGTCCCAGCTACTTGGGAGGCTGAGGCAGGAGAATGGCGTGAACCCAGGAGGCAGAGCTTGCAGTGAGCCGAGATTGCGCCACTGCACTCCAGCCTGGGGGACAGAGCGAGACTCTGTCTCAAAAAAAAAAAAAAGAAAGAAAGAAAGTAGATTCCTCTTCCAGTTTCTTGCCTAGCTTAAAGCCATGTAATTCTTGCCAGCTCACATTGTGATTTTTCTGGCTTTCAACACTTTGATTGGGATTTACCATTTAATTAAATAAGCTTAGGAGCTGGAGGGTGGGTGCTGTCCGGGGTCAGTTCAGTCAACCCCTGGTTCTCTTTGCACTTCACAGAATGTGGATTGTCTCTCTGTTCATGGGCTCTGCTGGGCTCTCTGAGCTCAGAACCTTCAGATTTGTTGGGTGGGACCACAGATAGTCATGGTAAGTGCAGTCATCCTTCCCAGCTGTAGCAGGGGGATGTCCGGAGGCTGTGGAAGGTAGAGTGTTAGGATAGAGATGGCGACAGTGTGGCCATCTCAGGAGGGCCTGGGGTGCCCATGAGCTCCGCTCAGAGAAACTGCCGGCTGAGCAGACGGGAGGACCTGGCTTTGAAAGAAGTTACAACATTAAGCAAAACAACATGTCGTTGTCTGTGGAAAGGAATCCTTAGCATAAGTTTTTGAAAATATGATCAGGTGTCTTGACCCAACACTTAAAAAGTGAAGTCCACAGTGTTTAATTTCCTGGTGATATTTTTGTTTTTATTTGCGGTTTAGCATTTTTTTTTTAAGTATCCGAATTTGCATGAGGCTAGTTTTGTATTTCTGCAAGTTTCAGTCCATGTGATTTGAAGCAGATGTCATAGTCACACAAACAGAGTCCATAATGGGAAAGTCAACTCCTGGGCATGCTGTTCCATGCCTACATGGACTGGAAAGAAATTTGATTACTTTGGGAAATTAGGCTAATATTTCAGGGGTTGTGTAATGGACAACAAAGGACATGTTCAGCAGCTTTTGAGAACTGAGAGAATGGAGGATTGAGGACCCTGCAGCGGCAGTCCTGAGTCTCCAAGCGCGGCTGTGTTGAGATGGGTTTGCTGGCTGCTGGGGAACATGCCTTTGCTCAGCCGAGGACAGCTTTTTACTGTTGTGATGTTAGAAATGTGGGCAGAGTGAGTTATGACTCAGTCTATTGTAATTAGAAAAAAGAGCAACCACTGAGAAAAGTCCTCAGAGAAAACTTAAGAAATGGGGATGTTCTTATTCTCAGAAAACTAAAACGGGAAGTCATTCTTGGTGATAGTGAGGGGAAACGCAAAAGCGAAGGGAGAGGGGAGCTCTGTGTGCGGCGTCTCTAGCATTGCACAGTCCTCTTTAATGAATAAATGGAACCTTAATAAGGAAAAGTACCGGCTACATTATCGGTTGCAAATTGATTTGCTGTAGGCAAATTCTAATGTAGTTTGGCCATGTGAGGCGTACCTCTTAAGAAAACAAAATCAGGTTGCCTGAAAATGGACTCTTGCTTTCCAGGTGAAAAAGGCACTGGAAACACCACACAGCTTTGTCCTGTAATGTTTCCTTACTCTGGAATCATGAATGGGCTTTTCTCTTGCTATATCTAAAACTCAGCTCTGATTATTATCTTTAAAAAGAGGCTGTGCTTACTTTCCACACCCAAATGAGGCTGAGAGTGGCTGTGAGGAAGGGAGGTCAGTGCCTCCTACTTCTTTTTGGTGGGGCAAGCAGGGGAGGGAGAATCCATCTCTAAAAACCAGTGGTTCTTAACCTTTGAGAATCTGAAGCAGGCCAAAGACTTTCATCCCAAAGCAATGCAAATATACCAAGTCTCATGTGTACTTACGGGGTTTGCAGACCCCTGAAGCCCATCCGTGGGTCTCAGCTAAAAGCACCTGCTACAAACTCAGTAAGTGCTTTTTCCCCATTAAATAATTGGTGGCATCATCTGTCTGATGAATTACCACCTTACTACTTTATTTTCTAATTTTAACTGTTATTTATATTCCCCTGGAACACCTTGAAATTTTCCCTAAAACTAGATTGACTAATCTGGGTCCCTCCTTGTCTCAGGAGATGGGGATGGTCTCCCACTTCCACCTGTGCCCTCCCTGGCCAGCACATCATCATTGTCATCGGAACCACCTTCTTTGTAACTGTCCTCCTCCAAGCAGTGTTTGCCAAGCATGGTGCTAGGTGCCAGAGAATAAGCTAGAGGACAGGAAAGAAGAAACACATAGAAGTATTAACCTTCAGCGGAAGAAGGCGTGCCCACCTGGGAGAAGTGACAGTGGCGATCTTATAGAGCCTGTGGCATGCCCTGCAGATCGTGCACACAGCTGAATAAGATGCTGGTGCTGGCTTCTTAGCGAACCATAATATATTTAGCTTGGAGCAACTTTTGTTTTTTGCTAGGATGAAAAACAACCTGAAACTCAGGATACATACAAGAGATCAAAATAAAAACCATGAAAGTACAGTGACCCATTTAAAAGTTGTCCGGGTCTTTTTTTTTTTTTTTTTTTTTTTTCTGTCAGAGATCATGGTAGACCACAAATCGCTGAGTTAATAATATAATGCTATTTGGCCGGGCGCAGTGGCTCATGCCTATAATCCCAGCACTTTGGGAGGCTGAGGTGGGCAGATCACGAGGTCAGGAGATCGAGACCATCCTGACTAACACGGTGAAACCCCGTCTCTACTAAAAATACAAAAAATTAGTCAGACGTGATGGCACGTGCCTGTAGTCCCAGCTACTCTGGAGGCTGAGGCAGGAGAATTGCTTGAAGCTGGGAGGCGGAGCTTGCAGTGAGCCGAGATCGCACCACTGTACTCCAGCCTGGGTGGCAGAGCAAGACTCCATCTCAAAAAATAAAAATAAAAAAATATATAATGCTATTTGTTTAAAATGATAGTGCTGATTTATGAATGTGGGAAATATCTAAAAATATCTACAAAAGAAGTGATTATTGAATTACAGTCATTTGTTTATATGTAGTTATTATCAAATAATGATCAAGTTATCGGTCTCTGATTTTTATATGTAGTCATCTGTGACACATGAAAAATGTGTAAGTGGGCCTGTCCCTTTTTACTAGGAAGTGACTTCCTCCTACCTTCTGAGCCAAAGCTCTCCAGTCTCCACTTAGCCAGGGGATCTCTTTCTTCATGGATGACCAGTAAGGGGAGAGAATTCCTTATCCCCATGTAGTAGCTGAAGGGCATTCTCTTGGCTGGTGATTGGCATGGATGGGAAAGGTCAATGTAGTTAAAGTCTTCCTGGGTTCATAGTGAATTTCAGGTTTCAACTGGTGGAGACATATCACTGGACTTAGCTTCCCAGGCAAAGTCACCAAAGATTCTATGTAAATAGCATTGAAATGCCACCTTTGCCTATCACAAGAATGTATGCATTAAAGAGACTGTTGCAAGTTATCCTGGACACCACCCTGCCATTTGCGGTATTCTTTTTCCTGTGGAAAAACTAGTGCCCAGTTCTGAGTAGCCGACTTCTATCTGAACTTTTGAAACGCAGTCTGTCATGCGTTGTCTGGGGGCCATAGACTTGCCCCTCTACAGTGTCCCTTCTCAGCAGGGCTGCTGTCCGATGCTGTGAGAGCCAGGGCCCCTGAGTCTCCCTTCTAGGGCCCCTAGTCACACTGCCTTCCTTCCTTCCTCTAGTTCACTGCATGTCAGCCATAAATGAGTCTGCATTATTAACGTGATGCTTTTCTCATGGTCTGTGCTCATCAATTTCTCATTTCCACTGACACTTCTCCTCAGGATGACTTCAGGGCTCCAGGCTACTCTTCTTGCTCCCACTTCCTGTGTTTTATTCTGTGCCTCGTGCATACTGTGCACACTCCCTGCTCAAAGCCTTCAGTGGCTTTTCCCTGAACAGGACAGGATGAAGCACCAGCTCCTGGCCTTCCCTGCTGCTCTGGAGAGGCTGCCTGGGTCTAGGCACAGCTGTGGTCACCCCACCTTGGCTTGTGACCCCACCTTGGCTTTCTTGGCTTGTGACCTTTTCGTCATCTCAAATCCTTTGGCTTTTCTGAATCACTCCCTGGGCTCTCTGTGCCTGTCAGGTGGCAGCACTGTCTCTGCAGCCAGAGGATGGGCCCCAGAGGGCCAGGGATGCATCAGGCTGCTCGGTTCTCCTGATGCTTGATGAGTGTTGGCTGCTGCTGGAAGGATGTTCTTGGGATCAGTTTGAATGGCAATGAGAACGTCCCACCTCAGCCATCTGCAGAACTCTGCTGGAATGTGCAGGCGATGGCACGGTGGCCACTGCTGACAGAGGCACAGGGTGGCCATCCTGGTCCCCAGACTTCTCGGGGGACTGGCCAGCAGTCACTTCCTTTCCCGGGTGACTTGGCCGTGCCCTTGTCCAGAGGCAGGGCTCCAGACTTCTTAATAGCCACAGGTCTAGGAATCTGCATTTTCCTGGCTTATGAAACTGTCAAGCTTCATTTAGCTTGAACTAAATGAAGTAGTTCAATGTCTTTGAACTACGGCTCCCTTTCTAATCAAGCCTCTGGCAAAGAGAAAAGCAGCATCGCTTAACTATTAGAAGCTTGCCCTTTTAAAAATAACCTCTTCAGCGTCTGGTTTTGAAATTGAATAATTGCCAGGTTGCTGGTTGGTGGATACCTGGTTTGTGTTCTGTATACAGGTTGAGTGTCCTGTATCCAAAATGCTTGGGACCAGAAGTGTTTTGGATTTTGCATCTTTTGCAGATTTTGGAATATTTGCATATACAGAATGAGATATCTCGGGGATGGGGCCCAAGCCTGAACACAAAATTTATTTATGTTTCATATATATGTTATACACATGGCCTGAAGGTAGTTTTATGCAGTGTGTAATAATTTTGTGCATGAAACAAAGCTTGAGCTGCATTTTGATGTGACTGGCTCAGGAGGTCAGTGGTGGACTATTCCACTTGTTGTGTCTTGTCGACTCTCAAAAATTTCGGGACTTTAGAGCCTCTCAGATGTTAGATTTTCAGATTAGGTATGCTCAACCCCTAATACATTTCTGCTAGTTGTTTTTTTCTTATCCTGCAGTCTATGTACAGGCCTGTCTCTCATTTTCTGTCTCTACTGAACTGTCTGGAGACAGTCTAGCATATTCAAACAGCCGAGCTGCTGCATTCTGTTTTCCCTGGGTAGAATCTCCTAAGTTCTTTGGAGCCTTCTTTCTGGGAACATGAAAAAGGGACTCGTGCAGTTATAAAAAGAAACTAGAGATCATCCAGCTATAAAATTGCATCTTAGCATTAGCTTCTGTTTTGTCTACCATTCATTTTCTATTCATCCTTGTCTAAAGTTTGTCCAGCAATTTGAACCTGGTAATTTTAGTTCTGTGGTTTCTATTGGCTCCTAAACCCTTACCAGTGGTTAAAAATACAAATTGCAAGCCTGTCTTGGTGGGCATGTATGCAGACAAAGCTGAGGACTTTCTGCACTGCTGGATCTGAGAATCCTGAGCTGAGCAGCCATGCTTACCAGCACCTTGTGCGTATGGATGCATGAGCTTGTGTGTGTGTGTGTGTGTGTGCACTGTACACTCATGTGCAGAGCTGTGCACACATGTATGTGTGTGCATGTATGTTCATGTGTGCATGTGTGTGGTAAGGGGTGGCAGGGACTGGACTGCAGCATTTGATGGTCCACCCCCGCCCATCCCTTACAAACATGCATGTATCTTTCTGTGATTTATTCCACACTGAGGGGCTGTGAAAGGAGCATGGCCTTGGGGGCATTATAAATCCAGATTGGAGTCAGCCCCTAGCTCTCATGCATCTGTAATCAAGTGACATTACCCCACCCAGCGTCAATATTTTCTACTAAAATGGGCATAGTGATTTATGCCAAAAATGAGGGAAAAAACAAAAAAACCTAAAGCAGCCGGCACAGGGCCTGACACAGAAGCACTCAGCAATGTCCAGTTTTCTTTGCCTTTGAATGGCCTAAAAGGGCAAGAGGTGACTGGGGAGTGAAGGAGAAAGATGAATGTGTATGTCAGTTCTGTGTGCACTGTGCTGGACCATAAGTGGGCATCCCAGGCCGCAGCATGGTAGCTGCGCCATCAATCAAAGAACTGCATCTAAATCGCCTGGAGTGGGATTTGGCTTTGAGAGCAGCCTGCCTTTTCCAGGCAGATGCAGTTCCCTCCCAGGCTTGCCCGCTAAGGCCCCCAGCCGAGGGCGGTGTTTGCAGCTCCTCTGCTCTGTCCACTTGGGTTCCTTTGAGCGATGGGAGGAGGCATTTGACAACACGTGGGCATCAATACCTGTCCCCACTGGGCCCAGGAGAGATGCAGCATGGCAGGAGGCCCACACCCTCCTCAGCCTTGCCACAAGCTCTGCTCCTGGGTGGCTCGCCTCCCAAGTGGCTCCACTTCATCTCTGCACTTATTTATTTATTTTTAATTTACTTTTCTAGAGACGAGGTCTCACTCTGTCACCCAGGCTAGAGTACAGTTGCACGAGAATAGCTCACTGCAGCCTCGACCTCTCAGGCGCAAGCAAACTTCCTGCCTCAGCCTCCCAAGTAGCTAGGACTATAGGTGCATGCCGCTGTGCTGGCTAATTTTTAAATTTTACATTTTGTAGAGATGGGGTCTTGCTATGTTGCCCAGGCTTGTCTCCAACTCTGGCCTCAAGTGATCTTCCCACCTCAGCTTCCCAGTGTGCTGGGATTATAGGCGTGAGCCACCGCGTCTTGCTTGTATACTCATCTGAATCAAACCTTAATAGGTTTCCATGCTGAAGAGCTCTTTTTGGTCTCTGGGTCTTTTTGATTATTTCACCCGCACCATAAGACTGTGAATTGTAGCTCTTATTTTAAAATTTATTTACTAGCCACGGTGGACTAGATGCTATCCAAAAAATTAGAAGCTTTTGTGATATTAGTACAAAATTATATATAAATACATGTAATTTAATATTTTAGTATTTCTTTTATATTCTCTCATTTTTTTCTAAAACACTGTGAAATTGTTAGGGCAATATTTGTAGTCTAACTCTGCAGATGACAAGGTGAGGTGGAGAGAGGATGGCTGACAGACTGGGGCGGCCTCCTGATGGCCACGTGTGTGGTGACTGACTTTTGTTACCGAGACCTAGGGGAGGGACGTGGTCACGGCACCAACTTTGAGATGCCTAAGATCTAGTTAGTAGTACTAGAATGCATGGGATTGGGAACTTTAAATGAGTTGTAAAAAATAAGTGTTATTAGAGTTCCAAAAAGAAAGAAACGAGTTTGGCCGCTGAGATATTTAGAGGAACATAATATCACCACGTTCAACTGATAAATTAAATTTTAAGAAAGATTGATATTTGCCAAAAGATATGAAGTTAGAGTAAAAGAGGCTCGGTGGCTTGACCAGGGTATGGTTTTCACTCTTTCATTCACTGACAAGTAGTGTTGGGGGGCCCGGCCGCACCGAAACCTGCTTGAGTCACCGAGCCAGGGCGCTGCGGCTCCCCACTGCTGGCGGAGTCTTATTGTTGTGTCTCTTGCTTTGCCTTTCACAGTTCTGGCATGGCAGGGCTTAATGAATGTCAGGCTCAGAGGGAAGAGAATGGAACCTGCGAGCACTTTCTGCCACTCACAGAGCGGGGTCACCTCGTCCTGCTCCCCCAGCTGCCTACAGGCCTGCTGCGCCCTTCCCATCTCTGCAGCCTCAGCCTGGCTTCCCTTGAGGACCACCACCGCCCTTAGCCCATCTCCCACACCCATCTCCCTGAGAGTGCAGGTGAGCCCGGCCCACCCGAAGCCACGTTGCCTCCCATCACCCTTCAGTGCTCCGGGGCCACAGGGGAAAGCCTGTGACCGGCGTCTGCCTCTGCCTGCCTTGGTCTCTTCATCATCATCATGCCCTGGACTCCAATTGCTTAGGGTTGTTCCAGACACACTGTGCTCTGTCATCTCTTAACCTCTGCTTCATGACAGTCTTTCCCCCTGGAATCTTGTCCCCTCTTTCTGTCATCTGACTAATTATTACTTATCCCTTAAGACTCAGATGAGTGGCCACCTCCTACAGGAAGCCTTCTTCCACTCTCTGTTCATCCCACTGCTTGGCGCTTCCTCTCCTCTCCTGAGCTGAGCTGTGATGATTCTGTGACAGCCCTGCCCAGCTGGTTTGTAGCTATCTGCTATCTGTCTCCTCTTCCTTCCCAGACACTTCCAGCTTGTCTGAGAACAGGAGCTCATCCGTGTTGTTCCCCTCGGTGACTAGCACTGCACCTGGCGCCCAGGAAGACTTAACCAATGGAGGAATCATAGGATGGCTCGGTGGAGGGATGGCTACAAAACCTGTCTTTTCTCATACTCATTTCTTGTTAACTGTGCACAAATAATTCCATATTACCACTTCTTATTGTGCTTAATCCTAGGGTAAATTTAAGTTAAGAGTGTGCTGTGGGGAAGAAAGGCAAGTTGTCTGAAGATTATTCTGCAGTGAGAACTTTGGATCTGTCTCCTGATACACTGTAGAACCAGGATAAACCATAATTGTCCAAATCCTTCAGGGCTTTCCTTCCAAATGAAGTGATTAACTTCTGCGGTAAACTTCCTCTTGTCCAGGCTCCAGGCTTTGTGCCGGGCCTGACAGCACTCAAGCTTTGCTGCCCACGTAGGCAATTAGGGTGTCCTTATACTTCGGTTCCACTGCCTGGTGAAATATTAGATAACGAGGACAGAGCTTATCTTACACGTGTCTGAGCTGACAAATATGGCAGCCTTTCAGCAAAAGGCAAATGCAGACGAGGCCTTTTCCCTGGCTGGAATAAGAATGAGCCTCATGCGTGTCTGGCCCCATTGCCGATGGTCAAATGCACTCGACATGATTTCCATAGCACCCAGACAGCCTGAGTAGCTCATATCTACCTGTCTAGTCAATACATCAGCTTTGCTGGGGAGAGAGCAGGAGTTTGTCACTGGGGCTCATTTCTAATGCATCAGGAACAAATCTGTTACTGGCTCTCTTTATTCCGGCATGAATACTGTAAGCTGCATGAATTTATCTTCGGTGATAAATAACAGTGCCTTCTGGGTTCTGTTTTTTTAAAGGGGTCTTTGCTAAGCCATTAATATTGAGGTGAAGAGAGAGGAGAAGAAATGGATTATGCCTGACCGTGGAGATTAGCAGCCTGCTCAGGTGAAGGGTGGCCACACTTATTAATGCACTAATGAGCAAGCAGGGTCATTCTGATGATTAGTAATTTTGGCAACATAACTTCTGCCCCAGATTTGATTAAGCCTTCATACAGACTTCCTCTTCCAGGAGATTATCTTTTCAAAGCACATTTGGTTTCCCACTCCCCCTTTCAAGCCCATTAGGAAAATTAAAGCATTTAATTTTAGTGATGAATTTTACTGATACAGACAACTGCTTTTCCAGATTTTCTCCAAATGTAAGCACAATTGCTACATCAACCAAAATACCTCTTACTGAACACAAACTGGCGTTGTGTAGAGATTGCTGATTCCTGGTAATATATTACAGAATAATAAGCTCTGTGTTGGAAAAATGTATATATTTCAATATTGAACCAAGCCAGGGGAGCAAATTAAATAGGAGAACTGAAAGTTAGCTAATATCTGCAAACTTACTTCTTCTTAAGTGAACTTGTCCATCAAACCTTCAGATTTCCCCTACTTTCTCCCTTAAAGAAACAGATCAAAAATATTTCGTGATGCACAAGCTAGCTAATGTCACACAGCTGAAGCACTGGAGTGAATGAAAGTTGAAGATATGGCAGACTCCTTGAGGCTAAAATTACTGCAACCTAGATGTTGAAAAAATACCTAGTAAAGAATAGAAAGTGAGGGTCGGGCACGGTGGCTCACACCTGTAATCCCAGCATTTTGGGAGGCCAAGGCAGGCAGCTCACTTGAGGTCAGGAGTTCGAGACCAGCCTGGCCAACATGGCAAAACCCCGTCTCTACTAAAAATACAAAAATTAGCCGGGCGTGGTGGCAGGCGTCTGTAATCCCAGCTACTGGGAGGCTGAGGAGAGAGAACTGCTTGAACCTGGGAGGCGGAGGTTGCAGTGAGTTGAGGTCGTGCCACTGCACTTCAGCCTGGGTGACAGAGCAAGACTCTGTCTCAAAAAAAAAAAAAAAAAGAATAGAAACTGAGAAGGGCTCTGAGGGCTCTGAGTCACAGCTACCATTTTACCTTTCCCCTGCCAACCAAGTGAAGTCAGATTATGACAGTCGCTGTGCCATTGTGAGAAGAGCCTAGGAGCCCTGAAACAGACACACATCCATATATACAAGGATCTCTGACTTTAAGGCAAGTCAATCTCAAAACAATCTGGATACCTTAAAAATCAGGGGGGAATCGTTGAGAGGCCAAGGTAGGCAGATCACTTAAGGTCAGAAGTTTGAGACCCCAGCCTGGCCAACATGGCAAAATCCCGTCTCTACAAAAATACAAAAATTAGCCAGGCATGGTGGCGCACACCTGTAATCCCACATATCAGGAGGCTGAGTTGGGAGAAACCCTTGACCCTGGGAGGCAGAGGTTGCAGCCAGCCTGGGTGACAGAGTGAGACTCTGAATCTAAAAAAAAAATAGGGGGGATCAGTATGTGTATGCACCCCTGTAACATCACACTGTATCTACTTGCAAAGAAAAAAGGGGTTGGGAGTTCCAAGTCATGGGAGTCAGAGACCCAGAGAAATCAGATTGCCTAGGAAGCTGGCAATATGAAAATATTATATGTTTATTTATTTTCTTTTTGGAGGTTTCCACTCTTGAAACACCACCGCTTCCTTGGGTCAGAGGGTTCTCAAACTCTAACATACATCAGAATCTCCTAGATGGCTCTGTAAAACCCAGACTGCTGGCCTCATGCCCAGAGCTCCCAGTAGATCTGGGTGGACCTGAAAATTTGCATTTCTAACAGGTTCCCAGGTGATGCTGTTGCTGCTGTTCTAGCAACCACACTTTGAGAACCCCTGCCCTAGGCATTGCATTCCAGAACTCTCTCCATGTTAGACAGTCTCACTCTCATTTATTTTGTAAATATTGAGCCCTTACCAGATGCCAGGTAGTGTGCTAGAAGCAGGGAATCCCAGAAGCACCCTGCCTTGGTCTTTACCGAGAACAGTCGACCTGTCAGATTCCCTCACAGAAAGGACCCCAGTCACCCTCAGCCCGCATGCCCGCTGAGTGGAAGACCTGCTTATTCCAACGTCCACACTTCGTTTCATAGGGTAGAATCTTCAAGACATACAGGCTTAGACAATTTCAATTACTTGCTTTTCCTTATAAGGCAGACCTCTTTCCCACCTCCAATAGACACATGATAGTAGGTTTTGCAGACTAACCTCTCCCTTGGATGGCTGGGCCTTGCATAGACTTATGGGTCCTCTGATCCCTTCTGGGCCACTGTCCCAGTGGGGCTATTTTTCTCCAATCTTTAGGACTGTTGTTTATGATTGAGCCTTTGCTCATTCATAATCCTGCTTACTGGTATCCAATCCTTTGTTTATTTCCTTAGAAGGGGGGAGGTCACTTTCAATCTTGAAAAGTTAGTCCTCAAATAAGTTTATGTAGTAATAGCCGGTAGCTGATCTTGAATCTCTTTCATATAAATTGGATGGCTGTTTCTCTACATTGCCAACAATTTCTTTATTTTAGACTTCTGGAACACCCTGCATCTGGAATCCAGAAAGCCTTTTTGTATGAGTCGCACCATTTTCTTGGTTCCTGTAGAGGAGGTGGTGCTGAGATTATTCATATCGGGGAAAAAAAAACCATTCTCAGAAGAATAATTTCTTTGTCCTCCTGTCCCATTGAGAAGCTTTGTGAAAATACTGTGAAAAGACAGAATTATTTTGGCTTGAAGCTGAAAGCTGGTGACATGTATGCTCTAAGTGGTCTCACTGTGCGTGGGTAAGGGGCCTGTGGCTTCTCTAGCACCTGCTTGGGAGGGGCTTTCTTCTCCTTCTCCTTTTCAATAATTTCATCTTGAGCCTCTCTATTTTGAATGGACCAGTGGGAGTGATACTTTTTTACACAGAGATTTATACATAACATAACAAATTTGAAGGCTGGGAAATGAATCTATTGATTTCTTCATTTTCTGAAAATGTTTGGAATTTTATCTTTTTTCAGTGAAATATTACAAATAAATTTACAGATGGGGCTTCATTAAGGAATGTATTTTAAAATATGTGATCAAAATGATTCATTATTTTTTAAATTTCAGTTTCCTCCCTTGCCCTTAGCATGTTTTTTTTTTTTAGGGTCTCTGGTTGTTACCTCACCAAGCGAAGGGACAGCAAGTTCCTTTTCTCCCTCTGCTACTCGCCGGGTGTTTTTGTACGCAGCTTCCATTTCTGAAAACACTTTTTGGCCTCTGTGTTCTTAGGATTGAATTGTTCTTGTGCTGTCGACACAATCCACTCATGTCACCACTAGTTTCTTGAAACTATCTTGACCTTGTTTCAGAGAAAGTGGCTTCCCTAATCCTACAGTCCAGCAAAATTTACATTTCATGATGCACCCATTCAGCTGTGTGCTCACTCAGAAAGCTCTGCGGAATCATCTAGCACTCTGCCATCTTTTTCCTTTTCTTTTCTTTTTTTTTTTTTTTTTTGAGACAGAGTCTCGCTCTGTCGCCCAGGCTGGAGTGCAGTGGCGCTATCTTGGTTCATTGTAACCTCCGCCTCCCAGGCTCAAATGATTCTCCTGCCTCAGCCTCCCGAGTAGCTGGGACTGCAGGGTTGCACCACCATGCCCAGCTATTTTTATTTGTTTATTTTCAGTAGAGATGAGGTTTTGCCGTGTTGGCCAGGCTGGTCTCGAACTCCTGGCCTCAAGTGATCCACCCATCTCAGCCTCCTGAAGTGCTGGAATTACAGAAATGAGCCAGCACGCCCAGCTTGCCATCTTTTTTCTTCTGTGGTTGGTTTCTGTCCCCAAACTGTGATGGGAGAAGGCAGGTGAAATGATGGTTGGATGCCACTGCAAGCTGCCTTTTCTGTGTGGGCTCTTGGTCTGTGTACCAGGGGCCCCATGGCACACTGAGTTTTACCTAGGGAGGCTTCAGCTGTTCATTTTCATTTGCAAATCCTCCGTGGAGACCCAGGGAGAGTCTGCAGGAGTTGCTTCTTATTTCTTGACCAGGGTTTCCGCTCCCATCACCGTGGCTTTTCGGGGAACCTTGCTGGTGTGTTCCTGGGATGGCTGTGGCCTGCCACTGTGTCCTCTTACACAGGAGTCAGCCCTGGATGAGACCTGCAGCCCTGTGGCCTTGGACTCCCACCTTTCCCCCAGGCTGGGTCCCTCAGGCATGGCCCTTTCCCCCAGTGTCCCCTTAGGCATGGCCCAGTTTGCTTGGTAGGGCCTGACACTCTTCAGATGGTGAAGTCAGAAAGAAAGGAAAGTCTGAGGGAGAGAAGCAGCTCAGAGAAGGGAGAAGAGGGTTTGGGAGGAAAGGGAAAGAGGTGTTGAGAGGTTATGATGCCCAGGAGAGGTGAATGCAGGGAGGGAACGGAGGGGCCCAAGGAGTGACAGGCAGACGGGGTCTCTGATCCGGGGGTGCTGGGCCTGCCCTGCAATCTGAGTCACAAAAGCCAGTGGGGAAAGACAAGGCAGGCATGGGGTGTGCGAGTGGGTGTGCATGTGTGTGGCTGCGTGTGTGTGGGTGCGCAGGTGTGTGGCTGTGCATGTGTATGGGTGTGTGTGTGTGAGTGTGCATGTGTGTGACTGCATGTGTGTGGGTGTGCATGTGTGGGTGTGCATGTGCGTGGGCGTGCATGTGCTTGGGTGTGAGTGCATGTGTGTGACTGCATGTGTGGGGGGTGCATGTGTGTGAGTGTGCATGTGTGTGGCTGCGCATGTGCATGGGTGTGCATGTGTGTGGGTGCGCACTGTGTGGCTGTGCGTGTGCATGAGTGTGACTGCATGTGTGTGACTGCATGTGTGTGGGTGTGCATGTGCGTGGGTGTGAGTGTGCATGTGTGTGACTGCATGTGTGTGGGTGTGCATGTGTGGGTGTGCATGTGTGTGGGTACACATGTGCGTATATGGAGTACGGGGGAAGGAGATGTGGGTAAGGGTTTGTGTATGGGAGGGTGTGTGGGTATAAGTGTGTGCATGTGAGGGGGATAGGTGTGTATATATGTGTGTGCATATGGAGTGTGGGGGAGATATGGGTGTGTGTGTGTGTTAGTATGTGTATGTGGAGGGTAAGTGTGTGTGTTCGTGTGTGTGTATATGCACGTGTTGTGTGTGCGTGCCTGCACACGGAGAGCCCACTCATACGTAGCAGAAAATCAAATGGCCCCAAATCAGAAACATGGCGCATGTGAGCATGCCACTTCTTGTGTGCCTGTGACCGTGTTCAGAATGTACATGGCCCTGCAGCTCCCGAAGGCCAGCTCTGCTGCAACCCCTCCTCTGTCCAACACAGTCCTCACTGGTGTCTTTTCCTCTTCAAATCTACAGCATTTCTGATCTCTGCAAACAATTTAACCCAAAACCAAGTTCTGGCTGACAAGGCTACATCTTGCTTCTTGTGGGTGATTAGCCTCGAGACCCAAGGAGCTCCCTGCCCTTGACTGATTCATCCTGTACCTGCTGGACCTGGAAATGCATTAAAAGTTCAGGAAAGCTTACTGATCAATTGCACTGGAGATTGAGTCTGGTTTGGGGCTTTACATTTGTAAAGCATCTTATGTGCAAAAGTAATTTGAAAGACCAATTTATTATTTCTAATTCAGAGGTCTCATTATCATCAGATGGAAAGGAGGAAGCAGTGGCATGAGTTGGTGCCCTTGAGGCTGGTGCTTGTGTTCTCCCTGGAATTCCTGCTACTCTTTGTCTTCAGATTTTTCTTGAAGTATGAATTAAAAGGAGCAGGAGATCTTAAACCAGTATCACGTGTGGGTTTTAGTTGCTTTTGATCAGGGAGTTTTGAGGCTGTTTTATTGTCCTTGAACAATTATAGTCTCTGAAAGCAGAAAGACAGAGCCCAAATCTTGTGCTCAGTTTGCTTGCTGTAGAATTCTGTGTCTTCTCTCTCTTAAAATAAAGCCATATAAATAAAAACTCTTGGGGATTCCTTAAGAATGTCAAAAGTAATGATTTGTCTAAATTGAAGACTGTTATTGTAGAAACTGGTTTGCTTTCAAAGATTTTTTGAGTTTCATATTTAATATCACCAGGTAGTTAGAATAGGAATGAAGAGACTAAGTCTACATTTGATTTTTCTTTCTTCCTGAAGTCAGCTGCAACATGAAGGGATGTATTCCAAAGAGATGTGTGTGTATGTGTGTGTGTGTGTCTGTTTGTGTGTGTGTCTCTGTGTGTGTGTGTCTGCCTGTTTATTCTCGAGAGAGGAAGACAGCGACAGAATGTTAAAAATAAAGAAAACAATCAGTAGTAACCCAGTCTAAAATAGTGATTCTTAACCTTGCCTACTAAAATCACCTGGGGAGTTTTAAAGTTAACAGATACTAGGTCTACCTCCTTCTGATTTAGTTAGCCTGAAATGAAACCTAGGTATTGGTATTGGTAAAATAAAATACCGCAGATTAGATGCAATCTGCAGCCAGTTAAGAATCACTGCTCTGAACAATATATGCAGTGGAATTCCAGGATTGTGAGGCATGGAGCCAGTGTAGAACCAAGCGGTCACTTGTACGTGAGGCCAGTAAAAAATAATGCACACTTTTTAATTGTATGCCACATGCACATGGATTGTTTGATTTGATTGTTATAACATCATTAGGGCATTTGGGGGTAATCATAACATTTTATAGATGAGGAAACTGGGGCTAAGGAAGATTATGTGACATTCAGTCACGTAATTTACAGACAGGGTGTCGGGTTCCAGCTCAGCTCATTCAACCACAAGGACGTCACCCTGGGTCCTCAGACAGAGCCAAAGGTGTACATGTGTCACCTTGTGAATTATAACCTTCGACCTTGAAAGATCTTCACTAGTGTATTGCTGGTTTGTTCCCAATACAGAATTGAGTTTTGTGGAAGAAGGTGGTTTTGCCTTGTTGAATAGGAAGGAATGATATATTTGAATAGCTGGTTACTTTTTCAACCAGTGGCTTTCAAACTTTTTAAACCCTGACGCACAGTGAGAAATGCATCTTGCATCATAACCCAATATAAATACACACGTATTGTAATGACACCAAAAATGTCTCACAATACCTATCTTTACTGGGCTCACTCAGGTATTTCCTATTCTGTTCTTTCTTTTAAAACTGGTTGCAGTCTGCTAAGTCAACTGTCCTAATAGATTGCAACCCATGCTTTAGAAAATACTGTCCAACTTCCTTCCTGTCTTCCCTCTGAAGGCCAGAAAAAGGAGGTAGCATTACGATTAGGAAAGTGAATGACTTGTCTTATGTAGCCACATGAAAAGATCTGTGTAGGCCAAAGAATGATTATTATTGGTAGAGTGTATAGGAAATATTACTTTAAATTTGATAAGCCTGGTTCTATGTGGTCAACCAGGCTTTTAACCCTTTTAAGGACAAACCTTTCACAATAAAAGTTGTAGGTATGATTTATCCAAGGAGGGATAATCAATGTTGTGCTCCCTTAAGTTTTTAATGTTTCATTTAACTCTTGGAAACCCAAGATGCAAAAAATATAATTTGTAGATAACCTAGAAATCTTTTAGAAGGAATATGAAATTCCTTCTATAAATTGTAGTTCCCAGTTGGAAAGGAAGTGGAAAGAGACCAAAACTTTGTGGAGCAATTCAGTTTCAAGCAATTCTTAAGCATTTAGTATCTGATTCTCACTTTTGAAACCTGATTGTGTCAAATGAGGTTCTAGAGAGTGTATTCTTAAATTTACAAAGTACTATTTGCAAAATAATATTGTTTTATATTTTTAATTGCTTTTTTAAAAAATCCAGTCTTGGCCGGGCACAGTGGCTTACGCCTGTAAGCACTTTGGGAGGCCGAGGCAGGCAGATCACTTGAGGTCATGCATTCGAGACCAGCCTGGCCAACATGGTAAAACCCTGACTCTACTAAAAATACATAAATTAGCCGGACATGGTGGTGTGTGCCTGTAATCCCAGCTACCGAGGAGGCTGAGGCAGAAGAATTACTTGAATCCAGAAGGCAGAGGCTGCAGTGAGCCAAGATCGCGCCATTACACTCTAGCCTTGGCAACAGAGGGAGACTGCGTCTTAAAAAAAACAAAAACAAAAAACAAAAACAGTCTTGTTTCTCCAGCAAGATTTAACGTTAGCTTTTTGCAAGCTGACCTGGGCATGGATTTGTCTTCCTGTCCTTTCCTCGCGATGCTTTCCACAGTGTTAGTTACAGAGGAGACTCTGAAGAGAACTTCAGTCTGAACCTAGGAGTGTTTGACCTGTGGCTTATCGGGATGTGAACATTGGGCAGCCTATTTTCTATTTTGTTTATTTACTGTATCTATCTATCTATCTGTCTGTCTGTCTGTCTGTCTATCCATCTATCCATCCATCCATCCATCCATCCATCCATCCATCCATCCTATTTATATATCTGTCTATCTAGCTAGCTAGCTATGAGATAGGGGCTTGCTATATGGCCCAGACTGGCCTTGAACTCCTGAACTTACACAATCCTGCGTCAGCCTCCTAAGTAGCTGGGACTGCATATAAGCGTCCTTTATCACAGCTCTCCTTCCTACCCTCCTCCCTCTTTATTTGTTTGTTGACTTATTTTAGAGACAGGGTCTGTCTGTGTTTTCCAGGCTGGAGTGAAGTAGCTATGTACAAGTGTGATCATAGCACACTACAGCCTTGACCTCCTGGGCTCAAGCAATCCTCCCACCTCAGACTCCAGAGTACCTGGGAGTACAAGTGCACATCACCACACCCAGCTGGGCAGAATTTTAAAAATTTTCTTTTCCTCCAAAGCTTTCTTATATCCTGATTTTCCCTCACTATCCTCATGTAATATTTGCATATATTCATACACACGCACACACATGCAACTGCGTTTTATACACATGTGTCTCGGGGTCCCGGAGAGCTCAACGTGCTGGTGGGGTTGGTGGGGCTGGTGTCTCCAGAGTGGTGATGTGAAGAGCAGCACCTCGCTTAGAGGTAGAGCAGGTGTGTGCCATGAGCTCAGGTGATGGCAGTGGAGCTTACAGGAGATGGCTTGTGGTTTTTCCCTCTGTTGGTCTGTCACTCTCAGCTGCCACTGTCTGCCACTGTAGGGATTCCACTGTGGGCTCAACTTGTTCTTATGCCAGGAAATGTTGTTTGTGTATACTCATAATAAGCACTGGTTAAAGAGGGAACATTAATGCTGAAATACTAGTGAGGGGTCGGGTGTGGTAACGCTTGCCTGAAATCCCAGCACTTTGGAGGCCAAGGCGGACGGATCACTTAAGGCCAGCATGGTGAAAGCCATCCCTACTAAAAATATAAAAATTAGCAGGGCGTGGAGGTGCATGCCTGTAGTCCCAGTTACTTGGGTGGCTGAGGCACAAGAGTCGCTTGAACCTGGAAGGTGGAGGTTGCAGTGAGCTGAGATCATGCCACTATGCTCCAGCCTCGGTGACAGAGCAAGATTCCATCTCAAAAAAAAAAAAAAAGAAACAGAAAGAAATTCTAGTAAGAAGCATTTGAAAATGATAATCATAGTCATACTAGAATGAGTGGGGAAGTGTTGTCTTCTCCAAAAAGAAGTTGTCTGGAGGGATTGGTGGAGAATTAGTATTAACTCTTCTTTAAATATTTAGTAAAATTTACCTGTAAAGCCATCTTGGTCTGGGCTTTTATTTCCTGGGAAGTTTTAAAGTTACTAATTCAATCTCTTTACTTGTTACAGGTCTATTGAGATTTGTTATTTCTTCTTGATTTAGTTTTGGTCATTTGTGCCTTTCTAGAATTTTTTTTCATTTCATACAAGTTATCTAATCTGTTGGCATACAGTTGCTCATAATATTCCATTATAGTCATTTTTATCATTGTAAGGCTGATAATAATGTTGCCCCTTTCATTCCTGATTTTAGTAGTCTTTTCTTTTTTTCCTATGTCAGTCTACTAAAGATTTCTTAATTTTTTCTGTCTTTTCCAAGAACCAAATTATGTTGATTTTCTCTATTTTTCTATTCTCTATTTTGTTACTGTAATCTTTATTTCCTTCTTTTTTTCTTGATTTTGGTTTAATTTATTCCTTTTGGTCCAGTGTCGTCTTATAGAAGATTAGGTTATTAATTTGATATCTTTCTTCTTTCTTAATGTAGGCTTTTACAGCTATAAATTTCCTTCAGAGTACTCCTGTGGCTGTATCCCATAAGTTTTGGTATGTTTTGCTTTTATTTGCCTTCATCTCAGAGTGTTTTCTAGATTTCCTTTTGGGGGAGAAATTTCCTTGTTATTCCATCTTTGACCCATGGGTTGTTCTTTTTTTGTTTTAGGGTGTTTTGTTTTGTTTTTGAGATGAGGTCTCACTATATTGCCCAGACTGGTCTCGAACTCCTAGGCTTAAGCCAACCTCCCGCCTTGGCCCCCTAAAGTGCTGAGATTACAGGTATAAGCCACCATACCCAGCTGAATCCATGGTTTTTTTTAAATGTGTATGTTGTTTATTGCTTACACATTTGTGAATTTTTCAATTCCCCAATTTTCTTTCTGTTATGATTTCTAGTGTTATTGTATTTTAATCATAGAGTATATATTGGGTGATTTCAATTTTGTTTCATGGCCTGGCATATGGTCTATCCTTCAGAATGCCATGTTCTACTGTTGTAGACTAGAGTGTTCTATAGAGGTCCATCTGTTAGGTTTATTTGGCTTGTACTGTGTTTAAGTCTTCTATTTCCTTGTCGATCCTCTGCCTTGTTGTTTTACCTATTATTGAATGTGGAGTATTATGGTATCCAACTATTATTCTTAAGTTGTCTGTTTTTCCTTTCTTCTGTCAGTTTTTGCTTCATGTATTTTGGAAGTTTATTGTTGGATGTATATATGTGTGTAACTATTCATTCTTTCTGATGGAATGAACTCTTTGTCATTATTAAATGTTTTTTATTATCCCTTGTAACTTTTTTTTGTTCTGAAGTCTGTTTTGTCTAGTATTAGTATGGTCGCACCAGTTTTCTTATGACTGTTGTTTGTATATCTTTTTCCATGTTTTTTACTTTCAACCTATTGCTATCTTTGATTCTAAATTATTTTCTATACATAGCATATAGTTAAATCTTGTTGTCTTATCCATTCTGACAGTCTCTGCCTTTTGTTCATTTCACTCTTATATAATCTTATTGATGTAGTTTGATTGGCATTTACCACCTTACTTTTTGTTTCCTATATGTCTCATCGTTTTTTCTTCCTCTGTTCCTCCTATACTGCTTTAAGTTATTTTCTTAATGGTTGCTCTCAAGCTTAACACACATAACTTGTCAGAATCTACTTAATATTTCCACTAAATTCTAGTGTGAGATATATATATAATTTTACTCCAATATAGCTGTTTTCTCTTTTTTCATGCTCTCCTTGTTATACACATTAGCTCTCTATGTTACAAACCTAACAATACATTGTTATAATTGTTACTTTGTGTCATTTTATGTCTTTTAAATAATTTGAAAGAAGAGATGAGAACAAGCATCTATTTATAGCATGTCTTGTATTAGCCTTCTAATTTACCTTTTCTAGTTCTCTTCATTTGTTCCTGTGGATTTGAGTTACCATCTGGTACCATTCTCTTTGCCTAGTACAGCTTTGCTCCCACTCACCTCCTCTGTGTTGTCATCATGAAATAAATTACATTTCTACATGTTATTGGGCCAGTGGCACAATTACTTATGCATATATTTGTTTTAAACAATTGCCTTTTAAGTTAATTAAGAGAAGAAGGAAGAAGAAATGTACATTTACACTACCTTTTATCATTATGCAGTTATCTTTCCTGGAGCTCTTTGTTCATGCAAATTCAAATTACCGTCTGGGGTTACTTGCTTTCAACCTAAAGAAATTCCTTTTGTATTTCTTAAGTGAGTCTACTAGCAACAGTCTTTCAGTTTTTGTTTACCTAGGAAGGTCTTTATTTAGTCTTAACTTCTGAGAGATAGTTTTGCTGGATATAAAATTCTTGGTTCACAGTCTTTTTAAATAAATTTCAGCATATCAAATATGTCATCCCATTGTCTTCTGGCTTTCATTGTTTCTGATGAGAAGTCAGTTGTTAATCTTAATAGGGTTATCTTGTAAATGATGAGTCATTTTTCTGTTACTATTTTCCTTGGTTTGGCTGTCAGCATTTTTACCATGATGTGCCTGTTTTTTGGTCTCTTTGAATTTATCCTATTTGGAGTTTGTTGTAATTCCTGAGTGTATAGATTAACTTTTTCAATAACTTTAGTACATTTTCAGCCATTATTCTTTGGATTTTTGTTTCTGCTCATTTCTCTCTCTCTCTCTCTCTCTCTCTCCTTTCCTGTGGTACTCCTAATGTGTATGTTGGTGTGATTAATGATGTCTTGTGTTTTTTATCTAAGGCTCTACTTGTTTCTCTTCAATCATTTTTCTGTTACTCAGAGTGCACAGTCTTTATCAATCTATAAGTTTGCTAAATCTCTCTTATGTCAGTTTAGATCTACTGTTAAGCTCTGGTGAATTTTTTATTTTGGTTATTGTATTTTCAACACCAGGCAGGCATTCCATTTGTTTTTTTCACAGATAATTCTATTTCTTTATTGATCTACTGTTAAGCTCTAGTGAATTTTTTATTTTGGTTATTGTATTTTCAATACCAGGCATTCCATTTGGTTTTTTCACAGATAATTCTATTTCTTTATTGATATTCTCTGTTTGATGCAACAATGCCATTTTACCTTGCTTTGCTTCTTTAATCATTGTTTCCTTGATTTCTTTGAACATATTTGTAATGGCTATTGTGAAGTTTTTGTTAAGCTGGATATCTGGGCCCTCCCACAGATAGTTTCTATTGCCTGCTTTATTTCCTGTGTATGTGTCACACTTTCCTTTGCTTGTCTCATTTTTTGTTACTGAAAACTGGACATTTTGATAATATATTGTATTGACTCCTCTAGATACTGATTTTCTCCTCCTCCCCAGAACTTCTTGTTGTTTTCTCATTTATTTAGTAGCTTCGTTGGACTATTTTATTAAAGTCTGTTTTCCTTGCAATGTGAAGCCTCTGATGTCACTCCTCAGAGGGCACAGCCTTGGATATGGCACAGTCACCCTGGGATGGCAGTGATTTTAGCAGAGCTCTCTTTGTTTCTTTGCTTCATATTTCTGTCAAGCTGTCTGCCTTAGTTGGTATCACACCCAGCTGTTAGTTTCCACTAATTTCTGGCTAATTGCTTTATTGTTTTCCTCTATACCTGGGGCATAAATCACTACAGAGTCTGATCCAACTAAATTCAGGCCCCTTTGCAGGGGTCATTTTTGAATCTAGCCTTTGAGGTTTGTTCTGACCCCAGAAAGGTTCTTCTTAACTGTCTCTTTCTCTGATTCTCTGTAAAATTGCTGACCTAGAGTTAAGCTTGTCACTCTCAAAGAGCTACTAGCCTCCTCTCAATTTCTTACTACCAAAATTTCTACTGTTTTTGAAAGCACCCTTACACTTGAGCTTCCTCATATACTGTTCTAAATAAAGTAAGTTTTCGGTAGCAGAGCTTTGGAACTCTTTGTTCTTATGGCCTGCCTGTACACTCTGGGCAAAATCTCTGAGTTGATGCTCCACAGCTGGAGTGGGGACATTAGCTCACTTCTCTGAGTGAGCCCTCCTCAACTTTATGGGCAGGATGGGCAGGACACTGGGTAGAGGTAGTAGCCGCTGGTCTTTTTAGCTTGCCTCTCCTTACATGGAATTTCCACCCTGTGAATGAACTGGGCTAAAAGCAGTTGGGACCATGCTATCATTAGCCTGCCATTCCTCGGATAGATCTTCTGCCCTAAGAGTGGGGGTGAGGAAGGGGTAGAACAAGGAAGACCAAGTGGTAATAGGAAGCCTATGGCCTCTTGACTGCATTCACCTGTAATTTAACCTCTGCAACAGGGACGTGCTGATGCTTGCCTTTCACAGGAGATGCCATAGGCTTTGTTGGGAAGTGGGGAGAGAGGAAACTCTTGTTTTTTTGCCACACCCACTCAGTGTAGATCTTCTCTGTGCTGAACTGGGGAAGGGAGAGGGAAGGAGTGGGTTGTGGCTCAAGTGCCACAGACTGTCACTGTTCTTACAATGGAAGTAAGAGATTTAATAGATTTTCTTGAAACAAGATATTTATTAATCTGCTGAAATTCCCTTGGACAATTTTCAGAGACTCAAAATGGTTACTCTTTTACATAATTTCAGCAATTATGGTTGTTTTCCTGGCAAGTGAGTCTGTGGAACTTCTCAGCTCGCTATTCTTTGAGTTTCCAATTTTTTTTTTTTTTTTTTGAGACAGAGTGTTGCTCAGTCACCCAGGATGGAGTGTAGTGGCGTGATCTCGGCTCACTGCAAGCTCCACCTCCTGGGTTCACGCCATTTTCCTGCCTCAGCCTCCTGAGTGGCTGGGACTGCAGGCGCCCGCCACCACACCCGGCTAATTTTTTTGTATTTTTAGTGGAGATGGGGTTTCACCCTGTTAGCCAGGATGGTCTCGATCTCCTGACCTCGTGATCCACCTGTCTTGGCCTCCCATAGTGCTGGGATTACAGGCGTGAGCCACCGCACCTGGCCATGAGTCTCCTATATTATATTTTAACTGTGTTAAAGTTTCAAACACAATATATATGTGGATAAATCATGTTTTTCTTACTAATTGATTGAAACTAAATTATACAGCAAACATTTCTTTTAAATGAGCAAAAGAAAGAAAATTATCTTTATATTCTATAAATAACATTAAAGATTGTTTTGGATTTTATTATGTATCTTTTAAAAATAGAGACAGGGTCTCAATATATTAACCAGTCTGGTCTCAAACTCCTGAGCAACTGAAGCAATCCTCTTGCCTTAGCCTCCCAGGTAGCTGAAACTATAGGCACATACCACTATACCTGTAATTTTATTATACAATTTTTAATAATATGCTTGCCTCAAATGTTTTATTTAAAATCTCTAGCATATCAGGCCTGTGATTTTTTGGATATTGTTACTTAGAGGTTAAATTTTTTAAAAAATGAATTAATTGAAGTCCAGTTTAAAATCAATATTAAATAAATAATAGAACATGTGTAGTGCAGGTATTTTAAGAATCCTTAGGGTGGGACTTGAAGGACTTGGACTGAAGTGTGCAAGACATTGATTTGGTCCTAGCAATGAAATGAGACATACGAGGACTGCACAGCTGTGTGACTCAAGATGTCACTTTCAGCTAGCAGGAGAGGTGGCACTAGACCCTGGGTCTCCTGACCAGCATCCAACCGCATCAAGAGTCACTAAAGCCAAAATGTTCCAGGCATAATGACAGCAGACAGAATCTGTAGCCTAAGACCTCCAGGGCATTCAGCTGGAGTCTGATCAAGGTTCACCATTTGCTGTTTTGTCTGTTTGAGCTAAGAATCACCAAGAAGACCATGTGTGACCAAATTGCCACCCTGCAGCCAACCTTGGCCAGGATTTCTGCCTCTCAGAGGATGAATGGTGATAGACTGGTTTGGAAAATTTTTCTGTAAGGTATATTATAGGAAACAAAATTGTAAAGGTATTTGCAGTATTACCATTTCTAAGCTTGTAAATTTTTTAAAAACTACTTTTATTTGTATAACCAAAATTAGATGGGTTTCTGCCAGAGTAGCATTCCTTCTATGAGGACTCTACATTTTTATTATTAACACTCTATTTTACTGTATTTGCTTTCCTGCTGTGGGTATTTACTATGTTGAGAATAACAGACTTAATTAAGGTCATTTTTAATCAAAACAAGACCATGTTTCTCCTTATCTGCATAAAAGGCACTATCAGGCCTTTAGGGAGGATGGGCACCTGTTCTCCTAACCCTTTGGCTTCTGTCCATTTCATGGTGGCAAGATGTCATCATAAAGTCCAGTCGATCCATCTCCATTATCTCTGGTTAACCAGAGGCCTCACATTCACAGCTAAGTTTGTCATGTTTCCATTTGTCAGCCCTGTAGAAATATTTTAAACGCAGAAATCTGATGTTGTAATGCATTTAACAATGATCATTTATCCAAAATCTATGAGGAATGTAAACAAATCAATGAGAATAAAACAAATAACCCCACTAAAAACTGGGCAAAGGACATGAACAAACACTTCTCAAAAGAAGACTTACAAGTGACCAACAAACATAGGAAAAAATGCTCAACATCACTAACCATAAGAGAAATGCAAATCAAAACCACAGTGACCACCTCACAGCAGTCAAAACAGCTATTATTAAAAAGACAAAAAATAACAGATATTGACGAGGCTGCAGAGAAAAGGGAACACTTCTGGGCATGGTGGCGGGCGCCTGTAGTCCCAGCTACTCGGGAGGCTGAGGCAGGAGAATGGCGTGAACCCGGGAGGCGGAGCTTGCAGTGAGCCAAGATCGCGCCACGGCACTCCAGCCTGGGCGACAGAGTGAGACTCTGTCTGAAAAAAAAAAAAAGAAAAAAAAAAAGGAAAAGAAAAGGGAACACTTACACACTCTTAGTGGAAATGCAAGTTAGTTCAGCCACTATAGAATGCAGTTTGGAGATTTCTCAAAGAACTGAAAATAGAACTACCATTCCACCCAGCAATCCCACTGCTGGATATATGCCCAAAGGAAAATAAATCAGTCTACCAAAAAGACACTTGCACCTGTATATTTATTGTAGCACTTGTTCACGATAGCAAAGACATGGAATCAACCTAGATGTCCATCCGTAGTGGATGAAGAAAATGTGGTACATATGCACCATGAAGTACTACACAGCTGTGAAAAAGAATGAAATCATGTCCTTTGCAGAAACATGGATGCAGCCGGAGGCCATTATTCTAAGTGAATTAATGCAGAAACAGAAAAAGTAAATGTAAGTATTTTCTCACTTATACATGGAAGCTAAGCACTGGATACTCATGGACATAGAAATGGGAACAATAGAAACTGGGGACTCCAAAAGGAAGGAAGGAGAGAGGTGGGAAAGGGCCGAAAAACTTCCTATCGGGTATTATGCTCACTGTCTTGGAGACAAGATCAATAGAAGCACAAGCCCCAGCAGCATGCAGTATAACCTTGTATCAAACCTGCACATGTACCCCCGAACCTGATACTAAAAGTAAAAAAGAACTTGATCGTATCAGACAGTTTAGTAGGGGTTAGAATTTCAACCCAGGATATCTGACTGCAAATCCACATCCTTCCCAAAGCAGTATATTGGTTGCTTTGGGAATCATCATTGGTGGTGGGATGGGGGGAATTTTATCAGACATCATTCTTAAACCATGGCATTTAATTTTTTTTTTTTTTTTTGAGATGGAGTCTCACTCTGTCACCCAGGCTGGAGTGGAGTGGCACAATCTCAGCTCATTGCAACCTCCGCCTCCCGGGTTCAAGCAATTTCTAACTAATTTTTGTATTTTTAGTAGAGTCTGGGTTTCAACATATTGGCCAGGCTGGTCTCGAACTTCTGACCTTAAGTGATCTGCCCACCTTGGCCTCCCAAAGTGTTAAGATTACAGGTGTGAGCCACTGTGCCCGGCCTAATTTTTTATTTAAAAAATAAAAAGAAGAAAAACTAGAAATTAAAAGACAAATAAAAATTTGTCATTTCAGTACTTTTTCAAGTCACAAATAAGTAAGATATTGAACTAAGCAATCCCTCCAGGCACATCATGGCTTTCAGCATTGGAACAGGTTCCAAGGAATCCTATTGGAGAGGACATTTAATGGGAGGACATCGCCATATGTTTTCAGTCAGAAAGAAAAGAAAGGCTATGGACATAACAAATTTAACACAGTGAAAAAGAAAAGTGTTGAGGGAGCTTTTATTCTAGAAAACTCTGATTTTTATAAATATTTAAGTTTTTAAAGTACCTTTTTATACTCTATTACAGAAGCAGAAACTTCATCTTTTTAGGGCCCAAGATAAGGAAAAGGATAAAAGACAATAACCTTAAATTTCCAGAACACAGGTTTACTTTAACATAAAGGAAAATTGCCTGGTGGTACAGTTTGTTTCTAGGACCATCTTCCCTGAGGAGTGAAGAAGTTCTTTCCTGATGGTCCACTTAAATGGTCTCTATGCACTTCCAGAGCTTCCTAGCGCCCTGGTCTCAGAGAAGTAAAATTCATTCCTCGAGCCTTTTAAATGGGACTTGTTGATCAGGAGCCTTCTGAAGGGTGGTCCTCGGATCGGCCACATTTAGAGTTGGACTGATGCAGTGGTGAGGAACAGGCTCTGGAGCCAGTCTTCCTAGTTCAGGTCCTGGCATTGCCACTTACTGCTGTGTGACTTTGGGCAAATTACTTAACCTTTCTGTGCCTCTATTCTCTCACCTGTGAGATTGGGATAATAACTAGAATTCATCTCATGATAGTTGTAATTATTAAATGGCCTACTTGAATGAGTTAGAGTGCCCTGGAGCACTGCCTGGCCCACAGGAAGCGCCATCTCAGTGTTAGTTGTTGTCAGTATTTAGGTTAGGCACCCCTCCTGTGTGCTCCTGCAGCACATCCGTCACTGGTGCCTTCACCCACTCCATGCTGAGCACGCTGCTGGGTGCCACTCCAAGTTTCACAGGCCTCACGACCCCGCTAGCTCTTGCTAGAGATGTGAAGTAGGGACAGCAGGGACAAGGGCGGTTCCTGGCTCTCTTTGTCTCCTGCAGTGCATCGTGGTGGCCGGCACATAGTAAGTGCTTAGCATTTGCTGCCTGCAGCCCTGGAGCTGACATCAAAGAGAATCAACCTCAGGCTGGAATTTTCTAAAACACTCGAGCACTGGAGAGCCATGAATTCTTGTCTTCACAGCATCTGTGTGTCAGGCTAGTCTTAAATGCTGAAGATGAAAACGGAGTATAGTTATATAGGTCTGATGTCAAGGTTGACTTTGGACTAGCTTGGATTTTTGGGCCATACTTTCTCTGATATATGGCTTAGTATATGCTCCAGTATAAAACTAAAACCCTGGAATGTGCCTTGACTTTATCACAACTTTTGAAGAAATGAATGATTTGGCCAAGCTAAAGGTCTTGGAGCCACCTGGACACATCCTGCAGTTTATAAGCAAGACAGAGAGGAGCTACAGAGATGACAGTATGTGCCGCTTAGGACGGGTGCAGGCCTGCTGCCCTAACAGCTATGGGAATAACGGCCCCAGGGGTGCGGTCACTTGGCAACAACCTGGACCATCATGAGCACCACCTATGTGTGCCATATACTGCGTGTGTGCAAGAATGCGTGACATTTGCCTGGATTAAGGAGCTAATGAAACTGGGGTTTCAGTCTCTCAAGGGGCAGTTACAATTTTTATGGGGTTAAAAACTGAGAACTAGAATAGCAGTATCTAACTCCTGAGTTAATAAACATCTCGAGCCTCATTTTCTGTGGTGTACCCAGAAATAAGATGAATTATGAAAGTTATTCAGCCTTCCATTTTGGGGATGAAAGTGAAAATTGTGATATATTTAAAAAGCAAAATAAAATATTTTCCTGAGTAACCACATCAAGCATTTTAAACAGTAACATATCCAGTGTGTTTTTCTATAGGAAAAACATGTTTCACCTGATATATGCAGATTTCTATCCCCCTTCAACACCCTCCCACCCAGAAGATGTACTGGCAGTTTTCTGAAGGCACTCTCAGTATGCCTTGTTGATAAGGAAACATTTGGGGGCGTGCCAGCAGCCACCAGGCAGGCAGGACACATGTGGCAGGAGTAGGTGCTGCTTCCAGAATGCTCAAGGGCCAGGACTCTCTTCCTGGCATCTGGCTCTCTCAAGGAACAGGAAGGCCGAGGTGGGGACAGAGAGAAAGCGGGGCCAGGCTCATAGGGACGGAGGCTTGGCGTCTTCATCATTCTGTCTTTACAAGAAGTCTGCTCCTGGCACTTGAGTTTGTCCAGAGCGCAGAATTAGAGTGTTCTCTTAACATATGGTGTCCAGAAATCCTGAAAGACTTCTTGAGTTTTTAAGAAGGATGCCAAATATTCTAGAAATAGTGTCTCAACACTAGAGCCTCTGTTTTAATGAGACAGGGTCTCATTCTGTTGTGCAAGCTGGGGTGCATTGGCACAATCACAGCTCACTGCACTCTCGACCTCCTGGGCTCAAGTGATCCTCCTGCTTCAGCCTCCGGAGTAACTGGGATGACAGGCCTGTGCCACCACACCTGGCTAATTTTTAAATTTTTTTTGAAGATGTGGTCTCACTGTGTTGCCCAGGCTTGTCTCAAACTCCTGGCCTCAAGCAGTCCTCCTATCTTGGCCTCCCAAAGTGTTGGGGTTACAGGTGTGAGCCACTGTGTCCAGCCCAGAGTCTCTGTTAACATAAGCCAGCTAGCTTTGCCATTCTTGGGGACCTTAACGACACTGTTAACCCCTGCTGGTTCTCCTGAAAGGTGCGGGTAGATCAATCATGACCCATCAGCACAGAGCGGAGGACAGCAGGAAGCACCTGCCATGCCCAGGAGGACAGTGTTACTGCTCTACCTACATGTGCACACAAACTCTGTTTGTGTTGAGGTTGAGTACTGTTCTTTAAAATCATTGTTGAATGACAATTAGCAAAAACAAGAGCCCTCACATGTCCTCGTGGTGGTATGCTGGCACCACGATTTCTCCAAGCCCCCAGCTTGCTCATTTCATCCAGGTGAGAAGTCTGGAGTAGAGCAGGGCTTCTGAAATGGTGACATGCACATCACTCGCCTGGGCATCTGGTTAACATGCAGGCTCCAGTTCCCCAGGTCTGGGCGGGACTCAAGATCGCATTTCTCATAAGCTCCCAGGGAATGCTGCTGCTGGTGGTCTCTGGACCACACTCTGAGGAGCGAGGGTTGGATGCGTTATTTCATCCTCCTGACCACCCTGTGAAGTAAGTATTCTCAGCCTCATTTTATAGATGAGGAAATGCACCCAGCTCAACCTAACGCAGGTGGCAGGGTTGGAACCCAACGTTGGTTCTAACTGGCCTCTATAAAAACTTTATACTGCCTCCCATTTTCTTCTGGGGCTTGGAAGGGTAGCTGCAATTTCACGCACAAACCCACTTAGGAGGTAGCTTAGCCATTATGAAAATCTATACCACCATAAATGTGGACTCATAAGTAATTCCTTTTTTTCTGCTTAGTAACATAGATAATGTGTAAGATAAACTCAAATCTGCTAATTCAGGGAGTCTTTTTGCATATTAGGAAGCTATTTTAAAGCTGTTTAATCTGAACTAATTTATTTAATACATTTGTAATCCGCATTATTGGCTTGCTAGCTCCATGGGGTCACACACTTTTATATTTGTTAACATTCCTACCAGACGGCAGGGCTGGTGGGAGCACACGCAGAGCATTTGCGTTTCTACATAAAGCTGTCTCTGTGCTGCGTTTTTCTAAGTTCCAAGGATACACTAGAAGATTATTCCATGTTATAGACTAATGTCCACAAATATCAAACTATTTCCATGTTTTGAGTCTGTGGGAACATAAAGTTTGTGTTCTTTTAAAATCCTCATTCATGACTTTAAGCATAACAAACTGACTTAAAATGTACTGTTTCTAAAGGCCAAATTCCAGGGATTAATTTTTATGTGGAAAACTTCATCTCAGAGCAAAATTTTATAGCATAGTCGTAAACCTCAAAGAATGGGAATTTGTAATGGACAGAGCCATCGATTCTTAACAAGAGCTGCATTAACAGGCAGACGAGACACATAAAATGGCTCCAAGAGCCTCGTGGCAACATGTGGAGATGTAGAATCTTTTACGTGGATTTGCAAGTAAACACATCCTCTTAGTGCCCCCAAAAATCGGGTAATCAGGCTAAAAAAATCAAAGTAAGTCATCATCAGTCCACTGGCATCCTTTGGTTAGTTTCAGTGGTTGCTACATTTGTTGACTGTTGGCTAATTAATTCTGAGCTTGCTACCACTGAGCAAAACAATGAGTGGGTGGCCGGATGGGAGTGTCAGAGTCAGACTATCCCGGCTCCAACTCCTAGCTGGCCTCTCACCAGCAGTTTGCCCTTGGACAAAAGACTCACCCTCTCTGAGCCTCAGTTTCCCCATCTGTAAAGTGGTAACAAGAAAAATGTGCCTCACAGGGTTGGCATGAATATAAGAGATATATAGTGCTTGAAAGTGCTTTGCATATAGCAGTAAACCTTTATGAATGTTTACAAATGCTAACTTTATGCTGCAGAACCATTGAAAAGGTATTTCTAATTCTTTTTTTCTTATTATTTTATTTTACTTTAAGTTCTGGGACACATGTGCTGTATGTGCAGGTTTGTTACATAGGTATACATGTGTCATAGTGGTTTGCTGCACCTCTCAACCCATTATCTAGGTCTTAAGCCCTGTATGCATTAGTTATTTGTCCTATTGCCCTTCCTCCCCTTGCCTCCCCCAGCCCCCAACAGGCCCCACTGTGTGATGTTCCCCTCCTTGTGTCCATGTGTTCTCATTATTCAACTCCCACTTATGAGTGAGAACATGCGGTGTTTGGTTTTCTGTTCCTGTGTTAGTTTGCTGAGGATGATGGTTTCCAGCTTCATCCATGTCTGTGCAAAGGACATGAGCTCATTCTTTTTTATGGCTGCATAGTATTCCATGGTGTATATGTGCCACATTTTCTTTACCTGGTCTATCACTGATGGGTGTTCGGGTTCTTTCCAAGTCTTTGCTATTGTGAATAATGTTGCAATAAACATACGTGTGCATGTGTCTTTATAGTAGAATGATTTATAATCCTTTGGGTATATACCCAGTAATGGGACTGCTGGGCCAAATGGTATTTTTGGTTCTAGATCCTTGAGGAATTGCCACACTGTCTTCCACAGTGGTTGAACTAATTTACACTCCCACCAACAGTGTAAAAGAAAAAACAACCCCATCAAAAAGTGGATGAAGAATATGAACAGACACTTCTCAAAAGAAGACATTTATGCAGCCAACAAACATATGAAAAAAAAAAAGCTCATCATCACTCATCATTAGAGAAATGCAAATCAAAACCACAATGAGATACCATCTCACGCCAGTTAGAACGGCGATCACTATTTCTAATTCTTCAAGTGATCTTTATCTGCGAGAATTTCTGTTGTGAGTGAAGCACCCGCGGTGGGGCAGGCTGTGGAGGGGGAGGCAACTGGAGCGGGAGGCAGCGGGGCACACCGAGAAGCCCTGGGGGTGAGAGCTGGGGCTGGGACCTGGGCTGGGTGAGATGCTAACTGGGCTTAGAGATGACAGTTACAGATTCTGGGCGAGCAGAGCCTCCCTTTACCACTCAGAAATTTTTTTCTGAAGCTAATGAGCTCTGAGTAGCCGCTGAGCTACTAACTTACCATACTTGGAGTGGCTGGATGAGAGCTGAAATCTCAGCTGATCACCTCCAATCAAATCCCTGGCCTAGGCTGCCTCTTTTTGGCCATTCAGGACAGCAAGGTTCCAGCCACCTTAGCTTCTCCTATGCAGGTCTCAACTGGTAGCTGATCCTTAAAGCCCGTTTGGTTCCTTAAATAAGCAACTACCTGCAGATGGAACCTAAGACGAGCTCAGCCACACAGAAACGCTTATCTGTAGGACTTCACTGAAGGTCCAGTGCATTTCCTCCTAAGGACTGTAAACGCTCAGGTAAATATTTGTCAGATGGATTAATGAACTGAAGACCTTTATAGAGGAAACCTTGAAGAGATATCGTTAGAATCTCAAGTCCTTGTTGCTACCAACAACTCTTGTGAAAGTCTTTGGTGTCCCTGCCTTGCTCCATTTTCAAGGCCCCTGCTGCACACACAGATGCCTCCTAAGCTCTGAGACGCATTGGTGACTGCACAAAACTCATATTAGACGTGATAGCCATCAGAGTACTTACGTGAAAGATGCGATGTAAAGATGATTAGGGAGGAGAGAGTGCCGAATGCAGATGTTTTTACACTTTCATATTTGTGTGTTCCACAGACTTCCCTCTCCCATGCCCTTCTGCTATGTGTGCTGCCATTTTCTCTGAATGAAGGGAAAAGAAATATTGGCAGCTCTCAGCTAAAATTCCCAGTGATGGACGTGCTGTCATGCAGCCAGGGTGAGCTGTGTATCAGGGCATGAACCCTGAGTCACGACTTGACCTCGGAACTTCCTTTCTGAAGCACCATCTTCAAGTGGTGCTTAAAAGGAATAAAAACAAAACTCAAGAGCACTATCTAGTACATCCGCCCAGACAGCCCCTCAGAGGGGCTGGGAGAGGCCCTGTGCCTGTGTTTAAGCCACACATCCCAAGACAGACTCTACACCATGTCCCCAGACACCCACAGGAGCGCTCATTATGCGTGTGTGTGTGCGCGTGTGTGTGTGTGTGTGTTAGGTGTGGGCAACGTTTTCAAAGTAAACTTGTATTCATAAAGTCAAAAGTTTTGAAAGTGGTTTTTAAACAGGTTGAACTGTGAGAACATTAAACTGAGTGGGCAAGGGGCTTAATTAAGATCGGCTCCATGGCCGGGCGTGGTGGCTCACACCTGTAATCCCAGAACTCTGAGAAGCCGAAGCTGGTGGGTCGCTTGAAGTCAGGAGTTCCAGGACAGCCTGGCCAACATGGTGAAACCCCATCTCTACTAAAAGTACAAAAATTACAAAAATTAGCCCGGCATGTTGGCGCACGCCTGTAATCCCAGCTACTCGGAAAGCTGAGGTGGGAGAATCACTTGAACCGGGGAGACAGAGGTTGCAGTAATCAGAAATTTCGCCACTGCACTCTAGCCTGGGCGACACAGCAAGACTGCATCCAAAAAAAGAAAAAAGAAAAGAAAAGATTGGCTCCCATGGCCAAGATGCCCAGTGACAGGGAAGCTAGCCAAACACAGTAAGTGTGTTGAGACACTGGGGAATAGCTGATGGCCGTTAAATGAAAGAAAAAAATGTTGATTTTCTTTTTTTATATATGAAATATTCATTTTACACCATGTTAAACCCCAGAGCGGGCTATTTATAACCATTTCAAAATGCAAATATGTTCATTAGCAAAGGAGAGAAAAACTTTTCCAGTTCCATGAAGTTCACCAAAGCCCAAATTTTTTTTTTTTTTTTTTTTTTTTTTTGAGACGGAGTCTCACTCTGTCGCCCAGGCTGGAGTGAAGTGGCCCTATCTTGGCTCATGGCAACTTCCACCTCCCAGTTTCAAGCAATTCTCCTGCCTCAGCCTCCCGAGTAGCTGGGATCACAGGCGTGTGCCACCACACCTGGCTAATTTTTGTATTTTTAGTAGAGACGGGTTTCGCCATGTTGACCAGGCTGGTCTTGAACTCCTGACCTCAGGTGATCCGCCCACCTCGGCCTCCCAAAGTGCTAGGATTACAGGCTTGAGCCACCGTGCCTGCCCCACAAAGCCCTAATTTTAAGAAACAGACAGGTACAGTGGCCTACAGCGCTCCTCACTAAGGCCCTGGCTTGAGGGCAAGCCTACCATGTGACTGAGCCTGACCAGGAAGTGCTGGCCCAGGTGGCAAGGAGCCGCGGGGCTCCAGGGACAAGGGGCGCTGGTAGCCAGGGAGGGGCGGCTTGAAGTGGCTGCAGCTTCTAATTCTTTCTGAAGCTGCCTCTTTCTGAGGGTGACTCCCTCTTCATTCACCCAGCAGGGTGACTCTGAGAAGTCGGGGAAAGTCTGGCACAGGGAGGGGAGTTCCATTTTTAATTCGGAAATTGCTCAGGAAGAATCATACCATCCGGATTTCCCTCGCGGCTGTATATTAATAAATGGTCACTTTCCTTGCTGAAATTCTCTGGTTTCCTTTTATCCACGTGAAGCTTCTGGAAACTCTTCTGGGTGGTTCTTCTGTTGCTTTTCTGCCCCTGCCCCCAAAAATGAGAACATGAGAAAGTGATGTCTTCTAGCCACCTGGAGGACCCTGCGGTGACATCAGGGCCCAGTCCCTGCTGTCATGCCCCAGGTGACGTGCTGGGCTGACAGCAGGGCTGGCCGCTAACGTCACTGTCCTGGCTTCTAACGCTGGTAGTAACCAACAGAGTTTAGTTTTGCTTTGACAACTCCTCCTACAGCCAAAACTATTGTTATGGCCCACATGTCATTCCTATTTACCCTAAATAAGGAAAAACAAAGGCTATTCTGGGCTCCCGGCAGCGCTTGTGGTGGGGGTTATTTGCAGCGTTACCATGGCAGGCTGCCCTTTCCACCACGGCCACCCCGTGATTTTCTCTGAAAACTGCGACAGACTCGCAGCCTGCCCTGAATTTTCTTCACACAGCCTGGGGGCATCCGAATGCACGGGAGATGTTTTACACTCAGATGAAACAAACTGTTTAGACCTCGGGGAAAAGAGACTGTGCTTGAACAAAATGAACCAGGAGAAAGCGCCCTCCTGAGACATGTCTCTGCTTTCATGTTTGAATTGCCTGGGATTCTTTTCTCTAATTTCTGATCCTTATAAACTAAAACTGCCTAGGAACATTGAGCATCCTGACTTTGAAGGAGTCTCTGTGGTGTTTTTGTGCTACCATACATGGGGAATAATGATGTGAGGCAGAGGGAGAGGGAATGAATGGGAGAGCCAAGAGGGAAGAGCGAGCCGGGGGGAAAGGAGCGCGCAGTGTTTCCTGCTGTGGTTAGGACCTCACGCCTTGCCAGTACAGAGCTCGGTGGCAAGAGCCGCTGGGAGCTGCTCCCATCAGTTAGAGGATGTGGAGAGGGAGCACCAGAAGAGGACAGCCCGCAGCCTGGCTCGCAGCCTGAGGGACGCTGTGGGTGCTCCCAGCCGGGCGAGCACGCTCTGGGAGCGGATCTGCAGGGGAGAAGCACGCGAGCCTAACGTGAGCGTCCCGCCTGTCGCGTGTCCTGCCTTGGTAAGCGCTCTCTCCGGTCCTTCCACACTGAAAGCTTCCAGCAGAGATCAAGGGAAGGAGTATCGTGTGAGACTTGCAGATTTCCTCCTTTCTGTCTGGACTGGTTTGATATTTGCCTGTTGAAAAGATTACTGAACGCAGTGTGACAAGATGAGCCGTCTAGCTGCGTTCTGCTTGCCTGTGTGTGTGACACGTCCAGGTGTGAGGCCAAACCTGAGAAGTGCAGACTGCTCACTGGTAGACGTTGCTGTAAACAGCAGTGCCCTGGGTGTACAGCTGGTCTCAGGATCGGAGACCCCGGACTTATTCTCTGCTCGGTGACACGGCCGGCTTCCTGCCGCAGAGCTCCTGGTTTCTGTTGATGGCAGTTGATAATTGGTAGCCACAGTCTGCGGTCAGAACCACAGCATTTGAGTCTAGCACCTGGGGTGGGCCCTGCTGATACAGTAGAGAGAGAGTGAACGAGGCAGACAGAAACACACACCCCCCCCCTCCACGCTCACACACTCTCCCACACCCCATGCCAGCTATAACTGCAGCTCTGAGCTGCCTGGAGAGGAGATTGCCGGAAGCTGAAGGGGTGCTTTGAACGTGGGGGGGCTGCGTCACAGTTGGACTCCCACTTGCAGAGGACCTGATTATGTCCAGTGACCACCTGAGCAACAGCACACTGAAGGAGGCTCAGTTCAAAGACCTGTTCTTAAAAAAAGGTACATTTCCCAAGAACTGCTATGGATGATGCATGCTCTTTCGGGTTTGCTGTGGTTCTTCTTGGAGTTTGGTCTGAGGACAGAGTTGAGAAGAGGAGAAGCTCTTTCTCAAGAAGTTTCTTTCTACCTAAGAGGGGTCTGTCAACTCAGAACATTTCTGGGTGGGACTCCCTTTAGGAAGATGCATGTCAGGCTTTTTCATCTTCTTTCAAGCCTGGAATTAGTTTGTTCCTGTTGGAGGTGTTATGCATGAGTACACAGTTTGTTGCTTTGGAGTTTTGTTTTTTTCAAATGTCTGTATATGAGGCTGAGACCTCCCCTGGAAATTCTGCTACTTGTTAATAATTCCTTTTTCTTCACCCTCATGAGCTGAAAACTGCATTTTAAAGAAAAGGTATTTCTCAGGATGTGGCTGGTTCATTGAACACTTTCTTAGGTCATCCATGTAGTGACAGGAGCTATTAGGAAGGAGAACTGTGACTCTGAGAGATAGAGAGCCAAAGAAAGTGAGAGACAGACAGACTGGCTGTGGGATGAGAGCCTCAGAAGCCACCACTCTCCCCTGTGGAAATGAAGGTTCCATTCCATGTGCAGCTGTGTTTTTTTTCTGATGCACTTTCCTAAATTAATAATGTGGAGGTGGAGGTGAGGGTGGATTTTAAATGAATCCTATAGGGGGAATTATGGCTTATGTATGTATTTTTTTCCATTTATAGCATGGCAGAGGGATAGACTTTTAAAAGGTTTATAATTGCTCTTACTCCTCTGCTGATTTTTTAGAAAATCCTGTCAGTCATCTTTGATCAGAACATATTTAGGTAAATTTCTTTCTGAAGAGATCATGAAACTCTAGATTCTAAAATGCGTGGTGAGAAGTAATTGTAGTGGATGAAGGCTTGGGCTTTCATAAAGTGAGGAGATGCCACTCCAGCTGGACGGGCTCATGGAGTCTGCATTCGAGGGATTCCCTAGTCCGTCCAGTCATCACGGGCTGCTGCCCGCCTGCCCGTGCCGTCCAAGGCACCTGGCCTTGGGCCGGTATCAGGTAGCCGTGCCTGGGTCACACCTGCCCTCCACGTTCATCTCTCCACCTACAGATCATAGGGACCGTTTCCTCATTTTATTGTCATGCAAATGTTGTACATAAATACATGGCTATAAACAGGCAGCTCAGAGTAACCAGGAGGCTCTTTTCTCAGTGACAGATCACACCCTCTTAGAGTAGTAATTTTTGAATAATTGTTGCAAAATATGAAAACCTTTAGCAAAACTCCAGCACCACTGAAGTCATCAGGAAGTGTTTGGGAGAATACGTGTCTGTGCTGGATGCTGTTGAAGCAGGTCAGGCTGTTGGGGTCCCTTCGTTCTTAGGGCTTCTCCACCAGCTTCTAAATGGGGAATGCCAACTTTGTGCCAGGCACACACTACCTGCTGAGACACTGTGGATGAACAAGGCGTTGACCCAGGGCTCACTCTGTAGAGGAAGAAGACCAGAGAATGGATACCACCAAGACAGTGATAAGTGCTGCAACAGGGTTCAGAGCTGCACAGGAAGTCCCCAAAGGTAGTGAACCCATCATCGGGGCTTAGGAAAGAGCTTTTAAAGGAAGATAAAGCCAGCAGGTGACGCCAAAAACTGGGTACTTCTGTAGGGTAGCTTTTTTCCCTTTCGTTCTACTTGTTGTACTATACAGTAGAGTAGCCAACCCACCTCCAAGGAAAATAAAATTCAAAATATATAATGTAATCAGTATGATGATAGCTCTTATTGTTTTGCTTCTGTACTTCAAGCTGTGAAGTCATTCTTGTAACACAGGCTGAATTTTCCCCCTCAACCATGGTGTTTAATGAGTGTGAATCTTCATTCAACCATTAAAATCTCCAAGAGTATTTTTATACTAACAGTTCACAAACTTGAGGCAATTATAGTCTAAGTAGATTCCAACTCCTGCCCCCACCCGTCTTCCTGCCACCACCGCCGCCCGGTCTCTGGAGGATCTTGGAAAGAATTTACCAGCCTTTAGGAACATTCAGCACTTTAAAAGTGTCACAGAGCCATAAATAAAGAGTAAGACACCCCTAAGACTGTCATCTCATCACCACACCCGTCTCTGCTGAGGAGGACAGAGACAGGAAGGAAATGCGACAAGTTCACTGTGCAGTAGCCAAGCAGGCCCAGCCAACATGTGGGAGGGTGGGTGTCTGTCCCAGCGGTGGGGCAGGAGGCGTGCAGGGGAAGGGGCTGCCTGGAGGTAAGGCTCTGCGGTCAGCCAGCCCTGGGTTTGGTGCTCCAGGAAAGGCCAGCACGTAGGGGAGTGAGGTGGGGTGCTGCTGTTGGTAGGGTAGGAAGTGACCTCGCAGGGTGGGGCCAGGGCTTCGTGGCCAGTGGGCGGCCATTTCTGTGACATTGCAATGTTCTGCGTGGATCGTTTTCTGGATTCCTGCCAAGGTGTTTACTTGGCCTGGGGAAAGAGAGGAACGCATGAGGGGCCCAGACCTTGCCCCCTGACCCATGATAGGGTCTTTGAGGGCATACATTACACATCTGGAGCTTAAAAAGAATTAAACTGTAGAAATAAGACTTCAGTGAAGGATAATATATTAGTGGAGGAAAGACCAAATGGAAGATGGTGTTAACCATCCCACAAATAGAAATGAGTGTTATATTAGGAGCCTAAGGTGGGACAACCACACTTCCCCAGAGCTCTTTAAAAATAGCGCAGACACTCATGCCTCTACTATGATTCAGTTCAGCTCCTCATTGAACCAGGGAAGAGACCGACAGACTTCACACCACTTCTTCTGTTCCTGTAATTCTCCACTGTGCAGCTTGGGATTTCCTGGAGATGTTTCCATAAAAATAGAGAGATGCCATCATCACTGTCGTCACTGTCACTGCTGTGCAATAATAAAAGAAGGTGCTAGGATGCCTTCCTGTAAGTTTTAGACTAGGTGTATTAAAAAGTATCCGGTATTTCCATTGCAGTGACTCATCTGTTACAGCATCATGAACTACAGCGCCGTAGAAGGGGGATGTGAACGTTTGACTTTGGCCTCAACTTCTTTCCTTGCGTGCCCTGCTTTCTAGCACTCTTCTGTGGACACCTGTTACTGTTGAACAAGGAAACTCAACCAGTGGTCTGTGTTCAGAATCCGTGTTAGGCTTGTAGCATCTTGGAAGCCCCAAAGCATCCTATTAATTTTCTAAGAATGCTACTATTCCTGCGGGTTTTATTTTTCTAAACTTTCTGTTTTAACTGTTCTTCCAGAATTCATTTTCTTCTTAGCCTCCCCTTTCCAGCCCACTCCTCCCCAACCCCTAAAAACGAAACCCAAACCCCAGGTGTCTTTCCTTTCTGTGGATGCTGGGCTCCACGCACCACAGCCACCTCCCTGCCTTGCCACGTGAAAACAGGCTGTGGGTGTTTAGTGGAATTCTCCTGTTTAAAATGACTGAGAGGGTGTGGGAGGACAGGTGGGGGGGGGTTGCCACACACCCCCTCGTGAGCTTGAAAGGGGGTCATGGAGGGAGAGGGCATCTCAGTGCAGGGCTCAGGGTCTGGGAATCCTCACACACGTTTCCAAGAACCTGTTGACTGCAGTTTTCACTTTGAGGATCTCCTGGGCCCTGCCTGGGGAGGCTGTGTCGCCCTGAAGAGAGTACAATGCTCATCTTTTCTGTTGCTAGTCTTCTGGCTCCTGTGACTTAAAGACGAGAAGGAGGTCTGTTTCCACTGATGGGTTTTGCCCAGAGTCCCCAGAGCAAGGCTCTGCCACACGTGTGGGCCCCGCACCAGACCCTGACGCCCTCAGGGGAGGGCTTCGGGAGCACCCACCGGCCACCCTCACCTGCAGCCAGGGACCAAGCTGCTGCAGTGAGATGACCAGGCTGTGAGGATGGTGGTCTCTGGGACCCAGGTATCCCTGGGTCTTTGTTGCCTGCAGGAAGAGCTGCCTCCTGTGCCCAGGGCTGAGTGCCTTCATGGCTCAGGCCTCATCAGGCTGCCGCCACCCCAGGGCACCCCACGGGGCCACTCGATTCGGTTTGCAGGCTCCTGGGGACAGTGTTCCTGCTCCCACAGCCTCTGAGCATGCCCGTGAACTTGACCTGCCCCAGGCACCATGCCACTAGGGTGCCCGTGAACCCCCAGGGCCGACGCTCATCTATGTGCTGTAGATGCACCTGCCACGGCTGGGCATGACTCATATTTGGAGCCTCAGGCCAACAGCATGGTGCAGGTGTCCCAGCAGGGCAGGGCGGTACCTGTGTGTGGCAGGTTTATAAGAAAGCAGTCCCCTTAAAAAGAAAGATGGTGGGGCCTTTACTTTTTTTTTTTTTTTAAGAGACAGGGTCTCGCTATATCGCCCAGGCTGATCTTGAACTCCTGGTCTTAAACAATTCCCCCGTCTTGGTCTCCCAAAGTGCTGAGATTCCAGGCACGCCTGGCCTGGAGTTTAGTTTTACAGAGAGTAATTCCATGCACTGTTTCATACAACTGAGATCTTTCTCATCCTTGCCTGAATTTTAAAATCAGATATATTAGCTCAGAAGATGCACACCTTTCAGTCAATATCACATGTTCCATGTGCTGTGTCAGACCAAAAGAGGAATAAAATCCAGAGCAAATAAAGATCTAACATAAAATTCAAACTCCAAAAATCTTAGGAAAAAAATATGTTTAGAATATTAAAGAGGACCTTCCCAATCAAACAGGATGTTTAGAGGCCATAAAGGAAAAAGAGTATTTGATGGCATAAAAGTTTATAGCATCTGTAGAGAAACTCATGGTGAAGTTTCAAGAAATGACTGGCTAGGGGAAATAATTGCAACATGTAACAGACAAAGATGTGTAACCATAATATGTAAAGATTTCATATAAATACATAAGAAATAAATGAGAAAACTATAAATACACCAATATGATTATGAAAAAGAGAAACACAAATTACCATAACCGTAGGGAAAGATCTGAAATTACCAGTAATTGGAGAAATACAAATTAAAATGAGATACATATTTTTGCCCATCAGATTGTCACCAGTTAAAAGGGCGAGTCTCCAGGGTGAATGAGGGCATAGGGAACATGCCTTCTTCCTGGGACAGCCTAAACGAATGCAGCCTTTACAAAAGGCAGGTTCTCAGTAGCCATGAGGATGAAAAGTGATTATGCCCTGGGCCCAGAAATGTCACTTTTAGGAGTCTTTCCTACAAGTATACTGACAAACGTGTGCCAGCCACACACTTGCACATATACACATGCAATTTTTTGGTCATAAGAGAAAAAAGAAAAAAAGCAAGCCACCTGAACAGCCACCAGCTGGAGAAGGCAAATGCCAGTATGTTTGTACTCTGTAACGGACAGGCCAGTGCACCTGTGTTCTTGTTTAAAGAGGTCTGTGATGTATTAAGTGAAAAGACACAAACAAGATATTTGCACATCGATTCCAATAACTGAAAAAAGGAAAGGCTTTATTTTGTAGCAAACACAGACACATGCAACGGAGGCCTGAGCTTTCCCCCGGGACGGAGTGGGGCTTGGTGGAGTCAGGGGCGCTGTGGGTTGGGATGGGAGACTTTACACTGCACTGTTTCCTTCTATATGATTTAAATTTTCAAGAAGTTTTCATTATTTTTATAATAAAAATCCTTTTCAAATGAAACACAAATATGTAAAAAATGCCCAGAGACTTGTGAAAACATAATTTGATTTGCTTTGCTACAAATGCTTGTCTGCATAGCTTTCCATAGTCAAGAACAGATGACCTAGAAAGGTGTCCTCCAAGGGAAGAGTTGATTCATTGCAGGACTTTGTGCTGATCCTTCCCTGTCACCATGATTTTCCTCTATATCCATGTCCATAAAGCAGTGAAGTTCTCTTGTAAAGAAAACATTTGGAAATCCTAGGGCATGCTTTAATTTGTGAATACTCCGCTATTTAACCACAAAATAAAAACAAGCATTGGTAAAAGAAGGCATTATTCAGGTCACAATAGAAATGTGACCTTATTTCTGCTCACAGGCCATGGGAAGTATGACATGCTTGTTTACCTAGGAACACAGTCTTCGACTTCGGGGTTCAGCCCTCACCACTGTGTTCACTGCCTTTGTCCTGAGCGGAATCTCTCTGCTTCCTTTCATGCTTATCCCTGGGCTGGTGGCTGACCCCTGCACAGACCCTCAGGGCTGCTGGAGGCGCGCTCGGGCACTCTGCAGCCAGTGCAGCCTTATCCTGTTGGCAGTGGCTGTCCTCACAGAGAGCACACCCATGCAGCTGGGCAGAGCCCACCGGGGCCACACATCCCAGCCCCTTCTCTCAGCCTGGGGGTGCTGAGTCGCTCATCAATTCACCTTGTACCAGTGAAGCCATTTAGCTGCCTCCCGTGTCAAGAGGGGCAAAGTAGGGGCTCCGGACTCAGCCTGGGAGACGTCACATGGTGTGTGGGGGTAGGGTCCTGAGAAACACAGGGTCAAGGCCAGAGTGTCCCAGACACAGGAAGGTTATGTGCAGGGGCAGAGTCGAAGACTGTGTTCCTAGGTAAACAAGCATGTCATACTTCCCATGGCCTGTGAGCAGAAATAAGGCCACTTTTCTATTGGAACCCAATTGCAAAGGGCCCAAGCCCCTGCTCGAAGACTCAGAGCAATTTCAGTCTTTTCCAGGAAGCCCCCAACATGAAAATTGTTGATAAGCCCTGGGGAGCGTTTTTGTGTGTGTGGGTGGGGGGGGGGGCGGGGCCGGGGGGCGGGGTGGCACATATAAGTGTGGCAGCTCCAATGGACATTTCCTCCCCGTAGGAAGTAGACACTCAAACCCCAAGGCTGGGCCGGGCACCAGGCCCCTAGAGTCCCTGCCACTTAGCGGACAGGCCACGGGGAACCCAAGAGCAACAGCACCCCCTTGGCTGGGGCGGGGCCGGCAGGCCTCACTGACTGCCAGCTTCGGGAGCTGCTCAGGGCATGGCCTCTGAGCCTCTGAGCATGGCTTTGTCCGTGTCCGCAGGGAACAGTGATGTTCCCACCAGTCTGGCCTCTCCCTGCCTGCGGGGGCAGGGGGCACTTGGCAGGTCCACCTGCTCTCTGCACAGCTCAGCCACCAGCCTCCTACACAGTCTGCTCTTCATTCTCAAGACACCAGCGCCTCTCCTATAGGCCCCAGTGTCCCACTGCCCTCCACTCCCACCCTCAGTCCCTAGGGTGTGGGGGTCTGAGGGTGGAAGTGGAGGGCCGTGCTGAAGGGTAGGACATGTGGGGATCCAGAGAACCCCTCGTCCAGCCTCACCCTCGGTTCCCAGGGTGTGGGCAGCAGACGCACACAGTCGTAGCCACTGGGGAGGCACCACCTGATCTCTGCCTGCATCGCCCCATGTATGAGCGGATACACTGACAGATATGCCTCCCCACCGGCCGGGGCCTGAGCCCTGCTGCGGCACATGCACGTGCATGCATGTGTGTGCATGTGTGCTGTGAGCCCAGGGCAGCACAGTTGATGGCTTCTCTCCTCTTACTCCTGCCTCCCCCAGATTCCTGCACTGTCTTCCTCTTAGCATCCCCGAGCCCCTTGTTCTGAATTTACATCACTGCACGGTCAGTCACTTCCTTCCAGCATGGGGGACAAGGAGTGAAGCAGGCAGCAGAGCCATGGGCTGGAAGAGGGGAGCAGAAAGTGGCTCCAGGCCGCCCGTGAGCCCTCGACCTGCTTCCTCTCCCAAAACGGGGGTCTGGCTCACCTGCTTCCAGCTGCCGGCCCAATGTGCTGTGACTGGAAGTCACTCTGTGTTGCTGGACTCACATGTGAAGTGTGTGTCAATGGCATTTAGGGAATCTTTGGGGTGGTGGTGTCAGAAACCCAGGGGAGACCTGACCACTCCTGAAGTGCTGTGCCTGAAGGCCTGGAAACAATGCGGATGTTTCCTAACTCACCTGCAGAGCCACAGCCTTGGAGGCAAGGGGCTGAAGTTGATTTTTCCTTTCAAGTATGGGTCCCTAGGGGAATTGCTTTGAGAAACTCCACTCAACCATAAAGACGGGCTTAACTTTTCTAGAGCGGTGACATTGGAGAAATAGCTTCAGTTTGTGGAGACGTTCTCAGCTCCCTGTGGTGGGGGATGGCAGAGGCTTCCCGCTCCCCGCAGCTGGTTTGCACAGCCTCCCGACTGTGCCGTGGTGTCTCCTTCCCTAAAGTGGGACAGTCGTTTCTGTGTCCTGCTGGCCTCTGAGGAACAGATGTGTGTGAGAGGCCTTCAGGGCCTGATGGCTGGGGTGGTGGCAGTGCCTGGAGAATGGGTGGGGACTGGAGGGGCCAGGTGGCTAACCACTCTCCTCTTCCATGGCAGCGGAGCTGGAGTTCGCCCAAATCATCATCATCGTCGTGGTGGTCACGGTGATGGTGGTGGTCATCGTCTGCCTGCTGAACCACTACAAAGTCTCCACGCGGTCCTTCATCAACCGCCCGAACCAGAGCCGGAGGCGGGAGGACGGGCTGCCGCAGGTGAGTACCCTGGCCGCCCCGGCTCCAGAGTCAGGCAGCTGCAAGAGGCTTAGGAGCCCATCAGGGTTCAGAGGCCGGGAGTGCTTTCAGTTGACATGTAACAAACGGGGCGAAGCGCACCTCGTAAGTGTTCCACTTAGTGAGTCCCCACAAACTGAACACACCAGTGTGACCAGCACCCAGTGAACATACAGACACGGCAGTCCCCCCAGAAGCCTGCGTGACCCCTCCCAGGCCTCCCCTGGATCTTTGCTGCCCGACGTGGCTTTGCCAGCTTCTGAGCTGTGCACGAACGGGACCGGCCCTGGGTGGTCCCTCGTACCTGGCTCCTCTGGCTTGGCAGTGCACTTGTGAGATTCATTGTGTTGTAAAATCCTGTCCTGAGCTGGGTCCTGGAGGTGCTGCGGGGACAAATCACGCGCTCATCGTCACTAAACGTGCCGGCAGCACATGGGTGCCATGAGCTGGAGGACGCCTGGAGCTTAAGGCCTCGGGAGCTTCCTGGGGATCGGCGGTGGGGTTGTTGGCGGTGGGCTTGTCGGCGGTAGGGTTGTCGGCGGTGGGTTGTGGAGGGTGGGGTTGTGGATGGTGGGGTTGTCGGCGGTGGACACTCAGCCAAACTGCACTATGATCAAACTTGAGAGACCAGGGGCTGCTGTCCCAAGCCTGTTTTACAGGCTGTGGTTTTGATGGCTTCCAGCCAGAGGGTTAGGAGCGGTGAGTTCAGCGAGCGTATAAATCCTTGGCTTCCGTGATGGGCAGCGAGGCCGAGTCTCCATAGTGTGGAGCCCTGCGGTATGCTGAGCACAGGAGCCGGTCCTTACGGAGCATCCCTCTTCAGGAACAGGGCTGTGCAGTTCCGGCCCCCACCCTGACTTACAGAGCTTGTCCAGGGTATGGGGTGCAGCTGTCCAGGTGGGTTTCCTGGGGTGGCCGCTGGCCCTGGGACCCCTCTCAGGAGTGCAGGCTCACACTTCACTAGGATCATTGGTGCAGCCATCCATATGGGCAGAGCTGAGGTTTGCTGTCTGCTCTGCAGCTCCTGCAGGTAGTGGGGAGAAGGAAGGGGTGGGTGCTACCGAGTGCTATCTTCAGACCATGGTGAGGGCTAGACGGGGCAGCCTCGGGGAGGAGATGGGATGCCAGGGGAAGACGTGCACCCTTGACAGCCGTTTCCTCCTCTTGCCCCCTGCATCCTCTCTTGCCCCTTCTGTCCTCTCTCTGGATGCCCAGTTCAGTCCACAAGCCCCTCTGGCCCTGTTGTGTTACTTTCCTCGAGCCTCCACAGCATCCTGGGGTCCTTTGTCTGGTGTCCACAGAGCTGCGCCATCCAGACGCACTGAACACTTTGGCATCCTGATGCCTGTAGATTGTTGGACAGAGGGAAGACTAATTCTTCTGAAGTTCTAAATACACAGTGTATGGGATTCACCTGTGTTTTGAGAGAGGCCAGGGAGAAAATCTCATCACAGCAGCAGTTTCAGAACCGCAGAAAGCTCAGACATCGCTGCTTTGCCTTAATGTATTACGGGCTGTGAACGCCACCCCTGGACTTGGTGGAAACAAGCACAGCCTTCCTTGGCCTTCTCTCCAGGAGCTCCAGAACGCTTGGGGTCTCTGTGCGCAGGCACACAGGGAGTTTTCTGTCCCCTGCCTGGGCGCTCCCCAGTCTTCCTCCCAGACTTGCCCTGGTGTTGGCTTCTCTCTCCCTAGTGTGGGTCAGGCAGCTCCTTGCTCTGTTCCTGGTGCAGACCCAGCCCCGCTTGCTGTCCCTGTTCATAGCACCTTGTGTCCTGAACACCCTTACCAACCAAGAGGCCCAGCAGAAAAGCAAAAAGTGTCAAAAAAGTGTCTTCTGTGTCATGTGGCGGCAGATTTGCGTGATGCCCTTTCCCGGGAAGCGCCGGCTGCCCCACCTGCAGAGCCTCCCTTCCCTGAAATCAGGAAGGTGACAGAGCGATGTTCAGAGGTCCCTTCAGGGCTGCACGCCGCGTGGCAGGTGAAGACATTCGGCAGCCAGTGAATTGTGTCCACAGTGGTCCACATCCCTGTCTGGGCCTCGTTTTGTTAATGTGCACATACAGTGTTCCCCCTGAGAGCTCTGTTCTGGAGCTGAGCTGGGGCTTGCAGAGATCCGGCTGCACCGAGCATGGGTTTGAGGTCCTGAGCTGCTATGCTATTTCTCCTTTTTTTCTGAGTAACCTGGAACTGGGAGCTGTCCCTCCTCGAGGTGTGGCTGTTCCTCCTACGGCTTCAGCATAGCTTAGCAAAGGACTCTGTGTGATGTTTCATAAAACACAAGATGCATTCCAGCACGATGACCAGAGGCAGCTCGGCCCAGGCCCTTGCTCCACTTCCCGATCTGGTGTATTAGCCTAGTTGATGGTTCCCCAAAAGAGAAAAGAGTGGCAGCTGATGAGGAAGAAACCTCCATTCTCTCCTGGACACAGACTCAGGCCTTGCTAATACTATGGGTGTGGCCATGCTATCCATTTCCCTCTCTCTGCCCTGAGGGTCCCCTAACCCAGGTCCTCTCCACCCAGGAATGCCCCCACGCAGCCAGGCTTCCTGCCTCCTAATTCCCTACTTCTAACTTCTTTTAAGAAATGCCTGTTCCCCGTATACAGTATTAGGGGAGCGATCTGATTCATTTACACTCAGCTCAGGAGTCTCGATCAGGGCTGATTCTGCCAAATGTCTAGGGGACATTTGCAGTGTCTGGCATCATAAGGGGGAATCCTACAATGTGTCCTACAGTACGCGGGCGGCCCTGCAACAAAGATTCATCTGTACAGTGCGTCCTACAGTGCACAGGCAGTCCCGCAACAAAGACTCATCTGAGTGGATGTGAGCGGTGCTGAGGCGGAAGAGCCGGCCCCACCAGGTGCTGAGCACTGCCGGACCCAGGGGCACTTCACTGTAAAAGAGGCTGCCTGTTACCATGAGGGGGTCTCTCTAGGCTGGCTCTGAGGCATCCACAGAGCGGAGAGCTCTTCCCAGCAGTACGAGTTTGGGGTCTGGTCTGGGACTCTGCCTTGGGAACAGTTTCCCCAGTGACTCCCGCCTCCTCTGCTCATCCAGCCATTCAGTGGACACTCCGCAGGAGCCAGGCACTGAGTAGGAGGGGGAAACAGTGGCCATGCCCCGCCTCCGCCACCAGCAGCACCTGCAGTCCCCTGGCGGAGGCCAAGACCCCGCTGCCATTCTCTCCATCTTCCTGGGGGAGGCTAGGGGTCTAGCTGGCCGATTGTGCCTTTGGGATGGGGGAGTGTCAGGCGTGGGAGCTGTAGGAGGTGTTTGGGGCAGGTATGAGGACCTGTGTCTCCTCCGTCCCCATGCCCGGCCTGGCCCATGTGCAGTTGGCGAGGGCAGTTCCAAGTTCCCCGCCTTCCCCATCCCTAGGTGACCACCTGTGTCAGGAAGCCCCCTCCCAAGGGGCTTGGAAGGGGCTGGGAAGGCACGGCTGGCTGGTCAGCATGGCAGGGAGGGCCCTGTGCCCCCTGGCAGAGCCTGGCAGTCCTCTGTCTCCTGGGCTCCCTGTGCTGCTGTGCAGGCCTGTGCTCCGGGGCAAGGCGGCTGGGGAGGATGAGTGTGTCTGGGCAGATGCTGCCGTCCTCATGGCTTCTTTCCAGTTATCAGGGCCCCTGCAAGCCCCTAAGCACCTCTTCCTTTCTCAGCACCAATGTCCGAGGCCTTTCTCCTGCAGCACCCGAGGCCCTGGGAGTCCAGGCCCTGGCGGCGGCTCAGCACCCTCCAGTCAGCAGCTGGGGTTGGATGCTCCTCCTGTCCCCTCTGTGGAGCGCAGCCTCATTAGGAGCCTGTGCATTGTTGGGGAGCCTCCTGTGAAGGCCTGTTAGTAGAGACCCACCCCAGGGCTCCGTGAGCACATTAGAAAATGATGTTCTATTTAAACCTGGTGTGAGAAGTGCTGGGCATTGAATTAACCAACTTCTAGGTGATTAGGCTTCACACTCTGATTAAACTTACTGTTACGTCTTTCTGCTGGAAGCCTGGAGAGTGGAGGTGGAAACATAGCTTGGGGCAATAGGATGGGAGTGAGTTTTGGTTTTGAGGAGGAGGATGAGCAGGCCAGCAGCCTTACTTGGCTCAGGAAGCTTCCCGCCCTGCTATGAGCGGCCCCTCGCCTCCTCTACAGGTTTTCCACTTTGACCACAAGGAAGGGCCAGACCAAGATTAACCAGACAGCATCGCGGTGGCCCTGGCTTCCCTGCTTCTTGCGGAGAGTCCCCTTCTGAGAAGTGGTGACTGCCCCGCTGCCTTCTCTGGTCCCTTCCTGAGGGAGTGCCCAGCTCAGCCAGTTCTGGTCCCTGTCCCATAGGGTGTGCTCCTGTGCAGGTGCAGGTGAGGAGCCGCAGCCGGCGCCCTCCTCCCCCCGCCAGAGGCCTCCTCCCCCTGCCAGCACCCTCCTCCCCCCACCAGAGCCCTCCTCCCCCTGCCACCACCCTCCTCCCCCCGCCAGCACCCTCCTCCCCTCAGCCAGCGCCCTCCTCCCCCCGCCAGAGCCCTCCTCCCCCCGCCAGAGCCCTCCTCCCTCCACCAGCAACCTCCTCCCCTCCACCAGCATCCTCCTGACACTGGCACCTTCCTCCCATGTCCCTTGGCCTGGGACAGTGCATGCTGCATGAACGTGATGGGTGTCCCAAAGCCAGTCAACCTTTGTCGCCATGCGGTAGACACTGTGTGTCCCAGGGGGGCCCAAGGAATGGATGTTACTGGGCCTGAATGTGGTGGAAGTAGTGATTTCTGGATGAAAATGAAAACTAGCAACCCAGGTGTAAATTACATCACAGACAAAGCAAATGCTTACATCATAGCAGATAGCAGCGGCGGGTCCGGATCTGAATCCTTGTGCATTCTTGCTGAGGTAGCCTGAGCTTGGTTTCTTTGGAGCCTGGTTTGTGTGACTTCTGAGCATTGAGACTGTCTAGATTTCTTTTCATTATCTTAGACCATTCAGTAATGGGAAAGCAGTAAAGGGGCATGAATATTCTAGACACAGCCCGGAGAGCTATTTGAACAAGTTGCTGGAACATTTCTTGCTGGAGCTGAGGGAGCCCAGGTGACCTTTTCTGACTGCCAGCAGCCTGGCCCAGAGGGTCCAGCCTGGCCTGTGTGGACAGCCCAGGGGTAGGGGATGGCATGCAGGCAGAAGGGTCTGGCCATCAGCGGATGGAAGGAGAGGGACAGGGACCTTTACCCAGATTGAAGCATATGAAATTGTTAACATTCAGCCATTTTGACCTATAGAAACAGCAATTTCAATTTAAAAAATTAACAAAAGGAATCACATCACACATCTCTTCATTATCAACTCCTACAGGGATTAAATCGGTTGTGAAAATCCAGGTGCCCATTCTTCATAGCCAGGAGGAGCAGCCAGGCCCCACCCAGCACAGCTGGGCTCCTCCAGCTCCCTGGGGTTGACACTGGGAGGGGCCCTGGCTGTTGCAGAGGAGGACAAGCATTTGGTGGCTGTCAGCCCTCTTGATGCAGAAACTCATGCTCCTCAGATCCACAGTGCCCTGACATGGGGTGAGCTCTCCCCACAAGTCCCTCTCTGCAGAAGCCACAGAGTTAGCCTAGAGCATGGCTGTGTACCTGGTTTGCCCCACAGGGTGTTCGAACCTAAGTTGATCTAGCTTTTAAAAATTGGGGCTGGGTGCGGTGGCTCACGCCTATAATCTCAGCACTTTGGGAGGCCGAGGTGGGCAGATCACTTGAGGTCAGGAGTTTGAGACCAGCCCAGCCAACATGGTGAAACCTTGTCTCTACTCAAAAATACAAAAGTTAGCCAGGTGTGATGGCACGTGCCTGTAATCCCAGCTACTTGGGAGGCTGAAGCAAGAGAATCTGGAGGCAGAGGTTGCAGTGAGCTGAGATCACGCCATTGCACTCCAGCCTGGCTGACAAGAGGGAGACGCCATCTCAAAAATAAAAAAATAAAAAATAAAAATTGTGAGATTTCACATGAAAATTGGAGTTTCCATCTTCTCTTGAAAAAGCTGCCTATGGGGCCACACCCTGAGGCTGGGGCTGTGAGGTGGCTGCCATGGAGCGGGCCTGTGCTGCCCGGGCTGTCACCTGTCTCTCGCTGGGGACCCTTCAGTGCCGGGCAGCAGCATTGCCATCTGTGGGTTTGCATGTGGGGGTTGTTTTTCAGAGAAAATTTTCTTCTGCACTCAGGCTTCTATTGCAAGGCTGAAGACCAAGATAGACTGAGAGGGCCACTGGTTCCCAGAAAAATGGGTGAGAAGGTCCTTGTGGAAGTAAATACTGTTCCTGCCTGGTTAGGAGTTCAGACACGTGTCTGGGTCAACAGTGCTGTGCGTGTCCTGTGCCCAGCCTGACATGGTCACTCGTGGCCACTGCTGTCCAGTCATCTCCCCAGGCAAGGCCCTCCTCTGTGACTAAAGCTTATAGCCAGAGGGACAGAGGTGGCCATGGGCTCCCCACTCTCTGAGGCTCGGCCCTGCACCAGCAGCCTCTCTGCTGGCCTTGGGAGCAGCGGTGGCCAGAGGGCAGACGGTCCTGGGCAGGTGTCTGACAGCCAGGAGCCCGCTGTGCTGGGGCTCAGAACTCACAGTGAGGGGACCTCTGGGTGTGCCATATGTGACGAGTGCCTTTCTCTACCTGGGCAGTGTCCCTCTACCCTCCCCTGCAGATAGAGGCTCTGAGGTGGGCCCCAGGCTCAGGGGTGTTTGAGAAACCCACAGGCAGTGTCCTGGGATCCCTCGGAGGGCACAGGGAGCAGGGGTTTCAGCGCCACACTGTTCATTCCCACTGCGGCTGGAGCGCTGGCTCGCTGTGCCCTGCTGCTCTCACTCCTGCCCACCTCATACATTTAGAAAAGCATGTGGAAAACGATGGAAAGGAATGATTTTCAGTAAGGCTTGAAGGAGTGGACTAAAGGGCTTACTGATGCAGTTGTACTCGGTCTGCCTCTGACACTCCAGACTAAAGAAAAGAGCCACAGGTTTCCTCTGGCATCATTGTGGGGATGAACCGCAGGGGACCGTTTCCCTGCAGGCAAGGCAGACCCTGCTGCACCACAGACCAGATGTGTGTGTTTGTTGGTTGTCCAATGACAGCTCTCCGTTACTGCATTTCACGGAAACTGCATTTCCAAGAGCTTAGGGTCCGGCGGGTTGGCCGCAGCATGTCTGTCTGAGTGAGCAAGGACTTCCAATTATCAGGCTACCCAGGTGGTCATTTGAAAGGTTTTGCCCTTTGCTATGTCTAATTGAAGCATTAGAGGATAGACAATTTCACATCACCTCAAAATGAGAACATCTCCCTTCAATTAAGGGAAACAGGAGGCCAAGCGGCCAGGCAGAAACTGCATAAGGATGCTGGACCCCAGGTCCACGCAGATTCCCACCTGAACCACAGTGGGCAGAGCTTTGGAAGAGTCAATGCTTATCTTTAAAGTGACAGTGTCTCAAATGGTCCTTCTACTGATGTTGGCACTGCTCAGAATGTTTGGAAATTACCTTCAGGTTTTGGGGTTATTTTTAAGTGACAAGATCTCACTTTGTTGCGCAGGCTGGAGTATAGTGGCATGATCATAACTCACTGCAGCCTCGAACATTTAGGCTCAACTGATCCCCCTGCCTCAGCCTCCTGCGTAGCTGTGACTATAGGCACGCACAACCATGCCTGGCTAATTTTTAAATTTTTTATGGAGACAAGATCTCACTGTGTTGCCCAGGCTGGTCTTGAACTCCTTGGCTCAAACGATCTTCCCACTTCAGCCTCCCAAAGTGCTAGGATTACAGGCCTGAGCCACTGCACCTGACTGGGTTGTTTTTATTTGTTTGTTTGTTTTTTTAATCAAGGGAAATTTTTTAAAAGCTTCTCCACAATGGCAAATCTTCCTTTGCAAAGAGCAAATAGGAAAACTACTTGCTCTTTGGGGATAGATTTGATTTTTGGTACCAGCCAAAATCCATTTAGAGTTAAGTCTTGTTCATTATATGGGTGATCAAACCAAATGATACAATTTTGGTGCAAAGGCAAGCACGACTCAATTAGTGAGATTGACGTCCGAGTTACAAACTGATCTGTAGAGAAAGGTCAGGAAGGACCCACAGCAAACTGACAGCTGTGCCTGGGAAGGAAGTAAGGACAAAGGAACACTGATCTGTGCAGTAAAACTTTTATGGTAAGAATGTATTCATGTATTACCTTTGCAATTACAAAACATCCTCTGATCATGTAAACTGATGCTAAAGGCAGTAATGTTCTGGGCATCTATAGACTCCCAGAGTAATTCATTTGAACATGGTTTCTATGGTGGCTAAAATAATAATTTTAAATAAAATGTATGAACATTTTTATCAACAAATTTATAGTAATCTTTTAAATATATAAGGTATTAGCATTAATAATCTAACAGTAAAATCTGTTGGTTTATTTTTTGCTTAGTCCTTGAAAGTTGGTGTGGTTTGTTCTGAAAAAAAAAAAAAAGAGAAGAAGATTAAAAATTATCTTAATGATCATAACTCTGGGTGGCCCCTGTTGGGGAGGCTCACCAGGCTGGGGTCTGGCTCTTGGCGAAGCCCCAGCAGCTCTGTGACCTTGGGTGAAGGTCACAGAAAATCCCCTCTGAGCTCTGACTTCTTCTCACATGTGAGACGAGGCAACTGGGGCTGAAATCAGGATGATGCCTGCCTGGATCTTGTGTGGTTCCACATTTTCCTGCTGCCTGGAACTTTCTCATTCCCAGGCTGATTCCTCTTGAAGTCCGATTGCTCACTAACCCCAGCACCAAGCTGGGAGAGGCACCTCATATTGCTTTTCCCCGCTAGCCCATTGCATTGTCCCAGAAATAGAAAGGATTCCCTTCCTTTTCTTCCAGCAGACCTTCCTAGATGATTTGTCTTTTCTCTTAAGGGACGTGCCCTAGATTGAGCAGAGTTGGGGGATCTTGAATCTGAGAAGTCTGATGATGGATTCCCCAGGAGGAAGAAAGGGGGAGGTGCAGTCTCTGACAGCCAGGGGTACTGGCCTCACATCCAGGCTATGACTGCCATCTAGAGTGGAAAGGACGGTAGTGATAAAATATCAGGATGGTGGAGAGGCTGCATGAAAAAAGGGAGAAAACAGGGAAAATTGATTTTATCAGAAGGCAAAGGTGTTGCTGAATATCCAAAGATCAATTTCACCTCTTCTTTGAAATTCTCACTGTGGAACAGGGGAAAAATAGATTTCCAACTATTTGAGGCCATAAAATACATTCATTCACTGGGAGGTTAGCCCTTGGGTAGAATCAGAATACCCAGCAGTAGTCTTGCTTTACCGCAGACTGACCGAGGTGCCTAGAGAGGAATATGCCCTCTGTCCTCAGTTTCCCCCCCATCTAAAATGAGGGATAACTGGCTTCATTCGGAGGCCTTCAATCTGTATCTTGCCATGAAGAACAGTAAGAAATACATTTTATATCACAACACAAAAGCCTCCTATAATGCAATTAAGGCAGAGGTTTTACAAAACAATACTTACAGTGTGCTCAGATCATTTCTGTTCTGTTTCAGTTTTTGGAATGCTGGCTGTGACCCACTTAAATGGATTTTCCAGCTCTCTAAGAGGCTGCAAAGCACATGGTGGAAAACACTGTGTTCAGTGCTCTCCCTGGTTGTTTCCAGTCCCCACATCTGATCATTCCTGGGGTCCTCTGTGTGTGTGTGGAAAGGAGAGTGTAGCTGAGAGCATAAGCCCAGGAGGGTTCGGGCGTGGTGTGGCCTTGCACACGTGGACGCATGGCAGCAGGCGACAGCCCATGGTGCAGCACAAGGGAACCCTCAGTAAGTCATGGCTGCAGACGACTGTCCTTTAATAATATGAGATGTACTGGTTGGAAGAAAAATGATCCAATAAATACAGAAATGAAAAGGATTATAAAATAGTGCTACGAACAATTGTATGCAAACCAATTGGATAACCTAGATGAAATGAAAAGATATTAGAAACAGCCTACCAAGACTGAATCATGAAGAAATAGAAAATCTTAATAGATCTATAGCTAGTAAGGAGATTGAACCAATAGTCTAAAATCTCCAACCTGGACCACATGGCTTCAGTGGTGAATTCTACCAAACATTTAAAGAATTGACATCAATCCTTCTTAAACTTCTAGAAATTTCAAGAGGTGGGAACACTTCCTAACTCATTATGAGATGAGGCCAGCATTCCTGATACCAAAGCCAGACAAAGACAAAACAGAAAAAGATAACCATAGACTAATATTTCTTATAAATATTGATGCAAAAGTCCTCAACAAAATACTAGCAAACTAAATTCAGCAGTATATTAAAAGGGTTATACTGGCTGCACACAGTGACTCACACCTGTAATCCCAGCACTTTGGGAGGCTAAGGGAGGCAGATTACTTGAGGTCAGGAGTTCGAGACCAGCCTGGCCAACATGGTGAAACCTGTCACTACTAAAAATACGAAAATTAACCAGGCATGGGGGCACGCACCTGCAATCCCAACTACTCGGGAGGCTGAGGCAGGAGAATCACTTGACCCCGGGAGGCGGAGGTTGCAGTGACCTGAGATCATGCCACTGTACTCCAGCCTGGAAGACAGAGCGAGACTCTGTCTCAAAAATAATAATAATCCTAAATAAAAATTAAATTAAAAAAAGTAAAAGGATTATACATCATCAACAAGTGGGGGATTTATTCCCAGAAGGCAAGGATGGTTCCATACATGAAATTCAGTCAGTGTCATACACTACATTAACAGAATGAAGTTGGGGGTCCCAAACTTCATTCAGCAGGTCCCAAGTTCTTGTCCCACAATCATCTCAGTTGATGCAGAAATAGTATTGTCACAGGATCCTTAGGGTGTCACTTCACCAGTCAGAAACCTTTGTGGCTGGTGGTGCCTTCTGCCTGAGTATTGCTCATGCCCACTGGGCTCATCCTGCCCACTTCCCCTGGCAGGCTGCACTCAGCTCACATTACTGGCCCAGATCCCACACCTGCCAAGGGCAAGCCAGGCACAGAATGGTGAGGGGTGTGTGAGCAAGTGAGTGCGAGGTCCAGCCACTGTGTACAGCCAGGTGTGCTGGTTGCTGCAGCAGGGCAGGCAGCTCCAGGTACTGGCACAGGTGCTTGCTCTGTGCAAGGCTGCAGCTGGACCAGATACACTGCATGCAGCATCCACTGCAGGCACTTGCGTCTGGATGAGGGGAATGTGATGGTACCCAGAAGCTTGGAGACACCAGGAACTGCAGAGTCCCAAAGATGGTGTCACAGCCCTGGCCAGGAGAACCCTAGGTCTGGGCTGCCCTAAGGGTCACAGCTCTTCTTTCCTTCTTGTCCCCCACAGTGTGGTGAGTGGAGGGGCATGTTTCAGCCCTGTTTATGTTACAGCTCTTTTAGTCCCACCATTCAGCCAGTCACAAGTTCTTGTCCCACATCCAAGAAGAATGAGGTACATGGACAACTGGTGGGTGAGAAGTTGGAGAGAAGCTTCATTGAGCAACAGAACAGCTCTCAGGAGACCCAGACTGGATAGCTCCTTTCTGTAGGCAGGTCATCCTGACGTCTGTCCGTCCAGCTCAGATCAGAGAGGAGACCCACAGTGGGTAGCTCCTTTCCCCAGACAGGTCATCCCAATGTCTGTCTGTCAATGGGTAGCTCCTTTCTGTAGGCAGGTCATCCTGATGTCTGTCCAGCTCAGAGCAGAGAGGAGACCCATAGAGGGTAGCTCCTTTCCCCAGACAGGTCATCCCAATGTCTGTCTGTCAATGGGTAGCTCATTTCCTCAGGCAGGTCATGCCAATAAGTGTCTAGCTGTCAGTGGAGAGGAGACCTGCAGTGAGTAGCTCCTATCCACAGGCAGGTTGATCCAATGTCTGTTCAAGTCAAACTGAATCCAGGATTTTTAATGAGCTCAAAAGGGAGGAAGTGCGTGCTGATTGGTCCATGGACGGCCACAGGCAGGCCCAGAAAAAGCATCCTAAGTTCTTACTCTGGTCTGTGGACTCCACTCAGAACTGACAGCTTGGCCCCCATGCTTTAGGCCATTCCTGGCTTGAAGGTGGGGCTTCAGCAGGGACCTGCCCCTTTTTGCCCAGGAGCCTGTCTGCCTCCTGCTGCCATCAGTCATGTACACGGTGCCCAGGCTGTTGGTGTCAAGGGGCACCTGCAGGCCCACACCGACCCACCCTCAGCTCACCCCTGCCTCAGCCTCCCACTGATGCTCGTCAGCACCCAAAGTCCAGAGGGGGCTGAGGTGGCAGGGGGCTGGCATATCAGCACTGCCCCGAGCAGACACACACCTGGCCAAATTGTGACAGTGCCCAGGCTCAGCCTCAGCTTTGCTCCAAAATTGGAGCAGGCAGCAGGAGCGGGGAGAGGCCAGGTAGCAGGAGCAGGCACTTCTGAGCCTGCAGGGGCAGGGGACTTCACTAGGCCCCTGAGAGCACAGGGATGCCCTGGGTCCGCAGCGGCAGCTTTGTGACTGCAGCTGCACCCAGGAGGGCAGGGCTCCTGCCCCACCAACTCAGAAGAGGGCAGGGCTCCCACCTGTTCCTGGCTCTCACCGGCTCCGTGGAGCACACAGCCCTGGCCATGCCTCCCCTGCTGCAGCCAGCATCTTCACAGCAGCTGCTCCAGATGGGCCACCACTGCCATCAGTGTTTGATGAAATTCAACATACTTTCATGATAGAAACCCTCAACAAAGTAGGATGGAAGGAAGCTACTTCAACATCATAAAGGCTATCTATGAAAAGCCCACAGCTTACATCATACTTAATGGTGAAAGACTGAAAGCTTTTCCTCTAAGACCAGGAACAAGACAAGGATGCCTGCTTTCACTACTTCTGTTCAACATAGTATTAATTAGACGTTCTAGCCAGAGCAATTAGGCAAGAAAAAGAAATAAAAGACATTCCAAGTGGAAAGGAAGAAGTAAAAGTATCTCTGTTAGAAGACGACATGACCTTATGTGTAAAAACTCTAAAGATTCTATTTTAAAAATAACCCAAAAAGTGTCAGAACTAATGAATTTGGCAAAGTTAGTAGGATACAGAATCAAATGCAAAAATCAGTTGCATTTATTTTCATGTACAATGAACAATTCGGTAAGGAAATTAAGAAAATTCCATTTTCAATAGCATCAAAAAAAGAGAATACTTAGAAATATACTTACCCAAGGAGGTGAAAGACTTGTGCACTGAGCTATAGAAAACATTGCTGAAAGAAATGGAAGAAAATACAAATAAATGGAAAGATATCTTGTATTCATGAATTGGAAGACTTAACTATTTTTAAGATGTTAGTACTACTAAAAGCAGTGTACAGACTTCAGTGTAATCGCTTTTGAAATCCCAATGAGGCCTTTTGCAGAAATAGGAAAAATAATCCATCCTAACGTTTATATATTATCTCAAGGGACCCTAAATATCCACAATAATCTCAAAAAAAAAAAAAAAAGATTTGAAAAGTTAAAGGTCTCACAATTCCTGATTTCAAGACTTACTACAAAGCTGTAGTAATCAAAACAGTGTGGTGCTGGGATATAGACAAATATATAGACCAATGGAATAGAACAGAGAGTCCAGAGATAAACCCTCAAATATATGGTCAAGTAATTTTCAGAAAGGATTCCAAGGCCATTCAATGGGGAAAGGACAGCCTTTTCAGAGTGGTGATGGGGGATCTGGATAGCCACATGCAAAAGAGTGACATTGGACCCTTATAACATATTCAAAAATTAACTCAAATGGACAAAAATATAAACATAAGAGCTAAAACTTTGAAATTCAGCCTTAGTTTGACTGCTAGAACAAAGTACCGTAGACCAGGTGGTTTATAAACAGCAAACACTGATTTCTCATTCTGGAGGTCAGACATGAGAGACCACAGTGCCAGCACGGTTGGGTTCGGATGAGGCCACTCTTCCCGGTGGCAAACTGCCACCTTCTCTTGTGGAAAGAGCTTGCTAGCCTCCAGCCTCTTCTTATAAGGGTACTGGTTCCATTCATGAGGACTCCACCCTCATTACCTAATTACCTAGCAAAGATTCCACCTCCAAATACCATAACATTGGAGTATTTCCCATCTCCCCCCAAAAAAGTGCCAAATGGTCTGATGTAGAAGGAAAAAAATTCAGTCACTGTGCTCCAGATCTGCAAATAGCACATCTTGATTTTCAGCACCATAAAGACAATCATTTGGAAGATCCGGTGATATTTTTTCTCTTTAATGCAAATGTTTTGGTGTCAAGCAGATTGAATTTGTGGGGAGTTTTCCTGTTAGTGTGGCTGTTCACTGACCATTCAGAAGGAAGAAAATGTGAAACAGATTGCTCAAGTGTAAAGGAGTCTGAAAATGTCTGTCCTCAAGCCTGCAAGATTTGGAACCGTTCTGCGTCCCTTTTCCATAGATATAGGAATAAAAAGTCTGGATTCAGTAGAGTCATTTGACCAGCCAGCCCCTCAGGGTGGTCCCTGGGTCTGGGCAGCCATGCTCTCCGGAGCTGCCCTTGGGGGCAACTTCCAGGGCCAAGCCAGAGAGGCCAGAGCTCTAGACTAACGTTAGAGTTCCAAGTGTACGCAGCAGAGAAGACAGCTATGGGGTGTGTGTGTGTGTGTGTGTGTGTGTGTGTGTGTGATTGTGCCTTCTGTGGATATCGGCTAGGGACTGTCTCAGGAAAGCCTCTGCCTTTGGCGTGTTTACTGCTGTCAAAACCCTGCCCACAGCCTTATAGACCCCAAAGAAAAATGTTCTCATCCTACTCAGAGATGTTCAAACAGGAGTGATTGTCTGACAGTGACTACACTCACAGGAGAATGACAAACAGCAAGGCCCAGCTGTCCCTTGGTACCCTCAGGGGATTGGTTCTAGGACCTCCAAATAACACCACAGTCCCAGCATGCTCAAGTCCCGCAGTCTGTCCTGCTGAACCCATGGACAAAAAAGGTCGGCCCCTCCATATGAGAGGCTTTTCCATCTCATGAATACACATTGGGTTGAAAAAAATCTGCGTTTTAGTGGAACAGCCAGGTTTAAACACATGTTGTTCAACGGTCCACTGTATTCATTCACAATACAGATTTCATTTTAGAAAAAAAAAAAAAAGCCCAAAGGAAAATAAAGACTTTTCACAAAGTTGAATGTTATAAAGTTGTTTTTGTTTTTGTTTTGAGATGGAATCTTGCTCTGTCGCCCAGGCTGGAGTGCAGCAGCGCGATCTCTGCTCACTACAACCTCGGCCTCCCAGGTTCAAACAATTCTCCTGCCTCAGCCTCCTGAGTAGCTGGGATTGTAGGCGTGCACCACCGTGCCCAGCTAAATTTTTTTTGTATTTTTAGTAGAGACGGTTTTTCACCATGTTGGCCAGGCTGGTCTTGAACTCCTGACCTCAGGTGATTTGCCTGCCTTGGCCTGCCAAAATGCTGGGATCACAAGCGTAAACCACCGCACCCAGCAATTTTTTTTTTTTTTTCGAGATGGAGTCTCGCTCTTGTCGCCCAGGCTGAAGTACAGTGGCATGACCTCGGCTCACTGCAACCCCTGCCTCCTGGGTTTAAGTGATTCTCCTGCCTCAGCCTCCCAAGTAGCTGGGATTACAGGCACCCACCACTACACCCGACTAATTTTTGTATTTTCAATAGAGTCAGGGTTTCACCATGTTGGCCAGACTGGTCTTGAACTCCTGACCTCAGGTGATCCACTCACCTTGGCCTTGCAAAGTTCTGGGATTACAGGCATGAGCCACCGTGCCTGGCCTAAAGTTTTTTTTGTTTTGTTTTTGTTTTTGTTGTTGTTGTTTACCCCATCCACTGCCTCCCTATGTGACCTCATGACATCAAGAAAACAGTGCATGGTGCAGATAATCTCTGCTGAGGTTTGTAGTCATGGTGACTGCCTCGGTGGGAAGCTGACTGCCATGCTGGGCTAATGTTTTAATAGTGCAGATAGTCTTTATGCAGTGGCGGGCCATTGGTCTGTGTAGCACCTGGGGTTCTTCTGAAACCAAGTAGCCAGAGCCAGAGAAGAACTTGCCTATAAGGAGACTCTTGGTTAATGCAGCGCCCAACCTTAAGAGAAAGCTCCTGAAGAAATCTGGAATTAACACAACATTGCTTAAGCTGCCCCCATTCCTCAGCCTTTCCATTCAAAACACCACCTTTGGAATACTGTTTAAAAAAATAAGGAAATGTCAATGAACTTGTTGTCTTTAAAGGAATATCTTAAAAGAGATAATGGAAATTAGGCTGGGCGTGGTGGCTCACGCCTGTAATCCTAGCACTTTGGGAGGCCGAGGCGGGTGGATCACTTGAGGTCAGGAGTTCGAGACAAACCTGGCCAACATAGTGAAACCCCGTCTCTACTAAAAATACAAAAATTAGCCGGGCATGGTGGCACATGCCTGTAGTCCCAGCTACTCAGGAGGCTGAGGCAGGAGAATCGCTTGAACCCGGGAGGCGGAGGTTGCAGTGAGCCAAGATCATGCCACTGCACTCCAGCCTGGGCAACAGAGCAAGACTCCGTCTCAACAACAACAAAAAAAGAAAGAGAGAGAGAAGTAATGGAAATTTATCCCCCTTTAACTGTGCATAACAACAGCAAGTAACCATTACCTGTGATGAGAAGAGCTACCGTTTGCTGAAGCTTATTTAAGGCACTGTGCTAAGGAATTCTCATAAATGGTATTTGAGCCTCATGACAACCTCTTTTTACAAATAAGGGAACTGAGGCTGGGAGAAACTAAATGAGCTGCCTGAGATCACAGTTTGGAAAGTGGCAGAAGCTGAGCTCGGTGGCACACACCTGTAGTCCCAGCTATCCGGGAGGCTGAGGTGGGAGGATGTGTTTGAGGCCAGGAGTTCAATGCTATGAGCACATTTATGAAAATGTGCTGCTCTCCAGCCTGGGCAACATAGACTCTGTCTCTTAAAAAATAATAAATGAAAATGTTTTAAATTTAAAAATGAAAAGCATGGCCAGAATTCTAGCCTATGCAATGGCTACCTACCTCAGAGACTTCTTACCCTTACAGATGTATACCTATGCTGATAGTGGTAGCCTCCATCTGTATAATATTAAATTGTCATCAGATAATTCTTGTTACCTTTTTTGTTACTGCCTTTGTTCCAGGGAGAAAATAAGAGAATAAAAACATGCTTGCAAGGCAGTGCACATACAAGAGGCCTCTGAAAGCTGCTGCCAGACCTGTGTGCCCCCAGAGCAGGTGCCCTCTCGTAAGCATCCTGGGGCAGGTATAACAGCCCCTGATAAGTCCTGCTCAGTGCGATGTGGGTCTCAAGGAACTGGTCCTTATAATGGTCAAACATGAGTGATTTGAGAGTAATGTAACTTAAAAAGTAAACTAGAATTCATTCAAAGTGATCCCTAGAGTAATGTCCCTCTAACCCACCGGCATTCCAGGATGCTTTCTTGAGTTTCTTGGGTTTAGAGTGACTCCATGAGCCCTGGGAACTGTGCAGAGCCCCTGTCTCCCAGCCCTTGGGGACATGCAGCACCAGTATCTGTTGGACATGTGCACATCTGCTCACATGTTGCAATGGAAGAGGACTGAGACCCGCTGCAAGAAAGTATTCAGTACATGTATAGTGAGGTCATTAATGAACAGCTGGGTGAATGGCTGCCTCCCTTTTGGTTGTTCTTACAAGGAAATAGCCTACAAGACAGGGAATGCATTTCAGCCTGTATGAAGTTATTAACAAAGTTTTGTTCCTATTGCTTAAAATTCTGTGAACTACTTTAAGTATTATCTTATTTCACAGCTTATTTTTAGTAATACAACAATGTAAGCATTAGCCAAGAACATCAGTGCCTTCATTGTTGATTAAAATCGGCCCCATAATGAGTATGCGGGAATGCTGCCATCTGAGCAGCAGCCAGCTGTGTAGTGAGCCCCCTTCTCCCTGAAAATGTTCTCCGTAGCATGTGGGGTGAGTGAAGAGACCCCCAGCCTAGACAAGGGAGACACATCTTTGTACTCAGCTATCTGCACTCTCTCAGTTGGCACAAGCCCCTTGGAGGACACCAGTCACAGAGTCACACCCTCGTTTGACAGAGATGGAGCAGGAGCCAGCAGGCTTCATCAGCAGCATGAGAGGTTTAAGGGCTAAGGACGGTGACCTTGCCAACAATCAGCGTGTGACAGCCTTGGTGGAATGACCAGAGAAGGCTGTGGAGTGAGCATCAGCTAATGGTACAGGGTGGTTGGGATTCAGCCTTTCTAGAACTCCGGTCAGTCTTCCCATCTGGGTTTTCTGGGTAGCAGCCTGGGGCACAGAGCTGGAATGCCAGCCTTCTCGGGTTTTGGCCTCAAGCTCTTCCACCACAGCATGTTGTAGTTATAATGTCCCCATGTACTGTGTGGGTGAAAGGCCTGGGAAAAAAAGTTTCCTATAAAAGTAAATAAATTGGGGCAGGGGGCAATTGTCAGTAAATAGTTAAATAAATTATTATGTAGTCATAATTTTTGTTATATTATTATACCTCAATAAAGCTGGAAAAAACTGGTGGTGATAGAGGAAAGTGCTTATGTTATACTCTGTGAAGAAGAGAATACACAACTCTGGCCACATTGTGGTTACAACTGTATAAATTTAATATATGCAAATGAACAAGCATTAGAAAAGCACTTAAAGAAAGAAATTGGCAAGGTGCGGTGGCTCATGCCTGTAATCCCAGCACTTTGGGAGGCCAAGGCGGGTGAATCACAAGGTCAGGAGATCGAGACCATCCTGGCTAATATGGTGAAACCCCGTCTCTACTAACAGTACAAAAAAAACAAAATTAGCCGGGCGTGGTGGCGGGTGCCTGTAGTCCCATCTACTCGGTAGGCTGAGGCGGGAGAATGGCGTGAACTCGGGAGGCGGAGCTTGCAGTGAGCCGAGATCCCGCCCCTGCACTCCAGCCTGGGCAACAGAGCGAGATTCCATCTCAAAAAAATAAATAAAATCCGTTCAAGTATTAGGATGATGGGACTGTAGATGCATTTCCTCCCATTTTGGATTTTTAATTTTGCTGTTACATTCCTGCAAAAAACAAAAGCCAGGCAGGAAAAGTTCCCATCTCCAGGCCATCCCGTCTGGCAGATGTCCCAAGGCGGGAATGGCCTGAACTCCTCTCTACTAGTGGCCAACTCTCCTGCTTCAGGCTTGGTTCTCAGGCTTTGAGAACCTCAGGGCAGAACACCTTTTTCCACCCCAGCAAGCAAAATGAATAGGTAACAATTGTGCCCTTGTTTTGAGCAACAGGAGCAGATGGGACCTACACTGGTGGGCTGGCCTGGGAAAGGTCCAGGGCTGGCTTGGCCCGGGCAGCAAGGCTGAGGAAGGTGGTGTGGTGGGGAGGAGACCCCAGGGCTGCAGGCATGCCCTGCGTTACCCTCTGCACCCCTTTCCTGGCCTCAGGAACTCTCTGTGGGATGCGTTAGAAGACCTGCTGACAGGCCGGATAAGGCCAATGAGAGAGGGAACGGAGAAGAGGGGCACCTGGGTTCACAGGCCTTAAGAAAGAATTTAGTTACTTATTTAACAAATTAAACAATGTGTGTCACGCATGTAGGTCTGGGAAATGCATTATTAAAAACACAGTGCAGAGGTGCAGCACCAGCATACGGGTGGATTTGGGACTCTAAAATGGCTTTGGTTGTGTGTGGTACAAGGGAGAATGTATACATGTATTACGTGTGTAGTTTTTTAAAGTACACATATAGAGGAAAAGATGAGACAAGTCTGATGAGATGTCAACAGCAACAATTCTTAGTTGTGGGTGCTGTGAATTTCCCAGAGAGGAGGAGAGTCCTTTAGCTGGGCATGGTGATTTCAGCACTTTAGCAGGCTGAGGCAGGATCACTTGAGCCCAGGAGTTCAAGATCAGCTTGGGCAGCATAGCGAGATCCCCATCTCAATAGATGGATTAGATGGATGGATAGATAGAGAGAGAGAGAGAGAGAGATACAGATATTTAGATAGATAGCCTAGATTGCTTGATGAATGGATAAGTTGGATAGGCAGAGACAAATGGATAGAGATAGATTAGAAGGATAGATGGATAGATTAGATGGATGAATGAATAGAGAGAAACAGATTAGACAGAGATAGATGGATCCATCGATTGATTAGATAGGTTAAGATAGTCCTTGCATTCAGGCAAGGCACAGCAGGTGCCGCCTAGCGCAGCGGCCTCTGCCCAGACACTCAGTGCTGCAGAACAGGAGGGAGGCCGGGGCCTGTGGCGGGCGAGGGAAATGCGGGGCCCGAGGACTGGGGTGAGGGAGAGAGGCGGCGGCCCAGAGGAGCAGCCGGCGCGCCTCTGGCGGTTTCCTGTCCGGGCTGGCGGGGCCGCCAGTCGGCGTGGGGTGCGGCAAGGGGAGCGGGGCGCTGGGTCAGCCGAGGGCCGGGCCTCGGGGGCGCAGCCGGACTGGACGGGGGCTCCTGTGGGCACTTGGCCGGGTTTGCTTGTTTTTCGGGAAATAAGGCCACTGGGGACAGTCACTACGTTTTCAGGAACTGCTCAGCCCCTCTGAGTGCCCCGCAGATGGACCTGGCGGCGTTCCTGGCTACGGCTGACTGGGCTCCCGGAGCGAGGAGCGCCCCTGCGGGCCCAGCCTGGGCCCTGGGCGGTGGGAGGGCCTCCGCCCCCTTCCCGCTTCCGCCCCGCTGGCGCCGGACCCCCGCCCTCGTCTGTGCCTTCCAGGCCGGGCCCTTCCCTCCCGTCACAGGCGGTCCCTGAGCCCACCCTTCGTCTCCGAGCAGCTGGACCGCCGTATACGTTTGCCACTGATTCCAGGATGTCCCCGAGTATCTTAGGAAAGGGCCGTGTTGGACAAACGCGGGGCTCGGTGTTTCTTCCGCGCCGTCCCTCGCTGCTGGCGCCGGGGCCGTTGGAGGCTCAGTGATGGCCCAGCCCTCCCGTTTCCGAGAATTCCCCAAACGCGGGCCCCTACACGCTGAGTTCGCGCTCTCCCGTGACGGCCGACAGCCCCGCGGACCCTGCTGACAGCCACACTCTGGGCTGAAAAGGGTACCACGCGTACTTTTTTTCCCAGCACGCGTGGGGCCTTGGAAAGAACCTTTACTGAGGCCTGTGGCTGGCCTGTCACCTTGTCAATCTGGCCAAACGTTTTTGAAAAAAGATACTAACTCACCAGATGTGAAGTTGCATCTGCCCTGTGAATAGGTGGACTGGAGAAGACACTCGCTGGAGGATCCTGAGCCCAGGCTCGGAAAGGGCCGTCCACCTGCGAGCGCGGACTTGCGCCTCTGCTGGAGGCCGGGCAGGGCACGGGCGGGCCCCGGGCCACCTCTGCCAGGGCTTCCTCAACCCAGCCTGCCCTCATCGGGCGGCCACTGAATGCGGTTGGACAGTCATCTTGAATGTATTTCAAGCACACAGGTGTAGAGAGTGAGCCATATTCCACTTCAAATCTAATCTGGCCAGGAGTTCAACTTTTCCATGTTTCCTTTTGTTCACAGCCCTCCATGTAGACAAGAGGTCTGAAAAGGGACGGGCTCTTTCTCGCTCCACGTTTTTTGTTTGTTTGTTTGTTTATCTATTTTTTGTTTTTTTGTTTTTTTGTTTTTTTTTTGTTTTTTTTTTTGCTTCTGTTTTTTTGATACGGAGTCTCACTCTGTCGCCCAGGCTGGAGTGCAGTGGCAAGATCTCGGTTCACTGCAACCTCCGCCTCCCAGGTTTAAGCGATTCTCCTGCCTCAGCCTCCCGAGTAGCTGGGATTACAGGCACCCGCCACCACGCCCAACTAATGTTTGTATTTTTAGTAGAGATGGGGTTTCACCATGTTGGCCAGGCTGGTCTCGAACTCCTGACCTCGTGATCCATCCGCCTCTGCCTCCCAAAGTGCTGGGATTACAGGCGTGAGCCATGGCGCCCGGCCTCGCTCCACGTTTTATGCAGATCCCCGTTTCCAGAAGTTGTGCTTCATGTTTTTAGGTGCTGCGGGGCTAATGATTTTCCTCTGTTTCTTGTTCCCCCCACCCTCCTCCCCTTCCCCTCCGCCAGGAAGGGTGCCTGTGGCCTTCAGACAGCTCCGCACCGCGGCTGGGCGCCTCGGAGGTAAGGGGCCCCAGGAGGTGAGGGCTGCGGGGGGGCGGGGGGGTGGGTGGGGATGAAGGGGGCGTGTCCCTGCCACGTGGGGTGGAAGGGGAGGGGCCTCACCACGTGGGCTGACACTTTTGGAGGAAGGCATTGCCTAGAACTTTGGTCAAAAGCGGGAGGGGACTTCCCCTAGAATCTTCCAGGGATTATTCCTGCTAGTCTAAAGCTCCTTATCAAAAACAATTTGAGAATCACTTATCTTTACATGATCCCGTAAGCTTCTACTAATGTGCCTTGGCAAGTGGGCATGGTTTATAAATATCATAGCATGATTCATTCCCACATCTCCAAGTGTAATAATGTGGATTTTAAAATAACATGTTTTTGCCTTTAAGTTAAAAATATTGGTGTGAGAGAAATCAATATCTGTATGTACGTGTGTAGATATGTGTGTATATTAAATGCATGTATATACACATATATGTATACACACATACACATCTATGCATATATGCGTGTGTGTGTATATGTACGTATATAAAAGAGCCGTCTCCTAGAAGAAACTGGGATGGTAGAACAAATGAGAAGATTTTGTAAGAAATGTACTACCTGGATTCATTTTGAAAAAATAAATTATTATAATCATATTTACTTGAGTAAAAAATATTTTTCATGTCAGTGACTAAAAATAACTACAGGAAACTTTTATTCAGATTCCAGATAACTGGAAAAGTCTAGGAGCCACAAAGAAAAAACAGTCATTTTGGGGGGAATTTGTTAAAAAGTAATTGGCAATGATCTTCTCTAAGTAATTAATAAATCGACCCAATGCTTTGTATCTGCTCCACGTACCACTGTGTGAAGTTATAACTTCTGCTTACTCAGAGTTCTGGCCGGCGCAGTAGCTCATGACTGTAATCCTAGCACTTTAGGAAGCTGAGGTGGGTGGGTCACTTAAGCTCAGGAGTTCAAGACAAGCCTATGCAACATGACAAAACCACATCTCAAAAAAAAAAAAAAAAAAAAAAAAGCTAGGCATGGTGGTGTGCACCTGTAGTCTCAGCTACTCAGGAAGTTGAGGTGGGAGAATCACTTGAGCCAAGAAGGTTAAGGTTGCAATAAGCCAAGATGGCGCCACTGCACTCCAGCCTAGGTGACAGAGCCAGACCCTGTCTCAAAAAAAAAAAAATTAAGATAAAAAATTAAAAATAAAAACTCAGAGCCCCTCCTTACTTTTCTGAACCATAGGTTCTAAGTTCTAGAGCTGGCAGGGACCTGAGAAAGCAGGCAGCCCTGTCCTGTCCTCGTAAGTTATAGAGAAGCCGAGGACTGGACGAGGTCACTGGTGACCAGATCCAAGTGCAGGCCGCAGTGCTCTTCGCCCTGTGACTCTTGGAGTTCCTAGTGTGTTCTGTTTCCAAGGGGAAAATGCACACGTAGCACGCACAGAAACTCCCAGGAGCCCAAGCTTTCCATTACCCACAGCTCTCCATTGCTCAGCCCTCCTGGATGCGCTGGGATTTGGCAAGGTGAGTGGTCTGTCATAAGGAATCAGAAAAGTACACTTTTTTTTCTGGAATTGGATTTTCCTGTTTTTTTTTTTTTTTTTTTTTTTCCTGGGAGATGGTGTTTAAACTGGTAGGAACACACACCAAGCGTAACTTTCCTTGATTCTGACACATTTATGGTCATCATTGCGCTCAAACTGTCTTCAAGCCTCTCCTCTTTTCCTTCCAGATCATGCATGCCCCGCGGTCCAGGGACAGGTTCACAGCGCCGTCCTTCATCCAGAGGGATCGCTTCAGCCGCTTCCAGCCCACCTACCCCTATGTGCAGCACGAGATTGATCTTCCTCCCACCATCTCCCTGTCCGACGGTGAAGAGCCACCTCCTTACCAGGGGCCCTGCACCCTGCAGCTCCGGGACCCTGAACAGCAGATGGAACTCAACCGAGAGTCCGTGAGGGCCCCACCCAACCGAACCATATTTGACAGTGATTTAATAGACATTGCTATGTATAGCGGGGGTCCATGCCCACCCAGCAGCAACTCGGGCATCAGTGCAAGCACCTGCAGCAGTAACGGGAGGATGGAGGGGCCGCCCCCCACATACAGCGAGGTGATGGGCCACCACCCAGGCGCCTCTTTCCTCCATCACCAGCGCAGCAACGCACACAGGGGCAGCAGACTGCAGTTTCAGCAGAACAATGCAGAGAGCACAATAGTACCCATCAAAGGCAAAGATAGGAAGCCTGGGAACCTGGTCTGATTCCTTCCAACGTGCACTTCAGCTGGAGAAAGAAACCAAGAAGGGAAGCGGCCGCTGGGCCCCTCCTGCGCACAGTGTTGTTCAGTTTCACATGGTACAAATAAGTAAAACCAAATGAGCAAACACGGTCTTTGTTTCTGATTCCTTTTAGGGGAATTGCATGCAAACTAGACTGAAATGATACAAACTTCCATCTGGTCTGACCGCAAACAGTGTTTATTTGGGGACAGGGGTTGGGATGGGGGTGTGGGCAGGGGAAAACAGAGAATGGGATGCTTTGAAGATATCATGAAATAAAACCCACAGAGGTATTTGATTTATTTAATTGTGAAAGGAGACTTTGCAGATAAATGAGGCCAGAATGGCATGTTTTATAATTAACTGAATAAAGAAGGAAGCATTATTATATATTATTGTGGGGAAGAACCAGCCAGTTCGCTTTTTCTCCTAAGGTGTGGAACTTTTATTTTGTTTTAAAAATACGAATCAAAATTCCTGTGTTGTGTGCCAAGGTATAAAGTGGAGAAGTTAGATGAGTGCAAGGAGCTCCTTTGTGTTGTGATGATGTGTTTTAAAAGTTGCACTATCTTAATGTTGAAAATATTTACAAGGGAACTGTTTTACGTAAAGTTCTGTATGTTGTCTTTTCACCTGTGGATTGTAATCAGGCCCAAGGAATATCCTGGAGTGGTCCCCAGAAGCATCCAAGAAAAGATATTTGGGGACGTAGCCTAACATTTTACCAACTTACGTAAATCAAAAAAGTCATTATTGTTGCAGGAGTTTGCATCAAATAGCAGTGCATCGCTGAAGCTTTTGGAGACTTTTGGATGGAAGATAAGATAGGGAAGATTAAGTTCCAGCATTTCTGACTTGTTATTTTGAGTTACTCTGCTAATCTTAGGCTGCATAGTTTATGAGAAAATGAACACATGCATTTATGGATCCAGTATCATGCAGTGCTGCCCTCATCCTCCAGCAGTGCAATTTCTTCAGTAATTTAGATTTTTTTCACTATAGCATGAAATATATTCAAATACATACCTTATTTTATGCAATAAATTGTTTAAAATGCAAGGTGGTTATTCTGCATACTGTTGAAATATGTGACTCCTCAGTATATTCCCATTGCCTCTCCCCTTTCCTCGACAGCTTAGTTCAGCTCTGCAGGGCTGCTCAGTTCACAGGAGGCTCCCAGCAGCCACCCCACATCCAGCCTACACAGAACTTCGTGTGGGAGTGGTGTGGGTGGTGGTTTCTTATGCTTTGGAAGCCCCTAGAAATGACGGAAGAATGCCATGTTGCTGATCGTGGTAATAAGCCATTGTGGGTTATTGTATGTCACTAGTATTAGCATAGCATTCTTAAAGGAATGCAGTGCTCAAAACCTACCCAAATTCCCGCAGGATTCTACCAAACCCTTCCCCAGGCCAGCTTTTGTACTGAAGGCAAGAACTGGACAGTCAGAGAACAGTGGAGGGGGCAAGTGACTGAAGAGCACCGGGTAAAAAGCACAACATGCAGTTAAAATGCAACTAGAAAACTAATTTTAAATATTGTTAGTTTTAATATTCCTGATATTTACAAATATTCATTCTTATATACAATGAAAAAAATAACTTTCTTCTGCAGATGTAAGCACTGGCTTTTATAAGAGCAGCAGCCAACACGTTTAGCAGACACTGCGCGTGGAGAAGGGCTTATCTGCAGTACACTCTGCCATGTGGAGGGTGGGCCTCTGTGGCCTCTTCACATAACAAGATGAGCTGGAATGATGATTCCATGACTCCCATCTATGCAGCCTTAAAGCCAAATCCGCGTGTGTGTGTTTGTGTCTGTCTGTGGGTCTCGAAGGTGATCCGTCGGTGCGGTGGCTCTGTGCTGTAACTGGAGAGACTGTTCCAAACCCCAAGAGTTGTCTGATCCTAGTCTGTTCCCTTCTGCTTCTTACCTCTGTAGATAGGTCACTGGTTTTTGTTTGTTTGTTTGTTTTGAGGATTGGAATTTCCATTACATTCATCCTTTGCACACAGTAACATCCACAGAACTAGTCCAACTCTTAAAAGGAGAGAGGAAAAACACAGGCACCAGTTGTCAGCTCATGCTTACAACCTGTGTGGAAGTATATACAGTTGAGAGTCACAGTGGAGGTTCTGAGACTGGATTCAGTCTTGTTCCAGTGACAGTTGGAAGGCCTCTGCTGGAGAGACACCAGCTCTCAGGGCAGAGATTGGCTTGGGGCCAGAAGGACCCTCCCCAACCCTGGAGACACCCTGAAGGTTCACTGGCTCTCCAGATTAGCCTCTCTTCCTCTGTCAGGCAAAGATGAGGAGCCCGTGTTCCCATCGGGCCCTGCTGGCAGGGACTTGCAGTGGATTCTTGGTCAGGTGTGCCCACAGATGCGGAGGCGAGGTGAGTGATTCCATCATTTCAGTTCTCACCTGCAGTTTTGGTGAAGCAGGAGATGCACCCCACAGCTCTAGCTCTCAAATGGCTTCACAGTCCTTACTTCTCTACCTGCCTCAAGAAGGGGCTCAGAGCAGAGACTTGTGAATTCCTTAGTAACTGTGAGTATATGAATGTTTTGCACATGTCCACAGTATTGGCGAGATAATTACATAATTCAGATACCTTTAATCATCTTTCAAGAAAGAGGCTCCTCCCATTCAACCACCCTAGAGAACTGCCTTTGTTAAATAGTTATTTAAAGACACATACATATCAAACCATGACTTTGAAAGGTCTTCGAGGCTGGGGCTCTGTAATGAATTAGTTTAAAAGCCAAGGTCATAACATGAATTGATGGTCAATTTCCCTTCAGCAGAAGGAAAAGGCGATTTAGATCAGTAGCTCTTCTGAAGGTTGTGGCTGACCTGTTCATACCGTGTCGCCTCATGGCTAGCGTGGCGTTGAAAGAGTAGCGATTGGGAAGATACAACTTACACAGTGGGGCCTATTGTTCTTTCAAGCACGCTTTTTTTTTAGCTTATAGAACCCATGGGTCCAGTTTAGTAACCAGTGATTTAGGCAATCAATGATAGGTTTATAATCTTAGATTATTCCAGCAAAGTGTGGATTGCATTGTTAGGAAGAACATTTGGTGGGAATGAACACTCCTGGGCATACCGCTGACTTTTGTCCCTTGTTCCCGGTGTAGGAGACCCAAGGCATCTTGAATCCCATCTATAAGAACACAATCTTCCAGCATACATTTGCTTTTTCAGAAACTCTAGCATTCTCTTTAAATACTGATGCAATCCTTAATGGAAAAGAGATTTCATGAAGCAAATTATGTATTTCAATAGTTCATCTATTTTTGGTGTCCAAAATTTACTAATACAGAAGCTTGACAAGCATGTCCTCACCCTCCGCACCACATAAACACATGGACACACACCCAAGCCACAAGAAATCCCAAGAGAGCAGAAGCGAATTTTTAAAAGATTTATCGTGAGGACTGCATTTCCATTCACTAATTTTGGCTCAAACTTATGAGGCAGGAAATAGGGGCCAACAGTAAATGGGGGAGGCCTCCTGACACCAGCAGAGGAATTTTGTACCCAGGCGAGGACTTCTTGAACTTCTACGTATCTCCGTTTGCTCTCTTTCACCTTTATTTCATCTTCATAAGAATGAGAAAGGCTCAAAAGGAAGCACTTTTAGAAATCTTCTCTGACCTAGAAGAACCCATCCAAATCCCTGCCTTCCTCTCTGAACCAACAGTTCCCTTCTCTGACAGGGGCCATCCTCTGTCTTCCATCCAGCGGCTCTTCTTTTTAGGAAGGCTCTGGTGCAGAGCACTTCAAATATGTCCTCAGGCCAGATACTGATTGCTAGTAGAGAGACACCCAGCACCCAGTCTGAAGCCCTCCCTCAAAGGACCGGCTCATGGCGTTGGTCACTGGCAGGCTCAGAGACATTCTGCTGTGGGCGCAGGGAGCCCGGCCCCCCACGCAGCCATGACTGGATGCGCCCCCATCTCGGGGGCTTGCTGCACTGCTTGTTCATTGAATTTTGCTACTTAGAATGGCAACATTAACTTTGTGTACCATTCATTTTTAAAAAATTTTCCAAAGCTCAGCAGTGTATGAAAGAAAAAACTGGGAAAGATACTTGATTTCTGTTAACTTTTGTGTTGCTTGCTTAAGTGATTAAAGCCAGTGCTTGGAGCCAAGCCTTCATGCCACGAACATGCCCCACAGCCTGCCCTTTGCTCTCCTGCTCACACTGACCAAGAATGCCGCGTACTTGGCCTACTGAGGTGAAAGGACAATTGAATGACAGGTGGGCAAAGGGAGAACTTCCCCTTCTTGGTGCAAGGAAAGTCACAAATTTAAAAATGTTGCTTCCAGCCCAGATCCTAAATGCTAGTTCTCAGCAGCTGCGTGGCTTACCGTTCACCATTTCTACCACCGCCAGCTGCCAGCACCTCCACAGATCACAGAGATGTGAACAGACAATGGAAAGCACTCTTAGCCTTGCAGTGGTCTACATTTTTTAGGAACCAATATTTCAGCATTCTTTATTACCCGGCACGCTGTGTCCTTTGCAGAGTTCAAGTTTATGTTACTGCCAGGGTCAGACAGTCATTTGCTGCTGCTGCTGCTGCTTCCCGAACTGGATGCATTAGGAAGCTGCTGTCTGAGCGTAGAAATGTCTTGCTAAGAAAGCAATGTCTTCCTTCATCCTTTTCTTTCTTCCCTCTGCGTGTCCTTGTTTTTGTGTAATGCGGGAGAGGGTTAGAGCTATAGAGATTATATATACACTATCCGTGCACATTATATATATGTAGATATACCCCTATCATGTCAGAGATCTGCATGTCAGTTTTTCAGCAACTAAGGTGCCTCATGTTCTGAGTTCAGCAGATATAGGAACCAAGCCGCCCCCTCCTGCACTTGATGCTCCCACCTTTGTTGTGCCTCACTTAAAATGGTGCTTTTTTCAGTTGTCTGTCTTTTCTTATGTTTTTATTTGTAAGGTGCTGTATATAAGTTGAATATATTATGCACATATCCTACCCAATGGGTAGAACAAAAAGTTGTTAATACTGTAATATAATGTATAGATGATACCAATTTTAACAGAAATGGCATAGAATTTGTGAATGCCTATGTGCTTTGTCCTCTTTTGTAAGGAAATTTGCAAATGGATGCATACAGATTAAAGTCTATGTAGTTTATTTTCCTATTAAATATCAATATTATAACACAAGAGAAAGAAGTGTGAACAAACAAGCAACAGTTTATGACCAGCGTATATATAGCAATGGAAAGTTGCATCTTTGCTGTGAAAACACTTTAAAGAAAATACTTTTTAAAAAATCCCACAGCTTTTTGGTTGCCACTAGACGCTTTTTATTTTAATCATTTTAGTAATGCTCAGCTGGACCAGTGTTAGTTATATTTGAGTCAGAAAAATGTTGTTTTTCAACTTGCTTTATAATCTCCTGCATCTATCTCCTGCTGTAGCATCACGAAGGTGTCAGGCAACAGTGAAAAGTGCACATTTTTGTTGTTGCAGAAACTGTGTCAGAGGAATAAGTAAATCAGCCTGCAGCAGAGGACTTTGTTCAGCTCCAGAGGCATCTGTGACCGTCTGTGTCCAAGTCTCTCTGTGCCTTTTTCTTTTACAAACTGAAGCTGTGGAGCCAATGAAGTAACAGTAGAGATTGTAGGGAAAGAATACCTCAGGAAAAACAAATACACTTAACAAGAAGACCCTGTTCTTAGAAAAAGTGTTTAGTTATGGGTTAGCACTAGAAGAGACTTGGCTGTCAGCCAGCCAAGTGAAGGACCTCTCATCCATTCCCATTCATGTCCCATCATAATACGGACTCAAAAAGCAAACTCGGTTTTGCCATCAGTTAGAAATTACGTTTTGAATTGTACATTGTTACATCTCTCTTCCAGCTTAGTTTTTAGTGTCTGATTGTGACCTCTGCATTTATCTTCAAATACCCTAATTTTAAAACAAAAGAACAAGAAAAGTTTATAACACCATGTTCACTAAAACCACGGTTGAATCTTGGGTGTGGGCATCCTTTCGAGTGTTGTCCATAAGAGCAGTTCGTGGAATTTTGCCCATCTGACCCATATTATCAGCTTATTCTGCCACCAGAGTCTAATAAATTCCAAAGTTTTTATTTGCTCCATGGTGTATGTTCTGACTTTGAAAATGTCAGATTCTATAATCATATCCCTAACATCCAGGAAACAAATGACAGATTATCCTTAAACTGAAATTGACTCTACAATGCAACCCTTAATGCTGAATGGATTAAAAGTCAGCCCTTTTAGTATCTGTTTGAAAGGGCCGTAAAAAGTTGACACTCTTGTTGTTGTGGATCCTGCGTGTCTAGACCCACGTGTTGTTTCCATCGTATACTGTAGGGTGCACCCCTTGGGATTCATCATTAAGAACTGAGGCTCATTGTTGTCAGAAACAAAGCTCCCACCCCCCAGGTTCAACCTTGTGGGAGAACTGTTGAGCATGAGAATGTTCTAGACTCAGAGGTACTAAAATTTGTTACCACATCATTGCTTCCTTTCTACAGGACGAATCGAGGCTTAAACTTTACTGTTAATGATACTGGTTCATTTTAATGTGCTTGTTGGTATGTTGCTATTTTTCATTTCATAGCTTTCAAAAATCATGCTAATTGTATACTTGTCTAGTTTAAGGCTATTTTAAAATATGTACAATACTATTCACAGCATTTAGTTCATTTAATTTTTATTATTATAAAGCAATCTACTAAAAAAGTACAACTGTATTTGAACTTTCCAATAGTTGTTTGTGAGCTATGATAATCAAAAGTCATTAAAGTCTTTTTTAACAAACATTCGTGCTTACTTTTCAACATAATTCCCAGTTATATACAGAAAAAGATTTCCACCTGTCACGTATCTGCCTCTTTTACCTGAGCAATGGTGTAGTTCTTAGACCTAAGGTCTGTAATTGCAATACTTTTAAAGAAAGATGTTGCTCTAAGTGTTGTTTGTTAGTTATGAAATCAGATTTTTCTGCTTGTTCTTAATGCTGTGGTCAAACCATAGCACAAAATCATTAAAAATAATCAGCGGCATACATTTGTCCCTTGGGTTTTTGTTTTGTTTTTTCTTTGTCTTTCAGCAACAAGGCACATGCATGGGGAAAATGCTGTGTGTTTTAAGACCTGTCTCAAAGAAATACTTCCTGTGGCTCCCTAGCTAAACTTCCCACTCAGCTTGTAGTCACTCTGACTTTTCAAAAAAATCACTACTTCATATTCTACTAGAAGCAATTCCGGTCAGATCATGATTCGTTTACCAATGCTGGGTTCTACACAGGTCATTCAGACAGTCATCAGGTCCCCTCATGCAAGGAGTCCCCAGAGAAACTGCTCACCCCGCCTGAGGCGCCCAGGGAGGACTTTCTAGATGCCTCAAAAAGTCTTTGGGTGGCTGTCACACAAAACCGAAATGCTCAGCCCAAAATATGAACAAGATTCCTAACAATGACAACTATTCCACAATGGAACAGACCCCCTCAGTGTGTGTTTTAAACTCCTTGGCATTGGAGGTCTCCAGTCAGTGATAATGTAACAACAGAGAGGCTCTAAATTTCCTACACCGAGAGACTAGAATAGTATTATCTCTATGCTCTAAATAAGAATATGGGTTCACAGATGATGACTGTGTGTGCATAAAACCCCACACGATCTACCAAACTACTAAAGTGGATTTAGCATGGTTGCAGGATATGCAATTTATTTTTGCATTTCTATGTACTTATAATGAGCAAATGGAAACTGAAATTTTGAAAATACCATTCAAAATGGTATGGGCCCCAAATTCTGGTATGGGCCCTAAATTCTAATGGTACATCCATTTTAGATTCTGAATTAAATTCTTTAAGATTATTTTGGAAAGGGGATTTGAAGAGAGCTATAAGAAGGAATAGAGCAATAGGAAAGTTTCTTTCCTGTCAAACAGCAAATAGTCACTAATTAACCACACCACACTCTGGAATAAATTCTGTAATCTCTGAATTTAGCAAACCATTAGAGAAATATTAAAGATACCCCCCAAATTTGCTAACGCTAACAACTTTGCAAACTTTGTTCCTGCAGACAGCTCTGCACAGAAGGAATGAGGGGAATCCAGGCTTGGGATCCCTGCTTATGCAGACCATAAGCAGCAAATCCAGTAAAACCTGGGACTGGCTTCTCACAACGGAGACACAGGGCTCCTCTCTCCCCCACTGTCCCTGGGAGGCTGTACCAGCTGTCACTTTAGAAGCTGTCTCAGAGCCAAGGATGTGGGAACTGTTAGCAGAGGAAACAGGCAAATGAGAGAGGAGAGAGAAAATACAAAAGGTGTATGCTGAGCTGGTTCCCACTACGGGCCAAGGGGTTCAACCACACTCGAGAAACCATGCAGCCTGTGCCTCTGAAGGACAGGAGGCTGGGACATCTCATCTGCCCACTGCTGAGGAGTGCCCTTACAGGTTCATCTTCCCAGCCACCCTGGCTGTAGACTGAGCAAGCTCAGAAGGCTTCAGCAAAATACCTGAGACAGAAAAACAAAGGCTTGGAAGTGCTTGGAAACTGTTGGTGCACAAAGGAACCGCCCGCTCTGGCTGGAGCTGAAGTGTGGAAGCCAAGAAGCACTCGGCTCAGATGCCTCGGAGACAGTGCAGACCAAGCGACAGAGAGAACGGGCGGGGGTGGAGGGGATGATGGCAGCGAGAGAGGGCAAGCGCTATGTCCAATGCCCACACCATTGCCTTCTGTCTGAACTCCCTCCTTGACGATGGTCTCGACACCACCCTGCCCTGGGCCTCCTTAATGCTCCAAAGCTCGTGAATTTGGGTTCTCCATTGTATTTCAGTGCCACCTGACTGTTCCCAAACCCCTCCAACTTCTGAAGCTAAGCAATTCCTGGCTTTCTTTCACCCACTTATTTTAGTCATTTGTTTTGCAAACAGAAGTGTCAACAGCTGAGCAGAATCCACCTGGCCACACACTCACCTGGTTGCCCTCTCCCCACGGCCAGGGGGACTGCCAGAAAGGCATGCTTGAAATAATCCCTTGGAACCTTCCAGAGACCCACCCAGAGTGGGCCATGGAATAAAGCCCCTATTCTGCTCTCCCATGATGACATGTGCACAGCGTATGAGTCTGTTGCTGAGAACATTCTAATTAGATTTGCTTCACTACACTGCCTTGATGTTTTGTTTGAATGGATTCTAATTCAAACACACATTTTAAAACAGCTTCCCAAAAGTCTTAATGTCATGTTTCTGTCAAGACTCTAGCTTTTGCCTTAATAATGCAAACCTCATTCACCCAACTTTACCCTTTCATGCTAAAAAAATCAGAAGTGCAAAAGCTCAGTTTTTGAACATAGCAGAGTGGTGACTAAAAATACTTTCAAAAGGACTTACTAGTAAGCACATACATTTTTTTTTTTATTATTCTAAAAAAAAAACTGCGGCTGTATATAGCGGCTCTTATATCACTTTCCCTGCTTACGAAGCCATTTTCATTTACAGAGTTGTATTTGTCTCCACTGTTACCAGTCATCTATAAGCACAAAACGTTCTGGCAACCTACACCAGCACCTAGAGCAAGCCACTCCACGCAGGCCCGGGGGCCACTCCATGCAGGCCCGGGGGCCACTCCACGCGGGCCCGGGGGCCAGGGCTTCAGGGCAGTAGGTGAGGCGCTGTATTTGGCATGGGATTCCCAGGTGATCTGGCTCCTTGAATATTTCCCGCTTACAGTTAAAGGGCAGCACAGGCTTTGAATCTTAATAGACCTGGGTGGTCCGAATATTAGCTTCATCTCAAATTAATTAATGTCCCTGACAGGTTTTAAAGTCTCATCTATAGAACAGCAACAGCGATACTTACCTGGCAGGACAGTTGTGAAGACCCAAGGAATGTGCACGCCATAGGGCCTGACGTGGGGCTCCTCATGAACCATGGCTGTTATCGCTAAAACTTTCTTGTTCTAGGCTGGGCGTGGTGGCTCACGCCTGTAATCCCAGCACTTTGGGAGGCCAACGCTGGCGGATCATGAGGTTAGGAGATCGAGACCATCCTGGCTAACACGGTGAAGCCCCGTCTCTACTAAAAATACAAAAAGTTAGCCGGACGTGGTGGCACACGCCTGTAGTCCCAGCTACTTGGGAGGCTGAGGCAGGAGAATCACTTGAACCTGGGAGGTGGAGGTTGCAGTGAGCTGAGATCATGCCACTGCACTCCAGCCTCAGTGACAGAGCAAGACTCCGTTTCAAAAAAACAAAACAAAACAAACAACTTTCATGTTCGAGATTTAATTTAAAAATTTGTTGCCTGAATACAACAGATTTGTAAATGCCCTTCGCCTTTGGAATGCCCTCCACACTAAATGGCTGCAGCTTAAAATCTCAATGAAATAATCACAGCACTCTGAGAGGCCGAGGGGGGCAGATCACCTGAGGTCGGGAGTTTGAGACCACCCTGGCCAACATGGTGAAACCCCATCTCTACAAAAATATAAAACTTAGCCGGGCATGATGGCAGGTACCTGTAATCCCAACTACTCAGGAGGCTGAGGCACGAGAATCGCTTGAACCCGGGAAATGGAGGTTGCAGTGAGCCGAGATCATGCCATTGCACTCCAGCGGGGGCAACAGAGGAGACTCCATCTCAAAACCAACCAACCAACAAACAAAAAAACATCCCAGTGAAATAAACAGGTGCTGATTTTATGCCCAGCAATGAGTACCACAGGGGCTTAGAGCACCGAGTGACAAGGCAAAGACCAAGTCACTGGGCCCAGAACTTCCTTTCCATGAGTTTGAGATCAGCCTGGCCAACATGGTGAAACCCTGTCTCTACAAAAAATACAAAAATTAGCCAGGCATGGCGGCGGGCGCCTGTAAGCCCAGCTACTCGGGAGGCTGAGGCAGAAGCATAACTTGAACCCGGGAGGCAGAGTTTGCAGTGAGCCGAGATGGTGCCATTGCACTCCAGCCTGGGCAACAAGAGTGAAACTCCATCTCAAAAAGGGCATTCCTAACTTCTGAGGGAACACCTATCAATCATCAGAAAGCCATTAGGAGATTATTATTGGCTGTACAGAAACCTAAAGAGGTGGCAGTCTTACACTGCTGGGGTCATCAGAAGGGAAAAGAAAGAGAAATAGAAGGGAACCACCAAGCGGATATTGAAGCCAAAAGAGCCGCAAGGCAGGACCCTCCATTAGAAATGCTTATAGAAGGACCCCTAGTATGGGGTAATCCCCTCTGGGAAACCAAGCCCCAGTACTCAGCAGGAGAAATAGAATGGGGAACCTCACGAGGACATAGTTTCCTCCCCTCAGGATGGCTAGCCACCGAAGGAAAAATACATTTGCCTGCAGCTAACCAATGGAAATTACTTAAAACCCTTCACCAAACTTTTCACTTAGGCATTGATAACACCCATCAGATGGCCAAATTATTATTTACTGGACCAAGCTTTTTCAAAAATATCAAACAGATAGTCGGGGCCTGTGAAGTGTGCCAGAAACATAATCCCCTGCACTGCAGGCTATACATTTCAATCCCTGTATCTTTAACCTCCTTGTTAAGTTTGTCTCTTCCAGAATCGAAGCTGTAAAACTACAAATAGTTCTTCAAATGGAGCCCCAGATGCAGTCCATGACTAAGATCCACCGTGGACCCCTGGACCGGCCTGCTAGCCCATGCTCCGATGTTGATGACATCAAAGGCACCCCTCCTGAGGAAATCTCAACAGCACGACCCCTACTATGCCCCAATTCAGCAGGAAGCAGTTAGAGTGGTCATTGGCCAACCTCCCCAACAGCACTTGGGTTTTCCTGTTGAGAGGGGGGACTGAGAGACAGGACTAGCTGGATTTCCTAGGCTGACTGAGAATCCCTAAGCCTAGCTGGGAAGGTGACCGCATCCACCTTTAAACACGGGGCTTGCAACTTAGCTCACACCCGACCAATCAGGGAGTAAAGACAGCTCACTAAAATGCTAATTAGGCTAAAACAGGTGGTAAAGAAATAGCCAATCATCTATCACCTGAGAGCACGAGGGAGGGACAATGATCAGGATATAAACCCAGGCATTCAAGCCGGCAATGGCTACCCGCTTTGGGTCCCCTCTGTTTGTATGGGAGCTCTGTTTTCACTCTATTAAATCTTGCAACTGCAAACAAACAAACAAACAAAAAAAACCCTCCATCTCAAAAAAATAAAATTAAAAATAAATAAATTACATCTGTTTCTTCTACTTCATTACTTTAGTTATACAGTTGTTTTAATGAAGCACACTGCAGTGGGGGCGGTGTTTATTATAGCCTTTGTAACAAAATGTGAAAACCCAGAAGGACCTAGGGAGAACAAATGGTTCAAAATCATTTGACTTCTTGCCTTGCTTCCCCCACACCCTCTCCTGCCCTTCCTCCTTTCCTCTGGCTTTGTCTGAAGGATTCAGGGAAAGCACACGTGGATCTGGACACTGTCACTCACCATTCTCTCCACTTGCCTAGCTCAGTCCTGAAGCAGCCCTGGATGCACCCAGGGTCCTCGGGCAGCCTCTCCTGTTGACAGGCCTTCTCCTTCTGCGTTCCCTCTGCTGACACTGGCCGACCCACCTCCTTCAGGAATGATATGTGCAAGCACTTAGCCTTGTGCCTTACTGACAATGCCACTGTAAACCCCAGAACACTTTCCTCCTGTCTCTTGCTCTTGATACTTCTTTCACCATCTGCTGGTCTCCCTCTGCGAGGGTTCCAGCCAAGGAGAACTGGAGATGGGAGAGGCAAGGTGCCTCAACCTGCTGGGTCCTCAGCAGCCTGATGGAGGGGCCACCGCTTCTACAGGGTTCTCACCACACTTGCTGTTTAACCACCATGAGTGACAAAGGCAAATGCCACACAGCAATTCTAAGCCCATCAGGTGCATGAGACACCAAACACCGCTCACAGACACTGCGGAGGGCACAGACTGGCTGTGTAGCAGGCACTGCAGTGCAGAACTGCCCACACAGTGTATGAGGGGCCAGGGTTTTTGTTTGATTTGCATTTTATTGTGGTAAAAATACTTAACATGAGAGCTACCCTCTTACCACATTTTTAAGCATATAATACAGTACAGGTTTTGTTTTAAGGTTGGTAATTTCCATGGAATTCAGAGGCCAACCTCTATATTTTGGTGAAAACTAACAGTTCTTAATCTGAACTACTCAACACTAAAATTTTCCACAAATGGCAGCTTCTGATCACTTCAGATGTTCCAGTGATTGGTAGCAATTAAATGGAAAATTCCAATCTGAGCTGGCTCCAAGTATGCCACAAGTACAGGATCAGAAGCTATGACCACTGTCTGACCCTCCTCACAGCAGCAAAGCAGGAAACAGCAAACTCAGTTTGTACCAACGGGGCAATGGGGAATTTCCTGAGGTCAAATCCTCCTTGGATGTGTGAAATATTTAAGCTTAGACGCAAAGAAACTAGATTTAATAACTGTTGCCATTACTTGCCTTCTAGTACGGATTTGGATGTTTCAAAATAGTGGCCGAGCACAGGGGTTCACACCTGTAATCTTAGGGAGGCCAAGGTGGGAGGATTGCTTGAGGCCAGGAGTTCAAGACCAGCCTGGGCAACATAGTGAGACCCACCCCCCCCGGCTCTACAAAAAGCGAGCAAAGAAACAAACAACAAAACTGAAATTAGCTGGGCTTGGTGGTGTGCACCTGTAATCCTAGCTACTTGGGAGGCTGGGGTGGGAGGACTGTTTGAGCCCAGGAATTTGAGGTTGCAGTGAGTTATGATCCTGCCACTGTGCTCCGGCCTGGGCAAGAGAGCCAGACCCTGTCTCTAAAAAAATAAATAATTAAAAAAAAAAGAAAGGGGCTGGGTGCAGTGGCTCACACCTGTAATCCCAGCACTTTGGGAGGCTGGGGCGGGTGGATCACGAGGTCAGGAGTTCAAGACCAGCCTGGCCAAGATGGTGAAACCCCGTCTTTACTAAAAATACAAAAATTAGCCAGGCACGATGGCAGGCACCTGTAATCCCAGCTACTTGGGAGGCTGAGGCAGAGAACTGCTTGAACCTGGGAGGCGGAGGTTGCAGTGAGCTGAGATCGCACCACTACACTCCAGCCTGGGCGACAGAGGAAGACTCCATCTCAAAAAAAAAAAAAAAAAATTTTATATATATATATGTAATTTATATATGGAAATAGCTACCTAATGGCTTTGCCAACAACAAGCCCACCCAGAAAGTGACAGACATCACTGAACTGGCTCACATAAGTCTCCCATCTCATAGTCCATCCCAGGTGAAGGAGAAAATGAAGCTGGAGCATGAGAAATTTTAATAAATACATGTTTCCTTCCTGCAGTCAGAAACTGAGGTCACAGAAGTGACTATCGTCCCATCCTATCACTTTAAGGACAAAAAGATGAAAAGAGATCTAAAAGAAGCTGAAAGGCAAAGAAGATGAAAGCACCAGCGGAGGAGGAAGGAAAGGAATATTTATAATAAATTGACTTGAGCTTCTGTCTCCAAAAATACAAGGGATTTCAGAAGTCCCAAAGCCTGGCCTCTTACCTGAATAATTGGCACCAAAGGAAAGCACTAAACTGGAAGTTGAGATCCCAATTTTAAATCCAGTTCTTTTGTATTTCTTTCTTCAATTAAAAATACTGGTTCTAATGTGACCCATGAAATGTCAAATTCATTGGTGCTATAGGTGTAGGGTTTGATTTATGTTGCAAAAAACTATTAATCTAAAATGTGTTTGAAATGCAATTAATGAATGTTTCTCAACAAAAATTGCATTAGGTTTTGTGGACATATTTGTTCAATAATATTCTCAACTTTTTGTTGGAATATGAGACTTTTATTTCGGGACCAAAAGAAGTGAGGAATGCAAACTGCGACCCACTGTATCCTGCATCTTCTTAAATAATGAGAGGATAAGAAGTGCATGTTGATGCAACACTATGGCAACAAAGCCCTGTAATTCCAGCTCCAGGCTGCAGCTGAGCACGTGAGGACTTTTGGCACCCTTATCATAAGTAAGAGAACCAGAGTCGCCACTATTCTTAGAGAAGCAAAGCAACTGCACTAATTAAGTCACCATATTAAGTGTCCAAAGAAAATACTGACTCAAATGGAATAAAATACACACTAGTCAAAATATGCTTCAGCCATTATAAAGTCACAAATCTTGTACATAGAGGAGCACAGACGGTAAGGCTGAAATACACGTGTATGAGAAAATGCCATGTGTTCATTAAAAAAAAAATCACAGGTTTTAGAGTTAAACATCTAATTGGTATAACAGAAGATACAGAATTGCCATCATATCTTATCACATGCTTAGAATAGCCTTTACGGAACTATCAAAATAGAGGATAAGGCTGACCTTTGCCATGTATTTGATTAAAAAATGAGGGTAAGTTCGTTTTATCAAAATAAAAAGGATGAAGTTTAGGTTTTAATGTTGTTTCTCTAAGAACTAAAAATGGCCTAGTATCAGTCAAATGCAGCTGGAAGTTCACTGTCCTCTTTCTGGAGACAGTGTGCCTATCCTCCCCTAGAGACTGCAACAGGGAGGACCACACAGAAACGTCAAGCAGAACGTGTACCTGACATGCTCAGGGCAAATTTGTCTTTTTCTTTCTCACTTCAAAGTTTTTCTAACATTTACATTGTTCAAAATCCAAAACAGAAGAAGCTGGACAGAGGGAGGGAGAGGGAAGGAAGAGAGGTTGTGTTCAATCCTCACTTTCAAGGACAGTGAAAATCTGCTTTGGCTGCAGGCAGGACGTGTTTAATTGTATTCAACTTTTCTTATGGGGCATGTTGTCCCAGAGAAAACGCACTGAAACATGCTTCTCCACAAGCGCCCTTCATCTGTAGAGACTTGATACTCTGAGAATGCCTCTGGCGGCCTGTGCATCTCTCCACTATGACTGTCCAATCAAGTCACTGGAACAAAGAACAGGCTTCATGTTATACACTGCCCTGGAGGTTTCTGAAATCAGAATGCATTCTTTCTACTAAGAAAATAATTCTTATCATAATTGCCACAAGATAATTATGATCTGTAATTATTATTGTTGGTGACTGTCAATGATGCATAAAGAAGAATACAGCTTGATTTTCAAAGCCTAACCCTGAAGAAGCAAGACAATTAAAAGCTTGTTTTGACTACTTAAAATGAACAAACTTGACACAAAAGTCACAAAGGAAAAATTCTAGAGGGAAAATATCATCAATTGGCCTGACTCAGCATTTCTCAAAGACAAGTTACAAGCGCCAAATGCAGGGGAAAGATGTTTCAAAAACCAGAAGGTCAGGCCAAAATTCATGATTGCAGATGAATTCTGGGAAGGAGGTGTGGTCCCCCAGACCATTCAAGTCCAGAAAGGAAGAATGAGGTCTTGACTCCCATTGTCCTCAGGGAACATGATGCAGTACGTTCTGCAATCTCATTTAATACTAACTTAATACTACATAACATACAAAGGATCCAAAAGAGAACAATGTTAACATCTGCAAAATGAATAGGTAAAATTCCCCACCTCTGGTTCTATAGATTTCTGGCTCAGGTGGTTGAATTCCAAGGCAGGCAGCAAACAGGCTCCCACTTCTCTGAGTGCACATGTGCCACTCAGGCATCTGGGCCAGTATGATCTGACGCACTGAGACACCTCCATGCTCATAAGGACAATTGAGTAGTGAGCTTTCAGTACCAAAAAATGTAAGTGGCTTGCAAAAAAGATATTTAAACAGGTACAAACAACTTTGGTAACATTTAATCTATTTTATTTTAGGCCTTATAGAAACTCAATTTTGAAAATAAAAAATAAATGAAGGCCCCCATTTCAAAAAATGAACTTTGGCCAACAGAAAAAATATGTCCACATTACCTAACAAGTTATATTTTCAGAAGGAATCCTTTAATTCAGAAATGTGTATCTCACAAAAACATCTTCTCAACATATCATTTCAGAAAAAGCAGGAAAGATGACTTTTTTTTGCCTCATTGGCTAAAAATCATCTTCTGTCCATTCCATTATAATTACTATCTTCTACAGCAGCCTGATTCATGTCTGAATTGGTTAAGAAATCCTGAATGACCCAAACCCAACACTAAGAACACAGAAAGAAGCTCAGTGTGTCAAATATACAATTTCCTTCTTTTCTTCAAACACCTTTCTGCTCATACTATTAAGATCTTTAAGGCCAGGCGCGGTGGCTCACACCTGTAATCTCAGCACTTTGGGAGGCCGAGGCGGGCGGATCACGAGGTCAGGAGATCGAGACCATCCTGGCTAACACGGTGAAACCGTCTCTACTAAAAACACAAAAAATTAGCCAGGCGTGGTCGCGGGTGCCTGTAGTCCCAGCTACTCGGGAGGCTGAGGCAGGAGAATGGCGTGAACCTGGGAAGTGGAGCCTGCAGTGAGCCGAGATCGTATCACTGCACTCCAGCCTGGGCGACAGAGTAAGACTCTGTCTCAAAAAAAAAAAAAAATATATATATATATATATATACATATATATATATATCTTTAAAATTCCTGGAGTTATCGTCTAAGATCACTGAAACAAGAGAGCCAGTATCTCCATTTCATCCTGAGCATAAAGCATTTGTAAGTAAGTGTAGATTCTGTGACAAATAAACACACGATTATATTTCAAGGGATAAATTTATTATTTTCACTACTGGGAGGTAGGTAATCTCAGTATAAGCATTCTTTTTCTCCTTTCTTGAAATCTGTAAACAGCACCCTGTTGTATGTACAAAAGGCTGTCTCAGTGAAATACATTTTTTGATGTGGTTGGTTTTGCTCTTATTCCTGAATAAACTAAGTCTCTCACCTAATCCATCTTTCATTTCAAATATCAATTTGCTTAGCAAACCCTTTTTGTGCATTTTACGTAGGTGAATCTCAGTCCTAGCTCCCTCCCCACCCGGTCAACACACCTCGCATAAATGCAGACATGCCTTTAGCCAGGCATGGTGGTGTGCACCTGTAGTCCTAGCTACTCAGCAGGCTGAGGTGGGAGGATCACTTGAGCCAGGAGTTCAAGACGCAAGTGAGCTATGATCATGCCACTGCACTCTAGCCTGGGTGACAGAGTGAGACTCTGTCTCAAAAAAATAAATATAAATATAAATATAAATGTAGACATGTAAGACACAGGGCTGCTTCTGCCGAGCGCTCGCAGTTCACAGAGGTTATAGGTGAATTAATCCCAAGTGTAAGGTGTACTGTAAATGAAATGAGGTCTATTATACATAGCAAACTATACTGTATATATTCTCAATTATTTAACTTGGCATATTGGTAACTGTATTGTTAGCCTGCTATTAATACTCCAAACTCAACATATTACAGGGATCCCTGAAACTTAAGGACTAGGTTAGCAATATGCTAGCAACAACATTTTTGTAACATTCCTGGTGCCAAGTAATACAACAGAGCTTCTCACATCTTCAGAGCATTTTTTACCAGAGAATTTCATATCACTCAAGCAGTAACTCATTGTCTATTAGACTAACACAACATGATCATGAAACTGGATGGCAACAAAACTCAAATGGACTAACAAAAGATGTCTATGCAGGAAAAGCAAATTTTAGTTTCAGGATTATTAGTAATAAGAACCTCCAATTTATCCCCACTGGAAAATATGCAACATGAAAAGTAAAAGGAAATTGTTTTAGAAAAATTCCATATAACACAAGATTTTCACATAGTCTCCAGTGGTTAAAAAGAAAAAAGAAACAAGGAACATGTTTAATATCTTAAAAAACAGCACTTAAACCTGCAAAAATGTGAATTATTTGATAAATACTTAAAAAACATGTTAATCATGTTTAGATTTGAAAATGTGGCATCAATGTGAAGCAGTGCATTCAACCCTCTGTATCAGGAGACAGCGGTGCTGCCTGCCCAAGACTGCAGAGAGCAGAGACACAGCTGCATCTCTCAGCACTCTCCCCGGCCCCCAAGAAGAGATTCCAATCACAGCATATTCATTTAAAAAGTATTCTAATATAGTAATTAGACTCATCAAATACAAACTTTTTTTCCCCTTTAAACTATTCTCTAAATTTGGCCAAACTAAGTACTTGACATAAAAATCCTGGCAAAGAGCAGGGGTCCCTGCGGGACTGTGTGGCAAACCCAGACATTCTCTTGCCTTAGCAGATAAGTCAAAACAAGGACAATCTAAGAGGCCATTCCCTCATCCAATTAGCAATTGAAGGGTTAGAACTGAAATAGTCACTGTTAGAGCACAGGAAACAGACACTTACATACTCAAACACACCCCACCAGCCCCGCAACGCTCACAGCTGACAACGGCTGAATTTCATTACAAGCAAATGATTTAATGATAGCTTTGTTAAGATGGTGAAACCCCATCTCTACTAAAAATACAAAAAAATTAGCTGGGTGTGGTGGTGGGCGCCTGTAGTCCCAGCTACTCGGGAGGCTGAGGTCAGGAGTTGGAGACTAGCCTGGCTAACATAGTGAAACTCCACCTCCACTAAAAATACAAAAATTAGCTGAGTGTGGTGGCACACGCTTATACTCCCAGCTACTTGGAAAGCTGAGGCGGGAGGATCACTTGAACCTGGGAGGCAGAGGATGCAGTGAGCCGAGATTGTACCATTGCACTCCAGTCTGGGAGAGAGAGACGGAGGCTCCGTCTCAAAAAAAAAAAAAAAAAAAAAAAAAAAAAAAAAAAAATCAAGTAGAATGCTCAAACAAGGATATTTCCCTTCAATGTAAGACAAAAAGCAGCAGCCACAATTGAAAACTTTACTCCATAATGAAATCAGCATGAATTCTGAAACTAAGACATTGGGAAATTGCACTGGTTTGCTGAGGCAAGGCCCATGTCTACCCCAAGGAGTTAGCAGTCTCCATGACAACCTGACTCCATTTTTAGTCTCCCAAACCTTTTTCTGCTTGAGAACCATGAGCTTGAGTTACTGCTGACAAATATTTGATTTTAACAATGAATTTAAGGTTTAATGATTTTTTACCTTTCCTCTGAAAGACAGTTGAAAAGGACACAAATGATTCACAACAGAGGTTTATGTTTGAGGTGATCACCACTAATACACACTTTGAAAAGTACCATCACCATATATATATTTGCTTTAAAAAAATTATGACAAGCTTCAGGTAAAAATAATTTTTAAAGGGTCCATTTTTCATTTACGTACAATCAATACATCTTATTTACATATATGACTGAATCTTTATTCTATTTTCTTCATATAAGATATTTTAACTGGTAGGTAACTGCTCTATTCTGTTTTTATAGAAAGACTAAACACCTTCTTATTTACAGGCAGTTTTGATGATGCTAGTTTGTCTCCAAATTACGTACTGAATATAGTTAAAATCTTAATGAATAACATAAAAATTAAGATCCGGTATTAACAGACTATTTTATGGGTCACACTGGATATTCAAGGAGTCAGCTGCCTAGTGTGTGACAATTACAGCTGCAACAAAACAGAAATCAAGTGTGGTTCTGAAGACCTTGAAAAAGAAGTCTGACTTCTAAGACATTAACCACTGCTTAATACTGCTACTGATGGCAAATTCTTACACTGGGTTCATTTCTTCCCTTGTAATAACACTGATTTTTCTAGTGATATTTAACTTTAAAAAGGTATTTTACTTCTTTAACCCTCAGAGAACTAGTATATTTTGGCAACTAACCAAAAAAATAATCAGACACATGTATCTTTGCCCATAGTTTCCAAAGGGTTAAAGTGCAGGAATTTTCTATACTGCTATATAAGGCACCTTATTCCACTTTTTTCTTAAAGGAAACTTTTTCTTTGGTTTCTTGTAACTTTTCAGTGAGTCTATCTTTTGTTTCTTCCATTTTCTCTGTGATAAGCTCCTTTGTCTCTTCCATCCTGTCCTGCAGATACTCCTTGACGGGTGGCGGCGTGGACATGTAGCCATGACTGCGCAGATACTTCACAGTGACAGATGTTCCTCCCAAAGTCACGGTATACCGAGCAGGTGTTGCAATCTTAAGCAAAAAGCAAACAGAGGCAAATCAAAACCTGGTTATTACTGTCATCTTAAGCAAAAACAAGTTAAAATTAAAATTCTTGGTAATAACCCATCAGAATAAATTGCCTCATTGTTTCACAAAGCTAATGTAGTAATATCCTATAGGGTTTTCCCTCCTAACAAGAGATATTTCTTCTGTAAACTCATTTTATGAATGTTTGTCCTCTACACAATCCTGACCCAGATAACAGAATCATAGCACTGATGTCCCTAATCGCATGCTAGTAAACTTGGGGGACAGGTCAACCTGGAAATCAGAAAGAGGACTCAGTACCAGTAAAAATAACAGAGGAACACATGTTTCTATTCTTTAAAAGCCCTGCCATCCTGCCAGATGCTTTCTATCTGGAGCTAAACTAGAACTGAATGTCTTCAAATGGTGAGAGGCAGAGCATGAAACCACTCTCTGTTGGATTTAGGTTAGCTTCACTTCCAAATCCCTTTCCTTTGACTGTTCTAAACCTATGCTACCTTCTCATCACAATCTACCCTGAGTCTCAAATCCTAGCCACTAATTTACAGGAGGCCAAAAGTAGTAAAATGGCACACCTGCTGCAGACATGCACAGGTTTAACGTTAATTGGAACTTTTAGGACCAATACCAAATAGCAGATGGATGACTGGTCAAAGAGAACCATAAAAGTAAAAAGGCTGCATCATATTCTAAGTCAAAAATCAGGTTGGGCGCAGTGGCTCATGCCTGTAATCCCAGCACTTTGGGAGGCTTAGGTGGGTGGGTCACCTGAGTTCAGGAGTTCAAGACCAGCCTGGCCAACATGGTGAAACCCAGTCTCTAATAAAAGTACAAAAATTAGCTGGGCGTGGTGGCAGGCGCCTGTAATCCCAGGTATTTGAGAAGCTGAGGCAGGAGAATCGCTTGAACCCAGTGGCAGAGGTTGCAGCGAACCGAGATCGTACCATTGCGCTCCAGCCTGGGCGACAAGAGTGAAGCTACCTCTCAAAACAAAACAAAACAAAACAAAAAACATAGGTGTTGGCAGGTACAATGGCTCACGCCTATAATCCCAGCACTTTGGGAGGCTCAGGCGGGAGGGCTGCTTGAGCTCAGAAGTTCAAGACTAGTCTGGGCAACATAATGAGACCCTGCCATCTATTAAAACAAAAAGAAAAAGAAAGAAGAAAAAGAAAAGAAAAATACTTAGCCGGGAGTAAGTGGCATGTGCCTGTAGTCCCAGCTACTTGGGAGGCTGATGCAGGAGGACTGCTCGAGTCTAGGAGTTCGAGGCTGCAGGGAGCTGTGATTGCACGACTGCACTCCAGCCTGGGAAACAGCAAGATCCTGTCTCAAACGAAACAAAACAAAATGCATAGGTGTGTTGTATAACAAAACCCTGAAAGAGCTGTCTGCTCTATCTCTAATTTCTCTCCTAAACTCACGTTAAGCAAGCTTTCACCCATACCTCTTCACCAAAACTGCTTTCAAAGTCACAGTGACCTCTACAAAACTAAATCCAGTTGTCAATTTGGAACCAGCCCCTGAACCACTGGAACCATCCCACACAGCTTTCACCTTCCCTTCACTTGGCTCCAGGCCCTCAACTTGCTGGGCTTCCTTCTAGTTCATGGCGGCTTCTCATTTTTGCCAATTCCTCCCCTTTCACCCACCTCTGAACATGGTGTGACAACATTCGATCCCTGGACCTCTTATTTTCTCTACCTATCTCACTCTCTGGTCTTTAGTGCCAACTGTACATGGATGATTCTTAACTTTAATCTCCAGACTGAACTTTTCCCCTGAATTCCAGTATATACAACCACCTCCATTTGCATATCTAATAAGATCTCAAACTTAATGCAGGTGAGTCACTTAATAGGGATACGGTCTGAGAAATGTGTCATTAGGTGATTTTATTGTTGTGTGAAACTTCACAGAGTGTACTTACACAAACCTAGATGGTGTAGCCCTCTGCACACTCAGGCCACAAGGTATAGCCTATTGCTCCTAGGCTACAAACCTGTACAGCACACTACTGTGCTGAATACAGTAGGCAATTTTAAGACCACAGTAAGTATTTGTATACCTAAACTATCTAAACGTAGAAAAGGTACAGTAAAAATATGACATTCATAAAAACATGGGACCTATGGGACCATCACTGTGGCAGTCCATGGTTAACCGAAATGCTGTTGAGTGGCACATGACTGCATGTTCAAAACTGACCTTCGGATCTTCGACTGTCCTACTTCAAACCTGCTTCTCTCAAAGTCTTACTCATCTCAGAAAATGGCAATTCTATTCTTCCAGTTGTCCGGGCCAAAAACTTACAAGAAAGCTTCAACCCCTCTTGCTTTTCCATAATTTATATCCAAACCATCAGAAAACCCCAGCAACCACGTCTTTAAAACGTATCGAGAATCCAACTACTTCCTGCTACCACCTGGGTTCTGGCCACTATTGCCTCTCAACTAAAATACTGTAATCACCTCACCTCACACCAGGTCCCTTGGCTTCTCCCCTGATCCCGCCATGGTCTGTTAATAGAGCAGCCAAAGTGATTTTGATGGAACAGAGGCAAGATGCTTAAAATTGGCCAGTGGCTTTCCATGTCCTCAGGGTAAAAAGCAAAGTCCTTTTAAGGGCCAACAAGGCTGTCCTGATCTGATGACACGCTATTCTCTGCCCTGTTCACTGATTCCAGTCACACTAGCTTCCCTGCATCCCTCAAATACTCCCAGGATCCTGCAGCCTCAGAACTTTGTCTTTCGGATTTTCTCTGTTTGGAATGCTCCTCCCTCTTGGAGGAGCAACTCTCTCACCTTCTCAGCAAGGTGTGCCATCTCCCATTGAAAAACAAATCCATACCCCCATCCCTGGTTTCCTTTCTTAGCAGTTACCATCATCTACGTACACATACTTTGTGTGTGCATGCATTTCTAACTTCATCTTGTCTCCCCAACCCACTACCACTCACTACACTATCAGCCCTATGAGGCAGGTATTTTGCACTGTCTTCTTTGATTCGTTTATTCCCAGTACCTAGAATGGTACCTGGCACACAGCAGAGGATGACTAAAACTCTGGGTGTATTTCAAAGAGATTATGAGGCAGTCAGTGAATACATCCCGTAGCCAACTGCCACCAGACCATACATGCCATACTTCATTTGGGGACTTTGTCTTGTTGAAGCAATAAATCTGTGTCTGTTGCTCTATTTGAGAAACTGGGGATTACAGATAATACAAAGGAGAATCCCCTCCATATCTCCTACTTCACAGAGGAATAGTGAGGGGGAAGAAACACCACTGGCACTCATCTCCCTACCATGACGCCTACAGCTTCATTTTCAATCCCAACTCCACAAACACGTGCTGAGCATTTTATTCACCTACAGAACATAATACCAGGTGCAGTGAAAAAAAACAAGAAAGAAGACATGATTCTGAGTTCCTGGGAGCTCCTAATCAAATAAAACAAACACTTAACACCTAGCACACACTGTGCTATCAACTGTCATGCTATGGGAGTGGGATAAGGAGCAATTAAATTAGGGAAGGTTTACATCAGCATGATAGTTTGACTTACTCGGGTTAAAATTATACCCACCATAATTAGAAACTTGATAATTTTTAAATTTAATACACTTTAATGTAGAAAAACTCAAAAATTAAATGTTAGCCCTCTCATCAAAATTATAATAAAAGAGGAAATCTACCAAGATTTCAGAGGATGCTAATGAGGATGACAGAATGAAACAATGCTACTTTTGAGTAATGCTGTAAAACTGTAATTCTTAGATATTCTTGTACAACAGAAGTAAAATAAAACATCTAGTTTCTGTGTTTTCAACTTCCTTAGGTAGAAGTTTCACAGACCCTCATAAATATTTGTCAGTTTAGAAAATGAGATTAATATGGCTAAACTCCACACTTTACAGTGAGTCTTCCCTTCCAAAATAAAGACCCATAGGCATAGAAGCTATCAAGATGATGCTGTCAGGCCGGCTGCAGTGGCTCTCATCTGTAATCCCAGCACTTTGAGAGGCCGAGGGCGGGCAGATCACCTGAGGTCAGAAGTTTGAGACCAGCCTGACCAACATGGAGAAACCCCGTTTCTACTAAAAAAATACAAAATTAGCCAGGCATGGTGGCACATGCCTGTAATCCCAGCTACTTGGGAGGCTAAAGCAGGAGAATTGCTTGAACCCGGGAGGCAGAGGTTGCGGTGAGCCGAGATCGCGCCATTGTACTCCAGCCTGGGCAACAAGAGTGAAACACTGTCTCAAAAAAGTTGTCTGAATCCGGAGAATAGTTATAAAGATTATCAACTTTTAAAATGAAACATATGTTAGGTTAAAATCTAACAGAAAAGGGTTTATCATATAAGACAATTTGGATTAAACCTATTTTACTTGCTAAGAAAAGATGAATTATTAAAAACAGTAAAATAGGGGGACCTCCTCTTTTGGCTTTGGAGGCCCCCCCCTTCTGTCTCTGTACAGGGGAGCTTCTTCCTTCTCCCTTCCTTCTTGCCCCTTCTTGCCTATTAAACTCTCTGCTCCTTAAAACCACACACAAAACAAAACAAAAAACAGTAAAATAAATGCTAAATTTTGCTAACAAGTCAGGTGGCATGCAGATCACTGAATAAGAAAAAACAAATATAATTATACTTAAAATAATTATATCTCCATTTATCAATGGGAGCAATGTCAAACAGATGACTACTACCATGGAAAATCACATAAGTCTAACAATTATCTGACCACAGGAAGTTATGAATGATCTACCAATTTTTAAGGCATTTCTTCCTAAAACCACATTTTTACTTCCACTTTATTTTGTTATCTTGTACTCCCAGCTACTCGGGAGGCTGAGGTAGGAGAATCACTTTAACCTGGGAGGCGGAGGTTGCAGTGAGCCGAGATGGCATCACTGCACTCCAGCCTGGCAAACAAGAGCGAAACTCCATCTCCAAAAAAAAAAAAAAAAAAAAAAAAAAAAAAAAAAAAAAAAAATTATCTTACATTATTCACCAGGCATATCAGAGATGAAATACAGCGTTTCAAGTTACGAAATACAATTGGAAGCTAACATGGAGTCTCATGGGAAAGTGAGCAGGTCACCACCAGTGAGTTCTGAGGAGCAATGGGTTTGTTACAGTACCCACCTTAAACAAGGCATATGCTGTGAGGGCATTTCCACTCTGGGAGTTTTTCAGGATGCTTACCACACTGTCAGGTAACCCAATGAGTTCTAGAAAAGGAACGACATTCACTCCTCTACAAAAAAAAAAAAGTAATTTTCATATGTACAAACTTTTAATGATATTTTCAAAAATTATATGAAAATACCAAAACCACACTATAATTTTATTAAATTTTGCTTAAAAGCTGATTCTACATTATCAAGCACTTTACCTTCACTCTAAGAGAACATCTTACTTGATGTGCAATATGCAACATGCACACAAACATCACATCACATGGTATCTTACCGCCTACAACTTCTATTTGCTTCATGTGGGCATCCTAGTATGTTTAGAAAAATAGAGGCAGTTATTAGAATAAAATTAACAGCTTTAAGTAAACTATGAGAAAAGGATCAGAATCATTTGCCTGGTCTTAGTTTCCTCAACCAAATACCACTTCCTTAGAATGCTCCAACTCACATTTTAAGACCTAAAATTTTTACCTTTAAAATTACATGGTTTGTTTGTTTGTTCTGTTCTGTTTTGAGACAGAATCTTGCTCTGTTGCCAGGCTGGAGTGCAGTGGCGCAATCTTGGCTCACTGCAACCTCTGACTCCCTGGTTCAAGCGATTCTCCTGCCTCAGCCTCCTGAGTAGCTGGGATTACAGACACGCAACCACCACGCCTAGCTAATCTTTGTATTTTTAGTAGACATGGGGTTTCATCATGTAGGCCAGGATGGTCTCCATCTCCTGACCTCATGATCTGCCCGCCGCAGCCTTCCAAAGTGCTGGAATTACAGGCATGAGCCACAGTGCCCAGCCAATTACATGTAATTTTATGTGTAAAATTGCACTGTAAAAGCAAGAGATATTTTAACATCACTTTAGTCTGTTATTATGCAAAGAATAAACGACACTATGGGTTTGATGAAAACTTCAATTACTCTAAAAGGATGCTTCTATTCTATTAAAAGACTTAAGGCAGGTGAAGGAGCAATTAACATATACCGCGACAAATTTCTGGAGACAGGAGAGAAGGCAGAGAAAGTCTCCAACTTGAGCTGCGACTTCTTCGTTTCCAGCTTCCTGATTATTAACATTCCTGAGCCCCGACTTTTATTTCCAGTTTCCTGATTATTAACATTCCTGAGCCCTGGCTTATTTCCAGTTACATTCCTGAGCCCCGACTTCTTTATTTCCAGTTTCCTGATTATTAAGTCTTGAGCCATGACTTATTTCCAGTTTCCTTATTAACATTCCTGAGCCCCTGACCTATTTCCAGTTTCCTGATTATTAACATTCCTGAGCCCCGACTTCTTTATTTCCAGTTTCCTGATTATTAACATTCCTGAACCCCGACTTCTTTATTTCCAGTTTCCTGATTATTAACATTCCTGAGCTCCGACTTCTTTATTTCCAGTTTCCTGATTATTAACATTCCTGAGCTCCGACTTCTTCATTTCCAGTTTCCTGATTATTAACATTCCTGAGCCCAGGCTTCTTTATTTCCAGTTTCCTGATTATTAACATTCCTGAGCCCCGACTTCTTTATTTCCAGTTTCCTGATTATTAACATTCCTGAGCCCAGGCTTCTTTATTTCCAGTTTCCTGATTATTAACATTCCTGAGCCCCGACTTCTTTATTTCCAGTTTCCTGATTATTAACATTCCTGAACCCCGACTTCTTTATTTCCAGTTTCCTGATTATTAACATTCCTGAGCCCTGGCTTCTTTATTTCCAGTTTCCTGATTATTAACATTCCTGAGCCCCGACTTCATTTCCAGTTTCCTGATTATTAACATTCCTGAGCCGTGACTTCTTTATTCCCAGTTTCCTGATTACTAACATTCCTGAGCCCCGGCTTATTTCCAGTTTCCTGATTATTAACATTCCTGAGCCCAGGCTTCTTTATTTCCAGTTTCCTGATTATTAACATTCCTGAGCCCTGGCTTCTTTATTTCCAGTTTCCTGATTATTAACATTCCTGAGCCCTGGCTTCTTTATTTCCAGTTTCCTGATTATTAACATTCCTGAGCCGTGACCTCTCTATTTCCAGTTTCCTGATTATTAACATTCCTGAGCCCAGGCTTCCTTATTTCCAGTTTCCTGATTATTAACATTCCTGAGCCCCGGCTTCTTTATTTCCAGTTTCCTGATTATTAACATTCCTGAGCCCCTGACCTCTTTATTTCCAGTTTCCTGATTATTAACATTCCTGAGCCCTGGCTTCTTTATTTCCAGTTTCCTGATTATTAACATTCCTGAGCCCTGGCTTCTTTATTTCGTTTCCTGATTATTAACATTTTGCCATGATGGCTCTTGCTCTCTTTGGACACTGTGACCCTTCGCCCCTAAATCAGAACGAAGACATTCACCTACATAAGCATCACATTTATAACATACACAATAGTCTACAGTTAATATATAATCTAGATTACAGTTTCCTAAATTGTCCCAGTATGTCCTTTATGGCTATTTTTCCTGTCTCTCTAGTCTGCTTTTCTCTAGAAGTGCTTCTCAGCATTCTATGGTGGAGGAGGGCAGCATGCAGGCTGGCTACTTGGAAGGACATCTCTCAACTACTTTCGCACAGGAAAACGACAGAATGGACACTGTCCACCTCAGCACATCACAACAAGGGACACATAAAGCCAGTCTGTCCATCCTTAGTGCAGCAGGACGAGCTGCAGACAAAACCCCTCAGACACTGAGTTAAAGAAGGAAGGGCTCTATTTGGCTGGGAGCATCGGCAAGACTCACGTCTCAAAAAACCGAGCTCCCTGAGTGAGCAATTCCTGTCCTTTTTTTTTTTTTTTTTCTTTTTCAGACAGAGTCTCCCTCTGTCGCCCAGGCTGGAGTGCAGTGGCGCAATCTCAGCTTACTGCAAGTTCCACCTCCCCGGTTCATGCCATTCTCCTTCCTCAGCCTCCCGAGTAGCTGGGACTACAGGTGCCCGCCACCACGCCCGGCTAATTTTTTGTGTTTTTAGTAGAGACAGGGTTTCACCATGTTAGCCAGGATGGTCTCGATCTCCTGACCTTGTGATCCGCCCACCTCGGCCTCCCAAAGTGCTGGGATTACAGGCGTGAGCCATCACGCCCGGCCCCTGTCCCTCTTAAGGGCTTACAACTCTAAGGGGGTCCGCGTGAGAGGGTCGTGATCGACTGAGTAAGCAGGGGGTACGTGACTGGGGGCTGCATGCACCAGTAATCAGAACAGAACAGAACACAACACAACAGAACAGAACAGGGATTTTCACAGTGCTTTTCCATACAATGTCTGTAATCTACAGATAACAGATTAGGTTCGATCTTTAACTACCAGGCCCAGGGTGTGGTGCTGGGCTGTCTGCTTGCGGATTTCATTTCTGCCTTTTAGTTTTTACTTCTTCTTTCTTTGGAGGCAGAAATTGGGCATAAGACAATACGAGGGGTGGTCTCCTCCCTTATTAGTATTACTGAGTTTGCCTCTTGGTGAAGGCAGGGTCGGTAGACCTCCACTGTAAAAGCAGCTTTCCCTATGTCATTAAGAAAGAGCGTTGCCTAGATCTATTATGATAACGGTAGCGGTAAACTCTTAATTTATTTTTAATATTAATTAGGGAAAAGATGTCCCACTCTGTGACTTCACCATAATACTAAGCAGTCAGGGAGCACCCTCGGTAGATATGGCTGATCATCCTCAAGAAAGGACTATTAAAATTACTTATCATCAGAAGTCAGAGGAAACCAGAACAACTTAAGGGAAGTTTAAAGAGATGAATTAAAAAATAAACTATGAGTCCAATCTCATTTCTTCTATCTTCTATCTTCAGTTTCAATTCTTTTTCAAATCTCTTTCTAGATAACAACTAAATCTCATTAAGATACGGTTTAGGCCAGGCGTGGTGTCAAGATTTGTCTCTATAAAAAATTAAAAAATAAAAGATCATACAAACAATGGACTGAGACTCCAAGCACAAGCTGTATTGTCACTGGCCTGCATCCTTTGTCAGATAAAGAAGCAAGCATCTAGTTCCAATTTTTTTTTTTTTTTTTAGATGGAGTTTCGCTCCAGGCTGGAGTGCAATGGTGAGATCTCGGCTCATGGCAACCTCTGCCTCCTGGGTTCAAGCGATTCTCCTGCCTCAGCCTCCCAAGTAGCTGGGATTACAGGCTCTGTAATTCTGTAGTGTAATGCACCACCATGCCTGGCTAATTTTTGTATTTTTAGTAGAGATGGGGTTTCTCCATGTTGGTTAGGCTGGTCTCGAACTCCTGACCTCAGACGATCAGCCTGCCTCAGCCTCCCAAAGTGCTGGGATTACAGGCGTGAGCCACTGTACCCGGCCCCACTTATTTCTAAACTGTTGATGACTTTTCTTAAAAATAACTTTCATTTCCTCTGGAATTACTGAACGTGAAGTATTAATGAGGGTCTGATTCAAACAGAAACATCTACTGTTTGTCACTTTCTACTCTGAAGTGCCCACAGCCAGCCAGGAATCTGTGCTTCTCAAACTGCCAGCTTTACAACTGTTTCCACAGATGAAGAAACACACAAGGACAAAAGCACATTCACCGTCTGGATAAAGTGCAGTAGAAATCAATCAGGGTTTTGCCTCACGGTGGATCTGTAACTTTAGGAACTTGAGGTCTCAAACACAAGGCATCTAAATGCAGGGACCACATCATCATTGCTGAGCCACACTTGATCAAACTAAAGCACTTCTGGACATAAGACACCAGATCTCTGCAAGGCTTTGCCAGATAGGAGCGGCAACAAAGCTCAGTTTAAAATAAAATCTATTAGCATGCACAATTTAGAACTCCCTGAAATAAAGTATTTCAAAAACCTGAGAACTTCATCACTCTGTCATTCTAAATATAGAATGACATTTTGCTCTACGGTGCCTAGAAAGGCAGTAATGCGAGCTGTCAGAGTAACCAAGACAAACACTGGTCAGTAATGAGGCGTGATGTCAAATGCCCATCTTTCCAGCTACAAACTATTTTTCTCCCCTTCTTTTAATAGTAAGTAGGCAACAAGCAAATAACACAGAACTTTTCCCAGTTAAACAAACGAACAACACTAAAATATAACTAGCCTCTTGTCAGGTGAATTGACAATCTGTATTTAGTATAATCAACTTCAATTTTTAAATACAATCATCCTACAGTGAAAATATTCGAATTCCTTTTTCTTTCATTCATGAGTTTGATTTTTTTAAGCATTACTTGTGATTAAGATCTTCATTTAGAATAAATTGACTTTCAAATTTTGAAGGATCCAATAAAAACCCCAAGGAGGACTGTTCTGGAAAGCAACCCATCCTGCCCATTATAAATTCTCTACGTGATGCTATGACAGAATTGACCCAGTGGTCGTGGCGGGGCAGTAGCGGTGGTCTAGCAACCCGATTCCTATGCTAACAAATAGCCCCGAAGCAAGGTGTAATGGGGAAGGGTATTATTTTAAAGTAGACAGTTGTATCACCATGTTTACATATAAGCATTCTGCAAAAAAAGAGGGAGGAAAATAAAACTAAGAAAGTTGCATTTTACAGGGGATGACAGAGCATCACCCACAACTGCTTTAGATGCCCACAGCACTGAAGAAATCTTAAGCATTATTAAGATCACTAGATTATTCTGGGTCTACTTTTTCAGTTACAGAACTTTTACCAGAGAATAAGGAAAAGTTAAAGGAACAAAAATATTATTCTTAATAGCCTAAAGGAGAATCTCATATTCAATTAATTAAAAGCTTGAATTTCTCCCTCTAAGGCCAGCCAGGAGGCCGAATGCCTTGCCTTATCATACATGGGCAACCTGACGAGGGCAAAAGAAACACATATGTATTTTTCATGTCATCTTTCACAGACTGAATCACAAAAATCCTCCATGACTCAAAAAAGAAAATTTAATATGTAGAAATCCATTCATTACATAGCAGGACTGAATGCCTACAATAACTTTTGATCAAAATGGTAACTTTATTTTCTGTCAAAAAACCAAGGGCAGTTTTGAAGACTTCTATAAATATTAAACATGTCCAAAAATGTCATTAATAAACCAAGAAACAATTCCATAAAACATACACCTAAAGAATCTTCTGCAAGGAAAGATACAATTCTTAAAGAAAAGGATATGCAATGAAGAAGGATATAATTAAATAAGAGGAACATAATGTAAAGATACAAAGTGAAACAGAACAGCATCAATTACACAAGGTGAAAAAAAATCCTTTTAGAAATTTTGTCAAGAAACCTATGTGGTCCTGTGTTCCCAAAAATAGGTAGTTTCTATTCCATCATCCTGGAAGAGCTACTTATAGCTTAGTCTGCAATAGGCTGCTTCTAAAGAGTGAGCTTTACGTACAACACTAACCATATTTTGTTAATGTCTTGATATCAAGCCATTAAATATAATCAAGCACTGAAAACCACTCAACTCTGGAAAGTATAAAATAATTCTCAACCAATTAGGAGAGTTTACTGAAGTGTCTAAGTCCTTCATGCACACTGAGGAATGGGCACTCGGCCGACTAGTGGCAGAAATGGGAAATCACTGGTCCTCCTGCGCCTAAAGCAGTGTGAAGCAAATAACTTACCTTAAGGGGAAGGCACAGTACTAACAAGAGAGATGCACTTTAAATTGTATGTTTCAAAACACTGGGAGGCTAGACCTACTAGATTCATTTCTGATCAGAACAAAAGACCTTTCCTTGACACTTACTGGACTTGGGTAATATCAATGCAAACAAATTAGCTGGACTTTGGCAAAATCTTGCAAATTTCCCACCAAAACCATACATATGGCAAAATAGACATCTTTTCACATTTATGAACATTCTAAGAAATATATAATTATGGAGTCATGGTGCTGCCAAATTTCTGAAATTTGATTATTTTATGTCTGTGCTTTCCTGAATGCCAGGATGAGATCTGCATATAGGAGAGTGTATGCTTTGAGATCAGATGCACCTAATTGGGTTTTTAGTCCAGGCACCACTTCTTAGCAACTGAGTTATTTTGGGAAAAGCTGAACTATTTTTACTTCTCCTTGCCTAATCTGTTTTCTCATTCATAAAATGGGTGTAACTGTGTAACTTGCTTTATATGGTTGCTGGGAGGATTAAATAAGATGAAACAGTTAAAAACTGCACCAGATGCTTGCTCCAAACAGTAAGCAAATGTTAGCTATTATTATTAAAATGTGAAAAGAGCTATGAAAAACAGTTATCCTCTATTGATGAAAAACATTAAAGCATTTAAAAATCTAAAGCTATCATTAGTACAATTAAAAAGATTAATATTCTGGTAAGACAGGGAAAGACATTCAACTAAGCAAAAACTTACTTCAAGGCTGCATAATAAAATGTTCCAAACCAAACACCAGAAGTTATCAGATGCACTGGAATCAGAACTTTTCCATACTGTCTAAATGTCTTCTTGAATCGTTGATAAAGACTAATAGATTTGTCTTGCAAAGGATCAGGCTCTTCCTTTTTTTCCGGAGTTCCCTGAGCTGTGGCACTGGATGAAAAAACCCTCCTGAATGAAACATGTTGCTTCCCTTGCTTATGGCGAAGGACTCCTGGTTGGGGTGGATGAGCATCCAATGGCCTCCTTTCCTTTGCAACACACTGGGCAGCAGATAAATGCAACCATTGTTTTTGAGGGCCTTGTACCAAAACCACTTTGGATTCAGCACTGTATAAAAGTAAAGGTCCCTTTACATTTTGACAGTGTCCAAAGAGACCAGCATTATGTGGTTCCAAGCATGTCCTGCGTGCCAGTCGAGATACAGTCCGTGGTACATTCCATTGCATTTTGAAGAGTGTTGATAGGTTTCAGCTTCTACAAAGACAATTTTTCAAAAAAATTAGGTAATACTTAGGTTTCCATTTTAAATCAATTCATTTGAAAATCAATCATTAACCATTAGGAAGTAAAAAGACAGACACTGCTACATAATCCACAAAAACTGATGTTAGGGTATAGAGTTTAAGCACAGTGTAATTTTAAAATCTCATTAAGGCCAGGTGTGGTTACTCATACCTGTAACCCCAGCACTTTGGGAGGCCAAGGCGGGTGGATCACCTGAGATTAGGAGTTCCGAGACCAGCCTGGCCAACATGGCAAAACCCCATCTCCACTAAAAATACAAAAATTAGCCAGGTGTGGTGGTGGGCACCTGTAATTCCAGCTACTCAGGAGGCTGAGGCAGAAGAATCACTTAAACCCGGGAAGCGGAGGGTACAGTGATCTGAGATCGCGCCACTGCCCTCCAACCCGGATGACAGAGCAAGACTCCAGCTCAGAAAAATAAAATAAAATAAGCCAGGTGAGGTGGCTCATGCCTGTAATCCCAGCATTTTGGGAGTCTGAGGCAGGCGGATCGCTTGAGGTCAGGAGTTCGAGACCAGCCTGGCCAACGTGGCAAAACCCTGTCTCTACTAAAAATACAAAAATTAGCTGGGTACGGTGGTGTGTACCTGTAATTCCAGCTACTCGGGAGGCTGAGGCATGAGAATTGCTTGAACCCAGGAGGTGGAGATTGCAGTGAGTTGAGATCATGCCACTGTACTCCAGCCTGGGGGACAGAGCAAGACTCCGTTTCAAAAATAAAATAAAATAAAATAATAAAAATCTCATAAAACACACCATTTAAATATGATATGGTAAACTAGTCCAGCTGACACCATGGGGAATAATGTTTTGAGGCCTCTTGTTCTATAGAAGCAGTGTAGTACAGTGGGGGAAAAAATAAGATCTGGGTTCTGATGCTTTGGGGATATAATTCCACATAATTCCCTTTCAGAAACCAAGCCCAGGTCCACTACTAAAATGAAGATGACTTTACAGGATTGTCACCAGGAATTACACAAAATTTCTGATGTAAAGACACTTTTGTAAACTAATGAGCATCATAAATGTTATTTATGATTACAAATGTTAAAATCTGATGAATTGTTGATATTAGTTTTATTTACACTATAATGCCTTCGGACTAAGTTATCAAGTTATAAATCACTTATGTTATTGAATGGCGAGAAGAATTGCCTGGTATTTATTTTCTTCCCCACCCCCATATCAATGGTGGAGAGAAAAAAAAGTGTACAGTGATGTCTCACTATTTGATCTGGCATCAGCATAGAACAAAGATTTACAAGATGGCGAGACACAGTGGCTTCGGCTTGTGGTTCCAGCTACTCGGGAGGCTGAGATGGGAGGACACTTGAGCCCAGGTATTTGAGGCTGTAATGCATTTGTGAACAGCTACTCCACTCCAGCCTGGACAATACAGCAAGACTGCAAGCCTTTTTTTTTTTTTTTTTAAGAATTATAGAGACTTCCAGATAATTACTTAGCCTCTCTAGACAAAGGTTTTCCCAGTGGTAAATGTAATTATAGTAGCCATTACCATATAGTCAATCAGTCCCCTTCCTTCAACATCAGGTGGTACCACACATGCCTTCCCACTCCCAACGCCAGCTCTACCTTACTACTAACATGTTGAGAACAGACACTTTAACTATATCCTAAATAACAGACAGTGAGATCTGAATTAGCACCCCTATAAATGAGCACTGCAATAAATACAGATACTCCATCTTACACGAATATTCTTTATCTGGTGTACAAAGTTGACTGGCAAAACAAAAACTGTCATCATATAAAAACATTCATTAGTAATTATCCACCTACAAAAATTAATCCCCTGACTCATCCCTCCCAAATGAATAATTAACATCAGCTCCTAACAGACTCTCACAGATAATCCAACAACAGTACAAATGAGTTCATAAGGGAAACTGCAAATCTTGCAAAATAAATAGGCTCCCAAGAAGTCTTTTAAAAAGTGATACTGGGCTGGGAGCGGTGGCTCACACCTGTAATCTCAGTACTTTGGGATGCCGAGGCAGGCACATCACCTGGTGAGGAGTTCGAGACCAGTCTGGCCAACATGGTGAAACCCCATCTCTCCCAAAAATACAAAGAAAAAATTAGCCGGGCATGGTGGTGCACGCCTGTAATCCCAGCTATTTGGGAGGCTGAGGCAGGAGAATCATTTGAACCCCAGAGGCGGAGGCTGCAGTGACCCGAGGTCGCGCCACTGCACTCCAGCCTGGGCAACAGAGTGAGACTCGTCTCAAAAAAAGAAAAAAAAAGTGATACTGGAGATTAACTTCAGACAAAGCAGACTGCAAACATTCTTTGATTATAAGAGTTAAAGAGGGGCACTGTATAATAACAAGAATGAAAAGAAGACATAACAATCCTAAACACGTATATACCTAACAAGAGAGGATCAAAATAAATGAGGTGAAAACTGACAGAACAGAAAGGAGGAAAGAAATCCACTCTTAGAGACGTCAATACTCCGGTCAACAACCTTGATAAACCCAGCAGGCAGAATGTCTGTAAGGATAGAGTTAAACTAAACAACAATGTTAATCAATTTGATCTAACTGACATTTATAGAATACTCCATTCAACAACAGCAGAATACACATTCCACTCAAGTTCATATGGAACATTCAACAAGCAGACCCCATGCTGGGCCATTAAATATACTGTAACAAATTCTAAAAAATGAAAATCATGCAAAGTTATGTTCTCAAACTACAAGAGATACTAGAAACCATTAACATAAAGATAGCCGGGAACTCCCCCCACCCCCAATTATGTGGAATTTAAACAACATACTTCTAAAAAAAAAAAATCTTCAAACTTCTAAAAAGAAATTTAAAAATATTTTGAAGTAATTGAAAACAAAAATACAACTTAACAAAATCTGTGGGATGCAGCAAAGCAGTGCTTTGAGGACTAAACTTTGACCTTTTTCCTCTTGTCCAAATTCCTATCTAAGGGGTCTGGGGAGTCACACCCTGCAAACCATGAAATTCCATCAGAGGGGTTTTATTTAACCCTATATAAATGGCTACTTTCCAACTTGACTCTGGCATAACATCACATGACAGATAGAGAAGGAAATCAAAATATTTTACCCCAAAACATGTTTCTCTGCCATATTTTGAAATGACCCTGCAAAGCCATTTTTTTTTTTTTTTTTTTTGGTGGAGAAAAACTGTATTTGTAAAGACTCTATTAACATAATCAGATCCCTCCTTCCAGGTCCTCTCAATCCTGAAGCGGTTAACTGAGAGTCTAGCACCTTTTAAAGGTCCGAATAGGAAACATTTGCCATCTATTGTCTCTAAGGGCGGTCACCTTTGAGACTTCATCTATGTATTAAGAACCTTGGTATCCACAACCCCTTATCTTAATTCAGACACTCTTTTCTATTGATTCCAGGTCTTTAGATAATAACTCTTCCAACCAATTGCCAATCAGAAAATCTTTTAATCCAGTTATGACCCATATGTCCCCACTTTGAATTGTCCTGCTTTTCTAGGTGGAACCAATGTCTGTGTATACCCTACATATACTGACTGATATCTTATGCCTCCCTAAAACGTTTAAAGCCAAGCTGTAACCCAACCACCTTAGGCACTTGTTCTCAGAACTTCTTGAGACTGCCTCAGACCCTGGTCACTCATTTGGTTCAAAATAAACCTCCTTAAACATTTCACAGAGTTTGACTCTTTTATCAACAGTTTACAAGAGGAATGCACATATTAGAAAAGAAGTAAGATCTAAACTCAATAAGCTAAGTTACCTCCTTAAAAAACTAGAAAAGAGGAGCAAGCAGAAAGAATCAATAAAAATCAGAGCAGAAAGCAACGAACATGAGGAAAAGAAAACAAAAAATATCAACAAAACCAAAACCTAGTTCTTTGGGGAAAAAATGAATAAAATTCATAAATCTCTAGCCAAGATAAACTAAGAGAGAAAACAAATGACCAATATTAGAAATAAAAGAGGAGTCATAACAACTGATCCCACGGATATTAAAAAAGCAATAAAGGAATACTATGAATAACTTTAACTCTATGCCTGTGAGAAAAGATCTTATCTGAGGAATGCAAGTCTTTTTAACTATCAGGCCCAAAGAGACATTAAAATGAGACTGAAATCACGCCCCACCTCCCCTCACCAACCCACCTCCTCTGAGCTGTGTATTCACCTCTTGAAACTGCTTGTTATTGCCATAAGTAACTATGAATTAACCTAATAATGCTATAATTCACAATCTATAGCTTAACGTATAGCCAATAACTCAATGCTACGTCTGTAAACCAGTGAGAATTCCTGACAAACAACTCTTTATTAGTTCATTCCCTGTCCCCCACAATTTTGCCTTTAAAAATCCACTTACTTATACCTGCTGCTAGTAAGTGTGTATATTCAGGGCAACTTGACTCTATGCTCCTGGGTTGCAATCCTTAGGCTTTGCCCAAATAAACTCTTTACTTACAATAATTTTGCTTCAGCTTGTTTCAGGTTGACACCCACAAATTATCAAACTTAGATGAAATGGACCAAGTCCTCAAAAAGACAAACTGCCAAAACCCACACAAGGAGAAATAAAAGACTTTACTAACCCTATATTCATTATTCATTAAAGAAATGGAATCAAAAATTAATATCCTTTCCAAAAACAAACAAACAAAAAAAGATCCCAGGCTGAGATTGATTAGCGAATTCTACCAAACATTTAAGGAAAAAATAATACAATTCAGAAAACAGAGGCAGAGAAGACTTACTAACTCATTCCATGAGGCCAAAAGTGGCCCTAATACCAAAACCAGCTACATATAATCCAAGAAAGGAAAACTACAGACTAATACTTCTTATCAACATAGAAAGTAAAAATCCTCAACAAAATATTAGCAAGTCAAATCCAACAATGTCTAAAAACTATCATACACCCAGACCCAGTGGGATTTAATCCAGATATGCAAAGGTATATCTAAGAATCAACTTAAAGGTATATTTAAGAATCAACTGGGAATAAAAATGAAATTGTAATCTCCCAACTGACTGAATGGACCTCTCTTGGCCAAGGGGACCCTGGTGAAACCTTGGAAGCTGAGTTCAGGTCACACGCCTGTTACCAGTAGTTAGACAGGTATGGCGGGGCAGGAGAGGGCTCTTTCCCACCCACTAGAGATGTCAGGTGATGGTTCAGCAATTATCACACTACCTTTCTAAAAGTGATAAATTGGCAGCAGGGGCCAGAGAGAGGCCATTTCCTGATGGCCCACACCTGTTACACTAAAGTGTTAATTGAATGAAGGCACCAGGAAGAAGCAAAAAGGGCTTCCAACAAAATCTCAGGTATTGGACGAGTGAGCCGGGCACATGCATTAAGAGACAAAATGGCAGAGTATGACCTTCCAGGGGCACTCCACAAGAAAAGGGAAGAAAGCCTCAGATGGACGTGCATACAACTTCCTAAACACACTGCTCGTGCTCACTTCCCAAGTGTAAGGAGGGCACTGTACATGCAGGTAGCCCACCCTAAGGAGAATCATGGGAAAAGTGTGCAAAACACTGGAAGTGGGTCAGCCTATAAAGTCCTAGGATCATGGTTAAACACTGCACTTACCCTTCACATGCCCGCTTGGGTCTTTCCCAAGCATACTTTCTTTCTTGTTCTACAGCTTTTTTGAAAAATCTTCCACTACTTCTCTGAAACTTGCCTCAGTCTCTTTTTCTTCCTTACGCCCATCAGTCAAATTCTTTCTTCTGAGGAGGCAAGAAATGAGATTGCTGCAGACTCGCATGAATTGGCCACTGGTAACTTTTGGATACCTTCCACCAGTAACACACCCTTCAATATACCCCATCTCATTAACCTCCATTAGGCTTTCTTCCCTAGGAGATAAACAGAAACCAGCTCTCCAAAAGACTCCACACTGATAATGTCGATTACTAGCTTATCTTCCCATGTACAGAACAAAGACAAGATGAGATTAATTATTCTGATACAATGATAGGGACAGGAGGCAGAGAAATTCTAGGCAGACAGGGACAGGTCCCTGGCAAAACCCCACCTTTGAGCAGGAAGCCTGAAACCCACAGCCCAAAGTGAGAACTTCCAAACGTGTGTGTCCGCTCTCTCCCAATTGGTTCTTTCTGAATGTCTTTTTACCAATCGAATGTTGTCTTTTCCAAAACTACCTACAGCTCGGCCCCATCCTGTGCCTACAAAGACTCAGACTCAGCTGACAGAGAGGAGAAGTGGCTGGACGTCAGGAAAAAACAGCTGGACATCAAGACAGGCACCTTGACTTCAGAGACGATGGCTGCATGAGGCAGAGAGGCAACTTAATTTCAGGCTGCCCTTCTCAGCCCCTTTCCAGCTCCTCTCCCTGCTGAAAGCAGCTTTCATCACTCAATAAAATTCTCCATATTCATCATCCTTCAATCGTCTGCATGACCTCATTCCTCTTGGGCACTGGACAAGAATGCAGGAGGTGCCAAGTGTGGGTGCCCAAAAAGGTTGTCACTCTGGCTCTTTGCCCTCACTGGCGGAGAGCAGTCACCCCACGTGACGAGCCAAAGGGTCCACTGAGCGGATAACGCTGCTGTCTGTAGATGGCGGAGCTAAGGCAGCACTGTATCATGGCCTCTAGGGCCTTGGGGTTGCAGGAACCCCCACCTAGATGCTACCACAAGGCCTGCACGGAGTTCGCTCCAGCTGGTGCTAAAGCAGCCGGTTCCTGCACTCACTTGCCTGCGTGCTTTCTCCTGTGATGGGTGGAGCACAGCAGACCTGAGTGAGCAGAGTTTGCTCCTGCTGGCACCAAAGTGGTTGGCCAGTTCCCACGCTCATTTGCTCACATGCTCCCTCCCGTGAGGGGTTGAGCGGGGCAGGCCGAGTAAACAGGGCACCCCTGTCGCGAGTCCTGTGAAGGGGTTCAAGAAAATATCCTGCATCACTTCCTTCATCCCTCCCTGAGGCATCTGCTTCCTTTGTTCTCTTTTCCTTCAGAGGTTCACCTTATCTTGTGTAAAACGTACATCTACTGGGCACTAACTAAAACCTCACAAATATGCAAGTATTCCTGTCACTAAACCTCCTGAGAACCAAAAAATCAGCCACAGATGTGTCTGTAACTTGTGTTTTTTCTGGGCACGCCTTCGAGATGGCCCAATAAGCCTCCACTGACTGTGACACCTACCTCAGTCACTCATTTTGGTTATCACAATCAATGTAACCCACCATATCAACAGGCTAAAGAAATCATATGATCATATGAATTGGTGGGGCAGCAAAAGCCTGACAAAATCTAACACCTATTCCCAACACTTATTCATGATTAAAAACAAATTTCTCAGCAAACTTGGAGGGGAACTTCTTCAACCTGATAAAGAACATGTACAACAAACCTATTGCTAAACTCATCCATACTTAATGGTGGGAGGCTGGACGCTCACCCCCGTGGCTGGGAACAAGGCAAAGATGACAGACAACGTCTACTGCCACCGTGATTCAACATCATACTGCAAGTCCCAGCTAGTGCAACAAGGCAAGAAAAAAAATTTAAAAAGTATACCGATTGGAAAGGAAGATGTAAAACTTTTTATTGCATATGGTATGATTGTCTTTGTAGAATATCCAAAAGAATCTATTAAAAGACTCCTAGAAGTAATTAATTGGCTGTGGTTCCAAGACGGCCGAATAGGAACAGCTCCAGTCTGCAGCTCCCAGCATGAGTGACGCAGAAGATGGGTGATTTCTGCATTTCCAACTGAGGTACCGGGTTCATCTCACTGGGGCTTGTCAGACAGTGGGTGCAGCCCATGGAGCAGGGCAGGGCATCACCTCACCTGGGAAGTGCAAGGGGTCAGGGAATTCCCTTTCCTAGCAAAGGGAAGCCGTGACAGACGGTATGTGGAAAATCGGGACTCTCCCACCCTAATACTGCGCTTTTCCAAAGGCCTTAGCAAACAGCACACCAGATTATATCCCGTGCCTGGCTCAGAGGGTTGCACCCCCACGGAGCCTCGCTCACTGCTAGCACAGCAGTCTGAGATCAAACTGCAAGGTGGCAGTGAGGCTGGGGGAGGGGCATCCACCATTGCTGAGGCTTGAGTAGGAAAAGAAAGCAGCAGGGAAGCTCGAACTGGGTGGAGCCCATCGCAGCTCAAGAAGGCCTGCCTGCCTCTGTAGACACCACCTCTGCGGTCAAGGCATAGCCGAACAAAAGGCAGCAGAAACTTCTGCAGACTGAAACGTCCCCATCTGACAGCTTTGAAGAGAGTAGTGGTTCTCCCAGCACGGAGTTTGAGATCTGAGAACAGACAGTCTGCCTTCTCAAGTGGGTCCCTGACCCCCGAGTAGCCTAACTGGGAGACACCTCCCAGTAGGGGCCGACTGACACCTCATACAGACGGCTGCCCCTCTGAGACAAAGCTTCCAGAGGCAGGATCAGGCAGCAACATCTGCCATTCTGCAATATTTGCCGTTCTGCAGCCTCTGCTGGTGATACCCAGGCAAATAGGGTCTGGAGTGGACCTCCAGCAAACTCCAACAGACCTGCAGCTGAGGGTTCTGACTGTTAGAAGGAAAACTAACAAACAGAAAGGACATCCACACCAAAACCCCATCTGTACATCACCATCATCAAGACCAAAGGTAGATAAAACAACAAAGAAGGGGAGAAACCAGAGCAGAAAAGCTGAAAATACTCATCAGAGCACCTCTTCTCCTCCAAGGGAACACAGCTCCTCACCAGCAACAGGACAAAGCTGGATGGAGAATGACTTTGACAAGTTGAGAAGAAGGCTTCAGATGATTGGTAATAACAAACTTCTCCAAGCTAAAGGAGGATGTTCGAACCCATCGCAAAGAAGCTAAAAACCTTCAAAAAAGATTAGACAAATGGCTAACTAGAATAAACAGTGAAGAGAAGTCCTTAAATGACCCGATGGAGCTGAAAACCATAGCACGAGAACTACGTGACGTGTGCAAAAGCTTCAGTAACCAATTTGATCAAGTGGAAGAAAGAGTATCAGTGATTGAAGATCAAATGAATGAAATGAAGCAAGAAGAGAAGTTTAGAGTTAGAGAAAAAAGAATAAAAAGAAATGAAGAAATCCTCCAAGAAATATGGAACTATGTGAAAAGACCATATCTACGTCTGATTGGTGTACCTGAAAGTGATGGGGAGAATGAAACCAAGTGGGAAAACATTCTTCAGGATATTATCGAGGAGAACTTCCCCAGCCTAGCAAGGCAGGCCAACATTCAAATTCAGGAAATACAGAGAACGCCACAAAGATACTCCACAAGAAGAGCAACTCTGAGGCACATAATTGTCAGATTCGCCAAAGTTGAAATGAAGGAAAAAATGTTAAGGGCAGCCAGAGAGAAAGATTGGGTTACCCACAAAGGGAAGCCCATCAGACTAACAGCTGATCTCTCAGTAGACACTCTACAAGCCAGAAGAGAGTGGGGGTCAATATTCAACATTCTTAAAAGAATTTTCAACCCAGAATTTCATATCCAGCCAAACTAAGCTTCATAAGTGAAGGAGAAATAAAATACTTTACAGACAAGCAAATGCTGAGAGATTTTGTCACCACCAGGCTTGCCTTACAAGAGCTCCTGAAGGAGGCACTAAACATGGAAAGGAACAACTGGTACCAGCTACTGCAAAAACATGCCAAATTGTAAAGACCATCAATGCTATGAGGAAACAGCATCAACTAATGAGCAAAATAACCAGCTAACATCATAATGACAGGATCAAATTCACACATAACAATATTAACCTTAAATGTAAATGGGCTAAATGTTCCAATTAAAAGACACAGACTGGCGAATTGGATAAAGAGTCAAGACCCATCAGTGTGCTGTATTCAGGAGACCCATCTCACATGCAGAGACACACACAGACTCAAAATAAAGGGATGGAGGAAGATATACTAAGCAAATGGAAAACAAAAAAAAAGGCAGGGGTTGCAATCCTAGTCTCTGATTGACTTTAAACCAACAAAGATCAAAAGAGACAAAGAAGGCCATTACATAATGGTAAAGGGATCAATTCAACAAGAAGAGCTAACTCTCCTAAATATATATGCACCCAATACAGGAGCACCCAGATTCATAAAGCAAGTCCTTAGAGACCTACAAAGAGACTTAGACTCCTACACAATAATAATGGGAGATTTTAACACCCCACTGTCAACATTAGACAGATCAATGAGACAGAAAGTTAACAAGGATATCCAGGACTTGAACTCAGCTCTGCACCCACCCAATGGACCTAATAGACTTCTACAGAACTCTCCACCCCAAATCAACAGAATATACATTCTTCTCAGCACCACATCACACTTATTCCAAAACTGACGACATAGTTGGAAGTAAAGCACTCCTCAGCAAATGTAAAAGAACAGAAATTATAACAAACTGTCTCTCAGACCACAGTGCAATCAAACTAGAACTCAGGATTAAGAAACTCACTCAAAACTGCTCAACTACATGGACAACTTGCTCCTGAATGACTACTGGATACATAACCAAATGAAGGCAGAAATAAAGAGGTTCTTTGAAACCAATGAGAACAAAGACACAACATACCAGAATCTCTGGGACACATTTAAATCAGTGTGTAGAGGGAAATTTATACACTAAATGCCCACAAGAGAAAGCAGGAAAGATCTAAAATTGACACCCTAACATCACAATTAAAAGAACTAGAGAAGCAAGAGCAAACACATTCAAAAGCTAGCAGAAGGCAAGAAATAACTAAGATCAGAGCAGAACTGAAGGAGATAGAGACACAAAAAACCCTTCAAAAAAATCAATGAATCCAGGAGCTGATTTTTTGGAAAGATCAACAAAATTGATAGACTGCTAGCAAGACTAATAAAGAAGAAAAGAGAGAAGAATCGAATAGACGCAATAAAAAATGATAAAGGGGATATCACCACCGATCCCACAGAAATACAAACTACCATCGGAGAATACCATAAACACCTCTACACAAATAAACTAGAAAATCTAGAAGAAATGGATAAATTCCTCGACACATACACCCTCCCAAGACTAAACCAGGAAGACACTGAATCCCTGAATAGACCAATAACAGGCTCTGAAATTGAGGCAATAATAGCCCACCAACCAAAAAAAGTCCAGGACCAGACGGATTCACAGCCAAATTCTACCAGAGGTACAAAGAGGAGCTGATACGATTCCTTCTGAAACTATTCCAATCAACAGAAAAAGAGGGAATCCTCCCTAATTCATTTTATGAGGCCAACATCATCCTGATACCAAAGCCTGGCACAGATACAACCAAAAAAGAGAATTTTAGACCAATATCCCTGATGAACATCGATGGAAAAGTCCTCAATAAAATACTGGCAAACCAAATCCAGCAGCACATCAAAAAGTCATCCACCACGATCAAGTTGGCTTCATACCTGGGATGCAAGGCTGGTTCAACATATGCAAATCAATAAACATAAACCATCATATAAACAGAACCAAAGACAAAAACCACATGATTATCTCAATAGATGCAGAAAAGGCCTTTGACAAAATTCAACAGCCCTTCATGCTAAAAACTCTCAATGAACTAGGTATTGATGGGCTGTATCTCAAAATAATAAGAGCTATTTATGACAATATCATACTGAATGAGCAAAAACTGGAAGCATTCCCTTTGAAAACTGGCGCAAGACAGGGATGCCCTCTGTCACCACTCCTATTCAGCATAGTGTTGGAAGTTCTGGCCAGGGCAGTCAGGCAAGAGAAATAAATAAAGGGTATTCAATTAGGAAAAGAGGAAGTCAAATTGTCCCTGTTTGCAGATGACATGATTGTAGATTTAGAAAACCCCATCGTCTCAGCCCAAAATCTCCTTAAACCTGATAAGCAACTTCAGCAGGATACAAAATCAATGTGCAAAAATCACAAGGATTCCTATACACCAATAACAGACAAACAGAATGCCAAATCATGAGTGAACTTCCATTCACAATTGCTTCAAAGAGAATAAAATACCTAGGAATCCAACTTACAAGGGATGTGAAGGACCTCTTCAAGGAGAACTACAAACCACTGCTTAACGAAATAAAAGAGGACACAAACAAATGGAGGAACATTCCATGCTTATGGATAGGAAGAATCATTGTTGTGAAAATGGCCATACTGCCCAAGGTAATTTATAGATTCAATGCCATCAAGCTACCAATGACTTTCTTCACAGAATTGGAAAAAACTACTTTAAAGTTCATATGGAACCAAAAAAGAGTCCGCATTGCCAAGACAATCCTAAGCCAAAAGAACAAAGCTAGAGGCATCATGCTACCTGACTTCAAACTATACTACAAGGCTACAGTAACCAAAACAGCATGGTACTGGTACCAAAACAGAGATACTGACCAATGGAACAGAATAGAGCCCTTGGAAATAATACCACACATCTACAACCACCTGATCCTTGACAAACCTGACAAAAACTAGAAATGGGGAAAGGATTCCCTATTTAATAAATGGTGCTGGGAAAACTGGCTAGCCATATGTAGAAAGCTGAAACTGGATCCCTTCCTTACACCTTATATGAAAATTAATTCAAGATGGATTAAAGACTTAAATGTTAGACCTAAAACCATAAAAACCCTAGAAGAAAACCTAGGCAATGCCATTCAGGACATAGGCATGGGCAAGGACTTCATCACTAAAACACCAAAAGCAATGGCAACAAAAGCCAAAATTGATAAATGGGATCTAATTAAACTAAAGAGCTTCTGCACAGCAAAAGAAACTACCATCAGAGTGAACAGGCAACCTACAGAATGGGAGAAAACTTTTACAATCTACCCATCTGACAAAGGGCTAATATCCAGATTCCACAAAGAACTTAAACAAATTTACAAGAAAAAATCATCCCCATCAAAAAGTGGGAAAGGATATGAAAAGACACTTCTAAAAAGAAGACATTTATGCAGCCAACAGACACATGAAAAAATGCTCATCATCACTGGCCATCAGAGAAATGCAAATCAAAACCACAATGAGATACCATCTCACACCAGTTAGAATGGCGATCATTAAAAAGTCAGGAAACAACAGATGCTGGAGAGGATGTGGAGAAATAGGAACACTTTGACACTGTTGGTGGGACTGTAAACTAGTTCAACCATTGTGGAAGACAGTGTGGCGATTCCTCAAGGATCTAGGACTATAAATACCATTTGACCCAGCCATCCCATTACTGGGCATATACCCAAAGGATTATAAATCATGCTGCTATGAAGACACATGCACATGTATGTTTATTGCGGCGCTATTCACAATAGCAAAGACTTGGGACCAACCCAAATGTCCATCAACGATAAACTGGATTAAGAAAATGTGGCACATATACACCATGGAATACTATGCAGCCATAAAAAAGGATGAGTTAATGTCCTTTGTAGGGACATGGATGAAGCTGGAAACCATCATTCTGAGTAAACTATTGCAAGGACAGAAAACCAAACACCGCATGTTCTCACTCATAGGTGGGAACTGAACAATGAGAACACTTGGACACAGGGTAGGGAACATCACACACCAGGGCCTGCGGTGGGTGGGGGGAGGGGGAAGGATAGCATTAGGAGATATACCTAATGTAAATGACGAGTTAATGGGTGCAGCACACCAACATGGCACATGTATACATATGTAACAAACCAGCACGTTGTGCACATGTACCCTAGAACTTAAAGTATATATATATAAAAAGACTCCTGGAACTAATACGCAAGTACAGTGATTTTATAAGATCAAATATATAAAAGTTAACTGTCTTTATAGATACTAGCAATGATACATAAGAATTTGAAGTTAAAAAATACCATTTATATAATAATATACTCTCCCAAAATAGGTAGTATAAACAACATATGTATGAGACCTATATAAGGAAAACCTCAAAACTCTGAAAGAAATCAAAGGTCTAAATAAATGGAGAGATAGTCTACATTCACAGATAGACTCATTATTGTTAAGATAGCAGTTTTTGTCAGTATGATCTACAGATTCAACAATAATATCCGAATCAAAATCCTAGCAAACTGTTTCTTGTATCAACAACCTGATTCTGAAGTTTATATGGAAAGCCAAAATACCCAGAATAGCCAACAAAATACTGGAGAAGAACAAGGATTGACATTTATTAGCAGACTCACATTATTAGAATTCACCAAAAAGCAGGATCTATGAATGAAAAAATTGGTAAGTCGGACTTCACTAAAAAAACATCTACAACTCTGCAACACATACTGCTAGGAAAATGAAAAGACAAGTCACTAAGCAGAAAATATTGTAAAACATTTATATGATAAAGGACTTGTATCCAATACAGTCATGTATCACAGAGCTTCAGTTTCAGCCAGTGATGGACAGCATGAAAGACGGTGCCATAAGATAAAAGAGCGGAAAAATTCCTATTGCTTAATGACATCATATTCACGCGTTTGTGGTGATGATGGTGGAGGTAGAAGACAGTGATACTGATGATCCTGCCCCTGGGTAGGCCCAGGCTAATGTGTGTTTGTGCCTTCATTTTTAACAAAAAGTTTAAAAAATAAAATAAAAATGAAAATATTAATAGGCAAAAGCTTATAAGCATAAAAATAAAGGTAAGCTAAAGTCAATTTATTATTAAATAAATTTTTGAAAATAAACTCAGTGTAGTCTAAGTGTATGGTATTTATAAAGTCCACAGTAGTATACAGTTATGTCCTAGGCCTTCACATTCACTCACTGACTCACCCAGAGCAACTTCCAGTACTGCAAGCTCCAATTCATGGTAAGTACCCTGGTATAGGTGTATCATTTTTTATACTGCATTTTTACTGTAACTTTTCCCCATTTAGGTATGTTTAGACACAAAAATATTTACATGTTACAATTGCTTACAGTATTCAGTACAGTAATGCGCTGTACAGGTTTGTTGCCTAGGAACAATAGGCTGTACCATCTAGGTTTGGGTAAGTATACCCTATGATGTTCTCACAATGACAAAATTGCCTAACTATGCATTTCTCAGACCACATCTCTGTTAAGCAACGTGTGACTGTATACAAAGAACTCTTAAAACTCAACAATAAGAAAACAACCCATTTACAAAATGGGAAAAAGATCTGAACAGAGCCCTCATTAAGATCTACAGATGGCAAAAAACACAGAAAAAGATGTTCAATGCCGCATCATTAGAAAATTGCAAATTAAAAACACTAAGACACTACTACAGACTTATTACAATGCCTAAAATCCAAAAACATTAACACCACCAAATGCTGGTGAGGATGTGAAGCAACAGGAACTCTCACTTATTGTTGGTGGGAATGCAAAATGGTGCAGCCACTTTGGAAGAGAGTTTAACAGGTTCTTAAAAAGATAACTATACTCTTACCATACAATCCAACAATTGGCCAGGCATGCTGGCACACACCTGTAATCCCAGCTACTGGAGAGGCTGAGGCACAAGAATCACTTGAACCTGGGAGGTGGATGTTGCAGCCTGGGAGACAGAGTGAGACTCTGTCTCAAAAAAAAAACAAAAAAAATTCCAACAGTTAAGTTCTATTCACCCACCTGAATTGAAAACTTATGCCCCCAAAAAACTGTACATAGATGTTTAAAGCAGCTTTATTCATAATTGCCAAAACTTAGAAGCAAGCAAGATGTCCTTCAATAAGTGAATGGATAAACAAATTGTGGCACCTTCATACAAACAGAACATTATTCAGTAATGTGCTATTAAGCCATGAAAACACATAGAGGAACCTTAAATGCATATTGCCAAGTCAAAGAAGCCAGCTTAAAAAGGTTATTCTGGGAAAACACACTTTCTATACTCTCACACAACACCAAAACAGTTTTTGGTCAGGTACAGTGGCTCACATCTGTAATTCCAGCTTAAGAATTAAGAACTGGCCGGGCATGGTGGCTCATGCCTGTAATCCCAGCACTTTGGGAGGCCGAGGCAGGTGGATCACCTGAGGTCAGGAGTTCGAGACCAGCCTGCCCAACATGGTGAAACCCTGTCCTTACTAAAAATACAAAAATTAGCTGGGCATGGTGGCGGGTGCTGCAATCCCAGCTACTCAGGAGGCTGAGGCGGAAGAATTGCTTGAACCCAGGGGGCGGAGGTTGCACTGAGCCGAGATCACACCACTGCACTCCAGCCTGGGTGACAGAGTGAGACTCCATCTCAAAAAAAAAAAAAAAAAGAATTAAGAATTAATTCAGATTAAGAATATCTAAATATCCTAGAATCCTGAGAATATCCGAGGATCCTAAGATCAAGATCCTAAAATCAAGAATTAATTCAGAGTAAGAATATCCAAATATCCTAAGATTCATTCCTTTCCACCTCTTTTTATTTATTGCAGAGACAGGTTAGTCCAAACAGCTTTTGTAAGCCCCCCCGCCATTTTGCAGACCTTGGTCAGAGTGAACCATTCCGCAGGGGTTCAGGCCATGAGAAACACCCTGCCTAGCCACCTGACCAAAAGGCACAGGAACATTTTTATCATACCATGTCAGGTAAAGGCCCAACTGAAGGAACATCCGTATCATATCTTGCTGGGCAAAGGGCCTAAGGAACATCCTTGGCCAAACCGCCAGACCACAGAAACATCTTATCGATATCCTCCGGGGCAGCAAGGCATACTGCCTAGACCCCTCCTCCCGATACCTATAAGTACTCCAGCCTGTAAGCAGCAGTGAGCACTGGCATTAAACTGGTCCCCAACCTCTCAGGTTTATGCTGGACATAAATGCCTGCAGTTGCTGTAGAGCCGCCCTCTTTCTCTGTGTGTGTGTCTTTAACTCTCGTCTTCCCTTCAAATCCTAACAACAGGGACTCGCTATGTTGCCCAGGCTGGTCTCAAACTCCTGACCTCACGCAATCCCACTTCAGCCTCCCAAAGTGCTGGGATTACAGGCGTGAGCCACCGCCTGGCCTCAATCTCTTTCTTAATCATACTTTGGCTGCTGTTTTAAATCAAATTCAGTTTGCTGCTTAGAGAAAGTAAAAAGGTGTGAAAGTCTGTTGACAGTACTTTCTGGGTTCTTACTTTCCTACTCCCTAATGCACTGATGGCTCCAATTTAATTTCTACTATATAATCCATCTCCTTCAGCCTATTCTGCTTTGGGGGCTTTCTAATACCACATTTGAACCACATAAACAAGCTGAATTAAGGATGAAGCCACTGCCAAATTCTTAATTTTCAGAAAAGACTAAATTATGCCCCCCCTAGTGAATTCCTATGGAAGTTCATTAATAATTCATTAATTTCCAGAGCAGTCTTAAATGTCAAGTGTACCACTTAAAAAAAAAATCAATGATTTTTCCAAAATCACTAGATAAATCTACTCATTTATACAAAATATTTATATCTTTGTATCTTTTCAGAGGATCTAAGCCATGGTTATTATCTGTAATGGTGACATAAACCCAGAATCCACAGTTCCCTTGCATCCTTTCCTTTTCACTTCTGACAGGTTGCAGGAAGAATGGAGGCTTTGCCATCAGAAAGACCTGAGTGCTAACATTTTCTTAGCCTTCTCCTTATCAGTAAAATTAAGTTATCCTTTTATCGCGTGGTATTTATGAGATAAATGAGCTGGTTAAGTGTCTAGCACTTACTATGCTTTACCAATAATTATTAGTTCTAGCTCCCTTCTTCATCTTCTCATCTATGACCTGGTCAAACCAAGCTCATATTCTTCCTTCATCTAAACTTTTGCCATTATTTAATTTGGGTGACCATGCAAAATCCTACACTATGGGTAAAAAAACTCTTTTTCTCTCTCTACTCTCACACTCAATGTAGAATACTTCTACAACTAAATGTGAAGGAGTTTTCTCCACACATCAAGCAATACTCTAGAGGACACCAACTGGGTACCCTATAATTCAATATAATTCTAACACTGTCTTATTTGAGTTAAGAGTCAGAATCCACAGATCAAGGGCTCAGTCCCACAAGACTACTCCTACTCCCCACTTCAGATGCAAATCACAAGTAGTAAGTTGTTACCCATACTTCTCAACAGGCTATACATTCAAGTTCCCACCTTGGGTTCAATTAATTTGATAACCCTTCCATTGGAGAAACTAATAAGATTTACAAGCCAGATTTTAGGCAGAATTATAGTTAGGCCCTGACCAGGATGCATGCACTGGTGCACTCTGGCCCACTTCCCTGTAGCTGCTGAGAGTCACATAGCATGCTGAACCACCTACTCCCTGCTGTTCCTATAGACAGAATCTCTGACACCGGACCTTTTAACCTAAGAATTGGTTAAGGTGTTTTCCAGATCCTGAATTCCAGCAAAACAGCTGACACCAAACTGTCTGAAGACCCCCACCAAGGAACTAACTCAGCAAAGGAATGTAGTTTCTTCATCTCCCTGTCACCAGACTTTACCTCTCACTTCTCGATTAATCAGCAATCCCCACACTTTAGCCCATCACTTGTCCAGAATCCTTAAAATCTTCATCTCCAAACCTCTCGGGAAGGCAGATTTGAAGTTCTTAAAGCAAACTAAATATGGCCTAAGAAGGACTCCATACTTCTATATTTGAGTCCTTGTGGACGAACTGTAACCTAGCTTAAGAGGCAGACAAGACTGAAAACCAAACTTAGGAGTATGCACCTGTACAATAGCTGAGTCTTGACCAATTCCAGTGGCCAGCCATACTTCAACCACTCACAGACTGCTAAGTGTTCGAATAAGGCAAATGCCAACCTATAGCCAATCCAGCTGTTTCTATACGTTGCTTCTGATTTCCGTATATCATTTCCCTTTTTTCGTCTATAAATCTTCCACCACGTGGCTACATGGGAGTCTCTCTGAATCTGCTTTGAGCCTGGGGGCTGCCTGATTTGCAAATCATTCATTGCTCAATTAAACTCCTTTAAATGTAATCCAGCCTAAGTTTTTAACAGATGGTGTCAGAAGTGGGATCTGAAATAGAGCTTCTAATGATCTCCAGGAGCTCCAAATGAACAAGCAAGGTACCTGCTGGACCCACTTGTGTCCTTTGATCCCTCAGAGCAGCTGGGGATCATGGTAAGTTCTCTCTCAGATTTCGGAGCTCTACAGATTTGTGTTTTGAGCTCTTGAGTTTCTCTGAGCAAATTTCTGGTCCAAACTGGGTTTGGAAATCGCAACAGAAATCGAACTGGGTTCAGGATCAGATTGGATCTGGTAATTAACTGGTTTGGATCCAGTTAGAGGCCTCTTACATCTGACTGGGTCAGAAAGAAACTGAGAGTAAATGGTAATATTGCAGGGGGTGTAAAATTTGGCTTTTAAAAATTTGCAAGGATTTTTGTGTTCTACCCCTTTGTTTCATTTTTCTTGTGTGTTTAAGTAGGGAAAAAAAAAATCATTGGCTAAGTTAATCAAGGGAACCCAAGACTATAGCCAACATTTTAGGCAAAAATAGGATCCTCAATTTCTGGAAATCTAAGTTCCTTCCAGCTTATACATTAGGCAGAGAAAGCAGCAAAGTCTTACAGAATGGCAAAATCTTACTAAAGCTAACTTACAGTAGAATGTTCTGAATAAACCACAATGCATTGAAGTGCATTTAAAAATGAGGTCTCTCAGAAATTAAATCTACTAACCTTTTAGCTTAGTTATTATCCAGATCCAAAGGAAATAGACTGCAGTACCAATTGGCTGACTTTGGATAAGTTATGGGGTACATTTTACTTGAGTAAAGGATGGAACTGGGTTAGAGGCCCTCCCGTCAGTAAAGTCTCTCTTGGATAAAAAATGGGTTAAAGATGACAGGGCCCAATCAGGTGCAAATTTGAACCTTGCCAGTTCAATAATTTGGTGCCCCCATGCAGCTGGTTGGGCGGCAACTTGCAAAATCAAGAGACTTTTACCCGTGGTTCCACAAAACAGAAAAAGATGATTTTGCTTTGTGTGGCGGCTTGGCCCTCAAGGCTGTGGTGCAGCCAGCCAGGTCACAGGGCCACTCAGAGGAAGGGAACTCAGAAGCCTGGCATGCCAGCAAAAGGGTAAGACTTTCTTACCAGTCAGACTTCTACCTCTCTCTCCCTGTGCAAACTGGTTGAATGAATGGTAAAAATCACTATCTCCTGTAAAGTTTTGAGTAATGGGAAAAAGGATTTATGAGGCTAGTCTTAAGCTGTAGCCAATTTGGTATGCTTGCTTTATGTCTTCCTGTATCCTTCTGTCATAAAGACAGCTAACTTAGAATAGAACACGGGCTTGAAACCCCATAAGCCCACTGCTCAAGACAGCCCAGCAAGCTGGTCAGTAACGAACTTTGCTGCAGGTCCCTCACACAAACAAAAAAACTGTACGAGGTCTCCATCGTGTTTTATTTCCTTGGGAGCTTGATCCTGTGACCACATGGCTACACTTACTCTTGGTCTCTGCCTTCCAGGGAACAGGAATTTTAAGGTTCATGTCACGGGTAGCTCTAAAAATCATCCTGAGTAGTTAAAAGCCTTTGCAAGCTCAAAATTAACTACTCTAGACTCCTTCTGGAAAGGGCAATGGAGGCTGCCCAGTGCTGTAGCTCAGTAGCTCGTGTTTTCTCTTTCATAGTGGTGATCCGGGTCCAATACCTGGCTTAGGGAATGAGTTCTTTCCTGTTTGATATCTTCATAACCGTTACCATTTGTTGATTCTCTTCCCCTCCAGGAACTGCGGAATTCTCCTTTCTAAGAGCACCTGTGAGGTTACTTTTGATAAAGTTTAAATGCCAACAATATCAGCCATTTGGCCTGGCTAACGTTGGGTAATAGGAAATTTAAAAGGACTTAAAAAAAAAAAAGACTACTGTGGTTAAAAGTCAGCTTAATTACAAGCAGATATTCAAGCTCTAACAGCATGGGACCCCTTGGGAAAAACAGGAGGCACCAGAGACCCCATTTTGGGAAAAACTTCTGTTTTCCTCATGAAATCCCAGGAATTGGAAGTGGATAGATTTCTTTCAAAATCTAAGGCTCTGTACTGTTTTGCATTGCAATATCTAACATTTTTTACTTTTGGGGGTATCAGCAATTACTTCACATTATGAAAGAGCTTTGGTATGTAATAATTAGGTAGGAAATACACCTTTAGGGATGTCTAGTGCCAGCTATGGGGAAATACTGAGCTCTGCACATTTGGATCAGAGAAGCATGCTCTGGGCAACCTAGGAAGTATGGAGATGTCCCCAACCCCACTGAAAGATAAGACTCCTATAGGGGATGGGCTAATTACAAATGGGCTGATTGGTTTTGGGATGCCATACAATTAAATGCACAGTAAAAGCATTGCACTGTCTTTTCCAATAGTATCTCCCTCTTTCAGGGGACCCATAAAAATGGGACCCTTAATTTTGGGGATCTGTTTTTGCCTTCCAGCTGTGCCTGCTTATTAGGCACTAGAAACTGCATGTTTCCCTAGCCAGTTCTTCCAAAGACTCCACCCTAAAGCCAGTAATCCAATTAAGAAACTTAGAAACTAGGAAATAAAAAAATCTTACAACTACTTAATTTTTTTCCATCTGTGTAGTTATATATGTGTTGTGTGTATAGCGTTTACGTAAAAAAGCTCTAATTAATTGGCTTAAAGAAAAACAAGCACTTAAACATTTTGAAAGAAAAATAAAAACTGTAGTATCTTTTAGTTCACATAACTTTAGTGATCTTTGGGAAATAAAAACAGCTTGGAAGGTTATTGGTAAAATAAAAACATTTGGTCTAAATTGTGCAGGTCTGATATTAGGTTTCCTAAATGCTTTAAGGTCATAAACCACTTCTTTGACTTTTAAAAAAGAGATTTTATATGAGAAACAATCTTGTATGGTAAATTCTTTTCCCAAAGTAAAAACTAGTTGTTTAAAAAGAGGCATGTTTAGGACAAGTCAAAGTCCAAGCATGCCATAGATGGTCTAAGTCGTGAAAGAAATTTATGCACCAAAAGTAAAAGCTGCTAAGAGTTACCATAATAACATGTAATTAAAACTACTAAAAAAAATAGTTTTACATGCAAGGCGTGTGAGGAAAGTGAAATGTGTTTTTGATAAAAGATTATAAGAAGGCATGGGAGTGTAAGTTTTTTGCTTAGAGGGTGAAGGGGTTTTTAAATTAGATAACATAAAACTAAAGGTTTAAGTTGCATAAGGTTTATAAAAACTAATCTTGCAAAAAGAAATTCTGTTTGTGAACATATTGACTAAACTTAAAGGGGTGTTATTCAGCATTCCATAAATTAAACCTTGAAATAAAAGCACAATAGGGTTTTCTTAAAGAACTGATCTACTCTTTCACAAAAATTGCAAAGGGTTATATAAGGTTTATAAAAATCTCATCTCATGGTCAAACTGGTTAAGTATAATGTAGTGTTTTAAACCTTTAACATATTTGATAGGCTTCCAAAAATCAAATTTCAGCTTCAAAACTGTCTTTTCTAACTTCTAACTTTGGGATACTACAGAGGGCCCCTGAAGCATCCAAAAGAGAGGTAAGCACAGGATTATTTGACATGTTAAGTTACATGTGAAGAATTGTCAAAATAAAAAATTATGTTTAACTCTTTCAAGTTATATTTTAGTGAATGTTAACATATATTACAAAATTGCATTGGATTTCTAAAATTAATATGTCTGTGTATATGCTATCCATAATTACAGTTATTATGTTGTTATAGACCACGGAAATAACCACATTTCCTTGTCATCTGTGTCTTTAACTATAACTATTTAAAGTCATTTCCAGTTAATTGCTTAATGCGGTTTCTAAAAACTTCATAAGCATGTAAAATCCTAGAATATGGTGTCTTTTAGGAGATTCATGAAAGGATGGAAAGGACCCTAAAAAGCACTCTTGAATACAGGTTTCTAATAACCTTAGAATCATATCATTTAATCTGGGTAAGAATTCCTGGAACTTTAATAAAAAGACTGACTGGTTCATAAAACTGCTAACCCAAGTAGACAGAAATTAATTGAACACCAAGAAAATACTTTGCCAGATTTTCACGTTAAATCAGCTGGTACTGAAATTGTTTAAATATACAATTTAAATGAACTCCATAGTCTAAGTCAAATTGCCTATGATAACCCATCAGTTATCAGTGCTATGTACCTAATTTGGAAAAACAACTGGCATTCAAGAGGACATAAGTCTAACGTTAATTAAGCATGGACACATGGAGAACCAGGATAGCCACCTTGTCCTTCCTGAGTCCTTACAGCTTTTGTTACTAAAAGTTATGCTTTCCATGACTCATCATGGAAAATATAAAATAATTCAAATTAAATATATTGGTGTGGTACCTTATACATTGCTAAAATAATTTTTTTTTTCTTTTTAAGACAGAGTCTCACTCTGTCACCCAGGCTGGAGTGCAGTGGCATGATCTTGGCTCACTGCAACCTCTGCCTTCCGGGTTCAAGCAATTCTCCTGCCTTAGCCTCCCGAGTGGCTGGGACTACAGGCGTGTGCCACCATGCCCAGCTAATTTTTGTCTTTTTAGTAGAGACAGGGTTTCACCATGTTGGCCAGGATGGTTTCGAACTCCTGACCTCAGGTGATCCTCCCACCTCAGCTTCTCGAAGTGCCGGGATTACAGGCATGAGACACTGTGCCCAGCCTGCTAAAATAATTTCATAACCAATGTTTCGTTTGTCAAACCCATGTGCCTGAGAAGACCATGAAAGCTTCAGGTATATTTGGCTACCTGATGGGTCATTTAAACATTTGTAGAGGGATTTCATTCAATTGTCATTTTCAATGCATGTTTTCTGGTTGTATAAAAGCTTTCCCATGCAAGAGGACTGATGTTATAACACTAAGTTATTATGCCACAGTGTATTTTTATGGTTCACTGAGGAAAATCAACCCTTTCACAATCTAGAACCCAAAGACTGAATATTCTGAGAACATCAGAGAAAGATTGTCCTTGCTATCCATACTGCAGCAAAACTTCAGGACCTTGTATTTTGGCTTCATAATCTCACAATAGAGAAGGGTCCCTCCACAATCTTGGAACTGTACACCCACTGGAACCCTCAAGGTAAAGCTAACCAGGGAAATTTCTCCCCAGAAAAAGATGGCATCCTTGATGTGAACAGCTTTTCCCAAGATCACAGATCAAGAGTTCTACTACCATGAGACTCTTATCTTTAAATACTTTTCCCTTGTTTATGCCTCTATGAACAACAGAAATGAAAATGGGGGGGGATCGTCTGTTGTGTGAACTTATGGGGTATACCTTTATTTGAAAATGATTTTGCAGCCAGCCTTATATATGGATAACCTTATACCTTCATAGATAAAACATGAAGCCCCAATGTAGGTAAGAAACTTTAATGGTACATATGTTGCCTCATAATCAGTCTGAAACAGCACATTGATTCACTCCTCTTAACCCACATAGGTTAAAGAGAACATTGCCAGGAGGCCTTCACTCTTCTAGAAGGGCAACGTTTGTTAGGTCCTTTTTTCACGGTTTGGAATAAAAGAGGGAATGATTTAAAATGTGTCCTTCATGATCGGCTTTATAGCAGTTTCTACTGTAAAGGCTATTGTTGCACAACAGACTTTAAATTCTCTTGTGAAGGTTATGCTAAAAAACAGAATTGGCTAAACAGAAAAGTATCTGTGCAGCTGCTGGCACTTGTGGCCTATGAAGAAATACGTCAAATGTAGATTATAAAAATTCCGTTGTAGGGGATTAACAGAAAAAACCACTTAGTTAAGCCAGTAGACTCTTCATTTAGCTCATTCTTTGATCTATTTGATTTTAGGTCGTTTGATTTACTGGGACCCTAGGTAAGAAGCATACTCCAAACTCTTGGTACTACCCTCCCGACAGTCATGATAACAGTCTCCCTGGTGTGCTGTATTCTCTCAGAGGTTTTAAATGTTTTCATGTAGCCATCTCTAAAACGTCACATGGTCTCTCTTCAACTGGAATGACAAGAGCTGAAAGAAATGTGCAGCCATGAGGACACCATAACCTATAAATGACATGCTGAATCTCGAAACCCAAAATAATGGTAACTGAGAGTGGCACTAAGGCCCTAAGTTTTGGTCACACTCTCACCTAAGTGAGAACCAGAAGAGAAGGGGGAATTTTTTAAATTATAGGAGGCCATTGTTTTGGACTGAGCTCATGCACTAGGCCCCAACAGACCAAACCAAACAAAAGTGGAGCCACTCCTGTTAAATCTGACATAATCAAACTAAAACTTTAAGGAAACACATAGATCCTAGACCAGAACAGACCAGGTTTTGTTTTTCTCCTATAAACAGGACATTCTGGCATAAGGAGGTACCCTCTACTCAGTCCTTGTTCCTGCCTTTGCAAAACTCAGTTCTACTGTTTCCCAGTGGTTTTCAAAACCAAGTAAGTATATTTATGATGGTAATAGTGACATCAAGGACTAAAGTTTTGGTCAATCTCTCAAAATTGAAAGAATGACCAAAAGAGGGGAACTGTTAAAGCAAACTAAACATGGCCTGAGAAAGACTCTGTACTTCTACATTTGAGTCCTTGTGGATGAACTGTAACCTAACTTAATAGGCAGACAAGATTGAAAACCTAACTTAGGAGTGTGCGCCTGTAACAACAGCTGAGTCTTGGCCAATCCCAGTGGCCATACTTCAACCACTCATAGACTGCTAAGTGCTCAGTGTTCAAATAAGGCAAACGCCAACCTGTAACCAATCCAGCTGTTTCTATATCTCACTTCCGATTCCTGTACATCATTTCCCTTTTTTTTTTGTCTATAAATCTTCTTCCACCACATGGCTGCGCAGGAGTCTCTCTGAATCTGCTGGGATTCTGGGGGCTGCCCAATTTGCGAATAGTTCATTGCTCAGTTAAACTCCTTTACATTTAATTCAGCTGAAGTTTTTCTTTTAACAAGGTTTCATCTTCTCATTTTGCTGCCCTACAGTTATTGAACTCTTTCTCTGCTGCGGTTCCCATTGTTTCTGCATATTGGTTGTCGCCTTGCAATGGGCAATAGGACCTGGTAGTCCTTTAACACTGGGTTTGATTAATTTGCTAAGAAGGATTTACTGGATTATTATAAAAAATATTGCAGAGGATACAGATGAACAGCCAGATGGAAGAGATGCAGAGGGTAAGGTATTAGGGGGGTGTCTGGATGTCCATGCCCTCTCTGGGTGTGCCACCCTTTCGGCACCTCCATGTGCTTAGCAACATAGAAGTTTATCAAGTCTGTTGTTCAAGAGTTTTTGTAGAGACTAATCTCCAGCCCTAGCCTTTCCTGGAGGATGGTGGGGTGAGTCTCAAAGTTCCACCACTCTAATCCTCTGTATTTCTAGTGAGTCGCCCCATTCTGAAGCTACAGAAGCCCTACCCTAAGTTAGCTCATTAGCATAACCTGTTACGGGGATCGTTATTAATAAAACGTACTCCTATCACTCAGGAAATTCCCAATGGTTTTAGCAGCTCTGAGACAAGCATGGGGGAAAAAGACCAAATATATTTCATATTATACTATACCTAGCTTCTTCAGCAATTCATTTCACTGGTCATGCCCTTGGCCTTGAAATCATCTGATACTGCTCCACAAGTGAAATTCTGAAAACTACACTATCTCACTTTTAGCTACCAGCCTCCATTCCCTTCTTTTCTCCAGAGCCTAGTACTAGCGCCTTGCCCGACCCTGTCCTTTTCCTAGTTCAAATCTAACAGTTTCTCCTGGTTTCACGCTGAAATCTTTAACCAGCCTAGATTCTACAGCACATTACTTGAATTACTACCTTGCCCTTCAGCAAATCCAGTCCTATTATCTGTTTCTTCCACAGCCACATCTCAATAACTAATCACTGCTAACAAAACAACAGAGTAAAATAATGCCAGCATACATGATAGTACATCATCATATCTCAGACTGGCTCTGTCTGCTCCGTGACAGTCCATGACAATTTCTGATCAGATTCCTCTCACATTCTGCTCAGAAACTATTCCATACCTTTCCAAATCTCTTCAAGCCTCATATATAAGCTGACCATATATATGGCATCTAGGTCAGATCATGACTCTCCTCTTTTTAAAACTTTCCCATTTTTCTTTGAGTAACAGCCAAAGTCCTTAAACTGTAAGACCAGGTCCTAAGTAATCTGTACCCCCTCCACACACCCCTACCCATGACGGCATCTCTCTCAGTGTTCTTGCTCACTCTGCTCCAGCCACACTGGGCTTGCAGTTCTGCCCATAGGCTGAAAAGGTGCCTGCTTTAAGACTTTTTGCAGTTCCCTCTCCTTGGAACAAGTCATTCTCCAGATACCTACATGGCCAACTGCTTCGCCTCCTGGAAGCCTTTGTTCAATTGCCACCTGCTCTGTAAAGCCTACCTTGACCATCTTATTTAAAACTATAGCACCACTCATTTCTGGCCCCAATATCCCAGTCTTCCTTACCTTGCTCTATTGGTTTCATTTTTCCTACACCACTTATCTTCTAACTTCTTATATAATTTACTTATTTATTATGTTTACTACTTATGGTCCCCCAAGAGTAGAGCTTTTTCACTGTTTTTTTCATTGCATCCCAGGTGCCTAAAACTAAGGCTTGCTGGCACACAGGAGGCACTCAATAAATGTTTGTTGAGGGAATAAATAATTAGATGAAACTATTCCCTCCTCCCTTTGAAAGTGAACCCAAGTTATTGACCCCATTTTCCTTGTATTTTTCTACTGCCATTCTCTTTCCTGTCCCTTCAACTGCTCACTCCATCAAAAGTGCCTGTGCAAAGATTATGTCAGTGAGAGAAATCTAGCATGGCTGACTCCATCTTGCTGCTAGCCTTACTAGCTGGCTGTCTTCACTTGTTCCTGGGTGTAGAGCAAGCTAACCAGGGGAGGAGTTTAGTTGACAGTTTAACTTTGAAGCCAAGATAATATCCCTCCCTAAAACTGATGTCCTCCTTGTTTGGGTACTGAAATTGCCTTTGTAAAACTAATGAAAGGCCACAAGATTAGAATTATGGGAAGGGCCTAAATTCTGATTAAATGTAGGCATAGTTTCTTTTTTCTTTTTTTTTTTGAAACAAGGTCTCACTCTGTTGCCCAGGCTGGAGTACAATGGTGCGATCTCAGCTCACTGCAACCTCCACCTCCCAGGTTCAAGCAACTTTCCTGCCTCAGCCTCTCGAGTAGCTGGGACTACAGATGTGTGCCATCGTGCCCAGCTAATTTTTGTATTTTTTGTAGAGACAGGGTTTCACCATGTTGCCCAGGCTGGTCTTGAACTCCTGAGCTCAGGTGATCTGCTCACCTCAGCCTCTCAGAATGCTGGGATTACAGGCATGAGCTACCGTGCCCGGCCTAAATGTAGGCATAGTTTCTATAATCCCTTACTTCATGAGTCATGGGGTTCAGCAGTCACGGGGCCAGCGGTCACAAGATGTGTGACTTCCCTAATGGTTTCTATGGATAACATCATTATAGTACAACCTAAGATTGGTCTTCCTAAATATTTTTTATACTGACTCCACCTGGACTTGTGACTCATGACTCAACCAGTCCTACTGCCCCCATCCAGAGACAGGCTGGGCACACAAAGACCGTTTTCCACACCCTATGATTTCATCCTCAAAGCAATCAGCAGCACCCATCCCCTAGTCTTCTGCCCACCAAACTATCCTTGAAAAACCCTAACCTCTGAGCCTTCAGGGAGAATGATTTGAGTAATAACTCCATCTCCTGTATGGCCAGCATGACATTAATAAAACTCTTTGTGTACTCCAATAGCACAGTCTCAGGAAACTGTTTTCCATGCAGTGGGCAGGAAGAACCCACTGGGCAATTACACTACTGGCTTCTTTCCTTCATTGTTGTATAGATACGCCATCAAGAAAGTAGGTCTTTATGTGATGTTTGCCCAATTTCTCGTCTTCCTGTTACCAGCGAAGTGTCTTAAAACAACAGCCTTGGCCTGGCACAGAAGCTCACGCCTGTAACCTCAACACTTTGGGAGGCCAAGGCAGGCGGATCACCTGAGGTCAGGAGTTCGAGACCAGTCTACCAACATGGTGAAACCCTGTCTCTACTAAAAATACAAAAATTAGCCGGGCATCGTGGTGGGTGCCTGTAATCCCAGCTTCTTGGGAGGCTGAGGCAGGAGAATCCCTTGAACCCAGGAGGCAGAAGTTGCAGTGAGCCAGGATTGTGCCACTGCACTCCGGCCTAGGGAACAGACAGGCTCAGTCTCAAAAATAAAACAAAAACAAACAAAAAACAACCCCCCGCAACCAAAAAACAAAATAAACAAAACAAAAAAACCAGCCTTCTCTTTTTCACTACCTCCCATACCAAAATGCTCCTATTAAAATCAGCAAGGAGCTTCTATTGATACCTTTTGGGCCTTTCATTCTGTTACACATAATTACCCTCACTACTTGCGTCCTACTTGTTCAAAGTCTTTCGGACTTTCCTTTCTATAACTCCAGCTCCTTTCTTCTGCTTTTCTTATCATGGAGGTTCCTTCCTGGTCTTGGTAATAGACTCCTTTTTCTCTTAAATCTGAATGCAGGCTCTATACATTTTATCTGGGCAATAACTTTTATATCCATTAGGTGATGAACCCCAATTTATGTTTCCTGTCCAGATCTTTTTCTGACTCTCAGCATCCACCTGGATTGTTCAACATCTTTTGTATCTGGGACACAAAAGATCCTACATGGTACTCAATGACTACCTCTTCCTCCCACTCCCCAAATATGTGCCTCCTTTGGAGCCCAAGTTGTCCAAGACAAAAAGCTGTATCAAATTCAGCCAAGGATCTTCCTATTCCCTTGTACTCAGCAATTTATCAAGTCTCCTAAAATCGGTACTGTGGAGAGTACTGTGCAAACTAGAGAAGCTGTGTAAGAATAAAGAGAAATTGGTCAAGAAGATGAAAATGACAAAAAAAGTTCACAAATACACAGATTCAAAAGAGATCTTAGGTTTCTAAAACTACAATTAGAAAAATAATGGTGAAAAGACCCGAGACTGCAAAATCAACAGGTTCAATATGTTTAAGGCAAATTAAATTCCTTACATGAACTTGTTTAAATTATAAGAAAAATATACTATTAAGACACAGGGAAAAACAGCTTGTCTTCATAGACCTAACTATCATGCTGGCCTTAGACTTTTCAGCTTTATTACGAACCAGAAAACAACAGAGCAATTAATGCAGAACTTAAAGAGAAAAGCATGTGACCTAAAAATTGTAAGAAAATTCAATTTGACAGTCATGTTAAAGACATTTTCAAATATTTAAAAGCTCCTAAATCCTGCACACATGCTATGATCTGAATGTTTGTGTCCCTCCACATAGGAAGTCCTAACCTCCAAATTATGACATTAGGAGGTAGGGCTTTCGGGGAGGTGATTAGGTCATGAGGGCAGAGCACTCCTGAATGAGAATAGCGGCCTTATAAAAAGAGACTCAAGAGAGCTCATGGACCCTCTATCATGCGAGGTTACAGTGAAAAGAGGGCTGTCTGTGAGCCAGCAAGTGGGCTCACACCAAACACCTTTATCTGCCAGTACCTTGCTCTTAGACTTTCCTGCCTCCAGAACCATGAAAAATAAATTTCCATTGTTTATGAGCCACCCAGTTTACAGTATTTTGCTACAGCAGCCTGAACGGACTCAGACACCACATATCCTTCCTGAGAAATTCCATCGATAGAAGGACTCAAAACTAAGTACTTCAGAACATGAAAGCTGCAGTATACAAAGACTGATAGCAGTGTGCTAACCTGAAAAAGGACAGATAGTGCTTGTGGACTTGGAACAGACAGGTCACCTACTGAAGTAGCTCATTTGCCGCCCTGGCTTTCCTCCAGCCCAGCTCTATCTTTCGTTGTTACAAACCCCGGAGATGTTAACAGCTAAGATGCTCAGATCCTGAAGGGATGACTTGGAGATACTCTTATCTCTACTTACAAGTTTGAACTATACATCTATAAGAAAGCCTCTTTCCTTACAGCACAACCTTTTTACCAATAAAAAATTTAACTTTTTTGATGTTAAAACCATTACCTTCTCCTTAAAGCATAAATTAACTTTTGCTGTTCTTGCCTAAGTCTAGAATGTATGTTTGTATGTTGATACACAAATTCAACATAACTTAACAACATAACTTACAATTTCCATACCTGAGATAAGATTTTATGTTCTGCCACTCTCATCCTTTATGGCCTTTTGTCCAAGTTAGCATGATATATTTCTTCTATTCTTAGTCCTCCTCTTCCTTACTACTGATTTAAAATCTCTCAACCTTCAGAGTACTTCTTAAACTAGGTAAAATTCACACCAATACTAAAATCACCCCATGTGTACACATACATAAATAATCCTGAATACATTTAAACATGTGAATTAACAAAAATATATTTGCAGTTTCTGAAGGTAATGCCTGGTGAGTGAGCACAGACCATCAAACGATGTCTGAGGACAGAGGAAGCAGCTCCACCTCTTTCCTATCATCACAGTGAAAGGACAATGATTCCTCTACAGTCATTCCATCTTCCACTGCTTCCGTGATTAGTAGCGGGGAAGTATGTCACTACAAAACACACACACACACACACACACACGTTTAGAGACAGGGTCTTGCTCTGTCACTTAGGCTGTAGTGCAGTGGCACGATCATAGCTCATCAAAACCTCTGACACCTGACTCAAGCGATCCTCCTGCCTCTGCCTCTCAGGTAGCATACCACAGCTCCTGGCCTGAAATATTTACTAAGCATCTCCCAGTTGCCCAACATTACTCCAGGAAATTTAACTCTTAGTTTTCTCAACTAAATTATAACTCCTCCAGGGGTACGAACCAGGGGATTTTCTTCTATATCTTCAGAGTACCTAAAATCTACCAACGTAAAACAGTTACAATAGAACTTAACAGTGGAGCTTTTCACTGACCCCCTACCAAAGGGTGGACATTACACAGAACTGTAACCCTTTTGGCACCTAGAACAAATTAGTATAATATGTGTTTTCACTGTCTTTAAGTAGTTTACAATCTAGTTATAAATGGGTAATTAAATATTCCAAGATAGGAGACATGTCAGACATGAGTTACAAGTTTATAAACATACTATGTATTAGGGGAATAAAGAAAAGGCTAACTGAACTACAGTGGTCAGTTGAAGGCTGCAGGATACCTTTGAAAGAAAAACTTCAGAGCACTGGAAAAGAAGATGGAAAGTCATTCTAGGTTAAAGTGGAAATGGTACTTGGAAAGGCACAGAGTGTCAATATGTAAAGATGGGCCTTTTCAGGGTAATGAGAAATGAGGCTGGAATTCTAGAGGATTTTTTAATTCCTAAGGAGTAACTGAAGTTTTGAGCAAGAAAGTGATATGATAAAAGCAGGTTAATATACAGCAAGAAGCATAAAGTGAACTCAGTTGCTTCTGAAACTGTATTTTACTTTACAGAGAAATCTGCTCAAAACAATTATCTGGCTGTTCAGTCGTCTTTGACCTTGGATTTTGTACACAGGAGCCGGTTGAGAACTACATGAACTTAATTTAGATCCTGGATTACCGCTTTCTGTATTACATGTAATTTTGCATTCTTTACCATCACCTTATGCATACACCATTAAAGAGCTACAAAAATATGAGTTTGAACAGCTGGATAAGAAATAATTCATTATCTTGGGGGATTTAACACCCCATAATTGATTTGGTTATTCTCTTACTCTTAGAAGCTTAGATTGTCCCCAGTTTTAATGCACTATGAATAGCATCCTCATGTATAACATTTTTGTCCATATTTTCAGTTCTTCAAGAAATTCCTAGGAGTAGTATTACTAGGTTATTGAAGATATATTGGTTACTGGATATATAATATGCACATCTCCAATAACCTAGTTATATAATGTACATATATATATATAATATTATACATAAACATTTATTTATTTTTTCAGAGACAGGGTCTTGCTATTTTGCCCAAGCTGGGAGTACAGTGGCTATTCACACATGTGATCCCACTACTGATCAGATGAAAGTTTTGACCTGCTCAGTTTCTAGACTGGGCTAGTTCACCTCTCTTTAGGCACTCTGGTGGTCCTCTGCTCCAGGGAGGTCACCATATTGATACCGAACTTAGTGCAGACACCTGATCAGCACTGCACACTACAGCCCAGAACTCCTGGGCTCAAGTGATCCTCCCACCTTCCCACTAGCTGAGACTACAGGGGGACATAACTATTTTTAAGATACTTAATATAATAATTCTTTAGCCCTAATTCCGGTTTGACAGATACGGCCTCAGAATAGTGGAGACAGGATTATATCAAGCACATCTGTGATTGCACTAATACATATTCATCTACATTCCCTGAAAAGTTTAGCAAACTCTACTAGAATGACAAACTGGGCAGTCACTTTCATTATACTGTGAGATTCATTATCATGGGTATGTTACCACCACATAAAGTTGTTCACATTACAACATTTTCCATATTCTGAACTTCAAGATATCACCAAACTTGCACAGAGTTATTACACAACAAAAAATAATTTGTACTTTCTCAATGGAAAAAAGTATATTTTTAAAAACAGCTCTGATATTTTTAAGTCCTAAGTAGTATCAAACATTATATTCAATCACCTCAACATGAATGAATTCCTATTTCCCATTTCGGCTAAATTTCAGATCCTATAATCCCCAACATAAGATGAAAACCTAGTAAAGGTGCTATCCTTGTTTCTACTGCGGCTCAATGCTTACACAAAAACTTTACCTGAAACAATTTAGAGCAGCTCTGTTCAACAGATTTTTCTGAAATGATGAAAATGTTCTATATCTGTGCTGTTCAATAAGGTAGCCACTACACACAGCTGCCTACTCAACACCCAAAGTGTAACTAGTGTGACTTAAGTACTAATTTTTCTATTTTAATTTTAATTAAGTTACAATACAATAGTAACAAGTGGCTGATGGCTACTGTATTAGACAACATGGCTTCATAGTATACAGAAAGACTTCCACTTTAAGATTGTCTATAGTTACAAAAAAGAACAATAGATAAAACAGTGTTAACTAAATTACTGGTTAGATAAGGTAATGGAAAGTGTTGGCTGCCTACTAAGCATCCTCTCCCCTCTTCCCTGTTCAGAGGCCCTGTTCTGCTCAGGTAGCTGTCTACCAGAGCCCCCAGCTCCAATGATGGATCCCGATCAAAAGGACAGGGCTCATAGCATTGTGTGGCTGGCTGACTGTTATTGGTCCAGGGACGGGCATGTGACTTAGGGGAGTCTAAGGATTTTGAGAACTTACATTCCATGGTTTGGGGACCTAATTCTCTCTCCTAAACTGGGGGTGAGCAAGGAAACATATGGATTCTGGGGGTTCCAGCAGCCACTCTGTAACCTTAAAGGGACATAGTTTGGCTCTGTGTCCCCACTCAAATCTCATCTCAAATTGTAATCCCCATGTGTTAAGTGATGGACCTGGTGGGAGTAATTGGATCAGGGGGCAGTTTCCCCCTTGCTGATCTCATGATAGGGAATTCTCACGAGATCTGATGGTTTTAAAAATGGTACTCTCCCCTGTGCCCTCTCCCTGCCTCCTGTTGCTGCCTTGTGAAGAAGGTGCCTGCTTCCCCTTTGCCTTCCACTACTATTGGAAGTTTCCTGAGGCCTCTCCAGCCATGCTGAACTGTGAGTCAATTAAACCTCTTTTGTTTATAAATTACCCAGTCTCAGGTAGTATTTTCACAGCAGTGTGAGAATGGACTAACACAGGGAGCCCGCCTAAGGACAAAGCTGACATGGACAAGGCAGAGCGGGAGCTCTGAACTGAGGCACTGGAGTGTGCTCTGCTTGCGGACTTCTTGTTACTATGTCCCTCTTTATTGTTAATGCCAACTTGAATCCAGTTTCTGTTACTTGCAGCTGAAAGCAGCTTACTGATGAAGCAAGGCTGGGGTGGATAGATAGCATCCAATCCTCTTAAGGCTCTCCAGAATGCAGGAAATACCATCTGCCCTTTCTTACATTATATGTTAATCCCCCCAAGCAATGTTTACTATATGAAGTCTTTCATACTTGAACTGATAAAGGATCATTTTGAACTAGAGATTAGTGCCCGAGATTAGTGCCACCTGTCACCTACATTCAAGTCTAAGTTCTTTTGTTTGTTTTTTAGAGACAGAGTGTCACTCTGTTGCCCAGGCTAGTCTCGAACTCCTGGGCTCAAGTGATCTTCCCACCCTAGCCTCCCAAAGTGCTGGGATTACAGGTGTGACCCACTGTGCCCAGCCCAAGTCTAAGTTTTGAACTTCACCACTGCACCGCTAACTACAAAGTAGGGTTTGCAGAATTACTCGAATTCTAAAGCACTTTGGACTTATGTTGGTCAGCTGCGTGACAGACTGTGAAAAGAAAGGAAAAATACAGAATGTTTAGAAATCTACTATCAAAAGTCTGCCAAAAAAATAAAGTACAGAGAGGTGAATAAGAGGAAGATACATTTTGAATTATGGATTAGAGAGCAAAAAGCATACTCCAGTGAGTCATTTGGTAACATAAAGGTTAATCAACTTGCATGAAAACTGCAAGGGCCCAATGCACCAGAATGTCAGGTTTAAAAAGCAGTCTAACAGGCTCAAGAAAAGACTTATGGTATAGTAGACTAAATGGTAGAAAAGATGGAAAGGACTTCATCTTAGCAGACTGGAGACAGAGTTTTCTGCTGGCCTCAAGGAAACAAGGTACCATATGATGAACTGCCTACGGACAGGGCCGCATACAGGGAACAGCCTCTAGTCCCTGAGGGAAGCCACCAGTCAACAGGAAGAAGACAGCGCCCTCACTCATATAGGCACAAAAGATGAACTCTGCCTACAACCTCAATGAGTTTGCAAACAGATTCTTCCACAGTTGAACCTCCAGATGAGAATGCAGCCTGCTTGACACTTTGAGATGCTAAGCGGCAAACCAGCTAAGATGTGCCCATACTCCTGACCCAGAAAAACTGCGAGACAATAAACCTGTGTTGTTTTAAGCTGCTAAATGTGGGGGTAATTTGTTACACAGCAATAGAAAATACAAGCCTACTCTCCTTAAGAAACCTTCCCACTGCATGAGTAAGGATTGTTTTTACCTTCTCCAAGTCTTTGTTACAGGGACTACAAAAATGGAAGGCCACACAGACCCTGAGTACAACTGTATAAAAGCAGCAACCTTAGGTTTAGTCATAGTTGTCTGCATTAGAACTACTGAATGTTAAGAGTTGGAAGGAAACTGAGAGGCCCTAGTATCATCCTTTATGTTTACAGACAAAGAATGCAAGGACATGTAATAGTTCATAACTTGTTCCTGATCACATAGCTGATTAAAGGCCAAAAAAAAAGAAAAAAGAACTGCTAATCTAGTGAATTTCCCACATCTTCACAAATTGCTCATATGTATAAATTGTGTCTTTTCCCTGAAAATAAAGGATTGAGAGCCAAACTATATAAATTCCATTTCTATCTTCTATCATGAAAATCAGTTTTAACATAAATTTATTGTTACTAGTTAACTAAAACATGCTTAGCAATAGGAATTTACTTGATGAATAAGGACTATGTTTGTTAAACCAAAAAAAGACATATGAGAAATTATACATATATTTTACACCAAGTAAATCGCAATAGAACCTGTTTCAGCTTGGCTTTGGTGAAAAATACTAGTAACCTTCTCTGTGGGGTTAACTAGTTTTGTCAGTGTTTACTGTATCCAGCATATTTCAGAAAATGTCATTTGATCATCAGAGTACCAGAAGCCATTGTTGCAATAAAGAGCTCTTGTATTCTGGGTCCAATTTTAAAATATCTTTTTAAAAACTTGCATTTATAGTGATGAAGATGGCAAGAAAAGTAAAATAAAAATTTGCATTTAGAACTTGACATAGGTCTCCTTTATTTTATAAAGTGTGCCACACAAATAAAATTTTTCTTAACATTATATATGACATTCATTTGGCAAACACTACATTGCAAACCCATCACTGTTTATCTAATTCCTCTAATTTTAAGAAATGACTCAAATTACAATGCAGCTTACTAATCAGCTCAAACTAGAACAAGAATTGCAGTATTTCAGATAGCAAGGAAGAGTTACTATAATTCATGCTTATGTTAAAAATCAAGGAATCCAAATAAAATACCACGTTTAATTCAATTTATCACGTCCAAGAAGTTACAAAGGCAATGTAGAAGAAGTAAGTAAAAATGGGGAAGCCCTAATTTTTAAGTCTGCCTTGAAAACAATTTTTTCTTATCAATGAGACTTTCTAATAGGACTCATCTTGCCATTGGCACCCACAAAATCTAACCACCCACCTCCACTTCTCCGGGAGGATCCCTTCCTAATGTCTGATGCCTCTTCCCTCACCTCCATTCTTTGCCCACTGCTGCACATGCTTAAAGCCCAGCCACCCTTTCACCCACAGAGGTCATAGACCACTGCTACTATGGTTAATTCTCAGAAGTAATAAACTCAGAACCTAAAAGCACATAATGCCTACAAGACTGTTCACTATTTCAAACTTCTGCTCTGGTTTACATGAATTAAAAAAAAAAATCACTCTATTTTTTCTGCTGTACCAAGGCAAAAAAATTCTACAATCACATTTAAAGGCATGGACTAATGACTTCACAAGACACTGCAGTAGCAGTTTCAGTTGTGTTAAGAGAAGCTAAAAATTAGCAGGTTCTGTGCTAAGCACTGTATCATCTCATTTATTCTATAAAATCACTCCATGAGGAAATCAAAACACAAAGTTTGGTCACTTACTCAAGGATGACATGCTTAGTAAATATAACATAACCAGGATTTGAACACATGCCATCTGCTTGTGCTCTTAACTGCTGAAATATTCTAGTCATTTTTCTAGTCAGGTTGCATAACTTGGTGGCCCACGGTTAAGCGTAGAGTTTCTATTAAGCCCAGTAGCAAGCCCAAAAGCTGTTTCTTAAAAGAGCGGTTACCTGCAAAGGATGGAAAGGCTTTGCTCCAAAATCCTAAGGTTCTACACTGTATCTCCTATAGGGCCTGCAAAAGGTTCCTAACAGCATTTCAATCTGCCACTGACATTTCAAGCACCAGAAGATCTGCTGGGTCATATGGCCTGAGTGGCAGAGCAGTTTGCACTGCAGCCTGTACCTGTTGTAGAGGCGCCTTTTGTTCTGGGATCCACTCAAAACTAGCAGCATTTTGGGTCACTCAGTAAACAACCTGAAGTAGCACACCCAAATGAGGAATTTGTCATCTCCAAAATCCAAAGAGGCCCACTAAACGTTGCTTCTCTTTTTGTTATAGGTGGGAACATGCCCTACACTACTCCAGTGGACCCCTAGAAATTTCACAGGTGGAAGGCCCCTGAATATTTGTTGGATTTCCCACCCTCTGACATGCAAATGTCATACCAGTAAGTCTAGAGTAGTTGTTCCTTCTTGCCCACCAGGTCCAATCAGCATAATGTCATCAATGTGATGGGCCAGTATGATGTTTTGTGGAAGGGAAGCGCAATCAGGGTCTCTATTTGTTTGCTACAGCTGCTGTAATAGAGAACCACAAACTGAGGAGCTTACAAAACAGAAATGTACTGTCTCCAGCTCTGGGGTTAGAAGTCCAAGATCAAGGTGTCAGTAGGGTTTGTTCCTTCAAAGGGGGTGAAGAAGAATCTGTTTCATGCCTACCCCCTTGCTCCTGATGGTTTGCTGGAAATGTGTGACATTTCTTGGTGTTCCTCTACTTCAGTTTCATATGGCATTCTCCCTGTGTGAATGTCTGTGTTCAAATTCCTCCTGTTTATAAGGACACCAGTTGTGTTGGATTAGGGGCCCAGCCTACTCCAGTATGACCTCATCTTATCTAATTACATTTTTAACTACCTTATTCCCAAATAAGGTCATACCCTGAGGTACTAAGGGCTAGGAATCCAGTACATAAATTTTTAGAAGACACAATTCAACTCATAACAAGATCACAGAGATCTTGTTATGAGATAGTGTTGGAGAGTTGACATTCCCGAGGTAGGACAGTGAAGGTGTATTTTTGGCTTTGTTAGTTGAAAGAAAACTGCTTTTGGTGATCTTTACTAACAGATACTAAGACAAAGCACTCAGCAGATCAATAACTGCATGCCAGTTACTAGGGGATAGGTTCTCAAGTAATGAAATGACATCTGGAACAGCAGCTGCAATTAGTCACCACTCAGTTAAGTTTATGATAATCCACTGTCATTTTCCAAGATCAATCTGTTTTCTGCACAGGCCAAACAGGAGGGTTGAATGCGAATATGTCAGGAATCATCACCCCTGCATCCTTAAGTGCACTAATCTCTGCAATTCCTCCTGGAATGCGGTATTGCTTTTGGCTTACTATTATTCCAGGAAGAGGCAGCTCTAGTGGCTTCTACTTGGCCTTTCCTACCACGATCGCCCTCACTCCACAGGTCGGGGAACCAGTGTGGGGATTCTGCCAGTTGCTGAGTATGTCTATACCAGTTATGCATCCTGGAACTGGCAAAGTAACCATAGGATGAATATGGGGACCCACTGTGAGGAGGACCTGGGTTAAACTTCCATTGACCACCTAACCTCAACAAGTCCCTACTCTGAATGGCGGGCCAAAATGACATTTTGAGTGTCCTGGAATTAGTGTCAGTTCAGACTTAAGAGTTCAGTAATCTGTGAGAAGTCTAATTATTTCCTCTTCTCCAATGCACACTTACCCTGATAAGCCATAGGTCCCTTTGGGAAAAGCTGAGAAAAAAATTAACGGTATGAATTCTTAGCAGGGCAATGGGGTCCTTCCTCAAAAGGATCCTGCCTCCCCTCAGTCAGGGGGTTCTGGGTCTGTAAAATGACTCAAATCTGGGAATTGATTGAGGGACCATGACTCTTTCTTTGGTAATTAAAGTAAGGCTTCCATTCACTTGACCTAGAACTCTTCTGCTTATAGAGATCAAGTCAGAATTCAGTAGACTGCCCATCGAGTTCTCTTCTAGGGACACCATGACCACCTACCCAATTAGGACCCCCAAGTCAGGCTGTTCAGATTGTTGCTTTGACTCTGCTGTCCCCCATGATGGCAACACACCTACTTACTCTTTGGTGATCACATAGCCCCTGCCATCCTAGATCCAACCATCCCTGCTGCAGCTAAGGACCCCCAGTCAGTGGCAACAACTCCCACTGCAATCTCTGACCTGAAGAGAAAAGCAACCCCAGAGCTCTTCACGGATTCCTGAGGAGAACCGGCAATGTCTTGCAAGGTAACTACCTCAAGGGAGGTCATTACAGGTTCTTCAGGCAAAGCAGAGTTAACCTCCTCAGAGGTGGAAGAATTGCTTCTACTGGCAAAAAAGAGTGAGTCAAATTTAGGAGTTTAACATCCCCAGCTTCATCAGGATGTTCCCATATGGCCCTATTCCAAATGTGCAGATCCCATTCCTTCCCAATCAATGCCCTCATTTTAATAGCAGACCAAGGTGAGAAGGGAATTCAGTTAGCACTGTAATTCAACCACCTACAGGATAAGACCCTGGATTTGGTTTTCACCAACCTCAGCTCTGTAGCTACAAGAGATACGGGTTTCTTTAGGGCAGACACAGAAACTTTTCAGGTCACTTATGTGGAGCTTCAATCGGGAATTTGAAGCCTTAAGCTCCCCTTTTCTTTCTTTTCTTTTTTTTTTTTTTGAGACAGTCTCAGTCTGTCACTCAGGTTGGAGTGCAGTGGTGCAATCTCGGCTCACTGCAACCTCCGCCTCCTGGGTTCAGGCGATTCTCCTGCCTCAGCCTCCTGAGTAGCTGGGATCATCCTTTTCTTTTCTCACTTTACCCAGCACAGTTAAAAGCAACCAGCCTATCTTATTGTACTCATTAATTCGATTAAAATGTTCTAAGGTATCAAATACCTGATCATTCTGAATCTTGTCTATAAGCATGAGTGGGAGTATCTAATAGTGATCTTTTGCATATCTTTGTTGCCATATCACACCAGGGACTATCAGAGCCCTCTTTTCTACTGGGAATACTCATTATTGCCTTTGAATCTGATCAGTTTGGAAAACCAATTCCAGAAACACTATAATCAATTCAGAAAACTCATCCTTAAGATTCTGCTCACTAGAAGCACTCTCAGCACCCGAATTTGAATCAGTCAGGGCTCTACAGAGATACAGAACTGATAGGAAAAAATATATAGATGTAGATAAAAACATAAATATCTTCATCTACATATAGACAGATACAGAGATATTGGTATTTTAAGGAACTGGCTCACACAACTGTAGGGGATAGCAACTTCAAAATGTGTAGGGTAGATCTACAGACAGGAAACTTAGGCAGGAATTGATGCTGCAGTCTTGAGGAAAATACTGTCTTCTTCAGGACACTTCAGTTTTGGCTTTTTTAGCCTTCAATTGATTGAATGAGGTCCACCCACATTATTTAGGGTAATATCCTTTAGTTTAGGTCAACTGATTATAGATGTTAACCACGTCTTCAGAATACCATCATAGCATCAACCAAACTAGTATCTGATTAAATAACTAGGTATTATAGCCTAGCTAAGCTGACATAATAAAACTAATCATCACACACGGTATTACTCAACAAAATCTTATTTTCAACTGAAGGAAAAACCTTTTAAACAATAATATTTTATTTGTTCCAGAAAGACAATGAAATTTCAGTAGGAACACTTTCCTGAGTGGAACAGAGGAAAAGTCCTTCATCCAAAACTATTTGGAGGAACAAAGCTTCCATGAACCACCTCTCTTCACAGAACACTATCTTAGGAAACTATAACATTGTTTCTACATTTTTAAAACAATCTCTATGTTTCAAAAATATGATCTTCAACTCTACAACAGAAATCACACTTTAAAATTATACCTCTGAGAGAAGTTCTCTCACTTTCTTACAAATGGGTTGAAATAAATCCTGCAGGTCCTTTCCTCGTCTTGGTGGAGCTCACATTCCAGCAAGATAACATCCTTATCTAACTATTTTCTCTTGGGACATCATAACCCAGGCATTAAGAAGTATCAAAACACTTTCTGAAAATCTACTATTTGCTAGGCAACGTCCAGTTCTGAGTATGATCTTCTAGCCAGCACTGTTTCATTATTAGCAGAGTCTGGTCAATCAGCCAGACTGCCTGGGTCCAAATCTTGATCCCACTACTTAACAAGCTGCATGATCTTGGCCAAGTTACTTAACCCTCATCTGTAAAACAAACACTCATAACTATACCACTGGGTTCGGTTAGAATTAAACGAGTGCAAATGAATAAAGCACTAACCTTGGCACCTAAAAGGTACTCGAGTATTAGCTATTATTATTTTAATGTCCAGAAAACCAGAGATTACTCAGGCAATAATGAGGGAAAAATAACACCAATGGTAACTTTAAAATCATTTTTATCTGGCTCATTTACTTACATTAACTGCTTTCAAGAATCCTTCCCCTCAATTCTCAAATGAATTTACACGACTTCTAGTTAAGTTTTATAAAAACTGAAAAATGTAATCTCTATATATCCCATCATCGTGGAGTTTTCATAAACACATAGTTAAGAGGCTTTTAATCTAATAACTTTTTTTGTTTTGTTTAGTTTTTTTTGAGACAGTCTTGCTCTGTCGCCCAGGCTAGAGTGCAACGGCGCAATCTCGGCTCATTGCAACCTCCGCCTCCCGGGTTTAAGCGATTCTCCTGCCTCAGCCTCCTGAGTAGCTGGGATTACAGGCACGCGCCACCACGCCTGGCTAATTTTTGTATTTTTAGTAGAGACGGGGTTTCACCATGTTGGCCAGGCTGGTCTCAAACTCCTGACCTCGTGATCCAACCGCCTCGGCCTCCCAACGTGCTGGGATTACAGGAGTGAGCCACTGCACCCGGTGTTTAAAAACATTAAAACATGTTTTTAAAAGTCAAAATTACACTCATTTTCTGTAAAATTACAACAGCAATTATCTCAAGAAACTTAAGCATCAGGAACAGGGACTGTAATTGCCTGGTTCTAATGCTTGTATATGCCTATAACGCATTCGATCTGTAAGACCTACACTTTTGCAGTTGTCAATATTCATGAAATGAGATTAATTCTCAACTTACCTCATTTCATATAATAACAAATACAAGCAGTCATCAGAAATTGATGGGTCATCCTTATTTGTGAAAAATAGGCCTCATTCTTGGTTCAAAGTTTGTAACCTCAAACGGGCTAATGCCCACAATTTAGAAGTGATTAGATTGGAAAGCACGACGCTGCAAATGCTGCCTTCTCCAAAGCCAGGTCTATTCATTAATATACCTGTGCCTACTGACAAGAAGGCAGGCTGGTAAAGCACATTTTCAAAGCTGTTTTAAATGGATCAATTTTGGTAAAGAGTAAGTCAAGACGGATTGTAAATCTGATCAGTTTTACAACCTTGGAAGGTGGGGACTTGACGCACGACGCTAATATGCACACGCTTCAATAATCTATCCACAGGTAGTTTTGACCCTGATCTCAGGTTGAAAGTCCTCAACTATGGAGCTTTCGAGTTTCAGTACAGTAGGCACTTTCACTCCCCAGTAGAAATCTGGGGTGATGGCCAAAAAAAGTGTGTTGTCTCCCCCAAACCACACCATGCCAAGTTCAGCCAACGCAGACTAATGCATCCTTAGGTATTTGTCAAGAAGAGGTATAGGCTGTCCCTTTTCTCAGAATCTAACAGGTAAGAATGGCCTCTTGTGGCTTCCCAAACACGGCGGTAAGGACCAGTCTGCCAGTCCCTAATAAGAAATTGCTAATTTAAAAAATCATTCCGAACGCGGGCGCTTCCGGGCCCCTCTTCAACTGGCTTCGGAAGAAGAGAAGAGAACACGGTGAAGGGTTACAGCAAAGGAGGCTGAAAAACAGTCCCAAACCAAGATTTGCCAGGACACTGGCTCGACCCGGAAGGGCGGGGGGACCTCTCTCGGCCGCCGGGGTCTGTGGGGTCGGCGAGTGTGGACGACCCGTCTGGCAGTCGTACACTGCCACAGCCCGAAGAGCGGCGCACGCGGAGCAGTTGCCGGGTTCGCGCCGCGAGTCAGCTCCCGGACACACGCCCAGGGTTGAAGGTGCCCTCTAGACCCCTCCCGCTGCCCCACAGAGGCCTGGGGCCCATGCTACCTCTTAGGACGCTGGAGCCGCCGCCGCCGCTTCCCGCCGCGCAGGCTGGACCACAGCTCCTCGGATGCCACGGCGGTGTCACTCAGCAGAGCAGCCCGACAGAGCGTGGGTCCGCGTGCAGGAACCCGCCGGGCTCAGCCGGACGCTAGCCCCCTACCGCCCCCGGCCCCGCCAGCCGCGCCCACTAGCAACGTGCTCGCGACCTCCAGTGCCCGCTCAGTGAAGCTTCTGCATGCCCCGCGCGGCACGTCGGGACTCGTAGTTCCGGCGCGGAGGACGTGCGTCGCGGCACTCTCGCCTGACCGTCGCCACGTGACTCTCGCATCTCCGGAAGTGACGTAAGCAGACACGCGTGGCGCGGGCCGCCGTTTCCGCAAACAGAATCGCGTTTGGCTGTGCTGGTGAGTGTGATGGCTGGAACTCCGGCCCTTCCTTTCTTTGTGTTTGTCCCTCGGCCGCCGTGGAGGGGTGGAACTGGCACTCCCACCCCTGACATGGGCTCACTTCGCATTAGCCCTGTGCTTCACTACCCAACGCGTGGGTCTATTGCCTTGTGTCCTCAGTCCCAAGCAAAATGGGAACTCCTTGGGGTGGGCGGGCGCTGTTCCTCCTCCAGACTGGGCGAGCCCGGGTGGGAGAAGCAGCTCGAAGAGCTGCTCCAGCTCGCGCCCCAGGGCCGTGCTGGGGAGGGGCGTGGGGTCCGCAGGTTTGTCTTCAGCGGCGCTTCGGAAACCTGATCCAGAGGTTGAGTAACAGGCCGCGCTAATGACGGAGGGGGTGAACTCGGCTGGAGAAGTCCCTTCTCGCCTCTGTGCGTCCACTCGGGCCCCGTAGTAGAGGGTCAAGCGGGCGGGTCGGGGCTTAGAGCTTATCCCGCTTGGGCTTTATCCCGGCGGCCCTGGCGGCCTGCTCGCTCGTACCCTGAGGAGCTGAAATGACGCAGAGACATAGCTTGCTTCGGAGGTGTGACTGGAAAGCCGGGTCGAAATGTTCGTGTGGTTATTTATCGCGTGTCCATCTCCATGTCAGTCGACCACCTCCCGAAGTTTTCTTCTTGAAGATTCTGAGGGACAGCTCTCTTCCCTATGGAGTGTTTTCATTATTCCACTTTGAGTTTGGTTTGGGGTTTTTTTCCTCCAATTTGTTAAATTGATACATAGAAGTTGCACATATTTGCAGATGCAGGTGATACTTTGATACATGCATACAATGTGTAACGACTAAATCAGGGCAATTGGGATATTTGTCATCTCGAACATTTATCTTTATGTTGGGAACATTGCAATTTTTCTTTTAGCTATTTTGAACTACACAATAAGTTATTGTTACCTGTGTCCACTCCACTGTACTATCAGGCACTAGATTTTATTTCTTCTGGGGTTTTTTGTACCCATTAACCAATTTCTCTTCTTCATCCCGCTCCTCTTCCTGCTACCCTTCCCAGTCTGTGGTAACCACCAATCCACTCTTTACCTCCATCAGGTACACATTTTTAGCTCCCACATGAGTAACAACATGATATTGTCTTCATGTGCCTGGCTTATTTCAGTTAACATAATGACATCCGGTTTCATCCATGTTGTTGCAAATGACAGGATTTCATTCTTTTTAATGACTAATATTCCATTGTGTATATATGCTACATTATCTTTATTCATCTGTTGGTGGACGCTTAGGTTGATTCCATATCTTGACTATTGTGAATAAACTTGAGACTGCAGATATTTCTTAGATATACTGATTTCCCTTCTTTTGGATCTGTACCCAGATTTGCAAAACTATTCATCGGACAGGGGATTAACAACCAGAATATAGAAGAAACTCATCTCAATAGCACTAGTTCTATTTTTTGTTTTTTTGAAGAACCTCCATCATACTTTTCCCAGTATGTAAATTAGTGGCTGTGCTAATTTACATTCTCCCTAACAGTGTACAGGTGTTCCCCCTCTTCTGCATCCTGCATCCTCATCAGCATCTTTTTTTTTTTTTTTTTTTTTTTTTTTTTTTGTGACGGAGCCTTGCTCTGTCGCCCAGGCCGGAGTGCAGTGGCTTGATCTCAGCTCACTGCAACCTCCACCTCCCGGGTTCAAGCGATTCTCATGCCTCAGCCTCCCGAGTAGCTGGGATTACAGGCGCACATCACCATGCCTGGCTGATTTTTGTGTTTTTGGTAGAGACGGGGTTTCGCTATGTTGGCCAGGCTGGTCTAGAACTCCTGACCTCAAGTGATCTGCCCACCTCCGCCTCCCAAAGTGCTGGGATTACAGGTGTGAGCCACCGTGACGGCCTCAGCATCCATTTTTTAAAAATCTTTTTGATAAAAGCCGTTTTAACCGAGATGAGATGGTATCTCATTGTGGTTTTGACTTGCATTTCCCTGATATTACTGATATTGAGCATTTTTTACATATATACCTGTTGGCCATTTGTGTGTCTTTTAAGAAATGTCTATTCAGATCTTTTGCCCATTTGTAGTAGGATTGCTTCTTTTTTTTGCTATTGAGTTGAGTTTCTTCTGTATTCCGGTTGTGAATCCCGTCAGATGAATGGTTTTGCAGCTATTTTCTCCCATTCTCTAGGTTATCTCTTCACTCTTGTTTCCTTTGCTGTGCAGAAGTTTTTTAGCTTGATGTAATCCCATTTGTCTGTTTTTGCTTTTGTTGCCTGTGCTTTTGAGGTCTTACCACAAAAATCTTTGCCCAGACCAGTGTCTTGAAGCATTTCCACAATGTTTTCTTCAAGTAGTTTCATACTTTTGGGTATTAAATTTTTCAGTCCATTTTGATTTGATTTTTGCATATGGTGAGAGAGAGTGGTCTAGATTTCCCAGCACTGTTTTTTGAAGAGACTGTCTTTTCACTATGTACGTTCTTGGCACCTTTGTTGAAAACAAGTTGGCTGTAAACATGATGCTTGGTTTTAAACATTCTTACTCATTTTTGTGGTCATCTGGAATGCTGTGTCATTTCTTCTGACCTAATTATGTTTTTATTATGTCACATCTGTGATATCATGAAAGTGACATAAGTAAAATTCATGCTTAAATCTCAATATTAATTTTAGGTAATAAATATAGCTAAAGATAAGTCACATTTCTTTATTTGAATTTAAAGCCAATTTCCATTAGGAAATCAGTGGCAGAGGAGGAGAAATAGGAATTTGATAAGTTGGTATCCAGTTTTTCTAGATAATCATTTTAAGTATTTGTTCTGAAAATTACTTTTCTGATTTGTTGTTGTTGTTCTCTGATTCAGTTCTATTTGGTACCTCTTGGTATTTTGTTACCTCAAATGGTGGGTCATGAAAACTAATAACCATTGAAACCCTTACCCATTCATAGTGAGTGACTTGTTACCCATTCCTTTAAGCAACTTGATTTCTTATTCTTTTTCGTTATCCAAAAGGCTTTTTATTTATTTACTTTTTTTTTTAAGCACAAACACTTCCTTCATGAAAAAGCTTTTTTTTTTTTTAAGTGGGGTCTCACTTTGTTGCCTAGGCTGGAGTACAGTGGCACAATCATGGCTCACTGCAGCCTGGACCTCCTGGGCTCAGGTGATCCTCCTACTTCAGCCTCCTGAGTAACTGGGACTAAGGCATGTGCCACCATGCCCAGCTATTTTTTGTAGAGACGGGATTTTGCCATGTTGCCCAAGCTGGTCTCGAACTCCAGAGCTCAAGCAGTCTGCCCACCTCGTTCCCCCAAAGTGGTGGGATTACAGGTGTGAGCCACTGTGCCCAGCGAAAGCTTAACATTTTAATAGTGGTGTATAAGCTATAAACATCTTGAAAACATGATTTACATTGAGCTTCTCCATAGTAGGAGGTCACTAAATTTGTTGAATGGCTTAATAAATGAACCACCATAATTCTTGCCCAATAGATAGTTCAGTTATTTCTCTCGCTTTCCCATCTTAATGTAGGTCTAAAAACATATTTGAAAGAGACTTAATGGTCATCAAACTGCAGGCTGAGTCCTGAAACTTGTCTAAAGCCATTTCTACTCTCTCCACTTTCTACCTAATTGGAACACCCATTATGAAATATGATTTCAGAATTCTTGCTGTAGAATCCCAAACTTTTTCTGTTCTTGATGCCCTTAGTGTCCATAGGCCAAAAGAAATATAACAGTTCCATTTATTAAGTAGTTTACCCCAAAGAATTTAAAAGTATTTATGGTCTAACAACTTTATGTCTGTTTAAAAAATTAACACATAAATTGGGGGGAAAGGTAATGTTTCTGTTTTATTCTTGATTAATCACAATCCCTTACTAACAGGATGTGTGAACCTATTGGGTACTGTACAACTTCAAGCCTCGAAATCAGATAGGCACCACCAACCTCATTTCCTGTTTCACCTTGATTTTCTGTGATACCAAAATCTCAGCTTCACAAAGTCATTGAAAGGTATGTAGTGCAATCTATTCAGCTGGAACTGTGCTGTACTTAAAGCTGGTAGTTTCTGTGATATCTTCCACATTAGGTTCTGTGGTGCCTGTTTGTTATGGTGCCAACCATGCAGAACCAGGGTTATAGAGTAAGGATCAGAACCAAAATGGAACTGGTGCATGTGTATCCCCACTTCATTTGTCAGCTTTAATGCCAACAGTGACTTTTATGAATAAGATTATAGAATTTTGGGGGGATTATAATTAGTACTGCCATATTCAGAAATTCATACATAGTATCAGTTAACATTTTTTAATATGCTCTCTACAATGAGATTTTTTTAAACTCCTAGTTGATCAAATTCTAGTTAAAATTATTTTAGGCCAGGCGCAGTCGCTTACGCCTGTAATCCCAGCACTTTGGGAGGCCGAGGCAGGCAGATCACCTGGGGTCAGGAGTTAGAGACCAGCCTGCCCAACGTGGGGAAATCGCGTCTCTACTAAACATACAAAAAATTAGCCGGGCGTGGTGGTAGGTGCCTGTAATCCCAGCTACTGGGGAGGCTGAGGCAGGAGAATCACTTGAACCCCAGAGGCGGAGCTTGCAGTGAGCCGAGATCATGCCATTGCACTCCAGCCTGGGTGACAAGAGTGAAACTCCGTCTCAAAAAAAAAAAAAAAAAAATGTTTTAAAGTCTTAGTGTTTACAAGTAATACCAATTTTTTTCCTATTCTAGTGTTGGTTCATGAAGTTTTACCATCAATTCAAGTAATCATAAATGGCAAATTCTACAAAAGCAGAAGAATATGAAAAGATGTCTCTTGAACAGGCAAAAGTGTCAGTGAATTCTGAAACAGAGTCTTCATTCAATATTAATGAAAACACAACAGCTTCTGGGACTGGGCTTTCTGAAAAGACTTCTGTCTGTAGGCAAGTAGACACAGCAAGAAAGAGAAAAGAGTTTGAAGATGATCTTGTAAAGGAAAGTTCTAGTTGTGGGGAAGACACTCCATCCAAGAAGAGAAAACTTGATCCCGAAATTGTCCCAGAGGAAAAAGATTGTGGTGATGCTGAAGGCAATTCAAAGAAAAGAAAAAGAGAAACTGAGGATGTTCCAAAAGATAAATCTTCTACTGGAGATGGCACTCAAAATAAGAGAAAAATAGCATTTGAGGATGTTCCTGAAAAGCAGAAAGTATGTTCAGTGTATTTTCATTTATTCATAATAGAATATGTAAGTTTGAAATGTGGAACACCCGTGGATTCATACTGGTTTTTACATAATAGCTTAAGAATATTCTATTTTTAATAGATATGGTCTTAAGACAAAGTAGGCTTTTAACTCTTATGATTTCTGTTAAGGTGAAACATCTCCTGCTAATGAGATAGATTTTTTAGTTTTTGTTTGTTTTTATTTTCTAATGAGATAATGTTTATCTTATTTTAGAATATTTAACTAGAAACTTTTTTTTCCAAGACGGAGTCTTGCACTGTCGCCCAGGCTGGAGCGCGATGGTGTAATCAAAGCTCACTGCAGCCACAACCTCCTGGGCATAAGCAGTCCTCCGGCGTTTTTAAAAAGACTAGAGTATGAGATCCAAATGATTTACCTATTTTTCTTTTTTATTAGGTGTTCAGCTCCAGTTTTTTTGTCAGAGGTTATCACTTAAAGGGATAACTTTTAAAATTATACCTAGCTTTACATCCCTTTATTAATGTAATTCCTTAAACAGTTTTCAGCTTCTTATTAATGTATTTTACATACTGTTTTAGTTAAGTGAATGCAAATGCCTAATATTTAGCAAAGATATTATAGGGCAAGTTGTTTTCATCTGGAAGTACCACATTAGAAAGGAATTTGAGGCAGAATCTGGAGTTAGAGGAAAAGATTACTTTAATGAGTAAATAAAATTCTGCTATTGGCCCTTATGAGGAAAGTGACTGATAGTGAGGCTTTTTTTATCAATGGAATGTGAATTCTTGTAACAGAGGGGAGCCCTTTTTTTTTTTTTTTTTTTTTTTTTTTTTTTTTTTTTTTTTGAGACAGAGTCTCGCTCTGTCTCCTAGGCTAGAGTGCAGTGGTGTAAACTCAGCTCACTGCAACCTCCACCTCCCGGGACCTCCACCTCCCGGGTTCAAGCGATTCTCCTGCCTCAGCCTCCCGAGTAGCTGGGACTACAGGTGCCCACCACCATGCCTGGCTAATTTTTGTGTTTTTTAGTACAGATGGGATTTCACCATATTGGCCAGGCTGGTCTTGAATTCCTGACCTTGTGATCTGCCCACCTCAGCCTCCCAAAGTGGTGGGATTACAGGCATGAGCCACTGCGCCCGGCTGGGAGCTTGTATTTTAAACATAGTTTTCAAACTTTTACTAGCCCCAGAACCCCTTTTTCAACTGAAAATCTTACACTTAAACCTGTTACGTAAAATAGGTCAAGGATTTGCTGAAAGGCCTTTCGGCACATCAGTGAGATTCAGCACTTTGGCCGAAAAGGGAGGTAGGAGGATCCGAAGCCCTTTACCTATCATGGCATTTTTACAGGATTTCTAGGGCCTCAGGAAGCACAAATTGAAAACTGTTGGGTTACATGTAACATATATAATAGCATTATTATAATAGAAATCACTAACACTGCACATAGCCTACTGAATTCTAATATCTCTTTTTTTTTGAGAGTCTCGCTCTGTTGCCCACGCTGGAGTGCGGTGGCCTGATCTTGGCTCACTGCAACCTCCACTTCCTGGGTTCAAGCGATTCTCCTGCCTCAGCTTCCTGAGTAGCTGGAATTACAGGTGTGCACCACCATGCCCAGCTAATTTTTGTATTTTTAGTAGAGATAGGGTTTCACCATGTTGGCCAGGCTGGTCTCAAACTCCTGACTTCAAGTGATCCTCCCACCTGGGCCTCCCACAGTGCTGGGATTATAGGTATGAGCCACCTCACCCAGGCCTAATCTCTTTATATACATTATCTTATTTAATTTTCACAACAGCTTTATAATAATAATGTAATTATAGCTTATTCCTAATTTATTCCTTTGTAGAAACACCAAACATTGACTGTCATTTATTGAACTGAATAAATCAGAACTCTGGAAGAGTACTGGGTTTATTAAGACATTGACACTAAAATTAATGCAGATGAAATATCACAATGAAAATTTTAAACCTAGAGATGTTTTTCAAAATAAGGTGATATGGTTTGGGTGTGTCCCTACCCAGATCTCATCTTGAATTATAGCTCTCATAATTCCCACATGTGTGGGAGGGACCTGATGTGAGATAATTGAATCATGGGCGCAGTTCCCCATACTGTTCTCATGGTAGTGAATAAGTCTCACGAGATCTGATGGTTTTATAAGGGGTTTCCCCTTTTACTTGGCTCTCATTGTCTCTTGCCTGCCGCCATGTAAGACCTGCCTTTCACCTTCCACCATGATTGTGAGGCCTCCCCCGCCACGAGGAACTGTGAGTCCATTGAACCTCTTTTTGTTTATAAATTACCCAGTCTCCGGTACGTCTTTAGCAGCAACATTAAAATGGACTGATACACAGGGACACAGAAAACAAATCTTAGGTCTAATGATAATTAGTGAGACTTCTGTGGTTAATTGCCATTGTTTAGTGAAGTTTACCAATTCTAATAGCATTTTATCCATTCACAGGTCAGATGTTCTGAGGCTTATTTTTACCATGTTCTGATCCTTGATTTTTTTCTATTCTCTTTTATTTTCAGAATCTGGAAGAAGGACACAGCTCGACAGTGGCTGCCCATTACAATGAACTTCAGGAAGTTGGTTTGGAGAAGCGTAGTCAAAGTCGTATTTTTTACCTAAGAAACTTTAATAATTGGATGAAAAGTGTTCTCATTGGTATGATCCAACACCAAGCTACTGAGTCTTTAATTCCTATTCATTTAATTATCAAACCTTGACTTTATAAAGCTAGAGCCAAGACTAGGTCTTGAAGACAAATTCTTCTAATATTTACTTTTGGTTGACTGTGTAAGATTTTAATGAGTGTTTAATTATTATGTTAATCAGGTTTTCAGAAGGCAATATTTTTTTTAATGCACAGAATTAAGGTTACCTAGTACTATTAAGTAGTGATTCTATTTTACTCTAATAGTTTTGGAGCAACTGCATATTGTTGGTTAAACATTCAGGTTTCATTAAGTCAAGAAATAGGCAGGGTCTTGATTTGTTTAGGCCTTCAATTGGTTGATAATGATCATGTGTATTACATTGAGGATAGATAAAAACATTCAACTTTTTTGAGCCAACATTTTATCTATGGAAACTCACCTTTGAAATTAAAATGAAAGTGAACAGAAAAAATATGATTCAGAATACAATTCTTGTCGGCACCATAAGATAGGGTAAAAAAAAAAGAATATAATTATTGCTCTGTATATTTAGTGCATTAAGTAGACTCTTAGATAAATTTAGAGAACTTTAAAAAGTGGTTTGTTTTAAAATTTTTCATAATAAAGATTTTTTTTTAAGCCTGTCAGGAAGTGAGAATGCTTTCTTAATTATACTAGAAAGAATAAAGTGCTAATTATGGGTACTTCCTACTAGTTTTGATGATAATTTACTAATTTTCAAAGATAAATTACCTAATCTGATAAGTATTAGCAGTAGGAACTAACTAGGCTTACTTTGAACACATTTTAACATTTTGTATATCACTTGTTTTTAACATTCATGTTCTGTTACAAAAATATTTATTTGACTCTGCCATGTGTCAGCTTAGGCTAAATGAGTGTTCACTTTTTTTTTTTTTTTTTTTTTTTAAGATTAACGTAATGGCATTTTCAGTCTCTACTCACAAGGTTCTCTCTCTACCCCAGTCCTAATTTCTTTTCAGCCTTTCTCTTCCTTCATTATCCTCAATGATGCAGATAACTTATTGGATTTTTTATGAATTCTTATTTATTCATGTATTTTTATTGAATAACTTTTTCGAGTCCATATTTTCCACATTGTTACATGTATTATTTCTATAATCAGAAAAGAGGTATTTTTTTTTAAAGGACTGAAGTCAGAGTTGGCAAAATTGTCTCTTGGCATATACAGGGTATTCTTTCCTTCTTCAGCTGTTCTAGCAGCTCTCTTGATGTGTGCTTTGCACCTGTCTTTAACATCCTAATACAATCAGTGTGATCTGTGCCAAGCTTTCTCTCTGGCTTTTTCCTTTCTCAACACTCATTCTTTGTCACTCATTTTCTCTTTCTTCTTGGTGCTTGTAGCTTGGTAAGTAAACAGTTGAGTATAGTTCTTGAATGTGATAAAGGCTTTTTTGAAATTGTTTCTTGATGATTTCCTCTCTCGTTAGTCTTACTGTATATAAATGCAGAGATTTTATAATTGTTTTTCGCTCTTTCAGTATTTTTATGCTATTAAGATTCATGGCAGAAAGTTAAATATTATGGAACACTTGTGCTTCTGTTGAAGTTACTTTAAGTTCCTGCAGAAGGTGAAAGTACTTGTACAGGATATTTTAGCCATCAAAATAATGCACACCTGAAAGTGTCCAGCTCAGTGATAAAGACAAGGAGAATGTATCTAGGATTCAGTATTGTATCAAGTTTTAGAACTGTTGAATACTTAACTTGCCGGAGAATATTAATATGCTTTTAATCGACGTTTGAACAATTTGCCTATTGATGTTTGGTTGCCTACTGATTTTATCTGTTGGCTGTTAATGTCATTTAGTAGACTGGGGTCTACCAAATTCTGATGATGCTAAAACTAAAAGACATAGTGCTTTTTTTTTTTCTAGTTTTTATATTTCTCTTGGTGGTAAGCCTGACATCTTTGATAATCAGGCTCTTTTATCATTCCATAACAACTTTGATTTACTTACGTGTCTACTGTTAAACACCTAGCTATGGAAAGAGAAAGCTACAAAAAAAATTATGAATGATTAGTTTTTCTAATCCTTACTTAGCTTTTTCTCTCATCCTGAACAAGTTGTGTTGTCTTGTATTAGAATTTTAAATATCTGCTATTTAAAATTCATTTTTGAAAGTAACATTCAAAATGCTGCCTTTATTTTCCAAAACACCAGACACATACTCTTTAATGATAGAGGATCAGATTAATCAACTCTTAGTCATATTTTTAGTTACTTATCAAAAGTTACAAATTACATAAATGGATGTGTAATAGTTTATGTTACATATTGGGCAAAAGATAGTAGGTTATTAGAGGTAACAGTTTATACTTCAGTAAAATTGAAGAAGGGGTAGTTTATTGTGACTGATTTCTCTCTTTTAGGAGAATTTTTGGAAAAGGTACGACAGAAGAAAAAACGTGATATCACTGTTTTGGACCTGGGATGTGGTAAAGGTGGAGATTTGCTGAAATGGAAAAAAGGAAGAATTAACAAGCTAGTTTGTACTGGTAAGATAAATAATGATATGGGAAAGAATAATTTGTAGTCAGATAAATGGAAAATAAGAAGGATTGTCTCTAATTGCAAGATATCTGGGACTATGCATGAGATGGGTTTTTTTAAAATTAATTACGGCCTGACGCGGTGGCTCATGCCTGTAATCCAACATTTTGGAAGGCTGAGGTGGGTGGATCACTTGAGGTCAGGAGTTTGAGACCGGCCTGGCCAACATTGTGAAACCCTGTCTCTACTAAAAATACAAAAAATTAGCTGGGCATGGTGGTGCACACCTGTAATCTCAGCTACTCAGGAAGCTGAGGCAGGAGAATCACTTTTACCTGGGAGGTGAAGGTTATAGTAAGACAAGATCACACCACTGCACACCAGCCTGAGTGACAGAGCAAGACTCCATCTCGAAAAAAAAAAAATTAGTTTCCTGATAGTTTCATAGTAAGATTAATAAGCCTGGGATAACGTTTCCTTCCCAAAAGGAAGGAAGCTATCAAAGATGGTCGGAGTCATGTCTAAAGGGCAGACTTGAAAAGGTTTCCATTGGCAAAAATAGGACAATTTTAACATTAAAATAGCAGTTGGACACATCAAATCAGAAAAACACATTGTTCACCCTTGAAGGCTGCTAAGAAACTATTCTGAAACTGATAAATTAAGGGGAGGAAATCAAACATTTGTAATCAGATGGTTGAAAAGGGCAGTTGTTTTTTTTTTTCAATCAGATAAAGAGGAATTATAGAATTAGAAAATCATAACTTTTTTCATTCTTTATGAAATAATAGATCTAGGCAATAATTTTTTTTTTTGCTACGGAAGCCATTAAGGGAAAAGTCGATAGTAACGCAATGAATCAATCCATCAATCACCTTAGCCCGGTGGTTAGTCTTAACACTGAAGTGGGACAAGCAGACATCAGCGTCTTTCTGATGTGGTGAGTTAAAAGAGATACATACCCCCACTACTGAAGTACTGCCCAAATTAGCAGTTCTCAGATTTTTTGGTTTTATGAGCCCTGTATACTTAAAAATTATTGAGGACCCCAGAAAGCTTTTTTGTATGTAATTATGGTAAGTAGCTACTGATATTTACTATATTAGAAATTAAAGCTGAGAATTTTGAAAATTTTTTTAGTTCATTAAAGTAAAAGTAACAAGGCTGGCTTTTACATTTTTGTAAATCCCTTTAGAGTTTGAAATTGCAGGAGACAACTGGATTCTCACACCTGTTTCTGCATCCAATATGTTGTGATTTTATTTTGGTTGATAAGTAGTTGTAAAATAAAGAAGTATTTTAACCGCCTTTTTTGATAATTGTAGATATTCCTCTGTTACTACATCAAAACTCAGTAAGTGGTGGTTTCTTAAAGAGTAGTTACAATATGGAATCTGAAACCTTAGTGATGAACTTTTTATACTGTGTAACATTAAAATCCATTAATCTGTCTTGCACTTCCTGCATGATTTTATAGTACTTGGAAAATACTGTTCACTAAAGTTATGCAGATCTAATTGTTGAGAATCAAAAAATCACGTGTTTAATATCACTGCCAATCAGAAAAGTATTGGGAAGAAGTCCAGCCCACAGTGATCAATACGAGTTTTTCAGGGTTGTAATTCTTATTTGAAAGTCAATTTTATTTTTGGCAACAAATACACTGTCCCTTGTCTCCCTTTAAATTAGCGGTCCCTAACCTTTTTGGCACCAGGGGCCGGTTTCATGGAAGACTGTTTTTCCACAGAAGCGGGGGGATGGAATTCTACCTCAGATCATCAGGTGTTAGATTCTCATAAGGAGTATGCAACCTAGCTTGCCTGCCACTCACCTCCTGCTGTGCAGCCTGGTTCCTAACAGGCCGTGGACCTGTACTGGTTTGTCGCCCAAGGGTTGGGGAACTTTAAGTGACAGGTTCACTTTGTTCATTTTCAAGAAAATATGTGCCAGGTTCTCAAGTCTGCATAACTGTAGTTTGTCAGTCATTCAAGTCAAAATAATTTTCTCAGAAAAAAAGTGGCCAGTACAGCTCAAAACTCAGAACAGTCATATCAGTACTGTTCTTGAAGATGACCATCATACTTTGTTAGGTAGCAGAAATGTTTTGTTACTTCCCATTTCATCACACAACATTTTAAAAAGTGTATTCAAAAGCCCAGGTTTAATAAAATTAATTTTCACTATTTTATAAAGGGTATTCTTAAATGAAACTGTTTTTCTCCCCCTGCATATTGTATAGTGGTGAAGAATACATGAAGTACTGCCAGTACCATTTAGTGCTGCTACTTTGTATTTGTGATAAGATCCCATTGCCTTTGCATTATCAGTGTGAATTTTTAAACAGGGAAAAGGGCAGGCTGGGCACAGTGGTTCATGCCTATAATCCCCAGCACTTTGGGAAGCAAAGGAGGGTGGATCACTTGAGGCCAGAAGTTAGAGACCAGCCTGGCCAATGTGGTGAAACCCCATCCTCTACCAAAAATACAAAAAATTAGCTGGGCATGGTGGCACACAACCTATAATCCTAGCTACTCGGGAGGCTGAGGTATGAGAATCACTTGAACCCTGGAGGCAGAGGTTGCAGTGAGTGAAGATTGCACCACTGCACTCCAGCCTGGGCAATACAGCAAGACTCTGTCTCAAAAAAGAAAAAAAGAAAAGGGCTAATAACATTTTATTATAAAAATATACCCTTGGTATTTCCAAAACTGGGCTTATTGATAGTGTTAGGTTTTATAATTCAGATTGGAATAAAACTTTCTCCTTTTTACTTTGAATAAGCATTTAAAAATCATGATAGAACTTTCATAGCGTCCGTACCTATTGAGACGCTTTTAGTTCCTCTTGAAAACTGATAGGGTATTTGCGTCGGAACAAAGCCCTTTTCTTTTCTTTTAAAGGAAATAAAACCTTTTCACTGGTACTAAGGCCGACTTTTATGCCAGAGTTTGTCAGTTGAGATCAATGTCTAGATTTCTGGCATTCTGTGTTGATACTTACTAATACCCTTCCATCCTTCCAGATATTGCCGATGTTTCTGTCAAACAGTGTCAGCAGCGGTATGAGGACATGAAAAATCGTCGTGATAGTGAATATATTTTCAGTGCAGAATTTATAACTGCTGACAGCTCAAAGGTACAGTTTCTTTGGTCAATTTATTTTTTACTTTTTTAGTTTGGGTAAATAATTTGTTTTAAACATCAACTCAATTTTTACTTTTTTAAAAAAATTTACTCTAATTTTTGAGACAGGGTCTCACTCTGTCACCTAGGCTGGAGCACAGTGGCACGATCTCAGCTTACTGCAACCTCTGCCTCCCAGGCTCAAGTGATTCTCCTGCCTCCCAGCCTCCTGAGTAGCTGGGACTACAGGCACATGCCACCACACCCAGCTAATTTTTATATATTTTGTAAAGATGGGGTTTTGCCATGTTGCCAAGGCTGGCCTCAAACTCCTGAGCCCAGGTGATCTGCCTGCCTCCCATAGTGCTGGGATTACAGGCATGAGCCATGGTGCCCAGCTACTCATTTTTTAAAATGTGTTTTGAAACTTTAAAAATCTTGGAATATGCATTTTCACTTTCGACTGGAAATTCTAGTACGATAAATTCCCTTGAATGACTCACTGAATACTTGTAATTTTTTGCTTTTAATAATTTGAATTGAAATTAGCTGTTGCTTTTCTGTATGGACATCATTTATTTTCCAGTATTTTGAAATAGAACTGAACTTATACTATGTTTTGTTCACCTTGTAATTTATTAGTTTCCCAACATATCAGAGCCTGTTTGGTTTTTTCCTACCTTCCACCTGTTTCTGAATTTCTTAAAAAGAACTGCTTCAAGGGTGAAAGTCTCACCATGAACTTTTTGTTCTTCATTGACTTATTGACTCACTGAACTGTTATAGATACCTTTAATCATACACGTTTTGTTTGAAATTTGAAAGTGAAAAAGATAAGTGGGAGTATATTGCCAGAAAGTTGTAATACCTTTAAAACATTTTTGCATTTTTTAAAAAATGCCAAACGCCAGATGTTTTTTAACTCAATGTTGAATGTCATTTTATTTTAGCTGTCAAGTAAAGTGATGAAAGGATCAACTTGAAATGTCATAATTGACTAATATATTTTAAACATGATTTCAGAATTCCTCAGTTTTTAAATACTGTGAAAGTGGGAATCAAATTATTCTGTTAAACTAGAATACATGCATGATTTCTGTGTGTCCTTTATTGTACAAGGGAAAGATTGTGAGGGAAAGGAAGAACCTTACATTCTAGAAGTTAATTTACTAAAAAGTTTTTAATCTTTGTTGTAGTTACCTCACAATCTTAACTCATTTTAATTTGTTTCAGGAACTTCTGATTGACAAATTTCGTGACCCACAAATGTGTTTTGACATCTGCAGTTGTCAGTTTGTCTGTCATTACTCATTTGAGTCTTATGAGCAGGCTGACATGATGCTGAGAAATGCGTGTGAGAGACTTAGCCCTGGGGGCTATTTTATTGGTACTACTCCCAATAGCTTTGAATTGATGTAAGTACTTTTAAATATATTGTGGTTTATAAAATATTCAGTATTAAGTAGCAAATGTTTATCAGAGGTAGATTTTATTAAAATACGCTATTTTAATTTTATAAGTGTTGAACACTTTCATAAGATATTTGAGTAGACATTCAAAATTTAAATTCAATAGACAAATTTACAGATGAACTTTTAACAGTTCATCTTTGTGTGTAAGTTAGAGACTGAAGTTATAGTGATAGACAAACTGCAGGTCAGATAGACAGGCACAGAGATGAACCAGCTGTCATGAGAGTGATACCTACTTCCAGCTTAATTTTATTGGTGTGACTGTTGGTGATCTTTTAGTATATTGCTTCTTAAAAGTAGCTCAAATCAGGAGAGTGCAGTGGCTCATGCCTATAATCCTAGCACTTTGGGAGGCCAAGGCAGGAGGATTGCTTGAGGCCAGGAGTTTGAGACCAGCCTGGACAACATAGTGAGACCTTGTCTTTACAAAAAATTTACAAATTAGCCAGCGTGGTGGCACGCCCCTGTAGTCCTTGCTCAGGAGGCTGAGGCAGGAGGATCACTTGAGCCCAGGAGTTGGTGGCTGTAGTGAGCTATGATCACACCACCACACTCCAGCCTGAATGACAGATTAAGACCTTGTCACTTTAAAAAAAAAAAAAAAGGTAGCCCAGATCTAATTAAAAAGCTAATCAAGTGTGCATCATGTAGTTTTTCACATGCATAATCTGATCAAAATAAATCTACACTAATCACAATTTTAATCTTTTTATTTTGGTTGGGCGATAACCTTGATAGAAGACGCCTTGAAGCTTCAGAAACAGAATCATTTGGAAATGAAATATATACTGTGAAATTTCAGAAGAAAGGAGATTATCCTTTATTTGGCTGCAAATATGACTTCAACTTGGAAGGTGTTGTGGATGTTCCTGAATTCTTGGTCTATTTTCCATTGCTAAATGAGTAAGAAGTCATTAATCTGTTCACTCTTTTCTTTTTGTCTTAAGGGAAAGAAAAGCGGGGAAAAGCAATATTTATTTTACTCTTTATTTTAAATGAGGGCTAAAGAAAAAGTATAATCTTGTTTTTTTGTTTTTGTGTTTTAAAAAAAAAAACAAACAAACAAGACTAGCTTCACATCTAGGGGATTATTGCCATAGGTCTCATAATAGCCTAACTTAGTTTTCTCTCATTCCTGGAATTTTTTAATCCTATGGGTGAAAAAGGGAACCAGTTGCCTTCAGCTTGTGGCACAAAATGCCTGACACAAATAGCAAAAGTTTTTTTTTTTTTTAGTGACTACTGGTAACTTTGATGATAAACAATGAGTCTTCATAAATCAAAGATCCTCTGTTGACAGAGATGAGTATTAAAAGTTGTTTGCATTTCACTATAACTTTGAAATTGCCTATGTCCCACAGGCAATGTTGATGATAAAATCCTGATTCAGGAATGTATTCTCCCATGTGCCTGAATTCCTAGGAGTCCTGGCAAACTGTAGACACAGGAAAAGCTGGGGGTAACTGGGCCTTACCAGGTAAGGCTTCAAGGCCTTGTGATACACCTTGGTTTCCAGAGTTTCCCCGGTGGGGAGAGTATAAAAGTCAGCTTAAATGTAGGCCATGTCATGATTGATTGAACTTGATTTTCTACTTTTTAGAAACAAAAATCTTTTGTTTTGAATATTAACTGAGAAAAGAGGTATATTGTCTGCTTACTTCTGCTTGGTGCTTATTTTAATTGTAACTCAGTCAGTCTGTAAAATTAGGGTTACAGTATTTTCAGGAGTTCTATAATAGCTTATTCAATAATATAAGAAAGCCAAGTAGCATTGTGACTGAACATGAGGAAAATACTGTGCATAATTTTATAAATATAAACCATTTACAAAATTTAAAAATATCAATTACATTTTCCTTTTAATTTTTAAAACTAATAAACTGGGGAAATGTTACTGCTCTTCAACTTTATTTAAAAAAGAACTTGTGGAATGTTATTGAGTATGTTTAATATGTTAGCTTGAGATTTTAGTTAACAGTTTGGTGATTTTAATATAATCAAAAAGATAATGAAAGATTTGTTTTAAATGCTAAACAAGACCTAGCGGTCTTCTTTTTTTTTTTTTTTTTGACTTAAATTGCCTAATGATGGTAAACCTAAGTCATCAGTTTAATGTCTAATTTTTTAAAAGATTATTTATTGAAACAGTATTGGATGAAATAGAATCTGAAAATGTGTGGGGGTTTTGAGATGCCTTTTTGCCATTTCATTAAGAAATTTAACAGAAATAAGCTTTTTGTGTGGCAAAACTTATTCAAATTGGGCCTCAATTCTTTGAATCATGATTTTTTTTAGGTGTAAAACTTGGTTTCATTTCTAAAGGCTTATTTTAGAGATTTACAAAAGAAAATGAACTGCCTGGAATAAAAAACTTGGTTTCATTTCTAAAGGCTTATTTTAGAGATTTACAAAAGAAAATGAACTGCCTGGAATAAAAGACTTAATTTTGCTCATGTTGCGTTTCCAGGGAGGATTAATTGAAGTAACAGAATCCTGCCTTACGTATACCTCTTACATAGAAACCTCAGTGGCCCTCCAGTGTTTGCCCTTACCCTATCCCCTCAAATGCCACCCTGTACACGAGCTCTCCCACCTAATTTTCAGGGTTTCTCCCCTTCCTTCCACTCTTCCTTTAACTGCTGCCTGAAGTCATCTCCAGGCTCCCTCTTGTTGTCTACAGATACATGATTATAAACTTGGCAAATGCAGTGAGGAAAAAAACTACCTGAGAGTCTAACGGAGAGACCTAATAATAATTAAGATTTAAGGAAGGTACCTGTAAAGAAGCGATGTTTGAGTCAGGATCTAAAGGATGGAAAAGTAGGTGGGCAGCTGAGGACTGGAGGGAAGAATGCTCCTGACAAGAGGACAGCGTGTGTGAGGGCCCAGCAGTGGGAAAGCTAGGCTAGTCCAAGATGTTGAAAGAAGGCCCATCCTGATTTATATCGGGGGCTGTCCCAAAATGAGGCAGCATTCCTTTACAGATGAATGTCTTCGAGACCATATTCTGTATCCTAAGTGCACTGGAGCCCAGTGGAGGGTGTTAAGGGGGGTAGTGACATGACTCAGGTCTGCATTTCTGAAAGCTTAATCTGGCTGTGATTGGAAAATTCATTGAGGGAGAGTAAGAATGGAAGCAGGGGACAAGCAAAGTGAGTTTATGGACTGGTACCACTGAGTGGTGATGGTGAGTGAAGCAGCAGGATGGTGCCAAATGCAGGAGGTAAGAAGTGGACCTATTTGAAATTGATGTTTTCTAGGTAAAATAGAAAGGACTTAGTGATGTGTATTGAGCACAGTGGGTAAAAGAGAAGGGGAGATGGCATGGATCACTAGATGGATTTACTGAAATGGCAAAGATTGGCAGAAAAAGAGCAGTGATGTTCAGCCTTAGATGTGGGAAGTTAGAGAGTGCCAGTGACACATGCAGGTGAAGATTTCTAATAAGCAGTAGAATCCATGAGTGATGAGAGACAGCTGAACTACCGATAGCTGGGGGGTGGAAGTGAGTAGGGCTCTGGACTGTACTCTACAGAACCTTGAAGTTTAGAAGTTGGGTAAAAAAAAACCTGTAAGTAAAAAGGAAAAAAAAAAAAAAACCTGCAAAGAAGCAGTTCATGATGTAGGGGAAAAATTAATAGTGTATCTTGCCAGAGAAGTCGAGATGAAAGTGAATCTTTAAGAAGGAAGTCAGCAGCTGTTTGCAGTGCAGCTGTGAGAGATCAAGTAAAGTGAAATGGAATCAGTAGAAAAGAGTTTCCTACACTTCTTCTGCATCTCACAGCTCCGGAGACTCTCATTTGCTTCCTGACCTTTATGTTATACTAATAGAGCCCTCTGAAACCCCTGAGATTTAGAATGCATGTTTCTTTTAGGTGTGATATGTTACTCTTGATTCATTTTGTATTACTCTATTGTGAATTTATCAAGGAAATGGTAGCTTTTTTAGTTAAGTCCGGAAGATGTCATTGCTGTACAAAAGTAAGTTGAGGAATTACAAACATGTGGAAGCTTTTTCATTAAGTATTCTTTTTTGGACAGAATGGCAAAGAAGTACAATATGAAACTAGTCTACAAAAAAACATTTCTGGAATTCTACGAAGAAAAGATTAAGAACAATGAAAATAAAATGCTCTTAAAACGAATGCAGGCCTTGGAGGTGAGTATTTAGAAAAGATGTACAAATTTCAGTCATGGTGAACTTGTTTGGCTGTTCTTGAGATCCTTGCAAGGCCATCTGAAAATGAAATAGTTATGTGTATTACGCTCTTCAGCACCTAGGACGGAGCTTGATACAGAAACTGCATGGTGAGTGCTCAGTAAATACTTGATGAAAGAATGAGTACTGGTGTTACCAAATTCTGTTTCTAAATAGTACTGCTTTAAAATAGGATTTCTCAGCCTCAGGACTGTTGACATTTTGTTCTGGATAATTCCTTGCTGTGGGATGCTGTGCATTGTAGGATATTCAGTAGCATTCCTGGCTTCTACGCACTAGATGCCTTCCAGTAACACTCTTGTCCCCAGTTACGATAACCAGAAAACTCTCTCCAGACATTGCCAAATGTCCCCTGGTGGACAAAATTGCCCCAAGTTGAGAACCAGTTCTTTACAACAGTGCCTTTTGGTTACGACAGTAATTTAGAACCTTCCTGGCCAGTGTCCAGACAAGCTCAAACCATACATAATTTTATTGTATGGTAATTCTTTAGCAGGGTTCCAGTCTTTTAGACTGTGTTGTTGCTGAGACCTCTCCTGTCCTAATGCAGCAGTGAAGGTATCTATATAAGCTTCAATTACACAGCCATTGATTGTTTTTCCTTTTTCTCCTTACCAGACAATGTTTGGTTGGACAGACCTAAAATATTCAGTGAGCATTTTTATTATTGATCAGTAGAATCATATTCATCAAATGGACATTAAACTTCCTTAGAGAGTTTATTCAGTTTAAGTACTTTAAGCATACTCTGACTTATTTATCCTTATAATTACCTCCATGAAGTAGGCAGAATGGTAACTTTTCACTAATTTTTTTCCTTTTTTTTTTTTTTTTTTTTTTTTTGTTAATGACAGGATCTCGCTCTGTTGCCCAGGCTGGAGTGCAGTGATGTGATCACAGCTCACTGAGGCCTTCACCTTCTGGAAGGTGATCCTCCCACCTGAGCCTCCTGAGTAACTGACTACAAGCGTGTGTCACTACACCTGTCTCAGTTTTAAACTTTTTGTGCTGATGAAGTTTTGCCGTGTTTCCCAGGCTGGTCTCAAACTCCTGGCCTCATCTAGCAATCCTCCCGCCTTGGCCTCCCAAAGTACTGGGATTACAGGTGTGAGCCACTGCACCTGGCCAGTTTTCACATTTTTTTAGTGGGCAGCCTGAGGCTCAGAGGATAATGACTTGCTCAAGGCATACTAACCTTTAGATTTTCTTCAGTTTTTGTAGATGATACTCAAACAGAAGTCTCCTGTTGAAGTTGCACCTGCACCCAGCCACTCCCACAATGTTGAGTGGGAGGACTTTTTATAAATTCTAAATTGTCTTTTAAGATACATAATCAGTAAAATTTCATATTCCTCATTAGTTATATTTCCTATACTTTAGATCTAAGAATGTTTTTATTGGCTTTATATTAGGAATGGATGCTTGTTTTGTTTGACTTAAGGAAGAGGAGAAAACTAGCAAAACTATGTGTGGATAAGTCCCCCTGTCCCACATATACAGCATATCTTTAGCATATTGCCTTTATTTGATGGTGCTTTGCATGATAGTGGTCAATTATTTAGCCTTTCTCTTAGCATATGGGTAGTGAATTCACTTGTGTAATGTATGTCAAAATCTACTTAGGTATGGTAGGGTATGGGATAACAAGAATTTTATGGCATGTTATTTCAGTGAATAATGCAGTCCATGATGGGAACTGCAGTATTGAAGCATTCCAAGTGCAGTGAGTTTATAAAGGGCCTTTTGGGAAGGAAGAAGATTGGTAGAGGACAGGCAGAGAAACCAGAGTGCACAGGAGATGTTTGAGGAAGTAGTACTAATGGCCTTCACAGTTCTTCAGCAGTCTTCCTTCTCTCCCAGTACTGCACTTGGGGATATGACCTGTTACCATGGCTGTCTGGGGACAGAAGCAGTAATAGCATGTAGTTTGAAAAATCCTTTGGTTTTCCTACTTCTTGACTAAGTCACTCTGGTGGGCGTGTAAAGGACTTGGAGCAGGAAAGGACATGACCAGATAAGAGTTAGGACACTACTTGGGTGGCATAATGGGGGATGGTTTGGAGGGACTTTGAGACCAGACCAGAGGTGGAAAGAGCAGTCGGATGCCACTGCTTTCGACCAGGTCAGAGGTTTAAATGGATCTGTTTCTTGATATTTGTCCCAAAAAGTCTTTTCCTGAAGCATCCAGCTTTTATCTGGGTTCAGCACTAGAACCAGTACAACTTTTCTGCTTTCCTGGAGCGTTGGAACAGAGAGAAGAAAGAATGAAAAGATGTAGGCCATGGAACTGTAGGTCCTGACACCTGTTTTCTTTTTTTCACCAGCAAACATATTCTAGGGACAGTTCTGGAAAAGTAACTCCTTTTAGAGGAGACACTAAGATATATATGTTTTAATAAGTTTTGGTCCTGGCATGGTGGCTCATGCCTGTAACCCCAGCACTTTGGGAGGCCGAGGCGGGCAGATAACCTGAGGTCAGGAGTTGTAGAGCAGCCTGGCCAACATGGTAAAACCCCGTCTCTACTAAAAATACAAAATTAGCCAGGTGTGGTGGTGCGTACTTGTAATCCCAGCTACTCAGGAGGCTGAGGCAGGAGAATCACTTGAACCCAGGAGGTGGAGGTTGCAGTGAGCGAAGATCACGCCACTGCTCTCCAGCCTGGGTGACGAAACTGAAACTCCATCTCAAAAAATAAAATCAATTTTAAAAAATAACGATGTTTTACAGCTTTATAATCATGTATTGGTTGGTCTTTCAAAATGATCAGTAGAGAAGAGAAACTGGGTGTCCAGTGATAAGCAGATAATCACATGGAGGATAAGTTGAAGAACAAGTTTACAACAAAATAGTTTGGCAGGCATTCAAAAACGAAGTTCTGAAGCTTTGTGATATGGTAAAACTACAATATGTGGAATTAAAGTTCAAAAAAAGTGATTGGTAATCTGTTCTTTCTTAGAGCCCTGTGTTGGGATGTGATACAAAGTAAAGTGGTTTATGCTAATGATACAGCAGTCTCAAATAGCTGAGTACTTTTAAAACAGCAAATAAATAGGTTAATTTCTAATGCCTAAACTTGCTGCAGGATGTTTATAAAGAAAAGAGACAAAGAAGATTGCAAAGCAGATATTCATAGATCATTTTCTTAAAAGTTTATTTGGGAGTTGTAAGTTTAAAGTGCCTCCTTTCTAGCTGGTTTATTGCAATAAGACAAATAATTATAAAAAATTATAAATGAATTATTAAAAACATAAACTTTGTAGTGTAGATGGTTCTATTAAATGTTTTATGTAATTTATTGTGTTTTGATTTGCATGTATCTGGTTTGTTTTTTGGTGAGGGAGTTGGGGAGACAGAGTCTCGCTCTGTCATCCAAGCTGGAGTGCACTGACACCATCTTGGCATCTTGGCACACTGCAACCCCTCCCCTCCGACCCTTCTCCCCCAGCCTCACCTAAACCCGGCCTAAGTGATCCTTTCACCTCCCCCTTCTGAGTAGCTGGGACTACAGGCACGTGCCACCACACCTGGCTACTTTTTGTATTTTACGTAGAGACAGGATGTTGAAATGTTGCCCAGGCTAGTCTCGAACCCCTGAGCTCAAGTGATCTGCCTTCCTCGGCCTCCCAAAGTGCTGGGGTTACAGCATGAGCTACCGAGCCAGGCCTGATTTACATGTATTAAAAGGCAAAATGCAGATACTATAAAGGGATATCACTTAAAATGAATTAAAAATGGCACTTGAAGTAACTTGGATAAACATTTGGCCAGCATACCCTTAAAAACACAGCATGTTTTTCTGACCCTTTTCCAGAGTCTTAGGTAAATATGGGAAATGTCGGTATTTTGGAGGCTGGATTATTAAACAGCGTTCTGTGTTGGCTTGACTTTTTCATTTGTATTATTTGTAATTGCTATTTATGCTTTTCGTGGCTATTAAATTGCCATCATTTTAATATTTAGCTCTTTTTATGACATCTTTAAGCTTTGTATTTATATACAAAGCCTTTGGCTAACAGTAGAGAAGGTGCAAGTGTTTGCTGCTAAATGGTTCTTGGTGGTGATTAAATTATGTAGCTTCTTCCAGCTGTGAATATCCTAAGATTATGATAAAAGTTGACCATAAGGCTGGATGTGGTGGTTCACACCTGTGATCTCAGCGCTTTGGGAGGCTGAGGTAGGAGAATTCTTTGAGACCAGAAATTTAAGACCAGCCTGGGCAACATACTGAAACCTTGTCCCTACAAAAAAATTTTTAAAAATTAGCCAGCATAGTGGCTTGTGCGTGTAGTCCCAGCTACCCAGGAGGTTGAGGTGGAGGATCACTTGAGCTCGGGAGGCCAAGGTTGCAGTGAATGGAGATCCTGCCACTGCAATACAGCCTGGGAGACAGAGCAAGACTCTGTCTCAAAAAAAAAAGATGCTAGTTTACATCTGATCTTTGACAAACCTGACAAAAACAAGCAATGGAGAAAGGATTCCCTATTTAAGAAATGGTGCTGGGAAAACTGGCTAGCCATATGTAGAAAGCTGAAACTGGATCCCTTCCTTACACTTTATATAAAAATTAACTCAAGATGGATTAAAGACTTAAATGTAAGACATAAAACCATAAAAACCCTAGAAGAAAACCTAGGCAATACCATTCAGGACATAGGCATGGGCAAAGACTTCATGACTAAAACACCAAAAGCAATGGCAACAAAAGCCAAAATAGACAAATGGGATCTAATTAAACTAAATTAGATGTACTTATGCACAGCAAAAGAAACTATCATCAGAGTGAACAGGCAACCTACAGAATGGGAGAAAATTTTTGCAGTCTACCCATCTGATAAAGGGCTAATATCCATAATCTACAAAGAACTTAAACAAGTTTACAAGAAAAAAACAACCCCATCAAAAAGTGGGCAAAGGATATGAACAGACACTTCTCAAAACACGACATTTATGCAGCCAACAGACACAGAGGAAATGCTCATCATCACTGGTCATCAGAGAAATGCAAATCAAAACCACAATGAGATACCATCTCACGCCAGTTAGAATGGCGATCATTAAAAATTCAGGGAACAACAGATGCTGGAGAGGATGTGGAGAAATAGGAATGCTTTTACACTGTTGGTGAGACTGTAAACTAGTTCAACCATTGTGGAAGACAATGTGGCGATTCCTCAAGGATCTAGAACTAGAAATACCATTTGACCCAGCAATCCCATTACTGGGTGTATACCCAAAGGAATATAAATCATGCTGCTATAAAGACACATGCACACGTATGTTTATTGCAGCACTGATTCACAGTAGCAGAGACATGAAACCAACCCAGATGTCCATCAATGATAGACTAGATTAAGAAAATGTGGCACATATACACCATGGAATACTATGCAGCCATATAAAAGGATGAGTTCATGTCCTTTGTAGGGACGTGGATGAAGCTGAAAACCATCATTCTAAGCAAACTAACACAAGGACAGAAAACCAACCACCACATGTTCTCACTCATAGGTGGGAGTTGAGCAATGAGAACACATGGACACAGGAAGGGGAACATGACACACAGGGGGGCCTGTCATGGGGTGGGGGTCTGGGGGAGGTATAGCATTAGGAGAAATACCTAATGTAAATGATGAGTTGATGGGTGCAGCAAACCAACATGGCACATGTATACCTATGTAATAAACCTGAACGTTTTGCACATGTACCCTGGAATAATATACCCTAGTATAATATTTAAAAAAAATTGGTTTAAGAGAGGATTCTTCCTTTTTTTTTATTTTTTTCTGTATTTCAAAAGTATGTATAGTTTGTATTCCTGAAGTAGTACTTACAGATTATTCTCCTAATTATGTTATTTCAGTGATTTAGCATGTTTAATTCTGAATTGTAAATTTTAGTTATTGTAACTAGGACTTTCATTTCTTTCCCCAGCCATATCCTGCAAATGAGAGTTCTAAACTTGTCTCTGAGAAGGTGGATGACTATGAACATGCAGCAAAGTACATGAAGAACAGTCAAGTAAGGTTACCTTTGGTAAGTTTTAATTTATGAAAGTATTTCATAGAGAATGAAAAAAAGAACATGCTTATATGGAGACATAGGAAATTATTTCACTTGTTTACAATACTTAGGCTCACTGACTTACAAATCAGTTTTTTCCACTAAGTGATGTTGACTTGTTATAACCACAGAATATGGAATAAAATTTATTTCAGTGGACTGAGAATGGAGTGCTATATCTAAGGCAGTGAGGACAGTGAAAAAATTACAGGGTTGGTGTGCAAGTTCCCTGCTAATGTAGGCACCAATGAATCACAGCATTTCATACATAGAATGCAGCAGTCCAGGAATTTAAATGGGAAAAAATTACATCTTCACCTATACTAATTTCTGTGTAAAAGTTTACATTTTAAAAATGATTACTACAATAGTACCACAGTGGTATTAGCTGCTGCTGTGACTTTGTCATCAGTAGAAGTTACAGATATTTTCATAGCACATTTTTGCTAATATCTTAGAATATTGTTTTCATTTATCACATCTGGAAAAATGACATCACTAGAACTGCCACTAGATCTTGTTATTATAGTTAATGGTGTGTGCAAAGCAACACATATCTTTAATATTTTGATAGCTACATAAATATAATTTATTTCCTTTGTGTAGTATGTACTTTATTTTGTTATTCCTTTGAAAAAACACAAAAATTGTATTTTTTCCACCAGTGCTGTTTGATATTTCAAGATAGGCCTTTTTTATTTTTTCATTTTCCAAATTAAGAATACAAGATAGGGCCGGGTACAGTGGCTCACGCCTGTAATCCCAGCACTTTGGAAGGCCGAGGCAGGTGGATCATGAGGTCAGGAAATCGAGACCATACTGGCTAACAGTGAAACCCTGCCTCTACTAAAAATACGAAAATTAGCCGGACGTGGTGACGGGCCCCTATAGTCCCAGCTACTTGTGAGGCTGAGACAGGAGAATGGGGTGAACCCGGGAGGCGGAGCTTGCAGTGAGCCGAGATCGCACCACTGCACTCCAGCCTGGGCGACAGAGCTAGACTCTGTCTCAAAAGAAAGAATACAAGATAGGCCGGGCGCGATGGCTCAATGCCTGTAATCCCAGCACTTTGGGAGGCTGAGGCGGGCGGATCACAAGGTCAGGAGATTGAGACCATCCTGGCTGACACGGTGAAACCTCGTCTTTACTAAAAATGCAAAAAATTAGCCACGCGTGGTGGCGGGTGCCTGTAGTCCCAGCTACTCGGCAGGCTGAGGCAGGAGAATGGCATGAACCCAGGAGGCAGAGCTTGCAGTGAGCCAAGATCACGCCACTGCCCTCCAGTCTGGGCGACAGAGCAAGGCTCTGTCTCAAAGAAAAGAAAAAAAAAATACAAGATAGATGCATTTTCCAGTTACACACACACACACACACACACTATGCCCTCTTCACACACATTCACCCTTTGGATGAGAATTTGAGAATTTGGCAGGAGGATAAAAGTGTGAGAAGATGACTTTCAAAGTGAATCTCACCGATTTCTTTTATATGCTCAGGTCACAATATGATTAACAGTGAATCGAATGTGTATTTACAGTGAAGTTAGGGTCTTTTGGCCATCTCTGCCCATTATTTAGAAATAAGCATATGTTTACTTCCATATTGAATCTAAAATTTTCTTTTTCTCTTTTGTAATTTTAGGGAACCTTAAGTAAATCAGAATGGGAAGCTACAAGTGAGTATATCATCAGCATAGATTAACTGATAATTTCAAAGGTCCTGTTTCAAAGTGATCATTAAAACCTGAAAAAAGCCTGGGCACTGTGGCTCACACTAGTAATCTCAGTATTTTGGGATGCCGAGACAGACAGATTCCTCGAGCCCAGGAGTTGAGACCGGTCTGGGCAACATGGCAAATGCTTGTCTCTACCAAAAATACAAAAAAATTAGCTAGTCATGGTGGCATGTGCCTGTAGTCCAGCTACTCAGGAGGCTGAGGTGGGAGGATTCCTTGAGCCTGAGAAGTCAAGGCTGCAGTGAGCTGTGATTACATCACTGCACTCCAGTCTGGGCAACACAGCGAGACTCTCAAAAAAAATCTGAAAACTTGGAGTTTTTCTGACATTTTAGGTTGTGTTTGTGTTTACACACACACACAAATACGTATGTCTCTACATATGTCTAATCCTCCTTTCTTGCACAGCTGTGTAGTGCCAAGAGAAGATACACTGTACACAGGGTCTTCCTCAGCATAAACTTCAGTGAGCATGTGTAAACATTCTCATTGCCTATTTGTTACTAAGTAGCCATCTCCATTTGAAGTGTTTACCTCAGATTTCTAGTGGAATTTTTGGCTTATAGAATACTTGCATGTCTTTTTTTTATTTGGCCACTCTGATGTGACAGTGAAGGCATAATAATACTAGAACATTCAATGAAACATCCATGAGCAGGATGTGTTAGAGGTGTGCATGATAGGGGACAAATGTGGTGCAAAGATATTCTGAAGTGAAGTTCCTGTGTTCAGAAGAGAAGCCAGAAGCACAGCAAATCTGTGAAGGCCTGTGGTTCTTCAGCAGTGGGTGTTGAGGAAGTCAGGTTGCAGAGCCTCATTGTTACTGTAGGAATCCCCTTACATGGTTGTTGGTGATGTTGAGGCACAAGTGGTCATTAAGGACAATCCATTTGATAAACATTATTGATTTACGTGAAGTTCTGTGAAAGGTAAAGTAAAATAAAGATGTTAAATCTCTACCTTCTAGAAGTCTACACTGTAATGGAAGGAACAGGCACAAATAAACACTGCTAGGCAAAGTTTTAAGTGCTAATGATACTGTAGTGGGGCACAAAGGTGAAAGAGAGCTTAATGAAAACTAAGCTAATGACATCTGGGATGTAGTAATAATATTGATATTACTGAGTGTTGAACACGTGCAGGTGCGTGTAATGTTTTTAATCCTTGTAATAACTCACATGTTGTAACTCATTTAATCCTCACAATGACTTTATGAGTAGAGTATTATATCTCCTTTCACAGATGAGAAGACTAACAACTTAGCTAAGATCACCGAGCTAACCTGTGGTTAGCTTACCTAAGTGATCTGTCATTTTCACTATGGTTTCATGGAAGCCTGGCAAAAGGAAAATCTAGTAAGACTTCCTGAGTTGGATAGAGAAGAAGAGGAAAGGAGTCAAGCAAGACCAGTATTTTGAGGCTATTTGTCTTTGAACATTGGTACTATTACTAGAAATCGGACTGGAGGATGTTATACACATACGATCATGCTTGACACACTGGTGAGCATGTGCATAAACTATGGATTTTATTACTTTTTCCCTGCAGTGGAGACTGGTTGCCTGTCTTAGACATCCTGCTGGTCCCAAAGTAGAGTGTAAATTTTGATCACGAGTCATCATGATGGCGGTACTGGCTGTGGCTTAGAACTGTATTTTTATATTATTAAGTGTGGACTTTAGTCATCATGTACAAATGAAAAATTAGATGGCCCCAGACAATTGGAAGAGATGGGCTGGACATGCGAAGAGAGCAGTGGCCAAATTGCACCTCGGGTGTAGCACCCCAGGATTGTTTGGCTGTTTGATGAATTGCTCTGTTCTAAGCTAGAGGGCTTCATGGGTTGAGCGTATTTTGCATGCCATCACGAGTCTAAAAGGCCCAGGCTACATTTTAGACTTCTACTGGTCTGATCATTAAGCTATCACCAGAGCCGCTGCTCCTCTAGAAGATGGCTTTAAATGAGAAAGGAGAGAATTGCTATTGATTTATTTCTGGAAGTGGAAGTGGTTCACGATTTGATTTTTTAAAATCCCAATTGAAATGCCTGCATAGAAGGCATTTTATACAATAAGTGGGACTTTTTAGGAGTTTCAAGTTAGAAAGAAAGTTGCTATTATGTATTGAAAATCAGACTCTAGCATGTTAGTGGTTTCAAATGACCCTAAATGAGGACAGGACAGGACTGAGGGGTTGTTTGCAATTGGTATGGGTGTGTGGGGGGTGGGATTTGGCAGAGCTGGGCTGCAGAAAGGTCACACAGAGTGGGGGACAGCATGAGTGATACTGGCCAGCTGTGAGTGCTGACATGCTGTGCACGCTGATGTGTTGCAAGTGCTGGGGACTGCTTTGTCTCCTTACCTTCTGGCAAGAACCACAGAATTGATGAACACCCTGCCTGTTTTCTGTCCTATCACTGTGCTACTAGCCACATTTCATTTCAACTAAAAGAAATTGGAAACCGGTAAATAAGGTGACCAAAGTAGTATTTTGGAAAAACTGCTATGGTATTCCTGTACAAGTTGGGTTGGAAGAGCAAGAAGCTGGAGTCTTGGGAGGCCATCAGGCAGTTAGCTGTGTTCATCTACCCTCCCTTCAGAAGAAGTCATCTCAAGGAGTGAGGCCTCCAGCTTAGATGGACTTGATCTTGACTCACTGTTGAGTATCCTAGCACATGCCCCAAACATCCTTGTGATGTTTGCAGGATTTGTCACCTTTGCAGGTATTTTCTTGCCCTAAAATCTATTGGTATTTTATTAGAAGATATACAGGCATACCTTGGAGATACTGCAAGTTCAGTTCTAGACCACCACAATAAAGCAAGTCACTCAGATTTTTTGGTTTCCCAGTGCATATAAAAGTTATGTTTACTGTAGTCTGTTAAGTGTGCAGTAGTGTTGTGTCTGAAAACAATGTACATACCTTAATTTAAAAATACTTCATTGGTAAAAAAATGCTGATGATCATCTGAACCTTCAGTGAATCTGAATCTTTTCTGCTGGTGAAGGGTCTTTCCTCCATGGCGGAAATACTCTTGATGGATGGTGGTTGCCGAAGATTGGTGTGGCTGTGGCAGTTAAGACAATGAAGTTTGCCTCATTGATTGACCATTCTTTCACAGAAGATTTCTCTGTAGCATGCAGTGCTGTTTGATAGCGTTTTACCCACTGTAGAACTTATTTCTAAATTGGAGTCACTCCTCTGAAACCCTACTGGTCTTTATCAACTAAGTTTTTGTAATATTAATATTCGAAATCCTTGTCATTTCAACAATGTTCCCAATGTGTTTACCAGAAGTAGATTCTATCTCAAGCTCATCCATAAGAAGCAGCTCTTCATTTATTCAAGTTTGATCATGAGATTGCAGCAATTCAGTCACATCTGCAGGCTCCACATCTAATTCTGGTTCTCTTGTTGTTGCCATCCCGTCTGCAGCTACTTCCTCCACTGATGTGTTGAACCCCTTGAAGTCATGCATAAGGGTTGGAATCCAGTTCTTCTAAACTTGCGTTCATGTTGATATTTTGACCTCATCCCATGAAGCATGAACATTCTTAATGATATCTAGAATGGGGAATCATTTCCATCAGGTTTTTAATTTACTTCATCCAGATCCATCAGAGGAATCATTATCTATGGCAGCTATAGCCTTACAAAGTGTATTTCTTAAATAATAAGACTTAAAAATGAAAAGTACCCCTTTATCAATGGGCTGCAGAATGGATGTTGTATCAGCAGCCATGAAAATAACATTAATCTCCTTGTACATCTTCATCAGACCTCCTGGGTGACCAGGTATATTGCCAATGAGCGGTAATATTTTGAAAAGAATTTTATTTTTCTGAGCAGTAGGTCTCAACAATGGGCCTAAAATACTCAGTAAACCGTGATGTGAACAGATATGCTGTCATCCAGGCTTTGTTCCATTTATAGAGCATGAGCAGAGCAGATTTTACATAATTCTTAAGGGCCTCGGGATTTTTGGAATGATAAATGAGCATTGGCTTCACCTTAAAGTCACTAGCAGCATTAGTCCCTAACAGGAGAGTCGCCCTGTCTTTTGAAGCTTTGAAACCAGGTATTGACTTCTCTCTAGCTATGAAAGTCCTAGATGACATCTTCTAATAGAAGACTGTCTCGTCTTCATTGAAGATCTTATTTAGTGTAGCCACCTTCATCAATGATCTTAGCTAGATCTTCTGCATAACTTGATGCAGCTTCTACATCAGCACTTGCTGCATCATCTTGCACTGTTACATTATGAAGGTGGCTGCTTTCCTTAAACGTCCTGAACCAACTTCTAGTTTCAGACTTTTCTTGTGCAGTTTCCTCACCTCTCTCATCCTTCATAGAATTGAAGAGAGTCAGGGCCTCTGAATTAGGCTTTGGATAAAGGGAATGTTGTGGCTGGTTGATCTTTGCAGACCACTCAGATTTTTTCTGAAAATCAGCAGTAAGGCTGTTTGCTTTCTTATTCCAGTGTGTTCATTGGAGTAGACTTTTATTTTAAGAACTTTTCCTTTGCATTCATAACGGCTGATTTCAAGCCTAGCTTTTTGCCTATTTTAGCTTTTTACATGCCTTCTTCACTAAGCTTAATCATTTCTAGCTTCTGATTTAAAGTGAGAGATGTGCAAGTCTTCCTTTCACTTGAACATGTGGAGACCATTGTAGGATTATTAACTGGCCTTATTTCAATATTGTTGTATCTCCAGGAACAGAGAGGACAAGGAGAGGGAGGGAGAGAGATGAGGGAACAGCTGATTAGTGGAGCAGTCAGAGCACACATGACATTTATGAGTTCTCCATCTTATAAAGGCACCTCGATAAAGTTTGTGGCACCCCAAAACAATTACAGTAATAGCAAAGATCACTGATTACAGATCATCATGACAAATAATAATGGAAAAGTTTGAAATAATGCAAGAATTACTGTAATATGACATAAAAACCCGAAGCGAGCATGTGCTGTTGGAAAAATGGTGCCAGTAGACTTGCTTGATATGGTATTGCCACATACCTACAATTTGTAAAAAATACCAATTTGTAAAGCTAAATAAAGCTAGGTATGCCTTTAATAGGTTTCAACTTGATTCAGAACAAGGAATCCTAAATTCATTTAGCTGTCTTTGAGTCAAAGCAGGAAACCTTATTTCAGGGAGAGAGCTCTTGGGGCTGATACATGTAGAAATAGAAATAATATCTCTGAAGTATTAATTGTCATAGAGCTTTTGGCTTACTTTCTTCACAAGGCCCTACAACACAATAATTGGATAATTGGGTGAATTGTTAACATGTCATGTTATGTATGTTCCTTTAATTCTAGTTTTCTAAAATATCTTTAATATTTTTAATTCTAGTTTTCTTTGTTATACTTATTTAAAATTTAATTTTATTATAATTTTAATTTGTTATACTTTTAATTTAGTTATACTTTTATTTTTCTTACCTTAAACTGATTTTTAGAGCTGTTGAACTGGTTTTCCCATGGGCTGCAATATCACTGAGTATTATAGTAAGTAGATAATTGTTTTAAAGTAAACAAATACCATCCCATGTCTGCCTAAAAATGATTCAAATAATAGAGGAACTCTTAGAATTAACGGGGATTTTCCTCTTCAGAAGCTGCTTGAGAGCCTAAGAATTTTCACCAAATTATGAACAAGACAGATTGTTTTATTTATTGTAATCATATGAGAAACTGAACTCTTATTTATTTCTTCTTTAGGTATTTACTTGGTGTTTGCCTTTGAGAAACAGCAGTGAGCACATAGGCAGTAGTCCCAGAGGGGCCGTGTTCTGTCCTGCACAAATTTGAACAACTCATCTCGATATATTTGATATTTCTCTGTCTGTTGATTTTAATTCTAAATGTGCAGGATGCTGCCAGAAACTCCAATGTAGAAATTCAACATTTGCTGTCTGTGACAGATGAACTTTTGCATGTGTATATAAGAATGAGTTGGGACCTCTGTCTTTAAAAATCTATTTTTAGGTAATGTTCTAAGAATTCCATTTGCCTCTATGATCTTAGCTCATAAAAATATAATATGACTTGATAAAGCAACTAAACTCTTTCCACAGTGTTCAGATTTGTCCTGTGTGTGTTTACAGTATTCAATTTATTGCAGTTATAGAATTGGTCAGAGAGCATTTTCATAGTGTGCTCATTTCTATGGTTTTGTTATATAGCATTTTTCAACATTTAATGGTCTGTACAGTTGAATGTAAGTGTTCAATATGTATTGCTGAAGTTATAAGTTTAAAACTCAATTTCAGATGCTCATAAAAGTTACTTAGCTAAAATTTTAGCAATTTATTGCATTTTGAAATAATCATTAACATGCTGCATTTCAGGAGCTGGTTAGAACATTTTAAGTGGCAGCATAGAATTTTGGAATTTTGGGGCTTTCTTTTGAGAAATTGCTACCATAGTAATTAATGTTTCCAGTTATCAAGATTGTGATTAGACACATTTACCTTTCTTCATTGAACAAATGGTGCCATAGTTATTTTTCTCAAAATTTAGTGAAAATCCCTCCCATGTAGACATGTTGCACATTTTTTCCAAATTTATACATGGAACTGCAGTAGGAATATTTTCACCATCTGATGCCATGTACCCACTTCAGAAATAAGCAATACTTGTTCCTCTGTTACAACCTCAGCACTTTGCACCGTAGGAGCCATTGTTAAAGTTGTCACTTGTGTAACTGACTGCTTTTCCAAAACTGGTACTTATGTGAACTGTTGTCCTTGCTTTACACCACCATTTGGAAAACTTGCCAGTTTTTAGATGTAGATGTAGTGAAAAACTTCAAGAATGAAGCAGAGCAATTGAGTATTCTTTTTTAAATTATTAAGCCATGATTTACAAAAACATTACTTTCTGTAATTCACAATACTTGTTTTAAAAACAGTGTCTTCATTAGTGTACATCTATTAACTGTTCATGGTGTTAGAGTTGCAAACTTTTTAGCAAGAAAATATGGATTTCCTCATTTCAGTTCCTTCTGCAGCCTGTGAATCTCCACAAAGTGTTACCAGTTTACAAAAATAAGTCTTTTTGCCTTAAGTCATTTTGGAAATAAGTAATACTGCATCTGACTCTGGTGGCTGTATTAGCTAGGAAAGGTTTGTAAATGGTGTCAGTGAGGTGGGGAAAGGAAGTCTTCCTGTCACATATGCAGGTTCGTTTTCATTCTAGGGCAGTGCCAGGAAGTATATTGATAGCTTTGTAGGTACAGGAAAAACATCATCATTATTTCCTCTGTTCACATTTACTGGTCTTAATTAACAGGTAATAATAATACATGTACTTTTAGCCTGAAACCTCTTCCATGCCATGGGTAACTTGGGGGAGAGAAGAATCCTCCAAACGATGGAGTAGCCAGTGGTAATACAAAGCAGGGAGAACAGAAAGGTAGAGTTACTAAGGCCTTCAGTGAACAGAAAGGAGCAGAGAGCAGGATTAGATCTGAGAAGATGCTCTGGGGACTGAGCCCACTGTTGTTGGTGTCAGGGAGGCTTACTGGAGCCACACCTGCAGGCGCTGTGTTCAGGCACCACCTTCCTCCTTGAGCTTTGCCTGTCTCTTGCCTTATCAGTTCTTCCTCCACCACCCTACACCCCCCTCTCCCCGGCCCCAAGCCCCTGTGTCTCCTTGTTACAATTAAGTTTCTGGATATTGACTTAAGAACTGTTAGGAAGAGGACTAGAAAAGGCTTCCCCTGCCTATCCTCTCCTATCACCAAGGTGGAAGGGAGCTAGTAGGACTCTTCCTTGACACACCTTGCAGTCTAAATGTTCGGTATTCTATTCAGGACTTACAGTAACTATTATGAGGGGGGCATGGCTTTCCACTGTCGGGCCAGGAAGAGCACCTGTTGCTGCAAGCTCAGTGAAGTGGGGCACTCCCAGACCTGCCATGCAGTTTATCCTCTGAGAATGGAATTAGAAATGAAGACCTAACCAGCTATTGGTGGGAATGATGGAACTGGGGATTGTGATGATTGATCTAGGAACATGGCTGGATTGTGATTTAACCAAGAATGCTGATGTTGAATTCTTTGGGCCTAGAATATACTTGAGAAAGCACTAGTGGCTTGTGTTCAGGGAGAGGAGCTGGCAGTTTTTAACCACTTCTGTGGGAGCCGTGTTCTAACCTGCGGAAAGTATTGCAATTCTGTGAGAGTGACTCTGCAGAGTCACTGCACCATCAGGCTTGGCCCTGCTGTGCCTTCAGTACCCAGCCAGGTTCTCTGGGTCCAGGGTGACTCTCCAAAGAAATTGGCCTTCAGCTGGAGAAAACATTGGGTGGAGACTCTCACTTATGTTAATGCAATCTTGAAATGACTGAAAGGTAGATTGCCAGCACAGTGAGTTTCCCAGCCTGCTCCCCCATCCACACTTGGAAATTGAGGGAGCATGACCGCTCTCTGCCTTCACATGTTAATAGAGGATCAGAGCAGAGTTGGGAGTATATTGGTCAGCATCATAGAAAAGAAGACAAAGCTTGCTCAGCCATGAGATGGCCAGGTATCCAGTTTTGTTAACTCTATTTGGGAATTTCTTTTTCAGCCTGTTTTTTAGCTTAGTGCCATTATGTCATTTTGATTTGTATTCAAGTACTCTTCAAGTATCTTTGTAATGAAGGTTTGGCTACTTGTATAGGTCTGCCTGCAGGGTGAAAATGCCAGTGTGAATATTCTCGCTACCAAACATTATTTTTTGTTGAAAAACTGACTTTCTGTTGTCTACCTCAGGCCTTGTGCATTTGGGTTATCTCGAGCCAGTCACCACAGAGGGTCTCTAGGGTCTGCAGAATAGAGGCCAAATCCAGGGACCAGGCCCCAATAATAGAAGTTGTACCAAAATGCCTGTGGTACTTGATGGCCTGTTGGTCAAATAGGAAGTACAAGTGTGTGATGTTAGAACCTCCCTAGTTGCTGCTATATCAAACACTGCACACTTGACAAGTGTTTTCATTCCCCGCCCTCTGACAGAACGACATTCCTAATTCTTTGAAGGCAACCAGTGCAAAGGCTACTATACTTGTGTAATGATATTTAGCAGATGCATACAGGACTGGATCCCAGGGCACTGTCAGTTCTTCCCTCCCTCTTGTGCTGCTCAGTTTGTCCTCTGCTCCCATGTAGGCCTAAAGTCACCCCACTCCTTAGTGCCTGCGCCTCACCACGATATTGAGGAAGCACAGGACATCCAAGGGTACTCTCCAGTTTGGCTGTGGAGACTTGAGCAAGCCCTAAAGTCCCCTGCTCCCTGGACTTCTCCTGGGTTGTGCTTTTTTGGGGGCAACATACCTTGGACAAAGCTGAGCTGACAGCTAATGTTTATTAGCCTCCTACCTAAGTCAGTCACTTTGCTAAATTCTTCACCTGTGGTAACTCATTTTGATTGTTATAACATCTCAGCACCATTATTCCCATTTTAATGATGAGGAAACTGAGTCATAGAGGATACAGACTTGCCCAAAGGAGAGCCAGGATTTTCACACCCCCTCCTCAAGCTGGGCCTGCCCTCCAAGTGCTTGTTATATACCTCCACGGGTGTCAGCCCAGATGACTCCTCACCCATCCACCACCTGCAGCTTGAGATGTTAACTATTAGAGCTCCATTCTTTTGGTTCAAAACGTTGATACTTACTTAGATGTTCCCTGAGAGGAGTGTTTATTTCTGAGTAAGGGGCTTTGTTGAAAGAGGGGGTTAGAGAGAGCAAGACAGCACTTGAGTGCACTGGCAGGAAGCAGAGATAAGACTTGAATTTCAGTTTGGTAGACCTCCTTCTTTAGCAGCCCAACCTGTAGCAAATCTAGTTTAGCCTGCATGGCAGGGAGAGGGATTCTCTTCCCACCCTCACCATTTGCAAGTGGCAGGAGCTGAGAATGCCAGTATGAGAGTGTAGCCAAAGTGAGAGGCTGAGAGCAAAGGAGACATTTTTTTCAGTTTTGAGTCGAGTATCCAGACAGAGGCAAATCATTTTAACTTTTTATTAAAGTGTAACTGTAGAAACACATCAATGATTTTTCACAAGTGGAGCACGTGCGTACAATCGGCACCCCAGAAGCCCCCCGTCAGATTCCCTTCCAGTTAACTACCTCTCCAAGGGAAACCACTATCCTGAGTTCTAAGCGCATAGATTAGTTCTGTCTGGTTTGGGGAGATATATAAATGGAATTATGCATTCTTCGTATCTGGTTTCTTTTCACCAATATTATGTTTGTGAGATTTTTGTTGCATGTATTTGTACATGGATTTTCATTCTCATGGTTGTATAATATTCCATTGTGTGAATAAACCACATACTATTTATCTGACAGCTGTTTGGTTCATTTACCATTTGGAAACTAGTACTGATCCAGATATTCTAGTACATGAATTTTGGTGCACATAGGTACATACTTCTGCTTAGGAATGTGCTACAATTTGAATGTTTGTCCTTCTAGATCTTATGTTGAAATTTGATCCCCAGTGTTGGAGGTAGGGCCTAATGGCAGGTGTTTGGGTCAGGGGGGGCGGGTCCCTGATGGATAGATTAATGCCTTGCGGTGGTGGGAGTGTGAGTTCTCGCTCAGTTAGTTCCCAAGGACAAGTTAATTGTTGTTGCCGATTAACAACAATGACACCTGGTTGTTTAAAAGAGCCTGGCACCTCCCCCATTTTTTGCTTTCTCTCGCCATGTGATCTCTACAACCAGCTCTCCTTTGCCTTCCACCATGAGTGGAGGCAGCCTGAGGCCCTCATCAGAAGCAAATGTTGCAGGATCTCACTGGGCCTTTGTCTTCTATGCCTACATGTCCACTGCTCGGTTACTCTCTACTGCTCCTTTGCCTTTGCTCTGTCACCCTGTTACCTGCAAGTGTTGGGAGATATGTAGGGAAGATACCAGTACACTCCAGAACCAGGAAGTGGAAACAGAGGAATACCAGAACATTGAAGATCAGTACAATAATGCTTGGAGAAATCTAAGAGAGTTGGGGAGGGAGCTAAGATGGCTGACTAGATGGGGCCAGGAAGAGCATCTCTCACCAAGAGACCAGACCATCAAAAAAACTGGCACACTCTGAGCAGATCTTTGGAAGGAAGGTGTTGAGAGTGGACAGAGGGAAAATACAGACACTGGGCTCAAGGGGAAGGAAGCTGGGAACCCTGCCCAGGGCAGGTGAGCACTAGGATTTGTTCCTGGTCCCCAGTGGCTCCTGGGTAAGGGGTGGGTTAAATAGGCGAGTGACACACTCTCACCATGGACCTCCAGAATCCTAACTGCAGGAAACCCCACAACCCCTACGGACATTTAAGCTGACGGAGAGTTGTTTGGAGCAGTGGCAGGGAAAGGACTCCAGCCTTTGCAGAACCCAGAGGGTTTGGCACGGGAATGGCTACAGCAGAGTGCAACCAAGGACACCCATCCCTTAGGGCTCACCACACTCCTCTGGGTGACTGGCTTTGTCAACTGTCAGACCTGGACAGAGCAGGGTGGTCTTGCCCTTGGGACAAGGCCAGTCTACCTGAGTGCCCCTGCTCCTCTAATCTGCTGACCTCTCTGGGGGTCCCTTCCTGGCCATGCCCATTTGCAGTGCAGCCACAGATGCCCAACCAGGGTGCTCCCCAGTGGCGGCCAACAAAGCTCCTTTACAGGCCGACCATATCTAACTGCTAGAGAGCTCCAGCAGACTGGCCTCTACCGGTGGGCACCCACACACCCACAGCCTCCTCCCACCACAACCTCCCTGCACCATTTGCCGGCATCCACGGGTGGTCTCACTATCCTGCTCCCACCAGTACCCGACCTCTGCTGACACACGCACACCCCACTGCACTGCCAGTTACACCACAGTCAAACCCTCAAGGGCATCAAAGAAGATAAAAGCAGGCCGGGCACAGTGGCTTACACCTATAATCCCAGCACTTTGGGAGGCCAAGGTGGGCGGATCACAAGATCAGGAGTTCGAGACCAGCCTGACCAACATGGTGAAACCCCGTCTCTACTAAAAACACAAAAGTTAGCTGGGCGTGGTGACGCATGCCTGTAATCCTAGCTACTCAGGAGGCTGAGGCAGGAGAATCTCTTGAACCTGGGAGGTGGAGGTTGCAGTGAGCTGAGATCACGCCACTGCACTCCAGCCTGGGCAACAGAGCAAGACTCCGTCTCAAAAAAAAAAAAAAAAGAAAAAGATAAAAGCAAAATACCCTATCAAAAAAAAAAAAAAAAAAAAACAGCAACTTCAAAAGATTAAAGGAGCATCAGCACACACAGGTGAGAAAGAACCAGCACAAGAATTCTGGCAACTCAAAAAGCCAGATTGTCTCCCTACTTCCAAACAACCACACTAGTAACCCAGCAATGCTTCTTAACCAGGCTCAAATGGCTGAAGTGACAGATACAGAATTCAGAATTTAGATAGGAACAAAAATCATTGGGATTCAAGAGAAAGTCAAAACCCAATCCAAGGAATTGAAGGAATCCAATAAAACAATATGAGACCTGAAAGACAAAATAACCATTTTAAGAAAGAACCAAACAGATTTGCTAGAGCTGAAAAACTCACTGCAAGAATTTCATAAAATGATCAGATTTATTAATAGCAGAATAGATAAACTGAGGAAAGAATCTCAGAGCTTGAAGACCAGTTGTTTGAAACTTAAAAATAGAGAACAAAGAATATAAAAGAATGAACAAAACCTCTGAGAAATATGGGATTATATTAAAAGACCTATGACTCAAACCTATGGCTCAGTGGCATCCCTGAAAGAGACAAGAGAGTAAGCAAGTAACTTGGAAAGCATATTTGAGGATCTCATCTACAGAAATTTCCCCAGCCTCAGTAGTGAGGTCAACATTCAAATTCAGGAAATGCAGAGAACCCCTGCAAGGTACTATACAAGACAACCATCCCCAAGACACATAGTCATCAGATTCTCCAATGTCAAGATGAAAAAGTATTAAAGGCAACTAGAGAGAAGGGGCAGGTCACCTACAAAAGAAACTCCATCCGACTAACAATGGACCTTTCAGCGGAAACCCTACAAGTCGGAAGAGATTAGGGCCTTATATTTAGCATTCTCAAAGACAAGAAATTCCAACCAAGAATTTCATATCCAGCCAAACTAAGCTTCATAAGTGAAGGAAGATTATTTTCAGACAAACAAATGTTAAAATTCATTACCACCAGACCTGCCTTACAAGAGGTCCTTAAAAGAGTACTAAATATGGAAATAAAATATTGTTAACAGCCACCACATAAACACACTGAAGTACATAGCCCATTGACACTATAAAGCAACCACACAAGTCTGCATAACAACCAGCTACCAGCATGATGACAAGATCAAATCTGCACATATCAATAGTAACCTTGAACATAAATGGGCTAAACACTCCACTTAAAAGATGCAGAGTGTCAAGTTGGATAAAGAAGCAAGACCCAATTGTATGCTGTCTTCAAGAGATCCACCTCATATGCAAATGACACCCATAGGCTCAAAGTAAAGGGATGGAGGAAAATGTATGAAGCAATTTAAAAAAGAACAGGGGTTGCTATTCTAATTTCAGACAAAACAGACTTTAAACCAACAAACATGAAGAGACCAGGGCATTACACAATGATTAAGGGTTCACATCAACAAGAAAGTTAACTATCTTAAATATGCACCTAACACTGGAACAACCAGATTCATAAAACAAGTTCTTAGAGACCTCCAAAGAGACTTAGATAACCACACAATAAAAGTGGGAGACTTCAACACCACATTAACAGTATTAAACAGATCTTTGAGGCTGAAAACTAACAAAGATATTCCAAGACCTGAACTCAACACTTGAGCAAATGGACCTAATAGACAACTACAGAACACTCCACACAACAACAGAATATACATTCTTCTCATTTGAACATGGCACATACTCTGAAATTGACTATACATTGGCCATAAAACAATTCTCAGAAAAAAACATGAGAGCAAAAACATATCAATTACACTCTGAGGCCACAGTGCAATATAAATAGAAATCAATATTAAGAAAATCACCCAAAACTATACAATTACATGGAAATTAACCTGTTCCTGAATGACTTTTGGGGAAACTATGAAATTAAGGCAGAAATCAAGAAATTATTTGAAATGAATGATAAAGATACAATGTAGCAGAATCTGGGACACAGCAAAGAGTGTTAAGAGGAAAGTTTACAGTGCTAAACACCCATATTAAAAAGTTAGGAAGATCTCAAATGAACAGCCTCACATCATACCTAGAGGACCTAAAGAAACAAGGCCAAACCAACCCCAAAGCTAGCAAAAGACAAGAAATAACCAAAGTCAGAGCTGAACCAAATGAAATTGAGATGTGAAAAACCATACAAGAGATCAATGCAACCAGAAGTTGGTTCCCTGAAAGAATAAATAAGACTGATAGACTGCCAGCTAGACTAATAAAGAAAAAGAGAAGATCCAAATAAACACATAGATGACAAAGAGGACATTACCACTGACCCCACAGAAATACAAAAAATTCTCAGAGACTGTTACAAACACCTCTATGTACAAAAACTAAAAAACCTACAAGAAATGGATAAATTCCTGGAAACACACAACCCTTCAAAATTGAACCAGGAAGAAATTGAAACCCTGAACAGATCAATAACAAGTTACAAAATTGTATCAGTAATAAAAAGGCTGCCAACCAGAAAGTCCAGGGCCAGGTGGATTCATAGATGAATTCAACCAGACAGATAAAGAAGGGCTGAGTGGCGGGCGGTGGCTCACACCTGTAATCCAGCACTTTGGGAGGCCGAGGCGGGTGGATCACGAGGCCAGGAGATCAAGACCATCCTGACTAACACGGTGAAACCCTGTCTGTACTAAAAATAAAAAAATTAGCCGGGCGTTGTGGCAGGTGCATACCAAAAATTAGCCAGCATGGTGGCGGGTGCCTGTAGTCCCAGCTACTCAGAAGGCTGAGGCAGGAGAATGGTGTGAACCCGGGAGGCGGAGCTTACAGTGAGCTGAGATCACGCCACTGCACTCCAGCCTGGGCGACAGAGCGAGACTCTGTCTCAAAAAAAAAAATAAAAATAAAAAAGAAGGGCTGGTACCATTACTACTGAAGCTATTCCAAGAAAAATTGAGGAGGAGGGACTCCTCCCTAATTCATTCTATGAGGCTAGCATCATTCCAGTACCAAAGCCTGGCAGAGACACAACAACAAAAACTTTAGGCCAATATCCTTGATGAGTATAGATGCAAAAATACCGAACAAAATACTAGCAAACCAAATCCAGCAGCACATCAAAAAGCTAATCCTAATCCACCACAAAAATGGAGGCTTTATCCCTGGGATGCAAAGTTGGTTCAATGAACACAAATCAATAAATGTGATTTATCACATAAACAGAAATGAAAACAAAAATCTTATGATCATCTCCATAGGTGCAGAAGAGGCTTCCAATAAAATTCATCATACCTTCATGTTAAAAACCCTCAACAGACTAGGCACTGAAGGAGCATACCTCAAAATAATAGAGCCATCTATGACAAACCCACAGCCAACATCACACTGAACAGGGAGAAGCTGGAAGCATTCCCCTAGTGAACCAGAACAAGACAAGGATGTCCACTCTCACCACCCTTATTCAACATAGTACTGGAAGTCCTAGCCAGAGAAATAAGGCAAGAGAAAGCAATAAAAGGGATCCAAATATAAAAGGAAGTCAAACTATCTCTGTTTTCAGATGATGTGATTTTATACCTAGAAAAGCCCATAGTCTTTGCCCAAAAGTTGCTTGATCTGATAAGCAACTTCAGCAAAGTTTTAGTTTACAAAGTCAATGTATAAAAATCAGTAGCATTTCTATGCACCAACAACATCCACACTGAGAGCTAAATCAGTAACATAACCCCATTCACAATAGCTACAAAAAATTAAAATACCTAGGAAATACAGCTAACCAGGAAGGTGAAAGGTAGCTACAATGAGAAGTACAAACCACTGCTGAAAGAAATCAGAGACAACACAAATGGAGAAACATTCCTTGCTCATGGATAGGAAAAATCAACACTGTTAAAAGGGCCATACTGCCCAAAGCAATTTACAGGTTCAGTGCTATTCCTATCAAATGACCAATGACATTTTTTACAGAATTAGAAAAAAAAGTATTCTAAAATTCATATGGAACCAAAAAAGCCTGAACAGCCAAAGCAATCATAGAACAAAGCTAGAGGCATCACATTACCCAACTTTATACTAGAAGGCTACAGTGACCAAAACACCATGGTGCTGGTACAAAAACAGACACATAGAGCAATAGAACAAAACAGAGGACCCAGAAGCAAAGTTGCATATCTACAACTACCTGATCTTCAACAAATTTAACAAAAACAAGCAATTTGGACAGGACTCCCTATTCAATAAATAGTGCTGGGATAACTGGCTAGCCATATGCAGAAGATTGAAACTAGACCACTTCCTCACACCATATGCAAAAATCCACTGAAGATGGATTAAAGACTTCAATGTGAAACCCAAACCTACAAAAACCCTAGAAGAAAACCTGGGAAATACCATTTTGGACATAGGCCCTGGCAAAGATTTCATGATGAAGATGCCAAAAGCAATTACAAAAAAAAAGACAAATGGTAACTACACAAAAAACTTTCTGCACAGTGAATGAAACTATCAACAGAGTGAACAGATAACCTACAGAATGGGAGAAAATATTTGCAAAATATGCACCCAACAAAAGTGTATTATCCAGAGCCTATAAGGAACTTACACAAATTAACAGGCAAAAACCAAACAACCCCATTTAAAAATGGGCAAAAGACATGAACAGACACTTCTTAAAAGAAGACATACAAGAAGCCAGCAAACATAAAAAAATGCTCATCATTACCAGTTATCAGAGAAATGCAAATCAAAACCACAATGATATATCATTTTCACACTAGTCAGAATGACTTTTGTTAAAAAGTTAGAAAAAAGATGTTATGAAGCTGCAGATAAAAGGGGGCACTTATACACTGTTGGTGGGAATGTAAATCAGTCCAGCCACTGTGGAAACCAGTTTTGAGATTTCTCAAAGAACTACCATTTGACCTAGCAATCCCATTACTGGATATATGCCCAAAGAAATATAAATTGTTTCACCATAAAAACACATGCATGCGCATGTTTATCATAACACTATCCATAATAGCAAAGACTTGGAATAACCTAAATGCCCATCAATGGTGGACTGGATAAGAAAAATGTAGTACATATACATGATGGAATACTATGCCGTTATAACAAAGAATGAAATCACGTGCTTTGCAGCAACATGAATAGAGGTGGAGGCCATTATCTTAAGCAAATTAACACTGGAACAGAAAACATGTTCTCACTTCTAAGCAGGAGTTAAACATTGAATACACATGAATACAAAGAAAGGAACAGTACATACCAAGGCCTACTTTAAGGTTGGGAGTGGGAGGAGGCTCAAAAAACCTGTCTATCAGGGAAGTCCCATTCTGGCTCCCCTCTCTCTTGCAAGAGAGAGAGCTGTTCTCTTTTCTTTTTCTTTCACCTACTAAACCTCCACTCTTAAATCAAAAAACAAACAAACCTACCTATCAAGTACTATGCTTATTACCTAGTTCACAAAATAATCTGTACACCAAACCCCATGACATGGAATTTACCCATATAACCTGTACATGTATGCCCTGAACCTAAAATAAAAGTTGGAATAAAAAAATGAGCAAATGTTGGTACCATGCATCTTGTACAGACTGCAGAACCATGAGCCAAATAAACCTCTTTTCTTTACAAATTACCTAGCCTCAGATATTCTTTTATCGCAACATTAGATAGATTAAGAATGGAATTGCAGGGTCATAGTACATACATCATGTTCATTTTTAATGAATACTGCCAAACAACTTTCCAAAGTTCCAATTGTCCAACATCTTCAGCAAACTTAGTGGTGTCAGTCTTTCATGTTATTCTGGTAGGCATGTAGTGGTACCTTATGGCATTAGTTTTCATTTCACTGATTATTAATGAGGTTGTGCACTTTTCAGGTGATTATTGGTTTTTGTCCTGGTGTGAAATAGCTGTTCAAACTCTTGCTCACTTTAGGAGGCTGAGGGTTGCTTGTCTTTTTTATACTGACATGTTAATTTTTTAAAATATATTTTTGTGTTCTGTGTACAGTTCCTTTGTTGAATATATTGTGTTGTGAGAATATGTTTAATGAAAAAAGCTCTTAATTTTAAGGTAGTACATTTACCGATGTTCTTTATAGTAAGCATATTTTGCTTAAATGTTTGTCTGCTCCAAGGTCATGAAATGTTCTGTATTTTCTTCTTTTTTTCATTTTTTTTTATTATTACTATTTTTAGACAGTGTCTCACTCTGTCACCCAGGCTGGAGTGCAGTGACATGATCTTGGCTCACTGCAACCTCCACTTCCCAGGTTCAAGCGATTCTCCTGCCTCAGCCTCCCGAGTAACTGGGACTACAGGCGCATGCCACCACGCCCAGTAATTTTTTGGATTTTTAGTAGAGATGGGGTTTCCCCGTGTTAGCCAGGATGGTCTCGATCTCCTGAGTTTGTGATCCGCCCACCTCGGCCTCCCAAAATGCTGGGATTACAGGCGTGACCACCGTGCCTAGCCCTCTATGTTTTCTTCTAAACTCTTGTTTTAAATATTTAAATATGAAATCTTACTGAATTGATTTTTGTTGATAGTGTGAGGTAGGGTTTAAGCTAAAAGTTTTTCCTTATGAATTTCCAGTTGGCCCAGCATCATTTTTTTTCTCCAAGCAACATCAGAACAGACCAGCACCATTTGTTGAGAAAAATCATCCCTTCCTTGCTATACCAGTTTTACCTTTGTCATGGGTAAGGTGATCATATATGTGTGAGTATATTTCTGGACTCCATTGTGTTCACTGATCAGCTTGTTTCTTCTTACACCAGTAGCATACTGTCTTAATTATTATGTTTTTATAATCAATCTTGATAGTATATTGTGTAAGGCCTCCATATCTGTTTCTTGGTTCTTTGCATTTCCTTCATGATTTTAGAATCAGCTTATAGACAGGGCAATCTTGATATGCATTTGCTGCCACCCACCAAACGCATCATTCAACTGCCTCTGCAGTTTTTACCAGACAACTAAGAGTAATTTATTCCTCTTTTCACCTTAAATGTAACCACTTAAATGAGGCATTCTAAGCTTCCTAACAACACATGAACAAGCAGGACTGAAGCAGCCTCTTGAGGCACAAATCCATAGGTACTTAGGAAATTTAGACATACTTTCTTTATAAGGCCATTCTTGTATGGCTATAAAAAAATACTCAAGACTGGGTAATTGATAAAGAACAGAGTTTTAATTGGCTCACAGTTCTTCAAGCTGTATGGTAAGCATGGCAATGGTGTCTTCTTGCCTTCTCAGGAAGCCTCAGGGAACTTTAAATCATGGTAGAGGGTGAAGTGGGAGCAGGCACATCACATAACGACAGCAGGAGCAAATGAGAAAGAGTTGGTGGAGGGAGAAGTGACCCACATTTTTAAACAATTGCATCTCATGTGAAATCAGAGGGAGAGCTCACTTATCACCAAGGGGATGACCCAAACTAGTAATGAGGAATCAGCCTCCGTAATCTAAACACCTCCCACCAGGCTCCATCTCCAGCACTGGGGATTACAACTCAATGTGAGATTAGGGCAGGAACAAATATCCAAACTGTCATTCTGCACCTGACCTCTCCCAAACATCATGTCCTTCTCACATTGCAAAATAAAATTATGCCTTCCCAATAGTCCCCCAAAGTCTTGACTTACTGCAGCATTAACTGAAAATTCCAAAGTTCAACGTCTCATCTTGGACAAAGCAAGTTCCTTCCAACAGTGAGCCTGTAAAATAAAAAACAAGCTATTTACAATGGGAGTATAGGCATTGCATAAACAGTCCTGTTCTAAAAGGGAAGATCTGGCCAAAAGAAATGGGGCTACAAGCCCCACACAAGTCTGAAACCAAGCAGGGCAGTCATTAAATCACAAAGCTCCAAAGTCATCTCCTTTGACTCCATATCCTACATCCAGGGCACACTGGTGCAAGAGGTGGGCTCCTGTATTAGTCCATTTCTTACACTGCTATAAACCTACTACCTAAGACTGGGTGATTTATAAACAAAAGAGCTTTAATTGACTCACAGTTCTGCATGGCCGGAGAGACCTCAGGAAACTTACAATCATGGCAGAAGGTGAAGGGAAAGCAAGGTATATCTTACTTAGTGGCAGGAGAGACAGCGTAAGGGGGAACTGCCAAACACTTTTAAGCCATCAGATCTTGTGAGAACTCACTTACTATGATGAGAACAGCAAGGGGGAAACTACCCCCATGACCCAGTCACCTCCCACCAGGTCCCTCCCTTGACATGTTGGGATTACAATTCAAGACGAGGTTTGGGTGGGGACACAGACCAAACCATACCGGTTCCACAGGCCTTGGACAGCTCTGTCCCTGTGGCTTTGCAGGGTGCAACTCTCCCAGCTGCTCTCACAGTCAGGAGTTGAGTGCCTGTGACTTTTCCAGGCACAGAGTGCAAATTGCTGGTGCATCTATGATTCTTGGGTCTGGAGGGTGGTGGCCCCCTTCTGACAGCTCCATTAGGCAGTACCCAGTGGAATCTCAGTGTGGGACTCTAATCCCACATTTTCCCTTGTCACTGCCCTAGTAGAGGTTCTCTGTGGTAGTTCTGCCCTTGCAGCAGGCTTCTGCCCGGACACCTAGGCTTTTTGATACATCCTCTGAAATCTAGGTGGAGGCTGCCAAGCCTCATTCACTCTCACATTCTGTGCACCCGCAGGCTTAACACCACATGAAAGCCATAAAGGCTTATGGCTTGCATTCTCCAAAGTGGCAGCCTGAACTGGCCCCTTTAAGCCCTTACTGGAGCTGCAGTCGCCTGGATGCAGGTAGCAGTGTCCTGAGATTTCACAGTACAGCAATGACCTGGCTCTGGCCCATGAAACCATTCAGCCCTCCTAGGCCTCAGGGTTTGTGATGGGGGGGTGCTGCTGCCAAGGTCTCTGAAATGGCATTAAGGCCTTTTCCTTATTTTCTTGGCTATTAGCACTTTACTCCCTTTTAGTAATGCAAATTTCTCTAGCAAGTCATTGCTCCACAATCTGCTTGAATTCCTCTCTCTCAGAAATTGCTCTCTCTCTCTGAGAAATTCCTTCCAATGGATACCCTAAATCGTCATTTTGAAGTTCAAACTTCCACAGATCCTTAAGGCATGAATGCAGTGCAGGCAGGTTCTTTGCTAAGGCCTAACATGCACGACCTTTTCTCCAGTTCCCAGTAAATTTCCCATTTCCATATGAGACCTTGTCAGCCTGGAGTTCACTGTTCATATCACTATCAGCATTTTGGTCACAACCATTTTACCAGTCTCTAAGAAGTTGAAAACTTTCCCTCACCTTCCTGAGCCCTCCAAACTCTTCCAACTTCTGCCCTGTACCTAGTTCCAGAGTCACTTCCACATTTTAAGGTATCTTATAGCAATGCCCCACTCCTTGGTACCAATTTTTTATGTTAGGCCTTTCTCGAATTGCTATAAATACGTGAGACTGGGCAATTTATTTTAAAAGAGGCTTAATTGGCTCACAGTTATGCAGACTGTACAGAAATCATGGCAATGGTATCTGCTCAGCTTCTGGGGAAACCTCAGGGAGCTTTCAATCATGGCAGAAGGCAAAGTGAGAGTTGGCACATCATATGGCAAAAGCAAGAGCAAGAGAGAGATAGTGGTGGGGAGGTGCCCCACACTTTTAAACTACCAGATCTTATGTGAACTTAGAAACGAGAGCTCACTTATCACCAAAGGGATGGCCCAAGCCATTCATGAGGGATCTGCTCTTATGATCCAGTCACCACTCATCAGGCCCCATCTCCAACACTGGGGATTACAATTCAACATGAGATTTGGGTAGGGCAAATATCCAAACTATATCACTTTCCCTTATCAACCATGGCTTCTCAGATTTAAAGGTAGATTTCCTACCACCCTTATCAGTGGGATACAATTTACTTTGTAAAAGCAAACACTCGGGGAGTAGTCAGCAAAGAGCAATTGGCCACTTACATAAAGGTTAGATGTCAGGAGGTAGTAAGCCTGCAGAAAGAATTGTAAAGGCAAAAATGTCACAGCCTGGCTTGTAACTCTTTTTTTTCTTCGAGACGGAGTTTCACTCTTGTTGCCCAGGCTGGAGTGCAATGACATGATCTCAGCTCACTGCACCCTCTGCCTCCCAGATTCAAGTGATTCTCCTGCCTCAGCCTCCTGAGTAGCTGGAATTACAGGCACGCACCACCGCGCCTGGCTAATTTTTTGTATTTTTAGTAGAGACGAGGATTCACCATGGCCAGGCTGGTATTGAACTTCTGACCTCAGGTGATCTGCCCACCTCGGCCTCCCAAAGTGCTGGGATTACAGGTGTGAGCCACCATGCCTGGCAGCTTTTCTCCAGACAACTTTTCATATGATTTATAACTATTAATTTTTCCAGCAATGGCAATCCAATCATACCAGTAAATTGAATGGAATTTTTAAGAGTTTTTTCCTAAGATTTTTTCTTTCTTTCTTTTTGGCATGTATCACTTCTCCTAAACTGGTAATAAAATGAAGTTACCACTATATGCAAATACATTGCTCTTCTCACAAAAGTGAATATATCACTTTTAATCACATGGTAAATGTTTTCACTATTTTTTTTTTTTAAGAGATAAGGTCTTGCTCTGTCACCTAGGCTGGAGCACAGTGGTACAGTCATAGATCACTGCAGTCTTGAACTTCTCAGCTCAAGCAATCCTCTTGCCTTAGCCTCCCAAATAGCTAGGACTACAGGCACATGCCATCACACCTAGCTAATTCAAAAAATTTTTTGTATAGACAGGGGTCTTGCTATGTTGTCCAGGCATGTTGCAAACTTCTGGCCTCAAGCTATGCTCCCACCTCAGCAGTTGAAAGCACTGGGATTACAACCATAAGCCACTGTGTCAGGCCTTTTCCGTTATGTGATGATAATAGTGATAGCTAATATTTTAAAGCAGATACCATTAATTACATCATCTTTTAACTCTTGCCAGCATTAATACAAAATAAATGCTGTATTATTATTATTATTATTTTTCTTTTTCTTTTTGAGACGGAGTCTTGCTCTGTCCCCCAGGCTAGAGTGCAGTGGCGTGATCTTGGCTCACTGCAAGCTCCGCCTCTCGGGTTTACGCCATTCTCCTGCCTCAGCCTCCTGAGTAGCTGGGACTACAGGTGCCCGCCACCACTCCTGGCTAATTTTTTTTTTCTTTTTTAGTATTTTTAGTAGAGATGGGGTTTCACCATGTTAGCCAGGATGGTCTCGATCTCCTGACTTCATGATCCACCCGCCTCAGCCTCCCAAAGTGCTGGGATTACAGGTGTGAGCCACCATGCCCAGCCTATTATTATTTTTTTAATGATGCTGATGAAGAAAACAAAGTTGAATGGAGCTAAATGGCCCAAACTCAATGAATGAGTGTTGATGCTGAACTTCCATCCAGACCTGTGAGAATACAAACCCAAATTTCCTAACCTCACTATATTGTGTGTATTGACTATGTATTTATGGTCATCTGAACTCCAAGAAACCTTTAGAAATTATACAGTCTTGCACCTTTACTAGGGAGCATTTGAAAGTGAACACTTAAAGCATCAGGTGGATGAACATGGATTTAAATTTAGCACCAGATATTGAGATCTCTTGGTGAACTACTCATGATTTATCAAAGAGGCATTCCAAGAATAATTATTGTTATTTACATTAAGTCTTCATTCTGGAATTTTACTGTACATGGCAGATAATTAATTTTACACTGTATTGGCTGAATGGTATTAGAACTTTTCCAGATTTTTCTTTTTTAGAAAACTTAAACAGAAATATTTTGAACAACACAGGTTTGAACTGTGAGGATCCACTTTTCTGCAGATTTTTTTCAACCAAACATGGATTGAAAATACAGTATTCACGAGATGTGAAACCCACATATACAAAGGGCTGACTTTTCATGTACACAGGTTCTACAGAGTTAACTCCGGGACTTGAGTATGCAGGGATTTTGGTATACTTGAGAAGTCCTAGAACCAATCTCCCATGTTTACTAAGGGATGACTGTATATAGTCTTTCAAATTTCTTATATGATAGAATATAATTTTAAGTTACGTATGTTTAATTTAGATCAACATATTAAAGTCCTATAAATGTTGTTTATAATGTCTTTCATATATAGAAGGATATTTTTTTCTGTTTTTTTCATTTACTAAGTCAAATGCCTTTATTTTAAATCATGAAAATATTAGTATAATTTGTTAAATATCATTTGAAATGATACAGTGTTTGGTTTGGGTACAAAATATATATTAAAATATATTTAACTTTTAATTTTTAAAATATATTTTACAGGTTATGCCATTAACTTAACATATGTTTTTAAAGTTAATGGCATAACCTGTAGAATTAATGGCAATTTCAATCTGTCCACATATGTTCTAAAAAACACACAGGTGGCCAGGCGCAGTGGGTCACTCCTGTAATCCCAGCATTTTGGGAGGCTGAGGCGGGTGGATCACAAGGTCAGGAGTTCAAGACCAGCCTGGCCAAGATGGTGAAACCCTGTCTCTACTAAAAATACAAAAATTAGCCAGGCATGGTGGCGGGTGCCTGTAATCCCAGCTACTTGGGAGGCTGAGGCAGGAGAATCGCTGGAACCCCGGGGGCAGAGGTTGCAGTGAGCCAAGATTGCACCATTGCACTCCAGCCTGGGCGACAGAGTGAGACTCTGTCTCAAAAAAAAAAAAAAAAAAAAAAGAACAAAACAAAAAACAAACAAAAAAATCCCCCACATAGGCTAACAAGAAGAGTAAATAAAAATTACCCATAGCTCACACATACGCTTAACTAGGAGACAGAATACTATAAACTACAGTTTCCATTGAAGTAGTTGGAGGTTGGGGTGGCGTAAATAGAAATAGCTCCAGAGTCTACACCAGAGCAGTTTCAGAAGGAGACAGTACATAAAATAGAGAGGGCAGTAATAAAATAACCATCAGAAATTGAGAGTGCCACCCTGAGTAGACGAATGATGAAAACAATAAATTTCTCCCGTGGACTCATGAAAACAGCTATTATCTGGCAAGCCCAGCAGGTGGGCCAGGGTACAGAATGACCACTGGTAAATTTAGATAGTGACAATGCATAAAGAAAGTCATCAGAATGATTTGATAAAAAAGACTTAGTGGAGGCGGAGTAGAAAACAGGTTTGAAGCTGGGCGCGGTGGCTCATGCCTGTAATCCCAGCACTTTGGGAGGCTCAGGCAGGTGGATGATGAGGTCAGAAGTTTGAGATCAGCCTGGCCAACATGGTGAAACCCTGTCTCTACTAAAAATACAAAAATTAGCTGGGTGTGGTGGTGCGCATCTGTAATCCCAGATACTCAGGAGTCTGAGGCAGGAGAATTGCTTGAACTGGGGAGGTGGAGGTTGCAGTGAGCCAAGATTGCACCACTGCACTCCAGCTGTGGGCGACAGAGCAAGACTCCATCTTGGGAAAAAGAAAAAAAAGAAAGAAAGAGAGAAAGGAAGGAAGGAAGGAAGGGAGGGAGGGAGGGAGGGAAGAAAGAAAGAAAATAGGTTTGATTGTTGGAGAAGATCTCAAGAGGTAGCATTTGAGCTCAGACCCGAATAATCATATAAGGCAAGAATGCCCCAGTCTAGGAGAATAGCAAATGCAAAAGCTTAAGTCAAGAATAAGACTGCAATTTCAGAAAATGAGAGTAAGTTATTTGAGTTAATTGAGTAAAGTGATGAGTGTTATATAATGGATGCATAGAGATAGGCAGGGACCAGGTAATGTAAGACCCTGTAGGTGGTTGAAAAAGTCTGGATATTTTTCTGAAGTCAGTGGAAAGCCACAAGGGGTTTATGAGATATGAATGTAATCATCCATTCTATGTTTTTGGTAACCAAAGCAGCAGGATATTGGTATAAAAATAGATACATTGACCAATGGATCAGAATGGAGAACTGAGAAATAAAGCCACATATTTACAGCCAACTCATCTTCAACAAAGCCAACAAGAACTTACATTGGGGAAAGGGCACCCTCTTCAATATGGTGCTGAGAAAATTGGAGAGCCAGTTGCAGAAGAATGGCGCTGGACCCTTATCTCTCATCATATACAAAAGTCAGCTCAAGATGTATTAAAAACTTAAATGTAATAACTGGAACTTTAAAAGTACTAAAACCTAGGAAAAACTCTTTTGGACATTGGTCTACGCAAAGAATTTATGACTAAGACCTCAAAAGCACAGGCAACAAAAACAAAAATAGACAAATGGGACTTAATTAAACTAAAAAGCTTCTGCACACAAAAAGAAATAACAGAGTAAGAGACAATTTATTGAATGGGAGAAAATATTTGCAAACTGTTCATTCAACAGGATACTAATATCCAGAATATACAAGAAACTCAACAGGAATTCCATTAAAAAGTGGGCAGAGGGGCCGGGTGTGGTGGCTTATGCCTGTAATCCCAGCACTTTGGGAGGCTGAGGCGGGTGGATCACGAGGTCAGGAGATCGAGACCATTCTGGCTAACATGGTGAAGCCCCATCTGTACTAAAAGTACAAAAAATCAGCCGGGCTTGGTGGCGGGCACCTGTAGTCCCAGCTACTCAGGAGGCTGAGGCAGGAGAATCGCTTGAACCCAGGAGGCAGAGGTTGCAGTGACCTCAGATCATGTCACTGAACTCCAGCCTGGCAACAGAGCAAGACTCCATCTCAAAAAAAAAGTGGGCAAAGGATATGCATAGACATTTCTCAAAAGAAGACATACAACTGGCCACCAGGTATATGAACAAATGCTCAACATCACTATCAAAGAAATTCAAATGTCAATAAATTTTAAAGTATTAAAATCATATACAATATTTTTCTACCACAACAGAAATTTATAAAAGAAGAAAATTTGGGAAATCCACAAATATTTGGAAATTAATACACTTTTATTTTCATGGACCAAGAGAGAAATCACAAAATATATTAAGTGGAATGGAAAAAACACATCAAGACACATGGGATGCAATGATAGCAGTACTTAGAGGGAAATTTATAGCTACAAATACATATTAGAAAATATGGATGTCACATAAATAAACTAAGCTTTCACTCAGTAACTGGGAAAAAAAACTAAACTCAAGACAAGAAGAAAGAAGCAAATAATAAAGATTAGAGTGAAAAATCAATGAAATAGATAACAGAGAAGCAATAGAGAAAGTTGGTGAAATTAAAAATTAGTTTTCTAAAAAATTCAATAAAACTGACAGATCTTTAGCTAGACTGATCAAGAAAAAAAGACAAATTAGTAAAATGAGAAATGAGAGGACTTCACTATCAAATTTATAAAAATTAAGGGACTATAGTGGAATAACATGAACATATTTAGGTCAACAAATTGGACAACTTAGATGGAATAGACTAATTTCTCCAAAGATAAAAATACACTCAAAATACTAAAAATGACTCAAGAAGAATGAGAAAATCTGACTAGTAAAAAAATGTAATCAGTGCCTTAAAATCTCACCAAAAAAGCCCAGGCCCAGATGGTTTCACTGGTGATTTCTCTCACATTTAGAGAAATAATACTAACCCTTTATAAACTCTTCCAGAATAGAAAGGAGAAGGGAACAATTCCCAACTCATTCTATGAAGATAGTATTTGCATATCAGAGGCAAAAAAAGGGCATTATTTTTTAAAAACCTACGGACAAATATTTCTTACAAATGTAGATGCACAGATCCTCAACAAATCACTAACAAGCAGAATGTGGCAGCATATACAAAGAATTGTACACCATGATCAAGTGGAATTTATTCCATAGTGCAAAGGTGACTTAACATCTGAAAAGTAATATATTGCACTGTACTAATAGAATGAAAGATAAAACCACATAATCATCTCAATAGATGAAGCATTTTTACAAAATCCAACATCCCTTCATGATGACACTCGGTAAAACTGGAATAGAAGGGAGCCTCTTTAATCTGATAAAAGCATCTACAAAAACCTACAGCTAACATTATAACTAAAGATAAAAGAAAATAAGAAACGAGGCAAGGATGTTCAATCTCATCACTCCTATTTAACATGGTACTGCAGGTTTTAGCCAGTGTAATCAAGCAAGAAAATCAGATATGTATAGATAATCCTTGGAAATTCACAAAACTGTGAGTTCAGCAAAGTTACATGATACAAAATCAATATGCAAAAGTATTTGTATTTCTATGTCTTAGCAATGAACAAATTAAAGATGAAACTGAGAAAAAATGTAATCGACAATAATAATAATGCAGGAATAAATGTAACAAAGTGTAAGGCTTGTACACTGAAACTATAAAAAGTATTGCTGAGGGAATTAAAGATCTAAATAAGTGGAGGGATATTTCATGTTCGTGGATTGGAATGCTCAATATTGTTAAGATGTCAGCTCTCCTCAAATTAATCTATGGATTCGACATAATACGCATAGAAACTCCAGCAGGCTTTTTTTTTTTTTGCAGAAATTAACAACCTGATCTTAAACTTTATAAATTAACGCAAATGACCCAGCATAGTCAAAACAATTCATAAAAGAACAAAGTGAAAGAACTTATACTTCTTGATTTAAAAAATTACTATAATTCCAAATAAGACAATGAGTGTGGTATTGGAATAAAGATAGACATCCAGATCAATAGAATGAAATGTAGAGTACAAAAATAAACCCTTATATTTAGGTCCATTGATTCTCAAGAAAGGTGCCAACACATATGGGGAAAGAATAGTCTTTTTGACAAATAATGATGAAACAGTTTTAAATCTTACCTCACACTATATGCAAAAATTAATTCCAAATGGATTTAAAACCCAGTTTAGGAACTGAAACCATAGGATCTTTAGAAGAAAACATAGAGAAAAATCTTCATGACCTTGGGTCAATCAAAGGTATTTTGGATATGACACTAAAAGAATACATTACAAAAAAATTGACAAATTGGACTTTGTCAAAATTTAAAACTCTGTGCATCAGACAATGTCATTAAGAAAATAGACAATCTACATAACGGTAAAAAATATGTGCAAATAATATTTATGACAAAAGTCTTCTATTCAGAATATACAAAGAACTTTTACAACTCAATAATAAGGCAAACAGTCTTGTTTACAAATAGCCAAATATTTGAATAGACATTTCACAAAAGATATGAATGGCAAAAGGCACAGGAAATGATAGTCAACATCATTAATCATTCAGAGATTCAAATTAAAACACAACACAATACCACTTTTCACCCGTTAGAATGGCATAATCAAAATAAACAGACAGTACTAAGTATTGGGGAAGATATAGAGAAAAAGGAGCTCTCGGCTGAGTGCAGTGGTCAAGCCTGTAATCCCTGCACTTTGGGAGGCTGAGGCTGGAGGAGCACGAGGTCAGGAGGTCGAGACCAGCCTGGCCAACATGGTGAAACCCTGTCTCTACTAAAAATACAAAAAATAGCTGAGCGTGGTGGCGGGCATCTGTAATCCCAGCTGCTCGGGAGGCTGAGGCAGGAGAATCATTTGAACCCCAGAGGCAGAGGTTGCAGTGAGCCCAGATCGCACCATTGCACTCCAGCCCGGGTGATAGGTGATAGGGCAACACTTCGTCTCAAAAAAGAAAAAAGAAAAAAGAAGAAGAAAAATAAAAAGCAGCTGTCATACACTGCTGATGGGAATGTAGAATGGCACAGCCACCACTTTGGAAAGCAGTTTAACATTTTCTTAAAATGTTAAACATAAATTTACCATATAACCCAGCAATTCCACTCCTGGATATCTACCCAAAGAAAATGAGAACATATGTCCACACAAAGACTTGTTTAGGAATCATAACAGCTAAAAGCATTATTCACAACAGCTAAATGCACATGTCCATCACGTGGTGAATGGATAAACAAAATATGATATATCCTTATAATGGAATATCATTAAATAATAAAAAGGAGCTAACTTGTTATCCACGGGTGAACCTCAAAAACATGCTAAATGAAAAAAGTCGGATTTGAAACATTACATATTATATGATTCTATGTACAGGAAATGTCCAGAAAGACAAGTCTACAGAGCAGATATCAACAAACATTTGGCATAAAGGGCAATACAGTAAATATTTTAGGTTTTGTTGGCCATAAAACAAAGCTCTCTTACAACTATTCAATTCTGCATTTTTCAGGAGAAAGCAGCCACAACATATATGTAAATGAATGGGCAGAACTGTGTCTCCATAATACTACAGTTGATCCTTGAACAACACAAGTTTGAACTGTGTGGGTCTACTTATATATGAATTTTCTTTCACCTCTGCTACTCCTGAGACAGCAAGATCAACCCCTCCACTTCCTCCTCTTCCTCAGCCTACTCAATATGCAGATGACAAGGATAAAGACTTTTATGATAGTCCACTTCCACTTATTTGTGATAGCCCATACTATTATGAATAGTAAATATATTTTCTCCTCTTCATGATTTTCTTTATAATGTTTTCTCTAGCTTACTTTATTTAAGAATATAATAGATAATACATATAACGTGCAAAGTGTATGTTAATCAACTATTTATTTTATTAGTAAGGCTTCCAGTCAACAGTAGGTTATTAGTAGTTATGGAGTCAAGTTATATGTGGATTTTTGACTGTGCATGGAGTTGATGTCCCTAACCCCTACGTTGTTCAAGCATCAATTGTATTCATAAAAACAGGCCACAGACTGGATTTGGCCCATGACAGTAGTCTGCAGACTCCTGCTATAGAGGAAAGAGTACATTAATGGTTGTCTGGAGCTGGGTAGGGGTGAGGAGGGTGACAACTGCAAGTAATTGAAAAAGGTGAAGGGGAATATTTTGCAGATAACAGGAGTCTGCAAACTACTATTAAAGAAGAGCAAGAGGAGAAAAGTCAAAGAAGAATATGCAACAGAGAGGATTCTGTGAAGACAATGGAGTAGGAAGCACCAGGAGTAATCTCACATGCCCAGGGAAAGGCACAGACTCAGAAAATACCTAAGAAATCTTTAAGTTTACACCTCAAGCTAATCCTTGGCACAGAGACAGCCTACAATAATAAAAATCAATACACAAATAAAAACAATAACAAAAAAACACCCACAGTTCTCTCTCTGTGCAGCAGTCTCCTCTCTGGTGCTGTGCCTGGAAGTGCTCCAGCCACTCTGACTCCCAGCTCTGCCTGACTCCTGGCTAGCTGGCTAGCCCAACTAGCAGCCTGCCTCCCTGAACTTCCAACTCTGCTCCTCAACTCAAGGAGGCTGCCTGTGTTCCCAGCTCTGTGCCATATCCTGGGAACTCTCTAAGCAATAAACTGAGGCGATCATAGGACTCACCCGGATAGTGAACGTTGTACCAAATAGGTAGTTTTTCAGTCCTTGCCCTGGCCCTCCCTCCCTCCCTACTTTTGGAATCCCCAGTCTCTACTGTTCCCATCTTTATGTCTGTGTGTACCCAAGGTTTAGGTCCCACTTATAAGCGAGAACATGCAATATTTGGTTTTCTGTTTCTGCATTAATTCTCTTAGGGTAATGGCTCCCAGTTTCATCCATGTTGCTGCAAAGGAAATGATTTCATTTTTTATGGCTGCATAGTATTCCACAGTGTATATATACCATATTTTCTTTCTTTTTTTTAATTATTGTACTTTAAGTTTTAGGGTACATGTGCACAACATGCAGGTTTGTTACATATGTATACATGTGCCATGCTGGTGTGCTGCACCCATTAACTCGTCATTTAGCATTAGGTGTATCTCCTAATGCTATCTCTCCCCACTCCCCGCACCCCACAACAGTCCCCGGTGTGTGATGTTCCCCTTCCTATGTCCATGTGTTCTCATTGTTCAATTCCCACCTATGAGTGAGAACATGAGGTGTTTGGTTTTTTGTCCTTGCAATAGTTTGCTGAGAATGATGGTTTCCAGCTTCATCCATGTCCCTACAAAGGACATGAACTCATCATTTTTTATGGCTGCATAGTATTCCATGGTGTATATGTGCCACATTTTCTTAATTCAGTCTATCATTGTTGGACATTTGGGTTGGTTCCAAGTCTTTGCTATTGTGAATAGTGCCGCAATAAACATACGTGTGCATGTGTCTTTATAGCAGCATGATTTATAATCCTTTGGGTATATACCCAGTAATGGGATGGCTGGGTCAAATGGTATATACCATATTTTCTTTATCCAATCCACCATTGACAGCCACCTAGGTTAATTCCATGTCTTTACTTGCTTTTTAGAATCAATTCCTTACCCATACTTTTTCAAAGTTGTTTAGTTTTTTTCTAGCCTTTTGAAATGAATGCTCAATTCAGTGATTTTAGTCTATTGTGTATAAATATTACCTCCTTTAAGGCTATGAATTAGCATCTGAAAACAGCTATATAGTCAGCCCTTCATATCCATGGGTTCTGCATCTGTAGAGTCAACCAATTGTGGATCAAAAATATTTGGGGAAAAATGATGGTTGCATCTGTACTGAACTTGTACAGACTTTTTTTTCTTGTCATTATGCCCTAAATAATAGAATATAGCAAATATTTGTAAAGCATTTACATTGTATTAGGTATTATAAGAAATCTAGAGATGATTTACAGTATACAGGAGGATGTGCATAGGTTATATGCAAATACTGTACCATTTTACATCAGGCACTTGAGCATCCACGGCTTTTGTTATCCATGGGGAGTCCTGGAACCAATTCCCCATGAATACACAGAGACAACTGTATTAGCATATTGGTTGTTATGCTTCAAGCTACAAGGAATGGAAAACAACTACAAGTAGCTTAAACAAGAGAGAATTATTATCCCATTGTATTAACTATATTTTCTTATCTTCTGCATTCATGATAATCTGGCATTTGAGGCCTTGATGCTGGAGAAACTGCCCCTCCTAGGATTAGCTCGTTCCTAAAAAGCAAATGACTCCCCTGCAATCACACCTTTTTTATACAAACCAACCGATCCAGAGCCCACAGTTATACCTACTTCATAGGACTGGTGTAAGGAGTAAATGATTATGTATGTATGTATGTATGTATGTGCATATGTATGTATGTATGTGTCTATCTATCTATCTATCTATCTATCTATCTATCTATCTATCATCATCATCTCTATGTATAGGCCAAGTTAAAAACATATAGTGGATTCTCAATGTTTATTTCATTCTCCCTTTTATAGTTGTAGCTAATATAAAATCAAAAACTTTTCACATCTTGATTCTTTTTAACAACAGTTATTTGAGATATACTCCACATAATAAAAATTCACCCTTTTAAAGTTTATAATACAGTGTTTTCTTAGTATATTCACAGAGTTGTGCAACCATAACCACTAATTTTAAAACATTTTAATCACCCCTAAAAGGAACCCTGCACCCATAAGCAGTAAGTCCCTTTTTTCCCCTCCCCTAGCACCCGGCCACCATTAATGTACTTTCTGTCTTTATGAATTTGCCTATTCTGGACATTTTATATAATTGGGATCATACACTATGTGGCCACTGTAACTGGAGGAGATTTTTATTGGACTTGTGCTGAGTCTGTAGGTCCATTTGGAGAGGATTGCCACATTGGTAATATTGTGTGTTCTTATGCATGCATGTGGGATATCTTTCCATTTATTTAGATCTTTAATTTCTTTCAACAATATTTTGTAGTCATTAGTGTACAAGTGTTAGACTATTTGTTAAATTTATTCCTAAGTGTTTTATTCTTTTTGTTGCTATTGTAAGTGTAATTGTTTTCTTAAATTTTCAATTATTCATTGCTAGGATACAGAAATACAATTGACTTTTGTATATTATTTTGTACCTGCACTTTTGCTGGACTTATTTTTTTAGTTCTAATAGCTTTTTAGTGGATTTCTTAAGATTTTCTGTATACAAGATCATGTTATGTGTAAACAGAGATAGTCTCACCTCTTCTTTTCTTATCTGGATACCTTTTATTTCTTTTACCCGTCTAATTGTCCTGGCTGGAACCTCCAGAGCAGTTTTGAATAGAAATGGCAAGGGTGAACATGCTTGTCTTTTTCCTGAGCTTTGGGGGAAAGCATTCAGTCTCATCATTAAATATGATGGTGGCTGTTTTCATAGATGTCATTAGTGAGGCTAAGGATGTTCACTTGTCTTTCTAGTTTGTTGAGTGCTTTTGATCATGAAAGGGTGTTGGATTTTGTCAAATAGGTTTTCTGCATTGATTGAGATGATCATTTGATTTTTTTCCTTGTTCTATTAATGTGGAATATTGCATTGATTGGTTTTCATATTTTGAACCACCCTTGCATTCCTGGGATAAATCCCACTTAGTCATGATGTATAATTTTTTTAATATGCTGCTGGACTTGGTTTGCTGGTATCATGTTGAGGACTTTTTATGTCTTTATTCATAAGAGATATTGGTCCATCTCATGTTTTTCTTGTGATGTCTTTGACTATCAGGGAAATATTAGCTTCATAGAATAACGTGGGAAGTGTTCCCTCCTTTCTTATTTTTTTGAAGAGTTTGTGAAGGACAGATGTTAATTCTTCTTAAGCCATTTGGTATAATTTATCAATGAAATGATCTAAGCTGGGGTGGGAAGTTTTTTGATTACTATTTAAATATCTTCACTCATTACAGGTTATTCAGATTTCCTATTTCTATTTCTTCTTGTGTCAATCTCAGTAATTTGTGTCTTTGCAGGAATTTGTCCATTTCATCAATGCTATCTAATATTTTGTCATGTGTTGTTCATAGTATTCCCTTATACCTCATTTTTATTTCTGCAAGGTTGGTAGTGATGTCCCTCCCTTTCATACTAATTTTAGTAACTTGTCTTTTTTCTTTTTCCCTTGGTCAATCTACCTAAAGGTTTGCCAATTTCACTGCTCTTTTTAAAGAACCAACTTTTGCTTTCATTGATTTTCTCTGTTTGTCTAGTCTCTAGTTCATTTCTTGTCACTCTAGCCCTTATTACTACTTCATTATTTCCTTCTGCTTATTTTGGTTTTGTTTGCTATTTCTCTAATTCCTTAAGGTATAAAGTTAGGTTTTGTTTTTTTTCCCTTGGTCAGTCTACCTAAAGGTTTGCCAATTTCATTGCTCTTTTTAAAGAACCAACTTTTGCTTTCATTGATATTCTCTGTTGTTTGTCTAGTCTCTAGTTCATTTCTTGGCACTCTCGCCCTTATTATTACTTCATTATTTCTTTCTGCTTATTTTGGTTTTGTTTGCTATTTCTCTAATTCCTTAAGGTATAAAGTTAGGTTTTTGATTCCCAAATCTTTTTTTTCTAATATAGGCATTTTCAGTTATAACTTTTCTTATCCTAATTACTGCTTTTACTGTATCCCATAAATTTTTGTATGCAGTGTTTTTGTTTTTATTCATCTAAAAGTATTTTCTAATATCCATTTTGATTCATCCTTTTATCCATTGGCTACTGAAGAGTGTATTGTTTAATTTTCACATATCTATAAATTTCCCAAAATTTCTTCTGTGATCAATATCTAATTTTATTCCATTATAGTTGGGCCATATACTTGGCATGATTAAAATCCTTTTAAGTTTATTAAGACTTGTTTTATGGCATAACATATGATCTTTCTGGAAAATATTCCATGTGCACTTAAAAAGCTGTGCATTCTGCTATTATTGTGTGAAGTGTTCTGAATAGGTGTGTTAGGTCTAGTCAGTTGATCGTGTTCAAGTCTTCTACTTCCCTGTTAATTTTCTTCCTAGTTGATCTATCCATTATTGAAATTGGGGTATGGAAGCCTCCAACTTTTTTTTTTTTTTTTTTTTTGAGACAAGGTCTCACTCTGTCCCTCAGGCTGGAGTGCAGTGGTGTGATCATGGTTCACTGCAGCCTCAACCTCCTGGGCTCAAGCAATCATCCCACCTCAGCTTCCCGAGTAGCTGGGACTACAGGTGCGCACCACCAAGCCCAGTTAATTTTTTGTATTTTTTGTAGAAATGGGGTTACACCCCCCCGTTTCTACTAAAAATACAAAAAATATTAGCCAGGCATTGTGGTGGGTGCCTGTAGTCCCAGCTACTCAGGAGGCTGAGGCAGGAGAATGGCGTGAACCCGGGAGGCGGAGCTTGCAGTGAGCCAAGACCGTGCCACTGCACTCCAGCCTGGGCGACAGAGCAAGATTCCATCTCAAAAAAAAAAAAAAAAAGAAAGAAAAGAAAAGAAATGGGGTTACACCACATTGCCCGGGCTGGTCTTGAACTCCTGGACCCAAGTGATCCACCCACCTTGGGCTCCCAAAGTGCTGGGATTACAGGCATGAGCCACCACGCCTGGTGCCTCGAACGATTATTGTTGAATTGTGTATTTCTCCCTTTATTTCTGTGAGTTTTGCTTCATGTATTTGGGGGCTCTGTTGTTAGCGTGTAAGTGTTTATAGTTATGTTGTTCCAATAGATTGACACCTTTACTATTGTAAGATGTCTTCTTTGTCTCTAGTAACAATATTTGTCTTAAAGTCTGTTTTGTCTGGTACAAGTATAGCCACTGCAATTCTCTTTTTCCTTATAACAGCTTTATTGAAATATAATTCATATATCATATAATTCACCCATTTAAAGTATAAAATTCAATGGGTTTTAGTTTAATCTGCGCATACAGACTTGTGAAATCTTCACCAGGTTCAATTTTAGAACATTTGTATAACTCCAAAAAGCAAACCAGCTCACTGCCGCCTCGACTGCCAGGGCTCAAGTGATACTCCTGCCTCAGCCTCCTAAAGCACCAGGATTATAGGCATGAGCCATCACACCCAGCCAAACATAAAGCTTATGCTAGGTTGCTGGTTTCTGACAGCATTTCAAGCAGCCCTCAAGCTGCTGCCGCCATACCATGACTGTGAGGGGAGGGATGTTTAAAGCTAAATGAACGGGTGTGAGATTCCATTGCGTCACAGTCCATCGAATGCATTGAAGTGTTATAAGTGTAACTCAGTGAATCACCAAGCAGAGAACACACCCATGTAATCACCCTCATCAAGAAACAGAACACCAGAAGCCTCCCTCATGCACTCCCACAACCACTATTCTCTTTCTGCCAAAAGTTACTCTAGTCTGACTTCTAATGCCATAACTTAGTTTTCCCTGGTTATTAACTTCGGATAAATAGAACCATATGGCATGTAATCTTTTAAGTCCGGTTTCTTTTGCCCAATATTATGATTGTGAGATTCATCCATATTGTTATGCGTACCTACATTTTATTCATTTTCTGTGATATAACGTGCCATTGAATGAATATCACAATTTTTATCTATTCTACTGTTGATTGATATTTGGGTTACAGTGGGCCCTCCATATCCACAGGTTCTGCAAATTCAACCAACCAAGGATGGAAAATATTTGGAAAAATAACAATACAAAAATACAAATTTAAAAAATACATTATAACAACTATGTACATGGCATTTACTTTTTATTGGGTATTATAAGTAATCTAGAGATGATTTAAAGTATACAGGAAAATGTGCATGGGTTATATGCAAGTACTATGTGATTTTATATGAGACTTGAGCATCTGCAGATTTTGGTATCCTCAGAGGTCCTGGAACTAATCCCCCAGGGATACCAAGGGACTACTCTATTTCCATTTTCTTAGTTATTACAGTTATTACAAGTAATGCTGCCATGATCATTCTTATATATTTGCTGTATATATGCACAGCGTGCATTCTTTTTTTTTTCTTTCTTTCTTTTTTTTTGAGATGGAGTCTTGCTCTGTCACCCAGGCCAGAGTGCAGAGGCATGATCTCAGCTCACTGCCACCTCCGCCTCTCGGGTTCAAGTGATTCTCCTGCCTCAGCCTCCCGAGTGGGTGGGATCACAGGTGTGTGCCACCACACCTGGCTAATTTTGTTATTTTCATTAGAGACGGGGTTTTGCAATGTTGGCCAGGCTGGTGTCGAACTCCTGACATCAGGTGATCTGCCCGCCTCGGCCTCCCAAAGTGCTGAGATTATAGGCATGAACCACCCCGCCCAGCCCACAGGAGTGCATTCTGTTTGGTGCACTCCTAGCAATGAAACTGCCTGACTGTTGGGTATTGTATATTCCACTTTGGTGACTGGACAAATTTGCACACTCACTGGAGCTGTATAGAAGTTCTTGTTGCATTACTTCTTTGTCAACACTTGGCATTGTCAGTCTTTTTCATTTTAACTCTTTTGGTGTGTGTGTAGTGGAATCATTGTCAATAGTATCTTTTAAAAACTTTTATTTTCTATTTGTTGCTGATACATAGAAATACATCTATTGTTTGTATTTTGACCTTTCATCCAGCAAGCTTACTAAACTCACTTATTAATTCTAAAAATTCACCTGTAGATTTGTTGGCTTTTCCACATACCTAATCATACGATGTGTGAATAGTACCATCTTTATTTTTTCTAATTTTTATTTCTTTTTATTACCTTATTCTGTGTAGGGTGCACAGTACAATGCTGCGTAGAAGTGTTAATAAGAAAGCATTTGATAAGGTTGCATTCTGCCTTTCACCATTACACGAGACAGCCACTTCAGGGTTTTTGTAAAACATCCTTTATGAGAATAAGGAGGTTATTTTCTATTTCTTGTTTTCTAAAAGTTTTCATCATGATGAATGTTAAATTTCAGGTGCATTTTTTGATCTACTGAATGTAGACCAAAAATAAAATTTGAAGGCCCCCTGCAACCATCTAAATGGACTCCCTCGTTGACCAGGACACTCTAAAATTTAACCTGAAAGGCTGGTGCAGGCCATGGCAGGAAGTGGGGGTCTGACATGCCTCATGCTACCCTCCTCCCTTTTGGATTTCAGGAAAAGGCGATCAGCATTGAACATCAACACAGACCTTAAGTATGATAAGAAACATTTACAAAATCTATTTTTTCTGAAGCCTGCTACCAGGAGGTTTCATCTGCATGATAAAACTTTGCTCTTCAAAACCTCTTTATTGCAACCCAGACATTCCTTTCTATTGATAACCAATTGCCAATTAGAAAAATTTTAACTCTACCTATAATCTGGAAGTCCCCCCGCCACATCGAGTTGTCCCGCCTTTCTGGACCCAACCAATGTGTACCTTAAATGTATTTGATTGATATCTCATGACTCCCTAAAATGTATAGGCCTGAGCTGCGCCTTGACCACCTTGGGCACATGTTCTCAGGACCTCCTGAGGGCTGTGTCATGGCCTATGGTCACTCATATTTGGCTCAGAATAAATCTCTTCAAATATTTTATGGAGTTTGACTCTTTTTGTCGGCAGTTTGTTGTTTTTGTTTTTGTTTATTTGTAGTCTTTCTCATCAGATTTGTGTTCCTTGACAGAGTTGGGGAGAGGTGTGCTTTATTTAGGGTGTGTCCGGTGCCTGGCATTTTTATTTGGCATTTAATAAATACTTGACAAATTAATAAGAATAAGAGCTCTCTGGACAGATAAACTACAAGGAAATGTTTGAGATCGTTGCTAAAAGAGAGGTCCTTAAGCCGTGGGTCCGGAAAGAAAGTTCCCCTGGGCAGGGACCCTCATCCTATTGCAAGCAGAGTTTCTTGTGAATAGGCTGCCGTCTGCAGGGCCCTGGCCCACTCTCTTCATCAAGATTTCCTCACAGCCCCTTACCTCCCCGTCCACCTGCTCCTCTTGCTCCCATTTCCGCGTCTTCTGAGGTTTATCCATGTGGCATCGCTAATGGTCTCCCTGCTAGTGGGAATTTTGTGACAGTGGGACCTTGTTTATTTTACTGCTGTATCCTGATTGCCTAGAACCCTGCCCAGGTGGCCAGCACACACTTGCTTAGTGCATCATGTGCTATTTTTCCCCAGGGAGAAATGTTCAGATTTTTTGTTTTCCTTTCTTTTTTTTTTTCTATGGCTTTCTTTATATATATATATATATATATATATATAGTACTTTAAGTTCTAGGGTACATGTGCACAACATGCAGGTTTGTTACATATGTATCCATGTGCCATGTTGGTGTGCTGCACCCATTAACTCGTCATTTGCATTAGGTATATCTCCTAATGCTATCCCTCCCCCCTCCCCCCACCCCACAACAGGCCCCAGTGTGTGATGTTCCCCTTCCTGTGTCCAAGTGTTCTCATTGTTCAATTCCCACCTTTGAGTGAGAACATGCGGTGTTTGGGTTTTTGTCCTTGTGATAGTTTGCTGAGAATGATGGTTTCCAGCTTCATCCATGTCCCTACAAAGGACATGAATTCATCCTTTTTTATGGCTGCATAGTATTCCGTGGTGTATATGTGCCACATTTTCTTAATCCAGTCTATCATAGATGGACATTTGGGTTGGTTTCATGTCTTTGCTATTGTGAATAGTGCCGCAATAAACATGTGTCTTTATAGCAGCATGATTTATAATCCTTTGGATATATACCCAGTAATGGGATGGCTGGGTCAAACGGTATTTCTAGTTCTAGATCCTTGAGGAATCGCTGCACTGTTTTCCACAATGGTTGAACTAGTTTCCAGTCCCACCAACAGTGTAAAAGTGTTCCTATTTCTCCACATCCTCTCCAGCACCTGTTCTTTCCTGGCTTTTTAATGATCGCCATTCTAACTGGTGTGAGATGGTATCTCACTGTGGTTTTGATTTGCATTTCTCTGATGACCAGTGATGATGAGCATTTTTTCATGTGTTTGTGGCTGTATAAATGTCTTCTTTTGAGAAGTGTCTGTTCATATCCTTTGCCCACTTTTTGATGGGGTTGTTTGTTTTTTTCTTGTAAGTTTATTTGAGTTCTTTGTAGATTCTGGATATTAGCCCTTTGTCAGATGAGTAGATTGCAGAAATTTTCTCCCATTCTGTAGGTTGCCTGTTCACTCTGATGGTAGTTTCTTTTGCTGTGCAGAAGCTCTTTAGTTTAATTAGATCCCATTTGTCAATTTTGGCTTTTGTTGCCATTGCTTTTGGTGTTTTAGACATGAAGTCCTTGCCCATGCCTATGTCCTGAATGGTATTGCCTAGGTTTTCTTCTAGGGTTTTTATGGTTTTAGGTCTAACATGTAAGTCTTTAGTCCATCTTGAATTAATTTTTGTATAAGGTGTAAAGAAGAGATCCAGTTTCAGCTTTCTACATATGGCTACCCAGTTTTCCCAGCACCATTTCTTAAATAGGGAATCCTTTCCCCATTTCTTGTTTTTGTCATGTTTGTCAAAGATCAGGTGGTTGTAGATGTGTGGTATTATTTCTGAGGGCTCTGTTCTGTTCCATTGGTCTATATCTCTGTTTTAGTACCAGTACCATGCTGTTTTGGTTACTGTAGCCTTGCAGCATAGTTTGAAATCAGGTAGCATGATGCCTCCAGCTTTGTTCTTTTGGCTTAGGATTGTCTTGGCAATGCGGGCTCTTTTTTGGTTCCATATGAACTTTAAAGTAGTTTTTTCCAATTCTGTGAAGAAAGTCATTGGTAGCTTGATGGGGATGGCATTGAATCTATACATTACCTTGGGCAGTATGGCCATTTTCACGATATTGATTTTTCCTATCCATGAGCATGGAATGTTCTTCCATTTGTTTGTGTCCTCTTTTATTTCGTTGAGCAGTGGTTTGTAGTTCTCCTTGAAGAGGTGCTTCACATCCCTTGTAAGTTGGATTCTTAGGTATTTTATTCTCTTTGAAGCAATTGTGAATGGGAGTTCACTCATGATTTGGCTCTCTGTTTGTCTGATATTGGTGTATAAGAATGCTTGTGATTTTTGCACATTGATTTTGTATCCTGAGACTTTACTGAAGTTGCTTATCAGCTTAAGGAGATTTTGGACTGAGATGATGGGGTTTTCTAAATATACAATCATGCCATCTGGAAACAGGGACAATTTGACTTCCTCTTTTCCTAATTGAATGGATTTTTTTGTTTTCTTTAAATTCTTCAACGGGGTATGACCTTCTCCCCAAGTCGAGAGCCACTGCTTTTTCTCGAATCACCTCTTCTGTCCCTTGATCCCCCAAACTGGTGTGCTACTTGCCACAGTGAGGGTGACTGGTTTTGCTCTGCTTGGCTTCTGGAGGGGCTCAGGATGCCCCCATGAGGATATGGAAGTAGGATCAGTGAAAACCAGGTGGGGAGTTGCAGCCATTCCCAGGAAGGAAGGCAGAAAGGCCCCGGGCCATGTGAAAAAAACAAGTAGGGTGCAACAGAGACGGTTGTGCAAGCCTGGCTGCGGTGTGGGAGCCCCGTGAGGCACCTTGCAAGGACAAGTGGAGGCCGCTGCACTCTGACGTGCCTGCGGGGCTGAGACCCCCCGGGGTCCTCCAGGGCTGGTAGAGGGTGCTGCTGCAAGCTCCCGCAGAGTGTCTGTGGGCCTGGCCACCACCCTTCAGCTGCTCCCCTAAGACGCCGTGGTATACGTTTTCCTCTTAATTTGTGTTGTGTTGGTGACAACTGCATGCACAGTGCCACCTCCCTGACTCGTTTTCTCCTTGGCTGCTGACTGCACAAACCGAGACTGGTGGCAGAAAATGGCGAATTCTCGGAGAAAAAAGTGTTTTTCTAAGTCAAACTTTCTGCCATTTCCACGGAGTTTTCTATGCTACATAAGTCAATCCATTTATGTTTTGAATTTTAAAAGATTTTGGAATGTTTGAACAGAGAAGCTTCCTTGCACACATGATTTTTCAAGATTCTAGGGAATTTTTATCTACCATAGGAGAGAGAAATATTTCATACGTCTAGTCAAAATGAAAATAAATACCAATTACCCATGTTTCTCTCTCGCCCAAGTTCTTGCGAATCTTAATGGAATTCTCCTGGCAACGTGCAGCTTACTGGATCTTTGGAGGCAGGAAATACTCAACATATTTAAAGCATTACATTGTCCAACAGGTGAGGAATGGGGGAATACTTATATCAGTTACTTGGACACAGTCCAGTTAACTAGAGAGGCTCTATGTGTTTTGAAGATCTAGTTCCTTGAAGCTATGTAAATATGTTTTAATATTACCAAGACGAGCAGATGGCATTTTTTTTCTAAGGGTCAGGGGCCAGGGTGGTACAGGGAAGCTATTTCCCCACAAGGGAAAGAGGGGGTTTGTCAGAAAACCAGACAATGGCCAGAGGCCAGGGACCTATTGTTTTCCAGTCACAGGACATATATCCTCTTGGGCCCAGGTTGAATTGCTCAGGGTCTCAGTATCCAGGAAATGAAGCTGTGAGAAGAGTGAATCTGAACATGAGCCCAGGACTTCCAAGTTCATTGAGAATTCACCAAGGAGCCCCGGAATTAGACAGGAGCAGTAAGGAGTAAAAAAAAAGAAAAAAAAAAAAAGAGGTATTCTTCAGCATTATGGACATTGCATCTGTAAGGGGGCTCTTGGCGACAAAGGAGGCTTCGCTTGTGGGCAGCGTGGGGTGTCATTCTCAGGGAAAGAGCTGTCTGCATCAGCTTGGTAGAAAACCCACCTGAACTTATCCAAATAGGTTCTACTAGGTAAGGTTGTCAGTCTTTCTCCCCCCTCTAATTTTTCCCCCTTACTGGCTTTTTCTGCTATCAGAACCCTTCTTGATCAAAGCAATGAACCCGAAACCAACAACTTCTCACCCTCCCCACCTGCAGCCACAGACCTTGGCCACCACTGCCCTCTCACCCTCATTCAATCCTCTCTTTTCCTCTATCACTAAGACTTTTGGAAAGAGCTGTGCTGCATGAATAAAACTGGAGTTCTGCTAATGAAGAAGAGAGGAAGGGAATGATTAAGACCTACCATTGATAGCACAATAGGGTGACTGTAGTCAATAAAAACTGTACATTTTAAAATAAAGAGGCCGGGCATGGTGGCTCAAACCTGTAATCCCAACACTTTGGGAGGTCGAGGCAAGTGGATCACCTGAGGTCATGAGTTCGAGACCAGCCTGGCCAATGTGGTGAAACCCTGTCTCTACTAAAATTACAAAAATTAGCCAAGCCTGTTGGCGCATGCCTGTAATGCCAGCTACTTGGGAGGCTGAGGCAGAACCCGGGAGGTGGAGGTTGCAGTGAGCTGAGATTATGCCACTGCACTCCAGCCTGGGAGACAGAGCGAGACTTCGTCTCAAAACAAACAAACAAACAAGCAAAAAACCTTAAAGAGTGTAATTGTATTGTTTGTAGCTCAAAGATAAATGCTTGAGGTGATGGATTCCCCATTCTATAAACTGTGCTTATTTCATGTTGCATGCCTGTATCAAAACATCTCATGTACCCTATAAATGTATACACCTACCATGTACCCACAAAAACTAAAATTAAAAAAGAAGAGAGGAAGGGCAGCCGCTGCAGTGATGCAGAAGCTCCTCGCCTCCAAACCGCAAGCGGCTTCTCTGCTGCACCTTGCTTGAGCTTTTCAGGGGCATCTGTCTATGGGAGCTTCCCTCCTCCCTTGGCTTCTGCGGGGCACCTTCTTGTCCTCCTCTGTTCTCTCACCTGCCTTCTTCACACACAGTGGCTGCCAGGCTCCTGGAGGTGCTGGCCTGGTCCTCTGCTCTGTTTCTCGGTGGCTCTTCCAGAGTTCCCGTTGTTCATACCTTTGGCTTCAGGGGACATTGCCCTGCTGATGACTCTTTCTTTCCATCTTTCGTCTCTGCTGAGACCTCTATGTCCATGGCCTTCCAGACATCCCCACGTTCTGGCTTTCAGGCAACTTCAACTTCACATGGTCAATCGCAGCCCTTCTCTTTTATGCTGAACCTGCTCTTCCTCCTGCAATTCCTCTTCAGGTGAGTGGAGCCAGGATCTTCCCAGTTGCCAGGGCAGAATACAGAGTATCATTCCTTCACTGAGCCCACACCCAACTGGTCACTGTAGGAGACCCCTGTGCCGCCTTTAATGGCTGCTGCACCCATCCCCCAGGGAGCTGCCTTCGGGGACCACGCCTAGGAGACTGCATTTTCCCTCACCCTGCGGTGGTCTGCAGCCGTAACTGACCCATGTGGAAGGCACTGCAGCCCAGGCTGCTCGCCTCGCACAGCACAACCTCTGTGGTGCAGCAGACCTGCTCCAGGTCTTCCCTGAAGCCGATGGAGGCTGGACTTCTCCCAAACCACAGGGGTGCTGAGCTGCCTTGCATGCTCGCCTGCTCCTCTCACTCCCACAGGGGGTTCTGATGAGAACCTCCCTCTTCAGGCACTCACCTGAGCAACCCCATCCCAGGCTCTGCGTCTAGGGAGCCCCGACCTAAGGCCGTCATGGTCTCACAACGGGGCTTCACTGTTTTGCATCTGCCCCACTTGGCATCCCCTCCACCATTGTCTCATCCAGGCCGCACTCATTCACTGAGCCCAGAGGTGCAAATAGAAATAGAACGCAAGCCACATTCACCATTGAACATTTTCTAGCAGCCACCTTTAAAAAGTAAAAAGAGGCCAGGCGCGGTGGCTCATGCCTGTAATCCCAGCACTTTCGGATGCTGAGGTGGGAAGATCACTTGAGTTCAGGAGTTTCACACCAGCCTGGCAACATACTGAGACCTCATCTCTTTTTTTTTAATTAAAAAAAAAAATAAGAGAGTCAGGTGAATTTAACTTTAGGAATATATTTTATTTATCCCAATATATCCAAAAATAGCATACTTTTAACATGTATTCAATATAAGAATTATTATTGAGATATGTCACATTCTTTTATTCATTCCAAGGCTTTAAAATCCAGTGTGTGTTTTACAGCACATACAATTTGAATGCTAAATTCTCAAAGAAAATGCTCGATCTTTATTTAGATTTCATAACATCTACAATTGTAAAAAATGAATTCACATACTCAAGTTGTTCCAACCATACATACGTTTTCCAATCACTGAATTGAGTATCAATGTTAAAATTTAAGTTAATTAAGGTGAAATTAAATTAAGAATTTAGCGTCTCAATTGCTGCATTTCAGGTGCTAAATGACCACATGCAGCCGCCAGCTACTCTGCTGGCAGTGCAGATGTACGCTATGAAAGCAGCTTAGAGTTGGTGTCCACTCTGGGTGCAACTCTCCCAGTCGGCCCGCCGCACTGCAGTCACTTTGCCATGTTAACATGCACATTACACAGGAAAAATCAGTAATGCTGATACTGTCTTCATTTCAAATTTTGATATTATGTTCATCATGAACTTTTTACATTAATTTTGATTTTTAAAAAATATTGGATTACAGTATTATTTATCTAGATTATGGAGGTTTTGAGCATTCTCTTACATTTTGTGCCTGGGGTGAGTTTCTCATTTGCCTGGCCCTAGTCCTGGCCCTGCGTACTGATTGCCTGTGTGCACAGTGGGTCAGATTCCAGGTTCTTAAGGATTGGTGGGCTCTCCCTCCCTAAAGTCACTCCTCACCATCTAGGAACAGGAGCCTCGCACTTCCCTGCCTTCAGTCATGCTGTTTACTTAGTCTGAGGGTCACCTATTTTCTTTAACTAACTATTTCCTTTAACTAGCTATTTCCTACTCAGTCTGCAAACCTCCTCTCTGGGGGCAGGTTCTGGTGTTGCCTGGTTTTGTGCAGTTTTTTGCGCAGTCTTCACCTTCGCTGGCCATGCAGGGCGGGCCACGGCTGGGCTAGATGCAGTACTCTCTGCTCTGTCCAGTTCAGATACCGGGAGGCGTCGCCTGGAGCCCCTTCCAGCTGGGTCCCCGCTGGAGGCCCCGGCAGGCGATGCGGAGGCAGCCGGAGAGAGGCTGGGTGCTGCCCGTGGCCACTCCCTGCGCTGGTGCAGCCTTGGTTCTGGTGGAGCGCTAGGTCCCCGTACGCAGGCCCGGGCCGGCGGGCTTTCTCCAGGGCGCCAGCGCCCCCGGGCCCGCAGGTGTCGGGACGGGAATGCTTCCCGCTGAGGCCGGTTTCTGCGGCCTCAGCGCGCTCCGCCTCCGCTCTGGATAGTCCCTGCCTGTTCAGTTGCGCCTTTTGAGCAGAACCCCGCCTTATGCTGAGATTTTGCCCAGTACGTTAGACATGGGCTGGTTTCCCTCTCCGACTCCTGTAGTCATTCTTACTTCTCTTTTGCTACATTCTGGGTTATGTAATTTTCATTCTGGGCTTCTCTCTTTCTGCTTCGTTTCGCTGTAAACGGCCTGAGGACAAAGCAGGTCTCCCTGACGTTTGCGCCCCTCGGGAAACCCAGCCCCTAGCTGTGCACGGGAGCCCAGTGAGCACTGAAATCGACACATTCATGGAGAAAGGCAGATATAGAAAGTGTCTTAACTCATGGCTACCTGCGACTTCTTGTAGAACGTCTTATGACACAGGTATTCTGAAATTATTCCCAAGATGAGGTTTTAATATTAGGAAACATTTTCTAAATATTACTCCATTCTTATTCACTCTGGAAATAGCCTCCCCTTAATCTCTATTTTCTGAAAATAGAAATTCATGTCAAGATGTTACATTATTGAACTGATGTAGCCATAGTCTTTTACTCCACAGAAGACTTACAAGTTCAACTGGAGAAGGGCATGCCATTTTGACTTCCATCCACCAGACAAGAACTATTTATATACATGGAGGTTGCTGCCCTTAACTTCTTCGAGATATGTGACATTCCATTTAAAAAGAGATTGTTCAGGCCAAGCGCAGTGGCTCACGCCTGTAATCCCAACATTTTCAGAGGCCAAGGCGGGCAGATCACCTGAGGTCAGGAGTTTGAGACCAGCCTGACCAACATGGTGAAACCCCGTCTCTACTAAAAATACAAAAAATTAGCCTGGCGTGGTGGTGCACACCTGTTATCCCAGCTACTTGGGAGGCTGAGGCAGGAGAATTGCTGGAAACCGGGAGGCGGAGGTTCCAGTGAGCCGAGATTGCGCCACTGCACTCCAGCCTGGGCAACAAAGAGTGAAACTCCGTCTCAATAAATAAATAAATAAATAAATAAAATAAAATAAAACAAAAATAGGTTGTTCAGAGTAGCAGAAACTGAAAAGAATTGAAGGAGAAAAGTTAGGTCCAAAGTTTAGATTCCCAGTGCATCTCCTTTGAATTTTTCTTTATTAAAAATTGCTTGTTTTTTCACATGCCGCTTTGGAGTGGATCTTGTAGAATCCTGGGACCACCGCTTTCTAGCCATGTGACCTTGGGCATTACTGAATCCCACCAAACCTCAGCTTCTCCATCTAAAAATGGGGATAATCATACCTTCCTTTTATATATTAGAAGATACTTAGCTGGCGTCTAGCAGGTACTCAATATATATTCTCACACTGTAGTGTACCTAAGAACAGATCATTAAAAGCTGACATTCCTAGGCCTCTTCCTTCTGAGGTTCTGGGCTAGCCTGTGGGTGCTCTGGCATATGTATTTGTCACAAGCCCCTTAGGTAACTCTTATGCAGGTGGTGTATAGACTGCACTTCAGGAGATGCTTCTGCAGAGCTCATCTTCTTGGGATGATAAATGCATCATGGCCTGCTCAGGATGTGTGTATGCAACATGGTCTTACAACACTCGAGCTCAAACTCTCCCAGCCGCTTAGAGTCCAGCTGCCTTGACGTCCACTCCTCTCTTGGCTATACACAGATGGTTGGAAACTGGATCCTAGGTCTCCTAGGCCTCCAAGTCCTTGTAGCCTTCAGTAGGGATTAAAAGCCCTGTAGAGAGAACCCATTGGCCATCCTGCATCGTGAGCTACTCTCCCCTGGAAGGAGAAGGAGCATCTGCTCTCCAGGTGGGGATTCCTCCTCTTCTCATTTACATCTGATTGTTCTTCAAAAACTGGATCGAGGTCCGCACTCTCCACTGTTAGAGTAAAACCCTGAGCAAGGAATCAGGTGGAGGGGTAGCACCGATGCAGGGCAAGGAATCAGGTGGAGGGGTAGAGCGCAGATGCAGTGATGCAGAGAAGGGTAGAACCCCATCCTCCAAGGAAGGAAAGGTTAGGAGGTCCACTCTCATCACGTTGCTACCAGCTCACGCTCACTCTCCAGACCTCTACCCCTTCTCCCTTAGTTGTTGTCCCCTGCCCACTTTCTCCATCACATCCACATGTAGATACATGTATATCGTACATATTTTTAAACACAAGGTCTCACTATGTTGTCCCAGATGGAGTGCAGTGGCTATTCACAGGCATGATCGTAGCTCACTGCAGGCTCCACCTTCTGGGCTTAAGCATTCTTCCCACCACAGCCTGCCAAATAGCTGGGACGACAGTGTGTACCACCATGCCCAGCTACCATGTCCATATTTCTAAGGATTGTTTATACATATATAATTTTTTTTTTCATTTCCCTTCCTGCATCCCAAACCAGATTTCTCTGAGGTTAGAAGGGGTCAAAAAAGAAATGCGCAGGTGGTGTCTCCAGGGTTTAGATCCTAAAGAAGAGGAAAATTTAACTTCTTTCAGTTGGCAGCTGAAATAGGACCTATTTATGCCTAATTTTCTCAAACACTGGACTTTGGAGAAAGGACTCACAGGATGGCAGAAGCGACTATTAAGTATCTCATGAATTCATTTCTTTCTCTTTTTTGCTTTCTTTAATATTTTAATTTTTTTAATAGAGATGGTGTCTCGCTGTGTTGTCCGGGATGGTCTTGAGCTCCTGGGCTCAAGCGATCCTCCCACTTTGGCCCCCAATGTGCTGGGACTGCCGGTGTGAACCACTGTGCCCAGCTCTAAGAATTCTTTTCTTGTGTGTGGCTGAGCAGGAGCGGTGAGGACTTGTGGCTGGGAAGGGCCTGGTTGCTGAGCTTTCATCTAACTGCTTGTCTCCTATCTGAGCACATGCATGGAAAGAGAGGAAAAATCAAGTTTGGAAAAATGTCTGGGCCCTTCTCTCTGAGGTGTTGGCAAGCAGGAACGATATTCAAGCATTGATAGACTTGCAGCGAGACATTGTTTTTGTCGAGATTACACAGAGTGGAAAACTGAAAGGATTAGCATCCGGTTTCCAGTCCAGTGAGTACAAGCATGCACATTGTCACTCCCATTGTCACAAGAAAAAAGCTGAACAAACAAGATCAACAACTCTTCTTGGGTCCTTCAGAGAATTGAAGTTACAGGGCAAATGGCCACCCTGCAAACTGGAGAGACTGGCAGATACCAAGAATCACAGCTAGCCTTGAGCAGAAGCTGCAGCTGGAGCCAGAAATGGGAAGAAATGTAACCATAACAGGCTTGTTCTCGGACGCATGGCTGGTCAATATGCCAAACACTGGGTTGCAGCAGAGGAATGGGTTTCATTGTAAGGAAACTGAATGAGGAGGTAGGAGGAACCCTCAAATCTAGCTCCCCAAGAAGTTTGAGGCTAGGGATTTTAAGGGGTTTGGAAGAGTAGTGGGCCAAGGTATAGGAATAATTGATTGGTCAAAGAGTATAGGGTGAAGTCATGGGATTGAGAGATGAAGATTTTAAATAACTGTGATTAACATGCTAAGGGCTTTACTAGAAAAAGTGGAGGACAGGAGGACAGGTGAGTAATTTAATTAGAGACGTGGAAACTACAAAAACAATCAAAAGCTCCATCCATGTTGCTGCAAAGGTATGATTTCATTCTTTTTTATGTCTACATAGTATTCCATGGTGTACATGTAACATATTCCCTTTATTCAATCCACTGTGGATAGGCACCTAGGTTGATTCCATGTATTTGCTATTGTGAACAGCATGGTGATGAACATTTGCGTGTATGTGTCTTTTTGGTATAATGATCTATTTTTCTTTGGGTATGTGCCTAGAAATGGGATTGCTGGGTCAAATGGTAGCTCTGTTTTAAGTTCTTTGAGAAATCTCTAAACTGCTTAATCCTTAGCAAATTAATGCAGGAACAGAAAACCAAAAACTGCATGTTCTCACTTATAAGTGAGAGCTAAACATTGAGCACCCACAGACGTAAACATGGAACACTCGACACCGCAGACCACTAGAAGGGGAGGCAGCAAGAGGGCGTGGGTTGAAAACCACCTGGTGAGTACTATACTCACTATCTGAGTGCAATATACCCATGTAACAAACCTGCATGTGTACACCCAGAATCTAAAATAAAAGTTAAAAAAAGGGAAATGGCAGAAGTCAAAAAAACACCGTGACAGAAATGAAGAATGCCTCTGATGGGCTCGTGGTCAGATTGGACATGGCCAAGAAAAGAATCAGTGACTTGATATGTCAACAGACAGTTCCCACACTGCAAAGCAAAGAGAAAACATAGAATTAAAAAAAAAATAGAATGGAATATCCAAGAACTGTGAGACAATTATTAAAGCTGAAACACTGAAAGGAAAAGAAAAAGAGAAATGAGCAGAAGAAAAATTTGAAGTAATAATGGCTGAGAATTTTCCAAAATTAATGACAGGCACCAAAACACTGATTCATGAAGCTCAGAGAATACCAGGCAGGATCAATCACAAAAAAATCCACACCTCGGTTTTGTTGACAAAAAGAGTGAAACTCTAAAATATTTGAAGAGATTTATTCTGAGCCAAATATGAGTGACCATGGCCCGTGACACAGCCCTCAGGAGGTCCTGAGAACATGTGTCCAAGGTGGTCAGGGCGCAGCTTGGTTTTGTATATTTTAGGAAGGCGTAAGACATCAATCAAATACATTTAAGAAATACATTGGTTTGGTTCAGAGAGGTGGGACAACTCAAAGCAGGGGCTTCCAGGCTATGGGTAAACTTAAACATTTTCTGGTTGACGATTGGTTGAGTTTGTCTGAAGACCTGGGATCGATAGAAAGGAATGTTCAGGTGAAAGATGAAGGATTGTGGAGACCAAGTTTTATTGTGCTGAGGAAGCTCTTAGCCAGCAGACTTTAGAGAGAGCAGGTTGTAAATTGTTTCTTATCTGACTTAAAAGGGTGCCTGGCTCTTAGTTGATTATCTCCTCGATCTGGGAAGGAAGGAAAACAAAAGGGAAACAGGATTCTCTATAGAATGTGGATTTTCCCCACAAGAGACTTTGCAGGGCAATTTCAAGGTATGGCAAGGAAATATATTTTGAGGTAAAACATTTTGATTTTCTTCCTTGTTATGCCAGAGTCAGATTGGAAAGTAAGTCACGATATACAGGGTTAAATAAAACCCATCTGGTGAGAATTTATGGTTTGTAAGGCATGACTCCACAGACCCCTTAGAAAGGAATTTGGGTAAGACAAAAAAATTAGAGCTTAGTCATATACATATATATATATAGCATTATATATATATATATGTATAATTGTATTTTATTTTATTTTTTTTTTGAGGCAGAGTTTCACTCTTGTTGCCCAGGCTGGAGTGCAATGGCATAGTCTCAGCTCACTGCAACCTCCGCCTCCTGGGTTCAAGAAATTCTTCTTCAGCCTCCCAAGTAGCTGGGATTACAGGCACACACCACCACACCTGGCTAATTTTTGTATTTTTAGTAAAGATGGGGTTTCACCATGTTGGCCAGGCTGGTCTCGAACTCCCCATCTCAGGTGATCCATCCACCTTGGCCTCCCAAAATGCTGGGATTACAGGCGTGAGCCACCGGGTGCCCAGCCCAATCCTCAGTATATTATATTCAAACTTGAGAAAATCATGAAGGAAGCCAGAGGGGAAAAACACTTACCTATAGAGGGGCAGGGATAAGAATTACGTCAGAATTATCTTCAGAAACCATGAACGCTAGAAAATGGTGGAGTGAAATATGTCTTAATGTGTTGAGAGCCAAAACTCACTAACCTAAAATTCTATATCCAGTGATATTATCTGGGCATGAATGTTTATAGCAGCATTTTTCATAGTTGGCAAAATCCAAAAGCAGCTAAGATATTTTTCAGTAGGTGAAAGGATAAAATAACTAGCATATCTATACAATGGAATATTAGTCAGTGCTAAAAAGAAATGAGCTATCAAGACATGGAAAGACATGAAAGAAACTTCATGCTGTATGATTCCAACTCTCTGACATCCTGGAAGAGGCGAAACTAGAGAGAACATAAAAAGGTCAGTGGTTGTTAGATCCCAAGTCAGTGTTGGTTGGATCAGTGAGATTTGGGATGGATGGATAAAGCAGAGCACAGAGCATTTTTAGGGCAGTGAAACCGTTCTGTGTGCTGCTGTGATGGTGCACATACATTTGTCACTGTACACTGTCACTGTACATTTGTCAGAGCCCAGAGAGTGTGCAACAGAGTGAACCCTAATGTAAACTGTGGACTTCAGCCACACTAAATTACATATCAATATTGGTTCATTAATTCTAACAAATGTCTACACTAAATGTTCTGGCTATTATATCACTCCCTAAAAAAGCTTCATCACCTAAAAAAGCTCACTACAGGCTGGGTGCAGTGGCTCATGCCTGTAATCCCAGCACTTTGGTAGGCCAAGGTGAGCAGATCACTTGAGCCCAGGAGTTCGAGACCAGCCTGGCCAACATGGCAAAACACCATCTCTACTAAAAATACAAAAATTAGCTGGGCGTGGTTGTGGGCACCTGTAATCCCAGCTACTCGGGAAACTGAGGCAGGAGACTCACTTGAACCTGGGAGGCGGAGGTTGCAGTGAGCTGAGGTTGTGCCACTGCACTCCAGCCTGGGTGACAGAGTGAGACCCTGTCTGAAAACAAAACAAAACAAAAACGCTTACTGCAGTTCTCAACTATAGGAATGCTGCAAAATATTAATAATAGAGGAAACTATATTGGGAGGAAAGGGGCCTATGGAAACTCTGGATTTGATGCACAATTTTTTTGTAAACCCAAACTGCTTAAAAAATAGTCTCTTAAAAAATATAGGAGAGGACTCATAAGACTGCACAGAGTACACTCACATGTGGCTTGCTCTGAAGGCTCTGGAGCTGGCACAGCAGGGGAAAAAGGGTGATGAGAATTGGGCAGAGCCCTCCAGGTGAGCTCCCAGGGTCCTTTCTTATTCACGGAGAACACATGCCTTCTCTGGACTGGGAAGCCCCACCAGTGATGGGAGGAATGTTGGTTTCAGGAGAATTCCAAAAGTTTCCAGCAGAGTCTTTCACGCCCTTGTGAAAGGAAAATAAATCTCAGGACCCCAAAATCACTAAGCCAAAAGGAAAAGTCAAGCTGAGAACCGTGTCAGGCAAGCCTGCTGCCCATTTTATTCCTAAATAAGATAGATACAAAGATAAAGCTACATGCCTCTCTCACAATTGGCCCACGAGGAAATTCCCTGTGGGCCTCAAGATCTTTGCCCTAAAACAGTTCTGTTGAATTTCACCCTGGCAATGTAAATTGGTAGCTTATCTTCACAGGTGCAGGACAAAGAACAGAACTCAAGGTCATCCCTCTGCTCACCTGAGACCTGGAAGCCCTTGCTTTGAGTTGCCCTAAACCAATGTACATCTTACACATATTGATTCATGTCTCATGTCTCTCTAAAATGTAAAACCAAGCTGTGCCCCGACCACCTTGGGCACATGTCGTCAGGACCTCCTGAGGCTGTGTCATGAGCATGTCCTTAACCTTGGCAAAATAAACTTTCTAAATTGATTAAGACCTGTCTCAGATACTTTTGGGTTCACACCCTTTTGTCACATAGCCAAGCCAGTCTGGCTAACCGGTTATGCCATGTGCAAGCCATCTGGTTAGTAACCTGGCCCAGGTGCTGCCAGGCAAATCATGAACTTTAAACAGCATACAAATCACCAGTTAGCTCACCTATCCTTATCTTGGTCAGGTATCAGTGCAGACTTCCAGGTCTCCCCAGAGAGAAGTGCAGAGCTTCCCCAGGGCAGCTGTAAAACACTTAAACACTCTTTATACTTACACATCCTTTGATTGCTCTCGATGAAAAAAACTGAACTCTGTAAAGTATTTGAAGAGATTTATTCTGAGCCCTATGTGAGGACTGTGGCTTATGACACAGCCTCTGGAGATCCTGAGAACATGTGCCCAGGGTGATTGAGTTATAGTTTGGTTTCATATGTTTTATGGAGACATAAGACATCAGTTAATACATGTGGGGTATACATTGGTTTGGCCCAGATGGCAGGACAACTCGAAGTGGGGGCTTACAGGTCATAGCTGGATTCAAACATTTTCTGATTGGCAGTTCGTTAGAAGAATTAAGTTACTATCTAAAGACCTGGAGTCAATAGAGAGGAGGTTCTGGGTTAAGATAAGGCGTTGTGAGACCAAGGTTCTTATTATGCAGATGAAGTCTCATGGGTGGCTGCCCCTACAGATAATAGATGGCAAATGTTTCCTTTCAGACCTTTAAAAGGTGCCAGGCTCTCTGGAAAAGACCTAGTAAGGGAAGGAGATTCTCTGAATAATGCAAATTTTCCCCACAAGTCACAACTGTGCAGGGCCATTCTAAAATACGTCAAAGAAATAGATTTTTGGGAAAAATACTTTGATTCCCTTCAGGACCTGCTATCTGTCATGTGATGCTGCACTAGGGTCAGGTTGGATTTGGTATCTTATTGCTATGAGGAGTGTGTTCTGTCAGTCTTAAGACCTCTGTTTTAATGTTAATGCTGGTCAGTGGTGCCTGCACTCCACAGGCAGGAGGGTATAATGAGCATGTCCGGCCCCACCTTCCCATCGTGGCCTGAACCAGTTTTTCAGGTTTCTTTGGAAGTTCCTGGGCAGAGACAGGAGTCCATTCAGTTAGTTGGGGGGCTTAGAATTGTATTTTTGGTTTATATTACAAAGCTATTTTACAAAACATTTTAAAGTATCATATCCCTCCTCATCCTTTAGCACCTGAAAAAACTTGCTTTAGTTCTCAGCTATAGTAACGGAAGAGAAGCGAAGTCGCTCACATCAAATCACAGCAACCTTTTGCATACAGAACACCCTCCGCACTTACTTAACCACATTCTGTTAAGCAGAAAAACCCTCTTTCATGAAGATACATGAATGGGTGTAGGTATATTAGGGGCCCAGTTCAGCAGTGGTAAGAGCCCCATAAGCCCTCATGGCTCTGGCGAGTCCCTTTCAAGGGGTGTTGACTATAGATGAGTAAACACGTGTCTGCTAGTTTTAGAGGATGTGCATCCACAGTGCGAAGACATCCTTGATGAGCAAGGCATTGACACACAGGCTGTCTGTAACGCAGGTCTGGGACCACCCGGGCCTTCGGACCTCAACTGCAGTAGCAGGAATCTATCTAGGTTCAACTCTGTAATATCCACTAATGATTAGTGATCAAGGACAGGTGGCATTGGTCCAGGGTCTAGAATTTGTTAATAATTGTCTCAGACATCTGGGCATTCCAAAAATGCCTGATGGATGATCGGTAGAAGTAGCTTCCATTTGTATTGACAAAGCTTGGCGACCATTCCAGCTGAGCTCTTCTAAAGGAAAGGAACCATCTCCAGTCTCTTGGATAAAAATAACTCTATGAAACTGTGTTGGGTACCATGTTCCCCACCTACGAAAATTGCCACGTCTTCATCAGCTGTTATTTGGACGACAGGTTTCCCATCCATTTCAGCCAGCAGCCCCAAAGGGACCTAAGGTCAATTGTTTTGCTTTTCCTGGTTCCAGGCATTTGAATCCTTATGCTAAACATCCAGTAACTTGATATGACTTCAGGAAATTCCTTGTAAACAAAAGGTTTCTTAGAGAACATCTATGGCATGTATTTTGCTGTGCCAGGGCCACAGTTGAGAGAGTAAACGGGAGCCAGTCTCGATGCTCTGCCTCCCAAGCTGTGTGCCTGGGTGGTTTGGGAGTGATGTTCTCCTGCAGGAAGAGGTGAGTCAGGGTCTCATCACCAAACCACATGCCAGCGGGGCTGTCTGCCCCGAGGGGACCCCTTTCCCTAACTCACACCAAAGTGCCGTGTAAACTGGCTCTGGTTGAGTGAGGTATTCAGGGATGGAAAATTTGATATGGCACCTTGTTCAACATTGTGTTTCAAAATTTTCATTCAGTGTATATTCAAAAAAAAAAAAAAACAAAAAACAGCCTGCACTATCTTTTCAGACTTTGCTTGAAAATATTGGGCTACAAAGGTGCTAGCTCAGAAAAGTTCCTTTCTTCAAGTTATTTAACAGGATGAAGGAAAAGGAAAGCTGTTGTTAGAAGCTGCAGCAACTAGCAATCTATGCTGAAAATGACCAGCACAGGTACTGTCCTAATGGGATTGGACCTGGGAGTGCCATGAGCCATGCTGAGCAGTGCACTCAGACAGCTCCTCCTCTAGAGTGGTCTTGTATTTCAGCCACTCCAGGAGATTCCAGATGTTGGAGCAGACTTCTGGGATTCTTAATGACCACTGCCTCAAGATATCTGCAATGGATACTGTTCTAACTTTGTGGGTGAGTGGGCACTTGAAAGCACTGGGCAGGATTGGCTTCCTCTATTTTATGCTGTGGGTGCCGACCTGCAGGGGTGTGGATCTGCTCTTCCCATGGGCTTCCCCACAGCCCTGCTGTGATTCCAAGTGGTGCCTCTTTGTGGGGAACTTTGCTTATTCATAGCACATCTTGCACTGTCTCAACACTGAAATCACATTCGTTTTGAAGGACATGGGGGCATCAGCAGCTTGGGGAGAGGACTGTACTACTTAGAATGAATCCCACAGCAGCACAAGGAACCAGACTGAGACAAGTGTAAGAATAAGAATTAATTCTCCCCTAAGCCACGAGGGGGCCAGTGGTAGAAAGGCCCTCAGAGCTGGTTGGTTCAGAGGTGAATCAAATTCCTAGGTTACTTCCAGCCCTCTGCTCGGCTACACGCCATGATGGCCCGTCTTCATGCTGGAAGAGGATGGCTTTGTAGTCCCTGGAGTTCTGTGCACACTTGGTGACTCCCGAAGGAAGAAGAGGACTGTCATCATATAGCTCTGGAAGGAACCATCCCCAGAAGCCCCTCAGCAGGCTCCTTTTATATTGATCAGAATCAGCAAAACCTTGCGGGTGGGCTGGTGGGGGTCGGAGGTGCGTTGGCTTTCTCGGAGGTGGGCGGTGGTAGGGGGAATGGATCCCTGAACACAACCTAGAAGCTGGAAGGAAAACACAGGGAACCCATAAAACCCCCCATAAGAGCAGACCGAGACTTTGCTGTGGAAGATTCCTATCCCAAAGCTAATAGCATCAGTGCACTTGATTTCCATCTCGTTCTCACAGCCTTTTATGAACATCACTGAAAAGGCTGGGCAAGACGAAACCTATGAAGAAGGAAGATCTCCATGGCTGCCCTTAGCGTGGAATGTGTTCTTCACACCCTTACAAACAGCTTTCAAGTATTCAGCCTGTGGAGTTGAAGCAGGTACTGTTAGATCTGAGGTGATCTGTTTTGGGGGCGTGTGTACTTATGTTGTTCTGCCGACCCTGAATGCAAGAACACCTGCTCTGATGTGTGCATCGTTTGTAGCAGGCATTGTCCTTTAATATCTGAGACATGTAGCAAAGCATCATCTCATATCAGGATGTGTCCCTGGGTCTTTGTGAATGTCTACACTTGGTTCAGCCAAGAGGTTTATTTGGAAAGTGTCAACATGAGCTTTGTTTTTGGCAATTTGTTGATTGGCCTTTCAAAATTCTCACATTCCTGTGCAAAGGTAGACACTGCAGTATCTGATCCATCTGTGAAATTTAAGCCTAAGAACAATCATGAGCTGCTGAAAATTGCAACATCAGTAATCCCAAAAGTTCCAAATATACCAGTCTGAAGCTGTGATGAATAATAATTTTGTTATGGCTAATGAGACCCACACATTGACAGATATGCAGCAGGCTTTTGTTCTGTTATTTCTATCTTGGTTAAGATAGAATAAAAGTTTTCAGCATATGAATTCTACAGCTGCCCTCCTTAATTACCAGAGCCTAATGTTGTAATGTTTCTTCTGAATATTGGATGTTGGTACAATAGACTTTCATGGGGCAGCTGAGGTAGTGCCATCTATGATCAGGAGAGGGCAGCAAAGAGCCACATGAGTCACAACTCTGTGGGCTGGGTCTGCCCAGGAATCAATTAAGGCAATGTAGGAAGCCAGGGAGAAAATCCCTGCTTGAGTTGATACCAGCTAAAATTGAAGGTGGTAAGAGTTGAAGCAGAGGCAAATGCGTGTTGATTGCAACAAAGTTGGAGTTAAATGGCGCTAGATTCTAGAGGGATTGACTGTGTCAGCAGGGGCTCGAATTTCTGGAGGAGAACCCAGTGAGCAAAGCAAAAGCTAGCAGATTTGAGTAGGATAGGAGTCAGGCCCATTGGGGTGGGCCAAAGAGTTTTGCAAGGTTATCCATACTGACACATTGCTGAGAGATGCAGCTTTTTTATTTTAAAAATAATGTTTATAGCTTACCATTACAAATATAAAATATATTTATTGTAGAAGATCGGAAACCAGAGAAAAGTATGCAGAAGAAAATAAAACTCATTAATAATTGTACCAACCAGAGGTAACAATTTTGGTTATCTGTGGTCTGTTTGCTTTGATTATAAAAGTCCTATCTGTTGTTTTCCATCAATCATCTATCTACCTAAACAAAATTGGGATCATACATTTAGCCATAGGCCACCAATATCATTCCCTGCCGATATGTAAAAATTTTAAAAACCATGTGTGCAATTTTCCATCAGATGGGTGCACCACTAAGCATTCTGTATGCCTTGTCCAATCTTAAAGGGACTAGGGTCACCTTGGAACTTTGCACTGTCTGATGTCAAACTTCATTATGCTCCAGGTCAGACATCATAAAATTAATAAATTCAAAGTTTGGGAAAACAGGGAAAAACAATGCCCTTATCCATTTTCATTTTTATTTCCCACTGGCCTTTGTCCAAATGCATAAATATTCTAACATGATTACAATCATAATGTACATTTGCATCTTATTATATTGTAAACATTTTAAAGCTGATTAATGATTTTCTTTTTTTTTTTTCCGAGATGGAGTCTTGCTCTGTCACCCAGGCTGGAGTGCAATGGTGCAATCTCGGCTCACTGCAACTTCTGCTTCCCGGGTTCAAGTGATTCTCGTGCCTCAGCCTGCCAAGTAGCTGGGATTACAGGTGCGCACCACCATGCCAGGCTAATTTTTGTATTTTCAGTAGAGATGGGGTTTCACCACATTGCCCACACTGGTCTGAACTCCTGACCTCAGGTAATCCACCTGCCTCAGCCCCCCAAAGTGCTGGGATTACAGGCGTGAGCCACTGTGCCTGGCCTTGAGTTTCATAATTTTTAATGACTGGGTAATAGTCCTCTCAGTAGACATAATTATTTAATTTATCATTATCCTATTGTTACTTTTTTTGAAATTATGAATAATTCTGCGATGACTGTCTTCATCATGATAGCTTTATCCTTCATTTGGACTACTTCCTTAGATAAAGTCTCAGCAGGGGGTAATAGGGTCTGCTTAAACTGTAGCAGTAATGTAAATATCAATTGCTTGCCTTAGTTTCTGGGAGTGGATTTACATTCAGTCTGTTATTGAGTACCTTTAAAAAAACTTTTTTTTTTTTTTTTCAGTGGCAGGGTCTATCTGTGTCACTCAGGCTGGAATGCAATGGTGTGCCCGTAGCTCACTGCTGCCTCAAACTCCTGGGCTCGTGCAATCCTCCCGCCTCAGCCTCCTGAGTAGGTGGGGCTACAGGTGCATGCCACCTCACCTGGCTAATTATTTTATTCTATTTTTGTAGAGATGGGGTCTTGCTTTGTTGCCCAGGCTGGTCTTGAACTCCTGGCTTCAAGGGATCCTCTGGTTTCAGCCTCCCAAAGTGCTGGAATTACAGGCATAAGGCACCATGCCCAGCCTGTTATTGAGTATGTTTTAAATTGAACTTCACTCTTATTAATAGAAAACATGTTGACTTTGATAGTAGCATAATTTGGACAAGAATTAAGCAGATTTTAAATGAGACACTGCTTGATTTGTGTAGAGGTATTTTTGAGTAAATGCTTCTTTTTTCCCTCTAATTCATCCACACGCAACTAGAAACTTGAGAGGATGAAGAAGCATTCATGGAAAACTAACAATGTTAGTTCTTAAGGCACGCAATTGATATTTACATTACTGCTAGAGTTTAGGCAGACCCTATTACCCCCTGCTTAGAGTTTATCTAAGGAAATAGTCCAAATGAAAGATAAAGCTATCATCCTAAAGATGTTCATTGCAAAAAAACAATTAACTATGATGATTAGCATCATACCTGGCAGAGCCTCTTCACATTTGTGGATTTCAGTGGCTATGTGAGTTTTGAAAGACCAGTATCTTTTTTTTTTTTGGAGATGGAGTCGCACTCTGTCGCCCAGGCTGGAGTGCAGTGGCACTATCTTGGCTCATTGCAACCTCTGCCTCCCGGGTTCAAGTGATTCTCCTGCTTCAGCCTGCCAAGTAGCTGAGACTACAGGTGTGCACTGCCACACCCGACTAATTTTTGTATTTTTAGTAGAGACGGGTGTTCACCATGTTGGCCAGGCTGGTCTCAAAATACTGACCTCAGGTGATCCACCCACCTTGGCCTCCCAAATTGCTGGGATTACAGGCATGAGCCACCATGCCTGGCCAAGACCAGTATCTGTTTTACGTGTGTCTTTGATATGTGTGGAAATGAGGAAATTCAAGAAGTAAATGGCAGGACCATGAAAATTCTTCCTTAGTTTCTACTTAAACAAATTTAGATTCAGCACGGTATTTAGTAAATGGTGCATGATGGCAGGAGTCTAAAAGCTAACCTACATTAGCTCAGAAGGTGTGGTCCACAGAATGGACCTGGAATGCCTTGGGCTACTGCCCTCAGTTGCATTCTGTCCTACGAAAGAGCTCATGGCTCAAGCTTTCCAAATTAATAAATACAGAGTTTCTAAAAATATAAAATAAATAAGAGCAAATTGCAACAGTAAAACCTTAATATCAACAATCTGCTGTGGAGACTGAAGAAATATATTCTCCATCACTGACATATATCTCATTTCTATTAGCAGACAGTGAGTGAACGCTCATTGTGATTGTCATTACATTGCAGACTTTTACTACCCACCGTGGATACTTTTGAAAAATATATCTTGATTGACTGATATTTCTTTCTCTCATTTACCTCCTCTCCATACCTAAAGAAGCTATCCAGGGAAGAAAGAAAACTAGATGTGTAATTCTATTTAATTTGTTTTATATTTATTCCTCAAATCACTCGTTTCTTTGAAATAAAACACATTTTTAAACATGATTTTTTAAATTGTTCTCTTAACTGTCTTCTTGAAATAAATGGGTTATACCAGAGTCATATGTACTCTTGTCACATGCACTGGGACTTCAGTGTGTGGCTTTCAAAGGTCAGAACTCTTCTCTCTTGTCCAGATGCCAGTGATGAAAACTGAGGAAGGAACCTTCTGGTGGTGGCCTCATGCCTGCCCCCTTTCTGGGTGCTGCATGCTCCTCTATCCTGGAGGAGGAAGGAAGAAGTGGGTCCCTGGACTGAGTGTGGAACTACGTGAACACCCGACCTGGCCAAGGTGATTGGCCTATGCCTGATCGGTGACTCACGAGCTGGGCCAGTCAGATGAGCTACTGAGCCTTTGGACACAGAGACTAGCTGTGATGGTCTGGATTACTGCTTGGGAAGTGTTTACTCCATGTTTCCCTCCCCACTCTGGGTGGAGTGCTTCACCGCCCATGGAGGTTCGGCTTGGCCATGCAACCTGCTTTAGTAGATGAAATGGTCCCAGTCATAGGCCTCAAGTATGGTGCCTAGCTCTCATGGTCTGGCAGGAGAATATGCCCCAGGCCGCCACTGTCCCCTCATCTTTGAGTCCCAGTGAGGTAGGGACTGCACCTCCTAGCCACTGGGCCAGAGCCTAAGCAGACTTCAAACCACCTTCAGTCTGGGTCTTAGAGCTTAAGGTCTGGCATAGCCTTGCTGAGTTGCAGTTGAATTGAGCATGAGAGTAGGTCATTTTCATTTTAAGCCCCTATACTTTAGGGTAGTTTATTATGCAGCATTGCTGAGGCCACAGCTGACCCCTACACTAGCAATTGATTGGTTGTGGTTCCTGCAGACAGCAGGTCATGCCGGCTGGGCTTGGGGTGGCTGCTTTGGGGCCCTAGAAGCTAGGGAATAAGTAGAGGAGACTGCAGACACCTCTTGCTCATTTCCCTGCTGCAGTGTCTTCCTTGTTTCTTGAGGACTGATTTCTAAGTGGTCTGGAAAGAGAGAATGGTGCTCAGTCATACATATCACAAGTATTTTTCCCAGTGTCTTCTGACGTTATTTTTTGCAGTCTGGAATTTTGTAACAAGGAAGACTGATATCCTGAGTAGAATGTGTTGATCAATCTAGGGAAGGACTGTGTAATGACAGAAAGAAAAATGGATCTGAATGTTCGTAACCAACTCAAATGGGCATTCTTAATACACAGTCACACTGTACAATGAGAAGGAGGCGAGAGCTGTTCAACTTAAAAGATGAACACTGTACTGTTAAGATGGCGACAACTGTGTGTAAGAATTTGATGCTCTGCTAGGCTGTGATACAATAGAATAATCCAGAGAAAAGTAAGTGTGCAGTAGGATTTGAGGACTAGGATTTCCTTGGTGGCAAGAATAAGAAAACCAAATCCAACTTGTTTAAATGATAAAGGGAATGTATTAACTCAGGGAACTGAAGAGTCCAGAAAAACTCAGGCTCGTGAAGGGCTGGACCGGTGGGGTCAGCAGCACCAGGTCCTGCTTCTGCTCCCACCTCGAGGCTGGTCCTGCATGACGCTGGCACAACCCGAGGCTTGGCTGTCCCGGGGTGGAAAGCAGGTGGTCAGCAACAACCAGGGCTCTGTTAGGCTTTAAATCACTCATAGTGGGGGAGACAGTGCACCTCTGTGGTAACTGCCACTGAAGAAGGAGAACATTCCTTCTCAGAAGTTCCTAGAAGTCTGCTTTAATCTCGTTTAATCTCGTTTGCCTGGATTGGGTCATGGGCTGACCCTCAAATGAATCCTTGTAGCTAAAGGACTGTGCAGGCCACACTGGGTCCACATGGCTGGGAGGGGTCAGCCCAATGCTGGTTGGTCACTGGGGCCACCACTGGGAGTCCTCTGCCCAGCAGGATTCACAGTGCCCCGAGGCAGGAGTTGAGACAGGCAGATAATTACCCTGCAATGAGATCGGAGCTGGGGTGGGGAAGTGAAGGGGGCTGCCACTCAGGCAGGTGTAGGGGTGTCCACAGAAGAGTCCCAGCAGGAGCTACGGGCCTGGGCCTAAAGGATGAACAGGAGGTTAGAGGACAAAGGAGAGGAGAGATGGAAATAATTTTGGGTAGAAGGAGCATCAAGAAGTTTTTCAGAAGCCTGAAGTAACAATTAGTATTGAAGAGTCTTCTTAACAAAAATTGGCTAAGTAACTACAAGAACTGCAAGATTGAAATACTGGAAAAGAGACTTCCTCTCCAGATCTTGTGGCTGACTTCCCAGTGATTACCTGGGTGCTGGACTAAGGCATCTCTGAATATCTCCCCAGTGAACGATTCCACACCCTTCAGCAGGAGCACAGTGAGTTCAGTTGCTTATCAGGAGCTATGTGCTTCTGGAAGGAAAGGACTGTCTATTCGGTCTTCAGTCTAACATCCTTAGCTTTTTCTCTTTTTTTTTTTTTTTTTTTTTATTGAGATGGAGTCTCGCTCTGTCACCCAGGCTGGAGTGCAGTGGCATGATCTCGGCTCACTGCAAGCTCCGCCTCCCAGTTTCACGCCATTCTCCTGCCTCAGCCTCCCGCGTAGCTAGGACTACAGGCACCCGCCACCACGCCCGGCTAATTTTTGTATTTTTAGTAGAGACGGGGTTTCACCATGTTAGCCAGGATGGTCTCGATCTCCTGACCTCGTGATCTGCCCGTCTCGGCCTCCCAAAGTGCTGGGATTACAGGCGTGAGCCACCGTGCCCGGCCCCTAACATCCTTAGCTTTAAACTAAGTGCAAAGGATGCTTACTGGGTCCTGTTCAAAGATGAGAGGTGTGTACAGTTTCAAACATAACCTTCCCCAGGGACTTTCAGAATCTTGACCTACATGGCATTGCAGAGATTACGTCTTTCTAGCAGTCAAAACAAAACAAACATTAAATAGAAATGAGAAACCAAAATAGAAATTTGAAAATTCCCCCAAATCCCACACCAAACCCCAAGTCCTCGTTTTCTGGCTTGAGAGGGAATATTGAGGGTTGGTGTGGAAGGGTCCCACTGTGCCAACAGTGTGTGAAGCCTGCTTGTTCAGGGCCGGTTTTTGTTTTCGGCCTTGACACCTCAGAGTCAGGATTACTTGGTAATTTTGCTGCAGCTGCCAAGAGCTGGGCCTGAGCATGAATTGGCAGCATCCCCAGGCAGGGGGTGGAGAAAGGGATTCAGCCCAGGGGCCTGTTCATCTCGTGAGGTTCTGCCACTGATGCACAACCTTCTTCCCACCTGAACTCCTCCAGTGCCATCTCCTCGCCGTGGCTGGGCTGCTGTAACGCTACAGATCTGAAAGTGTTGTGCTGCTGCTTAAGCCCTGGCAAGGCTTCCCCTTGCCTTAGCCTCAGTACCTTCGTAGAACCTGCAAAGCCTTGGGTGCCCTCACAAGCTCTTTCTCCAGTCACTGGCACTCTCTCTCTCCCTCAAAGAAACCCACCCCTCCCGCCTTAGCGCCCTGGCTGGATGTTCCCCAGCCTCCTCCCACCTGGTGACCGCATTTCACCCTTCAGCCCTCAGCTTCCATCTCCTGCTTTGGCCCATCCTGTACCCATCACGGGCCTCTCTGCATGTCCAACTCTCTTCCCTTTGCTTCATGCTCTCTCCCTGTTCCTCTCTGCCTGCCTTTGGGATCCCAGGGCACCTGCGTTTCCTCCTCTGTGGCAATGGGACTGAGGCACAGGACTTGAGTCCTTAGACTGTGATTAAGCACAGATACCACCTGGAAGTCTGGATTCAGATCCTGATCCTGCTTTCATCACCAACTGAGAAGTCACATGACTACTCAGAGCTTCAGCTTCCCCATCTGTAAGATGATGGGAAGAATGTCGACTTTATAGGGCTGCTGGGAGAATTCGCTGAGAATACGGACATGCAGACCACAGTATTGGACACTGCAGGCTCCCAGCAAATGTTCATTTCCTTTTCTCTAAGTAAGGTGGGAAACTCGTGCATATCTAGGATCGCATTGCCCAATGTTCATGTGTGACGTGGGCAAGTGCATCTACATAAACGTGGGCTTGGGATTGAGAAGATTTGCATCAACAGCTGGTGGCACCACTGACCAGCCAAATAGTGTCAGAAACTCCATGAGCCTCAGAGTCTGTGTCTATGAATATGGTAACAATGTTAATACCTTCCAGGGTTGCTTTAAGGACTACGTAAGTTAATATATGAAAGTATTTTGTAATCCTTGGAGTTTAAAAATTGTCATAACCCAGCACTTGTGATTATCTTGCTTTCTCAGCACTCACTTGGGTGAGCTTTGCCTTGCAGCAGGTCTTTTAGTGCCTTCGTCCAGACCCTTGGTGGCGTTGAGCACAGAGATGACATTTGATAAGAGTTTTCTGGCGCCATGAGAGCGACAGACACAGAGCTGTGCCAGACACCTCAGGAGAGGACCTGCTGCCCAACTGTAGGGGTGGTCTGCTGCCTCCCCCAGCTGTCAGCCCCTCCGGTTTGGCCTCACACCTTCCCGGAAGCAGCTTGCTTCTGGTGACTGAGCTGGGTGGGGCGTGAGGGCTGAGGTTGTTGGAGCTGCCTGGCAGTTCTCTTCTCTCCCTCCCCTCCCATCCCTCCCTCCGCAGGCCTGCCCCCAGGAGGCTTCCCCACAGCATCCTGCATGATGAACTCTTCAGAGCCTGTGACTCACAGAACCCAGGCCGAGACATCCAGTGTCCAGCTAGATTTGACCCTTGCAAGCCTTCACAGATATGACTCCACGGGTTGTCTCTGTGCACTCGAATTGAGAATCCTCTCTGTTGTCATTGTTCAAGAAATAAAACACCTGGGTTGTTGCATGTTATGCTGGTCTTTGACAGGGAAAGGAACATTCCTTCCTGGGTGGCTCATGTCATCGTGTGTGTCCAGCATTGTCATTAGGCTGCTGTCTGGGAGAAAGTTTCCAATGACAGGAACAGTTGAAGAGCTTAGTCTCTATTCTCTTAACTCTATTAACCTTAATTCAATTATTTTCCTGCAAGAAACCAAGAATTCCTACATCACCTAAGGTGTTTCAGAATATAAAAATAATCAAAATATTTCCCCAGTTTATTAAACAAAGTTAGGGTAACTTATATATCAAAATCTGATAAAGACAGTATGAAGACAGGAACACTGCACATCAAATCCAGCAGCATTTTAAAAGAATAATGCCCGGTGGCACCAGGGCTCTCAGAGAGGCTGCGTCCTGCAGGGGAAAGTGCTTGGGCTCTGAGTCAGTCGGGGCTCAGCTATCTAGCGCTGGAAGCTGGGGCTTGCTAAGTAACCTCTCCCAGCACCGGTTCCTTCCATTGTGAGTGGAGAAACCCACTTCTAGGGTTTTGTAAAGGTTGAGGAAGGTAATTCCTGTGCAGCACTCAGGGTCACCCCTGCACATAGGGCCCCTGGGCCAGCCGCCCTCACCACTGTGGGAGGCCGCCTGCTGTGGTCCAGCTGCTCATCTTGCACAGAGCCCTCCATTTTGAGCACTTTCCTGGGACACCAGGACCTTTTGCAGAGCCCTCTCTGATCTGATCTTGGATGTGAGGACTATATGTGGGAGTGCTTGACCCTGCCGACGTTTTCAACACACGGAAATGGGTTCCCTCCCTCACACCACATTCCCAATGTGTACTCTCAACATTCAGAACCTCCTTCTAGAATTCCACCCTGTGGCTCCCGGCACGGCTTGGGACTCCAGTGGCGTGAGGCCAGCCAGACTGTGGTCCCCACACTTGAACTACTGGAAGGTTGTGATCATCTGCAAAGCCCAAGGAAAGCTCTGGTAGTGATATGGCCCCGTGCATCCTGCCCTGGCTTGCAGGGCAGTGGCACTTCTGCTTATTGTGAGTATAATGATTCTTTTGGGGGTTGAAGGTCAGTTTTAGGTGTCAGAGAAGGAGTGGGGTCCAGAAACTATTGCGAAAGGCCAGGATATTTGGTGAGAGGACATCCTTTGTTCTTTTTTGCTGGAGTAAGGAAAGCCTGTGTGGTTGATAAAGCCTGGCATGGCATGTGCAGTCCTGGAGGAGGGGTGAGAGCCTCGGGCAAAGAGGGGCATGGTAGGGCCACAGATGAGGGCTCCCACGCACTGGGCCTCCTTCCCAAAGAACAATCATCAGGACATCCCAGAGACCACTGTCCAGGAGAAACGGGGTGACAAGCCCTCTTTGAGCTCAGGAGCATTTTAATCAGTGCTCAAGAGGAAGAGAAAAGAAACAAAAAGTGCAACCAGCCAGAAAAACAACCAAGCAGCCACCCACCCAACCACCCATCCACCCACCCACTGACCCAACCAACCAACCAACCAAGCAACCACCCACCCAACCACCCATCCATCCACCCACCGACCCAACCAACCAACCACCCACCCAACCACCCATCCACCCAACCCACTGACCCAACCAACCAACCAACCAAGCAACCACCCACACAACCACCCATCCACCCACCGACCCAACCAACCAAGCAACCACTCACCCAACCACCCATCCATCCACCCACTGACCCAACCAACCAACCAAGCAACCACCCACCCAACCACCCATCCACCCACCCACTGACCCAACCAACCAACCAACCACCCAACCACCCATCCACCCACCCACTGACCCAACCAACCAACCAAGCAACCACCCACCTACCCAACCAACCCCCACTTACCCAATCAACCAACCAAGCAACCATCCACTTACCCAACCAACCACCCACCCACCCAACCAACCAATCAACGAACCAAGCAACCACCCACCTACCCAACCAACTACCCCCCACCCAGCCACCCAAGCAAGCGAGCAAGCAACCAAGTAACCATCTACTCACTCAACCAAGCAAACACCCACCTACCCAACCAACCAATCAACCAACCAAGCAACCACCTACCTACCCAACCAACCAATCAACCAACCAAGCAACCACCCACCTACCCAATCAACGAACCCCCCACCCAACCAGCCAAGCAACCAAGTAACCATCCACTCACCTAACCAACCAACCAATCAACCAATCAAGCAACCACCCACCTACCCAACTAACTAACCCGTAACCACCCAACCAACCAAGCAACCACCTGCTCACCCAACCAACCAATCACCAAACAAGCAACCACCCACCCACCCACTCAACCAACCAACTACCCAACCAAGCAACCACTCACCCAACCAACCATTCAACCGACCGCCCGACCGCCCGCCCGCCCGACCGACCGACCAACCAACCAACCAACCAACCAACCATCCAACCATTCAAGAGTGTGTTCGGGGGGATTTTCGCTCGGGGCTGACGCGGTTCTCTGGCCGCTGTGCCGTGCTGGGCCACTAGGTGGCAGCGGAGGCCGCCCGGAGCGACAGCCGGCGGTGCGGAGGCGGGCCCGGCGCGGGCAGGCAGGAGGCTTAAAGCCCCGCAGAGCCGCAGCCGCCTAGCTGGGGGAGAGGCCCGTCCGGGGCTGGCCCTGAGCGCCGCACGGCCGTCAGATCCCGGGGACGCCGGGGGCCCGGGCTGAGCGCCGCGGTCCGTGAGGAGGAGCACCGGTAAATAGCCACAACTTTCTATCTCCTTGAGATCCTGAGAATAAATGCAAAATCGCGCTTCCGCTGCATGTGGAAGTGAGCGGGGCGGCAGCTAGCTTGCCCCGTGAGTTTTTAACACAGCTCGATATGATGTTTAGTATAATTGCATAATTTACCGATATATCTGAGCTGGAACTCAGCTGTAACAAATGATTGTAGTTCAATAAATGCTTAGATTACCAATTTTTTCCTTTTTTATTTTTATAGATTTAGGGGGTACAGGTGCTGTTTTGTTATATGGATGTATTGCATAGTGGTGGAGACTGGGCTTTTAGTGTAGCCATCACCCCTATAGTGTACATTGTACCTATTAAGTAATTTGTTGTCCCTCACCCCCTCCCTCCCTCCCAAAGTGATTACAAATATTAATGATGACAGTGATGACAGAAATTCTCTCCAGATGTGATCTGAGTTTGGAGGGCAAAGGGATTTTTGAAAATGAGTCATAAGAGAGAAATTTTGCAACAAAGGAGTGTGGTACATTTAAATTGCTGGTTTTTTTAAAATACTGTGCTCACGCGGACCTAATAAACTATCAAGCAGACCTCATGGAATTCCACATAATGCAGAAGCGAGGGAAAAATAGGTATTGACGGAAAAGCAGCACTGTTTTCCTCAATTTTAACATGTATGTGCAGCCTACACTTACAAACTTAAGACAGTAGCTTTTGACATGTGACTTTGCTCAGGGTAACAGACCATTCTGGTTATAGCCTTACTTACAGCTGTGGAGGCTGAATCCTGATGGGTCTAAGAAGTGTCAGGACAAGTGTTAGGGATGCACCTGTCTGTCTGTCTTAAGGGAATACGGGTCTGGGCAGTCTTAAATCGGAGCTCCCTTGAGGAGAATGTCGTGCAGTAGCCTTAGGAATGTGAACATTGGGAGACTGGCTGGGATTTTGTAGGTTATGAGTTGGGGACACTTATGATAGTGAACTTGAGCCCAGGAGAGAAGCCATAAAAAGTGAAACTGTCCTGGGCACATGGAGGTGAGTGTCTCTCTAGTAAGATGCATGTGAAAGGCTGGGAGCTGAAAGCAAGGAGAGCAGAAGAGGCTGGTGAAGATTCTAATCTGCGTGTCCAGGGGCACTCTTCCAGGTCTCAGGAACGCAGGTCAGAATGTGCAAGCCAGCTGCGGGGCACGTGGCTCACCCCTGTAGTACCAGCACTTTGGGAGGATGAGAGAGAAGGATCGCTTGTGGCCAGGAGTTTGAGACCAGACTGGGCAACATAGGGAGACCCTGTCTCTTAAAAAAAAAAAAAAAAAAAAAGGATTGAGTGAGCCGAGCCCAGTCCTCTGACGCACTGTGTCATTCATCCCCTTTCTTAGGCTGTGTTGGTTCTAGACTAGCTGCTGTCTTTCTTTGGTAGGCTGCTAACCTCTTTGGATTGTGAATTTAAAACATGTTTTACAGTAAATTTGCTGCCAAGACAAGAGGTGTATTTCTCCGGCAATGAATTCCTCATTTCACCTGCATTTCTTGGATCTCAACCTGAATGCCACAGAGGGCAACCTTTCAGGACCCAATGTCAAAAACAAGTCTTCACCATGTGAAGACATGGGCATTGCTGTGGAGGTGTTTCTCATTCTGGGTTTCATCAGCCTCTTGGAGAACATCTTGGTCATAGGGGCCATAGTGAAGAACAAAAACCTGCACTCCCCCATGTACTTCTTCGTGTGCAGCCTGGCAGTGGCTGACATGCTGGTGAGCATGTCCAGTGCCTGGGAGACCATCACCATCTACCTACTCAACAACAAGCACCTAGTGATAGCAGACGCCTTTGTGCGCCACATTGACAATGTGTTTGACTCCATGATCTGCATTTCCGTGGTGGCATCCATGTGCAGCTTGCTGGCCATTGCAGTGGATAGGTACGTCACCATCTTCTACGCCCTGCGCTACCACCACATCATGACGGCGAGGCGCTCAGGGGCCATCATCGCCGGCATCTGGGCTTTCTGCACGGGCTGCGGCATTGTCTTCATCCTGTACTCAGAATCCACCTACGTCATCCTGTGCCTCATCTCCATGTTCTTCGCTATGCTGTTCCTCCTGGTGTCTCTGTACATACACATGTTCCTCCTGGCGCGGACTCACGTCAAGCGGATCGCGGCTCTGCCCGGGGCCAGCTCTGCGCGGCAGAGGACCAGCATGCAGGGCGCGGTCACCGTCACCATGCTGCTGGGCGTGTTTACCGTGTGCTGGGCCCCGTTCTTCCTTCATCTCACTTTAATGCTTTCTTGCCCTCAGAACCTCTACTGCTCTTGCTTCATGTCTCACTTCAATATGTATCTCATACTCATCATGTGTAATTCCGTGATGGACCCTCTCATATATGCCTTCCGCAGCCAAGAGATGCGGAAGACCTTTAAGGAGATCATTTGCTGCCGTGGTTTCAGGATTGCCTGCAGCTTTCCCAGAAGGGATTAAGCACAAAGTGCTCCTCTCTGAGGCTCTGTTCTCCTTTGTTTGCTCACCTATGACAAAGCGACAGCCAAGGAGTAGGCGGGAGTGCTAGCATCCCCTTTTTCTCTTTACCAGCTCAGACATGGGCCTAAGAGGCTCTCTCTGTTCAGTTCCTGGTGATTATGTCCAACATGCAAGGGTTGCTTATCCACTCTGGGGACAGTCATGACAATTTCTTACTGTCCTTTTGTGTCCTATGGTTTCTACTGCTCCCACCCATTTCTGGGGGCCCCACCCACCCTCCACCTAGCAGGCATGTGCTCGGGGAATGCACAGCACCCTCAGTGCAAGCCAGACATGATGAAACACGTATTGTGACGGGAAGAAAACCGTGATATCGACGCCAGGTGGGATTGCTTCTTCTCCCCAGAAGCAGGTCCACACTCTGCTGGCTGCACTCTGAGCTATGCATGCTTTTCAGGGAAGAAAAGAGTGGCCAGATTCTTTCCATCAGAAGCAATCTGTTCATTTGTTCTGAAATGTCTTCTTTGCTCCCCTTGCCTGAACTTTTGATTCATGGCTTTTGTTCATAATTGTCTGAATAATTGTACTTCTGTCAATCATGGTGTTGCGCTTACCCAGACATAAAACCTTATGCTAGAAACCCTGCCTCATGTGCTGTGGAAGACTCTGTGACTCTTTCTTACTGTCTTATTTGGGCTCAATCTGGGGTTTCCAAATGGATGTTTGGGGGCATTCCAGGGGCTCAAGGAGTTCAAGGTGCCCAGTGCTGCATGTAGCACACATCCACAGCCAGGCTTGCTTTGAGTGGCTCACACCGGATCTGTGTTGGAGTCTGAACTCTGGCCTGTGTACTTGGAGGCATGTCAATCTCATTTCAGCAGCCAACAAAGGTCAGGGCCCAACCTATAGCCCAGGGAGCCCCATCTTCTCCTAACCTAGACTGGAGCAGAGAAACCCGAGTTCAGGTGCTAATTCTGCCTTTCACTGCTGTGTGGCGTGAATCATCTTATTTCAGGTTCCACATCTGTGCTGACTGTACACGATGGCCATGAGAACTGCAAAATTGTGTGAGCTTCTTGTAAATTTGTAAAGCACTATAGGGTTTGCTTTTTATTTTAAAGAAATGCTCGGATTAGAGGCGTGAGCCAGAGGTTGCAGTGAGCCAAGATTGCACCATTGCACTCCAGCCTGGGCAACCATTCAAGACTCTGTCTCAAAAAAAAAAAAAGAAAAGAAAAGAAAAAGAAAAAGAAATGACTAGATGGGGTAAATACTAAGGAAGGACACGGGGGCCAATGGTCAGAGCAGTGGCCTGGACACCAGGAGGTTTGTGTGGTCCTTCTCTGAAGCAAAGGGCTGGAGTCCTTGCAGCTCTCACAGTCCACTCTTGTAATAACTTTTGGTATGATTCCTATTTTCTGCTTTGTATTGGACATTCACATCTAGACTGCACCCAATGAAAAAAATGTAAATAAAGCAGAGGACCATTGGGTCACACAACAGTGAGCTGCTAGTGCAGAAGAGGGACCCTTCCTGTTGAGGCCTGCCAGGACAGAGGGGCTTCCTGGGTGTAGCCATATCAATAACTTATGCACTTGACCCCTGCCCCTGGAAATGCAGAGTCCAGGAAAGAAACGGTGCTGGCATGAACAGGAGTGTGCATAAGACATCCAAATCATTTGAAAACTGGCAAATTAGCAGGCTGTTGGCAACTGAGTTTTGAAGGGGCAGCTATCTTTTCAAATGTTTCCTGTTCCTTGTTGCTGAAAATTCATGTATGTATCCACGAATGGGCAGTAAGTGGTCCCGTGTAACCACCATGGGGAACCACAGTGCATTGTTCCCATGGGATGTGTCTCAGGAGCCTGGCTTCTGTGAAAGCTGGCCTCTCTTCTGCCCCACGCATCTCGGTGGCCCCATGTCCTACAGCAGCTTCAGGCATGGAGCAGGTGCACCAGGAATGCTTGTTATTGTTGCAAAACAAATGTGTATTGATTCTTCTGCCTGCTAGACCTGAGTACTAAATGAGTTCCAATCCTATGGGCAGAAACTTCAACCCTGTGGTTGACACTGGCCCCGTCTGGGAACCCAATTCTCTTTAGGCTAATTTTCTGCTCTGGTGCTTCATGAGTTGCTACAAGATCTGACCTTTCATAAAAAGGTCTTTATGGAAATGCTCAAATGCCTTTTAATCTTTATAAATAGTGCAGAAATAACCCTAGTATTTAGATGTGTCTTCATTTGGAAGGAATACATGTGTGTAGTGACTTGGTAAATATCTGTACATAAATGAGCCAACCCCTAGCACCCAACACAAAGTGTCTCCCCCAAAAAGAATACATATAACTGTCAAATATTGTATGATATGGTATGTTAAATATCTGCTTCTGTAGGAAATTTGTTTGATGTAAAAACATGTGTTCAAGGAAATGGTTAATAAAATGGAAGGAGCAGACCACCTGTTTGAACTGGTCATTCTGATGTGTAATATCCAGAATGGTTTTGGTCTTTCTGCCAATTCGTTAGCAGCTACTGCAAAATGAGAAGGCACATTCATTTGTGACGTGGTGAAGTCTCCTTGACAATATTTTTTGCCTGTAGGATGGCCATGTCTCAGATCAAAATGATATAACAGCTACAAATAAAATACAATCGCACACTTGACCTTATATACTGTGCAAAAGTCTGTGTCTTAGTGAGCAAGCATTTTGGGGATATCACCTAGCATGTGCTCCCAGTGGGGCTAGAAGCAGTGGCCATTAGAGAATCGCTGCCATCAGTGAGTTTATAGGACATTAGTTATTTCAAGACATGACAGATTTCCAGATCCTACACATCAATAAAATTAGATGACTCTGAGCATGTCTTGTGTTTTTCTGCTTCCAGATTGTGTTGAAGCTGCACAATCTTCAGGGCACACCCTCTATACCCATATGAGTCTTAACGTTCATCCCAGATGCCTTTCTTCTAGGAGGCCCTTTTGACCCCCATAATTATACCTCACAATGGCACACATTCTGCTGGGTACTCCGGAGAGTAGATTGTTTTATGTCCTTTGCCAGAACACAAGCATCTTTGTGAGAAGGGATTTGTGTCAGGGCAGTGCTGTCCAACAGAACCTTCCACGATGATGGGAATGTTTTGTCTCTGCTTTGTCCACTATAGTAGCCACTAGCTACATGTGGCAGTTGAGCTTTTAAAATGTAGCCAGTGTGACTGAGGACCTGAATTTTTTTTTTTTCTTTTTGAGACAGAGTCTCGCTCTGTCGCCCAGGCTGGAGTGCAGTGGTGCTATCTTGGCTCACTGCAAACTCCACCTCCTGGGTTCACGCCATTCTCCTGCCTCAGCCTCCCAAGTAGCCGGGACTACAGGTGCCCACCACCATGCCCGGCTAATTTTTTTTTTCTATTTTTAATAGAGATGGGGTTTCACTGTGTTAGCCAGGATGGTCTCGATCTCCTGACCTCGTGATCTGCCCGCCATGGCCTCCCAAAGTGCTGGGATTACAGGCATGAGCCACCGCACCCAGCCCTTGAATTTTAATTTAATTTAATTTTAGTTAATTTATATTTAAATAACTGCATGTGGCTAATGACTACCATATTGGACAATACAGAGTTAGAAGCCGGTTTATTACACGTAACAGAAAACCTGCAGAAATCCAGTGACGTGGCCAAGATGAAAGTTTATTTCTCTTTTACAGAGAAGAAGTTGGGAGGTAAGGATTTCAAGGCTAGAATGGAGCTCAAAGGCACAATAAAGAATCCAGACTTCTATCTTTTTTTAAAAAAAGAGATGGGGTCTTGCTGTGTTGCCCAGGCTAGTCTCGAACTCAAGTGGTCCTCTTGCCTCAGCCTCCTGAGTAGCTGGGACTATGTGTACCACCATGCCTGGCTTCTATCATTGTTAAGGTCAATTCATGGCCCAAAAGGGCTGCTGGAGCTCCAGCCATAATAGCTGAATTACAGGTTAGAACAGGAGAGGGAGTCAGGAATGGCAGCTTTTCATCACAGGTGTTCTTCATCATCCTGGGAACTCATCTCCTCTTATTTCTTTGATTAATGTTTTTTTCTTTTTCCATTTCTCTTTTTCTCTTTTCATGACTCGTATTAGTCAAACGTGGGTCCATCAGCATCCATCTTCCATGTCCCTGAATCTTTCTCATACTACCTTCTTCCTCTCTTGTCTTTTTTTTATGTGTTCTGAAAGACTTCTTCAACTTTGTCTTTTCCCCCACCTCTTCTATTGAATTTTAATTTGGTAACTATATTTTTAATTTCTTTGACTTTCTATTTATCCTTTCCTTGCCTTCTTTTTATAGCAAGCTGTTCCTGCATTCATAGACCCATACCTTGTCTATTTTTTCTGAAGACTGTCATTAGATTTTTTAAAACTCTGTCATCTGACTTGAATCATTTGTTTCCTCCAAAGTCAATTGTCTTGTTTATCATGCTCCTTCCCATGGGTAAGGCTCATTTCCCTCAGCTGCTGGGTGAACCTGGATTGTCCATGAAGGAGTGGGTTTGATTGATTTAGTACTTGCATGGGTCCGTGCAGCTCTGCTGGATGAAAACAGTTGGTTGTGCAGCTCTCTGGCGGTGTGTGGAGCCCATCCGGTGGCAGAGGTTACGTGAAGGGTGTCTAGCTGCACCCTGTCTGCTAATAGAATAGCCTGTTCTATTAGCCTGTCTGAGCTAAAATGAGAGAGAATTTACTATGGGGATCGGCTCTTCATGCTGGGAATGCAGCTCCCCCTAGGCATCCTCCTGGGTGCTTTGGGGGTATGATTTTGCATTCACTCTGAGGGCACCCTGGGGAGATCGGTGTGGAACGGCCATGCCACAGTTCTGCATGTGCTCCTTCTGTGGGTCCCCTCAATTGTTTCACATCCTTCCATCCTGGCTCTCAACTGCTGACCCTGACGGCTCCCTCCCTGGTTCTCTCTTGTGTGCCTTGGGCTGGGACTTCCTTTAGTCTGTCTTTCTGTCAATCCACCCCACCCGCACTCCAGCTTCTAAAATTCTTCCTAAGTTTAGTCCTCTGTTGTCTCTTCTTCTGTTCTCAGAACTTTTATAAATTAATTTTCCTTTATATAAATTTTTACTGTCATTTCTGTGGATTTTCAGAAAGGAGTGGAGGTAGAGGTATAATCTGCAATGAGGAGTAAGGAATCCTTTCAGTACATTTTTAGAAGATGGTTGGGGCTAGCAAGATCCATCCTGTAGGCAAAGCAGAAAGGCAGGAGACCACTCAGGACCCAGGCCTAGCTCTAAGCTGGCTCTATTTAGAAGCACAGTCATGCCCGGGACGGGAGCCTTTGCCAATGTCAACAAGGGGAAGGAGTCGTGCCTCACCAAGTCTTTCTTCTTGTCCTGGACCATAACTAGAGAGAACAAAGCAATCGGTGACTTCAAATGGAGATCATAACCCAGAACAGAGAACACAGGCAGGCAGCGCCACATCTCAGGGTCCCTGTCAGGAGACGTCCACTCATCTGTTCGGCGCAGACTGGTCCCTTTAAAGTTAATGGTCAAACTCTTTTTTTGCCAGCAGGTGGTGGTAAACTTACCTCAAAATTTTTGTGTCTTCCACTAACCCTCTGACCAGCCAGTTAATGAGTTAAAACAACCCCAGGTGAGAATTCTTTCCAAGGCCTCAGTGCTTAAAAACTGCTTAAGTCCGGGCATGGTGGCTCACTCCTGTAAACTTGGCACTCTGGGAGGCAGAGGCGGGCAGATCGCTTGAGGCCAGGAGTTCGAGACCAGCTTGGGCAACACAGCGGGACTCTCACCTCTACAAAAAATAAAATAATTACTGGGCATGGAGGCGTGTGCCTGTAATCTCAGGTACTTGGGAGGCTGAAGTGGGAGGATTACCTGAGCCTGAGAAGTCGAGGCTGCTCCAGCTTTGGTGATGGAACAAGACCCTGTCCCGGGGAAAAAAAAAAAAAGCTATTCAAAAAATTTTTTGAGTGCAAATTGCAAGGTTTTGAAAGCATTATCTCATTTAATCCTCTAACCATATTAAAAATAGATAAATATGGCCAGGTGCAGTGGCTCATGCCTGTAATCCCAGCACTTTGGGAGGCTGAGGCAGGTGGATCACCTGTGGTCAGGAGTTTGAGACCAGTCTGGCCAACATTGTGAAACACTGTCTCTACTAAAAATACAAAAAATTAGCCAGGCGTGGTGGTGGGCGCCTATAGTCCTAGCTACCTGGGAGGCTGAGGCAGGAGAAATGCTTGAACACGGGAGATGGAGGTTGCAGTGAGCTGAGATCATGCTATTGTACTCCAGCCTGGGCAACAAGAGCGAGACTGTCTCAAAACAAAAACAAACAAAAAACCAAAACAAAAATTGATAAATATTACTATTCCTAATGCCTCCCTAAGGAGACTGATGCTTATAGAGATTAAAGAACTTGTCTAAGCTTCTACTCCTAATTTGTAGTTGTCTTTTAATTCAAATTTAGGGATTTCAGAAGTTGCCCCATTTCTTTGTTGAGTCCATGGATTTCTATGCTCTCTTTGGGTTCCTGCTGCTGTCTGCATGGGCCCAGTTTGATTCCTTCATCAGGACTCTGACTGCATAGCCTTCCATCCCCTGCCGTGTGTGTGTGTGTGTGTGTGTGTGTGTGTGCGTGTGCATGTTTGTGTGCACATGTGTGTGTTGGAGGGGCAGGCTAGAGACGGGATGAGAGGTGACAGGCAGCTGAGGTTCCAGATAAAAGTGACTGGTAAGAGCAGGTGCCAGGGGTGGCTGTAAAAATTCTGGTCTAGATCCGGCTTCCTCCAGAAGCTGATAGTGTGGCTCCCTCGTGGCTAGCTGTTCAGGATTGCTACATTAGATGGCATGGCCTCTAAATAGTGGTTCCTCCTCAGCATGTGGGGGAGGCTGGTGCTGTGCTTACTCCAACCCCTTCTTCTGGGATTGTCTCCCCAGCTCCTCCCCACCAGACATGAGTGATAGGAGGAGGGTCCTTCATAAAACCCACTATGCAGGGGCTGCAGCTGGAGGCACTGTGGCTGAGGCATCTTTCCAAGTCTTTCCTCGATGGCCCTGGGTGCAATACTCCTTACAGATGGCTAGAACATCGTGAAAATATCCTCTTAGTATTTTTTTGAAGTTTCTGCATTAATGCCACTTTTTTGGGATGACACTGTCTTCCAGGGCCCACAATCGTTTATTTATTCATCAAGTAATTATTGAGTACTGATATTAGGAGCATAGCAGGAAGTAAGATGCAGCTTCTTCCCTGAAAGCGTCCATGCCTGCGTTAAACTAGAGCAAAGAAGTGGAACTGGAAGAGTCATTTGTTATTTAAATAAATGATTTGAAGAAACAGTCCGTAGGCATTTGATGCAACTAATTCTCAAGCATTTGAAAAGATTTACTACATTTGTTTTTGTTTTTTTGTTTCAAGTTTCTGGTGAGTTTAATTTCATACCAAGCATGGATCCATGACATTTCTTATAGAAAGATGCAAGTCCAGATTACTTTGTGATACCATTTTCAGCTATCAGAAGTCAACAATCCAAAGGTTTGTTAACACACTGCTGATGAGGCTGTAGGGAGCTTGGCCCACTTCTCTGTTGCTGGGAGAAGTGTAAGTTGGTACAATTACTAAAATGCAAAATATGGCAACATCTGTAGCCATAAAATTGATCAATGCACATGCCGTCGGACCCAGCATTTCACTTATGGGAATTCATCCTACAAATGTAGTAGCACAGAGGTGAAACTACATATGTAAATGGTTGTTCATACAGCACAGACTGTAACAGCAAAAGATTGGAAGCAATCCAAATATTAATCCTGCATTTTCTGACCCCTGTCTGAATGTCAGTTTAATTAAGCCTTATGAATGTTGAGTAAGGTTTGGGAACACAGGCTCCTTCTACTTCATTTAGCCTTGGGTTAACAAGTAGCAAATGAGCGGATGTCTCACTGATTTCTCACGCTGCTATACTTCCGAGAAAACACAGATTCCGAGATTAGGACTGAAGTCACAGTCAGAGATTTGTAACTGTATGTTTTGGCATTTGGTACTAGCAAATCTAACACCTGCCTGAAAACCACGAATAGAGCTCTAATTACTGAGCCCATATTGGCTTGTTTCCTATAAGTACTGGCTTTTTACTGCCTGTCGGCTTAATAAACATCCAAATTCCTCTGTGAGTAGGAGTAACCCAGGTGAGGGTGAGGAAAGACCCCGGGCAGGAGAAAGAGTGGGTGCAGAGGTCTAGAGCAGCAGTCCCCAATTTTTTGGGAACCGGGAACCTGTTTTGTGAAAGACAATTTTTCCATGGACAGGACTGGGGTTGGGAGGTGGGATGGTTTTGGGATGATTCAAGTGCATTACGTTCATTGTGCACTTTATTTCTATTATTATTACATTGTAATATGTAATGAAATAATTATACAACTCACCATAATGTAGAATCAGCGGGAGCCCTGAGCTTGTTTTCCTGCAACTAGATGGTCCTATCTGGGGGTGATGGGAGATGGTGACGGATCATCAGGCATTTGATTCTCATAAGGAACACATAACCTAGATCCCTCACATGTGCAGTTCACAGTAGGGTTCACGCTCCTGTGAGAATCTAATGTTGAGGAGGCTGATCTGACAGGAGGCAGGGCTCACGCAGTAATGCTTGCTTGCCTCTGCTCACCTCCTGCTGTGCGGCTTGGTTCCTAACTGGTCTGGTCTGTGGCTGGGGGGATGGGGACTCCTGGTCTGGAGGGACTGCACGTGGCCACAGCAGAAGTCCCCACAAAGTGAGCACCCGGCCCACGGCTGTGCAAGACGAATCCCTGGAGTTACAGAAGGAAATATTATCTAAATAGCTATGCTTTACTGATTTAAAAATAAAATCAGCAATAAGATGTGTATATAATTGGTAAATACGTACTCAAAATATATGACTGGTAAAAATACACAGAAAATTATCTACTGATAAAGATTCATGATGGAAGAGTTTGGACACCAGAAGAAAGAATGCGGAGACGAAAGGAGAGTCCATGGGGCTGAAACCGAGACAGACGGGTAGCAGATGCACAGTCCCCATTTTAAAGAGGTTCTATTTCCTCCTAAGGGTAATAGGAGCTTATCAAGGGGTTTTCCGCCAGGAAGTGAATAACACGACAAGAGTTTATATTAGAAACATCTCTGGCTCTGGGGTGGCTGTGAGAGTTCAGCCGGTGTCAGGAGGCATCCAGATAGTGTTTCGGTTCCTTGGGCAAGAGGGATGCTGGCCTGGGTGGCTGTGAAGGGGGCAGAGACTGGAGGTGTCCAGTCTGGGGGTAGAATGTGGAAAGTAAGGGGTAGAAAGAAATCAAGACAGCCTGATTTCTGACTAGAGCCGCAGGCAGGGCGTCTCCGGAGATGGGGAAATTCTGTGTAGATATCAGACAGGCAGTTGCGCAAGAGAAGGGCACAGCACGGGCAGTGCCCGCAGTCACAGGGTAAGGCTGCACGAGGAGCGACTGCAGGGCGAGGAGCGACAGCTAGATCTGTGGACAAGCTTCCAGAGCCGCGTGCCTGGGGCTGCTACGGAAGCGGGCAGACTCCCCGCCCTGGGCTCTGTCCTGCCCTTCTTGTGCCTGGCCTCTTCCTAGGGAGCCATGGAAACAGTGCTCCTAGGATCCGCCCTCCAGTCCTGCTCTCAGTGAGAACTCAGCGCAGGGCTCCGGACACTGGCAGACGCCGCGCTTTGTCTTCCCGTCTTCCCCTCACCTCAGTGTCCTCTTTCTCTCACATTCTTTTTTTTTTTTGAGAGGGAGTCTCGCTCTGTCACCCAGGCTGGAGTGCAGTGGCACGATCTCGGCTCACTGCAAGCTCCGCCTCCCGGATTCACACCATTCTCCTGCCTCAGCCTCCCGAGTAGCTGGGACTACAGGTGCCTGCCACCACACCCGGCTAATTTTTTGTTGTTGTATTTTTAGTAAAGACGGGGTTTCACCGTGTTAGCCAGGATGGTCTCGATCTCCTGACCTCGTGATCCGCCCGCCTCGGCCTCCCAAAGTGCTGGCATTACAGGCGTGAGCCACCGCGCCCGGCCCTCTCACACTCTTAAGAAGGCACAGTTCCTCCTACTCCTTCAACCCCAAAGAGAAGCCCTCGGGAATATCAGTAATGAAAACAGCACGTTCCCAGGAACTCCCTGGCCCCGCTCCTCCCAGGAACCGTCTCTGCGGTGCTGCAGGCCATGAGCTCCGCTCTGGGTGGGAAATCCAGCCCCTGCCGCGAGGGACCTGGGCCGCTAGGCCAGGAGGCCGTGTCATCCCATTCACAACAGCAACAACGCACCCTTTCCACCGAGGCCTGTCCATGTTTGGGGCTGTTCTCTGCCTCATACAGCAAAGTGTGGGGAGGTGGAGATTGTTTTCTAGGAAGACAAGGTTCTTCCTGGGAGAAAAAAACCTCTTACGCAGTTGGCTTTGGCATTTTCCAGGAAAAGGAGGGCAGGGCTTGAGTCTGGGTTTTCTGTTAAGGCCAAGAGAGAAGGCAAGGATTATAACCGGAAAGTTCAGAGCGGGATGTAGCTACCCCTAGAACTCGTGCTAGTAACTCAGTCTGGGCTTCATAACAGTTGTCAAAGTGAATTCCTTCATAAGAAAGAATATATAGTTGCCCTCACAAATTAGATAAATAAGGCTTTCCTCATTTTGTAGGAAGAACTGTGGGGCAGTAGAACACATACTGAGCCCTGGAGCAGGAGACCTGGGTTCTTGCAATTTTTTTTTTTTTTTTTTTTTTTTTTTGAGACAGAGTCTCACTTTGTCGCCCAGCCTGGAGTGCAGTGGCACGATCTCAGCTCACTGCAACCTCCGCCTCCCGGGTTCAAGCAATTCTCCTGCCTCAGCCTCCCAAGTAGCTGGGATTATAGGCATGTGACACCATGCTTGGCTAATTCTTGTATTTTTAGTAGAAATGGGGTTTCGCCATGTTGGCCAGGCTGGTCTTGAACTCCTGACCTCAGGTGATCTGCTCACCTCAGCCTCCCAAAGTGCTGGGTTTACAGGTGTGAGTCACTGCGCCCAGCCGCAATTCTTGTGATATGAAGTAACTGCATATGTTTTGGAAATTCCCTCATTTCAGCTGCACTTGCTGTAAAGGGGAGAGTTTGACTAGGCCTGGTGGTTTTCAAACTTCAGGTGGAGTCCTAGGAGCTCCAGGGGCCAGGGATGTGCCAAGAACCTGGGCAGGAGGAGCCTGGACTCATCAACTCTCTCTGCGGAATGGTCAGTTTCACGGAGAGCAGCTAGGAGCCAGCTGGTCTGTAGATTGTTGAGGTTCCTCCAGTCCTGAAGGCCATGATAGATCTTTTCCTAATATTCTTAGGTACAATTACCACGATACTTAATATGAGACACTGAGAAAGAGAGAGATCCAATACAAATCGATGGCGACATGAGAAGCCAGCTATGTCTTCCGATTCAGGCTACAGGATCACAGACCTCTTATGTTTGGCTCCATTGTAGAGTCTGTGTACATAGAAAGGCAACAGGCTCTTCAAAATGATAAGAAAAAGGGCAAGAAAGGCTCTTCCTGACAGTGCGCTAGCCTCCAGACTCAGGTTTACAAGGCAAGAATGACACAGCCTCTCCCACACCATGTGCATGGACGGAACAGTGCCCGAGGTGGCAGAACAAAAGGTGCAGTGGCACCCATGGCATAGCTGGTGGGGCACCAGCCTTCCCCCACAGTGAGAGGAATGGCCAAGGCTTCGGTACATGCCAAGGATGTGAAGGACACTGCTGGGGAAAAGCAGTTTACAGGAGGCACCGCTCCTGTGGGTGTCCAGGTTTGTCTGCCTTACACGCCGCCCTTCACAGTAGAAAGGATGGATGCACTCCCACCAACCAAAGGAATGCTGGGGACACGTCGCCTGGATTTTTAGGGCAGCACCCCAAAACCAAGCAAAAGTCTTCTCTCATGGAGAAAATACCTCACTTTTGTGTCCCTGGCACCAGGCTCAAACCAACTAGACTGATAACCACAGACCACCCAGGGGTCTGGTGGGTGAGCTAGGTGACTAATTGAGAATGTGTTCAGTTCTGGCCTTTAAAAAAAAAAAAAAAAAGAACAGCTGAAAGGCACAATTTTAGAAGCAGGTAATTTTTATTTTATTCCTTTTGATTAAAATGGTCTGAACTGAACCTCAAAGGGGTTCCACTAATATAGTCTAATTAAATTCATTTGACAAAAGCCTCACTTATTCCTCTCTTCACAGAATACTCTGGATGTGGTGAAGCTAAATTTGAGGGCTCTGGAAGGACCTATGTATTAATTCAGTAACTTACTGTTTGTATGCATATCGATCTAAGCAAACATACCTAAAAGAAGAATGAGTGTGTAAAAATTGTGGAATATTCCAGATAAAATGGACCTGTTCAAGCATTGTGTAAAAATACACCCATCTTATCCATTCTAATGAATCCAGCATGTTCAGACACTTGTGCCTTCTTCATTCATTCCTTCAATACTTTTAATATTTAGTATTAATATAACAGAAATGACACATTACAGATAATATTCAGATACATGTCTCGTAAGATTTTGTGGCTACTCATCAGCCCCTCCTCGTCAGCATGTTGGTGAGAATCTTGGCCAGGAGGGTCTGGGATTCCATAGCTGTGGTCCCGCCTCACCTTCTTCCTGTGCCATGGTTCTCATCCAGCCAGACTTCTCATCATGGGACCCATCAAATGGGCCACTCCTCTGCATCACAGCTGACACATTATGCACAGAGATTGTGTCTTCTTTCTGTTTGCAACTGTTCAAAGGACAGTCTTTAAAATTCAGAGGCCTCTACCTCAACTGCACAGATTTCTAATTCTACTCCTCATGTTATTTCCTATCTTTTTGCTAAATAACAATTTTGTCGCTAAGATGCTAATGATACATTCCCTTTTGAAGCAAATAAACTCTGCCCAGTGTTCCTACCAAGCACCCTCCTTCTTTGAATCTCTGAAACCTATGACCAAATAGTATTTTGTGGTTTAGTGGTTTCTTACCAAGTACCTCAAAGGGAAAGTATGGTGGCATGGATAATTCGAAAGAGTAAATGTCTCTATTTGACTTTGGAATATTGTTTTATTCCAACAATATCCTAGTTGCTGCCTAATTAGTTTTGGGCCATGGTTAATAGTGAACTAGCTTTCATCCCTTGAGCAAATAAACCATTTCATCTTCTCTCCTCTATGTATTCAGATTCAGTTAGCTTCCCTCTCTGGGTGTGGATAAATTGAAATTCCGCAAATGATATTTTCTTTAGGCAGAAATGCAAAAAAAAAAAAAAAAAAAAGGTAGAATTAAATCTTTCTGACCATGGAAAGATTTAATTCTACCTTTTTGTGCATTGAGATCAGCCTGGGCAACATAGCAAAACCCCATTTCTACGAAAAGTACAAAAATTAGCTGGACATGGTGTCGCGTCTGTAGTCCCAGCTACTTGGGAGGCTGAGATGGGACCATCTCGTGTTGGCTTCTTTTTTAAAAAATCCTTGTATTAATTAAACATTTCAACTCTACACAGTTTGGAGTCAACAAAACTCATATAAATACCACCCAGCTTTAGCAAATTGTAACATTTGTCTATATCTACTTATTTTTTATTTTTTGTTTTTGAGACAGTTTTGCTTTGTCACCCAGGCTGGAGTACAGTGAGGCAATTATGGCTCACTGCAACCTCCACCTCCCAGGCTCAAGCAATCTCCCCGCTCAGCCTCTCAAACAGCTGGGACTACAGGCTTGACGCCATGTCTGGCTAATTTTTGTACTTTTTGTAGAAATGGGTTTTTGCCATGCTGCCCAGGCTGGTCTCAAACTACTGGGCTCAAGAAATCAGCCTGACTTGGCCTCCCAAAGTGCTGGGATTACAGGTGAGAACCACCACGAGTGGCCTCCTGATGGCATATAAATAAATTATAAATGAATATTAAATTTTATTTAATGCTTTTCCAGCATCTATCAGCTGATCATTTTTCTCCTTTAATTTGTTAATGTGATATATTACATTAATAGATGATATTTAAATATTAAGCTGTCTTTGCAAATTACAAATAAAGGTTGATATGTATTATTTATGGCCAGAGTTATAAAGCTATCTTGTTTGACCAAATACTTATTCTGAATTATACTTTTATATATTTAAAATTATTAATACTGATATAATCTAATATATATTTTATAAATGACCTTTAATGAATTTCAAGAGAAATGGGAACAGCAGCCAAAAAGTTAAAACTTAAGATATATGGTTTCCCTAAATATACCTTTTGAAATAGAGGAAAAAGAAGAAAGTCTTCATGTACTACTTACATGGGTACTGCTTTACCTGTATTTAGTGAGAGGGGTTTCATATACTTTGTGCAGATCCGTATTTGCTACACATGCCACAGTTTGCGGCTAGAGCCTCTTACGCTCAAGGGTGCTGATCTCCTTTTGACATTATCATCATTAAAGAAGTAGCAAACAACCACAACTGTTATATACTTTGCCAGCATGTGCTGAGTATTTAAGATCTAAATATTATTTATGCAGAATTGCAGAGAGAATGATCTAGTTGTTTCTGTCTGCAAACCCATATAGATACTCCTTTACTGATGCATATAGTCTGTAGTATAATTGAAAAATTTGATAGTTTGTTAGCAAGTCTTGAAGAGCCTCTAGGTATGCATATACCCTCGTACAATGAAAGTTCATCTTTCTTCACATTCCCTAGTATCTCAACGTCAGACTTTGACCATGTTCCCCAGAATTCTGCCAAGATAGGGAGATCAGGGAGCAGGAAGATCAACCACAAAAGATTAAGAACTGGCCGGGTGCGATGGCTCACGCCTGCAATCCCAGCACTTTGGGAGGCTGAGGCGGGTGAATCACGACGTCAGGAGATCGAGATCATCCTTGCTAACACGGTGAAACCCCGTCTCTACTAAAAATACAAAAAATAAAAAATTAGCTGGGCGTGGTGGCACGTGCCTGTAGTCCCCACCTACTGGGGAGGCTGAGGCACGAGAATTGCTTGAATCTGGGAGATGAAGATTGTAGTGAGTCGAGATTGCGCCACTGCACTCCAGCCTGGGTGACTGAGCGAGACTCTGTCTCAAAAAAAAGAAAAACAAAAAAAAAAACTAAGAACTGCCTCTAGAAAAGCAGGGGACTTTTTGTTTGCATTATGAATACATTTACCTAATTTAACTTGTTAAGAAAGTGTTATATTGGTAGAAATTATACTACACTTTGAGGTAACAAAGTCTAAGAGCTTACAAGCTGTTAACATGCTTCATTTTATGTACCCCTGTCAATTTTCTAGAGGTTTCAGCAGTGTGGGAATTTTTGAACAAGGATGTGATGTTATACAGACTTTAGTGGTGGCCCCTCCCAGCCCCTGCTGAAGAGTGCTACAACTCTTTGTTTCCTTGTAGCAGTCTACCTCTTTGATGATATTCAATCAGAGAGAGTTGGGACACATGAAAAATTGTCCTCATACCAATAAATCTAAAATGTTAACCAAATAACTTGATGGAATATGTCTAGGAGGAAGCAAGAACTTCCTTTTAGAGATAGGGACAAAACCCAGAAAAGTACTGTTATGAGAGGTGATGCAGTGACTCAGAATTGAAGTCACGGGGTTCAAATCCAGCTCCATGCCTACTATTTTTATGGCCTTGGACAAAATACTTAACTTTGATAAGATCCCATAATCCCACCAGTTACTCAGGAATACTTATTGTATTTATTTATTTTTTGAGACGGAGTCTCGCTCTGTTGCCCAAGCTAGAGTGCAGTGGCGTGATCTCGGTTCATTGCAAGCTCCACCTCCCGGGTTCACGCCACTCTCTTGCCTCAGCCTCCCGAGTAGCTGGGACTACAGGCGCCCGCCACCATGCCTGGCTAATGTTTTGTATTTTTAGTAGAGACGGGGTTCACCATGTTAGCCAGGATGGTCTTGATCTCCTGACCTCGTGATTTGCCCACCTCGGCCTCCCAAAGTGTTGGGATTACAGGTATGAACCACTGCACCCGGCCAGGGTTACTTATATTACCTCCCTCATAGTGCTGTTGTGAGAGATAAATGAGATAACTCTCAGCACTAAGCTGGGAACATGGAGAATGCTTAATAAATGTCAGTGTCAATTATTATATTATTAGTCTTTGTTTGGGTTGCTGTAACAAAATGTCATTGATTGAGTGGCTTACAAACAACAGAAATTTATTTCTTACAGTTCTGGGGGCGGGGAAGTCCAGGATCAGGTACTGCCAGGTTTGGTGTCTGGTGGGGACTGCTTCCTGGTTCATAGACGGTGCCTTCTTGCTGTGTCCTCACTGTGTGGAAAGGGAGAGGTGTCCCTCTTGAGCCTCTTTTATTAAGAGCACTAATCCCATTCATGAGGGCTCCACCCTCATGACCTAATCAGCTGTCAAAGGCCCCACCTCTTAATACCATCAGCTTAGGACTTGTGATTTCAATATATGAATCTGGGAAGACCACAGCTTATTCCAGTGGCAGATGACAAGTGAGCAGAGCCACTGGACCACAGTGGGTTAGTGATTCCACCAATATACAGGTTAGCTATGCCTCAGTAAGTGACATAGTGAGGATTTGATAAGGTAATGCATTTAAAGCACTTGGCATAAAATCCAACACATCTGTTGACGAGTAAATAATCAACAGATGACAGGATAGTTACATATTGTTATTATTTATAACATTTCAGACAATTAAACAGGGATCTGAGAGGTTAAGCCAACAATTCCTAATCTCAAGTTGTGACCAAATTTATTGCAAAAGATCTTCTGAAAGGGTCATAAAAATATTTGAAACAAACCCTCGAGTTATATTTCTAGTCTGCTTCTAAAAGACCAGCCCTCCGCCAGATAATTATAAACTCTGGACACAATTTTTAAAATACCCAGATCTCTCAGAAGGGAACAAAAGCAGGCAGAGTTTGGAGAGGAATTGTGTCTTGGAGGAAGGGGCTGGCACAGTGAGTCTCTGTTTCTGTGGCTTTGGTATGAGAGCAAGCAGCCGTCTCTGAGACAGTGCAATGCAGGGAGATTAAAATTCTCCTCTAAAGGCCACCGTCTTTCTTGCTTGAGCAACCAGGGTGACCACATCTGTCAAAAAATGAGGTAAGTGTCACAGAGGGAATGAAACAGAAAAGAGGAGACCCAGATTTTCTAAGCGAACCCTGCCCAAGTCTCTGGCTGAATGCTGAACCAAGCCTGTAGAAGGCAGATTCAATGTAGCTTGCATACAAGGTTTACAAAACTAACTGGAGATTTGCACTGATAGCACGACAGGTGGCAAAGAGCTTACAGTTTGAATCTAGGAATGTTAGCTGCATGCTAAACAAAATTATCACAATTTTTTAGAGACATATAACAGAATTCAGAGTGTCTACAATATAATGTTCATTCTGTCCAGGACCAAATCTTTAGTTAATCAAGATACGAAGAAGGAGAAAAATTTATCCCCTGAGGCAGGTGGATCACCTGAGGTCAGGAGTTCAAGACCAGCCTGGCCAACATGGTGAAACCCCATTTTTACTAAAAATACAAAATTAGCTGGGTGTGGTGGCATGTGCATGTAATCCTAGCTATTTGGGATGCTGAAGCAGGAGAATCTCTTGAGCCTGAGAAGTGGAGGTTGCAGTGAGCTGAGATTGTGCCATTGCACTCCAGCTTGGGCGACAGAGCAAGACTCTGTTTACTCAAAAAAGAAAAAAATTATCCTCATTCAAGGGAAAATTCAATCAACAGAGGTCAACCCTGAGATGACTCAGATGTTATAACCATCAAGAAAGGCATTATAATAACTATTAGCTCCATGACACGAGGGAAAATATATGCATAATGAATGAAAAGATAGAAAATATCACTAGAGAAATCAAAACTATAAAAATGATAAATGCAAATTTCAGAAATGAAAAATTCAATATCCAAAATAAAAAATCCACTAGATGGACTCAATAGGGAATGGAGATGACAGAGGAAAAGTCAGTAAACTTGAAGCTAATCATTAGAAATCTGGGACGACAAAGAAAAAAATGCTTAGAAAAAAGTGAATAAAACTTCAGAAATCGGTTAAAGGACACCCCAAGGTCTAACACAGTAATCCAAGTCCCAGAAGAAGAGGAAAGATAGAGTAAAGAAGACCAAAAGAAATGAATACTGGCCAAAAACTTTGCAAATTTGGAAAAAGCTATCAATTTACAGATTCAAGAAGCTAAGTGCACTCCAACAAGAAACATGAAGAGGCTAGGTGCCTCACAGTCAGACTGCTGGAAAGCAAATATCAAGAGAAAAATCTTGAAAGGAAACAGAATAAAAGAATGCATTACACAAAGGGCAACGCTGATTCAAATGACTGTACACTTGCCATCAGGAACAATGGAAAAACTGCAAAGTCCACCAGCATAGACTGACTGGAGAGCCAGAAATTTCCACCCTGCCTGATGATAAAGAGCCCCCCTCCTCACACCCCAAGTTGTGTCAGTGGAGACAACAAAGGCAACCTGGACCACCACTCCCACCCAGCACCAGCAAGAGGTCACTCTCCTTTCCCCTTGAGGGATGTCAGAGGATGCCTAGACTCCAGCCAGGACGTTCACCACAGTGCAGGGGTAACGAGGAGACCTCCGTTGTATGGTGAGGACAGTAGGGACCACGGGAGGAGCAACAAGACACCCCCACCCATGTTGGCCAGGGGACAGCAGAGGTCAAGGGAGGAGTCAAAATTCTCTATTGTTGACAGTTCAACAACATCTTGAAATTTCTGAAAGAAAAATCTGTCGAGGCAGAGTTCCAGAGCCAGTGAAAATATCTGTTAAAGAAGAAGGAAAAACAAATTCATTACCGAATAAAAGAAAATAAAGAGAATTTCTCCACAGGAGAACTGCACCTATAAGAACTGCTAGAAGATGTTCCTCAAGTTGAAGGGAAATTATATCAGAGGAAAATTCAGATCTTCAGGAATGAAGGAAGAGCGTTTGAATTCGTAAATGTAAAAAACAGTACTCCCTTAATTTATTTAAAATACACAACTGCTGGCAGGGCACAGTGGCTCACGCCTGTAATCCCAGCACTTTGGGAGGCCGAGGCGGGTGGATCACGAGGTCAGGAGATCAAGACCATCCTGGCTGACATGGTGAAACCCCATCTCTACTAAAAATATAAAAAATTAGCCAAGCGTGGCGGCAGATGCCTGTGGTCCCAGCTATTGGGGAGGCTGAGGCAGGAGAATGGTGTGAACCCGGGAGGCGGAGCTTGCAGTGAGCCGAGATCGCGCCACCGCACTCCAGCCTGGGCGACAGAGCAAGACTCTGTCTCAAAAATAAATAAATAAATAAATAAAAATAAAATAAAATACACAACTGTTTAGAGAAAAATCCATATAACATTTTCTTGTGAGACTAATAATATTTTTGGATATCATACATAGGATAACCTTAGCATGAAAGAGTGGGGTGGTAGATGGACCCCTGCAGTTGCAAGACTGCTGCATTTTATGTAAAATGTTGCTACATTAATTCTAAGTAGATTATGAGAAGCTAAGGATGTATATTGAACTCCTAAGTCAAACACTGAAAAAATAATGCAAAGAGAGCTAAAAATGGAAAATTATAAGTAAAAGAGCATCTTAAAAAAATAATAATCCACAAGAAAGTGCAAAAGGGTGACCCATGGAAGAAAGAAGAGGAATTATAAAATAGAAAAATAATAAAATGGTAATATTGAATATAAGCATATCAATAATTATATTAAATATTAATGGTCTAACCACACCAATTAAAAGGCAGAAGTGATCAGAATGGATAAAAAAGTAAAACACAACTATGCGTAGTTGAGAAGAGAATCTCAATTTATAGACACATGGAGGTTAAAAGAAAATGAATGGGTGGGACGCGGTGGCTCACGCCTGTAATCCCAGCACTTTGGGAGGCCGAGGCAGGCGGATCATGAGGTCAAGAGATTGAGACCAGCCTGGCCAACATGGTGAAACCCCATCTCTACTAAAAATATAAAAATTAGCTGGGCGTGGTGGCGTGCGCCTGTAATCCCAGCTACTTGGGAGGCTGAGGTAGGAGAATCACTTGAACCTGGGAGGCAGAGGTTGTAGTGAGCTGAGATTGTGCCATTGCACTCTAGCCTGGGCAACAAGCATGAAACTCCATCCCTAAAAAAAAAAAAAAAAGAAAATTAATGAAAAATATGTAGCGTGTAAACAGCGAGCCTAAGAAAGATGTAGTAGTTGAACTGCTATTAGAAAAAATAAGCTCTAAGAAAAAGTGTATGACAAGATAAAAGTGTGATGTCCTGTAAATTAATAGGTCATATACTTCCCATCCTGGGAAGATAGAATAGTGTTCTTTTTCTTTCTTTATTGTTTTTTTTTTTTTTTTTGAGACAGAGTCTTGCTCTGTCGCCCAGGCTGGAGTGCAATGGCACGATCTCAGCTCACTGCAGCCTCCGTTTCCCAGGTTCCAGCGATTCTTCTGCCTCAGCCTCCCGGGTAGCTGGAATTACAGGCCCAGGCCACCACGTCTGGCTGATTTTTGTATTTTTTTTAGTAGAGACGAGGTTTCACCATGCTGGCCAGGCTGGTCTTGCACTCCTGACCTCAGGTGATCCGCCCACCTTGGCCTCCCAAAGTGCTGGGATTACAGGCGCGAGCCACCGTGACGTGTTCTTGTTCTTATTCCTCCTGCTAAGTACAACCACAACCCCTAGAGATTACATATGACTCAAGCAGGTGAAGACTGCGCAAGATGGAAAGAAAGAAAGCCAACTAGAGACCTCAGGACCCAAGGCAGGCCACAGAGAGGAGCTCCCTGCCTTAAAATTCCCAGACTTGAGCTAAAGAAGCCAGTAACTAGAAAATTCCAATGGTCACAGAGCCACCCTCCCATCCAAAAGCCTGTTCTTCCTAACCAAAGGACCAGGAAAGGGGACAGCCTAGCAAGAAGGAAAATTTCAGATGTTAGCCAGTTTATTTCAGCAAAAACACAACAGAAAAAAACATGATTGCACCCACACCACCACCAGCAGACTCACTAGGGAGCCAGAAATTTCCACCCCACCTGGTGATAAAGAGCCTCCCTCCTCACTCCCTCAATTGTGTCAGTGGAGACAACAAAGGCAACCTGGACCACCACTCCCACCCAGCACCAGCAAGGGGTCACTCCTCTTTCCCCTTGAGTGATGTCAGAGGATGCCTAGACTCCAGCCAGGACGTTCACCACAGTGCAGGGGTAATGAGGCACCCCCCCTTATATGGTGAGGACAGTGGGGACTATGTGAGGAGCAACAAGACACCCCCACCCATGCTGGCCAGGGCACCATCAGCAGACGCCAAGGGAGGAGCCAAAATTCTCACCTGCACTAAGAAGTAATGAAAAGACCCTTCCCAGTGCAAGGGTCGGTAAAGGCAGGTGGGGACCAAGGACTTCTTCCGTTACCCAACAGTGCTGAGGCAGCATCTCTCCACTCCTCCCAAAGTGAAGTATTAGAGAACGCAAGGTAAACCAGGTTTAAATAAGATCAAAGTCACATAAACCAATACCCAGACATTCAGGTTGCAATCCAAATTATTCATCACCCCAAGAACTAGGAACACCTCAGCTGGTTGCATTTCATTTCCTGAAAGTCAGGTAGGGACTGTGCAGGGCCGTGAAAGACAGGGGCGATCTGCGGCTTTCGCTTCGGCCCTCTCCACGCCCTCTGTGGCTAGGGTCTTTGTCTAGTCTTCCTTGCCATTTCTGTCTTTTCTAGGGTCTTTCTTGCCATTTCTTTTTTTTCTAGGGTCTTTCTTGCCATTTCTGTCTTTTCTACACTTCCTGCTTGCTGATTACCTTTCCTAAACCATCACTCTCCCCAAGAAAAAGACTCGCCCCATCTCACAGACTTTCTCAGGGCCTTGCCAGGTGATCTGCCCATGAATTTGTCCATCAAACCCATTCCAAACAATAACGGAGGAAGGGCTGAGTGGGTGATCCCTCTTAGGTAATATAGATTACACATTTGTAAAGCAACATGAAATGCCAAAATCCAAAGAAGAACAAATAGGGACATTTGCTAGGATACTCAACCAATTTCAGAAATCTTGGGACTATGCAGTAGTTTCAGTAACTACTCAGACTGAAGGCCAGTCAAGAGCTAATTCTCAAAAAGTAATCACTGTTAGCCTCTTAATGCGATACACTTGTCAGTCTTCAAAAACCTTCTCCTGGCTGGGTACGGTGGCTCAGGCCTTTAATCCCAGCACTTTGGGAGGCCAAGGTGGGCAGATCACTTGAGGTCAGGAGTTCAAGACCAGCCAGGCCAACATAGTGAAACCCCATCCCTACTAAAAATACAAAAATTAGCTGGGCGTGGTGCCATGCACCTGTAATGCCAGCTACTCTGGAGGCTGAGGCAGGAGAATTGCTTGAACCTGAGAGGCAGAGATTGCAGTGAGCCGAGATTGCACCACTACATTCCAGCCTGGGTGACAGAGCAAGACTCCGTCTAAAACAAAACAAAACAAAACAAAACAAAACAAAACAAAACAACTTCTCCTTGGGTCTATTGTGTCTTTATTTTCCTGTGTATTAATTACATCTCCAAATCAGGGTGATTATCAATGGGAAATCATGAAGGAGGTTCATATTCAAGAAGTGCATGAAAAGTGTGTGTGTGTGTGTGTGTGCATATATTGGGGGAAGGGTAGATAGGTATCTTCAGATTCTGAAATTTGATCAGTGACTCATAAAAGGCTAAGCAATCCTGCATTTGCTCCCCTTCCCTTCTGGGGCACAGCAGGACAAGACTTCTAGGAAGCCCAGTGCTCCTGCTCCCATGCCTGGGCTGGAGCAGCATCCAGTGCTCCTTATTGTGCGGAAGGAGAAAATGCAACAAAGAAGAGGCTGAAAGCTGTTGGCTTAAGCCTTTATTAAAACACTGCAACCTGACAACAGCTGCCAGGACCAAGGAGCCTGAAGATTTTATGGGCTAGATAGAAGGTAGTCTGAGTTCAGTTTTGTTCTGAGAATTGTTTATTGTTTATGTTCTTATAAAGTTTGGGGAAACTGAGGTTGTTTTAGTCCAGAGACCATAGGTGGGAACAATAAGACAAGGGCAGTGGATGAGCAGCCATTGCTTGGCCAATTTGGATTTAGCAAGGGGGCGGGGAAAAGTAGTTAGGGCTAAAGTCTTGCTCAGGTGAATGGAAAATTTCAGTTCTCAACATCCCTCACACTAGCATGATATAAATGAGTTTAACTTTTTTCTTAAAAGCCAATTTTGCAAAATAAATCATTCTATCAAAAAGAGATATGCGCTCGAATGTTCATTGCATGACTGTTCATAATAGCAAAGACATGGAATCGACCTAGATGCCCATCGATGGTAGACTGGATAAAGGAGACATGGTAATATACACCGTGGAATACCATGCAGCCATGAAAACAACAAAATCATGTCCTTTGCAGTAACATGGATGCAGCTAGAGGCCATTATCCTAAGTGAAACACAGGAACAGAAAACCAAATACTTCATGTTCTTACTGAGAAGTGGGAGCTAAACAAAGATGGTAACAACAAACACTGGGGTTACTAGAGGCGGGAGGGGAGAGAGAGAGAGGGTGTGGGCTGAAAAACTAACCAGTGGGTACAAGGCTCAGGTGATGGGATTATTCATACTCCAAACCTCAGCATCACACAATTTACCTGTGCAACAAACCTGTGCATGTATCCTCTAAATCTAAAGATTGACATTGTTTTAAAAATACTTACAAACCAAAAATAAAAAGTCAAACAATCCAATTAAAAACTGAAGAGCTCAGTTTTAACTTTAGATATAGAAAACCAAAAGCGAATATCACTCTAACATCAAGAGAAAAAAAAAGATAACATAGACAATTATACATTTTGTTTGAGTCTATCAGAAAACTGAAGTCACAAGTCAAACAAGTGAACTGACTCACACAGACTGGTAAGAAGTCTCTTTCTTTTGGCAGAGCACAGGAAAGGAAGAGGTGGCTTCCATATGAGTGGTAAGAAGCAAACATGTTAAACAAACAACAACAAAAAACACAGGCCCAGCGCGATGGCTCATGCCTGTAATCCCAGCACTTTGGGAGGCTGAGATGGGCAGATCCCTTGAGCCCATTAGCGACCAGCCTGAGAAACATGGTGAAACCCTGTCTGTGCAAAAGAATACAAAAATTAGCCAGGCATGGTGGGGTGTGTTTGTGGTCCCAGCTACTAGGGAGTCTCAGGTGGGAGGTCGAGGCTACAGTGAGCCGAGATTGTGCCACTGCACTCCAGCTTGGGTGACACAGTGAGACCTGGTCTCAACAACAACAAACCCCACAAAGGGGCACAAAGAAACACTTGGAGGTGATAAATATGTTTATTAGCTTGAGTGTGGTGATGATTTCACGGGTGTATGCATATGTCCACACTCATCAAATTATATACATTAAATATGTGCAGTTTTTGTATAAAGCTGTTAATAAAAAATACAAAGAAGCAGCCACGTAGAAGTTCAACAAAATCTTAAAGGCGAAGTGTGGGTCAGTATAACTATTTAGAATAACTCACTCCCAAGCTTTGAACTGGATTCTACCAGGATCTCATGAGAAACATTGGTGGCAGATGGAAGGCTGGAGCAAACCCCCTTGGGGTGAGGCGAGAGGCACGGCCCACTTCCCTGGACTCTTCTCTTACGAGAAGCAAAATTCTTAAGCCACTGGGGTAAAGACCGGAAGGATACTCCCCAACCAACAGGCCCCAGGCAAAGGCCCACTAATTCTCATGGGGATAGAAACAAAAGTCACCTGCCTCAGTCGGGGAGGCAGCAGGAAATCCTCTTCAGACCAGGATCCTGCAGGAGTACAAATCAGAGGCCAGCTGCTCCTGAAGGAGGGGAAGGAGACTCACTCTCACACCACAGCTGTCACAAATGCAAGGCAGAGTTTGGTTGCCACAGGCAGGAGAGGGAAGAGAAAGCCCACCTCTAAGGCTCAAACTCACAGGCTGAGCCTTGGCCAGGAGAACCACTCCCCGCAGCCCCCACCTCAAGCCTGGCACTGAGTGCTGGTCTTCTGCTGTAGAGGAGGTAAGACAATGAAGAGACGCACCTTCCATGGCATAGGCATGCAGGATGGCAGAAATTTGGGCATTGAACAGGAAGACCGAGCAAAGCCCTCCAGCACTCCAGGGCCAATGTTCAGCGCAAACTAACAGGAATGAAATGCTGCAGGATGCTGACATCTGTGGTTCTTCAGTCCTTCAGTGTGGTGTCACACCGAAGGTCACAATAGTAAGAACAAACCTAAATCTAGCCCAATTACTCAATAAGTTGAATCAATTTTCCACAATAAAGGCCCCATGGAAGTAGATGCACACCCATTTCTGTATATAGGTACTATTTACATCAGTCTTCACTGTTCTACACCTGCTATCCATTACTCAATCAAAACTCATAAAATACACCACAAGGTAAACAGATCAAGCAACCCATGTCAAGAGGTAAAGCAAACAACAGAACCAGACACAAAGATGACCAAGAAGTTGGAACAATAGAACTGAACTGGAAGTTTAAAATAACATGATAAACATGTCAAAACATGTTAAACAGAGACAACATGGATAAACACTTGAGAAAATTTAGCATAGAGAAAACCCTGAGTCAAATGGAAATGTTAGAAATAAAATACATACAATCAGAAGTGAAGAATCCCTTCAGCAAGTTTACCAGCAGACTGGAAACAATTGAAGAAAAATTCACTGAATTTGAATATAAATCAAATAGAAATTGTCCAAAATAAAAACCTAAGAGAAAAATGTGCAGAAAAAATAGAACAGAGCATCCAACAGCTGTGAAACAGAAACAAAAAGTCCAACATAAGTGTAATAAGAGTTCCAGAAGGAAAATAAGGCATAAGAAATATGTTGAGGAGTGGCCAAGAATTATCCAAAATAGCTAAAAGTCACCAAAAAAAAAAAAAAAAAATGAAGAAAACACCTAGATACATCAAAGTAACACATCAAAGAAAACCAGAGACAAAAATAATATATTTGAAGCAGCCAAAGGAAAAAAAAATAAACACTACATAGCTATGAACAAATAAATGGATTATACAAGATTTTTTCTTTTCTTTTTTTTTTTGGTCAGAAAATACACCACAAGACAATTGAGTGTCAACTTTAAATTACTAAAACCAAAACACTGTCAGCCAAGAGCTCCATACCAAGTGAAAAATACCACCCTAAACTGAAGGTAAAATAAAAACATTTTCAGCAAACAAAACTTGCAAGAATCCATTGACACCTAACATGCTAACTGAAATGGTAAAAAAAAAATGTTCAGGAAGGAGTAAGATGCAAGATGGAAAGCTGTGTGTACGAAAAGAAAATGAAGACTGGAAATAGTGAAACTGAGGACAAATATAAAATATATGTTTTCTTGACTTCAGTTGCCTTAATATATATTTGCCAATTAGAAAATGGGCAGTTGATTGAACAATTTCACTAAAGAGATGAGTGGAAAATGGAGACATGAACGATGTTAACAATGTTGGCCATTGGTGAAATGCAAGTTAGAGCTATAATGAGATACCAGGACACACCTATTAGAATAACTAAAATCATAAAAACTGAAAATGCCAACTGAGAACAAGGATGGAGAGCAGCCGAATCTCTTCTGCCTTGCTGGTGGGTGTGTAAAATGCCAGAAATAGTTTTCCAATTCCTTATAAAATGAAGTATATACTTACCATATAACAAAAAGTATGTTCACACAAAATCCAGGACATGAATGTTCATAGCAACTTTATTTGTTACTACAAATGTTGGAAACAACACAAGGGTCCTTCAATGGGTAGGTAGACTTAAAAAAGTGACATATGTACACACTGGAATCCAAGGCAGCAATGAAAAGAGCAAATGATTGATTCATGCAACGATTTGAATGAATCTGAAGAGCACTGTGCAGAGTGAGAAAAGGAAATCCCAAAGGATTACACACCATATAACTCACTGATATAGTATATTCCTAAAATGACACAATCACTGTGGAACAGAACAGATTAGAGGTTGCCAGATTTTAGGGTTTGGGAGAGGGTATTAAGGGGTGAAACAAGGAGTTTGTTTGTAGTGAGGGAATGGCTTTGGATTCTGATTGTGTTTATGATTATGCAAATCTATACTTGTGATAAAATTTCATGATAAAATTTTACAAGTACATAAAAACTAGTGAAATCTGAAGAAGGTCATGCCTGAGTTAACAGTATCATGCTGATGTCAATTTCCTGGTTTTGCACATAGACTATGGTTATATAAGGTATTATCACTGGAGTACTGGAGTTAGCTGGGTGAAGGTGCATGGACACCCCCTGCACTTCTTTTTTTACATTTTTTTAACTTTTTTTTTTTTTTGAGACAGAGTCTTGCTCTGTCACCCAGGCTGGAGTGCTGTGGCACGATCTCAGCTCACTGCAACCTCCATCTCCTGGATTCAAGTGATTCTTGTGCCTCAGCCTTCTTAGTAGCTGGGACTACAGGTGCACACCACCATCATGCCCAACTAATTTTTTGTATTTTTAGTAGAGACAGGGTTTTGCCATGTTGCCCAGGCTGGTCTCAAACTCCTAAACTGAGGCAATCCGCCCACCTCGGTCTCTCAAAGTGCTAGGATTATAGGTGTGAGCCACCGCACCCAGCCCCTCTGCACTTTTTTTCATTGTCTTTTGTGTTGTTATCTTTCAAGATAAAAAATTATAATGAAAAGTCAAACAAAAAGGTAACTACTTAAAATTAAAATATTAATAAAATGACCAATGACTAATAATTGATGATAATAACAGTGTGGGGCTTATTACATGTGCAAGTGAATATATGACAAAAACAGCCCAAAGCCTGGGAAGGAACCCACAATCTGTATGAAGTGGTAAAGTATTTGAAGAGATATTGTGAAAGCTAAGATGCATACTACAAACCTTAGGATAAACACAGGAAAGAATTTAAAAGGTATAATTAATGGCAATATTTACAAAAAATGAAATAAAGATACTTATTTGAAACGAAGCAGAAAGGGAAGGGGAAAAGAACAGATGGAACAAATAGAAAATAACTAGCAACATAGTAGATTCTAATTCAACCATATTAACATTTACTTGTTATGTAAATATTTAAATGTGAATAATCTAAATAATCCAATGTCAAATTAGAGAAGCAAGCCTCAAATATATGATTTAAATATCAAGACATAGATAAGTTAAAACTAAAATGATAAAAAAGAAACTCTATGAAACACTAATCAGTAATTGGAGTGGGTATATTAATGTTAAAAAGTAGACATCAAAACAAGGAATATTACCAAGGATAGAGAGGAACATTACACAATGATGAAAGGGTCAAGTCATCAGAAAGACACAAGGGATAGAGAGGAACATTACACAATGATGAAAGGGTCAAGTCATCAGGAAGACACAGTAATTCTAAGTGTGTACACACCTAACAACAGACTTTCAAAATCCAGAAGCAAAATCTGACAGAACTGGACAGATAAATAGAAAAATGCAAAATTAATTGTTGGTGGGAATGTAAATTAGGACGGGCACTATGGAAAGCAATATGGAGGTTCCTCAAAAAACTAAAAATAGTGCTACCATATGATCCAGCAATCCCACTGCTGGGTATAGATCCAAAAGAAGGGAGATCAGTATATCCGAGAGATATCTGCGGTCTAATGTTCACTGCAGGACTATTCACAATAGCCAAGATATGGAATCAACCTAAGCGTCCATCCATCAGTAGGTGAATGGATGAATAAAATGTGGTACATATGCACAATGGAATATTATTCAGCCATGAAAAAGAATGAAATCCTGTAATTTGCAGCAACATGGATAGAACTGGCACAGAAAGACAAACATTGCATGTTCTCACTCATTTGTGGGAGCTTAAAAAAATTGAACTCATGGAGATAGAGAGTAGGATGATGGTTATCAGAGGCTGAGAAGGGTACTGCAGGGCATAAAGTAGAGATGGTTAATAGGTACAAAAATACAGTTAGAAAGAACAAGATCTAGTATTCAGTAGCACAGTAGGGAAACTGTAGTTAATAATTTCTTGTATATTTAAAAATAACTAAAAGAGTGGAATTGGAATGCTCCTAACACAAAGAAATGATCAATGCTTGAGGTGATGGATGTCCTAATTACCCTGATTTGATCATTACACAATGATCAAAACATGACATGCACCCTATAGATATATACAACTATTATGTACCCATAATCATTAAAAATAAGAAAAACTTTAAGAAAGAAAACAAACATGCAGAATTATACTTGGAGACATCAACATTCCTCTGAGTAATTGATAGGATTAAAGCTGAGGACTTCTGTAAAATCTCAGACTTTGGTGAAAAAAAAAAAAAAATCTGCATTTTCCTCGGGAAATGAAGCCAGTAATTGAATTGGGTGGAACACTCATTCAGTGGTACTTCTGAAAGTCATCTAATCTCTGTAGTGTTTACAGTTTTCGGTACAGGTGAAACCAGTAAGATGCCCTTGGCTACAACTCCTGAGCATTGCGGATCAGGCTTCTTTTTGCCATTATAGTGTTGATTTTTCTCAGTATTATCGTTGTAGTATTAGCTAACTTCAAAGCAAAATCAAGAAAAATATGGCCTTCGCTATTATGCTAGTATAATGAAAAATTTGACACAAAGAGCTTTTAAAAAATCTAATCCGATTCAAAGAATACAATAATAGATTGTTAAAGACAAAAGAGATATGAGAGAATCTGATTATATGTGGTTGCCTTTGTCACATTTCTTATTTTAAAAAGCTATAAGGACGAAGAAAAAATTAAAATAAACATTCCTGAGGCTTTCCCTGGATAGGCAGAAAATACATTTTCTGTTTTCCCTTCTACCTACAGAGATCCCAGTCCTAGCAGCTGAGCCCTCCCAAGGAGCTCTACCTGGACAGGTTAAAGTAAAACTGTTTTTAAAGCTTCTGCTGGTTCCTGTTTTTATTTTTTATTATTATACTTTAAGTTCTGGGGCACATGTGCAGAACCTGCAGTTTTGTTACATAGTTATACTCGTGCCATGGTGGTTTGTGGCACCCATCAACCCATCACCTACATTAGGTGTTTCTCCTAATGTTATCCCTCCCTTAGCCCCCCACCCCCCAACAGGCCCCGATGTGTGATGTTCCCCTCCCTATGTCCATGTGTTCTCATCGTTCAGCTCCCACTTATGAGTGAGAATATGTGGTGTTTGGTTTTCTGTTCTTGTGATAGTTTGCTGAGGATGATGGTTTCCAGCTTCATCCATGTTTCTGCAAAGGACAGGAACTCATCCTTTTTTATGGCTGCATAGTATTCCATGGTGTATATGTGCCACATTTTCTTTATCCAGTCTATTATTGATGGACATTTGGGTTGGTTCCAAGTCTTTGCTATTGTGAATAGTGCTGCAGTAAACATACGTGTGCATGTGTCTTTATAGTAGAATGATTTATAATCCTTTAGGTATATATCCAGTAATGGAATTGCTGGGTCAAATGGTATTTCTAGTTCTAGATCCTTGAGGAATCACCACACTGTCTTCCACAATGGTTGAACTAACTAACTTACACTCCCACCAACAGTGTAGAAGCAACCCTATTTCTCCACATCCTCTCCAGCATGTGTTGTTTCCTGAGATTTTAATGATTGCCATTCTAACTGGCATGAGATGGTATCTCACTGTGGTTTTGATTTGCGTTTCTCTAATGACCAGTGATGATAAGCATTTTTTTATATGTCTGTTGGCTGCATAAATGTCTTATTTATTTAAGAGAAGTGTCTGTTCATATACTTTGCCCACTTTTTGATGGATTTGTTTGTTTTTTTTCTCGTAAATTTGTTTAAGTTCTTTGTAGATTCTGGATATTAGCCTTTTGTCAAGTGGATAGATTGCAAAACTTTTCTCCCATTCTGTAGGTTGCCTGTTCACTCTGATGGTAGTTTCTTTTCCTGTGCAGAAGCTCTTTAGTTTAATTAGATCACATTTGTCAATTTTGGCTTTTGTTGCCATTGCTTTTGGTGTTTTAGACATGAAGTCTTTGCCCATGCCTGTGTCCTGAATGGTATTGGCCAGGTTTTCTTCTAGGATTTTTATGGTCCTGGGTCTTATGTTTAAGTCTTTGATCCATCTTGAGTTGATTTTTGTATCAGGTGTAAGGAAGGGGTCCAGTTTCAGTTTTCTGCTTATGGATAGCCAGTTTTCCCAACATCATTTATTAAATAGGGAATCTTTTCCCCGTTGCTTGTTTGTGTCAGGTTTGTAAAAGATCAGATGGTTGTAGATGTGTGGTGTTATTTCTAAAGTCTCTATTCTGTTCCATTGGTCTATATATCTGTTTTGGTACCAGTACCATGCTGCTTTGGTTACTGTAGCCTTGTAGTATAGTTTGAAGTCAGGTAGTGTGATGCCTCCAGCTTTGTTCTTCTTGCCCAGGATTGTCTTGGCTATATGGCTTCTTTTTTGGTTCCACATGAACTTTAAAGTAGTTTTTTCCAATTCTGTGAAGAAAGTCATTGGTAGCTTGATGGGTATAGCATTGAATCTCTAAATTACTTTGGGCAGTATGGCCATTTTCACGATACTGATTCTTTCTATCCATGAGCATGGAATATTTTTCCATTTGTTTGCATCCTTTCTTATTTTTTTGAGCAGTGGTTTGCAGTTCTTTTTGAAGAGTTCCTTCACATCCCTTGTAAGTTGTATTCCTGGTTATTTTGTGCTAATTGTGAATGGGAGTTCACTCATGATTTGTCTCTCTGTTTGTCTGTTATTGGTGTATAGGAATGCCTGTGACTTTTGCACATTGATTTTGTATCCTGAGACTTTGCTGAAGTTGCTTATCAGCTTAAGGAGATTTGGGGTTGAGATGAAGGGGTTTTCTAAATATACAATCATGTCATCTGCAAACAGAGACAATTTGACGTCCTCTCTTCCTGTTTGAATACCCTTTATTTCTTTCTCTTGCCTGATTGCCCTGGCCCAAACTTCCAATACTATGTTGAATAGGAGTGGTGAGAGAGGGCATCCTTGTTTTCTGCTGGTTTTCAAAGGGAATGCTTCCAGTTTTTGCCCATTCAGTATGATATTGGCTGTGGGTTTGTCATAAATAGCTCTTAATATTTTGAGATACATTCCCTCGATATCTAGTTTATTGAGAATTTTTAGCATGAAGGGCTGTTGAATTTTGCCAAAGGCCTTTTCTGCATCTGTTGAGATAACCAAGTGGTTTTTGTCATTTGTTATGTTTATGGATGAATTAAGTTTATTGATTTGCGTATGTTGAACCAACTTTGCATCCCAGGGATGAAGCCGACTTGATAGTGGTGGATAAGCTTTTTGATGTGCTGCTGGAGTCGGTTTGCCAGTATTTTATTGAGAATTTTTGCATCAATGTTCATCAGGGATTTTGGCCTGAAAATTTCTTTTTTTGTTGTGTCTCTGCCAGGTTTTGGTATCAAGATGATGCTGGCCTCATAAAATGAGTTAGGGAGGATTCCCTCTTTTTCTATTGTTTGAAATAGTTTTAGAAGGAATGGTACCAGCTCCTCTTTGTACCTCTGGTAGAATTCGGTTGTGAATCCGTCTGGCCCTGGACTTTTTTTGCTTGGTAGGCTATTAATTACTGGCTCAATTTCAGAGCTTGTTATTGGTCTATTCAGAGATTCAACTTCTTCCTGGTTTAGACTTGGGAGGGTGTATGTGTCCAGGAATTTATCCATTTCTTCTAGATTTTCTAGTTTATTTGCATAGATGTGTTTATAGTATTCTCTGATGGTAGTTTGTATTTCTATGGCATTAGTGGTGATATCCCCTACATCATTTTTTATTGCATCTATTCGATTCTTCTCTCTTTTCTTCTTTATTAGTCTGGCTTGCGGTCTATTTTGTTTTCTTTTCAAAAAATCATCTCCTGGATTCATTGATTTTTTTGAAGGTTTTTTGTGTCTCTATTTCCTTTACTTCTGCTCTGATCTTAGTTATTTATTGTCTTCTGCTAGCTTTTGAATTTGTTTGCTGTTGCTTCTCTAGTTCTTTTTATTTTGATGTTAGGGTGTCAATTTTAGATCTTTCCTGCTTTCTCTTGTGGGCATTTAGTGCTATAAATTTCCCTGTACGCACTGCTTTAAATGTGTCCCAGAGATTCTGGTACATAGTGTCTTCATTTTCATTGGTTTCAAAGAACATCTTTATTTCTGCCTTAATTTTGTTATTTACCCAGTAGTCTTTCCGGAGCAGGTTGTTCAGTTTCCATGTAGTTGTGCGGTTTTGAGTGAGTTTCTTAATCCTGAGTTCTAATTCGATTGCACTGTGGTCTGAGAGACTGTTTGTTATCATTTCTGTTCTTTTGCATTTGTTGAGGAGTGTTTTACTTCCAATTATGTGGTCAATTTTAGAATAAGTGCAATGAGGTGCTGAGAAGAATGTATATTCTGTTGATTTGGGGTGGAGAGTTCTGTAGATGTCTATTACGTCCGCTTAGTCCAGAGCTGAGTTCAAGTCCTGAATATCTTTGTTAATTTTCTGTCTTGTTGATCTGTCTAATATTCACAATGGGGTGTTAAAGTCTTCCATTATTATTGTGTGGGAGTCTAAGTCCCTTTGAAGGTCTCTAAGAATTTGCTTTATGAATCTGAGTGCTCCTGTATTGGGTGCTTATATATTTAGAATAGTTAGCTCTTCTTGTTTCATTGATCCCTTTACCATTATGTAATGTCCTTCTCTGTCTCTTTTGATCTTTGTTGGTTTAAAGTCTGTTTTATCAGAGATTAGGATTGCAACTCCTGCTTTTTTCTTTTTTTTCTTTCCATTTGCTTGGTAAATATTCCTCCATCCCTTTATTTTGAGCCTATGTGTGTCTTTGCTTGTGAGATGGGTCTCCTGAATACAGTACACTGATGGGTGTTGACTCTTTATCCAATTTGCCAGTCTGTGTCTTTTAATTGGGGCATTTAGCTCACTTACATTTAAGGTTAATATTGTTACATATGAATTCGATCCTGTCATCTCGATGCTAACTCATTGTTTTGTCCATTAGTTGATGCAGTTTCTTCATAGTGTCAATGTTCTTTACGATTTAGTATGTTTTTGCAGTGGCTGGTAATGGTTGTTCCTTTCCATGTTTAGTGCTTCCTTCAGGAGCTCTTGTAAGGCTGGCCTCGTGGTAACAAAATCTCTCAGCATTTGCTTGTCTGTACAGAATTTTATTTCTCCTTCACTTATGAAGCTTAGTCTGGCTGGATATGAAATTCTGGGTTGAAAATTCTTTTTTTTAAGAATGTTGAATATTGGCCCCCACTCTCTTCTGGATTGTAGTGTTTCTGCAGAGAGATCCACTGTTAGTCTGATGGATTTCCCTTTGTGGGTAACCCGACCTTTCTCTCAGGCTGCCCTTAACATTTTTTCCTTCATTTCAACCTTGGTGAATCTGACGATTATATGTCTTCGCATTGCTCTTCTCAAGGAGTATCTTTGTGATCTTCTCTGTATTTCCTGAATTTGAATGTTGGCCTGTCTTACTAAGTTGGGGATGTTCTCCTGGATAATATCTTGAAGAGTGTTTTCCAAGTTGATTCCATTCTCCCCGTCACTTTCAGGTACACCAATCAGATGTAAATTTGGTCTTTTCACATAGTCCCATATTTCTTGGAGGCTTTGTTTGTTCCTTTTTATTCTTTTTTCTCTAATCTTGTCTTCTCTTTATTTCATTAAGTTAATCTTCAATCACTTGATCAATTGATCAATTCCATTATTGATACTTGTGTATGCTTCACGAAGTTCTTGTGCTGTGTTTTTCAGCTCCATCAGGTCATTTATGTTCTTCTCTACGTGGTTTCTAGTTAGCAATTAGTCTAACCTTTTTTCAAGGTTCTTAGCTTCCTTGCATTGGGTTAGAATATGCTCTTTTAGCTTGGAGGAGTTTGTTATTACCCACCTTCTGAAGCCTACTTCTGTCAATTCATCAAACTCATTCTGCATCCAGTGTTGTCCCCTTGCTGGTGAGGAGTTGTGATCCTTTGTAGGAGAAGAGGCGTTCTGGTTTTTGGAAATTTTAGTCTTTTTGCACTGGTTTCTCCCCATCTTTGTGGATTTATCTACCTTTGGTCTTTGATGTTGGTGACCTTCAGATGGGATCTTTGAGTGGATGTGCTATTCCTTTCTGCTCGTTAGTTTTCCTTCTGATAGGCCCCTGTCTGCTGGTCTTCTGGAGTTTGCTGGAGGTCCAGTCCCGACTCTGTTTGCCTGGGTATCACCAGCAGAGGCTGCAGAACAGCAAAGACTGCTGCCTGATCTTTCCTCTGGAAGCTTTGTCCCAGAGGGTCACCTGCCAGATGCCAGCCAGACCTCTCCTGTATGAGGTGTCTGTCGGCCCCTACTGGGAGGTGTCTCCAAGTCAGGATACACGGGGGTCAGGGACCCACTTGAGGAGGCAGTCTCACCCTTAGCGGAGCTCGAATGCTGTGTTGGGAAATCCGCTGCTCTCTTCAGAGCTGTCAGGCAGGGAGTCTTATGTCTCCTGAAGCTGCACCCACAGCCGCCCCTTTCCCCAGGTGCTCTGTCCCAGGGAGATGGTGGTTTTATCTATAAGTTCCTGACTGGGGCTGCTGCCTTTTTTTCAGAGATGCCCTGCCCATAGAAGAGAAATCTGGCAGTCTGTCCACAGCAGCCTTGCTGAGCTGCAGTGAGCTCCACCCAGTTCAAACCTCCCAGTGGCTTTGTTTACACTGTGAGTGTAAAATCGCCTACTCAAGCCTCAGCAATGGCAGAGACCCCTCCCTCCAACAAGCTCAAACATCCGGGGTCAATCTCAGACTGCTGCTGTGCTGGCAGTGAGAATTTCAAGCCTGTGGATCTTAGTTTGCTGGGCTCTGTGGGGGTGGGACCCACTGAGCTACCACTTGGCTCCCTGGCTTCAGCACCCCTTTCCAGGGGAGTGAATGGTTCTGTCTCGCTGGCGTTCCAGGTGCCACTGGGGTATGGAAAAAAAGAACTGCAGCTAGTTCAGTGTCTTTCCAAATGGCCACCCACTTTTGTGCTTGCAACCCAGGGCCTTGATGGGGTAGGCACCAGAGGGAATCTCCTGGTTTGCAGGTTGTGAAGACCTTGGGACAAGCACAGTATCTGAGCCAGAGTTCCTCAGGCTCAGTGCCTCAAGGCTTCCCTTGAGAAGGGGAGAAAATTCTCTGACCCCTTGTGAGGTGATGCCCGTCTGTTGGTTCGCCGTTGGTGTGCTGCACCCATTGTCCAACTTGTCCCAGTGAGCTGAACCAGGTACCTCAGTTGGAAATGCGGAAATCACCCACCTTCTGCATCAATCTCGCTGGGAGCTGCAGACCAGCGCTGTTTGGCCATCTAGCCAGCAATCCTCAAATACTCTCTGCTGGTTCTTTGTGTGGGAAATAGTTTTTCCATACAGGATATAAAGCAACTTTATTTAGAAGATCATTACATTGTCCATATTATTCTTTTTGTTTTTGATTTCATTTAAAATAAAAGAGAACTTGAGCTAGTCAAAAAAAGAGGTTGAGCAAAAGATTGCTGATATGATCTGCGCAATAAAATTCACAACTGTTTTGACGCTTCAAGTGGCAACCTGGGGCATGGGGTGGGTGGAGCGGTGTGGGGGTTAGACCAGGGTAAAGGCAGTTAAGGGAAAGTTTCAGACTTGGGAGGGTGAGAGTGGAATTTAGGAAATTGTAGCAAACTATATTCATAGAAGAAAGTGGAACAATGAGAAATATCCTTTTATGACAAAGATAGACAAGGAAAATAGAGATCCCAAATACTCAATTTTAAATAGTTTCTTGTTCTATACTGTGGTGTCAAACTTCTCATTTGGCCCAAGTAATCTGGAACAGACTTGCACTCACAGCTTTGGTGAATGAAGTAAGAGGCAGTGACCACAGGTACAAAAGCAAGTCCAGGAAGGGTACTGGGGAGGAAGGTGGGGCATCCAGGAAAGCCAGGGTTCAGGGCGGCAGTGGCCGCAAGAACGGGAATTCTCCAAAAACCCTTAGAAAGTTTGTAATGTGTTGGATTTCCCACAGGATGTGGGGTGGGAGATTAGTGCTGTCTTATTAAATACCCAAAGAAAGATGATGTCCCAAAGCTGGAGAAATTAAGACCGGAATTTATAAGAACATAAATCTTATTGGAAAATAATTTTCTAAAGAGTTCGTTGAAACTTAATGTAATATTGTAATGGCAAAACCAAAATGTTTATTTAGTTTCTTGGCTTTAAAAATATAAATACCATTTTTAAGCATAGACTCCTCCCAATTTTCCATTTCAAGTAACCTGTGTGAAAAGATACTGTGAAAGCAAAAGTTTACTTCTACTGAATTTTTATAATCAAAGTAACACTTACTTTCTCAACCCTGACCACTAGAATCTGAATGGCTATTGCTCAGAATTTCCCAGTGGTTCTCAAACCAGTCACCAATCCCAACTTCTAACCTAGCCATATCCCTACTGATCATATTTACATCTTAGCAAGACTTAGGAAAGAATTAAATCTCTTGGAAACATTTAACCATAGTTGCTAACTTTTTAAAAAGGTTAAATTCCTCATGGTAAAATAAAAGAAAGAATATATAAGGAAAGCAATCTCACTTAAGAATTTTCTGAAGAAATGTTCATGCTGTATGGTTTGAATGATGCATCTGAGATCAAGCTGTGAACACAGTCACCTATTTCCTAGGGAGGTCAACACTTCTAAGAGGGCCTGGGACTCTTATGTAGATTTGCCAACTTTATACAAATACAGCATTTTTTCCCAAGATCTCTCATGAGAATGATGGTGCTCATCTGCAAAAACACACTGAAGCTTTTACTGTGTGGGCACTGGGTGCCAAGAACACACACTTTCTCTACAGATGGCACAGTTGTTCCTAAATGCAGGCAACCTCATCGTGCCTGACCTTCTGCTTCTTGGCTTTACCACTAAAGCCTTGACAGTCTATGTGCCCTCTTTTCTGCCTTTCCATTCTTCTTTCTGACTTCAAGCTTTCATGCTGTTCACACGCCTGCCTCCAGGCTACTGAGCCCCGGGGAGATGATCAAGTATGGAGGGCCATCAGGATGAATTTCCATCCCAGCACTTTTGGCAGTCATGGCAGTATATGGTTCTTGGAGAAGGCTGGGGACTTGCTCTTGCTCAACTTTGGTATACATTTTATTTATTTTCATCACCAGAGTCACTTTCATCCAGCAAAGAAACAGGACTTAAAGGCTCAGAGATTTGGTAATTTCCCTAAAGTGGAGCTCCAGCCACTTATCATCAACAAATCAGAATAATTTTTTTTTTTTTTTTTTTTTTTTTGAGACGGAGTCGCGCTCTGTCGCCCAGGCTGGAGTGCAGTGGCACTATCTCGGCTCACTGCAAGCTCCGCCCCCCCGGGGTTCACGCCATTCTCCTGCCTCAGCCTCCCGCGTAGCTGGGACTACAGGCGCCCGCCACCTTGCCTGGCTAATTTTTTGTATTTTTAGTAGAGACGGGGTTTCACCGTGTCAGCCAGGATGGTCTCGATCTCCTGACCGCGTGATCCGCCCGCCTCGGCCTCCCAAAGTGCTGGGATTACAGGCGTGAGCCACCGTGCCCGGCCAACAAATCTGAATAATTTTAAAAAATGCCTTTTGATTGGGAGGCCGAGGAGGGTGGATCACGAGGTCAGGAGATCAGGACCATCCTGGCTGACAAGGTGAAACCCCGTCTCTACTAAAAATACAAAAAAAAAAAATTAGATAGGTGTGGTGGTGGGCTCCTGTAGTCCCAGCTACTCAGGAGGCTGAGGCAGGAGAATGGCGTGAACCCGGGAGGTGGAGCTTGCAGTGAGCTGAGATCGTGCCACTGCACTCCAGCCTGGGCGACAGAGCGAGACTCCGTCTCAAAAACGAAAAAAAAATGCCTTTTGAGAACTCATTTCCTGTGGGGGAGTGGTAAAAGGAAAATCAATTTTCTAACAAGTATCTAGTGACTCAAGAGCAGAAATAAACTAATCTCGAAAATTGACAATAAATATAGGAATATTTTCTGAAGTTGCCTTATAGAAAAGTTGTAAGTTGCAGAATTTATAATCATAACTGTGTTCAATTTAGACATGTTTGTGTACATATTCAGGGAAACACTAGCTGACTGGTGGATTCATATTTTATATTTTTAAGGGTACTCAAAATCATATACCATTAAATAATTGTGCATAGAGAAATTAGCAAAATTCTCTTTAATTTGGAGAAAGAAATTAAAACTTTGCACCTAATGTTTTTACTGAAGAATGGTTCCTCCCTTTGCATCTGGGCTTGTATCTATTCCAACCTGTAGAATATGGCAGAAGCAATGCTGTGTCCCTTCTGAGGCTAAGTTCTCAGACTGTCTTTTCACTCTATATAGTCCCCTTGCATGATCTCATCAAGTCTTTGATTTCATTTCTACCTATATCTGAAGATATCAAACTACTTATCTCCAACCCAAGCTTTTCCACTGGATTCATTCTTGAATATACGGGTGTGGAATGGGCATTCTCCCTGAAGTCCCACAAATATAGTCGGCTTCAATGAATCCACAGACTTCCCAGGCTTGCTCTTCCTCCTCTGTTCCTCTGTCTGTGAAAAAATCCCTGCCCCACCATCTTTCTAATTATCCAGGACTCTTCTCTCTTCCTCACCACTCCCCTCCACCCCCACATAACCCACCAGGCACCGATTGCTACTGACTCTGCCCTTTCTTTTGAATATGTCCACTTCTCTGTGCTCCGCCACCACCATCTGGTCCAAGACATTACTAACTCTCAACCAGAACACACCAAGAGCCCTCTACTTGGCATCCCCTGCTTCACTTGAGTTTCTTCCTCCCTGAATTAGCGAGAGACATCCTCAGGAAATGCACATCTAATCATATCATTTATATTTTTAAACCCTTGAAAATCCCCCGTGCTTATAGAATTAAGATACAAGACTCTTAACATGACACATGGCTAGGGAGACCGGTCTCCTCTCCAGCTTCAGCTTTTGGCACTCCTGCCTTGCAGCCTACATCTCCATCACCAGACTGCTTATCTTCTGCATGGCGCATTTCTATGTGTTTGCTCCTATATCACTTCTGCCTGAAATGCACTTCCCTCCACTCTCTGTCACCTACCTTTTCTGGAAGATTTAGTTCAGGCACCTTCCTATCCAGGAAGCTTTTCCTAATCCTCAGTGCCCTCCAATTAAGGTTATGATCCATCTCTTTGTTGCTCCCATCATCCCTATGAATAGCTCTATCCCTCTCATTAGACTTGGAGTTCCTCAAGGACAAGTACTTATCTCTTTCATTGGTGCTTGATAAGTGGCAGATGCTAGGTGAATGTTTGATGACTAAATAAATGATAAGAAAAGTGTATTTGGGGGAATAATGAAACATCATGTAATCTATAAGAAGAATCAAATTATAGTTTTCTACCACTGGCACTTAATATAGATATTTTATGGTCTATAAAACTCTCAGTAGTCACAATTAAGAGTGAGTCATAGTATTTCTAAATGTAACTCATACAATGATTTTCTAATATGAATAGCCAAAATCATTTCATTTTACTTATTTGTAATTAGAAAACATTTTTGTAGTATATGCCAGAGTGCTATTAATAACAAAACATATAACATGCTTTTGTAGAATATTGATCTCTAAGCAGTACTTGTTATGTTTACTTGAAGGTATCACAAATACCGATGGTCTATTGATTGGGACCATGTGCTGAGTATTGTGCTAAGTGCTTACACCATTATTTTATTCAGACGTAGCACATTGGGTGTATTAACTCATTTACAGAAAAGGAATTTGAGGCTAACAGAAGTTAAATTACACGTCAAAGGTTACTGGAACTAGTAGGTAGCAGAGACTGGACATGAATGCAAATCTATCTGACTTCTTGACTTTAAACCACTGAAATACGTGAATCTTCCTGAAAGCATCATAACCTCAATATAATTTAATTAATAAATGATTTAAAAAACCCCAAACAGTTCTATCTAGAATCAGAATACATGGCATATTAAAATACATCTTCAAAATCCTTTTTTATACAACTATAATACAATTTAAAAGTGTTGAAAATACCAAAGCCAAAAATGAAAATAGTTAAATGAAATTATTAAATAATGTTAAGCCATAATCCTGATGCTCACTGACAGCCATATGTTGTTACTTATCTGCCTCAATTCTGAGAAATTCTGAGAAATCCCAGCACCTCTCAAAGGACAAATATGGCAGCTCCTAGACTCACATACTAAGGGTCTCCCTACAGGCTTGGCATTTTCATTAATATGTTCCGTGAAAAGCCAGGCCTCAGGATAGAGGCAAGGAAGTTATCCGCCTTTAAGTTACACATTATGGAATCTTTGGTGGTTTACGTAACAGACTTGCTTATTTGGAAATTAAGAATTTTTCGTAAATAATCTCTAAGGTCCCTAATAACCCTGTGATTCTATAAACCTAAGTGTTTTAGTTGAAAACCAAGAGTGTCATGGTCACTGAAGGTCAAAAGGACCAAATTTAAGCTGGGCACAGTGGCTCAAGCCTGTAATACCAGAGCTTTGGGAGGCCGATGTGGGAGGATTGATTGAGCCCTGGAGTCTGAGGCTGCAGGGAGCTATGATTGCACCACTGCACTCCAGCCTGGGTGACAGAGTGAGACTCTGTCTTAAAAAAAAAAAAAAAGAGGGAGAGACAGAGACCAATTTTGAGCAGATATTTGATAAAGAAAACCAGAATTTTCAGTCATGAAACACTGAGGACATTGTCTCACTTTCGTATGTTAAGTCTGATAGTTCCTCATGCATGTTTTAAGAAACATTCAGGAATAGGCTGAAGAATCAGACATCCAATGAGAGTGAGGAGGGGGCCAGTGAAGAGCCCTTCAAACTTTGTATTCAGAGATCCCGTGACTATGATTCATTTCAGCTTAATTTAGAAAATGCGTTCTTCTTACAAAGAGAAGCAATTATATCTTCTATATTGTATTCTGGCATTTCCATCTTCCCCACTACCTGTTTTTTTGTTTACTTTTTGCTGCAACAGATGGACCAGAAATAACATGACTGTTTAGGTAAGAGAGGAAGGGGCAGTCCTTTGAGATTATGTTAACAGTGGGATTTAATTACTGAATGTCAAGCAGCATGATCAGTAGAGACAGAAATTAATTTCCTGTCAGCTTATTTTCACTACCAATCTTAAGTGTGGCTGTGAACTAAACAAATTTTATGCACCCAGCAAAAAACTTCGTTTTAAAAATGTACTTTCAAGTAAGTTTGTGCTGGATTACCTCTTGTAGTAGCGAAATAGTAAATTATAATTTTCGAAGCTATGAGAATCTTGGTAGAGCAAATAGATTATTGGTTCATGTAAATAATGGGATGTTTAGGTCAAAATGCAAAGGTGATTGTAAACCAAGACCGTAAGTACAAAGCAATGCAATATTTTCTCGGGCAACATTTTTATTCTATTTGAGAATTACTACCTCCCGCTGGGGAGTGACAGGTGCCATAGCAGAGACGCAGACAGCGATGAAGGACTGAGCTGGCCACGTTCCTCCTGCCTGCTTTCCTAAGGAAAGGAGACTCTTTATTTCCATCAAACCACAGTGAATCAATGGGCCCTCTCAGAGGCCCGGGCAACCGCACAAGCAGGAATGCAGCACGGAGCGGAGTCCAGGATGCTCAGCGTGGGCCTCGGAGTCTGTGTGCGATCTGCCGGAGTCCAGGATGCTCAGCGTGGACCTCGGAGACCGTGTGGGCTCTGCGCTCTGCAGCTGAGACACAGTCACCCGCCCGATGGGCGGAGAAAGGGGCAGCTTTGAAAACAAGCGCAAGGAGATGCATCCAAAAGACAACCGAACCCATCAGGGTAAGGAGCGCAGCGGTGGAGTGTGAGGGGGAACCAGAAGGGCGGCCAGGGCCGGCGGCATGCCATGCCAGGCAGCCCCGCGCCACCCCGGAACACTGGGACACTCTCATATTCCCAAAGGGACTGCTCCATGCGGCGCTCTGACCAGGCATCGCCGCAGGACGCATAACGGAGAGAGCGAGCGCAGGGCACCCGGCCCATCAGCTCTTCCTTCACCTGAACTGCCCCGGCCTCGCTGAGACGCGGATTTTAAAACCGCCCTGCACCTCTGTGCTGGCAGCCAGGCCCTGGGAACTTCCTCCAAACACTCCCATGAGTTCGGGATGACTAGCGTCAGTTTTCAGCTGGAGAGCAGACAGCAACTGAACGCTGCGAAGTCCCACGATGGGGATGAGAGGACCAGAGCCCCGAGGCCAGTCGCCCCCCTCCCGCCCATCCGCCCGCCCGCCCGCCACGCAGGGCTGCTCTAGCGCCTGCCTCTTCCTCTTGCATAGAAACAGGGTTGGGGAGAGAAATGTTATGTTGCTGGCCCAGGATTGGCATTGAGCGTTGTTCAAGGAAGAAGCCAAAACCTGTAAGACCATGGAGCTCCACACAGGACTGAGGCGGCGGCGATTTTGTTCAATGACACGGAGCTCGCTGGAATCCACGCCCCTGAGTTTGATCGTGGTCACTGCTCAACCAAGCACCCCTGTCACCCGCCGCCTTTTTCTTCTTTGCGGTGCAGTCTCCCGAGGGCGGAGAGTTAATGTAGAAATCCTCTTCCAAGTTATCTCACCCGATTACTCTGTTTTGGACTTTTCTAGGCAGTTCACTGTGTTGAGCCCAATAATTTGTAGGCTGCTACACGGATCTAATATTTCAGTTACAGGCTTTCATGCTACGCAGATGTATAGAATTGTAATTTTTTGAAAACTACAACTTAATTTCGGATTGCATGCTTGTTATGTCCGAGGTAAAATTTTAATCTGGTTCTTTGCAGAAAGATTTTGTCAATTTGTCGATGTCTCTGTCATGTCAGCTATAAACTTGGTCCAGTGGCTGAGCCCTGCCCCTCACCACCACTTCTTCCCAGGTGGCACCTAGATGCCAGGGGATATCAAGGGATCAGGGAAGAGGAGTGTCTGCCTACACCTGTCAATTGGCACCAACGGGTGTCCTGGTCATGGTCGTAGTCGCTGCCTCTGTCCCTGCCACTCCTTGTCCCTGTGACTTTGATGGTCAGGGCCACAGAGGAGGCTGGTGTCTGAGTCTGTCCCCTACTCAGTTACTGGCAGTGCTCATTCTCCTGTCACTGGGAATCAGCTGTGGTCTCCTGGCATGGCCCTACAGAGTGACTGCAGAGGGACATGTGCTTCCCTCGAGGTTTCCCTGCACTCAGTGGGCACAAGGAGGCTGGGTGTGCTAAGCTTCCCCTTGCCTGCACTCAGTGGGCACAGGGCAGCTGGACATGCAGGCTAAGCCTCCCCTCGCCTGCTGGAAAGTGGCAGCCCCCTTCCTGTCAGCCTCTGTCTGGGTCTCAAGGCCTCCCTTTCAAACCTATAAGTGTTGCTACCAGACAATGGCAAGCCACATCTGGTGATGCAATCTCTTGGCATTCCTTCCAAAAGTTGTTATTACCACCATCGCTGATTTGAAACAAGTTTCTGGTTGACATTTTCAGCAGAGGTTATCAGGGAGGCATGCTGTTTTCAGTACTTTTTTGTTTAGAAGGCTTTGCCACTCCGGTGACTCTCCTGGACAGATGTTGCATTTATGCCTAGACTCTGTGTGAGGCCCACAGCAGATGTCTCCAGAACATGCCCCTCCATTCCCTGCCCTGGGCTGCTCTGCTTCCCAAGGGAGATGGCTCATCCCACCTACTCCGCACACCAGATTGATGGGGACACATATCCTCGAGATGGAATCCCAGGGGTTTACCTACAGCCTTTCACTGGAACACAGGCTTTTTATCTGTTAATGCCAGCAGCATCCTAAATACAAAGCCTGAAATGACTGGATTTGAACAAATGGTTTGCTGATGAATAGTTGTATCTGAAATCCTTGTCAAAATTTCTATTAGTTGAGAATTTTCTATGTGTTGGGTTCTTTCATATTTTATTTTATTTTATTTAACCCCTACAATCATAGATGAGAAACTGTTTTACAGCATAAGAAAATGGCATTTATTTTACAGGTGACAAACTGAAGCTCGAGGTGTTTTGCTGCAAGTGTGAGGTCTCTGGCCCAGCAGGCAATGAATGGGGTTTTGAACTCAGGACTGTCCTTCTAGCCATGCTTTCTTCATTGCAGCCTTTGGGCCCCAAGGAGACCAGGTTTCCCCTGATCACGTTTTCGTTATTGTTTTATTTTTCCTCCTGTATACTCAAGGGAGCATGTTCAATCGCCAACCTTCTATGTTATGTTTTAAAACTGTGTCCAGTCAGCCCTGGGAATGTGAGGGAAGGGGGCTCCCAGAGCCAGGTCAGCCCCGGGAGCCAGGACCTGTGCCATTTCAGCCAGAAGTCTCCTCCTTTATCTGACTTATTTATTGAATTTCCACATATAAGAAACATTTCTACCACTTAAAAAATGTAAGGGATAGTATGAATGAAAGAAAGGCACAGGTGATTTGAAACCTTCATTTTAATCAGTGTTTTCTATTTCTTTTATTTTCAAAGCCTAGGATTGAGCCAGTAAATTGCCTAACATAAATCAGCATTATGGAACTTCTGTCTCTCTATTCTCAACTCTTTTTGCCTTATATTATAAGAAAATGTAAAAGGAGTCAGAAGAAAAGCAGAGAGCTTGCAGAAATAGCTTGCCACTAGCAACTTAATTCAGCCCCCAAAATAGGAAATTCACAGCTGGTTAAACATCTGTGGGCCACTGGCGGCTGAGAATGTTCAAACACTTAAACTGTGTTTTCCAGATCAAGCCAATCCAGAAGTCTTTAAATCACCATAATAACCAGAGAATAGAACTTCCCTGGCTGGCTGTGGGCTCTTTGGGTACAGTTAGCTCGTACCCTCAGCTGCTCAGAGTGGCCCCAGGGCCTGCTGGACTCTCAGGGCCTGGTGCTGGCATCTGTGTTTCCCTCAGGCTCCTCTGCAGGACATGCCCGCGCTGCTGGGAGTGGTTCTGCTGCCGGTCCCCACCGAAGTCTGGGCACCACGCCGGCTGATGACCATCTGGGCACAGCCTGCAGTCACCTCCTCTCCCCAGAGCGGAATCCTGAGGGAGGCGCCACCTGGGTCCCGCTGCTTTCCTCTAAAGGAATCGGTCGGTGTTCCATGGAGAGGAAAAGGGAGAGGAAAAGGAAGAGGAGGGAATTAGAGGGAAGAAAGGTTTTTGTTTGCCCTTTTGTTTCACTCCTCGCCTTGCGGCCAGGGCACAGCTATGGAGAGGGTGTGTCAGGGACTACCTAAGCGACAGACACCTGTCTATAGTCACAGCATCTTCACCTCTCCCTTCTCCTTCCTTCCACTATCCTTCAAGCCCAAGGAGCATCTTGGGGTGACTTTTCTTTCCAGGAGAATCCTCAGGACTTCGTCTCAGAGCTCCATGGAGCACTCTGCTCCAGACAGCGAGAGGTGTGGGTGTGCCGGATCCTCAGGGAACACGGGACGGGAACCTACCTCCCGTGGGGAGTCACAACCGAAAGAACATCCGCCAACTTGCAAAGCTCATCTTTCACTAAGGAAGCAAGCTGTGTACTTCAGAACCCATGTGCAATCCAACCAAGAACAAAGGACCACGGTGACAGAGGGAAGGCGCGCAGCACGTATCTGCACCCCGGATGCATCTGGTGCAGCTTGTGCCGGGCCTGCTGCATGTGGGCTCGGTGATGCCCAGACCGAAGCTGCCCCCCTGCACCGCCACTGCACAGCGCAGCATGGCCCGTGGGGCGGGGACTTCCTGCTCAGCCCTCCTCAGGTCCCATTCCCGCCCCGCTCATCATTTCAGTAAAGGGTTAGTCTCTGGCAGACAACTGGGGAGAACACAGATGTAAGAATGAGACACTGAGTTTCCTCTGAATTTTAAGACGAAATTTTAAGAACAAACACAATCAAATGAAGAAAGTAAGTTTTGATTAGAAAGTAAAACCGTTTTAATAACATTAACAGGTGCTTTTATTACAAAAATGAACACTAATTTATTGTGGTAAATTTAGAAAGAAACATTAAAATACAAAATAAAATAAAAGCTTTCATAATCCCATAATGCAGATATATGCTACTAGCATTTTGTTGTGTTCCTATTCTAGGCCTATTAGTTAAGACAGCCCAATTAATTAACAAACAGCCCCTAGGTCCTGGGGACGTCACATAACAAAGCGTGATTTCTGTCCCCTGCTGCAGTCCAGTGTGGAGGGCTGGAAAGGGCAGGAGGGGCCTCTCCTCCATGCAGCCATTCAGGACCCAGCCTCCTGCCTTCGGGTGGCTCCATCGCACCCCGGGTGTGGAATTTCACTCTGGTTCCTCAGCATTGGCAGCTGAGAAGGGAATAGAGGTTTAGAGAGCTAAGTATATAGGTATTCTGACCACCTTTTCCTGGCCATACTGGACACATGGCTGCATCCAACCACAAGGGAGCCTGGAAAATACAGTGTGCCCAGGAAGGAAAGGGAGCTGGTTAGGCAAGCACCTAGCTGGTTTCTGTGATATAAACAGATATAGACATAGGTCTGGAGATCAGCATGGGGAGAGGCATGGGAATGAAAGTGGGTGCCAGTGTGGGCATGGATGCTTACAGGTTTGAGTACAGGAAGATATTTTTCATACAAATGTATTTATATTATTGATTCTTTTGTCACTTAAGATATTATGAATATTTTTCTGTCATTAAACATTTAAGAAAGCAGACATTGTAATAAGTGACTGTGTGCAGAGCATCTCTCTTATGTAGGAAAGACCTTGCTCATGGTGCCTTCCAGGCTTGCACTTGCCTTGTCTGCCAATCTAGATATCGTGATGGTGTTAAAAGATACACTTAGGCATATTGGATTTTATAGAGTTTATCTGAGCAGACATCGATTCATGAATCACACAGCACTGGGTGGTAAGTGGGTATCACTCCACTGCGGGGTGGAGAGAGAGACGGTGAGAGGTGTTTGTGGAAGCAATACAAGGAACACAGCTTTGACTAGGTAGTGACAGCCCCTAGTTAGAGGTCAGTTGGTGGTTTCCAGTTGCCAAAGTCTCTAGTTTCATTTTACTCCTTATGTTGGGCTTCGGTTTGCTTACAGAGGAACCTAAAACTCTGGGTCTGCCTCAGTCTAATGGTCTTCCAATTAATTTTTTTTTGCAAGTGTGACTGCAAATGTTTTTTGGGTCCACCTGGACCAGAGAATTAATGGATTTTTCTGATTCAGGATTATGTAAAATCAAGAAGATTAGGTTAAAAGAAAACAATCCATCAAAATAGGATGGACTCAATAGAGTCTGTTAATAGTTTTGACATATAGAGGTGACATATATACATAGTAATTAAGAACATGGACTCTGGTCTGGCACAGTAGCTTCCACCCATAATCCCAGCACTTTGGGAGACCAAAGTGGGAGGATCCCTTGAGGCCAGGAGTTCAAGACCAGCCTTGGCAATATAGTGAGACCCTATCTCTACAAAAAATTTTTAAAATACAAATTAAAAAAAGAACATAGACTTGCAGCTAGACTGCCTAGCTCCAAATCCTAGGTCTGCCACTTGGCAGTTAAATGACTTAGACAAGTTACTTAACTTCTCTCTGCCTTCATATCCTCATCTCTAAATGGAGACAGTACCATGTCTAGGGTTGTTAGAATGATCAAATGAGTTTCTGTATGACAGGGCTTAGACTAGTGCCAGCCATGTAGGAAGTACCCTATTAGGTCTGGCAGTCTTTCTTTACAGAATACGGCAAGAGGCAGGAGTAATTAATTATAAATGCAGAATAAATATTTGCACATATATAGATTAGAAACAATGTATAGATATAACTATGGTGGAATTCTGGTGTTACCCACCCAGTTCACCTCTCTGAGGTTAAATAACTTATGGCACATCTCCACAAGAGGCTAGTATGACGCTGTACAAAAGAATGAGAAAGTTCTCTATATACTAATGCAGAAAGGTCTCCAAGATATGTTGAGAAGTGAAAAAAACAAGGTGAAAAAATGTTATTTGTGTAAAAAAGGGTACGACAAGAATATATATATATAATCTACATTTTCTTATATATGCATACACAGAGTCTGGAAGGACACACAAGCAACAAATAAATATCATTACCCGTGGGAGGTGGGAAGGTTGGGTAGTTGTTGATGGGAACATGGGAACAGCAGTGAGAAAGACTCCACAGTGCTTTTTAAAATATCATGTGATATGTTACTATTAAAAAATAAAATTAAAACAAACAAACTGCACATGACATTTGTCTTGAAAGTAGTCTGAATGCTGAGAGTCACACTCTTAAACTCTAGGGCAAAAGCAAGATAGCCAGGAGCCCTGGCTGTACTCCTCCTTGTGGAGGAGGGTCTGCAGATGGTGAGCGGGTAGTGACACTTGGGTCTTGGAGATGGAGGTGAAGCTTTGAGATTGTTTGCCAACAGGATGAAAAATGTTTTCATCCACAGAGTGTGTTCAATTTGGGCCCTTATTTGAGGATGTCAACACTTACTGAGTGTGCGATGTTTGCCAAGGGCTCTAAAAGGATTAATCCTCAAAGTAAACAAAAGAGGAAGGTTCTATGGTTATCTCCATTTCATGTGTGAGGAAACCGAGGTGCTGAGCCTTCGCCCAAGGGTCTCAGGCGGCTGGCAGCCAAACCCTGACAGCCTACTCTGTACTTCTTTCTTCTCCTAAGAAGCAGTGCAGTACAAGACGTGCTGGGCCTGTCTCCAAACAAGAGGAGCTGCATTTCTCATGCCCAACTCCCTCTCCCCTTCTTAGAAGGTCAGGTGGCCACCAGGACGGAGTCCAGGAGGAAAGAGACTCCATGCTGACTGGCCAGGGGGCCCACAGCCCCAACGGGAGAGACCTTCTCAGCCCACACGTGGTCCAGCAAGACCCCAGGGGTGGGGCTGCGGAAGCTGATGCCAGGGCCCTGCACTAATCAACTGTCAACACTTGGACACTTGTCCACACTGTGCTCTTGAGCTGCCTTTTTAACCTGCACTGAGAGAGTAACTGTTCAACAATTTGAAAAGAAAGGCCCAGGCAACATCCATGTCTTCTCCTAAGAGAGATGGTTAACTTGAATCTTGAAGAAAGAATATTTGCTCCCAGAGTTTCCTCTGTGATGGGAGACAGATCTAGCCATTTCTTCCCTGCTCGTGGTAACCCTGTGGGGAACCTTGTTGCTTTAGCCCAGGAGCCGACAGACAACAGCGCTGAGCTCAGAATACTCCCCCTGCTCACAAGGATGCCTCTGTGCCAGGGAACTTCTGTTGCTACAGAGATTTTTCTGCCTGCAATCCTGTAACTATGTAGAGCATGGTGAGGACCAGCCCTTCTCCCAGCAGAATGCTGGCCACGTGTGGGCAGACCGTCTTTGTCAGGCCTGAGCTGTTGGGCAATGAGGGTTTGAGAGCTGTTGCAGGTTCTGCCACTTCTCTACTTGGAAGATCCCCCCAGCAACCCCCATATTGCATCTTCATCCTGTGACCCTAATGGAACTTGCCCAGGACTCTTCCACGATAATTGTAAAAAGTGCTCTTCATTTATTAAAGTTTTCTTGCTACTTCTGTATCCCAGAGAGAGAATGATTCAGTGGCATTTTTCCATGTTTTAGTATTTGGAAGGCAAGATGCTCTGCAGAGAACTCATGCTTAGTGGAGCCGATACCATTGGAAATTGGGCCTCACAGAAAAACCTATGCGAGCTTTGTTTGGGAGAAGAGTCTTAACATAGGAGCAAATTAACTTTCTTCCACCACTAGGGATCACACACACATACTGTATGCTGGCCTGTTTAAAGAAAAGAATCACAAATTGAACATAAGTAGTCTCTTTGTAAGGTCTTTAAAAAACAGCTTTATTTTTTCACACACCATACAATTCACCCATTTAAGGTGTACATTCAATGGTTTTTAGTATATTTACAGATATGTGCATCCATTACCACAGTGAATTTTAGAACATTTTTACCCCCTGAAAAAGATATCCTCTGTCCTTTAGCTATCATTGCCTATTTCTCCGTTCCCCAAACCCTAGCCCTATGCAACTACTAATCTACTTTCTGTCTCTATAGATTTGCCGATTCTGGATATTTCAAGTAAATGGAATTGCATAATACACGGTCTTTTGTGCCTGGATTCTTTGACTTAGCAAAATGTTTTCAAAAGTTCACCCACGTTGCAGAGTGTGTCAGCACTTCTTTCCACAGCTGAATATTATTTCATTGTATGGATATACTACATTGTGCTTTTCCATTTGTGAGGTGATGGGCATTTGTGAGGCAGGAGAACAGGGTCTGGAGATAGGGAACCTAAGGCCAATTCACGCTGACTTCCTGGAACTGGCTCAAAAGGAAATCCCACCTCTTCATACCCAAGAGACAAGGGACCATAGGCCATTCCTCCTACAGACCCTTCCCCTCCACTGCCACAATTGGGAAGTACCTCTGATTGGGTGTGAGCTAATCCTTCATTTGCATAAGATGCCAACTCACTTCAGCCTCTTTGCTTCAGCTTCTAACTGGCCTCGGGCAAATCCTTCATTTACATAGGGTGTAACCCACTGGAGACCTCTGTTACCAAACTCTTTTAGCTTAATAAAAACCCTAAAGAGCATCGCAATTGGGGCTCTTGTGCCACTTGCTCCAGCCGCTCCCACCCTGTGGAGAACACTTTCACTTCAATAGTCTGGGATTTTGTTGTTTCATTCTTTCATTGCTTTGTGCATTTTGTTCAATTTTTTGTTCAACACGACAAGAACCTGGACAACTCACCCTCAAGACTATCTATCTGGTAACATTTGGATTGTTTCCACCTTTTGGCCATTATAAATAGTGTTGCTGTAAACATTTATGTACACATTTTTATGTAGACGTATGTTTCAATTCTGGAGAGGCATTGTTGGGTCACACAGTGGCTCTGTAACCATCTCAGGAACCACCAGTCAGTTTTCCAAAGAGACTTCAACATTTTCCATTTCCACCAGCCGTGTATGAGGGTTCTGATTTTCCCACCTTCTCCCCAGCATTTGCTATTGTCTGATGTTCTGGTTCTGGCCAACCTCGTCAGGGCAAAGTAGACTCTCATTGTGGTTTTGGTTGCATTTCCCTGAGTCTGATGATGCTGAGCATCTTTTCAAGTGCTCATTTGTGTATCTTTTTTGGAGCATGCCATTTCAGATGCTCGGTCCATTTTTTAATGTGGTTATTTGTCTTTTTCATGCAACCGTTTCTGTGGTACTGCTCCTGCATCCTCTTTTAATTGTCCAGTGACTGTACTTTAATTTCTGGAAATTACACTTGGTACTTTTCTATGATTTCTATCTCTTTATTGATACTCTCTATTTGATGCGATATTGTTTTTATACTTGACTTCTTTACATTACAATAGCTGTTTTAACATCTTTGTCTGTTAAATCTGACATCTGGTTGCTCTCACAGGCAGTCTGTGTTGCAGCTCCCTGACCCCCATGCTGTGGGTCATTCCTGTTTTTTTAGCATGTCTTATAATGTTTTGCTGGGAACTAGGTGTTTTAGATAATACATGCTTTTGAACTAGATATTTTAGATAATAAATTGTAGCAACTCTGAGTACTGGCCCTATGCCTCTCCCTTTCGGGGGCTTGTTATTGCTATTTGTTTATTTGTTTAGTGTCTGTCTGAATTTTTTTTTTTTTTTTTTTTTTGAGACAAGGTCTTACTCTGTCACCCAGGCTGGAGTGTAGTGGCTTGACCACAGTTCATTGTAGCCTTAAATTCATAGGCCCAAGTGATCCTCCTGCCTCAGCCTCCTGAGTAGCTAGGACTACAGGCACGTGCCACCACACCCAGCTAATTTAGTTTTTTTGTAAAGATCGGGGGAGGTGGGGGGGGGTCTCACTATGCTGCCTATGTTGGTCTCGAACTGCTGGCCTCAAGGGATTCTCCCATCTCTGCCTCCTAAAGTGCTGGGATTACAGATGTAAACCACTGCACTGTGTCTGGATTATTTTAGAGCAGTCTCTTCCTCCATCCCACCCAGGAGTGTTCTGTCTCTAATGTTCTCAGGGGGTGCAGACTTGGGTTTGCCCACTGTCACTCTGGGATGACAGTGGTTTTGACAGGGCTGTCTGACTGTCTCGGTCCCTGAGTACACTCAGCTCTTAAGCACCAGTAATTGTTGACTGATTTCTCTATTGTTCTCAACAATGCCCCGGGGCATAAATTGCTCCAGAGGGGAATCTACTCACATTCTCCTCCTTTGAAGGATTTTTCCCAAGGTCAATGACTGAGAGTAATTCCAAACTTCAGGAAGGCTGGCCCCGCCTCTCCCCTGGGCTCTCTCAGCCTACAGGGCTGCAGGAAGTTGTCATTCTCCCAGTTACCTTTTGCTACAACTTCCATTGTTCTTCTTCTTAATATATTTATTATTTTAAAACATTTTTCAGTGACTTCGAAACTTCGCTGTTCTTGAGAGTACTTAGATTTCTCTGCACTCTGTTGAAGATGCAATCAGTTTCTTTGGGACAAAAATTAGGAGATATTTGTTTAATGGGTTTCTTCTCCCCCCAGGCAAAATCTCCCAGCCAGGGCTCTGATTGTTGGGTAGGGACAATGGTGAATTCTCTCTAGATTACCATCCAATCTTGGAGCTGAGTGTGCAGGGAGGGAGAAGCAGTGACGGAGAAGGGACAATGGCTTCAGGTGTTCTTGGGCTGCCTGCCCAGGCCTGGAACAAAGCTGAGCAAATGGGCGCTACCCCAGACATGGCCCTTTGTTTGCATGTGGAGCTTCCCAGCATCCCAGGGCATCAGCATCCCAGGGCATGAGCTCTGGGCCAGACAGTGACTTGGAGCGGACTACGGACTCTGGCGCTCACTAACCTGAGTTGGGTAAATTTATTAGTCTCCTTGTTGCATAACACAGTTCCACAAGCTTAGCTGCTTAAAACAACACACATTTATTATCTCAGAGTTTAGTGGGTCATAAAACTGGACATGGCTTCGCTGGATCCTCTGCTGGATCTCAGGATTAAAATCGAGGTGTGGACTGGACTCCATTCTCATTTGAGGCCCAGGATCTGCAGGATTGAGAACTTCGCATTCTTGCACAGGAAATAGAGATCCCCTTGCAGCTCCCAGATGTCCCCCTCAGCTTTTAGGGGCCCTGCACATGTCCTAGAGGCCCCTGCAGTTCGTAGAGACCCCTACAGTCCCTAGAGGCCCCTCTGCAATTTCTAGAACCCCTCTGCAGTCCCCAGAGGCCTCCTACAGTCCCTAGGGGCCCCTCTGCAGTTCCTGGAGGTCTCTGCAGTCCCTAGGGGCCCCTCTGCAGTTCCTGGAGGACCCAGCAGTTCCTAGAGGCCCCCCGACTGCCCTGCAGTTCCAAGAGGTCCCCCTGCACTTCCTAGAGGCACTTCTGATAGAGGCAGGAGGCAGAGAAATTCTAGGCAGACAGGGGTGGGTCTCTGGCAAAATCCCACCTTTGAGCCAAAAAGCCTGAAACCCAGGACCCAAAGTGAGAACTTGTATCCCCATTTGGCTGCTCTCTCCCGATTGGTTCTTTCTGAATAATGTCTTTTTACCAATTGAATGTTGCCTTTTCCAAAACTACCTGCCTTGCCCCTCACCCTTTGCCACCGCAGACTCAGTAGGTAGAGAGAGAGAAGCTTGATTGGAGAGAGGTGACTTGACTTCAGAGGGACTGCTGGACTTCAGGGGAAGATTACCTGCCTGTCCCATCCCTTCTCCAGCTTCCCTGTCCACTGAGAGCCATTTCCATCGCTTAATAAAACTCTCTGTCTTCACCATCCTTCAAGTGTCTGGGCAACCCCATTCTTCTTGGATGCCAGCCAAGAGATCGGGACCCCCCAAGTGTGGGTACCCAAAGAAAGACTGTCACACTGGTCCTTTGCCCTCACTGGCAGAGGGCAGCCACCCCACACAGTGAGGCAAGGGGCCCACTGAACTGATAACACACCGCTGTCCACGGTGTGAGAGCATTATAACATGCCCTCAGGGGCTTTGGGGATCACAGGCACCCCCACCTGGGCACTACCGCAGGGTCTGCATAGAGCTTGCTCCTGCTGGCACCCAAAGCAGCTGGCTGGATCCTGCACTCACTTAATCACGTGCTCCCTTCCACAAGGGGTTGAGCGCTGTGGGCCGAGTAAATGTGGAACCCCCATTGCAAATCCGACAAAGTGGTTGAGAAAAATCCTGCATCACTTCTGTAGTACCTAGAGGTCTCCTGCAGTCCCTAGGGGCCCCAGCAGTTCCTAGAGGCCCCAGCAGTTCCCAGAGACCCCCAGCAGTTCCTAGAGGCCCCAGCAGTTCCTACAGGCCCCAGCAGTTCCCAGACGACCCCAGCAGTTCCTAGAGGCCCCAGCAGTTCTTTGCCATGTGGGGTTTCCCAGCATATTCACTTATTTCATCAAGTCAGAAAGCAGAGGCTCTCTAACACGTCTGCTAGCAAGATTATGTTTTTTTTTCTTTTAGTAACAGGGTCTCTGAGTAGTCTAGAGCACATGCCACCATAACCAGCTAACTTATTTTTTATTTTTTGTAGAGATGAGGTCTCCCTATGTTGCCCAGTCTGGTCTTGAACTCCTAGGCTCAAGCAATGCTCCCACTTTGGCCTCCCAAAGCGCTGAGATTACAAATGTGAGCTCCCATGCCTGGCCAAGACAGGGTTTTAGATAATGGACTGTAATCATGAGAGCAAACTCCCACCACATTTGCCACATTCCATGGGTTAGAAGCAAGTCACGGTCCTATCCATACTTCAGGGGGAGGGGTTCTGAACACCACCTTAGAGTCTGCCTGCCGCAGAAGTTACTATCTCTGAACTTCAGCTTTTTCACCTAAAAACATGAGGCCAATAATACACCTGCCCTTAGGGTAGTCGTGAGGATTAATGCATGTAGAGCTCTTTGAACAATACCTGGCTTGTAGCAACTGCTCCGTAATAGGTACTATTATTATTGCTGTTATTATTTGTATTATTATTACTAGATATCTTGCTATAGCCACATAAACATCAGCAACTCTGACCACGTTTCAGAATTCACTGACTGGTTTGCTCGTGCTTCTCAGGGACTCCTAACCCATGCTCTTCTCACCATAGCTCAACACACGTGTGGCTGCAGGGGCAGCTGCGGTGTTTGCTGAACTTCTCTTGTCTGTCCATGACCTGATGGGAAAATGAGGAGAGGAAGAGGAAACATCCTTCCTTTTTTATTAGACAGGGCTCAGAATTACTATCAGCTTGAGTACACATCCTGAACATTTTCAGCTATCTGGTCCAAGGCTAGGTCATCGATAAAGCTGAACACTCACAGTATCCACACAGCAGTTTAAAAATTGGGTAATTTGATAAAAGAATTAAGGCCTCATGGGAAAAGTCTGAACCTTGTTGATCTTCCTTAAACAAATATGTGCAGTTTGGTGGTGCTTTCATTTGGAATTCTATATGAAGTTAGAGGTAGAAAAACCTGAGTTTTCTCAATAAATATGAGCCCTGAAGCTTCTGTTATGATTGGAATATAGCAGAAGACCTAGAATTGAAAATGTCTGGAATTGCAAGTTCTCTGAATTAGCACTCAGACTTCATTTTTGTTTCATCCATCATTAGACTAGCCATCTTCATTTTGTTTCTTAGATTAAATGCAACAAATCAAAAGCAGTGAGAGGTGAAGTTTCTTGGTGATTTTCCTTCTGACAACAGTCACGTGCACAGCAGAGAGCTTGAGAGTGATTAGGAGACAGCAAAGCTGTTGACAAAGGCAGAATTTTATAGGAAGAGCAGTTTGGGACTATTTATGATACAGGTTAAGTGGCATTGCTTACCTCTGTGGTATCACAGAGCATTGCAGCATCAAAAAAAGGTTACCTCTTATTGAGAATACGCACTTTAATCACATAAAATATGTTATACATTACTTTTTCAATGGTAGAAATAACACTTTTAAAAATTAGTTCTAGGGTTGTGCTTTAGATTTCATGGAAAATTAACTTATATATATCTCATATATTAATTAATACAGGTTAGTATTAGAGTAACATAGTTCATTTGGCAGAGGAAGGATCAAACAGGGAAGGATTTCTACAGAACAGAGGACAAGAAGGTGCACCTTTCACCTCCATCTGTGGGACAGGCCATGTGAAAGCACGCCTGCCACTGTCCTCACTTGACTCCAGCTGCCTTGCCTCCTTTGCTTCTGAAGTTCCTGTCCCTGCCACTTCTAATATCAAACCCATCACCAAATGGTCTGTCCTGTGTGTGGCTGTCTTCTCCCCTCAGCAGCTCTGGGAAACTCTCCTGAGGGCAAAGCATTGCCTGTTCTGGAAGATACCATCCATCCTGCAGATCCCGAGCCTGGTGGCCTCTCAAGCCCCACTGCTCTCCTCCGTCCCTTTCACCTTTCACCTCATTCAAGTCACCCTCCAACTTAGTGGGGACTTACAATCAGGATGTGCTTCTCCTTTAAGCTGATTTTTAGCTATTAAAAATGAATGAACTTGCAAATTATGTTTCTTTTATTCCTACTGGGGTTGCCACTCTCCCATTGCTGGCATCTTGGCTGATGGGAGGATGACATTTCCCAGTGACTGGGTCTGCTTTCACATTCATCTGCAGAATGAAGTGGTGTTTGCCTCCCTCAGGTCTTTGACTTGGGGCTCTAATAACAGCACCATTGCTTGAAGTCTTGCTTTGGTTTTGGTTTTCCCCACAGTCCAAAAGCATGGGGAAAATACACACACACACACACACACACACACACACACACACACACTCTTTCTCTCTCTCTCTCTCTCTCTCTGTCTCTGTCTCTCTCTCTCTTTATTTCTTAAAATACATATTGGGGCTCTTTTCTTGTACTTCTACATTGTAACAAACACACATAGTTTGGTTACAGCTTCTTCAAATAGTGACAATTTTCATCTGGCCTTTATGTATTCCCACATGGGAACTAAATGGATCAAATTTTCATTTCTTCCTTTGAAATGTATGCTCATAAAGCATGAGGAAATGTAACAGGAAAGGGTTTTAAGGCCAGTGGGATACTGAGTGAGCAAAGAAGACTAACAGAGAAGGTCCATTTATTATTGGAAACTCGAAGCTCGTTATTCGACTTTTGTAGTTTATACTCAGCCTACTTTCTGAAACTGAGGTGGCATCAATACATCAGACTAACAGGGAGAAAGAGGAGGGCGGAGATTCCACATGGCTGTGGGAGACAGACAAATTCAGCTGCAGCAATGCATTCCTTCCAATTTATTATTGGCTTACAAAGACCCTACATCTTCTGCCTGGAGTCGCATGCCCAGGTACTTAACTTCTGGAAATCGGCTGCAATGGCCTCCACCTGGAAAGGCCACCTCAGAACTGGCTTCTTAGATGTCCACAGGAAAGCAAGTCTTTGCCTTAGCCCAAAGCCCTTGAGTTTTTATTGCTGTTTTTACTAGATTGGTGCAAAAGTAATTGCAATTTTTGGTCATTGAAAGTAATGGCAAAAACCTTAATTACTTTTGTACCAACCTAATACTTTGTATTCTATCCTTCTTTTACTACATCGTTTTATCTGTCCAGTCACAAAGTTAAGAGGTCGCCCCTACAATAAGACTGTTCACATAGAACCTAGCTATTAGAAACACTAGCTGGTGGGATCATCCTTGCATCCATTAGGGAAAGAAGGCCAGTGAGGAGCACTGGCATTTGTTGGAATGTTACATTATTCTGGCACTTGGCAACGTTATTCCCATGCATTCTAAAACCAGGGATCAGCCATTCTACCAGTACCTGCTGCAGAAGATCATCTTTTTGAATGCGTCCCTGAGCTCTGGGCTCCGGAAGGCATATATGAAGGGGTCAATGACGGCATTGCACATGATCAACATGCCGTTCACCTGGAAGAGAGACATGTAGCAGGCGCAGTAGGGGTTACTTGGGCAGAATGTCATCAAGAGGACATGAAGCACAAAGGGGGCCCAGCAGAAGATGAAGACCCCGAGCAGGATGGTCAGTGTGATGGCCCCTTTCATGTTGGCTCTGGGGAGGGTGGAGATCTTCCTGGTGTGGGATCGAGCCAGCAGGAACATGTGCACATAGAGGCACAGGATGAAGACCAGCATCAGCGGGAACAGCGACGTGAAGGTGATCACTGTGGGCACATGATGGGAGAAGATCACCATGGTGATGCCAGTCCCCGTGCAGAACGTCCAGATGACCGTAAGCACCACCACAGTGCGGCGCATGGTCACGATGCTGTGGTACCGCAGTGCGTGGAAGATGGTGATGTAGCGGTCGGCAGCAATCACAGACAGGCTGAAGATGGAGCCAAGCAGGGAGAGGACAAACAGGGAGTCGATGATGTCATCGGCTGTGGTTTCGAAACTGCCACGTGGCTTGAGATAGCCCATGTTTCTCAATATGATCAGGATATTTTCCAAGATCTTATATAGGCTGCCCAGCATATCAGATATGGCCAAGCTACAGATGAAAAAGTACATGGGTGCCTGGAGATTCTTATTCTTGAACACAGCCAGCAGGACGATCAGATTCTCCAAAACTCCAACGATGGAAATTGTGAAAAATATCTCCTCCGGCAAAACCACATGAGGACAGTCGGAATTATTTCTTGCTGTGTTGTTGATGTTTTCATACGAGTTGATAATGTGCTTCATTTCTCCTGCTTGTGGTTAAGGCAGGGATGTTACTTGGACTTGACTTCACGGAAAACTTGATTGATTCTTCAGGATCTTTTCTTCCTTGTAGCACTTGCTGGAGATCTAAGTTAAAATCTCCCAATCACCTAAAAGAGAGTATACAGAAATATTAGTTGCAAAGTACACTAGAAAATAAAAACCAGCCACACTCACTTAAAGAAACTCTATTCCCTCCATAAAATATAAAGAAATCAGTATATTAGAAAGAGCCTGCACACGTATGTTTATTGCAGCACTAGTGACAATAGCAAAGATATGGAATCAACTAAAGCGTTCATCAATGGGTGAATGGATAAAGAAAATGTGGTACATATACACAATGGAGTACTCCCCAGCTATAAAAAAAATAAGGTCATGTCTTTTGCAGCAACATGGATGGAAGTGGAGGCCATTATCAAAGTGAAATAACTCAGAAACAGGAAGTCAAATACTACATGTTCTCACTTATATGTGGGAGCTAAATAATGCATACACGTGGATGTAGAGTGTGGAATGGACATTGGAGACTCGGAAGGGTGGGAGGGGGTGGGTGATGAGAAATTACCCTATGGGTAACATGTATGTTATTCTGATGACAGATACACTAAAAGCCCAGGCTTCACCACTACACAGTATATCCATGTAACAAAATGGCACTTTTGTACCCCTTGCATTTATAAAAACATATATAAAGTATTGTAATTTAGGTAAAATAATATACTGGGCCCTCATCTTAAGCACTTTGTGATAAACAGCTTTAGCGGAATTTTGAGCCGAGAGATGATAGCAAAGATTATTCTTTGCCGCCCCACTTTCCCTCCCATCCTTCTCGTGAACACACGTGAGTGTGGGATGAACAGATGAACAGCAGCGGTGCCCTTGATGAAAAAAGAGGTAAAGCAAGGAAAGGTCCATGTGGGAGCAGGAGAGCCCACAGCTGCCTTCTCTGACTGGGAGGCGGTGGCTGGGCTCGGTGGACTCGGGAGATGTTTAGGTCCATTCCTTCTCACTGCTCGTCTCCCTGGGTCACTGCCTGACCCCACAGCCTGTGGGATAACGGTAAAGGTGCTGATGTATCATTCCCAAAGATGACTGTGCAATGAGCGTCAGCACTTCTGTTTCAAAGGTGGAGCTCCTGGGACTGGCATTTCTGGAGACTTCTTATTTTCTGTGTCTCTGGGGTGAAGGCGGACTGCGGCAGTGCAACAGTGGGGAAAGCCAGCACCACGTGGCGAGGAAGACACTTCCTAGGGAGGACAAATTTGGGAGCACAGCCTATGATCTGAAGTCCACGGGGAGCCCATCACGGCCTCACTCTAGGGACTTGTCTGGAAAGGAACTAATTACCTTGGAAAGGATTGGGTCAGAGGTCAAGTGTTCAGAAGGAGGTTTGTGGGTTCGGTGGATGCGGAAGGAGGCGGTTGACAGGGCGTAGCTGCTGCGAGGGTTCTGCCTGGAATGGCCAATTTACCCTGTTTGCCTGAAACATGGGCAGGGTTTAAAAGCCGGAAGTTCTGCATCCCAGGAACCACCTCAGTCCCGGGCAGACAGGGATGAGTCACCTTCGTGCCTCCTGCCCAGGCCCGGGGAAGCCTGTGTGCTGTGTCCCACCTGCTGGGGAAGCCTCGGGGATGGGAGGGGAAGCCTGTGTGCTGTGTCCCACCTGCTGGGGAAGCCTCAGGGATGGGAGGGGGCCTGTGTGCTGTGTCCCACCTGCTGGGGAAGCCTCAGGGATGGGAGGGGGCCTGTGTGCTGTGTCCCACCTGCTGGGGAAGCCTCAGGGATGGGAGGGGGCCTGTGTGCTGTGTCCCACCTGCTGGGGAAGCATGGGTGATGGGAGGGGGCCTGTGGTGGTTGGTGTACATGTATCAGCCTGACTGAGTTTCAGGGTGCCATGTATGTGGTGAGACAGTGTTCCAGGTGTGTCTGAGGGTGTTTCTGGGTGAGATGCACATTTGAACAGGTTACTGAGTAAAACAGGGGCCCTCTGGGATGGGGGTGGGCCTTGTCCAATCAGCAGAAAGCCTGAGGAGAACAGACCAGCTCCTCGAGGACTAGGGGGCTCCTCCTGCCTGACTGCCTGATGGAGACACTGGCCTCTTCCTGCCTTTGGACTAGCACAGAAGTGTGAGCTCCTTTTAGGTCTCACGTCTGCTGGCTTTCAGACCAGAACACATCATCTATTCTCCTGGGTCTCCAGCTTGCTGAGTGTAGAGCTTGGGACTGCGCAGCCCCATAACTGTGTGTGCCAATTCCTTATAATAAATCTCTTTATGTCTCTACCCATCTCCTGCTGTTTCTTTTCCTCTTCAGAATCCTGGTTAATACAGGGCCCAACACCTGTGGCCAGCATGGGCCATGTATGGAGACTCTGCCGGCACAGATACTCCCATCTCATGAGTCCATTAAATGTAATCAGAATTAGTATATATTTCCAATTTCAGATGCATTTGATGGTAAAATTCATAAAAAAAAAGACATGTTGAAAGTGGTTGTAATATTTTTTTAGAAACAGGTGGTTTGGGAGCCCAGCTTCAGTTGCTGTGCATTGCTGACCTGCAGCTGCCAATCCTATAAATCCATGGGGAGCCCTGAATTTGGACAGATACACAGTGTGCCCATGGGGTCCCTTCAAAAGGCCACCAATCAAGCATTGCTACTGCACGTTTGTGGATGCTGCCAAGCTGGTGGTGGCGGCTGCAGGTGGTGTGCGGCCCCATTCTTGGTTGAAGGGACAGTGACACGAATTGGTGGCCTTCATGAGTGCTCAGCATGCCATGGGCACCACCTAATACTCCACATGCATTCACTCACTCAACCCCCAGAAGAAGCTACCCCAGAGACGTTGGGCAACAGCCCAAAGCCACAGTCTGGAGAGGATACAGCAGAGCCCGTCTTGTGACCACCATGTCACACTCCTTTCACAAGTGGCAAGGGTAATAACAGATGCAAGAGACCAGACAGAGCACCCCCTACTCCAACACAAACTGCAATAAAATTGACACCAGTCATTTTCCTCTCGACTTGGCCTTTCTCAGTGCCAAGTAGGATTTATAAATTCTGCTGCATTGCTATGCTCCTGTTGTTCCTGCTTAGAGATTGCCTGTAGAACACACTAAATGACAATTAGAAGAAGCAAAACTCACTCCATTTAAACTTCACAAGGACCTGCTGTGAGGTGGCGTCAATGATCCAAATATTTCAACAATGTCTTTGGCTTAAAGAACTTGGATAGGGGTCTGCACCTGCCACATGTCTGGCTCTCATCCATTCAAAGCCGTCTGCTGTCCTCTCCCATTTGCTTTTTTGTGTCTTGATTTCTTCACTGCAAACAACACAGGTCTAGAGCCCTTTCACCTCCTTCCAGGGTTTGTGGTTTGCTGGGCAATAAATGTCCACCCTTCAATTCCATGCTGCTTTCCTCTGTCCATACCCTATTGAAACCTGTTTCAAGCTCCTGGGCTCAAGGCATCCTCCCACTTTAGCTTACCAAGGCACTGGGGATTACAGATATGAACCATCCCACCTGGCAGAGTGATCTTTAAATCTCATTCTTTCTTATGTTATTGGAACCTCTGGAGTTAACTCCTGGCCCGAAGACCAAGCTCCATCACCTTGAGCTTGCAGTAAACGAGGTCTTAGAAGGCTCTAACTCTGCAGTGCTCCCCAGGAGGCGGAGATGGGGTGGTGGATGAGAAAGGAGAAAAGAGACAAGTTTCTTATAGCTTTATAATCTGTACCCAGAAAGAAACTTGGTTGATTCGTTTGCCTGAAGGCGTAGGTCTCGGCAGGCAGAGCAGACAATTGGGGTAGTTATAACTGTTCAAGGGACTGCAAGGAAAAGCAAAACTGACTTTTGTTTTTTGGCTGGGAGGGGCACACAAATCATCGAGTTAACAGCATTACAGGGCACAAGAACATGGCCCCAGATAACTCAAATGTGGCCCCAAATATGGCTCACTCTGTTAGATGCTCTTTGGAAAGTCCAGGGAGCATGGGCCTAAAGTGAGATTTTTATATTGATCATCATCTTTGACCAAAAAAAAATATATAATTTTAATATTTTTTAAAGGCTCCAAGGGTAAGGATTAGGCTCTATTATGTGTTAAATTCTCATTATGTGCCAGCTGGTCCTGTGTCCTGTGCTGTGCATGGTGGGTCTCATTTTAATCCTCTTGATGACAATACAAGGGAGTCCTATTCTCTCTGACTCACCCCTGATCTGACTCACCCCTGAGGAGTTGAGGCCCAGAGACCAAGAGACTGGTCTAAAGTCCCACAGGCTTTGCGTTGCACAGCTGGGATTTAAATCAAGATCTGTTTGGCTCCAAAAATGATTAATCTTAGCGCTTCCATGAATATTCATTTGATAAGGAAGTTTTAATGGCTTTAGTAAAAAAATGAACATAAAATAACTTAACAATCTTAAACCTCTGTATCTGACCAAATCAGGATGGTTTTAAATCTTTCTGGTCTCTAAATTTCATTTAGAGAAAAATCTCTCTGAAATTTAGAGAACAGAAAGACCTGTAGACCCCACTTGTGGATTAGGAAGGGCGTTATGCTACAGAAAGGCTTTGAGCAGCAGGGCTGCAGGCGTCCTGGGGCCCATGGGCTGTGTTTTTGGGGTTCCGTGGATCTTGCCGAAGGTAAGTTAGCAACACTGTGCCGCTTTCCTCTGTGCTGCTGGGTGTTTTCTCGGATTGCTCTTCTGGAGAAGAGCTGGGGAAGGAGGACTGAGTGGCTGAGTATTGTTTACCAGAGGCTTTCAGGCTTTTCTAGAGGGCAGTCCTCTAGACTGTGCTCCTGAGCTCTGGGTTCTGGTGGTGGGAGCTGTCACGCGGCTGAGGCTGATCTGTGTCGGGGTGAGGTTCTCGGACCAGCTCTGAGTGAATCAGGAGCTCCTCTCCGCGTCCCAGCTTCTGTGCTGCCTTTTTTCTTTGTTTTCACTAGATGCATTTAAGATTTTTATGTCACTCTTTGCATAAGTTGTACGGCCCAATACACTTATGTCTGTGTGTCTGTATGTGTGGATATGTATGAATAGTACAAAGGCTCCCTCCCCATGCTTTATCCAACGGCCCCATCGCCACCTTCAGAAGTCCGGTCTCCTGGAACTTCTTTATGCATACACCAGCAAACATGAATATCCATGTCTTCTCTCAGTTGTTAGGTTTTCTGGGAAGCAGGTGCTGAGATGGGATTAGCAATGCCTGTCAAGGATGAAGAGGAGCCTGCAGACTGGAGGCAGGCATGACTCCTGGGCACACAAGGAGGAAGAGGATTGAGTAGGGCGAGTCTCAGACTGCAGCACAGTTCTGAGAACATTTCATCTGGCCATGGGGAGGCTTCAAGCCAAAGCTGCCCGTGAATATTGGTGGGGGAGGGATTTGGAAAACTGGGCCGTCAACTCTTTTCTAATGGCAGGAGATCTGATTGGTTCACGTCCACGGCCAGCATGCCTCCGCTTCCTGTGTATTCAAAGAGATACTGTATATCATGTCTGTACCTTACTCTTATCTTGGAGGCTTTCCAAAAAGTAGATGGATCACTTCCTCCCCCCTCTTCTTTCTTTCCTTCTTCCACTGCATGGTATTCCATTGTATGGATGTATCCCAAGTTATTTAATCTATTCTGTATTGATAGTTATTTGGTTTCCAATATTTTGCTGTGTAAATAATGCTATAATGCATAATCATCTACTTATATAGTTTAGTGTGAACCTACATGAGGAGGATAATTTTACAAAAATGGAATTGTTGAGGGCAAATGTGTATGCATGGGTGGTTGTGATAGATGTTGTCAGGCTGCCTTCCATAGGGGCTATCCCGGTTGACATCCTCACCAGCAATGCCTGAGTGTCTGCCCCTTCCCTAGCCTCTTCAGTGCAAAGTGCTGTCGAGCTTTTGGATTATTGCCAATACACATCTAGGGGGTGTTTCAGCATCTTACTTTTGTCTATATTCTTGCTGTGGAGTCTGTGAGCTCTCCTTTTGGTGGCTTTGACATCCCAGTTGGGGCAAGCACACTGCCATTCCTGCAGGCTCACAGCATTTTGGCCCTTCGGGTCTTGGCCTCCTACTTCTGTTTCAGTGCCCAGGAACACATCTGACCCGTCCCACCTCAACATTTGACAGAGGGAGGGAGTGGCATTTTCTCTTTGTGCATGACCTGTCTTTATTACTGATTAGTGCTTCTATTTCTTGGTCCTGAATTCAAACAGAGAAGAAAAAGACTGGAAAAACTAAGCAGCAAAATAAGCTAAAGATGATCTAATAAAGAAGAGATAAAAAATGGGAAACAGGATGCAGTAGTCAAGTATAAACAAACACACAGGGCCAGGCGGGTTTTGCATAATTTAAAAGGGCCAGTGGTGGCCTGTGTCCTGAGAGGCCCGGAGTCTGGGGTCAGTTCAGGGGCCCTTCACCGTCATGCAGGGTCGTGCTGGGGGCTAGGGAATGGATGACTCCCTCTCGCTGATGGTTCAGAGCCCCTGTGGCAGCTTTTAAGGATGTTGGATATTCCTCTGGTGGCAGGTCAGGATGAAGGTGGTCTGAATGTTGAAAGCCACCCTCTAAAAGGGGAAGAGTTATTGTGACTTTTGCTAGAGATTACTGGCTTTGACTCAAACTTAGAAAACAGAGGATGAAGCATGGTGGGGGGCGGGTTGGAAGATGTGGGCCCTCAATAAGCCTGTAGGACTGGCTGCCCCTTTCCCTTGAGGGCCTACCAGTCCCTCCCCACCGGCACCCATCCCTGCTCAGCACAGGCCTCTGGGCAGGGTCTGGTGGTGGTTGGAGCATGGGTGGCCAATGAGCCCAGCTCACCTTGGCTCATGTGCCTTCCTTTTCTGCCAGGGCACCCCTTCACTCCTAGATGCTTGGCTTGAACAGCATAGAACACTTTGAAGGACTTGTAATAAAAGTGACAATAAATGAACTTTTTTTTTTTTTCTTCAGACAGGGTCAGAATAATGTTTGGCCAAATGTCTTGACACCCCATGGTTCAGTCAAGTTGAGATAAAATTAACCATGACAATAAAGAAAAAAAGAGAGCTATCAACCTTATTTTGAAAGAGAGATACAGAAATAGAGATGGAGATAGACATAATCTGTTACACACACACACACACACACACACACCACACACACACACATATCTGTTGCCCAGGCTGGAATACAGTGGTGTGGTCATGGCTCACTGCAGCCTCAACCTCCCGGGCTCAAATGATTGTCTCGCCTCAGCTTCCCAGTGTGCTGGGATTACAGGCATGAGTCACCATGCCTTGCCCCAAATGAACAATTTGCAAAGATTGTTGTGCTTGTTTTGGTGCCCTTTCATAACAGATCTCAATCTTCAGTTTATGTGCAGTGAACTATTTTCTCCTTCAGGAGCCCCCACTGAATATCCTCTTTTTAGACATGCATACAATTGATTGCTGTGAAATTCTTTGTGATGGCTTCCACCCAATTTCTTATTTGGTTGAATTCTGAACGACATCCGGAAGCTTATATGTCTGCATGATTCACAAGTAGTCCTGAATCAAGCATTTGTCTTGTTATCCACTGTGGCGTGGGGTGGCGAGATGGCTAATATGGAAGAGTATGAGTATTGATAGTGAAAGTCAGAGAGTAATTTTTTACCACTGTGCCTTTTGGTTTTTTAGACTCATCTGAAGTGCAGATCTTCTGCTTTGAAGCTGGTTGATGTGTTTGCTTTGAGTGCTTATGAGTATTCATACAAGCTGTGAAGTAGAAGGGTCTTGAAGGTGCCCAAGCTCATCAGGTGTGCTGCTAAGAATTCTTTCACTAAGGGATTTATTTTTTGCTTGTCTTACCCTCCACATGAAAAAAAGTCTTTATATTAATCACCAAGCTTTCACTTCTCTGTTGAAGTAATGGAGATCTCAGCCGGCCCAGCTGTCGCCTGTGCCTCCCCAGTCACTGTTAGTTACTTTGGGGTTTGTGTTGCTTGCTGGCTAGAGGGAAGCTCAATTGAAATCAATAACAAAAGAGAAGATTTTGAATGTTGTAGACAGCACTCAATGGATATGGATTTTTCTCAAATTATATAGTACAATGCAGAGGGTGAAGGTGAATCACTGACGTGGAGAGGCTGAGTCTGCAGATATGCAGGTCTGTGATTGCATTTAACTGTATTGCACAGGAGTGATACTCTGTTCTGGAAAGGAGCTGAATCTGTTCTAAGAATAGATTTGAGGGTGTTCACCAGAGGGATGGCCTAAGCAATATTACATTGGATCCCAACACCTCTTCATGAGGAGGCACTGGCTTCTGGAAGTTTATATTTGAGTGATAATAAATCTCTGTGTCTCACCTCTGCTCACTCATCTTTCTCCTTAAAAAGATTCTGATATTTCCTGGAATTTTTCAATAGTTTTGGAAGAGAAATGAGAAATAGAAGCATGTGTGTTTGTGTGTGTGTGTGTGTGTGTGAGAGAGAGAGAGAGAGGATATATCAATATCAAACTAAAGTTTGATTAGTGACAGGTGACCTTTTGTTCTTTAATTTTCTTTTCTATTTTTTCCCACAACATAGCTGTGAGACAGGCGATCTTTTGGGTATTACTAGAGAGTCTCATATCCAATTTATCCCAAACATATGAGAGCTTTTCGTGGAAGTTAATTTTTGCTTTGGTCTAAGAGAAGTAATCATTGAAATCCAGAAACAGCATCAAAGAGGTAGACCTCCCTAACGATGGTTGTCTTCACACACATGTAAATAAATGAAGATAACAACACTCAGTGCATAGATTTCACAGGCTGTGGTCTGGATTCTATGTGATAACGTATGTAAATTACCAGCCCAGATCCTGGAACACAGTGTGGGTTCAATAAAGGAAATTATTCTTCAATTAGTTTTCATTGCCTAAAGTATAAAATTCCATTAAAATAAAACTTGGCACTTACAGCTCTGTACAATCTGTTTCCATGCTGTTTTCTCACTGTATTTTCTAGCATTCTCCTGTGTAGAACATGCATTCCAGCTGGCCCAGGCCTCTTATTGTCTCTAAGATGCCTTGCTCATTTTTGCCTGTCACATTTTTTAGTACTGCTCTCCCTCTGAACTTTTCGAATCTTTCCTCTGTCTAAATCATATATTTGTTTAAGCCCAAACAAGATCAAATGTCTTGAAGGTCTCTGGCTCCATATCAACCCACGCGACCTGTCTGTGCCATCACAACACCACAGCGTGTTTTGTTCTTGGCTTGCGTGTGGCAGGTGACACTCTCTGCTCTTGGGAAAAGTCTACTTTAAGTGTAGATGTCTTGTCTCCTGAGCAGCCGGGCAGTGCCCTGCAAGGTTGGCAAATTTGACACCCTCTTCTTTATATCTTCCCGGGTAACTGAGGTGCACGGTAGTAATTTATGGATGCCTTGGGATGTGACAATCAGCAACTTGAATAACCCAGGGTAATCTGAATAATTCACAGCCTCTGCTTCTAAACAAATATGTTTGGGGGAGATATAAAGCACACAAGAAACAGAGTTAGTGGTTTCATTTCATCATATGTCAGAGCTTACATTTCAGTGGATAATACTTGAGTTAAAATTTTATGGGAAAATAAGTGTTTCTTCTAGAGATCAAAATGTTGCCTTCCTCTTCTTTCAAAGTAGTACCAGAAAAATGGACAGCCTTCACTCTCCTCCTAGACAGGGGGAAGTGTCAGGTTCTGCAGAGTCCCTGAAAACAGCTTTATTTACAAGAGCAGTACTTGCAGGGTCAGAAGTCTCCAGGTGGTGTGGGCAGGAAATGATGGGACCTTTGTGCAAGAGAGTCAGGAGAGGTTTTTATTCAGCAGGAAGGGGCAGGCGAGGACCCTCTGCCTGTAGAAAGCAGCTGAAATCAGACCTCTTAGTTTCTGAATGTTGAAAAAGAAAAAAAAGCTCAACTTTTGAGAATGTTTACTCTCCGGAAGGGGAGTGGATACAGTCTACCTCCAGGAAGGGTGGGGAGGTGACGTCAGACCTGGTTTTGGCCCGGAGCTCCAGGGGTGGTTAGCACCCTGGGAAGGCTGCATGTGGGACTGAAAGTGCAGGGGACTAGGAGCTGAACTACCATTGGCACTGGCAAATTCTGTGAGAAGGTGGAGGAGCCATCCCCAACAGCAACACCATGAGGCAGCGAGAAGCAAGGACAGTAGTAGATCAGATACCAGACTGGTCTTGCTCAGATTTGGACTCCATAAGTCTCTAGGTTTTAGAACATTCAGCGGGACAGAGGCAGCCCAGAGGAAGATACTGGCTCTTTTTTTCTCACATATTAGATTGGTATTTGAATATTTAATTTGAATATTAAGAGATATGACTATTTTACCACTACTTTGTGGAGCAACTCATATTGGTTACATAAGGTCTATGTCAAAATGTGAAATCTATGAGGCACACAGGATAAAAAGCACGATGTTGTTCTAATAAATAAGAGTTAGTATATATCATGATTAAAAAGTATAAGGCCAAGATTATCAATGTAAAGGGATGAAAATTTTTACTAATGTCAGATTTCTGGGGTTCCATTTGGTGCAAATCAAAAAAGTAGCACAGGGAGTTAAGAAAGGTGATGTGTCACCTGGAAGCAGCCATTCCCTCCCTGACCCTGGCATAAAGCTTCCTCAACCAGGAAAAATATATGAGAATTGGCTGAAAAGTGTGAGAGGTAACTATTCTCTGCTTTGGGTAAAAGTTGTAGAAAGAAAATAGAAGTACAATGACTAAGCAAATAGTTTTCTTCTAAGATTGGAACCTAACGTGAACAATGACAGTTCAGAGAAAGGAAAATTGAAGAAAAGAAGATAAAAAACAGTTAGAAATAAAATAAGCATCTGTGATTTATTTAAATTTAAATAAATATAAATTATTCAAAATCCAGGTAGCAATTTTTATTAAATATAGGTATCTAATATTACTTTAGACCTTGTAGCTATGAAATGTGTTATCACTTAATATCTGGAGCAAGGAACACACTCTCTGCCTTTAAGACCTAAAAACATGACTGATTTATGACTCAGTGGCCTTGAACAAATAATCAATGATGTTTACAAAGATGCATATACAATGGTATTCACTGACTTGTTATATCAAGCAGTGAAAAACTAAAAACAACATAATAAACTGGTGATTAAAGATTAGTTAAATATACTCGGCAAGTCCATACAATAGAATGCTACATGACAATTAAAATCACAGCTCAACATACCTTGAAATAATAAAGGCAGAGGCAGAACAGAATGCCAGAATAGAAGGCTCCACTGATTGTCCCCCTGCAAGGACACCAATTCAACAACTATCTACATAGGTAAAACACCTTCATAAGAGCCAGAAATCAGGCGAGCCCTCATGGTACCTGGTTTTAACTTCATATTGCTGAAAGAAGCACTGAAGAGGTAGAGAAAACAGTCTCAAATTGCAGACACCACCCCCCCTACACCCCCCAGTGGTAGCGTGGTGTGGAGAGCATCTCTGGATGCTGGGGGAGGGAGAGCACAGCAATTGTGAAACATTGAACTCAGTGGTGTCTTATTAGAATAGAAAAGATAACCAGACTACACTCGGCTGACATCCAGCCACGGAGCAAGCCTTTAGACCAGCCCTAGCCAGGGGGAATCGCTGACCCCAATGGTCGGAACTTGAGTTCCCGCAAACCTTGCCACAGAAAGCTACAGTGCTGTCAGTCTCTAAGTAAACTTGAAAAGGCAGTCTAGACCACAAGGACTGTAACTCTTAGGCGAGTCCTAATGCTGAACTAGGCCCATAGACAGCGGACTTGGGGGGCGCACAACCTACTGAGATACCAGCTGGGGTGGCTAAGGGAGTGCTGGCATCACCTCTCCTCTAACTCTAAGCTGCACAGCTCATGGCTCCAAAAGACACCCCTTCCTTCTGCTTGAGGAGAGGAGAGGAGAAGGAAGAGTAGGGAGGACTTTGTCTTGCATCTTGGATATCAGCTCAACCACAGCAAGATAGGGCACTGGTCAGAGTTGTGAGGCTTCCATTCCAGGCCCTAAATCCTGGACAACATTTCTAGACACACCCTGGGCCAGAAGGGAACTTGCTGCCTTGAAGGGAAGGAACCAGTTCTGGCAGCATTCATCACCTGCTACCTGAAGAGCCTTTAGGCCCTGAGCAACAAGCAGCAATACCCAGGTACTACGTTGAAGGCCTTGGGTGAGCCTGAGACTTGCTGGCTTCAGGTGAGACTCAGCACATTCCCAGCTGTGGTAGCTATGGGGTGAGATTCCTTCTGCTTGAGAAAAGCTGAGGGAAAAGTAAAGGGGACTTTGTCTTGCACCTTAGGTACCAGCATAGCCACAGTGGAATAGAGTACCAAGCCAGCTCTTGGGGTCCCCGATTCTAGGGGTTGACAAATGGACAGCATTTCTGGACCAGCCCTGGGCCAGAGGTGAGCCCACTGCCCTGAAGGGTGATTCCCAGAGCAGGCAGCATTCACCACAACCTGACTGAAGAGCGCTTGCAAACAAGGAAACATCGGTGGTAGGCTGGCAGTGTTCCCTGTGGCCTTTGGTGATGTTGGCTACAGGGTAAGGCTCCTCTGCCTTTCGGAAAGAGACGGGTGAGTGGGAAAGACTGTCTTGTGGTTTGAGTGCCAGCTCAGCCACAGACAATAGAACACTAGGTAGACTTCTAAGGTTTGTCACTCTGGTCCCTGACACCTGGATAGCACCTCTGGACCTAACCAGGACCTGGGGGAACTTCCTGCCCTGAAAGGAAAGACACAGGCCTGGCTGGCTTTTCCACCTGCTGATTGTAGAGCCCCAGGGCCTTGAGTGAACACAGGCAGTAGCCAGGGAGTGGTTACAGCAGGCCTGGGGTGAGACTGAGTGCCGTGCTGGCTTTGGGTCTGACCCAGCCCAGTCACAGTGGTAGTGACGAGGTGCTTGCGTCACTCCACCCCCAGATTTAGGTGGCTCAGAAGAGAGAGAGAGACTCTGTATGTTTGGGAGAAAGTAAGGGACAAGAACAAGAGTCTCTACTTGGTAATCCAGATAATTCTCCTGGATCTTGTCCAAGACCATCAAGGTGGTACCTCTATGAGTCTGCAAGAACCACAGTGTTACTGGGCTTGGAGTGCCCCCTAAAGCAGATACAGCTTAGATCACAACTCCCAAGTTCTTTTAAATATCTGGAAAGCCTTCCCAAGGACTGGTACAAACAAGCCCAGCCAGTGAAGACTACAGTAAATACCTGACTCTTCAGTACCTAGACACTGATGAACATCAACTAGCATCACCAACATCCAGGAAAATATGACCTTGCCAAATAACTAAATAAGGCACCAATTCTGGAGAAAAAGAGATATATATGACCTTTCAGACAGAGAATTCAAAATGCTTGTATTGAAGAAACTCAAAGAAATTCAAGACAACAGAGAAGGAATTCAGAATCCTATCAGATAAATTTAATAAAGAGATTGAAATAAAAAGAATCACGCAGAAATTCTGGAGCTGAAAAATGCAAGTGGCATACTGATGAAGGCGTCAGAGACTTTTAATAGCAGAATTGATGAAGCAGAAGAAAGAATTAATGAGCATGAAGACAGGCTATTTGAAAATACACAGTCAGAAGAGACAAAAGAAAAAAGAATAAAAAAAATGAAGCCTGCCTATAGGATGTAGAAAATAGCCTCAAAAGAGCAAATCTAAGAGTTATTGGTCTTAAAGAGGAGATAGAGAAAGAGATAGGGGTAGACAATTTATTTGAAGGGATAATAACAGAGAACTCCCCAAACCTAGAGAAAGATACCAATATGGAAGTAAAAGGTAATAGAACATCAAGCATATTTAACCCAAATGTGACTACCTCAAGGCATTTAATAATCATACTCTCATAGATCAAGGATAAAGAGAGGATCCTAAAAGCAGCAAGAGAAAAGAAACAACAGTGGAGTTTCAATACACCTGGCCCAAACTTTTCAGCAGAAATTTTACAGGCCAGGAGAGAGTGGCATGGTATATTTAAAGTGCTGAAGGGAAAAACTTTTACCTGAGAATAGTATATTCAGTGAATATACCCTTCAAACATGAAGGAGAAATAACAACCTTTCCAGACAAACAAAAGCTAAGAGTTCATCAACACTAGAACTGTCCTACAAGAAATGCTAAAGGGAGTACTTCAATCAGAAAGAAAAGGATGTTAATGAGCAATAAGTAATCATCTGAAGGTACAAAACTCACTAATAACATTAAGTACACAGAAAAGCACAGAATATCATAACACTGTAACTGTGCTGTGTGAACTACTCTTATCCTAAGTACAGAGACTAAGCAATCAATAAAATATAATAACTACAACAAATTTTCAAGACATGGACAGTACAAAAATATGAATAGAAACAACAGAAAGTTAAAAAGTGGGGGATGAAGTTAAGGTGTAGAGTTTTTGTTAGTTTTTGTTTTGCTTGTTTGTTTATGCAAACAATGTTAAGTTGTTATCAGATTAAAATAATGGGTTATAAGATAGTATTTGCAAGCCTCTTGGTAACCTCAAACCAAAAAACATACAATGGATACACAAAAAACCAAAAGCAGGGAACTAAATCATATCAGCAGAAAATCATCACTTTTACTAAAAGAAGACAAGAAGGAAAAAAAGAAGGAAGAGAACACCAGAAAGCAAATAACAAAATGGCAGGAGTAAGTCCTTACTTATCAATAATAATATTGAATGTAAATGGACTAAACTCTCCAATCAGAAGACACAGAATGGCTGAATGGATGAAAAACAAGACCCACTGATCTGCTGCCTACAAGAAACACACTTCACCTATAAAGACACACATGGACTGAAAATAAAGGGAGGGAAAAAGATATTCCATGCCAATGGAAACCAAAAAAGAGTGGGAATAGCTATACTTACATCAGACAAAATAAATTTCAAGACAAAACTGTAAGAGACAAAGAAGGTCACTACATAATGACAAAGGTGTCAATTTAGCAACAGGATACAACAATTTTAAATATATGCACCTAAGACTGTAGCACCTAGCTATATAAAGCAAATTTATTAGCACTAAAGAGAGGGACAGGCCCCAATACAATAATAGCTGGAGACTTCAACACACCACTTTCAGCACTGGACAGATCTTCAAGGCAGAAACTCAACAAAGAAACATCAGATTTAATCTGCAGTATATACCAAATGAACCTAATAGATATTTACAAAACATTTCATCCAATAGCTACAGAATATACATTCGTTTTCTCAGCACATGGATCATTCTCAAGGACAGACCACATGTTAGGTCACAAAACAAGTCTTAAAACATTCAAAAAAATTGAAATAATGTTAAGTATCTTCTCTGACCACAATGGAATAAAACTAGAAGTTAATAACAGGAGGAATTATGGAAACTATACAAATACATTGAAATTAAACAATATGCTCCTGAATGACCAATGAATGAAGAAATTAAATAAATTGAAAAATTTTTTGAAACAAACGATAATGCAAACACAACATACCCAAACCTATGGGTTACAGCAAAAGCACTACTAAGAGGGAAATTTATAGCTATAAGTTCCCACATCAAAAAAGAGGGAATGTTCCAAATAAACAATTTAATGATGCACCTCAAAAAACTAGAAAAGCAAGAGCAAACCAAACCAAAAAGTAGTAAGAGAAAAGAAATAATAAAGATTAGAGCAGAAATAAATGAAATTGAAATGAAGAAAACAATACAAAGGATCAAAGAAACAAATAGTCGATTTTTTGAAAAGTTAAACAAAACCGACAAATCTTTAGCCAGACTAAGAAAAAAAGAGAGAAGATATAAATAAATAAAATAGGTAATGAAAAAAGAGACATTACAACTGATGCACAGAAAATCATTAGTGGCTACTATGAGTAACTATATGCCTATAAATTGGAACATCTAGAAGAAATTGACAAATTCCCAGATACATATAACCTAACAAGATTGAACCAGGAAGAAATCCAAAACCTGAACAGACCAATAACAAATAGCAAGATTGAAGCCATAATAAAAATCTCCCAGTAAAGAAAAGCCCCTGACCCAATGGCTTCACTGCTGAATTCTACTGAACATTTAAAGAAGAACTAATACCAATCCTACTCAAACTGTTTTGAAAAATAGAGGAGGAAGGAACACTTCCAAACTCATTCTACAATACCAGTATTACCCTGACACCAAAAACAGACAAAGACACATCAAAAAAAGAAAACTATAGGCCAATATCTCTGACGAAGAAATCCATCCCCCCCACCGACTGCCCCACTGCCAAATACTGGCAAACCAAATTCAACAATATATTGGAAAGATCATTCATCATGACCAAGTGGGATTTTTTCCCTAGGATGCAAGGATGGCTCAACATATGCAAACCAATGCAAAATACAATGTGATATATCATATCAATGAATGAAGGACAAAAACCATATGATAATTTCAATGATGCTGAAAAAGCGTTTGGTAAAATCCAACATCTCTTTATAATAAAACCATCAAAAAAACTGGGTAGAGAAGGAACATACCTCAACATAATAAAAGTTATACACAACATACCCACAGCCATGCAATCCCTATCAAAATATTAAGGACAATCTTCACAAAAATAGAAATAAAATCCTAAAATTTATATGGAACCACAAGAGACTCAGAATAGTCAAAGCTACCCTAAGCAAAAATAACAGAACTGGAGGAATCACATTACCTGACTTCACATTATACTAGAGAGCTGTAGTAACCAAAACAGCATGGTACTGGTATAAAAACAGACACATAGACCAATGAAACAGAATACAGAACCCAGAAATAGATCCAGACACCTATGGTGAACTCATTTTTGACAAAGGTGCCAAGAACATGCAATGGGGGATAGACAATCTCTTTAATAAATGGTGCTTATAAAACTGGATATTCATATGCAGAAGAATAAAACTAGACCCCTATCTCATGCCATACACAAAAATCAAATAAAAATGGATTAAAGACTTAAATATAAGACCTCGAACTATGAAACTAATACAATAAAACATTGGGGGAAATCTCCAGGACATTGGTCTGGGCAAAAATTTCTTGAGTAATACCCGACAAGCACAGGTACCCAAACAAAAATGGACAAATGGGATCACATCAAGTTAAAAATCTTCTGCACAGCAAAGGAAACAACCAACAAAGTGAAGAGACAGCCCATAGAATGAGAGAAAATATTTGCAAACTACCTATCTGACAAGGGATTAATAACCAGAATATATAAGGAGCTCAAACAACTCTACAAGATAAAGTCTAATAATCTGATTTTTAAAATGGGCAGAAGATTTGAATAGATGTATCTCTAAAGAGGACATACACATGGCAAACAGGCATATGAAAAGGTGCTCAACATCATTGATCATTAGAGTAAGGCAATGCAAAACTACAATGAGATACCATCTTACCCCAGTTAAAATGGTTTATATCCAAAAGACAGGCAATAACAAATGCTGGTAAGGATGTGGAGAAAAGGGAACCCTCATACACTGTTGGTGAGAATGAAAATCAGTGTGACCATTATGGAGAACAGTTTGGAGGTTCCTCAAAAAATTAAAAATAGAGTTACCATATGATCCAGAAATCCTACTGTTGGGTATATACCCAAAGGGAAGGAAATCAGCATATTGAAAAGATATCTCCACTCCTATGTTGTTGCAGCACTGTTTATGATAGCTAAGATTTGGAAGCAACCTAAGTGTTCATCAACAGATGAATGGATAAAGAAAATATGGTACATATACAAAATGGAGTACTTTACAGCCATAAAAATAATGAGATCCTGTCATTTGCAACAACATGGATGGAAGTGAAATAAGCCAGGAACAGAAAGACAAACATCACATGTTCTCACTTATTTATGGGATCTAAAAATCAAAACAATTGAACTCATGGGCATAGAGAGTAGAAAGATGGTTGCCAGAGGCTGGAAAGTTAGTGTATGTGTGGGGTGGTTCTGGAGGGAGGTGGGGATGGTTAATGGTACACAAATAGTTAGAAATAATTAATAATACCTACTATTTGATAGTACAACAGGGTGACTATAGTGAATAATAACTTAATTCTACATTTTTTAAAATAAAAAAAATGCAGCCTTAAAGGAAAATTTTAAAAAACAACAAAAAGGAGGATGAAAATGCAGTTTTAATATCTCTATTAAAGGTATGTTTAAAGCTGTGCTGTTTCTTAGATCTCTATATGATAACATCCGTAAAAGAGAGTTTAGGTTTTTAAGAATTGTAGATTTTTTTTTTCATTTCCACAGATGTCTGCTTGTATTTTGAGTCACCCTGTTTCTTCTTCCAATGAAATAAACCCACTCAAAACGTTTTAAAAATCATAATAGGCCAGGCACGGTGGCTCATGCCTGTAATCCCAGCAGTCTGGGAGGAAGAGATGGGCAGATCACAAGGTCAGGAGATCGAGACCATCCTGGCTAACATGGTGAAATCCCTTCTCTACTAAAAATACAAAAAAAAAAAAAAAAACTAGCCAGGCGAGGTGGCGGGTGCCTCTAGTCCCAGCTACTCCGGAGGCTGAGGCAGGAGAATGGCGTGAACCCAGGAAGCAGAGCTTGCAGTGAGCTGAGATAGCGCCACTGCACTCCAGCCTGGGTGACAGAGCAAGACTCCGTCTCAAAAAAAAAAAAAAAAAAAAGTCATAATAAAGGCCATACGTGGCAAATTCACAGCTAGCATCATACTGAATGGGGAGAAATGGAAAGCCTTTCCTCTAAGATCTAGAACAAGACAACAATGCCTACTTTTACCACTTTTGTTCAATATAATCCTGGAAGTCCTGGCAAGGGCAATTAGACAGGAGAAAAAAAGGAAAAAAGCTGGAAGTATCATGCTACCTGACTTCAAACTATACTACAAGGCTACAGTAACCAAAACAGGTACAGTAACCAAAACAGTAACCAAAACGGTACCATGGTACTGGTACCAAAACAGACTTATAGACCAATGGAGCAGAACAGAGACCTCAGAAATAACACCACACATCTACAACCATCTGATCTTTGACAAACCCGACAAAAACAAGCAAGGGGAAAGGATCTCCTATCCATTAAATGGTGCTGGGAGAAAACTGGCTAGCCATATGCAAAAAAACTGAAACCAGGTGCCTTCCTTATACCTTACACAAGACGAATTAAATACTTAAATGTAAAACCCAAAACCTTAAAAACACTAGAAGAAAACCTAGGCAATACCATTCAGGACATAGGCATGGGCAATGACTTCATGACAAAAATGCCAAAAGAAATTGCAACAAAAGCCACAGTTGACAAATGGGATCTAATTACACTAAAGAGGTTCTGCACAGCAAAAGAAACTATCATCAGAGTGAACAGGCAACCTACAGAATAGGATAAATTTTTTGCAATCTATCTATCTGACAAAGATCTAATATCCAGAATTTACAAGGAACTTAAACACATTTACAAGAAAAAACAACCCCATCAAAAAGTGGGCAAAGTATATGAACAGACACTTCTCAAAAGAAGACATTTATGCGGCCAACAAACAAATGAAAAAAAGCTACCATCCTGGCCAACATGGTGAAACCCCGTCTCTACTAAAAATACAAAAATTAGCTGGGCTTCGTGGCATATGCCTGTGGTTCCAGCTACTCAGGTGGCTGAGGCAGAAGAATCGCTTGAATCCGGGAGGCAGAGGTTGCACTGAGCCGTGATCGCACCACTACACTCCAGCCTGGCAACAGAGCGAGACTCCCTCTAAAAAAAAGAAGCTCAAGATCACTGATCATCAGAGAAATGCAAATCAAAACCACAAAGAAATACCATCTCATGCCAGTCAGAATGGCGATTATTAAAAAGTCAGGAAACAATAGATGCTGGCAAGGCTGTGGAGAAATAGGAACACTTTTACACTGTTGGTGGGAGTGTAAATTAGTTCAACCATTGTGAAAGACAGTATGGTGATTCCTCAAGGATCTAGAACTGGAAATACCATTTGACCCAGCAATCCCATTACTGGGTATATACCCAGAGAAATATAAATTATTCTGGACAGGTGTGATGGTTCACGCCTGTAATCCTAGCACTTTGGAAGGCCGAGGTGGGTGGGTCACGATGCCAAGAGATCGAGACCATCCTGGCCAACATGGTGAAACCCCATCTCTACTAAAAATACAAAAATTAGCTGGGCATCATGACTCACACCTGTAGTCCCAGCTACTCAGAGAGCTGCGGCAGGAGAATTGCTTGAATCCTTGTCTTGTTCCAGATCTTAGAGGTGGAGGTTGCAGTGAGCTGAGATTGTGCCATTGCACTCCAGTCTGGTGACAGAGTAAGACCCCATCTCAAAAAAAAAAAAAAAAAGAAAAAAGAAAAAAATATATAAATCATTCTACTATAAAGATACATGCACACGTATGTTTATTGCAGCACTATTTACAAGAGCAAAGACATGGTACCAATCCAAATGTCCATCAGTGATAGACTGGATAAAGAAAATGTGGTACACATACATCATGGAATACTATGCAGCCATAAAAAGGAATGAGATCGTGTCCTTTGCAGGGACATGGATAAAGCTGGAAGCCATCATCCTCAGCAAATTAACACAGGAAAAGAAAACCAAACACTGCATGTTCTCACTCATAAGTGGGAGTTGAACAATGAAAATACATGGGCACAGAGAGGTGAACAACACACACCAGGGCCTGTTGGGGGGTGGGAGGTGAGGGGAGGGAACTTAGAGGGCGGGTCAATAGGTGCAGCAAGCCACCATGGTACATGTATACCTATGTAACAAACCTGCACGTTCTGCACATGTATCCCATTTTTTTTTCTTAGAAGAAATAAAGAAAAAAAAGAAAAGAAGAAGTCAAATTAGCCTTGTTTGCAGATGACATGATGCTATACTTAGAAAAACTTAGACTCCACCAGAAAACTGTGAGAGCTGACAAACAAATTCAGTAAAGTTGCAGAATACAAAATCAACATACAAAAATTAGTAACACTTATATACAACAACAGTGAACAATCTAAAAAAGAAATGAAAAAGTAATCCCATTTACAATAGCCTCAGATAAAATTAAATACTTAGAAATCAACCAAAGAAGTGAAAGATCTCTATGAAAACTATAAAACACTGATGAAAGAAGTTGAAGAGGACACCATAAAACGGAACAATACGCTATGCTCATGGGTTGGAATAATTAATATTGTTAAAATTTCCATACTACCCAAAGCAATTTACATATTCAATGCAATTCCAATCAAAATACCAATGACATTCTTTGTAAAGATAGAAAAAAATCTAAAATTTATGTGGACTCGCAAAAGACCCTGAATAGACAAAGCAGTCTGGAGCAAAAAGAGCAAAGTTGGAGGAATCACAGTACCTGACTTCCAAATTTACTACAAACACATAGTAACAACATCAGCACGGCATCAGAATAAAAACAGTTACACAGATCAATGGAAGAGAATAAATAACCCAGATATAAATCCATGCATTTACAGTCGACTCACCTTCGACAAAGGTGCCAAGAACATACAATGGGGAAAGGACAGTTTTTTCAGTAAATGGTGCTGGGAAAACTGGATATCCATATGCAGAGGAATGAAACTAGGCCTCTATCTCTCACCAGACACAAAAATCAAATCAAGATGGATTAAAGACTTAAATCTAAGACCCGAAACTATGAAACTACTTGAAGAAAACATTGTGGAAATGCTTCAAGACACTGGTCTCTGCAAAGATTTTTGGAGTAAGATCTCAAAAGTATAAGCAACAAAAGCAAAAACAGGCAGGTGGAACTATACCAAGATAGAAAGCTTCTGCACAGCAAGGAAAACAATCAACAAAGTGAAGAGACAACTCACAGAATGGGAGAAAATATTTGCAAACTCTCCATCCAGCAAGAGATTAATAACCAGATTACATAAGGAGCTCAAACAACTTAGCAGCAAAAGAAAACCAACAAATAATCCAATTTAAAAATGGGCAAAATATCTGCACAGACATTGCTCAAAATAAGACATACAAATGGCCAAACAGGTATATGAAAAATTTCAAAGCATCACTAATCATCAGAGAAATGAAAATCAAAGCTACAATGAGATATAATCTCACCCCAGTTAAAATGGCTTATATCCAAAAACGGGCGATATCAGATGCTGGTGAGGATGTGGAAAGAGGAACCCCCGTACACTGTTGGTGGGAAGGTCAACTACTATAGCCACTGTGGAGAACAGTTTGGAGGTGACTCAAAAAACTAAAAATAGAGCTACCATATGATCCAGCAATCCCACTACTGGGGTATACGTTGAAAAGAAAAGATATCAGTACATCAAAGAGATATCTGTACTACCATGTTTATTGCAGCATTATTCACGAAAGCCAAAATATGGACTCGACCTAAGTGTCCATCAGTGAATGAATGAATAAAATGTGGTATATAAACATAATGAAATATTATTCAACCATAAAGAAGAATGAAATCTTGTCATTTGCAGAAACATGAGTGGAACTGGAGGCCATTATGTTAAGTGAAATAAAGCAAGCACAGAAAGACAAATGTCCCATGTTCTCACTCACATGTGGGAGCTAAAAAAGTAAATCTCATGAAGACAGATAGTGGTGGTTACAAGAGCCCAGGAAGGGTAGAGGGGAGAGGGAGATGAAGAGAAATTGACTAATGGGTACAAATACATGGTTTGATAGAAGAAATAAGAGCTAGTGTTTAATAAATCAGTAGGGTGACTATAGTTTACAATAATCTATTGTACATTCCAAAATGGCTAGAAGAGAAGAATTTCAATGATTCTAGCGTAAAGAAGAGACTTTAGGGTGATAGATATCCTAAGTACACTGATTTGATCTTTACAAATTATATGAATGTATCAAATTATCACATGTACCCTGAAATTACATACAGCTATTAAAACTACATACATATACCAGTTTATAAAATTGCAGTTCAACGGTGCAGGAGCTTCTTTGTGTGTGTGTGTGTGTGTGTGTGTGTGTGTGTGTGTGTGTGTGTGTGTATGTGTATTTCAAGCAAAGGCATAGAAAAATCCATGACATCAAATTTTAATGGTGGTTATCACTGGGTGGTAGAGCTATGAGCTATTTTTTAAATAAACATTTTATTTTAGAACAGTTTTAAATTTATGGAAAAGTTGCAAAGATAGTACAGAGTCCCCACAAACCTCACACCCAGTTTAACATCTTACATCATGTTAACATCTTACCTGAGTATGGTGCATTTATTGCAACTAGTGGACCAATATTGACACACTGTTATTAACTAAAGTCCATACTTTATTCAAATGTCCTTAATTTTAACCTAATGTCCTTTTGTGTTTCTGGGTCTCATCCAGGACATGGTATTATTACCTTTAGACATCATGTCTCCTTAGGCTTCTCTTGGCTGTGACAGTTTCTCAGACTTCCCTTGCTTTTGATGACCTTGAAATTTTTAAGGAGTACTGCTCAAACATTTTGTAGAATTGCCACAATTGTGTGATATTTTTCTCATGATTAGACTGGGGTTATGGACCTTGCGGGAGGAAGACCACAAGATGTAAACTATCATTCTCATTACATCACATCAAGGGACACGCTGTCAAGGTGACTCATGACTGGTGCTAACCATGGTCACCTGGCTGAGTTCATGCTTGCCAGGTTTCCCCACTGCAGTCAGTGTTTCCTGCACACTGTTTCCATAATGGATTCTTTGGAAGGAAGTCAGAATGCATAGCCCTCACATACAGAGCAGAGAGTTCTGCCCCACCTCTTTGAGGGTGGAGTGTCTACATAATCCATTTGGAGTTCTTCTGCATGGGAGATTAGTCTATCCTTCCCTATTTATTTATTTATTCAATCCTATGTTTCTATCAGTATGAATGCATGGACAACTATTTTATACTTTAGATTATAATCCAATGCTATTTGATTTGTTTCATTGCTTAAATTGTTCCAACTTTGGCCACTGGGAGCTCTCTCAGTTGGCACCTGTGTCCTGTGCCAGACCTGCATCACTGTGGCTTTCTGGAACACTTATTTACTCTCTGGCACTGCAAGATGTTCCAGGCTCAACTTGTTATTTCCTGACATAGTCATAGAATAAGCCACTTCCCCCAGGGATCCCTGATTTCATCCAGTGTAGAATGGTATTAGAAACCAAGATCAGAGTGCTCAATGTACTTGTTGCTACTGGGGTGCCACTTAAATTTTAATAAAGTCTATTATTTATTTTTTCTTTCATGGATGATGCTTTTCATGTTATATCTAAAAACACCAAATCCAGTGTCATGGAGATTTTCTTCTATGTTTTCTTTTAGAAGTTGTAAGTTTTGTAATTTTCATTTAGGTCTTTGATCATTTGGAGTTAAGTTTTTTCTGTAAGGAATAAGATCTATGTTTAAAATAATTTTTTCCTCATATGAACGTCCAATTGTTCCAGCACTGTTTGTTGAAAAGTCTACCCTTTTCCCATTGAATTGCTTTTGTGCCTTTGTTGAAATCAGCTGGCTATATTTGTGTGGGCCTGTATTTGTGTGGTCCTTACTGTTTCATTGATCTGTTTGTCTGTTCTTTTGCTAAGAGCACGCTGTCTTGATTACTGGCTTTAGAGTAAGTCTGAGAGTTACTCAGACTTACTGTGAAGTAAGGAGTGACAGTCCTCTGACTTTGTTGTTCTTTTTCACTGTTTTGTTGGCTCTTCAAGCTCATCTGCTTTTCCACAGAAATTCTGGAATAAGTTTATTGACATCTTCAAAATAGCTTTCTGGACTTTTGACAGGGATTGTGTTGACTCTGTTGATCAAGTGGAGAAGATTAAAAAAGTGTGTTTCTTGCTGTTTTGCAAGTTTTCTGATTTTGGTATTTAAAACATATACTACAAAGTGCCTGACGGGGAGCTTGTACAGCTTCCTGCAGCCTGCCTGGAGGAGAGACAGCTGCTGCCAGAAGGTTCCCTGACCAGGGGCTGCTGGTCCCTGGTCTAGTCCTGGCTGGGCTGAGGCTGCTCCAGTTATGCTCAGCACTAGGGCTCCCTTCAGGGCACCAGGCATCTGGAGGACGGAGAGGCAGCTTGGAATCTCTCAATCCATCTGCTTCTCATCACAACAGTGTTTGCCCCAAATCATGCCAGCCACAGTGGGGGAGCTGGCGGATGCCCCTGTGTCCCAGTGTCTCTCCTACAAAACCAACACCAGTCACCACCCCATCATGGGTGAAACCATCATCCCCAGAAAATGCTTCCTTTTTGAATTCTTATCTTTTACACCTGAGACCAGGTTGACATTGGCTCACTTAATCCCATGATTTATGATTTATAAAAAGCAGTCAGCGTGGCTCAGCAGGGAACACAGGCAGGTGCAGTTGCCTTAGGTGAGAGTGTGAAGCAGCAAAACCCCAGAGCTGGGGTGATTGCTAGAGCAAGGAGGCCAGTGACAGTAGCAGGGACTAGGGGCCAAAGGACACAGGGACAGGAGAGGAACTGAGGGCCGGGCAGCCGAGAGCAGGGGCCAGAGTGTCAGGGAGCAACCCAGGCAGCCTGCAGCCTCTCCTGGAGCTCCCTTTTTATTAGATAAAGAAACTCCATCAAGTCCTTGTTTAACCTTAAAAATGAGTACTAAATTCTTCCCTGCACAGTCCCATTTTCATTCTCATCTCTGAAATGGCTCAAAATTTCCCCTTTTGAAAAAGCATAAACTAGTTTATAACTGGTTTAGTTAGCCAAACAAATGCCATGAAATAAAAGGATGTCAGTAAAGATCTGCTTTTTCTCCCAGATGAAGGCTTTAAAATTTGCTGGGTATCTTTGGACGAGTGCCTGGAAGACTTCTCTGCCTTACCTAGCTCCTATTCGCCCCACCTTTAAAAAGTGGCCGAGTCCAACCCAATCAGACCCCAGGGCCACCATGAGTGCAGCGGGTAGCTTTGGCTTCTGGACCTTGCTCTGGAGACACTGGCTTTGCGCCATCTATGGCAGGGTCTCCATCCTAGGGTCTGGGGGATGTTAATTGGGAAAAAGGAGATTGGGGCATATGAGGAGGGCAGCAGGAAGAAAGATTTAAGATCTTTTGGGGGCTTTAATCCAAGTAATCACTTAAAGAATTGGCAGTTTTTAGCACCTCTAGGATCCAATTTTAGGTTATATGTCATTGGAAATCCAAAAGCTACAGGAAACACCGTACTGCCTATGAACATCTAGCTGAGGAGGTAAGACATGCACAGCTGAGAAAGAGGACAGGTGAGCCTTTGGTCACTTGCAAATTGGGGTCAGAACTGCTCCATGGTTTGGAGGGCATGGAAAAGAATTGGCTTCACTTAGGAGTGCTTTAGGTAATTCATTCTGTACTGTGTTGGGCCCACAATGCATGTTCAGCAATTTTACTTAATACTCAACCAGGTAAAACAGCAGATTCCAGGATACCTCAGTACATCCTTACAATTCTGCACTTTAAGGGCAATTTGATTTTGCCATGGTTTCTCTTGCAATGTTAAAGGTTGGAGACAGGGCAGAGTGAAAGGTATTCTCTCTTAATGCTCCAGTTACACATAAAGGGTAGGTGTTCCTATTTCCTGCTCCCCTGCCTATATTATAGATAAGAAAAGTGAGGCTCAGGGAGGTTGGGTTCCTTGCTTAAGGTCACCCAGCTGCGAATCTGCCTCATTCCAAGGTCTGTGCTCGCTTGGTTATTCCAAAGAGCCCGAGAGGCTGAGTGTTTGGAAGCAGGACAAGCCTAGCTCTGAAACAGGTATGGGTAGGAGGACCGGGTCAGGTTGGGCCAAGAGCTGTGGGAGGAGCTGGGAACTGAGGGGCTCAGGACTCTGAGGCTGTTTTGGTGCTAAATAAAACAAAATAACAACATAGCACCATAATAAAACTTGTAGATTATTATTAATCAATTAATCAATACTCTGTTGAAATAGGAAAAATTCAAGGACAGATGAATTTCTACTTTGTTTTCTGCTCCTGGACTGTCCCAACTGCTTTGCTAGGGCCCAGTCACTGTCTCCAGCTGAAGTCAGTTTTCCTTGAACTTACTGATGTTGATCTTACAGAGTTATAAGTTACGCTTATCACTGTGAAGACTGGCTGCAGCCAGCAGAGCTCGCTATGGTAGGCAATGGCTCATCTGAATCCAGCGCACATCTTGTTTTGAATTCCGCATAGGCTCAATTATGAGAGGCCTTCAAGGGAGCCTTATTTTGGGGGTGGCTTTATTCTTTTTCCCCATGCCAGGCACAGGCAGAAGCGTCTCTTGGTGTGATCATCTTGCAGGCCGCTGGGCAGGTTTACAGCTTTTCCGACACTTCACAGAGCACTGCTGCTTACAGTATAATTTCTTTTTTAATATACACAAGACTGGAAATTAGGCATGAATGACAATGTGATCACATCTTAGGATGAGCAAAGGAAAGTCCCGAGAATGGAAGCTTTTGCAGGAGCTCACAGCTAGGGAGGCATGAAGCCCAGGCTGGAGTGTTCTGGTTGGAAATCAGTGTGATGCTCACCTCCCTGCACAGCCTCACCTGGACCACCACCTTCCACCCGCTCACATCTCCCGTCCTCTGAGCTTCACTGCTCATGGCAGGCTTCCTCCATGGTGCCTTCCTGCCAGTGTGACCCACTCGGACCTTTCCCTGCCATGTCTGTGCTGCTCACACAAATGCTTGCCGCCCCCAGGTTTTGATGCTGGGACACCTACTAGGTTGACTTAGTCTCTATAGTTTGCACATGTTGTTTTCCCACCAAGTCAGGCTCTGTGTGTTACCCATGCTGCTAGCACAGAGATTGGCACACACATATTTTGAGTTGAGAACTTACTTTAAAACCATCTTCCAAATTTTGTACCCTGGCAGCTCAAAGTCAGAGAACAGAGAAATTAAGACTTTAGGACTCCACCACACTTTAGGGCCCACTGGGTGGGTCTGCACCAGCACTTGCCTGTCTGTTCACACGTTCTCTCTCCCTGAGCCTGGACACGTCCTTCCTCACTTCTCACACTCAGCACTGTGTCCTTGCCCAAGTACAGACTCTCCTCCATTGCCCCCGCATCCCAAGGGAGCCCAGGGTCGCTGCCCGTCTATGCACCTGTAGCCGTTTGTTCTTATTTCTACAACGGCATTATTCACATGAAAACCCTGCAGATGGATCTGAGTTCCTTAGGATAAGACCTGCCCTGACCATGTCTGAGGCTGAGCCCTGCAGACAACCTGGTCCACAGCAATTATATTTGCGTAATGAAGGCAAGGAATGTGGCTTACACAGACAAGAAAGCTCTCATTAAAATGTATTAGACACTAAGGATTCCATAGGAAACATACCTGGGATCATTAACAAGGTAAAGAATAGGATTTTTTTTTTTTTTAAGATGTCTTAAGTTGCTCTGAGGCAGTGAGAGGGCAATTTGCTGCTGAGCAAAAACCTCCTCTGCCAGAGATTCAGGATCCACTGAGAAGTCAGGTTGGCTTTGGAGCTATCTACCCCATTACCCTGGTTCATGCCCTCCTCCGCCCCTGCCACGGCCTAAGCGGTGTCCCAAAGGCAGGGTGAGGGCTCCCATCTCCCTGCTCCCACAGCTCTTTGTGGGTGTGTGTCCTGTCTGGGAGCTAGTGTGAAGTGTTGTCTCAGTGTGCGCTGTCCTCAGCGCCGGGGCTCCAGGAGGCTCCACTCTGACTTAGGCTTGCAACAAGGCCCAGCACATATGGGTTCGGTACAGCTTGATCCAGGCATGAATGTGTGAGCAGAGCCTGTGACCACCGCTTCACTCCCACTCCGGGGATGGGGTGGGGAGGGCATGTGAGGAGCACTCCTCCTTCTGATCTGCTCAAGGCTGTACTCTCTGGACCCCTTTGTACCCCTTTCCCATTCCTATCCCTTTCGGACTTTTTGCATGCATGTATGTATGTATGTTTACAAGTGTGCACATGTATGTGTGTATGTGTGTGTGTATGAGTGTGTGTGTGTAAGTGAAGAATGAGGACAGTTATCTGAAGGCAGCTTAGACAAACTGAAATATGAAGAAGAGCTGTTTAATCGAAAGCCTGGGCCTCTTTTCTAGGTAACACGTGCCCCCCGACAGAGCCAGCCAAAGGAAGGTGTGAGCCCCTCATGATGGCAGTGACTGCATGCTTTCTGGGTGCAAACACTTTGCAGGAGTATGTGATAATCAGTATGCTTTTAGTTATTGTTTATCCTGCGCCCCATGTTGCTGCCTAGGAAGGTGGAGGACGACTGAGCTAGTGGTTGAGAAAGGCACAGAAAGTGTGCGTGCATCTCCCTGAACTGTAACGTCACACGTGTGGATGGTGGAGTTGCTTAGACACCAATGCCTGAGGTTCAGGAAGCTGCCGCATGCCCACGTCTTTGTGGCGCTAAAACCCCCGCACTCTTACACCTAGAAAAGCTGATCAGGTGAAGGGGCTAACTCCAGAAGTGATAATAGAAGCATGATTTGTTTCACCCCTAATTCTATTAGGAAAAAACTGGCTGTAGTCCTTGAATAGAGCTCAATGACAATTTGAAGAGTACTAGAGAAGCCAATAAATTCATTAATAGGGAAGACTGTTTTAGCTAGACAAAAAGGTAATAGCCTTCATTGTAGTAGTTTAATTAGAAAAATAACAAACTCCCTTAGGAAGGATGAAAGCCCATAATTAAAAAGATGAGCTATTTGGAGGAATTCTGAATAGTACCTCTTCTCAGATTTGTTCCTAGCTGCTCTATTCATGGTCCAAAAGCACTTAACAAGCTGAGGAATTAGTGGAAAATGTACTTACCTTCAGCTCTGAAGCAGGAACTTTCTGGGCAAAATGAATGAGAAGGAATGAGCTCGGAGAGAAAAGCAAGCAAGTGGACCTTGGGCCGGCAAGGGCCGGAACACATGCATCACCGGAGAGACAGCTAGATTGTTATCATTACCTTGAATAAATGTCATCCCACATGAACTGTGCATTTCTGGTAATGTGAAGTTAGAGAAATGGAAAGACACAGGCAGATGAAGACATAATTTCCATGAGCTCAGCTAGTCAAGGTTACTTCCAATGTTTATGACAATGCTTCTAGCAGATTATGGAATTGTCATCTTGCTCTTTTTAAATGCCACTTTAGAGTTGCATTTAGTTCCAAAAAGAACTAAGGAATTAAATAAATCAGGTTTTTGAGAAAATGGTTTTGGAAGAATTTGTTTTAAAACTTCTAGCAAACTTCTTGATATATCTTGCAAACATTTGGCTCATTAGTCTCATTAAGAAGAAGGGAATAGCCCCATTATCCCTATTTCACAAGACTAAACAATGAGAATGAGGGAACTGCGTGCTCAAGTGCACATATGACGCATGGGTCCAGACAAGAAAAAAACCCTGTGTTCTGCCAATGCTTCTCTGTCCAAAAACTTCACAGAAACCGCCATAGATAAGAGCCATCATTCAAAGCAAAATTCTTCCGTTTTAGGGTGCAATGCTGTGTGTTTTCTGCCTGCCAGGGCCTGCAGGGAAGGGCTACTGTTGGTGTCAGTCACAGCAACAGGAATGCTGAAGTGTGGAATTGGGCCAAGTTTCCAGATGGTCCTGGGTTTTGGGGGCTGGGGCCAAACCAGTGGCTTTTTCTGAAATGTGAGCTTCCGCCCCAAGCTAAAAAGTGTTCACACGTGGGTGGTCTGGAAAAGACCAAAGAGAGAGGCCTGAGTTGAATTTGCCAGGCGGGTAAACACAATTTTATAAAGTGGCTTTTCCTGGCCTGTCACTGAGGCAAAGCGTGTTGTCCCCAGGAAGTCATGGACCCAGGATCATCCCAGACTTTGACTGTTTCTGAGTAGGTGTGTGCCTCCGCAACATGCCCTGCAGCTGAAATCCGGCGTTCCACAGGCCTCTTTCCCCTCCTGAGTCATGTAGTTGAGATAACAGAGAAAAGCAAGGCATTGCCTCCAGAAAGCTACTGTATTATCTGGAAAAGTAGAGACAACTCGTCCTTAGCCCTTGTACTTGCAGAAGCAGAGGCCCTTTGTCAGAGATCTGTGGATCTGATTAGGCTGATTGGGAAAACCGGTGGCCAGCCCCGGGGAGTGGGACATCAGGCAGGCTGCAGACGATGGGAACACTGTCTGGAGGAGGCGAGCCTGGGCCAGTCCCCTGGGTGGGACCTGGGCCACTCTGATTGGGAGGGACAGAGAGAGACTTCCAGCAGGGGGAAGGTTGCCTAGGGGTTTGGCTAAGCCCTGCAAAGAGAGTAGCTATTGCTATTTTAGTTCTTCCATTTTGGGGGCTCATCTCTCTCCAATTTTTAGAGAAAAGGGGGCAAAAATCTCTTGGAAGGAGCAGAGTAGAAATGACAAAGGGTTTAGAACCAGAAGACATGGGGTCAGAGTTCTGAGTGCCAGGCCTCTAGGACTCCATTGCCTGGTGTAAAGCGGGCTGTTGTGAGAATTCAGACCAGGTTCGTAACAGTGCTCAGGGAAATCTAAAACCATATACCAATACCTATGGTTTTTGTTATAACCCTGTCCAAACACTCTTGAAATAGTGGTATTTTAAAAGAAATATCTTTGCTGTAGGGAAACCCATTCAGCTGGTGATCATTGGAAAGCAAACTTGTAAGTGGAGATGCTGGTAGATGAACTCTGATGACCATGTTACAACTGCGCCACCATTCCGTCACCAGCCCAGTCTCTCTCTCATCCCAAGAGATACGATGGAAAAGGGGGAATTTTAGGGAGCATTCAAAGGGCTTCTGTATGCACCCTTTTTTCTCTTCTCACACAATCGTATACAACTCGGTCACTTTCACAAATACAACTTCCTCCCCAGTGCTTGTCCCTCTCATGGAAAAGCTAAAGAGGCAGAGAGAGAGAAAGAGTGAGAGGGTGGGGGAGGCTTGGGAGGCAGAGCAAGGGGAAAGGAGATGCAATGGGGAAACAGAAGGGGACAGGAAGAAGAGACAGGGCCAGGGATCTGTCTTTTGTGTTTGCAGGACTGCCCCATTCTGACATAGAAAATGCTGGGGTTGGAAGGTAACTCACAAATGTCTTTGCTGAAATCTGCAGTGGAAGCAATGGTAAGAATCCACAGTGGGTTTCCTATGTGCCAGCCATGATGAATGTTCTCAGTGCTGTACATATCTCGACATTTAATCTTCTCAGCACATGTGTGAAGTCACCTTACAGACCCCATTTATAGATGGGGATCTGAGAAGTTCAGTGGCTCTACAGAGGCCATGATAGCACTTAAGACTTTCCTGTAAGAACGATGAGGAGTCAAGACTAGGATGACATGACCTGATTCAGGCTTTAAAGGATCCTCTCCACGGGTTATAGGGGCCAGAGGGGAGACGGGACAGTGGTAGAGGTGGGTGCCTGGTGGGAGCTGCTTGAGGAGGAAATGGGAAGTGAGGAGAGGAGACGGCAAGCATGGACAAGCTCTTATGAAACATTTATATTTAAATTTTAAATAAATATTGTATATATTTAAGGTGTATACGATGTTTTGTGTGTATACTTACAGTGGACTGCTGACTGCAGCCAATCTGCTGAACATACCCATCTGCCTGCAGTTGCCTTTCTGTGTGTGTGGTGAGAACACTTCAGATCTGCTCTCTTTGCACATTTCCTTTTTTTTTCTTTTTCTTTTGTTTTGTTTTGTTTTGTTTTTGAGATGGGCTCTCCCTCTGTTGCCCAGGCTGGAGTGCAGTGGCGCCATCTTGGCTCACTGCAACCTCTGCCTCCCAGGTACAAGCAATTCTCCTGCCTCAGCCTCTCAAGTAGCTGGGACTACAGGCGCACGCCGCCATGCCCGGCTAAGTTTTTGTGTTTTAGTAGAGATGGGGTTTCACTGTGTTGCCCAGGCTGATCTCGAACTCCTGAGCTTAGGCAATCCATCCGCCTCGGCCTCCCAAAGTGCTGGGATTACAGGCGTGAGCCACCATCCCCTGCCCTTCTCTTTGCACATTTCAAGCATACAACACATGATTAGCTACAGTCACCATGCTGTACCTCGGGCCTGCAGAACTTACTCCTCCTGTACCCCTGAAACTTCATGGCCTTTGACCAACATTGCCCCAGGACCCCACCCCAGGCCCTGGCAGCCACCCTTCTCCTCTCTTCCTAAGGATTCGGCTTTTTAATTATTCTACATAGAAGTGAGATGAAGACATGGCGAGGGCTTTCAGAAGTTTTGATGTGAGAAGGTGCGGAGGGGGAGTATTTTGACGTGAGAAGGTGTGGAGGGGGAGTGGATAGGGAGTAAGTGGGGCCTGTCTTTTTGGAAAAGACCTCGTGGGTAGGTAACTTGTTTGTGGATGAGAGTATCCAGCAGAAAGCGTGGGCTTGGTCAGCAGGTCACAGTGCAGCAGAGATGGACACACATTCCTGAGCAGGCAGGGGGCGGATCCTGAGCACTAGAGGAGAGGGTGACCTTGGCCAGAATGGCGAGACAGCAGGCACAGCTGTAGGGAGGCCGTAGCCTGGTGGAGGGGAGATGAGGGCCTGCCTCTTGATTGCATATTTTCTCACGGAAGTACGAGGCAATCTTATTTTAGTCTGATATATAAACAGTTGTGTAACTGTTCCAATATCTGAGCTACCCCAGTGAATTAGGAGGGTGTATTTGACATATGAGCATGGCTGACAGGGCTCACTAAAGCCATGCCACCCAGCCTAAAGAGGACCAGCCAAGGACTCAAATGTAGCTCCCACCCATAAAGTCAAAGGAAGCACATTTCCAGTCTACATTTCCCATTTGGGCCCACTTTTCAGTCTTCAAGGAAATATTTTGAAATCCATTTGTAGAACACCTCCACTTGCACAAAAAGCCCCACAGTAACGATTGGCACAGAGCTGGTGCTCAGTAAGACTCTCCTTGAGATTTTATTGTCTTCATAATAAAAGATGACACTTAGAATAGGATCACTTGACCCTTTCTCTTCTTATCTCCTCCCAGTTAAAAATGCTTGCATCTTTTGATAGCCAGCATTCTCTTGGATCTGCAGTTGGGCTCAACGCACTCAAGCCTTAGCACAGTATTCTTTGTAGTTTTAGCCTTTTTCCGGAAAATCGGCTTAGTCTGCCCACCGTAGCCACTCTGCTTCCTGTCATAACCCCACTTTCCCTGGGCATACAGAGAATCCTTGCCCGTCTTGTACTGTGTCACTTTGTGGGGTTGGTGCTTGCCACACTTCTTACAGAAAGTCCGGTGGGTTTTAGGGACGTTAACCATGCTTGCATGAGCGCTATCGGCACGGCAAGAAAGAAGAGGTGCTGGAAACAGAAGTATCTTCTTTTGCTTTTTGAGACACAGTCTCACTGTGTCACCCAGGCTGGAATGCAGCAGTGCAAACTTGGCTCACTACTGCGTCGACCTCTCAGGCTCCAGCAATCCTCCTGCCTCAGCCTCCCGAGTAGCTGGGACTACATGGATGTGCCACCATGCCCAGCTAATTACTGTATTTTCTGTAGTGATAGGGTTTTGCCATGTTGCCCAGGCTGGTCTTGAACTCCTGAACTCAAGTGATCTGCCGCCTTGGCCTCTCAAAGTGCTGAGATTACAGGTGTGAGCCACCGCACTTGGCCCCTGTTCCTGACTTCCTGTCAGCCCTCTGTTAATTTCCAAATGCATTTGCCTCTTCATCCTCACACCAATCTCATGCATTGCATAAAGGATAATGAAGATTTATCCATTCATTTCCTCACTTATTCAGCTCTCATTCGATGAGTATGTACCACGCACCTGGCACCATGCAGGTGCTGGGGATGCAGGTGTGTATGACACAGCCTCTGACCTAGAAGAGTTCAGTATCTAGTTGGGAAGAAGGACCACATAGGTGTAAGTGTGCCACACAAGTGATAAGGGCTAGATCCAAAGTCTATCTAAAATATTTGGGGAACTCTGATGTAAAAGTACCTATTCCTCCTTTAGGTGAGCCTAAGGATGTCTTCCTATGTTGTTTAAGTTGCATTGTGAGGGGTAAATCGAATTTTGCTAAGCAGATATGGTTGGGAAGAGGATCGCAGGAGGTGCAGGAAAGCAATTATGAAAGTGCGTGCGGCAGGATCTAGGAGGAGTGGAGAGTGAACGGGGAAGGGTGAGGGAAAGGACGTGCCAGTCATGGTGGTTCACAATATGGACTGTGGAGCCAGACTGCCCGGGTGTGGATTTCGGATCTGCAGCTGATTTTGAACCAGTTACCTCACCTTTCCAGGCCTTTGCTTTTTAGTTTCCTTCTCACTAAAAGAATATTAATACCTCCTAGCTGTGGCAGAGACACTGTGCTCACCAAACATCACATGTGATCCTCCAAATTTCTCAGTTTTTCTTTCTTTTTTCTTTGAGATGGAGTCTTGCTCTGTTGCCCAGGCTGGAGTGCAGTGCCTTGATCTTGGCTCACTGCAAGCTCCGCCTCCCGGGTTCACGCCATTCTCGTGCCTCAGCCTCCCGAGTAGCTGGGACTACAGGTGCCCACCACCACGCCAGGCTAATTTTTTGTGTTTTTAGTAGAGATGGGGTTTCACCGTGTTAGCCAGGATGGTCTCAATCTCCTGACCTCGTGATCCGCCCTCCTCGGCCTCCCAAAGTGCTGGGATTACAGGTGTGAGCCACCGTGCCCGGTCCACATTTCTCAGTTTTTCTTATAGTTGGGTTACGAATGATCATGTGACTAGTTCTGGCCTTAATGGACTGTGTGTGGAGTGTCAACTCCAAGCTGAGCTGGTGAAGTGCCTGTGTGACTCACCTGTCACTTTTGTTTTTCCTTGTGTGGGTACCTTGGAGGCCATGTGTTTCATGTGATAAAACTACGGGGGCTTCTCTCAGGCTGGGTCCCTGAGTAACAATGTGGAGCAGAGCCCTCTTGGATCCACATTGCACACATCATGAAAAATAAACCTTTGTGTGGTAAGCTATTGATACTTTAGGATCAGTTTGTTACTGCAAACTTAGTTTGCCCTATCCTAACCAGTACATTACTAGTTAGTGCTGTTTAAATGAGTTAACTTATAAAGCATTTAGAACAACACCTGGCATATAGTGAGTGCTACACAGGAGACCGTTAAACTAAATACAAGGATAGAGGGTGGGGAGTGCTGAGGACATGGCAGGAGTTAAGCCAGCACAATTTGGATCATAAAAATATCTTGTATACCAGATAAGAGAACTTAATTTTTAACTAGAGGAGTATGTTAAAAGTAGGTAAGTGCTTTGTCAATGTGGACAGAGAGAGTAAAGGCAGTGCCTAGCACATATAAATGCTTGGTGATGACTGCTTTAGTTGTTTGATCGTTGTCTTGTAATCGCAGGAGTTCCCTGACTGCTGGGTAGGGGCAGAGCAGGGGGCGACTTTGAGAGTGCAAGTTACTCATTGAAGGAGAGGTGGTGACACCAGCCACAACCTAAACCTGAAGGCTGTTTTAAGAATTGTGTTTATTAGTTTATTAATTTAGGGAGGTGGGTGGTGGCTATTTATGAAATAGGGTTTGTGCCTTAGCCCCACTGTGTGCAGATCACCACCACTGGGGCTGGAGAAGCTATAAAACAAAGAGTGGGTGAGACCAGGTCACGGAGTCAATGTCAGAGCCTGGGGAGAGCTGAAAGCCACACTGGAAATCTCCTATCTCTGTATAGCCCTCCTTGCCTCACCAATGAAGAAACTGTCCCCAGAAAGGCTGACTTGCCTTCTTGCCCAGCAGCTGCTCTGAGGGGATAAAAGGCTGAGGCTGCCTCTGCTTGCCTGTGCCTGCTGTCTGCCCAACAGCAAGCACTTTCTCTCTGCCTTCTCTGCTTCAAGTAACCCTTAGTTCTTCTGACTTCTATATTTTCATCCCAATAATCACTTATTGTTTTCTCTTCCTGAACTTTTCTAGTATTCCCACATCCCTCCCAGATTGGAGCTTTGGTTAGACACAGAGACAGTCAATGTCCTGCAATGGATGGTCCACTCAGACTGGATTATTTGAGACAAGTTTAATAAAAGGGTCATTTACAAAGATGTAAGCAGAGTAGAGCAAGCCATACCGCAGAGCACAGAATCTGGGCACAGCCATGCCTCTCAGCTGCCCTGGGTCTGAGGCATGTATCCAGCCTGTGGTGACCTGCAGGGGAGAGCTGGGAGAATACCCTGTCTCCCCTCTCTCCTGTTCGACTCTTGGGTTTAATCCAACCAGAAGCCGGGGCAAGGAAGTTACTGATATATCCCTTGTGCTCAGCCTCTTGGGCTACAGAGCTGGAGGGAGAGGCTGGACAGGGGATCTGGAGAGGCAAATGGTAGATTTCTGCACTATTAAATACAATGTGTGGAGGCCATTGTTTGGACTGAGCTTCTGCACCTGGCCACAACAGATCAGACGAAACCAGAATGGAGTCACTTGTGCCAGGTGCCATAAAACCAAACTGAGCCTAGAAATGGGCCTGTTTCCCCCAAAAAACTGGGAGATTCAGAGCAACCAGTCCTAAGGGGCCCAGTCAACCTAAGTCAGTGACTCTATAAGGAAAGTAATTCTGAAACAACCCATCTGCTTTTTGTTCCCTCTTTCTGCTTCTTCAGCCTCTTCTGCCTATAAAGCCTACCTCCTCTGCCCAGCTATCAATGCCCCTTTCATAGATGGGGTGCCACCCAACTCTTGAATCATTAATAAAAGCCAATTAGGTCTTTAAACACAATTTGTTGAAATGTTTTCTTTGACAGCACAGATGCACACAGTCCATAAAAGCTGGCTCAGAGAGGAGTTTGCAGAGATGGCAGTGTGTTTGCCACCTGGCAGGTGCCATCAGCCTGGGCCCCCCAGCACCGTGTTTGGGGTCTCAGCTGTGGTCCCAGGCTCCGATTAGTGCTTATGCAGGGCCCAGGTTTCCCAGGGACTGGGCCCCTGTGTCACTGAGCAGTGGCTCTGGTTACGCAGGAACAGAATGACTCTGCGACAGGAATGCCCGTGCAATCCACCAGGCTTAACCTCATGGCAGCGCTGCGGTAGTTTATAGCTGGGGAGAGGGTGCTTTGTGCTCTTGGAAGATATGTGTAGAGTAGGGTTTTCAAACTTCAACAGCCCAGAACCCCAGAATGCTCCTTTCACACTTGGCCAAGTCGTCTAAGATGCTTCCCTTGCACTGCCTGTCTCCATCGGGGAGATAGTACAGCTATTTGTGATCATTTAAATGGAAAAAGAATAAGTTTCCAAAACCTTTAGAAACAAAAAGAACTGAGAGTAAATTCTCCAGTTTGGGACTGACCATTCCGCCAATTCCTTTTGGTTTTAGAGCCTCCCTGGAAAAGGAGAAGGAAAGCATTTAGCTTTGTTTCCGTCCATATGCACAGGACCGATTGTGATTTCTTTTAATCAAAAACCTCTAGCAAATCCCAGGCTCTTAGAACTAGAAGGCACCTTGAGGTCCATGGGTTTAAACACTTTGATGTGCAGAGAAGGAAACTGAGACCCCCGAGAGGTGAAACGACACTCTCAGCGTCACCCTGGGAGGCTGTCTCATACCAGACATGGTTTGTTCATGTCCCGCATTTCCCTCGTGTTCCCTTTGACATAGAAATGAAATAACTCGAGTTTGCTTTCTGTGATGCTGTGGGAGTTTAGCTCCTTCCCCCAGGTGCTGCTACAATTTCATAACCAGTGTCTGGTGGCTGCTGCCAGCCTCGGAGTGTGGGAGCTGCTGCCCCTGGCATCTTGTCTTTGCCTTGGACCATGCCTGGTCCCTGAGGCTGGAGGCTGTTCCCATGCCTCTTTGCTGGCGTGCACGTGAGCCTTCCCTTTAGTCTCCTAGCACAGAGGACTCAGGGAGGTAATGACAGTCTCCAGGCACAGAGACCGGCTCATGGCCACACTGCACTGCAGGCTCACTCAACATCCGCTAAAAGTTTGGGTGCTGGCAATTTAACAATTCACAGAACAGTCACTGCTCTACGACTTTCCACTTTAGGACCAGTCCTTTTTATCCACAAGGTGCTTTCTCTTTCCTTCTCCTCCCTGACCCCACCTTGAGAGGAACCTGGGTCTCCAGAGCAGAGTCTTTTCTGTTATATCTTCTGCAGCTAGGATCCTTGGTGTCTCCCTTTTATTCTCATTGGGCCAGAGGAAAACAGAACATTCTTTTAAACAAAGAAATCTGTCCAAGAAAAATACCTCTTTACTCGATTTTCTGGAGCAGCGATTTTCACAGTGTGGTCAGCAGACAAGCAGCTGGAGGATCGCCTGCACATGCATAGGACAGCAGCAGACCGGCGGTCAGAACCGGGGTGTGGGTCGGGGACCGCCCTCCAGGGGCTTCCGAGGCCCGGGAGTCTGAGAATCTCTGTTGCACAGCAATTAAACTGCCTGTCTCAATGTTTCATCTCTTTTAGGTCTGCGCATCTCTGCTTAAGCAAGAGGCCCAATAAAGTGCTTTCCTAAACAAAAGAAAGTTACTCCCAGTAAGTTCAAGGACAAAACAAAAATAATCTAAGATTTATGACTTTTGGAAGACATTGTATTTTAAAAATGGATCATGGTGTAGATATCAAATTGTATAGTATTTAGACTCCATTGAATGTAATAAGTGATGTAACAGCTTAAAAGAAACATTTACAGTATGGTGAGAATGACATCCTTTGCAGTTACTTAAGCCTATAATGAAAAGTGCTGGAAGTCACCTGGGAAGTGTACTCATTGAGGAGGGAGGTTTCCTAAATCCTTTTGGTGGGGACCTGAGCACAAATGTTTGAAGACTGCTGGTCTATCCCATCCAAGCTATACTCCGTAATGTAAACACTGTTTGTGCCCTGTGGCTGGCCTGAAACACTGTCTTCCAAGCTGTGTGGCATCTCCCATCCATCCGCAGCCTCCATCAGCTCCCGTGACTCCACCCGGCTCCCTTCCAGAGGGAGGGGATTGCTCTGCTGCTCTCTCCTGGGACTCCCCTTGTGCTCACCTCATGGTAGTGTGATGGCTTCCTGCAGCGTTTTCTCTGCTAGCACGTGAGCTCCTCAGGGGCAGGCACCTGGGCCTCCCTCATTTGCCCTCTCTCCCTTGCAGGTGTTTTTGTTTAAGTTATCTGGTAACTGGTTTCATTTCTCCTTGGGTAGCAGCTTTAACATTTTTTTGTTCCTTAAGACATCAGTGTATGTCACATTGTCACTATGCCATGTGTCTGTGCAAAGCATGTAATGCACATTTGTCAAAATAGCCTACTTTGCTGAATGCTCATAGAAAGTTGGTAAGCACATTTTCCCCTCTAGGACAATACTCACCTCAGGCTTGAGCTGCACTGTCCCTTCCCCTCTCTGAGCACGTGCTGCTCCTTGGATCAGCCAGCGAGGCCCCCATGTGCCAATGGAGCCAAGAGGACTCCAGAGACTTACAACAGAATCGCAGAGCTGCTCAGCCACCCACAGACAGAGTTCCACTCTTGGATGGAAACTCAGAGGAATCCACACACAGCTGTTGGCTGAATTTTTATTTGACTTTACCAAGCAAGTAAAAAATTATGATTCAATGCCTTGCATAGTGACTTCAGGTGAGAAAAGATGCTGGTGGGATACCCCCTATTTGTTAGGGGCTCTGCACCCCAGTTGTCACTGAGTTCCGAATTCTGCTGCTTCTGTGGTTGGTTCATTGATGTTCACATCTTTCCTGCTTGTATACGTGTTTTTTAATATATGTACACAATTAGTGAACAATCTCAGATCACCGTGGATAATAGTGCCTAAGATCTAAAATAAATGCCATGTTCCTTCCAAGATACAATAGATATGGTGGCATGCCCCATCAGGATGTTTGGGATTTGATATCATTACTTGTGTCCTAAAAAAATTGGATTTTAGGTGATGTAATAAGGTTGCTCATAGGAAGTTCCCAGGTAATAAACTCTATGGGGCTGCAGAGAGAAGAATCTGAACTGAGGACCACTGGTAGCTGGCAGCTGGCAGTTCTGAAGTAGATTTTGCAGTGTGGGGACATTAAACTACAACAGAACCTGCCTTGGGAACTTGGATCATGCACCTGAACAAGATCCAAAATCAGGTTGTGGAGAACCAGACTGTGGTATATGGATGCATGTACATGTGTGTATATGCATGCGCACATGGTGTGCAATTGGAGTCTCTGTGAGATCTGTGGATGTGTAGCTTCCTCAGTAGCTTTCTATGGGCTGAGCTGTATTGTTGTGTGTGGTTAGGCCAGGGTGTAATATGGTGGTCACCAGCATGGCAAAACTTAATAATAGTCTGGAATTAAAAAGAGTAAACTATATCAGCCAAACCCAAATGTTTAGGGGATACGATAAGTAATAAAGGCGTTTAAATGCTCTTCTTACTGAGGAAAGGGAAAACCATGGGCAACAGAGGATCTTCAAAGAGGAGCTATTGAGATCTTTATAGTAGAAGAATAAATGTTGAGAAAGAGAAGGAACCATGAGTAGAATTAAGAATTACAGAAGAATTTCCAAATTAAGCTAAGGTTAAAAATGAGAAGGATGGCCAGGTGCAGTGGCTCATACCTGTAATCCCAACACTTTGGGAGGCCATGGAAGGTAGATCACGAGGTCAGGAGATTGGGACCATCCTGGCCAACATGGTGAAAACTCGTCTCTACTAAAAATACAAAAATTAGCCAGACATGGTGGTAGGCACTTGTAGTCCCAGCTACTCAGGTGGCTGAGGCAGGAGAATCACTTGAACCCAGGAGGCAGAGGTTGCAGTGAGCCGATGTTGTACCACTGCACTCCAGTCTGGGTGACAGAGGAAGACTCCATCTCAAAAAAAAAAAGAAAGAAAAGGACAAGTAATTTGATCAAATTAACACATGTAAGAAAACAGAAAAAGAGGCAACAATAAATTAAATGAATAGTACATCTAAACAGGGAGGCAGTCAAACAAGTGCCATAGTCAGTACACTCCATGGGACACTCTGAAGTCTTCTGGCAGAAGCAGGGACAGCAATTTGGGTTAAAAAACAAACCTTGGCCAGGCGCGGTGGGTGGCTCATGCCTGTAATCCCACCACTTTGGGAGGCTGAGGCAGGTGGATCATGAGTTCAGGAGTTCAAGACCACGCTGGCCAAGATGGTGAAACCCCGTCTCTACTAAAAATACAAAAATTAGCCGGGCATGGTGGTGGGCGCCTGTAATCCCAGCTACTCGGGAGGTTGAGGCAGAGAATTGCTTGAACCTGGGAGGCAGAAGTTGCAGTGAGCCGAGAGTGGGCCACAGCACTTTAGCCTGGGCGAAGAGCAAGACTGTCTCAAAACAAAAACAAAAACCAAAAAAAAAAAAAAAAAAAACAAACCTCATCTAAAAGGAAAGCTATGTTCTCACTTGTAAGTGGGAGCTGAACAATGAGAACACATGGACACAGGGAGGAGAACAACACACACTGGAGCCTGTTGGGGGAGCGCAGTGGGGGCGAGAACTAGGAAAAGAGCTAGTGCATGCCGGGCTTAATACTTGGGTGATGGGTTGATGGGTGCAGCAAACCACCATGGCACATGTTTACCTGCGTAACAAACTTGCACATCCTGCACATGGACCCCGGAACTTACAAAATAAAATAAAATAAAATAAAATAAAAATAAAATAAAGAAGGAATGTTAAGTAAAAGTGGAAAATAAAGTGCTTGAAACACAGATACCACGTAAATGCACATAAAAATGGCCGTGACAATATCAGTCAATGTGAAACGTGTGAATGGTATTAAGAGGAAAAAGATGGATGTCGTCATTACAGAAGGAACGATGAAGATAATATAATATCCAAAAATATGAATAGGCAACACAAAATACTAGCTGAATAAATAATGGAAAATCTATTAGAACCGCAAAGAAAACTTAAAAATGACAGAAACATAGTGGGAGATTTAATACTCATCTTGTGAACAGTTCCGCTAAGCAAAACACAAGGAATTGAGTGATGTGAAAAATAAACTTGAGTATCTGTGCTTTTCATGTGGGTATACATGGTGTGTTTGTGCAAAAATATATATGTATGTATAAACTTTGTATCTCAAGGATAGAAAGTATACGTTTCATATATCCATAATATATTTTTTAAAAATCACGTTAGTACATAATCCAATAAAATTTAGTTTATTGGTATAGTTTGTAATCCAATAAAATTGCCTCCCCAGCAATGCCGAACTGTGAGTCCATTAAACCTCTTTTCTTTACAGATTACCCAGTCTCGAGTATGTCTTCATAGCAGTGGGAAGATGGACTAATACACCAGACTCTCCAGATAGCATGACACTCTGAAAGTAATATATGGCTTTAGGCAAAAGAAAAAGAGCACCTTCAGCATAACATGGTCTTGGAGTAAGGTAGACTTAAGGTGGTGCCTTTAAGCTAGAAAAAAATTATCCCAATAATACTAAGGGTGTGCTGTGTACACCTGCCAGCTAGGCAATTAGGCTTCTAAGAATCTCAGGGGCATTCTCCCATATCAGTCTCACATGGGACTTAAGGTAGAAATACCCATCCTGGAAAGAAATGTCATTATCATTTTTGTTTAATGGGGTGTGGTTGTGACTTTTGTCTAATTTGATACATAAGAAACTCACAAAAGTTTTAAAGGAAGCATGTCATCTTGGATTGAAAGGGACAAAGACAAAGATAATAAAAAGAATGTGGACCCTTATGTTCCTATGAAAGGAAGCAGGCTGAGAAATTTCTTCGCTATATACTTGGGCCATTTCTTATGGGAAAAGAAGGGTGATTCAGAGCATGGAGTCAAAAATCACTGGGAACCACTCCCAGCTAGTGGAACTGGAGCCACTAATCAAGAAACTGGTGACGTGTCCATGGATTTGACAAGTACCCTGGGCCCACGACTACATGCTTCCTCCCTCCCCCTGCTTTGAGATGGGAGGAACTACAGCAATGATCTGATGCTTGTCCCAGGTTGGGTGTATGTGAGGCCCATGATTCACAGATCTTCAAACTGAGATAAGCCACCCAAGAAGTCGCACCCAAGGAACCCCACTGGAGGAGAATTATCTTGTGATTTGGATGACAATATCCTGGAATCTGAGTTGATGCTTTCATGAGATAAAGAGTTTTGGGGTCTTTGGAGAGGTTCGTGTATTTTTTGCAGGGGGAGAACATGGATTGTTCTGGCCAGAGGGGAGACTGTGTTCAAACATAACCTCAGGAAATTCCATTCTGCTCTGTATGTTCATGATGGTTCTCTCCTCAGGAGCTTATGTCTCTTCTGCTTGATTATGGGATGGGTCTATGACTACTTCAGCTAATACCAATATGAAAGAAGTGGGTGTAGGAACTTTTGAGTTAATATTGAATGAATACCTGCAGTGGCAGCTTATTCCCTCTGGAGGAAGCTGTCATGCTAGGAGGAAGCTCTAGCAGCTACATGAAGGGGACAACATGAAGGAAAAGTGTGGCACCTAGTCAGCAGCCCTGCTGAGCTCCCCACCCTCAGCCAGCAGCACCTGCTGGCCACATAAGTGAGCTATCATGGAAGTGCCACCACAGGCCCAGCTGAGCTACTCTGACAACAGAAGTCCAAAAAGCACAGGCAAGTCCCCACCACGCCTGCCCACATTGCAAAATCGTGAGCAAAGAAATGACTCTTTTTTTTGTTTCAATCCACTAAATTTGGGGATGATTTGTTATGCAGCAATTGATAATCTATACCAGAAGTAATTTTTTTCTCTGAGAACTTAACTTGCTGCTAGAAAGTCTCAATGATGAATTTAAAATGGAAAACGCTGACAACAAAAAGGGGATTGCAAGAAAAAATGGATTAAAAACAACTAGAGAATGGAGGCAGGTAGAGGGAGTTTGAGTATGTTTTTGGAACGGAATTATTTTGGAGATCTTAAATGTTGAATATATAATTATAAAATCTGAATTGGGTTAATTTGAGAATTGAGATCTATTTAAAGGCAAAGTCTTTGAAAACTATGAAAAAGTATAATCATTTGAAAGAAAAAAAGGGCAAAGTATGAGGTCCTTTTTGAGAATAAATCACAAACCCAGACAGTGGAAGAGGCTGGTTGGGTTGATCCAGAACTAGTTCTGCACCTAAGCATTGAAAGAGCACTTTTCTTATTTCAATTGCATGTGGTCTAGTGGAAAAACAGAATCTTAGCAATCAAAATCTATTCATTTTGGTTACATTCACAGTTGATTCTGAAGCCAGGCTGAATCAATTAAGTGTTGAACTATTGGGAAGGATGGGGATATCTATCCATATATAGCATGGATGTAACATCATGTGGGGATATTGGTTTTTCACTTCCAGCCATATCCATATGTATAACATATGGGAAGGATCCATGATGTTGTGGCATCATGGGTATGCTTAGGTAGAATATGTCATCCCTCTTCTAATCTGACCTAATTTTCTACTTATTCATTGTTTCTCCTTTGAAGAGATCACTTGATGAAAGCTTGGGCTGATGTTCGTGGCCCCTTTGGGCCTCTAGTGAGGTCCAGGTGGCTATTTTGGCATGAGGCCAGAATCCAGGACAGCTGCAGCTTCCCTGGGCTTTTCTGTGCCTTGTCTTAGGGCTGAAGTCCTTCTGTAATGACAAGCTCTCTGTAAAGACAGCAATTGTAACTGGCTTTAAAATGAACTGGAGCGGGTGGCAGCATGCCTCACCCCCACCTGGAATTGTAACTAATTTAGGGTCTACTGTATCATGCCTCAGCCTTGCAGGCAGTGAGGATGAGCCTTTACAAACTGGGGCAGAAAGTACTGCTCACTGGGCTCAAGTGGGGTGGGACCTGGCCCCAGCAGGGCTTAAGTACATTATGATTGGAAAAGAAGGGCATTGTTTCTAAGCAGGAGGTTAAAGGTTGGTTTCCAGATGGGTGTTGTAGCAGGCCTGGTTGCCATAGCCACCAGCAGGGGTCCTGGGGGCCAAGTGGACTAAGTCTTGGTTGATGAACAGAAGTCAGAGTCAGTGTAGGGCAAGGTTGGGTCTGGGGCTGGGATTTGAGACCACACTGAATGAGCTTGTAATGTGACTGACAGTGCCACAGAAACCTGTGGCCAATGGTTTTATCTGCTCCAAGTGAGCCCCTTCCTGGAGAGGGTGAACCTGTCTGTGCCAGTCCTGCCTGGCCTCCAGGGCTCAAACATCAGAGGCAGCTTCTGGTAAGTCACATGTCAGGCTGCCTTCTCATCATTTGGCGGTCCCTCAGTGGGATTTCTCTGGATTTGGGTCTTCCTTACAGGACGGGTACATGGTTGTAAGAATTTTCTGTCTTCCTTTCCTCCCTCTTCCCCGCTTTCCCTCACTCTGGGGCCAGGGCAGGCATCATCACCCTGGGCTGAGATCTTGACTGTGATGAGATCAGCAAGACAACACCTGTGCTGTCTAGTATGAAAAGCTGTCTCCAAACAGATAAGCCAGTGTCATCGTTCCAGATGCTAGTTGTCAGTAGAATCCATGTTTAGGCTGAGAATGTTTAGGCAGCTTGGAACAGGGTTATATCCCAGAGGATAAAAGGGGGTCTCCCAGCATGCTGTGACTCTCGCTGTACATTCTGTAAGTCACTAAAAAGTCGTGGCATCACACAATGCAGAATCCACAGTGGCATCATGGCCAGTGGAAAGGGGTTCGCTAGTCCATACAGATGCCTCCCTTGGCACTCTTCAGCTGTGACGCTCCCTGCCTGCAAGCTGGGCTTACGTGCTCATCACTTTGGGAACTGCAAGCCACAGCTACAGGCAGCTCCTGGGGAGGTGGGGGTCGGGGGTGTCAGAGAGCAGACAGGAATGTTTGCTTATTGCCTGAGGAAAGGCTCAGGAGTGAGGGGAGAGTGGTAGATGTCATCTTGGGTAATTGTTATGAGGCTTGCATTGGCAGTAGGGTGCCCCCTCCCACTTTCTTGGACATGTAAATGAAGTGGAACATTCTCTTTGTAGTGTGTGTGTGTGTCAGGTCCTGCCTACTCCTCTGGAAGACCCCCTCTGCATGCGTGGCCACTCCATGAACACACACTCAAGGCATCTACAGTAATGGGCAGCCACACAGCAGTCGCAAAGCAGAGCTGACAGGTATTTGGTTTATCTGATTAGTCTAGAGAGCCATACAAAAAGCTTTCTGGACAACAGCATCCTGAAAACTCAGTGACCAGTAGGATACCTGTGGCCTGTGTGTGTGTCTACACTGTCAGGGAAACATTGGCAGGCAGGGACTGGGCTGACGCCCTTTGAGGGCTGAGCATGTGGAAGGCACTGTGCTGAATACTCTTCACACACCTGCCAGCCCTTCCCTCACTGTGCATACACAGGAACTTCAGGAATCGATTCTTTCATTCTCTATGATACCGAGGACACAGGCGGGAGTGGAGGTGCGTGGAGCTGCCTGTCACTGCCAGTGGTGTCCCCTAGAGCAGCAGCTCTCAGACTTGGATTCTGATTCGAATAAAGTAGGGATCATTTAAAAATTTCCAGGCTGGGCGCGGTGGCTCACGCCTGTAATCCCAACACTTTGGGAGGCCGAGGCGGGCAGATCACAAGGTCAGGAGTTTGAGACCAGCCTGACTAATATGGTGAAACCCCGTCTCTACTAAAAACATAAAAATTAGCTGGGTGTGGTGGCATGCACCTGTAATCCCAGCTACACAGGAGGCTGAGGTAGAATTGCTTGAACTCGGGAGGTGGATGTTGCAGTGAGCCAAGATCGTGCCACTGCACTCTAGCCTGGGCGACAGAGCAAGACTCCGTCGCAAAAAAAAAAAAAAAAAAAAAAAAAATCCAACTACTCCTTCCTCTCCCTGCAGCAACTGAGCCAGAATCTCTGGGAGTGCCCGTTAGGAATCTCTCTCTCTGTCTCTCTGTGTGTGTTTCATGCTTCCCTGGAGATTCATGTTCATGGTGGTGAGATGGAAGACCTTCATCCAAGAGGAAGAACATGCTGGGTGGATATAATTATCTCTGAATCTTTTACCTGTTCTGGTTTTTCCGCCTCTTTTCCTGGTCTTTGTAGGTTGGGACTGGTGGTTCAGGACAATCCTAGATTTCTTATTTGGAAATTCTGTGAATATATCTACACAGACAGGTGGATTTGGATTTGAGTCCTGGCTGAGCCTTCTAAAACTCTGAAAGTGAAATTAACCAGTGCACTTGGGGTAGAAACACAGATTTATCTTCTATCTGCTCTTCTTAGCTATGTTCATTCTGGTTTCCAATTGTCTAAGATCCCCAGTGCTTACTCACTCCAAATGGCAGGTGCAGAGAGGACTGGAAATACAGATGGGTTCTTGTGCCATGGCTGTGCTCTCCTTGCCATATGGGGTTGCTGTTGAAGGTAGGTCCTGCACACTCACTGGGAGCTGCCATCAGCACCGATGGTCTTCTGAGATGAGACCCTGCACTGGCTTCTGTGGTGCCCCACACTTGCTTCCCTAAGGCTTTACTTATTTTCATTCACAGCTGCATGCTAAGCCATTGTCCCTCTGAGGATGCCACCATGCCAGGCTAGTTGAGTTCCCCAGGGTCCCCCACCCTCAGGCACACACTGCCCAATCCGGCAGTTCCTACCTGTCCTCAGTTCCCGGGGGTGAGCTCAGGCCACCAGCCCACACTGCCTTGTCACCACCGTAGGCTCTTGGGTCAGTCTATTTCATAATTCAGGATCTCAAGGCCAGGGATTGGACTTGATCCCTTTTCTCTCAAAACACCCTTGGACTTTAGTCAGTGGGCCCCTCCCCTCCCCAGGGCTCTTTACCCAGAGGAGAGGTGACTTTTGCTTAGCTGAATGCACATGCGGTCCTGTTACAACTCCTGCCCTGGGGCAATAGATCCTATAGGGGATATGTTTTAAAACAAAGTGTCTGAACAAAACCAGCCCTACTTTATCCTCTTGTGGTCGGCAGCCTCTGAGATGGGACCACGGCAGGCTGCCATTATACTCTGGGTAACCCTCTTCTCTGCAGTGTGGGCAGGACATGGTGACTCACTTCTGATAGATGGAATATGACAAAACTGGTGGGATATTGCTTCTGAGATGAGGGTGTAACGAAAAGTGTGGCCTCCATCCTGGGGTCTCCCCTTCCCCGTCCTCTCTCACACACTTGGTGTGAAGGAAGCAGCTGCCATGTTTTGAGTCACCCTGGGAAGAGGCCACATCCCAAGGAACACACAACTTCAGCCCACGGGTGACAGGGTTTGAGTGCTGCCAACAGCCTTGTGAGTCAGCCTGAAACCAGATCCCCTCAAGCTGAACCTTGAAACAACCACAGCCTTGGCTGGCCTGATGGCAGCCTGCGAGGGACCTGAGCCAGAGTCATGCAGCTAAGCTGCACCCAGACTCCTGACCTGAGACCTCCGGAGACAACGAGTGCTTGCTTTAATCTGCTCAATGTTGGGGTCATTTGTTATACAGCACTAGATAACCAGCACACTAGCTATCACTTTGGGCCTACTGAGTATTTGGGGAAGCCGTTGGCAGCTTATCTTTACCCCACTCCCAGCCACCCAAATTGCAGTCTCCATCCCAGGCATCACTCTGTCTTCACGAACACCCAGTAGGACTATGTGATTGTACAGAAGACACCTACACTTCCTGGCCCTCCATTCCTTCATCTGTAAAATGGCAACAGCAGTAATACCAACTTCGCCAGTTCAGCACCCTGCAGGGGCGCAGGAAGGAGCTGACTATTCCTTTCCTCTCCCTTTCCTCTCCTTAGTATAAGTTATGACTTAAGACAAATCACAGATTCACCAGAGAATTATTAATCATCCAGAACATATTTCTGAAGTGTTTGAGAGGCTCGATGCTGCACATTGGTAGAATGTGTTAGACTGAACCATGTGACATTACCATTTTTGTAGGTCAGAGATGTTTACTGCTGTCTCGCCACTGCTGGCTACAACACATGGCACGAAGAAGAGGCCGGGAGCACGTGTATGGATTTGCTTAACTCCCAGAGTAATTGACTGTCTTCTTTGTACTGGATTATAAACATCTGTCTACTGGAAAATTCCTGTGTGTCCTTCAAGGCCCAGCCCGAGTATCACAGCATCTTTGAAGCTTCCTCTGACCTTCTCAGCAGGACTGACTGTGCCCTTATCTCAGCTCCCCTCTACTGTGGCTTCTCTGCACCCACTTGTCACGTTGTTGATTTGCATGTCAGCCTCCCCCAAGGTTGGAGACTGACCCAACGACAGAGCTAGGCCATGCGTCTCTGCACCCTGGGCCCAGAACATTCTCCATGAATGTTTGTGAACTAACTGAATGTCAGAAAACTCTCCACTTCATTTTTCTCCCAAGGAAACAACATACCATTTTCTTCTACTTTTTTTTTTTGAGACATGGTCTTGCTCTGTCACCCAGGCTTGAGTGCAGCGGTGAGCCACCACCTCGCCCTGCATTCTTTATTAACAGTGAATTATCTTCTCATGGTCTGACAGAGTAATCATCTATATATTTTTAATTACACAATTCCTAAGAGATTTTCCTCCTAAATTCAGCAGCCTCCTTGGGCAGGAGAGGACAAAATAAGTCATTTCACATTCTGTCCTCAGGTGCTTCCTGACGAAGCCTCTTTTGAACATTTCTGTCTGTAGCATTGGTCTTAAAGCCAGAACACAGGGAACAATAGGAAAAGTTGTGATGGAAAGACACATTTCCGATATGACTGTGAAAGGAACAAAATTACAGTGTAACTGGATGCTTCTTTCTGATACGAAGAGCAAACTGTAAAGCCATCTCTCAGATCCATGTGGGTTTTGGCTGGGGGCGCTGATGGACATAAGGCCAAAGATCTGGAGGTGTGAGAAAGTAACACAGAGCTTCTGCCCCATGCCAAGGAGAGTGTTCAGGTTCTGTCTCTTCCTCTAAGCTAGTGACCCAGAGGTAGCTCTCTTGGCCTTGATTTCCAAACTTAACACTAGTATGGCTTTTCTTGCTACCTTGTAGCGTGGTTGGAAGAATGAGACAATGGCATGATGCTGTCAATGGAGGGGTTCCTGATACATTCTTATTCCTTCCATGATTTTTCCCCCAATTCAAATTATTAAAATCAACTGGGAGGAGGGGTGGAATCCATCAAATAAAGAGCTTAAATGCTTACTTCGCTTTTTTGCAAATTCAAACAAAGTGAGAGGTTGTATGATGACCCATAGGCTGGGGAAAATGCTGCGTCCCATTCAAGCTGCTGCTTGCGGCTGCTGGGTCTTCCAAGGGCACTGTGGTGAAGGCTCTTGTCTGGCCTCTGCCCAGCGGCTCAGGGAAGGGCCACCACGCAGATGGCTTTTGGAAGGGTTTTGTTGTATGACTCCTAGTGAAAATTTAGGCTTTGCGAGCTGGAGAATGCACTGGCATATCCCACGGGGCACAGCCCCTTGCTGGGCTGCTGCACAGAGGCCAGACAGGAGCTCTCGCCAGCAGCCTCATGGGGACAAAGAATCATAGTTGTTTTCTGAGGGTAGATTATCACTCCGCAGGCAGAAATGAGGCCCAAGAGCCATGGGAGCCAGTGCTACCCCATCTGATAAGCTTGCATGTCCCTGAAGCATGTTTCAAAGAGAAGTTAAATTGATGAAATGTAAGCTGCGTTTTTCCCTTAAGGCAGCTCTACCTGTGTTAGGTGGTGAGTCTTACTCTTTAGTGCCCAGGATCGGTGAGAGAAAAGGCCGTAACTCCTTTGAAATTGTGATGAAAGCATGGACCTTCCAAGGCTCCAGAAAAATACACTCACATTTGCAATTTTGCACACAGACTTCAGGAATCCACAGAACTACTGGGCCTCTTCTGTAAACCACCTAAGCAGTGGTTCTCACCCTTGGAGTCACATTAGAAATCGCCAGATGGCTGGGCCCTGCCTGGACTACCTACTAGATGAGAAGCAGCAGCAATCAATCCTTTCTGAGAGCTCTAGGGTGATTCTATGCATAGCAAATGATGAGAGCTACTGTTTTAGGCTGAGAACCAGGCTTAACCATGGACTTGCATGTCTCTAAGCTATATGTTATGTGTTGGTTTTTTAAATGAATTTTTAGTTTATTGACATTGCCTCTGCCCAAGGTTTAATAAGTTCCTTAAGAAAAGCATCAGTCCTCAACAGTAACCATTTTTTAAGTTGTTTCTTGTTATTTACCTCTACGTAGCAAAATGGTAGGCACATAGTCCTATGTCTTCATTCATTCTTTTTAGCGATTACCTGCTAGTTTCCTTTTAGGACAGATGAGCAGTCTTGTCTGCCACCCGTCCTTGCTCTCCTCCACCCTCCTGGTGTAGTTAGCTGGCCTCTTCCGGTTACATTCATACTCAGTGTTTTGATTCTTGTAAGTAGGTTGAATATTGGCTGCTGAATCATTTTGTGTGTTGTTATTACATTTCCTTTCTTTTTACCATTTTTTTCTAGGAATTAATAAATTCCTCATTTTAGAATTTGTCTTGGATTCTTGGGTTCTGTTTAAGTGGCCCATGCCCTTAAGTGTTCTGTGAAATGCATCATAGTGCAGTTGGTCGTGGGTGCCCTGTCCTCTCCTCCACCACCTCCAGTCGTCTTCAGGCTGCAGGGCAGCTGCTCTCCTGGGACTTCCTTTCCCTGCTGTCTGCATAGCTCCTTTCTTGGTCTCTGGAGTTGGATCCCTTCATTCCTGGATCCCATTTTTTCCCCTTCACATACTCTCTTGCTTTGATGGAACAGAACTTTCAGTAATTGTCTGAGAAAGTGTGCGTGAAGACTACATTTTTTTTTTTTTACTTTTCATTTCTGAAAATATCTTTCTTGTATTCTCATATTTGACTTATATTTGTTGGATAGAAAATTCTAGGTGAAAAGTAATTTTCCATCTGAAATGGGAGGTATTGCTCTTCTTCTCTCCTGCCCACCATGGCTGTTGAGAAGCCTGATCTCATTTTGATGCTCATGGCTTTTATGAGAATTTCTCTTTTTTCCAGTGCATTGTGCAGTGCACTTGAAGAATCCATTCACGGCAGAGACCCATTTCCTGTAATGGAAAAATGTAATACATTAGTTATCTGATAACTTCCTCCTTTTGGTTTCCTCTTCGCTGTCTTTAAAACACTGCTGTGAGATTGATATTGGGCATTCTGGATTGATACTCTAATTTTGTTTTCCTATGTTCTTGAGGGAAGAATGGAGAAGGCCCTCACTGCAGCCCTGCAGCTGTTCATGCAGCATGGGGCCACATTTGCTTATGGAGAGAGCGGTTCTTCCACTCCCATCAGAACAGCAGGTGCGTACTAGGGCCCCCGTGCTCCTCCACAGCTCCCGCCCAGCTTGAGGGCCCAGAGCCACACTGGGCAGCAGACACTTTCCATATAATGCTGACACTGTTTTCACCACACAGGTAGGCTGGCAAGGGCTCCATTTCAACCCTGGGAAACAAGCAAGGAAAGAGCTAAGGTGTGAGCTCTTGACAGGGGCCTGCCAAGCAAGTGAGGTGCTCAATTTCCTTGAGCTTCAATCATACAGTTCTTCCTTGTAAAAACATTTTCCCCTTTAAATCTGAGCACAGTCTTCTCTATTCTTTATGTCACTTCTGTATGAGAAAAAACAAGCTGAACCATGAATACTGCCTTAAACCTTGGTTTTCATGAGTTATCAAGGACTTGCATGTGGCACAGGTCATTGCTTAGAGACGATAACATCTTGAAGGTGACATAAGGTGTGGCACTCATTGAATATCCTTAATGATCTTATCTTTAGTTACCTCGAAACAAGCCATAGATTCTGAGTTAAGAGTATGGATCAATTTCCTTAAGTAAAGCTTGTCTCTTAAATACCTGGCAATAATCTATTTCTTAATACAATAAATTGTTTCCCTGGCCATGCCAGGATCAGGAAAAAAGGCTGTGGTTACCTGAAAACAAACAAACAAACAAACAAACTTCAAAGGCTCTGATTATCATCACAAATGTTTTGAATCCAGTCTGTCTTTTGTGAAGGAAAAAAATATTTTGTAATTCTTTTTGAGACAGAGTCTCGCTCTGTTGCCCAGGCTGGAGTGCAGTGGCACGATCTCGGCTCACTGCAGGCTCTGCCCCCCAGGTTCAAGCCATTCTTCTGCCTCAGCCTCCTGAGTAGCTGGGACTACAGACACCTGCCACCTCTCCCGGCTAATTTTTTGTATTTTTAGTAGAGATGGGGTTTCACCATGTTAGCCAGGATGGTCTCAATCTCCTGACCTCGTGATCCACCCGCTTTGGCCTCCCAAAGTGCTGGGATTACAGGCATGAGCCACTGTGCCCGGCCTTGTAATTCTTTAAGCATGTGATTTCTAGTCTTACTGACAATCAGTGACTATTTAGGTATATTTTGAAAAATATTTTAACTAAATTCTCCACAGACAACCAATATTTAAGATGGAATAGTAGATTGCTGAATTATTATTATTATTATTATTATTATTATTATTTTTGAGACACTCTCACTCTGTCGCCCAGGCTGGAGTGCAGTGGCACGATCTCGGCTCACTGCAAACTCCACCTCCTGGGTTCAAGTGATTCTCGTGCCTCAGCCTCGAGTAGCTGGAATTACAGGTGACTGCCACCAAGGCTGGCTAATTTCTGTATTTTCAGTAGAGACAGGGTTTCATCCTGTTGGCCAGGCTGGTCTCGAACTCTTGACCTCAGGCAGTCTGCCCACCTAGGCCTCCCAAAGTGCTGGGATTACAGGCTTGAGCCATCGTGCCAGGCCTGAATTATTTAACTATATTTGAATAGTTAATTTTTAGGTGCGTCCCTGGCCTTGAGGCGAGGGATGGCTGCAGAGGGCGTGTTCAGGGATAACGCACAGCTGCAAAACATATCTATGCCTAGTGTCAGCCTCCCTTCCTGGCGTGACTGTGAATAGATGTGGATATTGTGGGTAAAATCCGTACCTTCCTGCTGTGGGTACCCGGCCGCTGAGTGTACATGATTTCATCGTCGTTTGCCTTAATTCTTTTCTGTCTGTTGTTATCTTTATTTCTATATAGTTCAGCTGAGCATCGTGAATGCAAACAGCAGTGAGCCCGAGACCCGCGGGAAGAAGAAAGACAAAGGAAAAGCAGCAATGTCCGAGAGCTGGGAAGCAGCCAATAAACAGAGCAGGAGCCTTTCATCGGCACTCCCTTCCCTGAGTTTGTATGTGTCCAGCTGGATGGTGGAAGAGGAACAGCTTAAATGTGACACCTTAGAAATAGTTTGTACGAGATCTACCACTGTGGTGCCATCCTGTGGTACAGACATTTGATACAATGGTTGATTTGTGAACTTTCTGATCTTACTTTTTAAGGAGTTTTATTTCATGTTATTTTATTTTTATTTATTTATTTTTTTTGAGACGGAGTCTCGCTCTGTCACCCAGGCTGGAGTGCAGTGGCGCGATCTCGGCTCACTGCAAGCTCTGCCTCCCGGGTTCACGCCATTCTCCTGCCTCAGCCTCCCGAGTAGCTGGGACTACAGGCGCCCACGACCACACCTGGATAATTTTTTTGTATTTTTAGTAGAGACAGGGTTTCACCGTGTTAGCCAGGATGGTCTTGATCTCCTGACCTCGTGATCCGCCTGCTTTGGCCTCCCAAAGTGCTGGGATTACAGGCGTGAGCCACCGCACCCGGCCTTTTTAAGGAATTTTAATTCAAGATTTTATTTTTATTCTAGAGTCACAAACTTTTAGTGCAGGAACGGATTGTACTCACCCCCGAGTCCCACCCTCATTTTGCTGAAGGGATGGTGGGTGTGGAGAGATGTAATTGCTCACCTAACATTGTGCATTGAGCTTGCGCGGGGTGGAACCCATCTCCCGAAGCCCCCAGCTTCTCATCCAGGGCTTCTCACGGGCTGTGCTGTCTCAGGGAGGTCTTGGGTTTCTGGCTAGGCACCGGCATAAACTTGGCTAAGGACAGTAAATCGACTCACTATAGGAATTTATTTCAGGACATTCCAACCAGAAAAATAAGGGGTGTGTGTGTGTGTGTGTGATCTTGGGGTTTAGTGTTGGTTTTTACAACTTTCTTTTCATGCTTTAAATTATTCTAAAACTTAAAAATATATGCGGAATTACTTTCAGATAAAAAGAAATTTGTAATGAGTAAGCACAGAGGTGAAAGGCGGACGACAGGTTTGAGGGAGCAGCTGTCACGCTGGCGTTCCACACTTCTGGCCTCAGCCAGGCCTGAGGCTCATGAGGAGACAGAACTCATAATCATTTTACATAATGCCAATTGTGACGTAGGTGTGGAAAAGAAGTCAGTCCCAGCCTAGGCCTCGACTGACACACACAAGGCACTACTCTCCCAGAGGGGTTCAGCATGGTGCCCTCCGCCGATCCTAGAGCCAAAGGGCCCATGGACGAGCGTTGCTCAATGTCTGCAGAGTGCTCCAGCAAGGTTCCCAGCTCAGACTCCAGCTTTGGATAAAGAACACTATTTCTTTAGTTCTTTAGCAAAATTAAACTTTGTGTTATCTGCTGCAAGAGCACCAAGGGGGAGAAATCAGTTAATTTTTTTTAAATTTTGAGATGGAGTCTTGCTATGAAGTGATGTGATCTCGGCTCACTGCAACTTCTGCCTGCTGGGTTCAAGTGATTCCCTGCCTTAGCCTCCTGAGTAGCTGGGACTCCAGGTGCCTGCCGCCACACCCAGCTAATTTTTGTTTTGTTTTGTTTTGTTTTGTAATTTTAGTAGAGACATGGTTTCACCACATTGGCCAGGCTGGTCTCGAACTCCTGACCTCAGGTGATCCACCTGCCTCGGCCTCCCAAAGTGCTGGGATTACAGACGTGAGCCACCGAGCCTGGCCAAATCAGTTAATTATATTAGTATTTACGTGGTCTTAAGATCTTAGCTTAATGAACCAAATGTGATTTGTCAAAATTGACAACTGGGAAGGAAGGCCAAGAATCTGAAAGAAAGACCAGAGATTATGCAGAAACTGGAACAGCAGAGTAAGTGATGGTCAATGAGTTCTATTATCATACTCTTCAAGTAAACTACCTCAGAGAAACTTTGTTAGGGTTTTTAAAACATTATCACTATTATTTGTTAAGACTAACACAGATTTTTTGGAGGAACAGATTATATCTGTAGACATTAGCTTAAAGCATAATGCTAAACTATTGTTTCATAAGTAGTTCTCACTTCTTGACTGTGTCCTGATGGTTTACTCTGCATTTGAGGTGCATTTTCCAATAAATGGACTTTATTTTACTAAGATCGAACATCTTAAGAAGTGTGATTATGGGGCAATAGAAAAGGTCTTTCCTCTAAAAGTATCTGCTCTACTTGCTGTGAATATTCTTCCCTTCTCTGCTTTTCTGCTTTAAATTTCTCCTCATAAAGGTTCTTTATGTTAACCAAGTTGTCTTTCAGTGAATACCCAAGTGGACAAGGCAGACTTCTGATTATGCAGCATCCACATCTTCATGTTCATGAGGCAAATCACCTCCTCTTTTCTAGCACTGGGGCACTGGAGTGAGGGTGAGTCCAGAAGGAAGGGATGGGAAGAGAGATAAAGTAGACATCAGAGAAAAAAATTATCAGAGACATAGAGGAGCATTATATAATGATAAAAGAATCAATCCAGCAAGAAGATATAACAATTCTAAGTGTGTGTGCATCAAACAACAAAAATGTAAAATATGTAAAGCAAAAACTCATAGACTTAAAAGGAGCAATAGACAAATCCATAATTATAATTTGAAATTTCAGCACCCCTCTCTCAACAATGGTGTATTCATGCAATGGAATATGATTCAGCCTTAAAAAGGAAGGAACTTCGGACACATGCTACCACATGGATGAATCTTGAAGACATTATGCTCAGTGAAATAAGCTAGTCACAAAAGAACAAATATTGTATGATTCCACTTATATGAGGTGCCCAGAATGGTCAAATTCAGAGAGACAGGAAGTTGAATCGTGGTTGCCAGGGCTTGGGTTTTGGGATGGGGGTGATGGGGAGTTGATGTTTAAAGAAGACAGAGTTTCAGTTTGTGAATAGATAAAGTTCTGAAGATGGATGGCAATAGTATCACAACAATATGCTTAATGCTACTCAACTGCAGACTTAAAAATGATTATGATGGGAAATTTTATGCTATGTGTATTTTACCACAATTTTTAAAAAGTACATGTAGCGATCACTTGGGTTCTCAATAAAGGCCAATTGAATAAAAAATAATAAATTATAACGTACCGTTCGGATTATTAGCCAGGTAACACTGCCTCTGGGGAAGGTAAGTGAGTAGTTGGAGGATAGTCTGTGAAGGAGACCATTGTGTGTCATTCTCCACCTTTTGAATTTTGAACAAGAGGTTACTTATTCAAAAGTCCAAAAATTAAAATAATAAAAAATTAGAAATATGCATTTTGAAATAATTGCAGTTGTTTGCTGTTGGGCCAGAGAAACTAGAAATAAACATATAATTGAAACATGTATCAGAAAAGGAAATATGAATGGTTCTTAAACAAATAAAAATGTTGCACTTTATTTATGATGTGAGAAAGGAATATTAAACCTACATGGAGAAGGCATTTTGCGCCTTCGAGATTGACAAAATCAAAAAGTTCTGTAATCTGTCCTCTTTTTGCGATGCTCTGGTGAAAGAGACATCCTCATAAATGGCTGGTGTGAGACTCAATTGGTACAACTGTCTTGAAGGAAATTTGGTTATAACTACCAAACCTAAAATATGTGGCACACCCAAAATAGAAATGGTGAACCTTATGCACTTGATGGCAGCATCAACCCTGTTGCCCAGGCTCAGAGCTTACGCACTTCAATTTTACCATCACTGCTTATGAACTTGGTATTTGGTGACCTGCTTGTTTTTCATTCCACTGCTGTACATAAATAGAAAAGGAAGATTAATAGAGACAATGTCCTTGTCAGCAGCAAGAAGCAACGGCTCACAGGCAAATAAATACTAAAACCATAAGTACATTCACACATCATAGTTGCTTAACACAATGCTGTTGAATGAATGGGTGAATAACCAAACTTAAAAACAAGTCTATCCACAGTCAGTTTCACAGCAGTTCATGTGAAAAGACTTGGATGTTTTAGTTATCTAAGTGCAGAATAAGAGTCAAGAATTAGCGCTACATTAGGTTAAGTAAACTGTTTCATCCAGTGATGGTTTGATTGCAAGGAACAGAACTAATCTTGGCAACTTTCAGTAGGGGCATGTGTGTATGCTTTGAAAAAATGTAGGGCTCATTGAACTAGTTCTTCCACTTCTAGAGATTTTCTCAGATATGCTTTCACATGTATGAGATGGAGTGGGTTCAGGTTATCCATTGCAGAATTGTTCATAACAGCAAAGGATTAGAAACAACACAAGTGCCCATTGACAGGCTACTTGAATAAATCAGGGTGCACCCCTGCAGTGGTGACAAGCCAGTCATGAGAAGGGGTGAGAGTTAATGCAGAAAGATATGTAATACAAAGATCTGCACACGAGGAAAATAAAAGTGAGGAAGCATGTGTAAGAAATGCCATCTTCTGCCTATAAAAGGGGGATAGTCATTTATTTTTTATAAAGCTTACATTTGCATAAGAAAGTCTGAAAACATGTGCTGTGGTCTATTTATGTGTCTGAAAAAGTCATATGTTGAAACTTAATCCCCAACGTGAGGGTATTAAGAAGTGGGGCCGGCAGGGCACGGTGGCTCATGCCTGTAATCCCAGCACTTTGGGAGGCCGAAGAGGGCAGATCACGAGGTCAGGAGATCGAGACCATCCTGGCTAACATGGTGAAACCCTGTCTCTACTAAAAATACAAAAAATTAGCCGGGCATGGTAGTCCCAGCTGTAGCCTGCCTGTAGTCCCAGCTACTCAGGAGGCTGAGGCAGGAGAATGGCATGAACCCGGGAGGCAGAGCTTGCAGTGAGCCGAGATCACGCCACTGCACCCCAGCCTGGGTGGCAGAGTGAGACTCTGTCTCAAAAAAAAAAGAAAAAAAAAGAAGTAGGGCCTTGGGAGGTGGCTAGGCCATGAAGGTAGAGCCCTTATTAATAGGATTAGTGCCCTTATAAATGAGATCCAAGGAAGTCTGTTCACCCCTTCCACCATATTAGGATGCAGCTAGAAGGCGTTATCTATGAAGCAGAGAGAGCCCTCTCCAGACACCAAATATGCTGGTGCCTTGATCTTGGACTTTCCAGCCTCCAGAACCGTGAGCAAGATATTTATGCTGTTTGTAAATTACCCAGTCTAAGGTATTTTTTAATAGCAGTTCAAATGAACTAAGGCAGTATATATAAGGTAGAATTGGTCACATTGGGAGAGGACTGTGTGGATAAGGTCAAGATGGAATTAAAACATTACTATTTCTAATAAAAATATAATACAAATAATATTAATATTATTTATTAATATTTATTATTAATGTTATTAATAAATATTATTGATACATAATATTTATTATTATTGATTCATTTGAATATAATACCCAAAACTAAATACATTTTAAGAAAGATTTAAAGACTTGGGTTTTAGAAATAATCTTAACAGATAAGGAACCAGAGGTACCAAAAACACACGATTTGCCAAAGCTCACTGAAATTAACAGCAAGTACATGAAGAAATTGAGGTAAGCCTTCAGGTCTTTTGATTCACTGTGGTTTTTTTCCTGCATGGACAATTTTCTATTATTCTATGCCTTCCTTTCCTGGGTGCTAAGTAGTCATTTAATTTAGTAATTAACATTATTGATTTCCTGTAAGATATATTATTGATTTCTTGTAAACAAGTTCAATTTACTCCTGTGATCAAATTCCTCTGTTGAAGAAAATAGAACAAAATCCAAATTCCTAGCCACAGCCTATCAGATTCCCATAATCTGCCTCTGTCTCCTCACCGACCTCATCTCCAGTTGCCTTTCTCTCTGTTCGTTTGTTCTCTTTCTTTCTTCTTTCTTTCTTTCTTTCTTTCTTTCTTCTTTTTTCTTTCTTTCTTCTTTCTTTTTCTTTCTTTCTTTCTTTTTTCTCTTTCTTTCTTTCTTCTTTCTTCTCTCTCTCTTTCTTTCTTTCCTCTCTTTCTTTCCCTCTCCCTCCCTCCCTCCCTCTCCCTCTCTCCCTCTCTCTCTCTCTCTCTCTTTCTCTCTTTCTCTCTTTCTCTCTTTCTCTCTTTCTCTCTTTCTTTCTTTCTTTCTTTCTTTCTTTCTTTCTTTCTTTCTTTCTTTCTTTCTTTCTTCCCTTTCCTCCGTTTCTTTCTTTCTTTCAACAGAGTCTCGCTCTGTTACCAGGCTGGAGTGCAGTGGTGCAATCTCGGCTCACTGCAACCTCCACCTCCCAGATTCAAGCAATTCTCCTGTCTCAGCCTCCCAAGTAGCTGGGAGTACAGAGGTGCACCAGCGTGCTAATTTTTTGTATTTTTAGTAGAGATGGGGTTTCACCATGTTGGCCAGGATGCTCTTGATCTCTTGACCTCATGATCCGCCTGCCTCAGCCTCCCAAAGTGTTGGGATTACAGGCGTGAGCCACTGCACCTGGCCACTCCTTTCTATTCTCATTGTCCTTCCATCCATACATTGACTCGTCCAGCTCATTCCTGTCTCAAGACCTTGGCACTGATTCCACTTGCCTGGAACATGCTTCCTTCTGATTTTCAAGTGTCCAATGCTTTTTCATTCAGATCTTGGCTTCAGTGTTACCTCAGATATGGCTTCCCTGACATCCTACCTAAAAGAATCAACCCCAAACCATCCCCACCTGCAAATAACTCACTCATTACTCTGCTTTATTTCTTCATCACATGCATTTTGGTGAAGGAATGGATTAATAAATTGGTCGTTAACAGCCACACTTTCTTTGCAGATGATAATCATTTTATCTCGTGGATCTGGTCCTGTTTCCAGTAGTCACACTGCTCTGGCATGGTGCTGGCATCAATTCTTCCTAAAACTGCCAGATCCAGATCTTAGCCAACGTTAAATTCTTGGCGAGGGCCTTGCGAACCTTCTTAGAAATTACCTTACAATCTTAACAACCAGAAGAAAAAAAAATAAAGGTGAACCTTGTTCATGATGATCTGAATGAACAGAATTATTTCACCACATCCTTTCTGGAAATTGTTTCATTATATTTTCAGAGCAACTAGTATTCTATGTGTAATTTTTATAAAACAAAACAAAACTAAATCAAAAGTACAGGGCCAAATAAAAAGAGTTGAAAAGAAAGCTTGGCCTATTTAACTTTGGTTATAGATGGGCAGAAGATAAGAAAAAATGTATTGGGTTTGCTATCAATGTGAAAGGGAACTAATTCCTTATAATAAGGAATTTTATGAGAGAGAGAGAGAGAGCACTTAAAACTATATTCCTGGTTGGTATGTGGGGAATGAAGCTCACGGATTAATTTTTTTTTTTTTTTGAGACCAAGTCTCGCTCTGTCACCCAGTCTGGATTGCAGTGGTGCAATCTCGTCTTACTGCAATCTCTGCCTCCCAGGTTCAAGCGATTCTTCTGCCTCAGCCTCCCAAGTGACTGGGATTACAGGCGTGAGCCACCACGGCTGGCTAATTTTTGTATTTTTAGTGGAGACAGGGTCTTATCATGTTGGCCAGGCTGGTCTCGAACTTCTGACCTCAAGTGATCTGCACACCTTTGCCTCCCAAAGTGCTGGGATTACAGGTGTGAGCCACCATGCCCAGCCTCATTGATTAAATTTTAATCAAAATATATATTTATTAATATCTGTCAAGTCTTACATGCATACACTAACTCAATCCATCTTAGACCATCCATATACATGCATACATTTCTTTTGCTATAAAACCTTTATTAAAACGTTTCTCCACTGGGTTAAATCTAGAATCTATATTGAGCTTTAAGATCTTTATGTTCCAATATTTCCAATCCTATCACTTCCCTACACAAATCCTCTATTTTATTCTGTTCATTTCTCCTAGAATTTGCACAGTACTTTTTTTCCCCCTGAAATATTTTCCTTCTTCATCAGTTCTTCAAGTTCTGTTCATCCTTTAGGACTAGTTTGATCCACAACTTTCACGAAAAGTGGGGTTTGACACGCACTTTTCATGTGGGGTTGATGTGAAAACTCTTATGTCTACCAACATACTCCCAACAGAACAGTGCTGTCACCCCACAGAAGTGCCGCGTGCTGCCCCTGTGCAGTGCCCCCTTCCTCTTCTCTAACTTGGACAGTCAGGAACCTGGGTTCTGTCCTGTCCTTTTGCCATTTCCTGAATGTCATGTGAAAGGAATCATACATGTGGTTCTGACTTCTTTCACTTTGCACAGTATAGTTTCACTCATTCCGTTATGTGCATCAAAAGCATATTCCTTTTTATTACTCAGTACTCTATCGAACAAATGGAACACTGCTTATTCATTTAACTGTTGAAAGGCATTCGAGTAGTTTCAGTTTTTAACAATTATTAATAAAGCTGCTATAAACATTTGTATATGTATGTATGTAGGTCTTTGTGAGAACAGAATTTTTCATTTCAGTTGTGTAAATATCTAAGAGTGGGATTGCTAAGTGGTATGGAAATTGTATGTTTCAGTCTATGGGAAACAGCCAACAGTATTTCCAAGTCGTGTACCATTTTGCATTCCTATCAGCAAAGTGTGAACATCCCAGTTGCCTGGAATCCTCATCAGCACTTGGTATTGTCAGTTTTTATTATTTCAGCCCTTATATTAGGAATGTAGTGGTATCTCATCACAGTTTTAATTTGCATCTTGTAGTGACTAAGAATGTTGAGTATCTTTCCACATGCTTCTTTGACAACTGTATATCTTCTATAATGAAGTATATGTTAAAATCTTTTGCCAATTTAAAAAAAAACTTTGCCAATTAAAAAAAAAAACTTGTTTCCTTTCTTGAGTTGAGTTTTGAGATTTTCTTTATGTAAGCCTGCGATCTCAGCTTACTGCAACATCTACCTCTGGGTTCTCCTGCCTCAGCTTCCTGAGTAGCTGGGATTACAGGTGCATGCCACCACGCCTGGCTAATTTTTGTATTTTTAGTAGAGATGGAGTTTCACCATGTTGTTCAGGCTGGTCTCGAACTCCTGACCTCGTGATCTGCCCGCCTCAGCCTCCCAAAGTGCTGGGATTATAGGCGTGAGCCACTGCGCCTGGCCGATGTATTATCTTTTATGTGTATTGCTGGATTCAGTTTGCTAAATACTTTGTTGAGGATTTTTGTGTCTTTGTTATGAAGGATATTAGTTTGTAATTTTTTTTCTATGGCAATATTGTTGTATGGTTTTGGTATTAATATAATGTTGGCATCATACAGTAAGTTAGTGTTCCCTCCTCTAGACTGTATAATAGAATTGGTATTATTTCTTCTGTAAATGTTTTGTAGAATTCATGAGCAACAGTTTTGGGAGAAGATTTTCAACTAGGAATTTAAAGTATTTAATAGATTTAGGATTATTCAGTTTATCTATTTTTCCTTAATTGAGTTTTTGCTTATGTCTTCAAAGTAGTTGTTCTGAATCATGGACATTTTTGCACTATTGCATTGGCTAGATTTGTGAGTATAGAATTTTTTCTAGAATATATTTATAATCCTTTTTCTGTCTAAGGGGACCGTAGTGATGACATTCTCTCCTTCCTGATATTGGTTAATTTGTGACATTCATTTTTCTCTTTGTGGTTAGAGTGTATCAATTTTATTGATTTTTTTCTTTCAAAAAACCAAAAATAAATTTCACTTTCATTGATTTCTAATCTTTTCTTTATTTTTTTTCTGCTTGCTTTAAATTTAATTTCTCTTTATTCTCTACTACCTTAAGGTGGAAGCATAGATTGCTGATTTGAGATCTTTAATCTTTTTAAATACAGGCATACCTCATTTTATTGCACTTTGTTTTATTGCACTTCATAGATATTGCATTTTTTACAAATTGCAAGTTGTTGCAACCCTGCTTTGGGCAAATATATCAACACCATTTTTCAACAGCATGTGCTCACTTTGTATTTCTGTGTCACATTTTGGTAATTATTGCAATATTTCAAATCTTTTCTTTACTATTGTATCAGCTATGGTGATCTGTGATTAGTGACCTTTGATATTACTATTGGGGGTACCACGACCCACTCCCATCTAAGATGGTGAACTTAACTAACAAATATTATGTGTGCTGATTACTCCACTGGCTGGCCATTATCTCGTCTCTCTCTCCTTGGGCTCCTTATTCTCTGAGATGCATCAATATTGAAATATCTTATCTTTATTTATTTATTTTTTTATTTTTATATAAAATATAAAATTTTTATATATTTTTTTATTATACTTTTAAGTTTTAGGGTACATGTGCACATCGTGCAGGTTAGTTACATATGTATACATGTGCCATGCTGGTGCGCTGCACCCACTAACTTGTCATCTAGCATTAGGTATATCTCCCGATGCTATCCCTCCCCCCTCCCACCACCCCACAACAGTCCCCAGAGTGTGATATTCCCCTTCCTGTGTCCATGTGATCTCATTGTTCAGTTCCCACCTATGAGTGAGAATATGCGGTGTTTGGTTTTTTGTTCTTGCGATAGTTTACTGAGAATGATGATTTCCAATTTCATCCATGTCCCTACAAAGGACATGAACTCATCATTTTTTATGGCTGCATAGTATTCCCCGGTGTATATGTGCCACATTTTCTTAATCCAGTCTATCATTGTTGGACATTTGGGTTAGTTCCAAGTCTTTGCTATTGTGAATAATGCCGCAATAAACATACGTGTGCATGTGTCTTTATAGCAGCATGATTTATAGTCCTTTGGGTATATACCTAGTAATGGGACGGCTGGGTCAAATGGTATTTCCAGTTCTAGATCCCTGAGGATTCGCCACACTGACTTCCACAATGGCTGAACTAGTTTATAGTCCCACCAACAGTGTAAAAGTGTTCCTATTTCTCCACATCCTCTCCAGCACCTGTTGTTTCCTGACTTTTTAATGACTGCCATTCGAACTGGTGTGAGATGGTATCTCATTGTGGTTTTGATTTGCATTTCTCTGATGGCCAGTGATGATGAGCATTTTTTCATGTGTTTTTTGGCTGCATAAATGTCTTCTTTTGAGAAGTGTCTGTTCATGTCCTTCGCCCACTTTTTGATGGGGTTGTTTGTTTTTTTCTTGTAAATTTGTTTGAGTTCATTGTAGATTCTGGATATTAGCCCTTTGTCAGATGAGTAGGTTGCGAAAATTTTCTCCCATTTTGTAGGTTGCCTGTTCACTCTGATGGTAGTTTCTTTTGCTGTGCAGAAGCTCTTTAGTTTAATGAGATCCCATTTGTCAATTTTGTCTTTTGTTGCCATTGCTTTTGGTGTTTTAGACATGAAGTCCTTGCCCATGCCTATGTCCTGAATGGTAATGCCTAGGTTTTCTTCTAGGGTTTTTATGGTTTTAGCTCTAACGTTTAAGTCTTTAATCCATCTTGAATTGATTTTTGTATAAGGTGTAAGGAAGGGATCCAGTTTCAGCTTTCTACATATGGCTAGCCAGTTTTCCCAGCACCATTTATTAAATAGGGAATCCTTTCCCCATTGCTTGTTTTTCTCAGGTTTGTCAAAGATCAGATAGTTGTAGATATGCGGCATTATTTCTGAGGGCTCTGTTCTGTTCCATTGATCTATATCTCTGTTTTGGTACCAGTACCATGCTGTTTTGGTTACTGTAGCCTTGTAGTATAGTTTGAAGTCAGGTAGTGTGATGCCTCCAGCTTTGTTCTTATCTTTAACATTTCTTATGAAGTATATATGCTTGTGATAAATTCCCAAGATTATTGTTTGTTTGAGAAAGTCCTTATTTTTCTTAATATTTGAAAGGTATTTTTGCTGGGCATAGAATTCTGGGTTGACAGTTTTTTTTTTTTTTCTTTTCAGTGCTTAAAAGATGTTATTCCATTGCCTTTAAACTTGGATGGTTTCTGAAGAGAAATCTGCTTACATTCTTATTTTTGTTCTTCTGCATGTAGTGTGTTTCTTTCTTTGGTTGCCTCCAAAATGTTTTCTCACTTTTGCTATCAGCAGTTTGAATATGCCTGCTGTCCATCACTGGGCTGTATTTTCCTGGTATTTATGTTGTTTGCTATTTTCTGAGATTCCTGTGACTGTCGTTTAATGTCTCTGATTAACTTCAGAAAATGCTCAGCCAATATTTTTTCCTAATATTTCTTCCACCCCATTTTTTCTGTCTTGTGTCCTGGGATCGCACAATTGTGTGTGCTAATGTGCTACAGCTGGGAAACTCTGAGCCTGAGGAATAAATCTCTTTTTTCGTTAGAAGTAAGCAAGTCTGCTCTTTGTCTGAAAGGGAGACATGATATTATTCCTCAAGGCTTCTGACTGCAATCCCAGCCCTAACATATGGCCTGGGTGAAATGTGAGCAAGCCTGGGCATTCTTGGCCTTGTAAGACATGTAGGAGCAGAAGAGACCAATAGAGGACTGGCTCTGTTTGCCATCTACCCTTTGGGCCTTTAGCATTTTGGCCTCTGTCCAATAAAGTTGTTAAACTTGATTTGGGTCATCATGACACATGGTTTGATTAAGCCACATGGGCAATGCAGCTTTGACCACTATACATGGCATAACCAAGGCCACTTGAGCATCAAGATAAGCATATGAATTTGTATCAGTTATACTGAAACAAGGTTGTGCTGGTCTATGTGTTTGTACAGGTATGAGGGGATCTACATTTGGGAGCTGAATTGGTGGCATCAGACACACCAGAGTAGTTCAGGATTGACCATGTCACCGTGAATTTTTCTCTTTTCATAGTGTGTTCTTAGAATGAGAGAAACAGCAGTGAATCAGATTGCCAGCTGCAACTACTGTTTGACTCAGGCAGGCCACATAATTGTTTCACCAAGCTTTAGTGCTGAATCTGGAGGACTAAGAGATCATTAATTATAACTCCATCTTCATTTCTCCAAGGGTCTTAAGTGTTTTCTTCTTGGATGCCAGGATTGTTGTTCTTCCACTGTCACAAAATTGGTTTGCCCTTCCCAGTAGCAGCAACTTCACATTTTTCCTAATTACCTCCTGCTTATACCCAGAGTATTTTCCTGAAAGGATCAAGTATGAGACAGACAAGGATATTTTTTACAAAATACATAAAGACTCATTATGTCTCTCATCTCAGCCCACCTGGAACACCTTAGGAGGACTCAGCAATGTAACCAACCAGTTGGATGTCATCCACATGAACCAAGGCTTTATCAAACCAGCAATAGAATCTACATAACTGAACCAAAATTATGTTTGAATTCCCTAGACCTCTTGTCTGGGCTGCCAACTAGACTGGCATGGGGTTGCTATTAGAAGAAAGAAAAAAAATCATGTCTATAAACATTCAGGATGGAATCTCAAGTTTTTGGTATTATCTATATAAATTCCCACCACTTTTGTTGTGATCATTATGCAGGAAGTAGCCAAGAGGAGATGAACTCATTCTACTGATGTCAATATTCATCAAACTACCTTAATTTAGTGTGTTAAGAGAAGGTGTGGGAGAGTCAGAAATAATTTGCCAATGACTTTTTAAAAGTCAATTTCACCTCTTGATGATATATGCCAGTTGCCTGAGTGTAGTAAGAAAGATAAAATGCCCATCAAATACTTTGATTATTGGAACATTGTTGGGTAGATTCTGTGACGAAGGTATACCACTGGCCTGTGTACATGACCCTGAAATCCAAAAATGTGACACAGTTTAGTTTAGAGGGCTAAAATTTTGTGAGCAGAGTCAGCTGATCAGTTTGAAATAGCTACAACCTATGTTGTAGCAACCTTGAAAATTAGGATAAAGTCAAAGACCACTATAGGTCAGTAAATTACTTTCAACAAGAACTTAGTAGTAGGTTAACAGCTGCTGCTTCTTCTTCATCTTCTTCTTTTTCTTTTTCTTTTTCTTTTTTTGGAGGGTACTCAGTGGCTATTGCCAGGCCATTGTATTTGGCCTCTTTGAGTACTCTGGCAGTCACAGTCTTTAAAGCTACAATTTCCTTTCTCAGCATGGGATTCTATACTGTTTCTGCAGAATTATCCAGGCAGAAACAGGGATAATATCTCTACAGCCTGCAGTCCCTGAATTTGAGAATCTTTTTTTATGAGTCAGAGTTCAACCAGGAAGCAGAATCATGGATTCAAGGAACACCACAAACTTGTTATTTTTCTCATTTTTTTTAATTTAAAGTGTGGGAGTGATAATATTCCTGTATTGTAGATCCCTGAGAGGGAACTCCTGGCTGATTTTTAAACTACACATTTTTAAACTACACGGTGATAATATTCCTGCTATGTAGATCCCTGAGAAGAAAACTCCTGGCTCATCAAACCTGGGAAATTTCAGACTGAAGCATAAGCTAAAGACATGTAAAGTAAGCAACTTCAGATGTCTTTCTCAACCTTTATACAGCCTATATAGAAGAGGATAAAAACTTATAGACATGCTGCTGCTGACATGCATGAGTGAGCATGGATCCCACTGCCAATGCCCTGATGAAGTGCTTGGCTGGCACCCCCCTATCAGAGTGTTGTTGTCAGTGGACTGGGAACACCTTGGCCCCTCCAATGAAGCTGGTACTAACCTTGAGAGGCCAGATAGCAAAGCCAGGGTTGTAGACTTTTTTAGCAGAAACCCTACACGCCAGATGAGATTAGAGGCCTATATTTAGCATTCTTAAAAAAAAGAAATTCCAACCAAGAATTTCACATCTGGTCAAGCTAAGCTTTGTAACTGAAGAAGAAATAAGATCTTTCTCAGGCAAGGAAATGCTAAGGGAATTCATTACCCCCCAGACCTGCCTTACAAGAGACCCTTAACAAAGTGCTAAATATGGAAATGAAAGATCAGTCACCACAAAGACACACATAAGTGCATAGACCATTGACACCATAAAGCAACTACACAATCAAATTTGCATAATAAGCAGCTAACACCACAATGACAGGATCAAATCCACACATATCAATATTAACTGTAAATGTAAATGGGCTAAATGCCCATTAAAAGGCACAGAGTGGTGAGTTAGATAAAGAAGCAAGACCCAGTGGTATGCTGTCTTCAAGAGACCCAGCTCACATGAAATGACACCCATAGGTTCAAAGTAGAGTGATGGAGGAAAATCTGTCAAGCAAACAGAAAACATAAAAAAGCAAAACAACTTTAAACCAACAATAATCCAAAAACACAAAGAAGAGCATTACATAATGATAAAGGATTCAATTCAACAAGAAGACTTAACTATCCTAAATATATGTGCATGTAACACAGGAGCACCCAGATATATAAAACAAGTTTTTAGAGACTTACAAAGAGACTTAGATAACTGCACAATAATGGGAGACTTCAACATTCCACTGACAGTATTAGATCATTGAAGCAGAAAACAGTACTAGATCATTGAGGCAGAAAAGAAGTAGAACATTGAGGCAGAAAAAAGATATTTAAGACCTGAACGTGACACTTGACCAAATGGACCTAACAGACATGTACAGAACTCTCCACCCAAGACAACAGAATATATGTTCTTCTCATCTGCACGTGGCACATACTCTAAAATCCACCACACAATCAGCAATCAATTTTCAGCAAATTAAAAAAAAATTATACCAACCACACTTTAGGACCACAATAAAATAAAATAAATCAATACTAAGAAGATTGCACAAAACTATACAATTACATGGAAATTAAACCGCCTGCTCCTGAATGACTTTTGGGTAGACTATGAGATTAAGGCAGAAATCAAGAAATGTTTTGAAACTAATGAAAACAAAGATACAACAAAGCGCAATATCTGGGACACAGCCAAAGCAGTATTAAAAGGAAAGTTTATAGCATTAACTAAATTTCCACATCAAAAAGTTGGAACATCTAAAATTAAATGCCTAACATTAGACTTAGAGGAACCAGAAAAACAAGAGCAAACCAACCCCAAAGCTAGTAGAAGACAAGAAATAACTAAAATCAGAGCTGAACTGAAAGAAATTAAGATGTGACAGTCTAGGTAAAAGATCAACAAACCAAAAGTTTTTTTTTTAAGAATAAATAATATTGATAGACCACTATCTGGATTAATAAAGAAAAAAAGAGAGAAGATCCAAACACAATCACAAATGACAAGGGTGACATTGCCACTGGCCCCACGGAAATACAAAATACCCTCAGAGATTGGTATAAATACCTCTATGCTCATGAACTAGAAACCTACAAGAAATGGATAAATTCCTGGAAGTATACAACCTCCCAAGGTTAAACCAGGAAGAAATTGAAATCCTGAACAGACCAATAACAAGTTCTATAATTAAGTAATAAAAAGCCTACCAACCAGAAAAAGTACTGAACCAGATAGATTCATGGCAAATTCTACCAGATATATAAAGAAGAGCCGGTAACATTCCTATTGAAACTATTTCAAAAAATTGAGGAGGAGGCACTCCTCCCTAACTCATTAATGAGGCCAGCATCATTCTGATAGCAAAACCTGGCAGAGACACAACAAAACAAAACAAAACAAAACATCAGGCCAATACCTTTGATGAACATAGATGCAAAAATTCTCAACAAAATATTAGCAAACAAAATTCAGCAGCACATCAAAAAGCTAATCCACCACAGTCAAGTAGGCTTTACCCCTGGGATGCAAAGTTGGTTCAATGTACACAAATCAGTAAATGTGATTCATTACACAAGCATAACTAAAATTTAAAAACCACATAATTAATAGATGCTAAGAAAGGCTTTCAATAAAATTCAACATCCTTTCATGTTAAAAACCCTCAACAAACTAAGCATTGAAACAACATACTTCAAAATAATAAGAGCCATCTATGACAAACCCACAGCCAACATCATATTAAATGGGTAGAGCTGGAAGTGTTCCCATTGAGAACTGGAACAAGACAAAGATGCCCATTCTCACCACTTCTATTCATCACAGTTCTGGAAGTCCTAGCCAGAACAATCAGGCAAGAGAAAGAAAAAAAAGGCATCCAAATAGGAAAAGAGGAAGTCAAATTATCTCTGTTTCCAGATGATGTAATTCTATATCTAGAAAACCTCATAATCTCTGCCCAAAAGCTCCCAGATCTGATAAACAATTAAAGTTTCAGGATACAAAATCAAAACAAAATCAATGCAAAAATTCAGTAGCATTTCTATACGTTAACAGCATCCAAGCTGAGAGCCAAATCAAGAATGCAATACCATTCACAACAGCCACAAAAAGAACAAAAAAACCTAGAAATACAGCTAACCTGGGAGGTAAAAGATCTCTACAATAAGAATTACAAAACACTGTTGAAGGAAATCAGAGATAACACAGACAAATGGAAAAATATTCCGTGCTCGTGGATAGGGAGAATCAATATAGTTAAAATGGCCATACTGCCTAAAACAATTTACAGATTCAATGCTATTCCTGTCAAACTACCAATAATGCTTTTCACAGATTTAAAAAAAAAATTTCTAAAATTTATATGGAACCAAAAGAAGAGCCCAAGTAGCCAAAGCAATCCTAAGCAAAAAGGACAAAGCCCCTGAGGCATCATGTTACCTAACATCAAACTATTCTACAAGTCTACAGTAACCAAAACAGCATGGTAGTGGTACAAAAACAAACACATATACCAATGGAACAGAATAGAGAACTCAGAAAGAAAGGTGCACACCAATAATAATCTGCTCTTCAACAAAGTGGACAAAAATGAGTGATGGGGAAAGAACTTCCTATTCAATAAATAAATAAACAGTGCTGGTATAACTGGCCAGCTGTATGCAGAAGATTGAAACTGGACCCCTCCTTACACCATATACAAAAATAAACTCAAGATGAATTAAAGTCTTAAATGTGAAACCTAAAACTATAAAAACTCTGAAAGATAACCAGGAAATACAATTCTGGACATAGACATGAGCAAAGATTTCATGATGAAGATGCCAAAAGCAATTGAGACAAAAGCAAAAATTTAAAGTATGGTCTAATCAAACTTAAGAACTCCTACACAGCAAAACAAACTATCAACAGGGTAAACAAACAACCTACAAAATGGGAAAAAATTTGCAAACTATGCATCTAACAACAGTCTAATATCCAGAATTTATAAGTATGCGAATTGATAAGTAGTATGCAGCTGGAGGCCATTCTCCTAAGTGAAATAACACAGGAACAGAAAAGCAAATACCAAATGTTCTCATTTGCAAGTGGGAGCTAAACATTGAGTACACATGGTCACAAAGAAGGGAATAATAGACACTGGGGCCTTTTTGAGGGTGAAGAGAGGAAGGAGGATGAGGATTTAAAAAACTACTTATAGGTTACTATACTTATTACTTGGGCGATGAAATAATTTGTACACCAAATCCCCATGACATGCCATTTACCCATATAGGAAATCTGCACATATACCCCTGAATCTAAAATAAAAATTAAAAAAAAATCTTACAGGCTTCAAGTGTCTGAGCATAACTTCTTACCAAATAATTGGCTGTCTACCAAACTGTGGAGATCCAGTGGTGAGCCCTAGGGAACAAGGCTAAACAAAGTTTAGTTGAGACATCACAGGCTGCACATTTAGAGAGATACAATGTTCACATTTGAGGCCAGGCAGTTAGTGGACCTTAAATATTCAGCTACTCTCAAAAGGACAAAGAAGAATTCAGAGTCTCTACAACAAATTATCTACAATATCCAATTTTCAACAAGAATTACTAGGTTTTTAATGAATGAGAAAAGTGTAACAATTACACAGGTGAAAAAAGCACCCACTAATAACCAACCCTAATTGAGTGCGGAAGTTGGAGGTAGTAGATAAAGCTTTCAACATAGCTATTATAAATATCCAAAAAAGTTAAGGAGAAATATGTTCAATGGATTAAAGGAAAATATACTAATAATAAGTGAACAAATATGGAACATCCAGAGTGGTACAGGAACTATGACATGAAATTAAATAGAAAATCTAGAGCTAAAAAGTTAAATAAATGACAAATTTACTAAAATGACCTCAAAGTAGATTTGGTATGGCAGAAGAAAAAGCTCATAACATGAAGCTATATTAATAGAAATTACCCAATCTAAAGAACAGTGAGAAAAGTGGATAGAGCCTCAGAGACCCGTGGGACAATGTCAGTCATCCCAACATCCATGTAATTGATGATCCAAAAGGAGGGGGGCAGAGAAAATAGGATAAAAAATATGTGGAGAAATAGTGGCTAAAAATGTCCTAAGTTTGGCAAAAAATTTTGAGTTACAATTCCAAGAAGTTCAACAAATCTCAAGTGAAATAAACAAGAGAAAAATTACAACTTTTAGTCAAATTGCTGAAAAAGGATAAAGATAAAAGATAAAAAGAGATACTAAATGCACTGAGAAAATCATGACACATCATATAAGAGACAAAAAAGATACATTAAATTGCTGACTTCTCATTAGAAATAATATTAATAGAGTCCCAAAACATTAGAAAGTCATATTCAAATTAGTACATGAAAAAAAATCTTTTGACTAAGAATTTTATATCCAACAAAACTATCCCACAAAAAAAGGAGGGGCAAAAGAAAGGCATTTTCAGATAACCAAAACCAAATAAATTGTTTTTAGCAGACCTGTTCTCTTAGGCATGAAGGTCTTTCTGTAGCATTTCTATATTAAGGAATTTTTTTAAATGAACAAAAGAAAAATTACAACCTTTAGTCAAATTGCTGAAAGATAAAAAGATAAAGATAACAGATAAAAAAAGAGATACTAAATGCACTGAGAGAAAAATGACACATCACATAAGAGGCAAAAAAGGTACATTAAATTGTTGACTTCTCATTACAAATAATATTAATAGGGGTATCACCTAGGGTCAAATCATGAGACAGAATCTATACAGTAATTTGAGAAGAGAAAGTTTAATATTAAGAGTTATTAACTATCACAAAGGATTGGAGTAACAGAGTATTGATGAGTAAGAAGTAAAGTAATATAAGGAGCAGCTACTACTTCTAAGGTTGAGATAGAATATCCAAAGAAGAAATCCCCTAGCCAGGGCTGAAATCAAGACTTGTGACCTTTTGTGTTTGGTTGCTTTCAGTTAGCATAAATTCTGTCAGCTTATTCATATTCAACCATGTATAATAGTGTATAGCAGGAATAACAGAGTCCCAAAACATTGGAAAACCATATTCAAATTGGTAAATGAAAAAAACCTTTCAACCAAGAATTTTATATCCAACAAAACTATCCTACAAAAAAGAGTTTATTCCTTTTTATGGCTAAATAATATTCTATCATATGTATACACTACAATTCTTTTATCCATTCATCCATTGATGGACATTTAGTCTATTTCCCACTTTTGGCAACTTGGACAGTGCTGCTATGAACATGAATGCATATGTATTTCATTGAGTACTTGTTTTCAATTCTTTTGGGCACATACCTAGGATCCTTCACTTGTGTTGAATAATTTTGCTGAATATAGAATTCCAAGCTTGTGGAAAATTTTTTCCAGCACTTTAAATATTTAACTTCATTCTTTTCTTGCTTACATGGTTTCTGATGAGGAGTGTGCTGTGATTCTTATGCTTGTTCCTCTGTAGGTAAAGTATTTTCTCCAGCTTCTTTCAAGATTTTCCCATTGTCTCTGGTTTTCTGCAATAATTTTAGAAAGTTCACAGCAATTATTAAAATATTTCTGCTGCTATGTTCCCTTCTTCTAATATTCCAGTTAACACCTGTTATACGTTTTGAGATTGTCCTACAGTTCTTGGATATTCTGTCCTAGCTTTGTTTTTTATTATTTTTCTCTCTCTACATTTAAGTTTGGGAAGTTTCTATTGGTCTATCTTCATGTGTACTGATTCTTTCCTCAGCCAAATAGTCTACTAATGAGCTTATCAAAGGCAGGCTTCATTTCTGTTACAGTGTTTTGATTTCTAGTATTTTCTTTTTTGTTTGTTTGAGACGGAGTCTCACTCTTTCGCCCAGGCTGGGGTGCAGTGGTGCGATCTCGGCTCACTGCAAGCTCTCCCTCCTGGGTTCACGCCATTCTCCTGCCTCAGCCTCACCAGTAGCTGGGACTGCAGGTGCCCGCCACCATGCCCAGATACTTTTTTTGTATTTTTAGTAGAGACGGGGCTGTGTTAGCCAGGATGGTCTCAATCTCCTGACCTCATGATCCGCCTGCCTTGGTCTCTCAAAGTGCTGGGATTACAGGCGTGATTCTTTTGATTCTTATGTTCAGCTTTTTATTGTTGTAAGGATGGGACTGGTGGCTTCTTAGGTAATTTAAAGACCTGACCTTTTGCTTAGCAGAGTGCTTTGAGATTGGTATTAAAGTGTCTATCTTTTATTGTTACAACCTATAGCTTAACACTTACACCATTAGGTTCTATAAGCAAAATGGGATGGTGAAACAATTATCAACATTAGTGTCAAAAAGCATTTTTGTTGCCTTTAATAAAGGACTTTATTTTCTATGTTGGTTGAATCAACTCATCCACAAACTGAAGATATAGTTGTTGAAAAGGTCCAAAAGTCACAAAGACATTTCATAGACACATATATTTTTCTCTAGAGGCAGTATAATTTTTGTTTACAAACCAAAAGTTTTTTAAGACATTGAACTTTTACAGGCAAGGATCTTTATATAAAATATTTATGTAAGAATCAAAGTCATATATTGAACTGAATGTGGTTGAAAAATTACTTTAAAATTTACATAGTAACTGTCAACTATTTGCTTAAATTAACAAAATACTTGTTTTTTATGATTCTGATGACTTCATAATAGTTTTTGGGTTTTTAATCCTTAAGAATATTATATCAGTACGCATTAGTTAAATCAGCACTATCCTAGACGTTTGGAATAGTTTTTTACACATTAAAATTTTCTGTTATTACTTTGACATAACAGCTACAATCAAATATAACCTTTCAGAAACTACCTGGTAAACATTGTGACATTTATTCCTGTGGCTAAAAATTTTTTTAAACAGCTTTTAAATAGTAAAAACCATTAAGATGCTTATTTGAGTTTTGACCAAAAGGCCTTCTTGTTATGCAAAAACTCTGGACTGACAGAAATATCTCTGCTTTCAAAATTATATATGGCTACATTAAGGAATTTTTAAAGTGTCTCTTGTAAGCAGTGAAAAGGCTATATGTGGTTGCTCATTAATCTTTGCTCCTGTGTGTATTTTTGTGTATGATGTATGTTGTGTGCATGCATATGTATGTCTGTGAAGTTTTATCTTCTTGATTGTTTTGTAGAAAATTATTTTAGTAGTTTCCAATATGAGGCATTTTTAGAAGCTCGTTTATGCCATGTTTAGATTGCACAGTGGTTTGTTATTGAATATGATGATATTACATTATTATTTATCTCATATAATTTTGTAATTATAATGCTTATTCATCTTCCCAGCTGTCTCTTTGAGGTCACCAACTGTAGCTCTATAAAACCTCAGCTTTGTATCATAAAACTGCATTCATTTTGAACATATGCACACAATCAGTTTACAGACATGGTCACGTCTTTTTTTCCTCAACTTTTATCTGCTGGAACTTTACAAGCCAGATTAGCCAGAATTCCAGAATTTTCCTTATGGTTTTTTCTTCTTGATTTTATCATCCAAAAACTCTGATGGCTTAAACAGCTGGTGCATCCTTACTTTTTGTTTTATTATTATACTTTAAGTTTTGGGATACATGTGCAGAACATGCAGGTTTGTTACATAGGTATACACGTGCCATGGTGGTTTGCTGCACCCATCAACCCATCATCTACATTAGGTATTTGTCCTAATGCTATCCCTCCTCTAGCCCCCCACATCCCGACAAGCCCTGGTGTCTGATGTTCCCCTCCCTGTGTCCATGTGTTCTCATTGTTTGACTCCCGCTTATAAGTGAGAACATGCAGTGTTTGGTTTTCTGTTCCTGTGTTAGTTTGCTGGGAATGATGGTTTCTAGCTTTATCCATGTCCCTGCAAAGGACTTGAACTCATCCTTTTTTATGGCTGCATAGTATTCCATGGTGTATATGTGCCACATTTCCTTTATCCAGTCTATCACTGATGGGCATTTGAGTTGGTTCCAAGTCTTTGCTATTGTGAATATTGCTGCAATAAACATATGTGTGCATGTGCCTTTATAGTAGAATGATTTATAATCCTTTGAGTATATGCCCAGTAATGGGATTGTTGGGTCAAATGGTATTTCTGGTTCTAGATCCTTGAGGAATCACCACATTGTCTTCCACAATGGTTGATTGAACTAATTTATGCTCCGACCAACAGTGTAAAAGCTTTTCTATTTCTCCACATCCTCTCCAGCATCTGTTGTTTCCTGACTTTTTAATGATCGCCATTCTAACTGGCGTGAGATGGTATCTCACTGTGGTTTTGATTTGCATTTCTGTAATGACCAGCGATGACGAGCTTTTTTTCGTATCTTTGTTGGCTGCATAAATGTTTTCTTTTGAGAAGTGTTCATTCATATCCTTCGTCCACTTTTTGATGGGGTTGTTTGTTTTTTTTTGTGTAAATTTGTTTAAGTTCCTTCTAGATACTGGATATTAGCCCTGTGTCAGATGGATAGATTGCAAAAATTTTCTCCCATTCTGTAGGTTGCCTGTTCACTCTGATGATAGCTGCTTTTGCTGTGCAGAAGCTCTTTAGTTTAATTTGATCCCATTTGTCAATTTTGGCTTTTGTTGCCATTGATTTTGGTGTTTTAGTCATGAAGTCTTTGCCCATGCCTATGTTCTAAACGGTATTGCCTAGGTTTTCTTCTAGGGTTTTTATGGTTTTAGGTCTTACATTTAAGTTTTTAATCCATCTTGAGTTAATTTTTGCATAAGGTGTAAGGAAGGGATCCAGTTTCAGTTTTCTGCATATGGCTAGCCAGGTTTCCCAACACCATTTATTAAATAGGGAATCCTTTCCGTATTGCTTGTTTTTGTCAGGTTTGTCAAAGATCAGATGGTTGTAAATGTGTGGCATTATTTCTGAGGCCTCTGTTCTGTTCCATTTGTTTATATATCTCTTTTGGTACCAGTACCATGCTGTTTTGGTTACTGTAGACTTGTAGTATAGACTGAAGTCAGGTAGCATGATGCCTTTTTATTTACTGTGAAAATGTAATGTTTATTTTTAAATTTTTAAGTTATTTTAATTTACTTAAAAAATGATCTCTAATTTTTACTTTCAAGGATAATAAATCGACAGTACTATTTTATGTAGCTAACTACTGCTAGACCAAAATCTATATATTAATGGGATATATTCAAAGCCAAGTCACTATCACTTTGCATTTGAATTTGCATTTTAATTGAATTGAAGGGGAAATAGACAATTCAACAATAACAGTTGGTGCCTTCAATATCACATGGATCACATCGCTAGGGCTACCATAATAAAACACTGCACTGAGTGTCTTAAACCACAGAATTTTATTTTCTCATGGTTCTGGAGGCTGGAATTCCTAAGGTGTTGACAGGGTTGGTTTTTCCAGGGGCTTTTTCTCATTGGCTAGCAGATGGCTGCCTTCTTTGTGGGACCTCACTTTGTCTGTAGGTGCACATCCCTGATATCTCCCTCTCTTCTCATAAGGATACCAGTCACAGTGGATTAGGGCTCCACTACTCCATTGTAACGTACCCTTAGTTACCTCCTTAAGGATTCTGTCTCTAAATATAGCTACATTGGAGTTAGAACTTCAAAATATGAGTTTTAGAGGAATACAATTCAGCCCATAATACTCAATTTTCGATACCTGATTGAACAACTAAATAAAGATGTAACAGTTAGACAGTACTGCAAACCAACCAAACCTAAAAGACATCTATAGAACATTCTACCTAACAACAAAAGAATGTAAAGGGAAATTTATAGCCCTGAATGCTTATATCAAGAAAAAAAGAAAGATCTCAAAGGCGTAAGCTAATCTCCCACCTGAAAACACTGGAAAAAGAAGAGTAAACCAAACCTAAACAAATAACAAGAAAAGAAATAAAGATCGGAGTAGAAATAAATAAAACAGAATTTAGAAAAGAGTAGAGAAAGCTAATCAAACTAAAATCCTGTCAAAACAAAATTGACAAACTTTTAGCTGGTTGATGAAGAAAGAAGAGAGAACACTCAAATTAGTAGAATCAGAAATGAAAGTGAGGACATTTTGTTTTCCGCACAGCAAAGGAAACAACAAAATGAAAAGGTAACTACAGAAAAGGGTAAAAAATTTCTAAACTAAAAAGTTAATATCCAAAATATGTACCCCATATGTATAAGGTTTTAATCTCCAATTCTATAAGAAACTTATACAACTCAATAACAAAAAAACACAAGTAACCCAATTAAAAAATGGGCAAAAGACCCAAATAGACATTCTTTCCAAAGAAGACATACAAATGACCAACAGGTATATGAATAGATGTTCAGCATCACTAATCATCAGAGAAATGCAAATTAAGACCACAATGAGATATTACCTCATACCTATTAGGATGGCTATAATAAAATATCAAAAGATAACAAGTGTTGATGAGGATGTAGAGAAAAGGGAACCGTTGTATACTATCAGTGGGCATGTAAGTTGGTACAGCCATTATGGAAAAGAGAATGGAAGTTCTTCAAAAAATAACAAATAGAAATATCATATTAGTTCATTTTCATACTGCTAGAAAAAAATGCCTGAGACTGGGTAATTTATAAAGGAAAGGGGTTTAATTGATTCACAGTACAGCATGTCTGAGGAGGCCTCAGGAAACTTACAATCGTGGTGGAAGGTGAAGGAGCAGCAAAGCACCTTCTTCACAAGGTGACAGGAAGGAGAAGGGCCAAGTGAACGGAGAAGAGCCCCTTATAAAACCATCAGTTCCCCTGAGAACTCACTCACCATCCTTAGAACAGCATGGGGGAAACTGCCCCCATGATTCAATTACCTCTACATGGTCTCTCCCTTGACAAGTGGGGATTATGGGGATTAAAAGTCAAGATGAGATTTGAGTGGGGACACGAAGCCTAACCATATCATATATAATTCAGAAACCTTATTTCTGAGTATATGTCCAAAATATATAAAATCACTATCTCAAAGAGATATCTGTACTCTCACATTCATTGCAGTGTTATTCGCGGTAGCCAAGATACAGAAACAACCCAAATATCCTTCCATAGATAAATGGATAAAGAAAATATGGTATATGTACACAATGAAATATTATTCAGCCTTTAAAAAGAAGGAAATCCTGCCATTTACAACAAAATGGATGAACCTTAAGGGCATTATGCTAAGTGAAATAAGCCAGATGGAGAAATAATGCATGATCTCCCTTACATGTAAAATTTTTTAAAAAGTCAAACTCATATTAATGGAGAGTAAAATGATGGTTACCAGGGGCTGGGGGATGGGGAAAAGGGGATATTGGTCAAACAGTACAAACCATCAGCTATAAGATGAGTAAGTGCTGGAGATCAATGGACAGCACTGTGACTATAGTTAACAGCATATTGTATACTTGAAATCTGCTAAGAGAGTAGATATCAAGTGTTGTTATACACACACGCAAGTAACTATGAGCTGATACACACAGTAATTAGTTTGGTTGTGGTAATCATTTAAAAATGTATACATATATAAAAGTATCTCGTACACCCTAAATATATGCAATTTTCATTTGTCAATTATACCTCAATAAAGCCAGAAAAATGAAAACAAAACCAAAAAACTAATACAGCAATATAGGAATAAAACTATACATCATGACCAAGTGGGATTTATCCCAGGAACATTAGTTTAGTTTAACATCCCCAAATCAATTAGTTATATATTTTATTTTACAATATATTTTATTATACATCATATAACAAAATAAAACATTTGTATGATTATCTCAATAGTTGCAGAAAAAGCATTTGACAAAACCAAACCATTTTGCATGATAAAAAACACTCAAAAACTAAGAATAGAACTTCCTCAACCTGATAAATGGCATCTACAAACAAACCCACTGCTAACATCATACTTACTTAATAGTGAAAGGAGGGTGCTTCTCACTGAGATCAGAACAAGACAAAAATGTATACTCTCACTACTTTCATTCAACACTCTACAGCAGGTTCTAGCCAGAGCAATTAGGCAAGAAAAAGGAAATAAAAGATATCCAGATTGGAAAGGAAGAAGTAAAACTATCTCTATTCACAGGTGACATATTACTGTTTCAAGGAAATTCTAATGAATTCACCAAAGAATTATTACAACTAATAAATGAGTTCAGCAAGGTTGTAGGATACAAAATCAATGCACAAAACTCAGTTGTATTTCATAAATTTACAATGGACAATTGAAAAAATGAAATTGGCCAGGTGTGGTGGCTCATGCCTGTAATCCAAGCACTTTGGAAGACTGAGGCAGGCAGATCACAAGGTCGGGAGATCAAGACCAGCCTGACCAACATGGTGAAATACTGCCTCTACTAAAAATACAAAAATTAGCCAGGCCTGGTGGTGGGCGCCTGTAATCCCAGACACTTGGGGGGACTGAGGCAGGAGAATCACTTGAACCCGGCAGGAGGAAGTTGAAGTGAGCCAAGATTGTGCCGTTGCACTCCAGCCTGGGTGACAGAGCGAGACTCCGTCTCAAAAGAAAAAAAAAGAAAAAAGAAAATTAAGAGGCCAGGCACGTGGCTCATGCCTGTAATCCCAGAACTTTGGGAAGCCGAGGCGGGCGATCACGAGGTCAGGAGATTGAGACAATCCTGGCTAACATGGTGAAACCCCCCGTCTCTACTAAAAATACAAAAAAAAAATTAGCCAGGCATGGTGGCAGGCGCCTGTAGTCCCAGCTACTCGGGATGCTGAGGCAGGAGAATGGCGTAAGCCTGGGAGGAGGAGCTTGCAGTGAGCCAAGATCGCACCACTGCACTCCAGCCTGGGGGAAGTTGCAAGACTCCGTCTCAAAAAAAAAAAAAAAGAAAATTAAGAAAACAATTCCATTCATAATATCATTAAAAAGAATGAAGTACTTAGGAATAAATGTAACAAAAGAAGTGCAAATGTATTCTCTAAAAGCTATGGAACATTGTTGAAAGAAATTTAAAAAGTTTTAACAAAACAAAAAATATATATACAGATCTGATAACTTAACATTGTTAAGATGACAATACTCTCCAAATTAACCCACAGAATCAATGAATTCCCTATCAGAATCCTAGCTGACTTCCTTGTAGTAATTGACAAGCTGATTCTAAAGTTAATATACAATTGCAAGGGACCCAGAGGAACTGAAACAATCCTGATAAAGCAGTACAAAGTAGGAGGACTCACACTTGTCAATTTCAAAACCTCCTGCAAGGCAATGGTAATCAGGACAATGTGGTTCTGGCATAAGGATAGATACATAGGTCAATGAATAGATTTGAGAGTCCAAAAATAAACCTATATGTCTATTTAACAACCTTTGAATGGCTGCCAAAACCATTCAATGGGGAATGAATTGTCTCTTCAACAAGTGGTGCTAGGACAACTTGATAAGCACATGCAAAAAATGAAGTTGGACCCACACCTCACACCATATACAAAATTTACTAAAAATAGACCAAAGATCAATATGAAGAACTAAAACTATAAAGCTTTTAGAGGAAAACATAGGTGGAAAATCTTCATGGCCTTGGTTTTGACAAAGACTTCTTTAATATGACAGGCTATGCATGAACAACAAAAGCAAAAGTAGATAAATTGGACTTAATCAAAATTAAAAACTCTTGTGCATCAAGGGACACAATTAAAAAAGCAAAGGATAAAACACAGAGAAAATATTTGCAAATCATATATCTGATAAAGATTTAATATTCAGGATATATAAAGAACTCTTACAAATCCATTATAACCAACCTAATTAAAAAATGGGCAAGGGATTTGAATAGATTTCTCCAAGGAAGATATACGAGTGGCCAATAAGTACATAAAAGAATGTTTGACATCATTATCAGGGGAAATACAAATCAAAACCTCCATGAAATACTTCTTCACATTAACTATGATGACTAGAAAAAAAAGGTCAGATAACAACAAATGTTGGTGAGGATGGGGAGAAATCAGAATCCTCATACCCTGCTGGAGGGATATAATGGGTGCAGCTGCTTTGGAGAACATCTAGCAGTTCCTCACATCATTAAACATAGAATTACCATATACCTTCAGACTGCTATAATGAAACACCACAGACTGGGAGGCTTATAAACAACAAAAATTTACTTCTCACAGTTCTGGAGGCTGGGAAGTCCAAGATCAAGGCATCACCCGATTCTGTGTCTAGTGAGGGCCCACTTCCCTCTAGACAGCCATTTCCTCACTGTGGCATCACATGGTGGAAGGGACAAGAGTCCTCTCTGGGATCTCTTTTATAAGGACATGAATCCCATTAATGAGTGCTCTGCCCTCACAACTTAATCACCTGCCACAGGCCCCAGCTCCTAATATCATCACCTTTGGGATTAGGATTTCAATATCTGAATTTGGGGCAGAGGTGGGGGGAGATAGATAAACTTTCAGGACACACACACACGGAATCTAAAAGAAATGAAAACATCTATCCACACAAAAACTTGTACATGAATGTTTATAGGAGTATTATCCATAATAGCCCAAAAGGTAGAACCAACCCAAATGTTCATTAACAGATGGATAAACAAAATATGGTGTTTCCACACCATTAATATTATTCAGCCAAACAAAGGAATGAAGATGCTAAAAAATGGATGAACCTTGTAAACTTTATGCTAAGTGAAAGAAACCAATCACAAAAGACCACATATTGTGTGACTTCATTCACATGAAAGTCCAGGATAGGGGAAATCTATAGAAAGAGAGATAGATGAGTGGCTGCCTAGGTTGGGGGGTGGAGAGTTTAGAGCAGAGGAGGGTGATGGCTAAAAGGCTTTGTGAGGTGATGAAAGTGTTCCAAAACTGACTATGGTGATGGTTTCACAAATATATTAACCCATTAATCTGTGCACTTTAAGTGAGTGAATTGTATGGTACATGAGCATAAATCTGCTTTATAAAAAGTGATAATTAGTACAAAATCAATTCCAGAAAGTTTTTACGTTTTTATTCTTCATATGTACTAAGCAGTTGCACCCAACACTGCCCAGGAATCACTGGTATCTGTGGGTTTAGCTCTACCTTTATGGTAGAGCAGTGGCAGACTCTGACAGGACCGGCCACGCTAAAGCAGCAGCCTCTCATTCTGTTAATTGCATGTAGGACTCATGTGTGAACTGACAGACTCACCTCCTGCGAGCATGTGTCTTGTCCACAAGGGCTTCAGAGCGACCCCCCATTCCCCACTTTATTGTCTTGTCTTCACTTGGCTCCAAATTTGTTGATCATAAAAGCTCTGATGATAATTTTGTGCTTTAAAGAAATAACTAAATTGTGGACTCACCCATAGATGGGTGGCTCATTGTATTAAAAAATAAAAAGGCATGAGCACCTTTTTATACAAAAATAAATTGAGACAAGATTTGTTTCAACAATGGATACGTTTGGAAGACCTAGAACCTCTTGACTTCGTATTTCTTACAGGGGGAGATCTGCCCTCCCACCCAACACAAAATCCTGAGGAATGCATTAAAAAATATATATACATTTGCATCAGGAAGATAAAGGAAAGGAGAAGGAGAGTAACACGTGGTGCAGGAAACAGCTGCCTGCGGTAGAAAGTGGGCTAACTTGAGGCAGGTGTAAAACTAAGAGAAACTCAGAGTGAGACTTTTTTGAAGGAGTGGAGTTAAAGCAGCAGGGAACAAAAGGCGGAGCTTCGGCCGGGCGAGGTGGCTCACTCCTGTAATCCCAGCACTTTGGGAGGCCAAGGCAGGCGGATCACAAGGTCAAGAAATCGAGACCATCCTGGCTAACATGGTGAAACCCCACTTCTACTAAAAATACAAAAAATTAGCTGGGCATGGTGGCGGGTGCCTGTAGTCCCAGCTACTCGGGAGGCTGAGGCAGGAGAATGGCCTGAACCCGGGAGGCAGAGCTTGCAGTGAGCCGAGATCGCGCCACTGCACTCCAGCCTGGGCGACAGAGCGAGACTCCGTCTCAAAATAAATAAATAAATAAACAAACAAACAAAAGGCAGAGCCTCATGACTGCAGTAAAACCCACAGCGCGGGAACAGGTGCCCAAGGCCTGGGACAGTCCAAAGCTGAGGAGGACAAGCCTGAGGGCACAGCAGAGATAATTGTGTCCCTAGGATGTGGGTGTCAGGAACGTGGGCAGCTCCTGTCCAGGAGCTCCCCAACTGAAACGAGAATGAGGACCAAGGAGCAGGTTTCAAAAACCTGAAAAACGTCCACTGAGAGCAGCGGTGCTGCTCTCCGAACAGCTGTTGACCAGGGAGGCTGGCGAGGAACCTGCACAGGACGGACCCGCGCTCCATCACACTTGGATGCCCGACGTGTGGGCCTAAGGGGCATAGAAAACATGAGGTTGTGAGGATGCTCAAAGGGGAAAAACCGCCCTTGAAGTAGGAGCCCATTTCAAATTTCTAAATTTCCAAGCTGGTAGCATTGTTTCAAGGGCCCTTCTTTGGGAGAGCAGGGTGGTGCCTGGGTGGATCCCGCCTCCGCCCAGTTGTAGTGAGTGCAGGAAGCTAAAACTGACCCCTTAATTCCCCCCAGCTACATTCAAGTTCATGGTTGGCGTTGGCCGACTGGCATCCTGGGGGTCTGGAATGAACTGCACTGTCTCCCGCACAGCCCATCTCTGGGAAGCTACTGAGCACTGCCGGGAGCTTTGACCGAGCCCAGGCCTCTTGTGAAAGCGGCTATGCCAGCTGCTTGTGGAGTGAGGGCTCTGTTCATCTTACCTGCCCTCATACATAACTCACTTGCAGGGCTTGTTAAACCTTATTTATGTGTAGTTTACACATAATGAACTTCATCAATTTGTAAGTGCATAGTTCCACGAGTGTTGAAAAATTCACACACCTGTATAGAGTTTATGTATTTGGCTCAGTTGTTCTAGTTCACAGCAAGAGGCCACACTTGGCATAAATACTCTGACATGTAGAGTCAAATCTTTATTTCAGAAAAATATTCTTGAATTGTTGTGGGATCTCCTTCGTCTTCTACGTTTTTCTTTCTAATCTTGTTAATGTATTTCTTTATTTCTTTTTCATTGTCTCACTTTTCTCCTTTGTGTTTTTCTAGATATTTTACTTTTCTCTCTAGTGAGTTTTATCTTCCTTGGGATCCCTGTCATTTCGTCTTTGTATCTAAAGTGGTTTTATCTTTGTGCCCCACTCCTTTCCACTTCCCATTCCCCTCCTGCCATTCAGCCCATGGCTCCTCCCTCAGGCCGTGTCCTTCTGGAGTTTCTGTATTTCTGCGTTGTGGTGATCCTTCATGCTGCTGTGGTTTCATGACAATGTACACATGTATGGCCCGCAGCTCGTCCATCAGGCCATGTCCTTCTGGAGTTTCTCTATTTCTGCATTGTGGTGATCAGATTAGATTAGCTTCTGGACATCAAAGGTGGGTTTTCTTTTTCCTCATCTTTAATATTAGCATATCAAGGACCTACAAAGGGGAGAGTCGAGTCATTTTGTGGACTTCCCCAAAACAAACACTTCTAAGCGAGGACAGAGCTCACATTTGTAGATTCCTGCTCCCCTTCTCTCCTGATAACATTCCCATGAATTATCATGGGCTATAAATCACCTCCTTCCATGATGCTGGTGTGTACTGTTCAGTCCTGAGGCTTTTCAAGGTTCCCAAGTCGACAGTGTCTTCACCAAGTCCTACAGGCTCCCTCATGGCAGATACAGCCCAAAAGGAATGTCTACTGTCATAACGAATATAGGACCAGATGCCATCAGGAGAGGTTCATAAAACCTGGAGAGTAAGGTGAAGACATGAAGACATTAAAGAAATAACAGCTGTCTTCAGATTTTTGAAAAATGATCTTCTGGACTGCATGATGGGTGGCATTGGAGGCACTAAAGGGGGACCTGTAGGAAGTTTCTACGGTGACCAGACTGTTCCTTGGCACAGTGCAGCCTTCATCATCTCTCACAGTGACTGACAAAAGCAACTCTGGATTCTGATAATTCTTTACAACTGGGCAGCTAAGAAGTCAGGGACTCTGTTGCAAATGATTCATATCTCATTCTCTTTTAAGTAGTGAGATCTTGGTCATATACATCATGTAAACTTTGTCTTCAGTATTTTAATCTGTAAAATGTAGATAAATAATTCTAACAGATCCCATGGACTTATTGGAAAAATAAAATTGTGCAAGCAATTAGGTAATGCTACTAGCACTTGCTCACTTGTATTTGGGTTGAGGATTTAGAAGAAAAATAGATTCTGTGGTAGGTTTCATTGTGCCCCCTTCTCCTAAAGTTCTCCAAATCCCTGGAAGCTATGAATTGAAAAAAGGGTCTTTGCAGATGTAACTAAGTTAAAGATCTCAAGATGAGATCATCCTGTTACCTGCGTGGGTCCTAAATCTTACAAGAGCCATCCAGAGGGAGATGAGGCAGACAGAAGGGAGGACACAGGAGACAGAGATGTGTGAAGACAGGAGAAAGAGGTGGAGTGGTTCATCCTCAAGCCTGGGAACTCACGGATTGTTGGCAGCCACTGGGAGGCAGGAGAGCGACCTGGATTCTCTCTAGAGCCCTCAGAAGGAGCCAGCCTTGCTGACATCTTGACAGGACTGTATGGCTTGGGGACTTGGGGATATGAGAAACTTGGGAACAAAGGCTCCAGATGGCCAGACCATGTGACATCTCCACTTCCATAGTAAACACATTTTGTTGATGATATTTCTTAGTCTTCATGGTTGCTAAATTATTTCACTTGCTGTCTCAGAACTTGCAGCATTTTGTTAGAAAATGGTGCTGACAGCCACTGTGAGAATGCCTGGAGGGTTTGTAGCTCAAAACTGGGCAATGTGACTTTAGTCTTGAAAATACCTTTTTAATTAAAAAGAAAATGTCAGTGAGGGATTTGATAACAATGTTTCATATGAAGACTAGTAATGAAATTTTGCTTTATCTAAACTGGAGTTCAGTTAAATATTTATACAAACCAGAGGGTATGAAGAAGGAAGTTGGAGAATTAAATATAATATTTTATGAGCTAAAGTTAGCAGCACAGAGATGCTGTGACAAAATATAAATAACAGAATTTCAAATACTCGTAAAGCCAGGAGGAGAACGTTAGTTAACATCCCAGGCAAATCACCAAAATCCTCCTAGAATTCTGTTCCTGTTTCAACATTTCCTTACTGTTAAAAAAAAAAAAAACCTTTTAAAAAATATTTTTATGCTGTAAATTAAAATCATATTTTTCTTGCTTTTTTAGGACTGTGTCTAGTGAAAATACTTTAATGGGGATGAATAAACAGAGGAATATATAATTATGCATGTGCATTGAGTAAAGTATATTTTCATCCATAAAATACAAGTTGAGCTTAGATTGTTGTATTAGTTTTCTCTCATTGCATAACAAATTACTCCAAAAGTTGGCTGCTTACAATTGACAACATTTCTGAGGGTTGGGAATGCAGGAGCTGCTCAGCTGAGGGATTCTGGCTCAGGGTCCCTTAAAGGTCATGGTCAGCTCTCAGTGGGGACTGTGGTCAGCTGAAGGCTCAGCTGGGGCTGAAGCATCTACCTCCAGGCTCTTCACATACCTCCTCATCTCACAAACCTCTCCACAGGCTGCTCCTAAAGGGGCAGTATGCTTTGCCCAGAGCAAGAGACATGAGAGGGGAAGAAGAGGGAAAGAGACAGAGAGAGAGAGAAAGAGAGTCAACAGGGAGCAACTAAGACAGAAGCCACAGGACTTCATAACCTAATCTCCAAGTGACATTCCCTGGACCCTGACCAGCCTTGCAACATTATGGGAGCAGCTGACCCAGGGTGTGGTGTGGAAGCCAGGAGGGGGCCCTATGGGCCATCTTGGAGGCCACCATCATGGTTAAGTGTCTTCTAATTTGAAATAATCTCTTCCATTTTTAGATGGTATACTGTCTCTGGATAAATATTTCATCTAGTTTGTGATATTCACATTCACTCTGTACATTAATTTCCCTGGTTTCTCTGGATCTTGCATCCCACCTGGTCTGCATATTTTACCCATTTTCTTCCTCACTTTCCCCCACCCCCACCATTATTTCTTATAACATTAAAATGTGGTGGAGGAAACCTGCCAGGGGTTGAGTTGTGTCTCTCCCTCCAAAGTTCATATGTCGAAGTCCTAACCCTGGGTACCTCAGAATATGTTTGTATTTGGAGATAGGGCCTTTAAAGAGAGGTCATATGGATGTGCCCTGATCCAATATGACTCACGTCCTTATAAGAAGAAGAGATTAGGAGACAAACAACAGAGGCCAGGGGATGGACACATGAGGAGACAGCAAGAGGATGGTCATCTGCAAACCAAGGAGAGAGGCCTCAGGAGGAACCAACACTGTGATCAACTTGGTCTTGGGCTTCCAGACCAGGACTGTGAGAAATAATTCTATTGTTTAAGCTGCCCAGTCTGTAGGATTTTGCTGTGGCATCCTTAGAAGACTAATACAAAACCTTATCAAAGTTTACATTAGCAAATATGATTGACATAAAGCAGCAATGACTCAATGATGGCTGGTCAGGTTGGCTAATCCCCAGCCACTTCTCCACGTCACAAAATATTTGACCTTATATGAAGTATCAGGCGACTTAGGTGAAAGAAGCCATCGGATTCTTCCCATTGGAGATCCCTTTCTTCTACTGCACAACTTCTTGATATTTTCTCTGAAATTCTCTGTTATTTTCTTACCACCTCTTTGATGGATTTTTGCACTTACGGCACTTCAATATTGTAACAGAAAATCTTGGCAGGATCACAAATGGCTCTATTATGCAAGAACCAACATTTTAGAGGTTTCAGAACATCAAGATATTTAGGGAGCAGCCAATGTATAGTTTTATGCCCATTTATTCTCTGCCTAAAACAACAAGTAACACCATTCCCACGGCATCACAATTGTTCTGGCCCTATGTATGTTGACATTTCCTCCTCCTCCTCCTCCTCCTCCTTCTGGTCTTCTTTGTCATCATCCTCCGGCTCCTTCTTCTTTTAGATTTCTGATAGGAAATCAACCTCACCTCCCACTTTGGAGAAGTGGATACAGAAATTTTTACCTGAAACAGGGTCTCTGTTAACAAGTTTTCTTTCTTTTTTCTTTTTTTTTTTTTTTGACCTTTTTTATGATCTCCCTTAGGGAAGAAATGTTGGCTGTAGTGAGATCATATTATACATAACCATACCTCATTATGTTTCTTAATAGCACCATCAAACAGTAAGCTGGCAGTTTGGGGGCACAACCAGGTTTCCTATATTACTTGGTAAGAATTACACGTGCATTGGCTACAACACATGGAGCTTATTCTCTGAGAAAGCCTCATCAATGTGGTGACACATCCTTCATTTTAACAGCTACCATATGGCTAATTCCATTTGCTTTTTTGTTTTGTTTTGTTTTTCTAGAGGAGAAAACTATCAGCTATATGGTGAATATTAGAGGACTTCAAGCCTATACAGAGAAATTTGACCTACAGGCTTCTGGCAGAACTGTCTCTGAGAGCAGCAGATACCGATTCCCCTGGAGGCCTCCTCTCTCCATCCACACTGCATGTGGAGTCTAGTAGGATTTCTTTTTACTGCTCACTGTAATGCTATTCTGGGCTGTAAGAACTTTGTGCTTTGTATATCCTTCAGCTGCTGTGAGATTCAAAACACTTCTGCTGCTATGCTGAATGTTCTATTCAAAGCTAGCAACTGCAAGAATTGGAGTAGACTATTAACCTGGTACCTTAGCAAAAGACTTAGTGTATATTCTTTGATTTTCCCTAGCTGGGGAGAAAGAAGCAAACCTCCTGGCAATAAAGAGAACTGTCTGCCACACAGTGTGGCATTGTAGAGATCTTGGGCACATTAGGTTGTATCCACATTTCATTGTCCTGTTGAAGGCACAGTGCAGGCCTGTGGCCTTATTGGAAGGGAGGAGATGGGGACTCCTCTAAATGGGGAAGATCTGCTCAGCAACAGACCTGGGGCAGGTCCTTAGGCTTCCATGTGAGAGGGGACTGCTATCTCTGAATCTCACTCTGCTCTGAACTTCTAGGAGCCTTGCCAAGCCTGAGACCCTCTGGTGGTGGGAATTACAAACAGCTTCAGCCAGGCTGCAGCCAAACTGGAGAAACGCTGTGAGCATCACAGTCAGAGCCTCAAAGAGGAAGTTGCGAGAAGGCGACCCAAGTATTTAATTGCCAATGATTTCAACTGTCGGTTTGCCATTGGCTTTTTGGGTCTTGATAGTCTTTTTCCAAGCCTCGAACTTATCTTGCCATGCTATGAAAATCAAGGGAAAAGCTGTGTGAACTCTTTGGCTGAAGCGTTAAAGGAAAAGTACCTTCTCCCCTTTAATTGACAGATCCTCAAGTGGCTGGTGTGTACCGTGGAGTAGCTGTTAGGACCTCCTCACATGAGGACTTTTCCTCTGACGCCAGGATAGCTTGAGGCTGGCGAAAGTCCTTATGCTTCCTGACTGAGAATTATCTATCAATTAATTGGTTAATTTAAAAATATTCTTGAGTACTTATTATATTTTAGGCACTGTGGGGAATGCAAAAAAGCAAAAGCAGATGACATGTTAGTTTGTCCTCCATTACAACAAAAGATAATTGGAGAAATAAAATCTGATCTTCTTGACTAATAGTAGATCCGTGATAGTAAAGAATCAATGTCAAATTGATAGAAGCGCAACAGAGAGCTCTTTGGATGACCAGTTCTAGATATCATTGAAGCTGTACTCATTTTGTTATCTCCACATGAAGAGTTTAAAGAAAAGTATGGATTATTTTCTGTTCTGATTCATCAAGAACTGTGGCCTTTCTGAGGCTCAGTGCGGGTCCTTGGCACTCAGAATTGATCAACACTTTCTCCAGGTCAATGTCACCATTGTCCCTTGTGGCTGTGCTGTCCCACACATGACACTGCATTCCTTGAATTCTATAGGCACTGTTTCCCCACCACTTAGCTCATGGGAAGTGGGAGTGAGAGCAGAGATTTGGGTGGTGATGAGAAAGGTATTAGTCTGACATGGCATTTTGGGTTTGTTTGTTTTTTTTTTTTTTGAGGGACTACATTAATGATTTTGTGGTTTTCTGACTGTTTTACTTTCCCTTAAAAGTACCATCTTCATGAAGGTGTTTCCAGTGTTAACCCTTTGATGATTTATTTTGATGTATGGGCACAGTCTTGTATTAGAAATATGTGACTCTAGTTTACCAGGAGTAAACTTCTTTCACCCTCCAAAGCATCTTGGTCTGGATGAAAATTATATGGCAAGCCTAGCTTGTCTAGTATACATACCTTTAACCTCACACTCAGGCATTATGTTACAATGAAGGTAAATTTCAGAGCAAATTCTGGTATATGTAGACCCACAAGCAAGCAGACATAAAACTCGTCACAACCTGTTCTGTATGTTTGATAAAATCTCAGCTCTGTCCTCAGCTGAACCTTGATGGTTTATTTAAGGCTGACGCTACAGGATTTCAGTGGCATGCTTCAGCTAACATTCTAGATAGAATTAGTTAATAGCTTCCTCAGGCAAGTGACTGGGACTCAGAACCTATGTAATCTGAGCCCAGGACATGATTCCAAAGTATACAGGATATTAAAAATCACTAAATGTTATACTCTGTTCATATAAGGGGGCAGTGGGTGCCTGTGCCATATTTCTATCCAATTCACATGTCTTGGGCGTTACTAATATCAACAACAAAAGACCATTCTAACACCCATTGTGCTCATTAATAACATCACTGGTGTTGACGGAAGAGAAACTTGGCTGAAATACCAAGGAAATAGAGCCTGTGCAGATGCTAAGATGGGCTTTGGAAGGGAATCAGAAGAGTAGTGTCTCAAATTTAGAAGACACAGAGCAGCAAGTGTTCCAAGAACTGGAACTTCAGAGAGAAGTCAACAGCATCAACTGTGGCAAGATGTCTGCTTTATGTGTCAAGAAGATCTTGGTGACTTGCCCAGTGGGGTTGAAGGGAGTGCAGAGGGTGGAAGCTAGACTGTGAGAGCTTGAAGAGTATGTGGTTGGGGAGCAAGTGGAAGTGGCAAGTATAGACAAGTCAGTCCCATTTGTGCTGCCACTTCAGTTTCATGGGCTGTTGTGTTACAGAGGCACTGCCTGAAGATTGCACCTTTGCATTGAATTTTGCAAGTGTGATGCTAAGAAGTCTTTCTCTGATGGGTTATTGTGAGTCTGAGCAGGAGGATGAGGCTGTGCAGTCCATCTATGTCACCCTATGTGAGATAGGTGTGTTAGTGTGTGCGTTGTGGGAGCAGGTATTTTGCTGCCCCCTTCATATACTTCCCTTTCTCTGGTGCCCTGGATATTTTAGCCTTCAAGAGCTCTATCAGTGGCATTTTTGTCTTCTTCCTAAGACTTCTTGGGAGTTCTCTCTTCCTCTCTCATGGTATCAACAATGTATTTCTCAAGTCTGCATCTCCAGCTCAGACCTCTCCTTTAAATTTAGACTCACACATCTTATTGCCTACTGGATATTCTACAGACACCTCAAAGACTATGAATAATTGCATTGTCCTATGACTTTATATGTTATAACTTATTTAATCTCCATAATGACCCTATGATGTAGATTCTGTTACTATCTTTATTTTATGGATGAGGAAACTGAAGCATAGAGAGGTTAAATAATTTTCCTTAAAATACATGGCTCAAGAAAAAAAATAAATGGTATCCAAATAGGAAGAGAGGAAGTCAATCATATAATCTGTTTGCAGACGGTATGATTCTATACATAGAAAACCCCATAGTCTGTGCTCAAAACTCCTTGATCTGATAAAAACTTCAGCAAAGTTTTAGAATACAAACTGAATATGCAAAAATCAGTAGCACTCCTATACACCAACAACATCCAAGCTGAGAGCCAAACCAAGAATGCAATCTCATTCACAATAGCCGCAAAAAGAATACAATACCTAGGGATACTGCTAACCTGGAAAGCGGAAGATTTCTTCAACAAGAATTAAAAAACACTGCGGAGAGAAATCAGAGGTGACACAAACAAATGGAAAAGCATTCCACATTCATGGATAGGACGAATCAATATCATTAAAATGGCCATACTGCTAAATGCAATTTACAGATGCAATACTATTCATATCAAGCTACCAATAACATTTTTCACAGAATCAGCACAAAACCATCTAAAATTTATGTGGAACCAAAAAAGAGCCTAAGTAACCAAGACAATCCTAAGCAAAAAGAACAAAGCAGGAGGCATCATGCTACCTGTCTTAAAACTACACTACAGGGCTACAGTAACCAAAACACCATGGTACTGGTACAAAAACAGACACATAGACCCATTGAAACAGAGAGCCCAGAAATAATGCCACACACCTGAAATCATCTAATCTTTGACAAAGTTGACAAAAACAAGCAATGGAGAAAGGACTCTCTATTCAATAAATGGTGCTGGGACAACTGGTTGGCCACATGCAGAAGACTGAAATTGGACTCCTTCCTTACACCACATACAAAAATCAACTCAAGATAGATTAAAGAGGTAAACACGTAAAACCCAAAACTATAAAGACCTTGGAAGACACCTGGCAATACCATTCTGGTCATAGGATCTGGCCAAGATTTCATGACAAAAACACCAAATGCAATTGCAACAAAAGCAAAAATTGTGAAATGGGACCTAATTAATCGAGAGAGCTTTTGCACAGCAAAAGAAACTATCAACAGGGTAAACAGACAATCTACCAAATGGGAGAAAATATTTGCAAGCTATTCATCCAATAAAGGCCTAACATCCAGAATCTATAAGGGACTTAAACAAATCAACAAATGAAAGACAAATAACCCCATTAAAAAGTGGGCAAACAACATGAACAGACACTTTTCAAAAGAAGACACACACGGTCAACACGCATATGAAAAAAATGCTCAAGATCACTAATCATCAGAGAAATGCAAATCAAAACCACAATGAGATACCATCTCGCATTAGTCAGAATGGCTATTACTAAAAAGTCAAAAAATAACAGATGCTGGCAAGGTTGCAGAGAAAAAGGAAGGCATATACACTGCTGGTGGGAATGTACATTAGTTCAACCATTGTGGAAAGCAGTTTGGTGATTTCTTAAATAACTTGAAGCAGAATTACCATTCAACCCAGCAATCCCATTTTTGGGTATGTACCCAAAGGAATATAAATTTTTCTATCATAAAGACACATACATGTGTATGTTCTATGTAGCACTATTCACAATAGCAAAGACATGGAATCAACCTACATGCCCATCAATGATAGACCGGGTAAAGAAAATGTTGTACCTACTTCTTTACCATGGCTGCATAGTATTACATATATACCATTTAATGCTATGCAGCCATAAGAAAGAATGAGATGATGTCCTTTGCAGCAACATGGATGGAGCTGAAGGCAATTATCCTAAGCGACCTAACACAGGAACAGAAAATCAAATACAGTATGTTCTCATTTACAAGTGTGAGCTAAACATTGAGTACATGTGGACACAAAGAAGGGAACAACAGACTTTGGAGCCTACTTAATGGTTGAAGGTGGAAGGAGAGAGAGGATAAAAAAATACCTGTTGGGTACTATGCTTATTACCTGAATGGTGAAATAATCTGTACACCAACTCCCGTGACATGCAATTGACCAATATAAAAACCCTGCGTATTTACCCCTGAGCCTAAAATAAAAGTTAAAAAAAATGCATGGCTAACAAATGGAGAAGCTGGCTATGTACCCAGGCTGCAGAGTTGGTGTTCTCAAATAGTACACTATGCTGCCTTTCAACTGTTCCAAACAGAATTCATCAGTGTTCCCCAATCTATTTCTCCTCCCCTTATCGCTATTTGAATTAACATCACTATTATCTATCTTTTCTTCCCTTGCTCTTGCTAAGATCACCTTTTCCAGTTGTTCCTTTATGGGGTCAAAAGTCTGTGGGAACAAAAGATGTTCCCTTGGAGGCCATGCCTATATCTAGACCTCATTCCCTGTACCCAAAACCTTGGAATTCTCCACCCAGTGACCCAATTAGCTTCTACAGTTTGCTCAGGCCTCCTCTGCAGGTCTGTCCTTGTATGGCCAGACCACATGATTGGTATTTGCACACTTGGGCTTGAAGCATTTGTGAGGCTGTGGGTAGAGCTCAGACATAGGAGCTATGGAGTCCATACCATGAAAAGTCACACCTTATGGTGTGTGATTGAGCTGATGCAGGTGACAATTAACCTATGTCTTTCCACTTTCAAACCTACTGTACTCTGATTTGTGATGCTGGGCCTGGACTCTTCAAATCACATTTCTGCTCTACCAGCTGGCCCTCTATGAGGCCTTACCAAAAGGGACGTAGAGAAAGACCATGAGGATGGAGGAGAAATAGAAGACTTGCTCCTTCCTGTCTGTTGTCCTTCCTGTTGCTCCTTCCTGTTTCTATGCAACATCAGTTGAATCTAGGTGGCAGTTTTTCTACCTTCACAGAATCAGCTTCCTGAGAGACACCAGCACAAACTGACCATGACCACCTTCTCGGAGGTCTGGGTTTCAGCTCCATGGAGTCCCTTCACCAAGCTTTTAAGTTGTAACAGTCCTAATGGTCCTAGGAATGGTAGCTGCTTCTTTCAGTTGCTACCTCCATGATACATTAGTGTTTTATTTTTGTCTTTTAAATCCATAGTTAACAACTTCACACCTAGTTAATAATTCCTTATATTAAATTCTCTATAAAAAGCTAGCTGGTTTGGTTTCTCTCCTCTAACTCACTCTAGCTGATAAATCAGCACCAAGAGTGTTTCTAGGAGACAGATCCTCAAAGTTAGGATTAGGGGATTGGTCTGCTCACACCTTGGGCTTGAGCACAGCGCTGAGCTCCTTATCAGTGAGACGCTGGGATCCGTGGCATGCAGCAGCATCAGGCTTCATCACACGGTCATCAGTTGTTGATTGGTGGTGAAAAGCCTGTAGATTCAAGTGTTTTGGGGGGACAAATGGCAGCTGCATTTGTCTGTTTGGCAGGAATGATGAGCACGAAGACTATTTTATTGAGCGAATTTATCTCAGAGCACTAGAGTGTGGACAGAAAGAAGTTTTGATGGAGAAGGTGATGGGAGGTTGGTGGTTTACACAGGCAGAGCTATATCACTTAACACCTATGTAAGGAGGGGAAGGACTGAAGACAAGCGTTCAAATATGAGGACCTCTTGACTTTCAAATGGTGAACAGCTCGGCTCCTTCCTCTGTGCCCTGTTCCCTGCAGGTGACAGTAGGGTGAGCCGAGCTCAGGGGAAGTGAACTTAGCCATGGAGACCTGGGGAGAAGTGGGCAGGTCTGTCTTCCCCATCTCCTCTATGTGAACACCAGGTTGTTTCTGCCACCTTACCTAAGATAAATTTATGTTTCAAATTTTAAATCCGTTTGAGCCCAAACATTTTATATTTATATTTAGCCCTTAAAAATTGGAGAGACTGGTATTCCAGAAAAATGAGAAGGCTGCCTATGGAGATAAACTTTGAGAAACACCTGCAGCATATAAAGTTGAGCTCCAGTCTTGCCAAAATCCAGTCATCAGGAACTTCAGAATTTCCACACGAAATAGAAAACAAGATATTTACTCACATATTTCACATTAAAATACATTAAGAGTTAATTAGGCTATTGACAAACTTAAAATCCAGTTTTGCTATTTTTAAATGTTTATATAAAATAATAGCTATTCCCATTCAATGACCCTAAAATATTTAAAAAATAATTTTTCATTAATTAAAAGCAAAATCTACACACATCCTAAAGAGTACAGTTTACAAGCCTCATTATGTACATGTGACACAAGACATTCAGAAGTAAAAAACAGAAAGTTGGATGAGAAATTACAGAAATGTGAAATTATAATATATTTAGAAATTAAGGAAAAATTATGATACCCTACCATGTTTGTCTCAAGGGTATTTCAATTTATAAGTCATCTCAGGAATAGTAAAATATTATAAATTAAATATAAAGAAGGTGAAAGAAATTTATATCTACTCAATCAGAAAAATCTTGTTCTTTTAAAGCAATGACTAAGCCTTCTACTTTCATAGCCTGGGCCCTGGCTCCATAAAGTCCCTGGCATTGAGCCCAGGGTTGCATATCTTCCTCCCAGTGAATGGGGCATAGAAATGCAAATCAGGTATCCTATTGGGGGTAATGCTGGTCTCATTATATGAATTTGGAAGTTTTTTTCAGTTTTTTTGAAGCATTTGAGAAGGATTGTTAGGAATTCTTCTTTAAATATTGCATTTCTATATGCTAGCATGAACTATCCAAAATGGAAAGTAAGGAAACAACTTCATTTACAACAGCACCACAAATAATAAAATACTTAGAAATAAACAAAAGAGGTGAAGGACTTTGAGAACAAGTCATTGATAAAAGAAGCTAAAGAAGACACAAATAAATGAAAAGATATAGCAAGTTCACAGATTAGAATATTGTTAAAATTAATATTGTTAAAATGTTCATACTACCCAAAGTGATCTACAGATTTAATGCATTCCCTATCAAAATTTTGATGACATTTTACCCAGAAATAGAAAAAAAAGTCCTAAAATTTGTATGGAACCAGAAAAAGCCTGAATAGATAAAGTAGTCTTGAGCAAGAAGAGCAAAGCTGAAGGCATCGCACTTCCTGATTTGAAATTATATTACAAAGCCATCGTTTTGACCTATGGCACTGACCTAAAAACACACACATGGACAAAATGGAACAGAATAGAGATCCCAGACATAAACCCATGCATATATAGTCAACTAATCTCTGACAAAAGTGCTAGGAATACACAATGGGTAAAGTATATTCTCTTCAATAAATTGTGTTGAGACAATTGGATAGGTACATGCAAAAACAAACAAACAAACAAAAAAGGACCCTTATCTTATACCACACACAAAAATCAACTCAAAATGATCTTAAATGTAAGACCTGAAAATATAAGAATACTAGAAGAAAACGGGGAATGCCCCATGACACTTTTTATTTGGAAAATAATTTTTGGATATGACTGCAAACACACAGGCAACAAAAGCAAAAATAGAGAAGTGAGATTACATGAAAGTAAAAAGCATCTGCATAGCAGAGGAAACAACCAAAAGAGTGAAGAGACAACCAATGGAATGGGAGATAATATTTGCAAACCATACATCTGATAAGGGGCCCAAATCCAAAATATATAAGGAACTGAAACAAGTCCATAGTATGAAAACAATCAAATTTAAAAATGGACAAAAGACCTTGATGTGGTTTGGATCTGTGTCCCTGCCCAAATCTCATGTCAAATTATAATCCTCAATGTTGAAGGTGGGGCCTGGTGGGAGGCAATTGGATCATGAGGGTGGATTTCTCAAGAATGGTTTAGTACCATCCCCTTGTGCTGATCTTGTGATAGTGAGTTCTTGTGAGATCTGGTTGTTTAAAAGTGTGTAGCACCTCCCTTCCCCTCTTGCTCCTGCTCCTGCCATGTAAGATGCCTTGCTCCCCCTTTGCCTCCTGCCGTGATTGAAAGTTTCCTGAGGCCTCCCCAGAAGTGGAGCAGATGCCAGCACCATGCTTCCTGTACAGCCTGTGGAACCATGAGCCAATTAAATCTCTTTTCTTTATAAATTACCCAGTTTCAGGTATTTCTTCATTGCAATGCGGAAATGGACTAATACAGACCTGAGTAGACATTTCTCAGAAGAAGACATACAAATGGCAACAGGAGTATGAAAAAATGCTCAACACCACTAATCATCAGTGAAATGCAAATTAAAACCACAATAAAATATCACCTCATACCCATTACTGTTGATGAAGGTGTGGAGAAAAGGGAACCTTTGTATACTTTTGCTGGGAATATGATTAGTACAGACATTATGGAAAACAGTATGGAGAGTCCTCAAAATATTGAAAATATAACTATTATATGATCCAGCAATCCCATACTGGGTATTTATCCAAATGAACAAAAGAAACATACTGAAACATATTTCAGTATGTCAAAGAAATATCTGCATTCCCATGGTCATCCCATCATTATTCATAACAGCTAAGTTATGAAATCAGTCTATCGCTGATAAATGGTTATGAAGTGTCCACCACTGATAAATGGATAAAAATAATGTGTTGTATATACAAAATGGAATACTACTCAGCCTTAAAAAAGGAAATCTTTTCATTTGTGACAACATGAATTAACCTGGAAGACATTACGTTAAGTAAAATAATCCAGGCACAGAAAGACAAGTACTGTAATGGCCTCACTTATATGTGGAATCTACAAAGTTTCATAGCAGCAGAAAGCAGAACAGTGCTTACCAGGAACAGAGGGTAGAGGGTGAGGAGGACAAGGGAGAGGCTGGTCAAAGGGTACAAAGTTCAGTTAGACAGGAGAAATAAATTCAACTTGAGGACCATAATTCATAACAATGTGTTGTATACTTGAAAATTACTAAGAGATTAGATTTTTAAGTGCCTTATCACAATAAAAGAGAGATAAACATGTGAGGTAATGCATATGTTAATTAGCTCTCTTTAACCATTCCACAATGTATAAATATTTCAAAACATCATGTTTTACCATAAATATATATAATTTTTGTCAATAAAAAATAAATAAAACAACCATTAATGATTAGACTTATTTATAAATGTATTTTATTATAAAAATTACCAATTTTACTTTTAGAGGAAACACCTAATCTGTCTATTAATCATACATTTGATAGAGCTACATAAAACTACCAATGGCTGAATACATGCTTTTTGAGGTCTAAGTATATTCTATATAAGTTCTATCCTTGGTGATGGACTCAAAGGCACATGCAATTCTTATATACAGTTTCGTGGGCTGCATTAAGTTAAACATGGTTATTCCATCAATTGTGTGGCAATCTAAGCCCTTCCCTGTGAGTACCAGTGTTTCCACCTGCTCATAAAGGCTCAAATGTCAGCCCTGCTGCTGCTGAGACTTCATAGACACCTGGTAAGAGGCTGCCCAGCTCGCTTGAACGACAGGATCAAATGGCCTGCCTGTCTATGTTATCCCAGTTTACCACTTACCAGCCATGTGATCTTGAATATTTGTTTGTTCCATCCAAGTGGTAGTTTCCTCATGCGTAACATGAAGATAATTAGAGTATCCCCATCTTCAGGTTTTCCAAAAGATTAAGTCGACTCGTGTCTATAAACTGCTGCTTAACACAATGTTTGGCACAGAGTATGCCCTTAATAAAGAGTGTGTATATCTTCTTTTGGGTATACCAGACACTTAAATGTGCTTCCTCAAGGTACTACTGAGCTGGGTCCTCGTGTATTTCCTGGGGCATTGGGTCATTGCCTGAGAAAACCACCTCCTGCCAAACCTTGTGGTGAGACAGAAGAGCACCAGTTACACAGAGCAGGGAAGGGCCGTCCATGCTGGTTTCGTCTGCTCCCCACTGCCTGGTTGCTCACGCTGACTGCCTCTATCCATCAGTCAAAGCACGACCATGCTTGGCCTTGGCCTGCTTCACAGAGGTGCCTTGAGAAGGAAGGAAAAGAGTACTGGAGTTGTGCTTAGAGCTCACTGGAATATGTGCTTCTGTAAATTCAAGACATGACACCAATTAAAATCCATATTTAGAAAACCCTCATTGTCAATATGTTCATCCCACAAATTTGTGATTCCTTATGCAGAGCCATGAAGCACTCCCGGCCTTCTCTGCTGTTCGTTTCAGTTGGCAAGCTGGCCTCTACCCAACAACTACGAGGGAAGATTTGCTTTCAACTGATAAGACAACAGCAACATTACCACCCATCCCTGAAGTGAAGCCTGCTTTTCCCAGACCATTACAGTTGGCCCTCTGTGTACATGGGTTCCACATGCATGGATTCAGATAAAAAAGCAGAGTTGTGTCTGTACTGTACATGTACATACATATGTCTTTTCCTTGTCATTATTCCCTAAACAATATAGCATAAAGACTATTTGCATAGCATTTGCATTATTTTAAGTATTATAATCTAGAGATAATTTAAGGCATATGGGAAGATATGCATAAGTTATATGCAAATACTATGCCATTTTGTATGAGGGACTGGAGCATCTGTGGATTTTGTTGTCTGCTGGAGATCCTGGAACCAAACCACTACAGTTACTGAGTGATGACTGTATTTTCTCATAGAATGATGTTCTTAAGCCTAGAGTGATACCCCTTGGGTGGGATATGCTGGAGAATTAATCATTGTAATAAGATCTTGAGATCTTATTTAGTTACAAAGCTATCTGATTGTTAAAAAATTTATGGTTACATAGCTATCTGATTTTCAAAAATTCTTTATGTTGGCTTGTGGTAGTGGCTTATCGTAACACAAAACATAGTTTCCAAACACGTCACAGTACAGCACAACAGAGGAATTAATTAAAGACCCAATAAGCCATAGGAAGTAGGCAGCCAGTGTTGGGGTTACGGGTTGCGTGTGGTCAGGCAGTCAGCCCATGCAGTAGCTGCTGGGTGATGGTCACTGTGGCTCTTCCAGGGAAGCAGCCCTCCCAGACTCTTTCAGTCTCTCTGTATGATCTCTGACATGAGGCTTGGAGGTTGAGCTTTTACGAGCCTGTTGGGTAGCCATCTGCAAGATCACACAGGCATGGGAGGACTGGGCAGAGAGACACTGTCATCTGCTTAAGAATTGTGCTTCAAGAGAACGACGTCAAGAAAGTCACAGAGGAGGCAGTGTCAATCTCCCATTCTCCCACAGAAACACTGCCAAAGAAGAAACTGCAGAACCAGCTTTGTCTGAATGGTGGAAAACAATCGCTGGTTACAGTAACCAATTGAATGCTGAACAAAGGAAGTCAACTTAAAAACAGAAGGAAAGATAAGAAGAAGAACACCAGCAAAGTGACACAGTAGATGGCCTGCTGTGCCCTCCACAGAAACATTGAAAAACTAGCAGAAATGGTCAGACCCAACTTTGTGAGAACCCTGAAAAAGTCAAAGGTAAAGCCATGAAACACACTGAATCAAGGGATATTTTAAACTCTTCAGCATTTTTAACTTTTGACTGTAATTAATGATGCCAAATATGATAAGATGTTTCCAGATATGGTGTCTTAGAACTTGTTTAAATAATAGTTACAATATAATCCCCATGAATGTATACTATTGAAATGAAGTATTTTAAATTCAATTATGTACAGGCTAAAAGCTATGGTTTATTTTTAGGTACTTTAAAAATGTTCAATAAAGCAAAGCCTATCACTCCCCAATGGAATATGTATTCAACAGTGTACATCATGAACTTTTTATTACATATTATTATTACAAACATATTACATATTACACTATCAGATGGAAAATAGGCCATTGTCTGGGAGGTTTTAGGTGATCACACTAAGTCTTCATATTTTTAGGCTTCCTTCCCTTTCTCTAAGGACAGAATAACGACAGTGTCAGTAACGATGTAAATTCCACCAGATCATTATCAACGTGACTTTTTAAATTCAGTATGGAAAATAATTTCATGAAACTCTGGGATAGAAGGCCAGATAACAGATAATCAAGGAAACTTCTGCTTGGCTTAAATGAACAGATCTGAGACCTCATGCACAAGGTCAGAAATCCCAGTCTGTCCAAGTAGGACTGTCTGACTGATGGTCAAGCTGTGGGAAGAGGATCTGAAGTCTATCTGCACAATGTTCATGTGTACTTTTTTTTCTTGGAGTAAAATCATAGTAAAGGTTGAAATATTTCATTGTTTATTTTAGTTCACTATTGCTAGAACACAGGAGATCCATTATCAGACTTAAGATTTCAACTTAAAAATCATGCACGGGACTCAGAATTTACTGTCATGTGTTTTCTTTTTTCTTTTCTATGGTTTCACAATATCACCTATCATAAGCTCAAAAATGTAAAGCCTTGAGCCTCAAATAAATGGCAAACTGGGTCCTTTGGGTGTGTTTGAAAGGAAGTTTTGACACGCAGCTCTGATAGTGGCCATCATCCCAAAGACTCTTGTCAAAATATCCAGTAACGAAATATTTCTCACCAACTGTCGTAAGCCATCACTTTCAGCCAGGCTCAGGAAGTGCTGAGAGCCTGGGACGCTAAGGATAAATGGAGTATGTGGCAAGTACTAGTGAAGACAGGTGCCAACACCTGCTTCCTAGTGTGATCCATCCTTGGTTGTTCAGAAAAAGGAAGAAATGCATTGCTCTCAATGACAAAGTCACCAAGCACTCACAATGTGTATTATATGCCAGATCTTACAGTGGAAACACTTACTAGCATTTCTACCTCACTACTAATTTTGACACTCTAGCAGTCTCTGGTGGTTTACATTGTTCCAAATATAGATTGATTTTCTTTGCAGAAAATTCCAGAAACATGATTTGGAGAGAATGGAAGAGGGATTTCCTCAGCTGAATCTGGAAGGAGAGCAGGGACAATGTGTAGAAATGTGTCTGGGCACAACTCTCTTCAAAATTCAAGACTTTCCAAAGGAAACCCCCTTGATGGACAGGACTCCAGACAGAAGTAAACTGTGGGGGTAACTTATGGAATCAAAACACATTTCTACATTTGCTTTGAGCCTGCCTAGCTCAACAGGGCCAGCAGAGCCTGGAACCTGTTTGAGCTGGTCCTGGCACACAGAGACATGTATTTCCTTTGACCTTTGACCATCATTGCCAGAACAGATTGTAATAATGGTTGTGGTCTCACCTGAGTTGTATAGTGAGGGTAATTGTTCAAACTATTGCCAGGGCAGACAGACCTGTCTCTTCGATGGTCACAAATCAGCTGATCACAGAGGCGAAGGGGATAGCTGGAGCTTTCCATTTTCATATTTATTCTCTTTGAAGTTTCTTAACTATATCTTGTTATTGCAGCAACCTCAAGACAGAGCCAAGGAAGAGGATCTTCCAAGCACATTCAGTTTTATGTTAAGTGGCTTAGTGATCTCCCAACAACCCACCTCCGAACCTGACACTGACCTGACCAACTTTAGGATCCTCATATCAGAAATCTGGTCAGATAGTGCATAAGAGACTCTCATCTGCCATCCAAGACCAAGAAGAAAAAATGAGATGGATTGGGGAAATAATAAGAAGAGAGACTGAGATGGGGAGTGACTTAAGGATGGACCAAGGCAGAGATGAAGTTTAGAGCCATTGTGTAGTACAATTTTTTATAGACAGCAAGAACCTGTAGTCAGTAAATGCTGAATTTATGAACATTCTCATTTCATTTCCCCACGATAGAAAACTGAACGAGAGTATTGAAAATCTTTATTTTATACACATTCAACCCAAAATGTTGTATATGACCAAAGTTGCAGAGATGACATAGTTAACTTACATGTTTTTACATATGGCTACATTTATATTATCCATAATAGAAGTGAGAAGCAATCTGAGTAGCACCAAGCAATAAAAACAAACAAACAAACAAAGAACTTTCACTTTGGAATGCAATCAAGCAAGCAGCCACGTTTGCCATTTCCATGCCTGGCCTGGACTCTTTCCTAGGCCAAGCCTTTGGTCCGTTTCACTAGGACTCTCCAAAGTAATGGTAGGAAGAAAGTTCCAGCCTTCAAGGGAATTCATATTGCACCTAATATACTTGGAAACAGACCAGAGTTGATTTTATTTTATTTTATTTTATTTTATTTATTTTGAGACGGAGTCTTGCTCTGTTGCCCAGGCTGAAGTGCAATGGTGCGATCTTGGCTCACTGCAACCTCCACTTCCCAGGTTCAAGCAATTCTCCGGCTTCAGCCTTTCAAGTAGCTCAGATTACAGGCAACTGGCCACCACACCCAGCTAATTTTTTTGTATTTTTAGTAGAGACAGGATTTCACCACGTTGGCCAGGCTGGTCTCAAACTCCTGACCTCAGGTGATCCACCCACCTTGGCCTCCCAAAGTGCTGGGATTACAGGTGTGAGCCACCGTGCCCAGCCTGTTTTATTTAGACTTTGTAATTATTAAATATATTATGCAAAAATAAGGCATTCTCTGATTTGAGGACCCCCAGAGTGGGTTATGCATTTTCTCGTCACTAGATCAAGGCTGTGATGTGGAGGAATTCGATGAGAAAGGAAAGGCAGAGAGTGGAACATGAATGTGGCCCAGCATCTCAGGCCAGCTGAATTCCAGGCTACTACAAACAAAAGACTGTGCTAGTCACCGGGGATATAGTGGTGAAAAAAAATAATGTCTCTGGTTTCATGAAGCTTATATTCTATTAGATGGAGACGACAAATAAATATATAAGTAAAAGATACAGTAAATAGGATGGGGTGCATGTCATGTAGAGAATGAAGCAGGGTGTGGAAGCTGGGCATGCGGCTGATGTGTATGCTGCCTTGTGTTGGATGGCCATGGAGGGCTTCGGAAGTGAGCTGGCATCTGCTCAGAGACCTAAAATAAGTGAGGAGATGGGCCACATGGCTATGGGGGAAGGAGCTTTCCAGATAGTGGGAAGGAAAGTACAAAGGTGCAAAGGAGGGAGAATGTGGGTGTGACTGAAGGACAGCGAGGTAACTGCAGCTGAACAGTTGAAAACAGGGTGGTAGGAAATTAGCTTAGAGAGGTAGGGGGTGGTCAACCGTATCAGGTTGTTTAAGGCATTTTAAAACCACAGCTTTTAGTTGATGTGAAACAGAAAGACACTGGAAGCCCTCCGTGGCCATCCAACACAAGGCAGCACACACATCAGCCGCATGCCCAGCTTCCACACCCTGCTTCATTCTCTACATGACATGCACCCCATCCTATTTACTGTATCTTTTACTTATATATTTATTTGTCATCTCCATCTAATAGAATATAAGCTTCATGAAACCAGAGACATTATTTTTTTTCACCACTATATCCCCGGTGACTAGCACAGTCTTTTGTTTGCAGTAGCCTGGAATTCAGCTGGCCTGAGATGCTGGGCCACATTCATGCTTCACTCTCTGCCTTTCCTTTCTCATCGAATTCCTCTACATCATGTCTTTCCCATGCTATTCTCGTGATAGTGAATAAGTCTCACGAGATCTAATGGGTTTATCAGGGGTTTCTGCTTTTGCTTCATCCTCATTCTCTCTTGCGCTGCCACATAAGAAGTACCGTTCGCCTCCCGCCATGATTCTGAGGCCTCCCCAGCCATGTGGAACTGTAAGTCCAATTAAACCTCTTTCTTCCCAGTCTCGGGTATGTCTTTATCAGCAGCATGAAAACGGACTAATACAGTTATCATCGGTTAGAAATCCCATGTGTTAAGTGCACATATTTGTGTATCTCAGACCCTCCAGGGCTTAGAGAGCATGAGTAAAAATTGGAGCGGGATGAAGTAAGATCAAGTACTTTAGAGGCCTTTGAGAGGCACTGGGGTAATGGAGATGCTGGAGGGATCATTCACCCCAACACTGGACTTTGCCCTAAACCAGACCCGTATGTGTGTGTGATGGCAATGAAACAGGAGACTCCTGGGCTGTGCAGGAATTCCCAGGTTGGCTGAGACAGACACCCGGCAGTGGGCGTGAGGCCTGTCAAGGCAGATTGTCTAGCTCAGGTTCGGCTGGAGCTGAGCTCTGTTGTGTATGCTGTGATCCCAGGGCGGAGGAGTATCTCCAAGATGGGAATTTTTAGTGTGCATCCCATGGTTTCTCCTGGCCACACCCATGCAATCCAGAGCTTTAACCCTTGACGGGGACATGATTCAGTCAGCCACTGGGAAGGAACTAGAGAAAGCCTATTCGCAGGGTCTGGGAGTCTTCAGACCTGTCTTTGTGAGGACAACATGAAGGATCCATCCAGTGAGCGTAACTGATTTGGCTGGGTTGACTTGGCCTTGTAAAAGGAGAGGAAAAATCCTTGGAGGTGTCAGTGAAGATGGTGATCAGGGCATGTGAGAATAGCTCAGGGGCAGTGGGCAAGAATGTGAGCAGAGGGCTTGGGATTGTGGCAAAATCTGGAAACTGAGTAATAAGATTATTGGCAGAAACTCATACCAGAGAGAAGGTACTGATACCAAGAGCGTTGCTGAGGGTAGTTCAAGGACATAAAGCTAGGAAATGCCATGCAGGAAGTCAAGCCCAGATTCAACTGGCCACAAGGCTGGTGTCTTCCCATCACACGGCGCTCCTTCTGGACTCTAGGTTGATACGTTTGAATGGAGCAGAGGGCAGGTGACTAATGGGATATAGAGAGAGACAAGTAAGGGCTCCGCTGTGGACAATCATGTGTCTAGCTAAGGAATTTAGGGAACTGCTCAGGTTTTATGAGCCAAGGGATAATTTGTACTATGGTATGACAAGGAGAAGGATCTGCAGAAACATGCAGGATGAATTCATGCAGGGAAAGATTCAACATGGAGACTATTACAGCAGAATCAAAGCCTGTGAAGAGAAAAGTAATTGCATGCTCATAAACTAATTGCACCATTGACAATAAGGCAGAAATATATATCGTTACTTATTTTTTAAAATAAAAAGCTGTACAAAGAATCAATGACACTTGAAAAAAAGTGAAGCTGGCAATGCTTGCTCTTTCCTCTCATTAAACCCAAAGTCATTTCAAAATCCTGAGGAAGAGTGTCCTTGGAGATTTTTCTTTGAATCCCTTTACCCAAATCCCAAGTAGCAGGTGAACAAAGATTTTTCACTTCATAAAAGGCAATCTTCGGCTAATAGTTTCTCTTTTTTTTGAAGATGTCTTTGATGTAAGAGCAGATGCCACTGGTTGTATATGCGACCAACTGAAATAATAAATAATTTCTCAAGGTCCTTTAATTGGAATAAGGCTTAATTTCCTCCTCCATGAATATATCAGAAAATGAACTTCCCCGAAAGATCTAGTTAATTATTAATAAATTGAACAGAGTGTAAGTTATTGAAGAGCAATTCTGATTTATCCAACATACACCTAATAATTCCTTTCAAAACTGGCTAGAATCAGGGACATACTAAACATTCAAGATTTACAGTACTGTGTACCTGGCCTTGTGGTATTCTTTGAACTAAATCAAATTTTTTGGTGTCAAACAATAAATGAATTTGATGTTTATTTGAAAAAAATCATTTTTATTAAAAGATACTTTAATACTAAATGTAGTGGAAAAATACCTAGATTTGTTATTAGAAAACTCTTAAGACTGCTCCTATCCTTCTGTGAAAACACACATCCTCTAAAATCAGTATTTTAATGATATGGCAAAGTTGCAAGACTGTTAATGGGAACAAAGTTTCTACTCATTCTTTTGTCTGTTTTGGTTAGCATTGCTTTTTGTGGGGTCTGAAGTTTTCCCATAAATCATATAGTTCCACAAATCATGTAGTTTCCAGTGGGTACTTTCAAATATGCTACCTAAGCCTCCTGGCCATGGAGTTGGATCAGGACCCACTTGGACCAAACAGATTATCCTATGCCCCAACCATAGTGATTGACTCAGATTGGCCCCGCTGAGCCAATCCCAATCTTTCCTGGGATTTCTCTAATTTACTAGTGAAAAAGAGCCGTCCACCCTCCAAACTGACACCTATACTTTCAGCTATCTGTGACTATGGCTTTAGCTGAATGTGTACAACTGACCTAAGAAAATGAAGCAAAAGGCAGACAGAAGACAGAAGCAGCAACAAGACACAACACGAGGTGTGCAGCACCCTGGGGTCAGCTAGAACCACCCCTGTTCTGTTGGTAGCCTGGCTGTGCGAGTCAGTATATTCTGGTTGGTTTTTGCTCCCAGACCAGGTCCGATGAGGAGGAGCCCTCATCAGACAAGATCCTCTCCCACTGCACGCCATTCATAAATGCCCAAAGGAATACAGAGGCTTTGTCTGGGCGTGACTCCCTCTGGGTTGAGGCTCTGACAGTGAGACAGAGTTCCCCGCCCTCACAGGACTTTCCTTAGCGATTATGAACTTGTCACTTCTGAAGATTGTAAGACAGGGATCCAAAATAACCCTACAAAATAGGTTGGTGTTGTATGAAGTGCTTTCAAAAATTAAATTTAGATCATGAATTTTCCAGAGAACCCCCTAGAAGTGAGGGGTCATTTTAAGCTGACGTCTGTATCCTTTTGATGTGTCCCCACTATTATTATTATTATAATAATTATTAGTTTAAACACTTAGTTGCTTGCATCACTCAGTGTCCCAGACTCACCTTGAATTCTCCCTTCCTAGGCTCTGGAATCAGCTGTTTCCTCCAAGAAGCCCAGTTTATTCAGTTGAAAATGAGATTTAGAAACCAAGGCCTGGATGTTAGGTGTGCTCATTGGTACTGGGTGGTCATTGTGCCTATTCCATTGTGGGTGTCTCCTCACCACACCTGAGCTGTGACACGTGCCCTCTCCCTCACCTCACCTGGCTTTGGCATTCCAGTCCAGGCCTGCACCTTCCACATGGCTTCTCTTTGCTCCTTGAAGGGCTCTGACACCAGCCCTGGGCCACTGCCAACACCAAATTCTGATGGCTCTGACTTACACTGGGCTGCATAGACACCCTTGTCACCCTGCTTGGCTCTGTGGGCTCTGACAGCCCATGCTAGGCCATCTGTACCTGGTGGCAGTTTGCAAACTCCACTAGCTTAGGAGAGGGGGTCAGTGATAGTGGCACAGCTCTCACCAGAGGGCATGCGCGTGATGGGAGTGTCTTGTATCATTCAGATAACGAGGGCCACATACAAATGAATAACCAACAAATTCCATGTTCAGAAATGGCTTTCCAGCGCTCATATCTAATTGGGTGGTTACTCTGTTTCTCATTTTTAAAGTATTAGAATATCCAGATCTGTTCAAGTAACCAAAGAAAATTTTTTCCATGAGATATAAAGGGTACTCCTGTAAGTTAAATTGGCTTATAAGGAAGTGTATGGTGTTTAAAATTCAAAATGTTCAGAAAAATACTGACAGATCAACTTTACCATGGAGAATTCTTAGTATAAAATAACTTATTTCATGTGAAGATGCCAGATAGATAAGATTACGAAGTCCTGAAAATGCCTTTTCTTCTTCCACTGCTATTCTTTTTTAAAAAATAATTTTACTTTCCATTTTTAAAATAATTTTCATTATAAAATTAAAAAATTATTAGTAAAATTTAAAAAAACAATTTCCCATAAATCTCCACGAGGCAATTGGAAAGTTTTTTTTGTTTTTTTTGAGACGGAGTCTCACTCTGTCACCTAGGCTGGAGTGCAGTGGTGCTCCATTTGTTTGTACCCTCTTTTATTTCGTTGAGCAGTGGTTTGTAGTTTTCCTTGAAGAGGTCCTTCACGTCCCTTGTAAGTTGTATTCCTAGGTATTTTATTCCCTTTGAAGCAATTGAGAATGGGAGTTCACTCATGATTTACATGTTTTAGCTGTTTGTCTGTTATTGGTGTATAAGAATGCTTGTGATTTTTGTACATTGATTTCGTATCCTGAGACTTTGCTGAAGTCGCTTATCAGGTTAAGGAGATTTTGGGCTGAGACGATGGGGTTTTCTAGATATACAATCATGTCATCTGCAAACAGGGACAATTTGATTTCCTCTTTCCTAATTGAATACCCTTTATTTCTTTCTCCTGCCTAATTGCCCTGGCCAGAACTTCCAACACTATGTTGAATAGGAGTGGTGAGAGAGGGCATCCTTGTCTTGTGCCAGTTTTCAAAGGGAATGCTTCCAGTTTTTGCCCATTCACTATGATATTGGCTGTGGGTTTGTCATAAATAGCTCTTATTATTTTGAGAAACGTCCCATCAATATCTAATTTATTGAGAGTTTTTAGCATGAAGGGCTGTTGAATTTTGTCAGAGGCCTTTTCTGCATCTATTGAGATAATCATGTGGTTTTTGTCTTTGGTTCTGTTTTTATGCTGGATTATGCTTATTGATTTGCATATGTTGAACCATCCTTGCATCCCAGGGATGAAGCCCACTTGATCATGATGGATAAGTTTTTGATGTGCTGCTGGATTCAGTTGGCCAGTATTTTATTGAGGATTTCTGCATCGATGTTCATCAGGGATATTGGTCTAAAATTCTCTTTTTTTGTTGTGTCTCTGCCAGGCTTTGGTATTAAGATGATGCTGGCCTCATAAAATGAGTTAGGGAGGATTCCCTCTTTTTCTATTGATTGGAATGGTTTCAGAAAGAATGGTACCAGCTCCTCCTTGTACCTCTGGTAGAATTCGACTGTGAATCCGTCTGGTCCTGGACTTTTTTTGGTTGGTAAGCTATTAATTTTTGCCTCAATTTCAGAGCCTGTTATTGGTCTATTCAGAGTTTCAACTTCTTCCTGGTTTAGTCTTGGGAGGTTGTATGTGTCCAGGAATTTATCCATTTCTTCTAGATTTTCTAGTTTATTTGCGTAGAGGTGTTTGTAATATTTTCTGATGGTAGTTTGTATTTCTGTGGGATTGGTGGTGATATCTCCTTTATCATTTTTTATTGTGTCTATTTGATTCTTCTCTTTTCTTCTTTATTAGTCTTGCTAGTGGTCTATCAATTTTGTTGATCTTTTCAAACAACCAGCTCCTGGATTCATTGATTTTTTGAAGGGTTTTTTGTGTCTCTATCTCCTTCAGTTCTGCTCTGATCTTAGTTATTTCTTGCCTTCTGCTAGCTTTTGAATGTGTTTGCTCTTGCTTCTCTAGTTCTTTTAATTGTGATGTTAGGGTGTCAATTTTAGATCTTTCCTGCTTTCTCTTGTGGGCATTTAGTGCTATAAATTTCCCTCTACACACTACTTTAAATGTGTCCCAGATTCTGGTATGTTGTGTCTTTGTTCTCATTGGTTTCAAAGAACATCTTTATTTCTGCCTTCATTTCATTATGTACCCAGTAGTCATTCAGGAGCAGGTTGTTCAGTTTCTATGTAGTTGAGCAGTTTTGAGTGAGTTTCTTAATCCTGAGTTCTAGTTTGATTGCACTGTGGTCTGAGAGACAGTTTGTTATGCTTTCTGTTCTTTTACATTTGCTGAGGAGTGCTTTACTTCCAACTATGTGGTCAATTTTGGAATAAGTGTGATGTGGTGCTGAGAAGAATGTATATTCTGTTGATTTGGGGTGGAGAGTTCTGTAGATGTCTATTAGGTCCACTTGGTGCAAAGCTGAGTTGAGTTCAATTCCTGGATATCCTTGTTAACTTTCTGTCTCATTGATCTGTCTAATGTTCACAGTGGGGTGTTAAAGTCTCCCATTATTCCTGTGTGGGAGTCTAAGTCTCTTTGTAGGTCTCTAAGGACTTGTGTTATGAATCTGCTTGCTCCTGTATTGGGTGCATATATATTTAGGATAGTTAGCTCTTCTTATTGAATTGATCCCTTTACCATCATGTAATGGCCTTCTTTGTCTCTTTTGATCTTTGTTGGTTTGAAGTCTGTTTTATCAGAGACTAGGATTGCAACCCCTGCCTTTTTTTGTTTTCCATTTGCTTGGTAGATCTTCCTCCATCCCTTTGTTTTGAGCCTATGTGTGTCTCTTGCACGTGAGATGGGTTTCCTGAATACTGATGGGTCTTGACTCTATCCAGTTTGCCAGTCTGTGTCTTTTAATTGGAGCATTTAGCCCATTTACATTTGAGGTTAATATTGTTATGTGTGAATTTGATCCTGTCATTATGATGTTAGCTGGTGATTTTGCCCATTAGTTGATGCAGTTTCTTCCTAGCCTCGATGGTCTTTACAATTTGGGATGTTTTTGCAGTGGCTGGTACCGGTTGTTCCTTTCCATGTTTAGTGCTTCCTTCAGGAGCTCTTGTAGGGCAGGCCTGCTGGTGACAAAATGTCTCAGCATTTGCTTGTCTGTAAAGTATTTTATTTCTCCTTCACTTATGAAGCTTAGTTTGGCTGGATATGAAATTCTGGGTTGAAAATTCTTTTCTTTAAGAATATTGAATATTGGCCCCCACTCCTTCTGGCTTGTAGAGTTTCTGCCGAGAGATCAGCTGTTAGTCCGATGGGCTTCCCTTTTGGGTAACCCGACCTTTCTCTCTGGCTGCCCTTAACACTTTTTCCTTAATTTCAACTTTGGTGAATCTGACAATTATGTGTCTTGGAGTTGGTCTTCTCGAGGAGTATCTTTGTGGTGTTCTCTGTATTTCCTGAATTTGAATGTTGGCCTGCCTTGCTAGGTTGGGGAAGCTCTCCTGGGTAATATCCTGCAGAGTATTTTCCAACTTGGTTCCATTCTCCCTGTCACTTTCAGGTACACCAATCAGACGTAGATTTGGTCTTTTCACACAGTCCCATATTTCTTGGAGGCTTTGTTCGTTTCTTTTTATTCTTTTTTCTCTAAACTTCTCTTCTCGCTTCACTTCATTCATTTGATCTTCAATCACTGATACCCTTTCTTCCAGTTGATCGAATCAGCTACTGAAGCTTGTGCATTCATCACGTAGTTCTCATGCCATGGTTTTCAGCTTCATCAGGTCATTTAATGACTTCTCTACATTGGTTATTCTAGTTAGCCATTTGTCTAATCTTTTTTCAAGGTTTTTAACTTCTTTTCAATGGGTTTGAATTTCCTCCTTTAGCTCGGAGAAGTTTGGTTGTCTGAAGCCTTCTTCTCTCAACTCTTCAAAGTCATTCTCCGTCCAGCTTTGTTCCATTGCTGGTGAGGAGCTGCATTTCTTTGGAGGAGGAGAGGTGCTCTGATTTTTAGAATTTTCAGTTTTTCTGCTCTGTTTTTTCCCCATTTTTGTGGTTTTATCTACCTTTCGTCTTTGATGATGGTGACATATGGATGGGGTTTTGGTGTGGATGTCCTTTCTGTTTGTTAGTTTTCCTTCTAACAGTCAGTACCCTCAGCTGCAGGTCTGTTGGAGTTTGCTGGAGGTCCACTCCAGACCTGTTTGCCTGGGTATCAGCTGTGGAGGCTGCAGAACAGCGAATATTGCTGAACAGCAAATGTTGCTGCCTGATCATTCCTCTGGAAGTTTCATCTCAGAGGGGAACCCGGCCGTGTGATGTGTTAGTCTGCCCCTATGGGGGGTGTCTCCCAGTTAGGCTACTCGGAGATCAGGGACCCACTTGAGGAGGCAGTCTGTCTGTTCTCAGATCTCCAGCTGCATGCTGGGAGAACCACTACTCTCTTCAAAGCTGTCAGACAAGGACATTTAAGTCTGCAGAGGTTTCTGCTGCCTTTTGTTGGGCTATTCCCTGCCCCCAGAGGTGGAGTCTACAGAGGCAGGCAGGCCTCCTTGAGCTGTGGTGGGCTCCACCCAGTTTGAGCTTCCCTGCCCCTTTGTTTACCTACTCAAGCCTCAGCAATGGTGGGCACCCCTCCCCCAGCCTCACTGCCACCTTGCAGTTCGATCTCAGACTGCTGTGTTAGCAATGAGTGAGGGTCTGTGGGCGTGGTACCCTCCAAGCCAAGCACGGGATATAATCTCCTGCTGTGCTGTTTGCTAAGACCATTGGAAAAGTGCAGTATTAGGGTGGGAATGAACCGATTTTCCAGGTGCCATCTGTAACAGCTTTGCTTGGCTAGGAAAGGGAATTCCCTGACCCCTTGCGCTTCCTGGGTGAGGCGATGCCTCTCCCTGCTTTGGCTCACACTCGGTGTGCTGCACGCACTGTCCTGCACCCACTGTCCGACTAGCCCCAGTGAGATGAACCCATTAACTCAGTTGGAAATGCAGAAATCACCCGTCTTCTGTGTCGCTCACCCTGGGAGCTGTAGACTGGAACTGTTCCTGTTCGGCCATCTTGGAACCCAGAGTAAACATTCTTATAGTTAAAGTGTTGTAACTGGCCAGGCATGGTGGCTTATACCTGTAATACCAGCACCTCAGGAGGCTGAGACAGGAGGATTGCTGGAGTCCAGGAGTTCAAGACCAGCCTAGCAACATATCAACACCCTGTCTCTACAAAAAAGAAATTGGTGTATCTTCCGATTATATATTTGTGATGAATTCCCAGAAATTAGAATTGAAATTACTAGTTCAAACAAAATCCACATTTGACGCTTTTTGATCTGGGTCGCCAAAGGGCCAGTAGAAGGGATTTTAGAGTGGATACAGCTTGGGTGGATGAAAGCTACGGCCAGTGTTAAATGTGTTGGATTAATATCCAATATATCCTAAGAGGTCCTTGTCTCTTAATGGGAGAGAAAATGATATCTCACTCTTCATTTGTAGAAAGGTGGACTTTTTTCTATTTTCTAGTAACAATTTGTATTTCTTTACAGGAAAATTTGCAGCCATGCACCCTGCCTTTTTTTTTTTTTTTTTGCTGGAATGTTCATTTTATTACAGATTTGTAGGAGCTATTTGTTAAGAATATCAGACTTCTGTCAAGTATGCTACAAATGGCATTCTGAGTTTATAGTTCTCCTTTTATTTTTTGACACATAGTGTTAAACAATTTTATGTAGTAAACTCTATTAGGGTTTTTCTATGTATTTTGACCCTTAGGATGAGCTTATAAAGGTCTTCCTCACTCAAAATATTATGTATTTTTTATTTCTTCTTGAAATTTATGGCATCAAATTTTAAGTTAAAATTCATCTGAAATTTATTTTTATATTTGGCATGATTTTTATGCATAGAAAAGTACACAGGTAATATAAATATATTGTTAAATGAATAATAATAAAACAAATACTCATGTTCTCACCAGCCAGCCTCAGAAATAGAACATAATAATTCATCTGTATATCTTCATGCTATGACATTCCCTTGATTTTTATTAGAGTTTTTCAAATGCATATGAATTCCTAGGCAATATATTGGCTCTTCCCCTTTTGTCCCTTTCTATTAGAATCATATAGTTATGATGTTTTTGTGATGAGTTTTATTTTGTGTTCAGTATTGGTTTCCTAGATCATCCATGTTAATGCATGTAGTTTGTTTTCATTGATAGTTAGTGGTCCATATTTTATTTGTTTATTAAATAATATCAACTTTTACTTTAGATTCAGAGGGTACATATGCAGGTTTGTCACATGAGAATATTCTGTGACACTGAGGTTTGGGGTATGAAAGTTCTCATCACCCAAGTAGTAAGCATCCTACCCAATAGGCAGTTTTTCAGCCCTTGTCCCTCCTCCCTCTCTTCCCACCCAATAGTCCCCCGTGTCTATTGTTCCCATCTTTGTGTCCATGTTTAGCCAGAGTTTGGCTCCCACTTCTAAGTGAGAACATGTGTTGTTTGGTTTTCTGTTCCTGTGTTGCTTCACTTAGGATAATGGTCTCCCGCTGCATCCATGTTGCTGCAAAGGACATGATTTTGTTCTTTTATGTGGCTTTTTATTCCATGGTGTATATGTACCACATTTTCCTTATGCAATCCACCATTGATGGGCACCTTGGTTAGTTCTATATCTTCGCTATTGCGAATAGTGCTGCAGTGAACACACGAGTGTATGCATTTTTTTGGTGAAATAATTTATTTTTCTTTGGGCATATACACAGTAATGGGATTGCTGGGTCTAATGGTAGTTCTGTTTTAAGTTCTTTTAAAAATCTCCACATTGATTTCCACAGTAGCTAAACTAGTTTGCATTCCCACCAGCAGTGTATATGCCTTCCCTTTTCTCTGTAGCCTCGCCAGCATCTGTTATTTTTTGACTTTTTAATAATAGCCATTCTGACTGGTATGAGATAGTACCTCATTGTGGTTTTCATTTGCATTTCTCTAATGATTAGTGATGTTGAGCATTTTTCATGTTTGTTGGCTGCTTTTATGTCTTTTAAAAAATGTCTGCTCATGTCCTTTGCCCACTTATTTATTCATTTATTTTTTGAGGTAGGGTCTCACTCTGTCATGCAGGCTGGAGTGCAGTGGTGTGATCACGGCTCATTGCAGCCTCGACCTCCAAGGCTCAAGAAATCCTCCTGCCACAGCATCCCAAATAGTGGAGACTACAGGCATGCACCACGATGCCTATGGGATTAAAAAAAATTGCAGAAACAGGGTCTTGCTATGATGCCCAGATTGCTCTCAAACTCCTGCGCTCAAGCAATCCTCCTGCCTCTGCCTCCCAAAGTGCTGGGATTATAGGTATGAGCCACTTCATCCAGCCTTTTGCCCACTTTTTAATGGAATTATTTGTTTTACGCTTGTTGAATTGTTTTAAGTTCCTTATAGATTCTGGATGTTAGACCTTTGTTAGATGCATAGTTTGTGAATATTTTCTCCCCTTCTGTAGGTTGTCTGTTTACTCTGTTGATAGTTTCTTTAGCTGTGCAGAAGCTCTTTAATTTAGTTAGGTCCTACTTGTCAATTTTTGTTTCTGTTGCAACAGCTTTGGAGGATTTGGTCATAAATTCTTTGCCAAGCCTGATATCAAGAAGTGTATTTCCTAGATTTTCTTCTATGATTTTTATACTTTGAGGTCTTACATTTAAATATTTAAGCCATGTTGAGTTAATTTTTGTATATGGTGAAAGGGAGGGGTACAGTTTCTTCTTCTGTATATGGCTAGCTGGTTATCCCAGCACCATTTATTGAACAGTAAGTCCATTTCCCATTGCTTATTTTTGTCAAGTTTGTCAAAGATCAGATGGTTGTGGGTGTGTGGCTTTTTGTTTGGGTTCTTTATTCTGCTCCATTGGTCTATGTGTCTGTTTTTGTACAAGTACCATGCTGTTTTGGTTACAATAGCCTTATAGTATGTTTTGAAGTTGGGTGATGTGATGCCTCCAGCTTTGTTCTTTTTGCTTAGGATTGCTTTGGCTATTTGCACTCCTTTTTGGTTGCATATGAATTTTAGAATTTTTTTTCTAATTCTGTGAAAAATGATGTTGGTAGTTTGATAGAAAGAGCATTTCATCTGTAGATTGCTTTGGGCAGTATGGTCATTTTAACAATATTGATCCTTCCAATCCATGCACATGGAAAGCTTTTTCATGTGTTTGAATCATCTATTTATTTCAGCAGGGTTTTGTGTCCAGGCTTTAAATATACCAAAATCTATCTGTTCTCTTGTTAATGGTTATTGGAATTGTTTCTGGCACTTTACTCTTATGGAAATAGTTCACATGTATTTGTTCTATGCCTTGGATAAGAATTAATGAAACATAGTGTATGTACATATCTAGCTGTACTATGTATGAGAGAGAAACAGTTGATATTCCCATTAACGGGGAACGGCAATTTTCATTATCCCACATCTGAGTCAAAATTTTATGTCATTATTGTTTGCCAAACTGTGAATTGTGAGATAGTATTTCATTGTTGTTTTGATTTATGTTTCACTTATTACTAATGAGGTTGAACATCTTTTTAAATGTTCATTGGACATGCATATTTCATCTTCATAAAATGCCTATTAGGTTTTTTTTGCTATCTTTATTTTTTAAAAAATTTTAATTTGTGAAAGTTCTTTATGCTGGTTGCACATATCATCTCCCACTTTGTAGCTTTTCTTTTTCTTCTTTTTAAGATGGCTTTTGAACAGGAGTTACAGAGTTTAATGTAATCATATTAATTAATCTTTTCCTTTATGATGTTTACTGTATATGACTTTTTAATGTTTGTATTCCCTTGGTATCATAAGAACATTCTGCTATGTATGCTTCTAAAGATTTCATAGTTTTTGTCCTTCACCTTCAATCTTTAATTTATGTGGCATTCATATTTATGCATTATGAGAGGTAAGATATCTTCATGTTTGAAAATATTGAAATCCAATTGTTTAAAAGGTAACTGTTTGTTGAGAAATCAGCTCTTTCCCCAGGATTACTATCTTGCATTTCCATAGGAGACTGTGTCTGTTCCTGGCCCCTCTGCTCTGCTCCACTGGTCTCTATTTCTTGGTCCCTGTACAATCCACATTGGAGGATTACTATATCAGTGGAATCAACTTCTGCTTCCCTTACCTTTTTTATCTTGGAAAGGAAGTCCTCTATTTGTCCTTTTTCTTATTCTGGATTCACATTATGAGCTAGGCAGTGCCTGCTAGAATTTATTACATAGCACGACATATGAAGTTTTAAGTTCCCGTATCCCCAAATGTGAGATGGCATATGAAAGGGTGGGAAGATGCTGCAGTAGGTCCAGTATTTGAAAAGTTTGCTCCCAGATGGCTCCTTTTAGCCACTCTGAAAATAGAATATGTCAGAGGTGAATAGGTTGCAGAAACCAGGGCCAGAATGTGCACCGCCTCTTTCAGCTGAATTAACACCTCTGTGCGACGTGGCTTTGGGTTTGAACCCTTCTCTGTGGTTTGATTATTCGATTCTGATTCTTGACATACATTGTGAGTGACCATTCCAGGAATATTAACTCCAGCTGTTACCCTAACAATGCAGGGCAGTAGGCTGTGACCGTGTCTCCCATGAGGGGTATGCATGGGCCGGGGTTTTATTAGACTTTGCAAAAAATGTAGGAAAACTTTAATGAACTCAAGAAAACAACATTTTTATTAGACTTTAGTTTTTAGAGCAGTTGTAGGTTCAGAACAAAATTGTGTGGAATGTAGAGAGATTTTCCTTATACTCCCTAACCCCAGATATGCACGCCTCCCCCACTATCAACATCCCCTACCAGAGAGGTACATTGTTACAATTGATAAGCCTACGTTGACACATCATTATCACCCAGAGTCACCTTAGTGCACATTCAGCTTCACTCTTGATGCTGTACATTCTGTGGATTGGACAAATGTATAAAGTGTTTTCTACCATTTTAATAGCATACAGAGTAGTTTCACTGCACTAAAAATCCTTTGCGCTCCACTTAGTCATCCCTTCCTTCCATCTATCCCTTGGCAACCACTGATCTTGTTACTCTTTCGATAGTTTTACCTTTTTTGGAATGTCTTACACAGGCATATCTCAGAGACACTGTGAGTTCAGTTCCAGACCACTGCAATAAAGCAAATATTGCAATACAGTGGGTCACAACAATTTTTTGGTTTCCGAGTCCATATAAAAGTTATGTTTGCACTGTACTGTAGCCTATTAAGGGTGCTACAGCATTATGTCTAAAAATGTATATACCTTAATTTAAACATACTTTATTGCTAAAAAAATACTAATGATCATCAGAGCCTTAATCGAGTCTGGTTTATTTTGCTGGTGAAGGGTCTTGCCTCAGTGTTGATGGCTACTGATTGATCAGGGTGGTGGTTGCTGAAGGCTGAGGTGGCTGTGGCATTTCTGACAAAAAGACAATGAAGTTGCCACATCAATTGACTCCTCCCTTCACAAAAGATTTCTCTGTAGCATGCGTGCTGTTTGCTAGCGTTTGACTCACAGTAGAACACCTATCAAAATTGGAGTCAGTCCTGTCAAATCTTGCCACTGCCTTATCAACTAAGTTTATATAATATTCTAAATCCTTTGTTGTCATTTCAACAACGCTCATGTGGGGCTAAATACTGAGTACACGTGGACATAAAGATGGGAACAATAGACAATGGGGACAACTAGAGAAGGGAGGATGAGAGGAGATGGGAGGGTGAGAGGAAATGGGAGGGGGAGAGGAGGGGGAGGAGGAGGAGGGAGAGGAGGAGAGGAAATGGGAGGGGAAGAGGAAGGGGATGGGGAGAAGTGATGGGAGGTTGAGAGGAGATGGGAGGGTGAGAGGAGATGGGAGGGTGAGAGGAGGGGGAGGGGGAGACAAGATGGGAAGGGGAGAGGAGATGTGAGGGGGAGAGGAGATGGGATGGGGAGGGGGGAGAGGAGAGGGAGGGGGAGAGGAGGGGGAGGGGGAGAGGAGATGGGAGGGGGAGAGGAGGTGGGAGGCGGAGAGGAGATGGGAAGGGGAGAGGAGATGGGAGGGTGAGAGGAGATGGGAGGGGGAGAGGAGGGGGAGGAAGAGGGGGTGGAGGAGGAGGGAGAGGAGGAGAGGAAATGGGAGGGGGAGAGGAAGGGGATGGGGAGAAGTGATGGGAGGTTGAGAGGAGATGGGAGGGTGAGAGGAGATGGGAGGGGGAGAGGAGGGGGAGGGGAGACAAGATGGGAAGGGGAGAGGAGATGTGAGGGGGAGAGGAGATGGAAGGGGGAGAGGAGATGTGAGGGGGAGAGGAGATGGGATGGGGAGAGGAGGGGGGGAGAGAAGAGGGAGGGGGAGAGGAGGGGGAGGGGGAGAGGAGATGGGAGGGGGAGAGGAGATGGGATGGGGAGAGGAGGGGGGAGAGGAGGGGGAGGGGGAGAGGAGATGGGAGGGGGAGGGGGAGAGGAGATGGGAGGGGGAGGGGGAGAGGAGATGGGAGGGGGAGGGGGAGAGGAGATGGGAGGGGGAGAGGAGATGGGAGGGGGAGAGGAGATGGGAAGGGGAGAGGAGGGGGGAGAGGAGAGGGAGGGGGAGAGGAGGGGGAGGGGGAGAGGAGATGGGAGGGGGAGAGGAGATGGGAAGGGGAGAGGAGATGGGAGGGGGAGAGGAGATGGGAAGGGGAGAGGAGATGGGAGGGGGAGAGGAGATGGGAGGGGGAGAGGAGATGGGAGGGGGAGAGGAGATGGGAGGGGGAGAGGAGGTGGAGGGTTGAAAAACTATCTATCAGGTACTATGCTTATTACCTGGGTCATGGCAGTATTCATACACCAAACCTGAGTGATGTGTAATTTACCCATGTAGCAAACCTGCACATGTATCCTCTGAGCCTAAAATAAAATTGGCAAAATAAATAATGTTCATAGCCTCTTCATCAGGAGTAGATTTCAACTCAAGAAACCACTTTCTTTGCTCATCCGTAAGAAGTAACTCCTCATCTGTTCAACTTTGATCATGAGATTGCAGCAACTCATTCACGTGTTCAGCCTCCACTTCTAATTCTAGTTCTCTTGCTATTGCCACCCCATCTGCAGTTACTTCTTCCATGGAAGTTTCGAACCCCTCATAGTCACCCTTGAGGGTAGGTATCAACGTTTTACAAACTCCTGTTAATGTTAATCTTTTGACCTCCTCCCATGAATCCTGAATGTTCTTAATGGAATCTAGAATGGTGAATCCTTTCCAGGAGGTTTTCGTTTTATGTGGCTCAGATCCATCAGAGGAATCACTATCTATGGCAGCTATAGCATTATGAAATGTATTTCTAAAATAATAAGACATAAAAATCAAAATGACGTCTTGAAAGAAAATACAGCAACAAATATGTATAGTAAAAGTACTTAACTACAAGAGTATATGGACTATGGGGGCTATCTTGAGTAAAGTGGTAGAGGGTTGGAGAATTGATAAGGGTGGGTTGCTGGAGAACGAATCAGAATCAAAGATAGGAAGGGAACAGATCGTGTAAGACAGAAACTGCTACAGTCACAAATATGTCACACTCGTAATTTTCCCCCAATTACTTTCCCAGAAAAAGAAACCAATGATTTTCCTCAAAAAGACATTATATTTTTCCCATTCAATAACAATGCTTCCATCACAGAACTTCTTTGTAAGATTTAAGAGAAAAAGTAACAGATATACTGTAAAAGAGAAAAGGTTTAAATGAGATAGCAGAGAAGAATGCCGTATTAAAACCAAATAACATATGGTCTCGCTGTCCTGGTACATCCTTATAACCTAACTGTTAAGTGTTGCAGATTTTAAGACAACACCACTTACACTAGGGTAGGCTAGATAACTCTGCAAAAACCAGCAAGCTGGCATTTCATCAAAGGGTGTTCCTTTGTGGAATGGGATATTTTTTGGAATGGGTGAAGGATCCCATTGATGACAGTACCCTTGGTGTTATCAGGAAAACTTTCCCTCTGCATGACGTGGAGCCATCAAATGGAGGGGCTCCCTCCTCCCCTTTTGCAGGCCCTCATGTGGGTGTTTAACTACATGTTTCTTTGGTTTGTGACAAATCAATTCTTATTTATTAGAACTGTGATCATATTTCTCAAGTTTCAGTTGAACATATGGGAGTAGATTTTACTTTATTTTGCATCAGTTAATACTGTGTATTTGTCCTGTACATAAATAATTATCTATTTGACAACAGTAAACATTATCTTTGGATCAATATCAAATTTTAATATTCATCTCAAATGGCGAAGACATTAATTTAATTGCATATTTGCTTTATTTTCCCAGCACATCTTGCATATTTTGGGGAACATGGACTTAAATAGAATAACATAGTTAATGGGACACTTTCTGGTGATGAAAAACCACTCCTTGATTGTTTTTTTCTTGAACATAATCAAATATGCGTTGAAAATATGAGATTAATGAAATTATTTTGAAAAATCTAACATTAGGTAATAAATAACTCATATTACTTAAGCATTACTTGCATGTAGGTTCCGTTTGTTATTAAATAATAGTCAAAATATAGCTTTATTAATTAGAAAATCTGTATCTGATTCACCTTCACTGAATTTTTCTTTGAGAAAAAAGTTCCCAGCCTCACCACATAGCTTCATCTGCTGCACAATCAATCTGTATTATGTCAATGTCCTGGAAACTCATATGTCTCGGTGTCAGTTACTGCTATTAAAATGGTTATCTTTTTCTGCCCCTTGCAGAGTATTTAGCAGGAAAGTCTGCCTTGGGAGTGGGCAGTGTCCTGCACTCTCCCCTGTTCTGTTCTGAGTGGAATGGTGATATATGTGGAATGGTGACATCTTTTGGAACCAGAGCTACCTACTGTGATAGTGTGGCTGCGTGGAGTCATCCTTGCCTGCTGGCGCAGACAGGCTCAAGAGGCGAGGATCCTATAAGACTATGGTAGAAAGGAGACCAGAGCAGAGGGACGCTGAGGGAATGGTCAGGTCAGGATGCAATGCACCCAGGAAGCGGTGCCGAAATGGAACCCACAGATCTGAAAACCAAGCGAGGGTCAGATTCCCTCCCTTCACTCTGCTCAGGTCCTTAGTGCTGTGCCTGGGAAGAGCCAGATGTCCAGGGCCAGGGTGTGTGGGGTGGGGTTGGGGGCACTCACTTCTCTGCCTGTGCCAGAGCTGGCTACAGTGTCAGGGGGAGCGAATTGCTACCCCACAACGGGACAGGATTGGGTCCTATGTCCCATGACATATGACAGATGGGAAAGCAATGGTGGAGGGGAGGGGGAGGGGTAAAATCATGTGTCCTATTTCCTTGATTTAATTTTAATTAATTATTAATTAGGTGAGAAGAGAGAACTAGTGTTCTTTAGCATTTAAAGTTTAAATGGGCAAATTAGAAAAATTGACTGGATCTGCCTGCATTATTTATGCGCAAAATGACTGCACTTTCCTTTCTCCCTTTTTCCCTCCCTTCCTTCCTTGGGGCAATTCATGCTATGGCTTTGGGAAAATGTGGTTTTCACAAGACCTGTTTTTACTAGCTAACCTTGAAAACCTGACTCCTGGTGAGATGTGCGTGGACGCTGTGTCTGTGTGGTCTCCACAGGCTAGCCCATAAAGGGCCACTGCTACTTATCTTTGCTTTTGTTCTTTGTATTTTTTGTTTTTTATTAATAGAATATTTCACTCACTGAATCTTCCATCCCTGTCATTTCTGCCTAATGAGATTATCTACCTCTTTATTTTTATTTCCTCATTTAATTTCCCTTTCGACTTCCTTCGTTTGGTCTACTACGTGGATTTTGGATTCCCCTGAAGCTGGCGTATTATTCTTGCAATAGAAATGCAAAGATTAGTGTACTAATAGTGGTCGAAGTCAGGGTTGCACTAAAAGTCCATATTTCAATATTCTTTTCACAGATAAAATGATTTTATGCTGTTTTTGAAGCTGCAGGAAGGTAGCCTCAGTGATACTTGCAATCAGGAACCACCTTTCTCCTTCCTCCCTTCTGCCCTGCCTCCTTCCCGTTATTCCTTCCTTCTTCATCCCTTCCGTCCCCCTCCCCCCGTCTATCTTTTTTTCTTTCTTTCAAGAGGGTGGGATGTGCTTCCTTGCTAGATTTGCTTTTAGTGTTTGGTCAGAGATGTTGTTTTCCGACACGCACCCGGCCATACTCCTCAATTAGCCTTCTCTGGGCCCTCTGTCCTACTCCCAGCGTGGCTGAGGGGACATGGCAGACAGGAAGCCGGAAAGGTGTAGTGTGGCATTTCATGGTGATGGGCCTTCGTTATTTTCTATGTCGTCCATGGCATTCAAGCCCAGGGCCTGTGCAAGTGTGTTCCAGCAGGTGCCCCTCACCCACTAGGAATGTGCTCCGAGACCCAAGTGGCTGCCTGAAACCCAGGATAATGCCAAGTCCCACGGACTCGGTGTTTTCCCTTGCAGGTACATATCTATGAGAAAGTTTAATTATAAATTACGCACAGGAAGAGATGAAGAACTAATAGCATAAAACAGTTATAATAATATAGTGTAATAAAATTATGTGAACGTGTCCTCTCTGTCTCTCAGAATACTACTGTACTGTACTCGCCTATTTTAGACCGAGGTTGATTGTGGGTAACTGAAGCCCCGGAAAGTGGAACTTTGAATAGTGGGTTACTGTATTTTGTTGTTATTATTTGATTGCTTGGCCACAGGATACTTTTTTTTTTTAAATGCGCGTTGTTATTTGGCAAATAGTTTTTCAATTAACTCCTCTTTTACCTGTGTTACTTCCTTAATATGGACTGGATAGAGATGGTTAGGAATGCTGATAGAGTGGCCTGAAGAGTCAAAGTTGCCTGAGCACCAGAAGCTTCTCCAGGACTCCCAAGTCCGGGGCAGACAGCGCTGACCGAGGCCCTTCCCGTGGCTTCCACCCTCATCCATGAGCTGCCCTTCAGGCCCTGAGGACTGGGCACCTGGGCTTTCTCTCCGCGACAGCTCCAAACATCAGAGGGAGGGACCATCCGAGACCCCAGCCTCAAATTCCTCGACCCTGTTTCAGCCCATAACCCCGCCGGCCTCCGCGCGGGGAAGGAGCGCAGCCACCGGCCTCGCCAACCCGGAGGACTCCCCCTGAAGGCGGCCTCGCCCCTCCAGGCGTGCACATCCGCGCCCACCAGGCGCCCACGGCCGCAGCCCGGAGCCCGCCACTGCTCCTTGCGACCCCCTTCCCCCTGTGTGCCTGGAAGCTGAAAGACGCTCCCAACCCACTCCACTCCCAGCATCTGCAGCCTGCACATCCGTTTGACTTCTCTCCAGTCCTCCCAAATAGAGCCGTCTTTGCACTTCCGAAATCTCCAGCCGCAGCGGCAGCTTCCTCAGCACTGGCGCGGGCTTCCCTGGAAGCCTGTGGGACGGCTACACCCGCCTCCTCCCGCGCGTCCGCCCCCTCAACAGCGTCCGCCCCCCCCCCGCGTCCGCTCCCACCCCCCCCCCGCGTCCGCCCCCGCGCCTTCCCCGCGCCCCCCGCGTCTCGGTGGCTGCGGCCTCCAGAAGGGGCGGGAGGGCTGCGGACTCACTCTCGGTTCCGAGGCTGACCCAGCAGGGGGCGTTTGGGTGGAGGCCTAGGGAGGGCCAAAGGGGCGCAAGTGCCTCCGGAGGAGAAGCGCACCCCAGGCAAGCCAAAGAGAAGACGGAAACGCTGGGCGGCATTTCCCGGAATGGGAGGGCCGCGCGGACTGGAGGCCGAGGCTGTGGCCGGCCCGGAGTCCCCAACACGCGGCCCACTGCTGCCTCCGAAGGACGCGGCGCGAACACCGCCCCATTTGCAAGGCCTTGCGCGCTCTGTGCCCCAGTGGAGGTGGACGCGGCCGCGGGACTGTGGGGACCTTGGACGGCTGTGTCCGCACTGCACCGCGAGTTTCTTAGCCCAGTTTTGTCTTTTTCATTTCTGTGTCCCTTGTGGTAAAGATCGCCACTGCTCAATAAATATTGAGTGAATGAACACGTGAATTAAAGAACCAGGGGTAGCGGGGCCCAGTGCCACTGCCAAGCAGGATGTAGCAGTGGGTGGTTCCGCCTCCACCGTGGAGGAAGGAGGATCTCAGGAGTGGGGTCTCAGGCCGCAAATTCTTACCAGGCCCCCTCAGGGAGACTTGGTGCCCGGTCAGCCCTTCTGTCTCTCTGTCCTCTGCCCAGGGTGCTGAGGTCACTGGCTCCGTGAATTTGCCTCTGTCCTGATCTGTCCCCCTTGGCTGTCCTTGATTCACGGAGAACTGAAGCTCTGAGGTCGTTTCCTGTCTTGGGTTCTGCCTGACTCTGCCTGCTCCCCTGCCTCAGGGGAATCTCCCACCTGCCACAGCCACTGCCTCCCTCGCCCTGAAAACAGGAAGTGCTATTCACAATAATAAACTCATGGACTCAACCGAAGTGTCCATCAACAGTTGACTGGGTAAAGAAAATGTGGTACATACACACTGTGGGATATTATGTAGCCATAAAAAAGAATGAAATCATGTCCTTTGCAGCAATATGGATGGAGCTGGAGGTCATCATCCTAAGTGAAATAACTCAGAAACAGAAAATCAAATATCTGATGTTCTCACTTATAAGTGGGAGCTAAACAATGGGTACACATGAACATAGAGACAGAAATAATAGACACTGGGGGCTCCAAAAGGGGGAAAGCTGAGAGGAGGGCGAGAGTTGAAAAAAATGCCTATCAGGTACAATGCTCACTATTGGGGTGGTGGGTTCATTACAAGCCCCAACCTCACCATTATGCAATATGTCCGTGTAACAGACCTACATATGTACCCCATTGATATGGTTTGGCTCTGTGTCACCACCTAAATCTCATGTTGAAATGTAATCCCCAGTGTTGGAAGTGGGGCCTGGTGGGAGGTGATTGGATAATGGGGGCAATTTCTAATGGTTTAGCGCCATTCCCCTAGTGCTGTTCTCCTGACAGAAATGCCAGGAGACCTGGTTGTTTAAAAGTATGTAGCACCTCCCCCTTCTCTCTCTTGCTCTTGCTCCAGCCGTGCCTGCTCCCCTTTGCCTTCCACCACGATTGTAAATTTCCTGAGGTCTCCCCAGAAGCTGAGCAGATGCCAGCACCATGTTTCCTGTACAACTTATGGAACTGTGAGCCAATTAAACCTCTTCTCTTTATAAATTACTCAGTCTCAGATATTTCTTTATAGCAGTGCAAAAACAGACTAATGCACCCGAGTCTAAAATTTAGAAAAAGAAAGATATGTTCTACTGTTTCATATTTATTATATTTTTTAAAAGTAAAATAAGAGACTGGGCGCGGTGGCTCACGCCTGTAATCCCAGCACTTTGGGAGGCCGAGGCGGGCGGATCACAAGGTCAGGAGATCGAGGCCATCTTGGCTAACACGGTGAAACCCCGTCTCTACTAAAAATACAAAAAATTAGCCGGGCGCGGTGGCGGGCGCCTGTAGTCCCAGCTACTCGGGAGGCTGAGGCAGGAGAATGGCGTGAACCTGGGAGGCGGAGCTTGCAGTGAGCCGAGATTGTGCCACTGCAATCCGGCCTGGGCTAAAGAGCGGGACTCCGTCTCAAAAAAAAAAAAAAAAAAAGTAAAATAAGAGCAGGAAGTAGATGACTTTCCTCTGCACTGGGAGCCCTGGAGCGGTAAGTCCTGTGGCCAGCCCTCACAGCCACAGTGATGAGGGGCCTGGCCAGCCTGGCCTGCGTAGGTAGATGGGGCAGAGTGGGCAAGCCTCCTGTGACTGGAGAAGTACACCAACAGGACTAGAGATGCGAGGACTATGGTTCCCTAGAGGCCCAGGGCTCCTTGGAGCAGATCGCAGCCTGGGAGAAGGCAGATGGAGAGAGGAACATGGAAACCAAGGTCATGAATGCGAGTGAGATTCAGTGAAGACAACACATGAGTAAAGCCAGCTGAGGAAAGAGAATTAGTGCACAGAGGGCAGAGTACAAAGTACCTGGAGGTGCGGATTGAAGGATTCACACCAAAAAGAACACAGAAGTGGACGGGACAGAGGCAGTGTCCAGCAGGGACCTGCATAATAGAAGGCACAGCAGGTCTCAGGCCAAGGGCTTGACCAGGCTCTGTGGGGTCACTGGCGCTGTCATCCCACCTACCTTCTGCAGAGCAACGAAGGGTGGGTTAGTGGTGTAGCAAGGCAGTTCGCAATTTAACAGTAGGAAATCCTTGATTATTCTCAACCAGTTCCTTTGTTTCTGAAAATCCTATGTGAGTACTTCTATCAGATATTTTCTTTCTGAATACAGGCCTGAACATTGATAGACTGATAACTGACTCCATGCCCCCATTGGCAATGCAGTGTAGAATTAAAGACAGACCTGGGTCTGAATCTCAGCCTTGCCTCATATTAACTATGATTTATGGCATGTCCCTTAAGCCAAGCCTCACTTCCTTATTTGTAACCAGGGGCATAATATTGACTTGAAGATTAAATAAGAAATTGCATGTGAAATTCTGCAGTGCCTAGGACACGGTAGCTTTGCAGTGTTATTGCACTTATTTATTTTTTGTCTTCAATGTAAAGTCAGAGACTTTTTACAAACATCATTTTGATGACTGGACACATAAATGGGTTTTCTTCACCTCCTTAGGATGAATCTCAGACAATAAGAAGTCTATCTTGGTCTTTATTCTTCTCCATCTTGTTTTTCATTCTTTTTTCTGGCTGGTTCCCCTAGCCTTTCTTCTTTCCTGCCTCTGATGTTGTTCTCTCTCTCAAAGTTGAGTACTGTTCCAGTTGTGCCAGTGTGAACGTTCAGTTGCCCACCAGTGGAACACCTGCCCAGAATGAACCATGGGTGAGGGCTGGCCACATTGCCAAAGGGAAGCTTAGAGCTCATGCTGTTGCTGATTTCTCCATCTGCTGCCTGTGGCCTTGCCGTGGTTCCCCAGGAAGCCAACATGTACACGCCATTGCTTCTCAAGATCTTTGCTAAACCTTTATTCATAGAAAACCTGAAAGTCAGTCAGCAGCTGGAATAGCATTTAGTCATTACAGAATTGTGCCTAACCACATTTCAGAAATTATCCTTCAGAATTCAAAGATTTAAACTTGGTGACTCAATGGCAAATAAAATAACTGAACCAAAGTTTGTTACCTTATAATTTAGTGCACAGTCCCCAGTCAGTACAGTATAATCTTCCAGGAGAGCCGAGAGCTTTTCCTGGTTGATCTTGAAGCCACATTTGATGTATCTCTGTCACTGCAGACAGCAGTTCCTGCTTCCATCCATAAAAGCTCAGAAATTTGTGATCTCTGGCCCATTCAACAGAAGGAGAGGCATGCTTAGATTAGCTCCACACGTGCACAACAGCCAGATGTTTAGAAGAAGCAATCATATCCTCATATTCCGGACCAGAATGGAAAGCTCCTTTTACTTATTGCTGGCCTTGAGAGCCTCAAATAATGCCATTGCTGGCTATAGCTGCTACTTTTGGTCATACTGGTTGAACGTGTCTTCTTCTGTAAGGAAGTGACTACAAAGTGTTCCATAAAATTTATTTCACGGAGTAGTGCAAGATCTCCACTTTGCTCTTGCCGTAACGATCAAGTAATGAGAAGATAATCTGCCTAATTTACAAAGATTAATTCTACTAAAGTTTTCTCAATAATTAAAGCCACAAAACTAAAACCAAACAAAAATTGAAAAATAAAACCATACTTCCATCATTATTCTGTTTATTTCTATATTTAAACAATAAATCTTGTGACCAGAGCTCCTTTTTCAGCACATGCTATAATTTCAGTGTTTGTTGCCATAGTGATGGGCTGTCATGTCTGTTTATACTGTAAAGGAAACCATTGGATGCTGGTCTTTTACAACGTGGGAAGAAGTCTCCAGGCTCAAAAGATGCACATGTTACCCTACAAAAGTATATCCCATCTGTTCCAGGAAATACCTAATGTCTCTCAGTCACAGGTTTTATATACCAGTTTTATGGGCTTAATTTAATGTCAGCCTTCTACCAATAAATAGATCCACTTTTGTGTGCTGCCAGATTAGGTTGTTTTAAGTGTGTAAAACTGATCAATCCCATGATCAATTCCAAAAGTAAATGAACACCACCCTACAAGTCTTTTGGGGTCACATTCTACTATGCCTGATAGGTTGTTGGTTGAGAGTATTTTTTCCTAACCTGAAACACACAACTGGAGTGATGGCCTTTGGAAAACAACCTTGTAATTGGGGGAAATTTCAGAACTGCCTCAGATAATACATTCATGAAAAATAAATGGCTGATTGTGCCTACTTTTACAACATTTAGGACATAAAAACTGGGGCAAATATCACAGCCAGAAAGTCCCCTGCCTGACAGTGGACAAGCTTTATTCATTACTCATTTCTGAATTACCACATTTACCAGGATATTTGTCTAATTGCATGATTGACAAAGAACTATATTTTGTAAACTTTTAATGGGTTTGATCCTATTCTACCAAAGTAAGAAGGCTGTATTTGGAGATGAACCCTTGTGTGGGCTTCTGTTTTTCTGCTTTTCTTTTTATCACTTCTTTGGATATGGCCCTTCCTGTAGTTAGTAAGATGTTTACCATTGCGCACAGAACATAGTAACTTTTAACCATTAGTATTGTAATTAAATCTTTGGGAAGATAAAAAAGATGGAATTCTGGAGATACAGTTCCAGAACTTGATTCAAGTACCGTAGACAATTTCTATGGATTCTACCTTAGTCCCTTTATGATGCTATCACAGAATACCTGAGACCAGATAATTTATAAAGAACAAAAATTTGTTCCTCACCACTCTTGAGGATGGGAAGTCCAAAATCAAGAAATCGGCATTTGATCTAGTGAGGGCCTTCTTGCTGCATCCTCACACAGTGGAAGGTGGCAGGGCAAGGCAGCCAAACACTGTGTGAAGCCTCTTGTATTATGAGAGATTAAACCCCTTCACGAGGGAAGGGGCCCTCATACCTAATCACCTCTTAAAGGCCCTGCCACTCAATACTCTCACATTGGCAACACCTAAATTTTGGAGAGGGCACATCAAACCACAGCACTACCTTCAGATGAAGGCTGTGTGGTGTGTGTTGCTTTCTGTCCCCTACTGGCATTCAGAATTCCCTTTCCCTGTGCACAGAGATTACTGCCAGGGGCTTGTTTGGAAATTCCTAAGAATACTGATGTCCACACCTGCATTTAAAGCACGTGCAGGCATCACCAATCATCCTCAACTCCTATTGCTCTCCCATGAATTCACAATTGCTTCTGTTTTCAACTGCAGAGTTTTATGTATAATTAATATGCATGCTGAAGAGTTTAGTTCTAATGATCTAGGAAAGAGTATCATCATGATTTATTCTGGAGAAAGGAAATAAAATGTCTTAAATTGTTGCTACTGATTAATGGGTGCTGAGAACACTGGCTCATGCCTGTAATGTCAGCACTTTGGGAAGCTGAGGTGGGAGGATGCTAGGAGTTCAAGACCATCCTGGGGAACATGGTGAGACCCCCTCTCTACAAATTTTTTTTTTTTTTTATTAGCCAGGCATGGTGGCACGTGTCTGTGGTCCCAGCTACTTGGGAGGCTGAGGTGGGAGGATCACCTGAGCCCAGGAGTTTGCAGTTAGCTGTGATCGTACCTCTGAGCCTGGGTGACAGAGTGAGGTCCTGTCTCAAAAAAAAAAAAAAAAAAAAAAAAAAGACATAATCTCGTAAAGACTTTATATGGAATAATGAGCATTGAACATAAATGTGATTAGGCACAACCAGGCAGCTTTACCTGACTGCACACCAGTGACTCTCACACTCGCGGGTGTGTTTCCCATTGTGGCTTATTAGTTTTCATTTCGGTGTACTTGTCTCTTATTTCTTTTCTTATACCTTAGACAAAGGTATACAAGTTTATTGCAGATACTTTGGAACTTACAAAAAATATATAAAGGAGAAAATTTTAAAAAATTATCTGCAGAGACAGCCATTATTAACATTTTGTTATTCTTTTCTTAGTCTTTTTTAAAGAAACAAACATATGCTTGTGTGTATGTATATATGTTGTTTTTATAAAATTGTTACTTAGTTTTGGCTGGGCGCAGTGGCTCACGCCTGTAATCCCAGCACTTTGGGAGGCTGAGGTGGGCGGATCACGAGGTCAGGATATCGAGACCATCCTGGTTAACACAGTGAAACCCCATCTCTACTAAAAATGCAAAAAATTAGCCGGGCGTGGTGGCGGGTGCCTGTTGTCCCAGCTACTCGGGAGGCTGAGGCGGGAGAATGGCGTGAACCCGGGAGGTGGAGCTTGCAGTGAGCCGAGATCACACCACTGCACTTCAGCCTGGGCAACAGAGCGAGACTCCGTCTCAAAAAAAAAAAAATGTTACTTAGTTTTCATCCATACAGTTTGTATTTTATCTATTCTTTCCAACTACAACAATTTTATAAGAAGAATTAAAAAAAAAAAAATAACCAAAAGGTTCCCAGCATTGTCTCCACAATGGGTAGCCAGGTGCATCGAGGTGGGAGTGACTCAGCTCTCAGCACCTCTATTTGGAAGTTGCAGAGGATCAACTTCATGGGTCATGGAGGCTGAGTTTATGTGGGAGAGTTTGAGAGGCATCAAAGGACTTCCTGCCCCCAAATATCTTCCCTGAATAGTTACTGTGATTCGGGGTGTTCCTATTATCTTATTCCCCAATAAGCAGTGTGTCACAACTTACTTTTGCCCCTGTATTAGTGGCATGTGAAGTGCAGGGCAGGGAGGGTGTTGGAAGATGAATATGAGGTCCCACCAGAATGCCAGTCAGCTCACCACCCTATCCACAGAGAGGAGCTGACAGGACACGATGCCTTCTGCTCTTGACTAAATGTGGGAGGGAATAATAAAAATAGCAACTATGATCAAACCGCAGCCACTCAGTGAATGACTGCTCAGCCTGCCATGAGAGAAAAGGGGCAGCAAGTACCTGACCTGACCTTTCTTCCGTGAAGTGCTTCGGCTGCTCAGGGGAAATGTGCTCAAACGTGTTTTTGAAATGGGAGATGAGATGTATTGTTTGAAGACCCTGATAAGGCCAGTAAAGACACTGCTGTGATTTGAATGACACATCTCAGAGGTTTATATAGGACCTCAAACAGCATTTCACAGCTAAACAGTCATATTTATTGGTGAGGTTTAGATACCACAATTTCTTAAGAAAGCTGAACTGAAATGAGAAGGACCCTTTCCATGTCTTGACTGTGCATAGCAAGATGATTTTTTCTCATGCCTTAGCAAAAAATAATTCTGCACTCTCAGTATATTTAAAAAGCACATACAGAAGCTTCTATCTTCATATTTGGAATGTAGAGCCTTTGAGGATGAGATAGTCATGGAGTTATCATCTGAAAAACAAATTGCCTTCCGGTGAGAAATCTGAGATTTCTGGGTCCAAGTTTTATTGGAATGTCTACAACAATCTGACACAACCAGAGAGTACTTGATGCTATTTCTGATTATTTGTAGTTTGAATTAGGACTTTATAATTTAGCAGAAATCAAGAATGAGAAAGGAATCAATTGGGTTTGGAATCTGATCATTTACCTGGATATAAATGCCTTAGTGAAACATTACAATAACACCACTCATTTTGCTGAGATGAAATCATAATGAATACTTTTTAAAATTTTTTGTGTCACTTAAAATTTCTGATCAACATATTTTAAATTTTACTCAAATCTGTGGTAAGCACGTGTAACGGTGTCCATTATGTGGTCTACACCAACAAGAAAGCTTGCTGAGAGGAGGATATTGGACAGGGCTTCCTTGAGTGGAAGGGTAAGAAGAGAAAAGTGACCAACCTCAGGATTTTACCTAAATCAAAGTTAAGATTTTAATATGGTCACCCATGAAAGTCCCTGGCTGAAATCCAGCAAGTTGAAGTGAAGGAGGGGAACCAAGATGGTGAGCACAGGGCAGGGAGGGGAGAGTGGGGGTTTAAGTGACGGGAGGAAAAAAGACCATTCTGTCTAACGGTCACAGTAAAAGGATAGGTTATTTAGTTCTAGTCTTCTACTTTTTCTTCTGAAATTTAAGGAAATACTAAGAAATGTCAAGTATTTTGGGAATAGCCATCTTGGATTTTACTATATTCCTCATTATTTTAAACTTAAATCTTCTTGAACCTAGTAACTTAAATACATCTTCAGTTATCTCCGTCATCCTTGGGGTCCAAGTACACAGAAGGCAGGTGTTGGGGCATTTGCATCTCTAGACTTTTAAAGACTGTGATAGACGCCTGACCTTGTACAGAAGAGGAGCTTCCATGGTGGTGGGCGGGGTGGGGGTGCGGTTTGTCTTGCCTTCTTACTAAGTGTTTGAATATGTGTTTCCCATTTATTTCACTTTTATAAAGAATCTCAAAGGAACCCTAAGGTTTTCTTTATTATCGTGCATATGGCTTTCTAGCTCTGGCTCATCCTATAACATTTCCAAGAAGCCCTGAAAACTTGGGTGTGCAACCATGCTGCCCCCTCAACTGTAGGAACCACCGATCCCCTTGGTGTAGTACAGACTTCCCAATCTTTAGAGATATTTCTCTCCCTTCCTGCCTGTCTTCCTAAAACATTGGAGTACCTGCTGGGTGCCAAGAACCTGCTTGATGCTGAGGATAAAGTGGTTCACGGTATAAATTACTGCAGGACTGGGTGAAAAATGCTTTTCAAAAGCCATGAGGGGTATGAAACAAGTCCTTCAATATATTTGTTAATGTTCGTATTACTTAAATTTACTCAATATGGAAATGGCAATCGTAGCCTAGTTTTAATTAATCCTTTCAGACATTTTCACAAGGTCATCTCATTCCTCTCTTAATGATTCCAAAAATCCTGCATTGTATTAAGAAGCTGAAAACAGAAAAAAAGTATTTCTTGCAGTTTCATCTTTATTGAATTCTTACAGGATAGCATGAGAATAAATGCGCCTCAAATATCATGTGGTTACAGATCAGGGTGGCCTGCTCCGTGTCCTTGGCTTCTTTCGCTTACATCAGCCTGGTCATCTCACCTTCCGAGTTCTGACTTAATATCAGAGAAAAGGAAGCTTTAGTGGGTATTCAGAATAATAACAGAAGACGAACTCCTCAGCAAGCATGCTGATAAGTACACCTTGCAACAAGTTACATTTTCACTGTTTTCTGCCTAAATTGTATGTCATGATAAAATTTGCATAACATTTTGCACTTTCTTAGAAATAATTAATAAAAATTTACAATAATAAAAATCATAGAGATATGTTAAAATGCCACTTTTCTAACACAAAATACGCCTGTCATACAAAAATCAGAGAAGGAAAATAAACGAACAAACAAAAAAGAAAACTCATAAGTTTATCAACCAGAGATAAACACTGAAGCTATCTCTCCATTTATTCTATTTTTATATGAAACTCTATCTATATATTGGACCCATTTTTCCATTGTTCACCATCATTCTATGGCTGCATAGCATCTCATGTTTTACCATTTATTAACCAATCCCTTATTGTTGCCCATATGCTTTGTTTCTCGTTTTCCACCAGTATTACAGGCAGTGATTTGGTTGAAAAATAAACTTCTGTGCTATTGTGCCTTTGAGTTTGTAAAGAAAATGAAGGACTGACTGAAAACAATTTCACAACATTAAAAAAGGAACTCCCTTAGTTTTCTTTGGATTGCACAAAACAAAAATTTCAGCAGTTTGTCAAAGAGCTCTGGGGGAGCAAGTAACATGAGGTTTTCATTCTGGCCCAAAAGTTTGGAGTATTGTCGTTAAGTAATTTATGCTATTACAAAAATAGGTTGAATAATAGTTTCATTATATTATTTAATAGCATGTATTGCATGACTCTCATGATTAGTATACATAGTACTGATGTGAATGATACTCATGAATATTTTAGAAACTTGTTATAAAACCTTTATTGACTGTCTTTATGTTCATCAACATCTAAATTCTTTTAGATTCAGACCTGAAAGGATGCACACCAAAAAGAGACTAACATTTACTGAGCACTCACTGTGTACCAGGCACATAGGTGGCAGTTGGTTAACCAGAGGAATTACTGTGTGCCTACATTTGACTCTGTTAATAAGAACTGTTGAATCAAGCTTCTAATAGTATCTACTTAGAAATAGCATTCTCCTCTCTTTTAAATAATTAAATGATTGTCACAATGAAATGAAGGCAAGCAAAGCCATCACTATTTTATGTGAGAAGAAACAAAACATTAATCATTTAACTCTCTCTAGATAGAATAAAAGCACTTTGACAAACATATTAAACCCTTGAGCTCCAGAATAATAGCAAAAGCAAGATAACAATTGTCAAAACTGGGGGGAACAAACATAAAAGAGTTTTTCCAAATATTTTCCTCTTTAAATATTTTCCCTAATCATTTGAGAGGTTTTCTTCTCTAAATATTTATAAATGAATGTATTTTAATGTGGATTCGTAAGTTTGCATTAAACAAATTCACAACATACACTAGTAATTTCCCAATGCTAATAAGGGCGTATTTGATGACTGTGACCCAAAACATTGAGTGATAATGAAATACTTCATTTTTGACTTATCTTTGTGTTTCAGAGTGGCATGCCAAAATTCTCAGTTTCTAGGAAGAAATCAAAAGCAATGTCTCTAAAATCATGCTTTACCAGGAAGAATGACTTAAAAATAATAATCAGGCATTTTCTAACTTTTCCAGTCTGTGCAACTGTCATGCTTTGCTGTGGGGAAACTGCTAGTTCTAACAGAAGCATAATCAAGAAGTTCTCAACAGTGTCTTTACAGTTTGAAATGTCTCCAAAGCTGATTATATACATGTGAACATGCCTAATATATTTTCACAGTCCCAGAAGGCAAGCCTTATAGCTTTACAAATAAATGTATGTATAAAGTGGAAATCTTCATTTTTAGTTTGTTAAAAACCATGATAATTATTTTAACTAAAATAATGCAGCATTGTAAAATTACCCTATTGAATGTCTTGATTTTTTAACCTGTTTCCCTGGTAGTAAATGAGGATGATTGAAAATCCAAATTGTTATGCATCTGGGTGCTACTCAGGCTTACAGAGCAAGAAGCTTGATGAAGATGATTTAAACACAAAGAGAATTCTGGAAAGCAAATGAAATGGACTAATTTCTAAATTGATGAAAATGTAGTGTTTGATTTTATTTTTCCGGTCTGGGTAAAGGTAGTTTTGATTTAAAGAGAATGGCCAGTAGCCCTATTCAGAGTTTAGAACCTTCTGGCTGGACAAGATGACTTTTATACCCAGGGCACTGCTGCACATGCTGCCTTCAATAGATTTTGAAGGTGGGAGTGAGAAAATGATAGACATAATCTGAAATAGCATAGACTGGGGACGTGATTGAAAATCTAATTTGTTACACATCTGGTTGCCACTGGAGGCTTAGAGAGCAAGGAGCTTGACAAAGCTGATCACTGCTGGTTCTTAATGTCCCCTGGCAAAAGCATCTTCCGAGGGATGCTTCGCTTTCTCCTGTTTTTTTTGTCCTGCTTTCAAAAGTGCCTCTAGGTTTCCCTGAGCAGTCTAGAGGCAGGATAGTTCCAGAATTGCGTAGTCCATTAGATCCACAGTCTCCTCATGGACTCGATTCTTTCCATCCTGCCAATGTGTTTGCTTGACCTACAGCAGGTTCCTGGTGGCCAAGACAGCTGCCAAACTTCCAGCAGGGCTGCCTGCAATGGCTGTGTCCAGAGACAGAGGAGGGGCTATCCTCTCAGTATCTCTTTCTTTAGGACAAGGACACGTTTTCAAGAAGCCTCCCATAGACATACACTCACATCCCATTGGTGCCTACTAATTAGATTCTATATTTGAGCTGGAAACTGACTTTTTCCAAAGAGGAGGTTACTCCTTGAATAAACAGGAGTTCTAATAGGTGAATTGCCGGGCAATCCAGAGAGACCATTACAGGAGAGTCACAGGGTTAAAGGCTGCTACTCTAAGAAGTGAGGTAGACAAAGCCTGTTTGACCAAAAGATACACTTTTCATACCAGATTTCTCTGACTTCTTCAATCTGGAGTCGGGAGAAGAACTTAAAAAACTACCCTTGACTACTGGATCCCTTTCTGCAGAGATTCTGATTCCATTTATCTGGGGCATGGCTGGAGCATCAGTGTTTTTTTTTTTTTTTTTTTTTTTTTTTTAGCAACTCCCATGTGATCAAATCACAGGTGAAGATTCAGAATGACCAGTGAGGGCACAACCCCTTGCTATAGAATAAGAGGTGGCAGAAATGAAGATTGCTTCTTGCTGTTCAGAAAGTTGCTTGAGACATGGAAAATGAAAAAGCAGGGAGATGGCGAGGGTTTGGTGAAGAGTACAAATGAGCACAGGGTGGATCCTCCCTGTGTTCTGAAGGCACAGAATCGGGAAACTTTATAATAAGCTAAAAGGGATGTGAGTCAAGGAAGGGCAGAGTCAGGGGACTGCCACAGTTCAGAGCTGCAAACATTTCAGGGCAGCCACTGGCTCAGGCTGAGATGTTTAAGTATCCTGTAACAATTAAAGAAGTCAAGGGAAGAGACCAAGAGAGGGACAGTTACTTGGAGAGATGCATTTTGTAAATGTAGACAGCCCTACTTACAATCGGAAGCTCCGATCTAGACACAGGTTCACAATCAGCCCAGTCTGTATCTGCAATGACATTGCATCTGCATCTGCATTTGCAATGACATTGCATCTGCATCTGCATTTGCAATGACATTGCATCTGCATCTGCATTGCACATCAGTCCATCTGCAATGACAACACAGGGCTTAGAGGCAGAGTGAAACACATATGCTTTCAATACATTCAGTGGGCACTAAAGGGAGAAATGAGTTCCAGGAGCACCAGCAGAGCACATAGCTAAATTCTACAGGAACTTAGAAAGGTTCCAGGTGCCAGCTCCAGGAACAATACACCTTAGGAAGGGAGACAGCTCCATTGCATTGATGTCCAGAGTTGGGGATTCTGGGCATCTGACATTCTTATACAGGTGCACAGAAAACTGTTTTCTTTTCACTCTTCTTCTTTCTCATGAATTCTAAGTCTACACTGATTTAAGGTTGATGGCAGTTACCTTGTGGTAAGATAGTTATGGGCACAAAAATTGGAGGACAAGAGTAGGAGGTGTGGGGAACCCCTTTATAAACTGCTGTGGTATCTGGAAAGCTCCTGTCCGTATATTTCAAGCCTATAAGGCTGATGTCGCTTTAGAATTTGGGAGGGTAGTGAACAGATTATACTGAGGACTGGCTTAATCTAACTTTGGGATGAAGGCACTTGTTCCTGTGAAAGGCATCTTAGGCAGATACTTCCAGGGAAGATGCCAAAAAGAGGCTTGAATGAAATGATGACAAAATGAGATTAATATAGACTAATAATAAAAATTAGCATTTAAAAACTTAATTTTACTTTAAGATATTCTGGATACCAATCTCTGTTTTTAAGAATTTTAATTAGCAGACTCTGTTTTCCTGTGGCAACAGTGGGAAGGATTTTTGTTATTGGGATTTTAATGGCTCTGTGAATATTTAATTACTCTGGGAGAACTGAATAATGGGAGGGGCCTTTGTGGTGATTTAGTTAAATGTAGCTGGGCATAACTTCAAAGGGGAGTGGCATGGAGGAAGTGGCCTGGAATGACCCTAAATAACAACACCTGTGCTTGGCCTCATTGGCCCTGGCTGGCTCCCAGAGAGTGCTGGGCTGGATGAGGAACCAGCAGTTAGGAGGCAGGGTCAGGCCTTCCCTGGACATCAGCATTTCCTACCCTAAAGGGAACACCCACAAGGGAGGTAAACATAGGCTTGGCTAATAAGTTCACTGGTTGACAGAATTCAAGAGGACAATGGGCCTTTAAGGGAAGGCATGTTCTCAAACTCTTCTCCTCCCCAAGAGACAGAATACTCATTAGATAGCACTGGTCTCATGGTGCTAGGGCAATAATAGTCCTATGGTAAGGGTCTTACAAGGACACACAGGTGGCATCCCAGGGCTCTCCTCTTTTGTTCTCTTTCTTGGGCCTGTATAGAGCCAGCTGCTCCCTGTGGCTTTTGCACTTTGCATTTGTATATTCTCAGGGCTTTTTACCTAGAGGTGTGTTTGTAGGTGGAGGTAGGGAGATTCTCTTAAAGCTTGGGTTTAAGCCCCGTGCTTTAGTCCAACCACCAGAGTTCTCGGAAGTGAGGTTTCAGTTACAAGGTTGGTTAATAATAAAATGCCACTTAATTTCCCCATTTTCCATTGTCTCCTGATTCCTAGATCTCCCTGGGAAACCTCCTGCAAAGGACAGGGCCAAGACGGATTGGGCACTTCTTGGTCTTCTTGTCAAATACCATATAGTACCCCCTCACCCTGCCTCATGTTTTCTACATTGCACCCAGTGCCATGGTATTTCTGAATGTGTGTGCGTGGGACCTAGCATTTCCTATACTGCCCCTATTTCCCAGACTGCGGGTCCCCTCCTGGTTTCTCATGCTTCTCATTCCAGGCTGAAACTCATGTTCAATTTTCACCACAGTTTAACGAACATTTCATAACCACCTCCACCCTTGTTTATCTTCTGTCACATTTGTCTTACTCATCCAATCGCACACTTATGCCAGGGGAAAGTGGGGAGGGAGTCCTGCTGGGCTGCAGGAGGTCTGTATTATTCAGCAACTGCATAGCAAACAGCTCAATGCAGTGGCTTCAACAACAGCTGCTTGTCTCTCTCACTCACGACACAATGTCTCTTGTTCCTTTCCTTGATTGCACTAAGTTTTTCTGGGAATATCTAAGTCTTGACTGAGTTGTTCACACGTTTGCACTTTCCAGCCTCAGATGGTCAGCTCAATCCTCTTTTGGAAGTATTCATGTTCTGCCTAGTTGACAGTCTCCAGCACTCCAGCACCATCACACTCTCCCTCAAATGCCATGCTCTTTGCCTGATATTAGGAAACTTTGAAATATTTAATTCTATCAAATAACTTGGAAGCAATTTTACTTGAAGTTTATAACAACATATTATAACAAATGCAATCTAATTTAGCATCCACAGTCAGATGTTCCATAAAAAAGGAAAGATATCAACTAAGAACAATTAGTTATTTTGGAGGAGTCTGTGCTTTGCTTCTTCTATTGTTTTCTTATCTTCCCATGCTTGCCAATGGGCAAGTTGCAGCTGGTACCCATGGTTTCACTTATTGGAGAAACTTGGAGTTGCAAAAGTTATAAATAACAACTGGATGTTTTTCTGTAAATGGAGAAGAGAACACCCATTTTCAGTTTTAGCAGAGGCAGCTTTGATGCATCTCATGGAACACTAATGTCCTACAAGTGCATCAAAACTTCTCCTGCACAATCCCCATAAAGGTGCTCCATACTTGTCTCCTACTCACCAAACTCCTCAACTCACACACATTCTTTCATTATCAACCTCACCTTATCAATGAGAAAATAAAGGTCAGGTTTGATTCCTTTCAATTCTCATTTCCTTCACCCAAATTTCTATGTTTATTTACTTTTATTATAAAACTAATATGTGAATACGTATTTGTAAGGATTTCACAAAATAAGTAAGAACATAGTAAAATATGTTCCCCCCACTGGGAGAGAATATCTTTTCCCCCTTCTTCCTCAGTAATTGAATCCCCAAATTTATGTTAGTCATGTAGCCACTCAGAGACTTTTTCCCCCAGCTTTCCTTATAGCTGGTGACTAAATTCTGGCCAGGGGATTTAAATGGAAGTGGTGTGTGCAACCCCTAGGAAGTTATCAGAATGGGAGGGGAGATGTCTTTCCCTCCCTATTTCTCCTTTCTGTTGTCTAGCATGTATATGTGGTGACTGGAATTGAAGCAGTCATTCTGGACCACAAGGTAAAATTGAGAATGGAGATTTCACATGCTGAGCAACAAGATTAAAAGACTATGAGTTCCCTTACCATTGAGTTTACCACAACAGATTCAAACAGTCTATCTGTAATTTTATGTAAGAGAAAAAATAAATTTTTATGTCATGTAAGCTACAGTTTTTTGATTATTATTGTTATTATTTTTTGCATCTGAATGACATTTCACCTATTCTCCCTTATTCAGTCTTGAACTTCACCTTTGGTCCTCTTCTCAGAAGGAAACTGTCAACAGTTTGATGCGTACCTTCTTAGTCCTTTCTATGAATTTTACTCATATATGTACATACACCCACATATAAATATCTGTGGGTTGGGTATACTTTTATTCTAAAATAGATCAAGGTATTTTCCTTCTTCCTCTAATTTATGGAGAATGAATTTCTCTTCTTATTTCTAAGGATAAGTCTTCCACTTGTCTGTGCCCACTTTCTTTTGCATCCCTCTGCTTTACCTATGACAATGGTACATTATCCTGGTTGGCTGCTCTTTGAACCACTTATGCACATTAGAAAAATATACTTCTGGTCTCTGCCATGCTACTTTCAAAGTTACATTTACATATAACTTAGAATCAAATTACATGGATTAGGAAACTCCTTGGCTTGCTTTCCCCAAGCTTTTTCTTCAAATAGTGCCCTGAGAAAACAGAGTTTTCAATATGATCCCCAACTCTTTAACTCATTCAAGAAATATAAATTTTTCTTGTCAAAATTCTCTTCTAAAATAAAGACATCAGAAGATTCTGGGAAAATGGCAGGATAGGAAGCTCCAGGAATCTCTCTCCCAACTTAGACAACAATTACACTGGCAGAATCTGTCTGATGTAACTATTTTGGAACTCTTGAGTTTCTTGAAGGCTTGTAATTTGGGGGAGAAGGCTTGGAACACAAACTCTAGCTGATTTCAGTCAACTGTATCCTTTAGCACAGTAACAGCTATACATACCCCACCCTCAGCTCCATGGCAGGCAGCTGTGCATTTTTTTCCTGGAACAGCTTACATACATCTTGAGGGAGCCAAGGTGGGAAAAAAGAATGCTGTCATCTAAATATAAGGGATCTGTGCTCTGATCACTGATTGCTACGTGTGATCACAAAGGTGCAGTGATGTAGTGGCCATGTTGTTCTACTTTCCTCCATTGATGCAAGTCCCCCTTTCTCTGGCTGAAGTAATTTCCAGGGGATCTAAAGGGTTGACATCCTTTTTATCTCACTCCTCCTTAATTTTTCCTTTTTTTTTTTCCTTTTCAGAGACAAGCATTAAAGACTAGGACATTCAAAAACACTTTCAAATATGGGGAAAATTAGAAAGTGACTGTGCATGTCCAGGGAAAGGCATAGGCTGAAAAAAGACTTGAGAAGACCTAAGTTTACACCTCAGGATTATCCTTGGCACAGGGCCAGTTCACAATAATAAAAAAAAAAAAAAAAAAAAAAAAAAAAAGAACCAATAACAACACTAGCAAATTGTGAGAGAAAGGAAAAATCTGATTTCCAGAGTTACCATATTACTAGATTCAAATGTCCAATTTTAATAAAAAAAAATCACAAGGATACAAATAAATAAGAATGTATGTCCCTATCAAAGAAGAAAAAAAATGAATCAACAGAAACCATTCCTGAAAAAGAGTTGGTGGCAGATATTCTAAATACATACTTGAAAACAATTTCCTTAGAGAAAGGATGATATGAAGAAATTAAGAAAACGATATATGAACAAATGGAAATATCAATAAAGAGACAGCAAACCTACAGAGAAACCAAAAGGAAATTCTGGAGCTGAAAAGTACAATTACTGAAATAAAACATTCCCTAGAGGGATTCAAAGGTGAGTTTGAGCAGGCAGAAAAAACAATTGGCAAACTTGAAGATAGGACTGCTGAAATTATTGAGTCTGAAGAACATTAAAAAGAAAAAGGAACAGAACCTAAGAGACTTGTGAGATGCCATCAAGTGGAACAAATCTGCACTGTGGGAGTCTCAGAAGGGGAAGAGAGAAGGGAAGGAGTAAAGAGAATATTTGAAGAAATAAGAGTAGAAATCTGCCAAATTTGATGAAAGACATAAATATGAACATCCAAGAAGCTCAACAAACTCCAAGTAAGATGAACTCAAAGAAACCCACACCAAGATACATTATAATTAAACTTTTGAATGCCAAAGACAGAGAGTCTTGAAAGCAGCAAGTGAGAAGCAACTAATTAAATATCAGGGATTCTCAGTAAGATTATTAGCAGATTTCTCATCAGAAACTTTGGAGACCACAAGACAGTGGGCCTAAATGGTGCTAAAACAAAAATATACTGTAAACGAAGAATCCTGTTATATCTGCTAAAACTGTACTTCAAAAGTGAGGGAGAAATTGACATTCCTAGATAAACAACGGTGGGAGGCAGTCTTGTGGGATTCAGCCCTCAACCTGTAAGTTCTCTGGGCTAACTCTTGCTAGTGTCAGAACCATACTGAATTGTGGGACACCCAGCTGGTATTGAAGAAGTTTTCTGTGTGGGGAATCTCCCTGACTCCCATTGACATCTGGTCTCTGAGGTGAAGTATTGCAGTATTGGTGATAGCATAGATAGAAAAAAATTTTTTCCCCAAATATATATTTCCTGAAACTATGGGCTCAAAATAGAGTACTTTTTTTTTTCAGCACATAAGGCTCTTTTGGGTGAGTGATAGTGTATGAAATTGTTCTAGAGTCACTTTATCGGTGTTACTGTTCCTGCCTCTGGGGAAAGTTGATTAGGAATGGGGTGGGCTGAGGTGTTCAGGAGCTGATACCTAGAAACACCCATGGGGCAGTGGTGATTATCAAGGGCAGGTAGAGGACTCTCCATGGGAAGGGGCAAGCAGACAAGAGAAGGGGAAGCTAACAGGCAGCCTGTTTTTATTGGGGGCAGGTGGGTTTGAACAAAAGGCAGTACAACATATGCTGGAATGGGATTAGGCATGTTCAAGAACTGGTGCTTAATAAATAGATCAGGAAAGGCTGGGGCCCGGAGAGACAGGCCACAAAGCAGGAGGCAAAGCTGAGCCTTAGGCTGGGGTAGAGATGATCGACATGCTGTTTCTCCAGTCATTGATTCAGAAATATTAATTGAGTGCCTATTAGATATCAAGCAGGATTTAGAGGCATTGGGGCTACCTCAGGGAACAAAATACAAAGTCTCTGGCTTTGTGCCACCGTAGTCTAAGAAAAGTGAGGTAAGTAAAAGCACTGTAATCGTCCAATGAGTTCATCTTGTCTGCTGCCCAGAAAAGCCAATGCACTGAGAAGAGCAGGCTTTTGCAGCAAAGAAAGAGTTTCATAATTGCAGCGCCGGCCAAGCCAAAGGACAAGAGCTAATTCTCAAATGTCTCCTTGAAAGCTCACAGGTTAGGGTTTTTCAAGGATAGTTTGGTGGGCAGGGGGCTAGGGAATGGGGAATGCTAATTGGTTGGATCGGGGATGAAATCACAGGGGGTCAAAAGCTGTCTTCTTGCATTGAGTCAGTTCCTGGGTGGGGGTCACAGGACCAGTTGAATTATTAGTTCCTTGGTATACAACATGAGTCATGAGACTAGGCAGAGTCAGTCAGTCACCAGAATGCAAAAGTCTGAAAAATACCACAAAGGCCAATCTTAGGTTTTGACACTGTAATGTTATCTATGGACGCGATTGGGGAAGTTACAAATCTTGTGACCTCCGAGCCATAAACGATTTTTTGGCGTCTTTTTCAATTCAGAAAGTGTTTTGGACAATCTTTTGTTTACCTTTTGTAAAGAAATGATTTATCAGAACATCATTTAGAAACTTCTAGGTAATTTTCCCAGTTATTTTGTTTTAGATCTGGCTTTTTCTAATTTAGTGCACAGATAAACCCATTTAGGTATTTCAAAGGTATCCCATTTTGGCCATTGTACTTGGGGGTCATCAATAGTTATGTGAAACCATTTTTCTAAATATTTATGAGAAAAGGCAGCGTAAGTATTAAACATAAATCCAGTGTTTCTAAGAGTGGATCTCCTTAAGAAGAAAGACTTGATTTTAGATGTATGATTGCCCATAATTTATATTTTTCTTTCTGAATGACCAGAAACCTAGGGGGAAATATTTTGGATTGGGTATGCTTTTTGTGGAACTTGTTCCTCAAGGTGTCACCCTTGAGTCGTGTCTTCCATCTCTGTGTCTGGGTGATCCCAAGGACCCTGGACACTTCACGTACTAGGTGATTAATGCTTACACGTGTCCAGAGATAAGCAAGGTTCCCTGCATGGTCTTCTTAAGGAATTCCCTGTGAGACCTTTTTACACCATGAATGGTAAGTTCTGACACTCCTGCAAGACTGTAGTCACCTAAGGCACCTTTCAGCCAAGAGAAGCAGGATTTCTTATCTTCAGGGCTTTTCTTGTCCTCCTGGAGCCTTTTATAATTTTAGTCATTCAAAAAGAAAGTTTAGATTTGTTAATTGAACCAAACTTCATAATCTGGCCAGCTTAAACATAACAAATGTTTCACTTAAGCCACAAAGATTCACACTGCCTCTTTTCAGAGAGAAATTGTTTTTCTGCTGATCAAAATTTTGAATGAGAGAAAAGGTTGTGAAAACTCTAATAAATAATTCCAAATAAAACCTTAACCTCAAAGAAATGTGAAAATCACAAATTTGTGATTAGCAGTCACTAGAAAACAACAAATGAAACTCCTGTCTTGCAGCAGAGCTTCAATCCCAACCCTGTCAAGTTACGAATGTGTGTGGCTTGATTAAAGCCTAAATCCTCAACCAAGCCTAGGAGGACTCAGACTGAAGGGAGCCTCACCAAAAATCCCCATTGACTCTTGTGACAATGGGTAAATGAAAGTGTCTTATGCTACTAAGGGTTCCAGCCATTGGCAAAGCAATGGGGATCACTGGGGGTGCACTTTGGGTCCCTTTATGGTCACCAGAATGTCAACCATAAATAATGAGATTCAGAAAATCTAAGTAAGTGTAAAGTTTATTTGAGCACAAAGCTTGAGGATGGTCACCTGGGAATGGGGTCAATATGGGGTCACCTGGGAATGGGGTCAATATTTCCACAGTGGAGTAGTAAAGGTTTCACTTATACAGTAAAGGTTTCACTTATATATAGGCAGAGACAGAGAAGTTACGGCAGCATTACATTTTCCATACAAGACTGGGAGCACACAACACACAATTTGATTAGTTACCTTATTGAGCAAATGGGCTCACTTCCCAATGCACACAGATGCTGAAGCTATGTGGCACTGGCTTTTGAGAAAAGAAAGGCTTTCTTGCCAAACCTGCCAGCAAGGAGACAGTAGCAGGCTCAAATCTGTCTTCCTGATTTTGGGTCTGGGGCAAGTTTGTGGGCTCAGAGGGCAAGGGAAAGGATTTAGGAATGTTGCCTTGGCAGGATCAGATTGGAGGGCTTCAAATTTGACCATTTATGGGAAGGTATGTGGAGGTATATTATAACCCTGGATCATCTGGGCCAACAGACCCCTTGCTTCTGAAAGAGTTCTGGCATTTAGAGTCCAATCATGACCCCATCTTAGTTCTGTGGGAAGGAATTGTTTGTTCTAGGTGCTCAGGATGATTTAAAGTTCCAGCAGCTTTTTGGCTATAGCATTCCAACTAGGCCTTGCTGAACTGCAAGCTGTGTGTCAAGCCAGCTGTGCCCTGGAGCCTGGCCTGTGCTGGCAGAAGGGGGCTTTCCTTCACGTTTACCCTGAAGGAACTTCAGCTACTCTAGTGGCCTTGGTGAGTCCTCGATCCCCTCAAGAGCTGGAATGGCATACAATTGCTTGGCCCCCAGGCATCCTGACGGCAGGAGGGAAGCTCTGAAGCATGGCACCTCCCCAAATTTGGTTCAAGGCCCAGGTGAGCAGGACAGGCCCCTTGATTTGATGAGCACACCTGGGGGTTTTGGCCTCATTATTAGAGGGGGAGATCAGGGCAAGGCTGGAAAGACTTTCTGGACATATGTTTAATGGGGATCAAGTTTTTAAAATTTGCATGTTATATATTTAAAATATCATTTTTACCCCAAGCTGGTAAAGTCGGAAATAATGTTTGAAAACATAACCTGTGTCTAAGGTTTCAACGCTCTTTCTTCTCAGAGATGTGAGAATATCTTTGAGAAGATATTTGGATATTTTGAATGCTGGATCTAGTAGGTTTCCAATAAAATCTTATAAAATTGACTGAATACTGTGTTTTCCTTAAAAAAACATAAAAGATTATTTGGAGATGTTATTAATGTTTTACAAATGATGATGTCCTCTCTGAGCTCCAAACTATTAAAAACATTGTCTTCTACCATGACTATTCTGTTGTAGAATTATTCCTATCTTATGAAATACACATATTACTCTTTAAACTGTGTTTCCCGGCAACATAGATATTTGAATTTTGACTTGATGTAAGTTTAGCTGGCTACATAAAATACAGTGTAGTTCAGATATAAATTATATTTTCTTAAAATAATGAAAGTATAAATTGGAATTGTCTGGGACACTGGGACTAAACATTAAAATGAGCATATTTTATGTGGTAAGTGGAATTTAGAGGAAAATCTCTTGATTAAAAAAAGGTACGACTGGAGTTGCAGCAAGATGGCCGACTAGATGCAGCCAAGAGGAATATCTTCCACTGAGGGACTGGGGCATCAGGAAGACTGGTGCTGTCTGAGCAGATCTTTGGAGGGAAGGCATTGAGAGTGTATGGAGGGAGGATACAGATGCTGGGCTGAAGGGGGAAGAAGCTGGGAACCCTGCTAAGAGCTACCACACACTGGGATTTGTTCCTGGCCTCCAACAACTCCTGGGGAAGGGGCGAGTTGAACAGGTAAGGAGTGATCAGCTCTTGCCACAGACCTCTGGAATCCTGGCAGCAGGAGACCCCATGACCCTCATGGACATTTGAGCTGGCAAGGAGACCTGCTTAGAGAGGTGGTAGGGGCAGGACTCTAGCTTGTGCAGAGCCCAGAGAGCTTGGTCCAAGAACTTCTGCAGTGGAGCACAGCCAGGGACCCCTATCCCCCAGGGCTCACCATGCTCACCTAGGAGATTTTAGCTTTAGAGGAACTGTCAGACCAAAATAGAGCAGGGTGGTCTTGCCCATGAGATGAGGCCAGTCTGATCTGAGTGCCTGTCATCTGCTGGCCTCTCCCAGGGCCCCAGCCTGGCCATGGCCATTGGCCGTGCAGCCTCAGTTGCTACAACATAGCTCCTTCACCAGCACACTGCCCCCGATTGTCAGAGATCTCCAGCACAGCCCAACCCGAGCAAGCACCAGCACACCGGCACCCTCCCCACAATGTAGACTCCCCCATGCCGCTTTGCTGGGATGTACTCATCCAGGGCCACTCCCTCACTGTTTTGCCAGCATGCACAGACAGACCTCGCATCCCCTCCCTTACCAAGGCTACTGGTGTGAAGTGCACCCCCTCTGTTAATATCCCATTCTGCCATACTTAGTAATTATTGAGAAATATGAACTTCACAGTCCCTCTGGGAACACAAGTGGCCAAGAAAGATCATTACAGATGCTGCATTCAAAAAACCCTAACTTCAAAACCTATTTACACAATTGCTTAGCTTTCCTCTTCCGTAAATGGAATTGTGGGATTTACTAAAAGTCATACAAAGCACATCCAATTTAGTATGCATATAAGATCTATATTTAAAAAATATTTAAACTGTTTTAAAGTAATTGGGAAAATACGTGTGTGTTCATGCTAAAATGGAGTTAAGATGTGTAACTTCGTTAATGCAGAACAGATTCTATCTTATGCATTGTAGGTAATGAAAAATGCACTTACTGTGTAGTTAAATTGATAAGTAGATTGTTATACTAATAACTTTGGTTTCTCTTAGGGTTTTGTAATAGGCTCTAATTCCAATTTCTTTCAGAATAACTTTATCTAAAGCTTTTGGAAATACTGTAAGAAAACAGAATTTCTAGAGGTGACGATTTTACCTGGTCTCAATCATTTCTCCCTAAATCTGCGGCATCACTGCAGTCAATATTGGGAAAACACTTCTATTATTTCCCATTATCTAAGATAACTGAACATTCACTTTTGCTTCCATTCTTCTCCTCTATTCTTGGGAAAATTGTACATTCCCATCTTGCTTGAAAACTCAGCCTACTTTTTCAAGTCAAGGTAGGAAAAAAACAAAACAAAATCCTACATCCCACTTAATCTTGTGCCTGGCCTTCTAGAAAGCTTCTTAGTCTCCTGGTATCCAAGTCAGTTTTGAACCTCTTTCACTACACTCTTTTACTTCAAGGTACTTACCACACGTTGTAATTTTATACTGATGTATACGTTCATTTTTTAAGAGATTGCCTTCTCACCACTTCCCATGCAGTTAGGGAACATGTTGTTTTATTCACCATCATACACTAATTCCAAAATTATACTCACCCTGTAGTAGTTATTAAAAACATTTACTGAATGAACAAATGCTTTCCTGGATATCTTTAGTCCCCTTTTAAGAAGAGATTACTCATCGTATCATGACTAAGTTAGTACAAACTCCTACATATTCCCTCTGTTTTTCCTTATTGGATCTAAAAAATATATCTTCTTAAACCCCAGTGAACTTTTTTTTTCCTCTGGACTGAAATGATCTCCTGAGTTTCATTTTTCCATGTTAGATAATTTCCACATTAGTTTGAAAGCAATGAAATAAAATATTAATTTTCTAGTCCCTTAAGCATGAGAAAATACTTTTCTACTTCCAACAGAGCTATTGGCAAAAGTATAAAGCCATATTTTAGTTCAACAGGTTTTTCTGAATGCAAATGCAATAATTTTTTTGGTACTTTCTGATATATAAAATGAGAACACAGTGGCCAGCTATCTCAGAAACTTATTGTCTAATAGGATATAAAAATTTAAGGGATGTGGGAACTGTCAACTCCCCAAAAGACAAGAATAACCAGTTACTTTAGCAAAGCTAAATTTATTAGACACACTGCAGTAAGCGAAAATGCAATCTTGACAGAGGTAAGGGGTAACTCAGGGAGGAGGAAGATAGTCATATAATGTTAGGATTTGAAAAGAGAAATTTTAAGGTGGGTCTTGCAAGGAGCAGAACTGGTTGGGACTTGTCAGAATTTATGATGTACTGACTTTGGATTGGAGCCTGAAGAGAAGTGAGGGTCTTGAAGTGAGGCACGGCAAATCAGCTATCAGTCTTTGGTACATGAGCTATCCTCATTTGTTCACAGTCTGATTTCCTGGAGTACCTACGTTTATTATGTTTATTCTCAGTATTGTTTAATATAGCCACAAGATGTATGCCCAGACACAGCGTTATTTAACACAGGGACAGAAAGTTATTTTGGTATCTGCTTTCAGTCCTTTATTTTCCTTATTCATTAGCCTTATCTGAAAAACAGCCTGTTATCTGGGTACATGATAAAGCCATCATGTACCCAGATAATCACTTAATCACTGCTTGATATGTTACAGTCATGTGTAAAGTTTCTGATAATAATTTCAATTTCTTGAAGCTTAAGTTTTCTATTTTCTTCTATTTTTGTTGGAAGAGAATTTCTTTTATCATTTTTTTGATGGGACTGCAGCTATGAAATAACATTTGAGATTCTGGAGATTACACATGTAAGCTCTGCAACACAAACACTAATTTGAATTGTTATTACCAGAACTGTAGTCTGCTTCTAATCAAGCAAATGAGTACTGAAATTAAACCTGAGGACAGATCAAATTCCCCATCCAAATGGCCAGCAAAACTGTATATGGGGACATTAGCTAAAATGCCTAAGTTCACAAATCATATATTTTTTCAAATCTTTTTGGTAATATTAGAGATGTAAGAGAGAGCTGTCAGATTTAAGTACAATATTCTTTCCCTATATATTCTCCTGAGAGACCAGTATACTATATAAAGAAGGTCTTTTTTTTTTTATTATACTTTTAAGTTCTAGGGTACATGTGCACAACGTGCAGGTTTGTTACATATGTCTACATGTGCCATGTTGGTGTGCTGCACCCATTAACACGTCATTTACATTAGGTATATCTCCTAATGCTATCCCTCCCCACTCCCCCAACCCCACGACAGGCCCTGGTGTGTGATGTTCCCCTTCCTGTGTCCAAGTGTTCTCACTGTTCAATTCCCACTTATGAGTGAGAACATGCGGTGTTTGGTTTTCTATCCTTGTGATAGTTTGCTCAGAATGATGGTTTCCAGCTTCATCCATGTCCCCACAAAGGACATGAACTCATCCTTTTTTATGGCTGCATAGTATTCCATGGTGTATATGTGCCACATTTTCTTAATCCAGTCTATCATTGATGGACATTTGGGTTGGTTCCAAGTCTTTGCTATTGTGAATAGTGCTGCAATAAACATACGTGTGCATGTGTCTTTATAGCAGCATGATTTATAATCCTTTGGGTATACATCCAGTAATGGGATGGCTGGGTCAAATGGTATTTCTAGTTCTAGATCCTTGAGGAATCGCCACACTGTCTTCCACAATGGTTGAAATAGTTTACAGTCCCGCCAACAGTGTAAAAGTGTTCCTATTTCTCCACATCCTCTCCAGCACCTGTTGTTTCCTGACTTTTTAATGATTGCCTTTCTAACTGGTGTGAGATGGTATCTCATTGTGGTTTTGATTTGCATTTCTCTGATGGCCAGTGATGACGAGCATTTTTTCATGTGTCTGTGGCTGCATAAATGTCTTGAGAAGTGTCTGTTCATATCCTTTGCCCACTTTTTGATGGGGTTGTTGATTTTTCTTGTAAATTTGTTTAAGTTCTTTGTAGATTCTGGATATTAGCCCTTTGTCAGATGGAGAGATTGCAAAAACTTTCTCCCATTCTGTAGGTTGCCTGTTCACTCTGATGGTAGTTTCTTTTGCTGTGCAGAAGCTCTTTAGTTCAGTTAGATCCCATTTGTCAATTTTGGCTTTTGTTGCCATTGCTTTTGGTGTTTTAGTCATGAAGTCCTTGCCCATGCCTATGTCCTGAATGGTATTGCCTAGGTTTTCTTCTAGGGTTTTTATGGTTTTAGGTCTAACATTTAAGTCTTTAATCCATCTTGAATTAATTTTTGCATAAGGTGTAAGGAAGGGATCCAGTTTCAGCTTTCTACGTATGGCTAGCCAGTTTTCCAGCACCATTTACTAAATAGGGAATCCTTTCCCCATTTCTTGTTTCTGTCAGGTTTGTCAAAGATCAGATGGTTGTAGATATGTGGTATTATTTCTGAGGGCTCTGTTCCGTTCCATTGGTCTATATCTCTGTTTTGGTACCAGTATCAGGCTGTTGTGGTTACTGTAGCCTTGTAGTATAGTTTGAAGTCAGGTAGCGTGATGCCTCCAGCTTTGTTCTTTTGGCTTAGGAGTGTCTTGGCAATTTGGGCTCTTTTTTGGTTCCATGTGAACTTTAAAGTAATTTTTCCCAATTCTGTGAAGAAAGTAATTTGTAGCTTGATGGGGATGGCATTGAATCTACAAATTACCTTGGGCAGTATGGCCATTTTCATATATTGATTTTTCCTATCCATGAGCATGGAATGTTCTTCCATTTGTTTATAACCTCTTTTATTTCCTTGAGCAGCAGTTTGTAGTTCTCCTTGAAGAGGTCCTTCACATCCCTTGTAAGTTGGATTCCTAGGTATTTTATTCTCTTCGAAGCAATTGTGAATGGGAGTTCACTCATGATTTGGCTCTCTGTTTGTCTGTTATTGGTGTATAGGAATGCTTGTGATTTTTGCACATTGATTTTGTATCCTGAGACTTTGCTGAAGTTGCTTATCAGCTTAAGGAGATTTTGGGCTGAGACGATGGGGTTTTCTAAATATACAGTCATGTCATCTGCAAACAGGGACAATTTGACTTCCTCTTTTCCTAATTGAATACCCTTTATTTATTTCTCCTGCCTGATTGCCCTGGCCAGAACTTCTAACACTATGTTGAATAGGAGTGGTGACAGAGGGCATCCCTGTCTTGTGCCAGTTTTCAAAGGGAATGCTTCCAGTTTATTAAAAGTTTTTAGCATGAAGGGCTGTTGAATTTTGTTGAAGGCCTTTTCTGCATCTGCTGAGATAATCATGTGGCTTTTGTCTTTGGTTCTGTTTATATGATGGATTACGTTTATTGATCTGTGTATGTTGAACCAGCCTTGCATCCCAGGTATGAAGCCAACTTGATCGTGGTGGATAAGCTTTTTGATATGCTGCTGGATTCGGTTTGCTAGTATTTTATTGAGGATTTTTGCATCGATGTTCATCAGGGATATTGGTCTAAAATTCTCTTTTTTTGTTGTGTCTCTGCCAGGCTTTGGTATCAAGATGATGCTGGCCTCATAAAATGAGTTAGGGAGGATTCCCTCTTTTTCTATTGATTGGAATAGTTTCAGAAAGAATGGTACCAGCTCCTTCTTGTACCTCTGGTAGAATTCGGCTGTGAATCCACCTGGTCCTGGACTTTTTCTGGTTGGTAGGCTATTAATTATTGCCTCAACTTCAAAGCCTGTTATTGATCTATTCAGGGATTCAACTTCTTCCTGGTTTAGTCTTGGGAAGGTGTATCTGTCCAGGAATTTATCCATTTCTTTGAGATTTTCTAGCTTATTTGCGTAGAGGTGTTTATAGTATTTTCTGATGGTACTTTATATTTCTGTGGGATCAGTGATGATATCCCTTTTATCATTTTTTATTGCGTCTATTTGATTCTTCTCTCTTTTCTTACTAGTCTTGCTAGTGGTCTATCAATTTTGTTGATCTTTTCAAAAAACCAGCTCCTGGATTTATTGATTTTTTTGAAGGGTGTTTTGTGTCTCTATCTCCTTCAGTTCTGCTCTGATCTTAGTTATTTCTTGCCTCTGCTAGCTTTTGAATGTGTTTGCTCTTGCTTCTCTAGTTCTTTTAATTGTGATGTTAGGGTGTCAATTTTAGATCTTTGCTGCTATCTCTTGTGGGCATTTAGTGCTATAAATTTCCCTCTACACACTGCTTTAAATGTGTCCCAGAGATTCTGGTATGTTGTGTATTTGTTCTCACTGGTTTCAAAGAACATCTTTATTTCTGCCTTCATTTCATTATGTACCCAGTAGTCATTCAGGAGCAGGTTGTTCAGTTTCCATATACTTAAGCGGTTTTGAGTGAGTTTCTTAATCCTGAGTCCTAGCTTGATTGCACTGTGTTCTGAGAGACAGTTTGTTATAATTTCTGTTCTTTTACATTTGCTGAGGAGTGCTTTCCTTCCAACTATGTGGTCAATTTTGGAATAAGTGTGATGTGGTGCTGAGAAGAGTGTATATTCTGTTGATTTGGGGTGGAGAGTACTGTAGATGTCTATTAGGTCTGCTTGGTGCAGAGCTGAGTTCAATTCCTGGATATCCTTGTTAACTTTCTGTCTCATTGATCTGTCTAATGTTGACAGTGGGTTGTTAAAGTCTCCCATTATTCTTGTGTGGGAGTCTAAGTCTCTTTGTAGGTCTCTAAGGACTTGCCTTATGAATCTGCTTGCTCCTGTATTGGGTGCATATATATTTAGGATAGTTAACTCTTCCTGTTGAATTGATCCCTTTACCATTATGTAATGGCCTTCTTTGTCTCTTTTGATCATTGTTGGTTTAAAGTCTGTTTTATCAGAGACTAGGATTGCAACCCCTGGTTTTTTGTTGTTTTCCATTTGCTTGGTAGATCTTCCTCCATCCCCTTATTTTGAGCCTATGTGTGTCTCTGCACGTAAGATGTGTCTGAATACAGCACACTGATAGGTCTAGACTCTTTATCCAATTCGCCAGTCTGTGTCTTTTAATTGGAGCATTTAGCCCATTTCCATTTAAGTTAATATTGTTATGTGTGAATTTGATCCTGTCATTGTGATGTTAGCTGGTTATTTTGCTCGTTAGGTAATGCAGTTTCTTCCTAGCATTGATGGTCTTTACAATTTGGCATGTTTTTGCAGTGGCTGCTACCAGTTGTTCCTTTCCATGTTTAGTGCTTCCTTCAGGAGCTCTTGTAAGGCAGGCCTGGTGGTGACAAAAATCTCTCAGCATTTGCTTGTCTGTAAAGGATTTTACTTCTTCTTCACTTACGAAGCTTAGTTTGGCTGGAAATGAAATTCTGGGTTGAAAATTCTTTTCTTTAAGAATGTTGAATATTGGCCCCCACTCTCTTCTGGCTTGTAGAGTTTCTGCTGATAGATCTGCTGTTAGTCTGATCGGCTTCCCTTTGTGGGTAACCCGACCTTTCTCTCTGGGTGCCCTTAACATTTTTTCCTTCATTTCAACTTTGGTGAATCTGACAATTATGTGTCTCGGAGTTGCTCTTCTTGTGGAGTATCTTTGTGGTGTTCTCTGTTATTTCCTGAATTTGAATGTTGGCCTGCCTTGCTAGGTTGGGGAAGTTCTCCTGGATAATATCCTGCAGAGTGTTTTCCAACTCGGCTCCATTCTCGCTGTCACTTTCAGGTACACCAATCAGACGTAGATTTGGTCTTTTCACATAGTCCCATATTTCTTGGAGGCTTTGTTCATTTCTTTTTACTCTTTTTTCTCTAAACTTCTCTTCTCATTTCATTTCGCTCATTTGATCTTCAATCACTGATACCCTTTCTTTCACTTGATCGATTCGGCTACTGAAGCTTGTGCATTCGTCAGGTAGTTCTTGGGCCATGGTTTTCAGCTCCATAAGGTAATTTAAGGTCTTCTCTATGCTGTTTATTCTAGTTAGCCATTCGTCTCTTCTTTTTTCAAGGTTTTTAGCTTCTCTGCGATGGGTTCGAACATCCTCCTTTAGCTTGGAGAAGTTTTTTTTATTACTGATCATCTGAAGCCTTCTTCTCTCAACTAGTCAAAGTCATTCTCCATCCAGCTTTGTTCCTTTGCTGGTGAGGAGCTGCATTCCTTTGGAGGAGAAGAGGCACTCTGATTTTTAGAATTTTCAGCTTTTCTGCTCTGGTTTCTCCCCATCTTTTTGGTTTTATCTACGTTTGGTTTTTGATGATGGTGACGTACAGATGGGGTTTTGGTGTGGATGTCCTTTCTGTTTGTTAGTTTTCTTTCTAACAGTCAGGACCCTCAGCTGCCGGTCTGTTGGAGTTTGCTGGAGGTCCACTCCAGACCCTGTTTGCCTCAGTATCGCCAGCTGCAGAACAGCAAATATTGCAGAATGGCAAATGTTGCTGCCTGATCTTTCCTCTGGAAGCCTTGTCTCAGAGGGGCACCCAGCTGTATGAGGTGTCAGTCGGCCCCTACTGGGGGGTGTCTCCCAGTTAGGCTACTTGGGGGTCAGGGACCCACTTGAAGAGGCAGTCTGTCCGTTCTCAGATCTCAAACTCCGTGCTGGGAGAAATACTACTCTCTTCAAAGCTGTCAGACAGGGATGTTTAAGTCTGCAGAAGTTTCTGCTGCCTTTTGTTCAGCTATGCCCTGCCCCCAGAGGTGGAGTCTACAGAGGCAGGCAGGCCTCCTTCAGCTGTGGTGGGCTCCACCCAGTTGGAGCTTCCCTGCTGCTTTTTTTACCTACTCAAGTCTCAGCAATAGCGGATGCCCCTCCCCCAGCATCACTGCCACCTTGCAGTTTGACCTCAGACTGCTGTGCTAGCAGTGAGCGAGGCTCCTTGGGCATGGGACCCTCCAAGCCATGCGCAGGATATAATCTCCTGGTGTGCCATTTGGTAAGATCATTGGAAAAGTGCAGTATTAGGGTGGGAGTGTCCCGATTTTCCAGGTACTTTCTGTCATGGCTTCCCTTGGCTAGGAAAAGGAATTCCCTGGCCCCTTGCACTTCCCAGGTGAGGTGATGCCCCACCCTGCTTCAGCTCACACTCCATGGGCTGCACCCACTGTCCGACAAGCCCCAGTGAGATGAACCCGGTACCTCAGTTGGAAATGCAGAAATCACCCATCTACTGTGTCACTTATGCTGGGAGCTGTAGACTGGAGCTGTTCCTATTTGGCCATCTTGGAACCTCAAGAAGGTCTATTTTGAACCACCACTTGTCTAATTCCAAGAACCTCTCCATAAGCAGTTCTACAGTCTTAGTACAATTGTCTAGTTTTTCTGGTATTTTCTGGATTATGGCATGTAGTATTCTCCCTACTTTTGTGCCTCATGTGAAATGGAAATAAAAAGCCTTGGGAATAGAAGTTAAATAGTTAGTTTTTGAATTCGAATGAAAGCTCAGATTTATCATCCTTAAATTAAATTCACCTAAAGATCTCTTTTTCTAAAAAGAAAAAATTGTGAGCCAAAATGGGATGGGTGATATTAGGGACTGTCCTGAAGGCATATATCAATAAAGTTTGTGGTTAAGGCTCTTGCAAGAATAGTCAGAAAATAGTTGTATGGAGCCACCCAGTGATCTGTTCTCAAACAACATAATCCAATGGGCTGATTGAATAGGATAGTATGGTTTTAGCACCACTAAAGAAGAGTAATCTGAAATCACATGATGAAATTTTAGCACTGATATCATCAAATAGATCTAAAGCCAAAGAGCTTGTGGTTGAGTCTAAGTATTGTGCCTAAAAGTGAGATGGCCTCTTCATGCACCACTGCTTCCTTGCAGTTATCCAAAATATATTTATGTGAAAATTCTGCTCAAAAGGTTGTCACCTATGTGTGGTTTTTAAGTGTTGTGTCTGAGGATACAAGGGTCTCACTTTCTAGCTATTATCTAATAGGGAATTCTAGATTTCTGACTATCTAGCAGTTGTTTGTCATCTAAAATGTTTCTGAGCATTTCAGTCCAATTACCACTAAATTAACTGACTTACTGCAAGGTATTGGCATCACAGGAAGCTGGAGAGCAACCAAAAGAAAGTGAGTAAAACTGAGTAGTCTGTCCCATTCTATTTTTTTTTTTGTTTTTTGAGACGGAGTCTCACTCTGTCACCCAGGCTGGAGTGCAGTGGCACACTCTTGGCTCACTGCAAGTTCCACCTCCCGGGTTCATGCCATTCTCCTGCCTCAGTCTCCCAAGTAGCTGGGACCTGCCACCGCATCTGGCTAATTTTTTGTATTTTTAGTAGAGACGGGGTTTCACCGTGTTAGCCAGGATGGTCTCGATCTCCTGACCTCGTTATCCATCTGCCTCAGCCTCCCAAAGTGCTGGGATTACAGGCGTGAGCCACCATGCCCGGCCTCCCATTCTATTTTTTAAGCACACCTCAGCTAATTTTAGCCAACTAGTAAACACATATCAAGGAGTAACTCTGGATGCAATATCAAGGTCAATGGAATTAATATAGTGTCATAGTTAAGAGGTAAAAATAAAAATTTAATAACAATCTAGAACTAAACCAACAAAAAACAAAGCAAATAATAGCTACAGTAATGTGGTAGACAGAATAATGGCCCTTCAAAGATGTACACACACTAATCTTCAGCACCTGTGAATATGTCACTTATATGGCTCAGAATGTCACTAAAATAGCAGTGAAATTGCTCAGTTTTCCACACTTTTGGGTACAACTCAGGTTCCTGGGATAAATTGCATGTGGTCATTATGTGTATGTTTTAATATGTTGCATGACTTGACTTTTTCATTGAGGATTTTTTTGACCTTATTCAACAGAGATCTTGATCTGTACTTTTATTTTTTTGTCTTGTATTTGCTCAGTTTTGGTATCTGGGTAATATTGGCTTAATAAGGTGTGTTGGAAAGTTTGTTATCCTCTTCTATTTATTAAAAGAGTTTATAAGAATTGTTATTAGTTTTTTTTATTAAATGTCTGGCAAAATTCATCAGTACAGCCAATTTGGCCTGGGCTTTTTGTGTGTGGGGGAAGTTTTCTGATTACTAATACACTCTCTTATCTATCCGTTCAGATGTTATATTATTTCTGATGTTGGTTTTGACAGCTTGGGTGGTTTCTTTCTTAGAAATTAATTTGCTTATTTAGTCTAAATTATCGAATGAGTTGGCATACTACCGTTTATATTATTACTTTGTTTAATTTCCATAAGGTTGAGAGTGATATCTCCCCTTCCATTCCTGATTTCAGAAATTTCAGTCTTCATGCTTTTATTTTTTTGACAATCTAGATTAAATTTTGTCAATTTTGTTGATCTTTTCAAAGAACCAACTTTTAGTTTATTGATTTTTTGGTATATTTTTCTTTTATCTATTTTGTCTCCATGTTAATATTTATTATTATTCTCCTCTCTTGCTTGCTTTTGGTTTAGTTTGCTTCTCGTTTCACAACATCTTAATGTAAAAGTTTAGATTATTGATTTGACGTGGTTCTTCTGTTTTAATATTGATGTTTAAAATTATAAATTACCCTCTAAGCACTGCTTTAGTTGCAGGCCATAATTTTTTAAACTTTTTTTCTACTTTTATTTTAGGTTCAAAGGATACATGTGCAGATTTGTTACATGGGTAAATTGCATGTTTCTGAGGCTTGGTGTATGAATAATTCTGTCATCAAGGTAGTGAGCATAGTGCCCAATAGGTAGCCTTCCAATGCATATTCCCCTCCCAGCTTCCCCACCCAAGGAGTTGTCAGTGTCTGTTCCCATATTTGTGTCCATGTGTATTCAATGTTTAGCTCTCACTTATAAGTGAGAACATGTGGTGCTTGGCTTTCTGTTCCTTCATTGGTTCACTTAGGATAATGACCTCCTGCAGCATCCGTGCTGCTGCAAAGGACATTATTTCATTCATTTTTATGGCTGCGTAGTATTCCATGGTGTATATTGTCCACATTTTCTTTATCCACCATTTGTGGGCATCTTGGTTGATTCCATGTCTTTGCTATTGTGAATAGGGTTGAGATAAACATATGAGTGCATTGTCTTTTTGGCAGAATGATTACTTTCTTTTGGGTGTATACCCAATAAGGGATGGGATGACTGGGTTGAATGGTAGTGATGTTTTAAGTGCTCTAAGAACTTTCCACACTGCTTTCCACAATGACTGAGGTAATTTACATTTCCACCAGCAGTGTCTAAGTCTTCCCTTTTCCTCGAAACCTTGCTAGCACCTGTTGCTTTTTGACTTTTTAATAATAGCTATTCTGACTGGTGTGATGTGGCATCTCATTGTGGTTATGATGTGCATTTATCTAATGATTAGTTATGTGGAGCATATTTTCATATATCTGTTGGCCTCATGTATGTCTTCTTTTGAGAAATGTCTGTTCATGTCCTTTGCCCATTTTTGAATGGTGCTATTTGTTTTGTTTGCTGACTTGTTTAAGGTTCTTATAAATTCTCGATATTAGACCTTTGTCAGATGAATAGTTTGCAAATATTTCCTCCCATTGTGTAGTTTGTCTGTTTACTCTTTTGATGTTTTTTTTTCTGTGCAGAAGCTCTTTAGTTTAATTAGGTGTCACTTGTTAAATTTTTTGTTGCAATTGTTTTTGGAGACTTAATCATACACTCTTTGCCACAGCCAATATCCAGAATGGTATTTCCTAGGTTTTCTTCTAAGGTTTTTCTTGTTTTAGGTCTTACATTTAAGTCTTTAATCCATCTTGGTTAATTTTTGTATATGGTGAAAGGAAGGAGTCCAGTTTCAATCTTCTGTATATGACTAGCCAGTTATCCTAGCACTATTTATTGAATAGGAAGTCCTTTCCTTATTTTTTGTTATTGTTGATTTTGTCCAAAATCAGGTGATTATAGGTGTGGCCTTAAGGCACATCTCATATGGTGGCAGAAAAAAGAAGAGAGCTTGTGCAGGGAAACTCCGCCTTATAGAACCATCAGATCTCATGAGACGTATTCACTATCACAAGAACAGCATGTGAAAGACCTGCCCCCATGATTCAATTGCCTCCCACCAGGTTCCTCCCACAACACATGGAATTTCAAGATGAAATTTGGGTGGGACACAGCCAAACCATATTAAGTACCATACTGTTTTAATTGCTGTAGGCTTGTCATATAGTTTGAAGTTGGGTATTGTGATGCCTCCAGCTTTGTTCCTGTAGGATTGCCTTGGTGATTTGGGCTGTTTTTTTCCATATAAATTCAAGAATAGTTTTTTTCTAGTTCCATGAAGAAGCTATTGGTAGTTTAATAGAAACAGCATTGAATCTGCAGATTGCTTTGTGTGGTATGGGCATTTTAACAATATTGATTCTTTCCATGAGCATGGAATGTTTTTTCATTTGCTTTTGCTGTCTCTGATTTCTTTCAGCAGTCCTTCTTGGTATATTGGTTTTTTTACTTTTTTTTTTTTTTGTCTCAAACGATTTCCTAATTTCTTATGTGATTTTTTCTTTCTACAATTATTTATTGAGGGTGTGTTGTTTGATTTCCACAAATTTGTGAACTTGCCAAATTTCTTCCTGTTTTTAATTTCTAATTTTATTACATTGTGGTCAGATGATATATTTTGTGATATTTTAACCTTTTTAATTGTATTGAGGCTTGTTTTTGAGTCTAACTTATGTTCTACCCTGGACAATGTTCCATATGTGCTTGAGAAAAATGTATATTCTGCTAATGTCAGGTGGGGTGTTCTACAGATATGTTAGTTATAACTGGCTTATAGTGTTTTTTAAAGTCTTCAAAATCCTTATTGATATTCTGCCTAATTGTCCTATCTATTTCTCAAAGTGGGGTATTTGATTTGTCAATTTTTTGATATTTTTTTTCCTTTTTTTAACTTTCATTTTAGGTTCTTTTATATTATTTTATCACCTAGGTATTAACCCCAGTACCCAATAGTTATCTCTTCTGTTCCTCCCACCCTCTCAAGTAGACCCCAGTGTCTGTTGTTTCCATCTTTGCATTCATAAACTTTTATCATTTAGCTCCCACTTATAAGTGAGAACATGTAGTATTTGGTTTTCTATTCCTGCATTAGTTTGGTAAGGATAATATCCTCCAGCTCCATCTATGTTCCTGCAAAAGACGTGATCCCATTCTTTTTTATGGCTGCATAGTATTCCATGGTGTATATGTACCAGATTTTCTTTAACCAAGCTGTTACTGATGGGCATTTACGTTGATTCCATGTCTTTGCTATTGATGATTCACCAATTATTTTTGAATCTTCTATTTCTCTTTCCAAGTCTATTTGTGTTTGATCTATGTATATTAAAGCTTTGCTCTTAGGTGCATATATGTGTATAATTACTATGTCTTCATGATGAATTGATCTTTTATCATCATAAAATGTCTCTATCTCTGGTAACGCTTTGTATTTTGTGGTTTGCTTGCTACTAGCATATCCAATCAAGCTTTGTTATGGTGCTGTTTTTGCAGTATATGTATTTTCATTCTTTTAATTTCAATCTATTTGTATCTTTGAATTGAAAAGGTTTCTCCTGTAGACAACATTTGTTTTATTTTTCACTCACCTTGACAACCTCTGTCTTTGTATTGGATTGTTTAATTCGTTCACATTTAATGTTATGATTGATAATATCTGATGTACAGGTATTTTACTTTCTATGTCTGATATCTCTTTTGTTCTTCTCTTCCACCATTACTATTGTCTTTTGCATTGTGAATGTTTTCTAGTATAACATTTTAATTCATCAAATTATTGTTCCATCATAGTTTTAGTTATTTTCTTAGTGTTTGTTCTATGCTTATATTATATGCATCTTATCAGATATGCTTCAAATTTAGACTAGCTTAACTCGAGTGTGATATCGAAATTCTACTGCTTTATAGCTTATCCCTTTCTCCCATGCTTTGTAATCTTATTATTCTACATATTACATCAATATATATCACACACACACTACATTGCTCTAATTATCATCTTATATAAGTTTATGTACTTTAAAGCAGTGGTCCCCAACCATTTTGGCACCAGGGACTGGTTTCATGGAAGACAAATTTTTCCACAGATGGTGAGGGTCAGGGGTGTGGTTTCAGGATGAAACTGTCATGCCTCAGATCATCAGGTTCATAAGGAGACTCATAACGAGCACGCAAACTAGATCCCTTGAATGTGCAGTTCACAATAGGGTTCATGCTTCTATAAGAATCTAATGCTGATGCTGAAGTGACAGGAGGCAGAGCTCAAGCAGTAATGTTCGCTTACCCCCAACTCCCCTACTTCTGTGCAGCCTGGTTCCTAACAAGCCATGGACTGGTACTGGTCTGTGGCCTGCAGGTTGGGGACTACTGTTTTAAAGAATCTGATAGAATAAAATGGGGAAAAAGATACATGTTTATTGAGTTGGTAATATTAACCTTCTTATTTAGCATTTCTGCTTATCTTTGTCTATTACTGTGGATTCAAGTTACCATGTGGTGTCATTTTCATATGGCAATAAACTTTGCTCCCATTCACCTTTGTCAAAATATATTTTATTTCTGTAGGTTATGGGCCCCACAGTACAATTACAGTACTGTAATTTTACAGTACAATATATATACAGATATGTAATTTTATACAATTATTTTAAATTCACTTAACAAAAGAAAGCAGAATATGCAATTATACAACAGCTGCTTGAAGTCTTTGTTTGCTAAGTCCAACATCTGTGCTCTCTCAAAGGCAGTTTTTCTTGCCAGCTTTTTAAACCCCTGAACATATTTAAATCTTCTTCTTTGTTGGTCTATTAACTTATAATTTTCAGTTGAAAACTGGATGACAATATATTTTAGCAACTCTGATATTATCACCCCACCCCCAAAGTAGTCATTATTGTTTGCTAATTTGTTTGTTTGGTTTTTAGTGACTTGGCTGAACTACTTTAGTGAAGACAATTTTCCCCAAGTGTGCAGCCTCTGATGCTGCTTTTCAGAGGGTACAAGCGTGGGCATGCACACACTCATTCTGACTCCCCCACCCCACTGGCATGACAGTGTTTTCGTCCAGGCTCTATTTGACTATTTCTTTCTCTGAACTCCCTGTTCAGCTACTGGCTGCTCTGCTGTACTGGTATCAGTACTGTACGGGAATCAGACACAGATGTTAGCATCTACTAATTTCTAGCATCTACTAATTGCTTTTTTATTTTTGACAACATCATGGGATGTAAATTAGTCTGTAGTTTGATGGAATTAAAGCTGGGCTTGTTCACAGGGATAATCTTTGAGGCCAGACTTTGAAGCTTCTTCCGATCTGCAGGTGGACTCCACTTAGCTATTTTTTTCTTTCTTATTTCCGTTAAACTTATAACTGTCTCATATCTTTGCTGTTATTGTTACTACAGAGCTTCAAGACCACTTTTAGTTGCTTATCACTAAATTTTCTTCCTTTTTTTTGACAATGCCCTTAGATCTGAACTTTCCCATACTCTGTCTCATGTAACGTGAGTCCTCTTAGAGAGAACTATGGAGTTCTTTATTCCTATGACCTTTCTCTCCCCACCATGGGGAGAAAACAGATGTCACTGCTTCACAGTGTGGGTGCAAGGACAGCAGAGTACTTCTCATATAATGGCCCCTGTTCTGTGTGTAGGGTACAGGTCATGGTAGTAGCTGCTGGTATTGTCTTTCTTCTCCTGTAGTGGAACATCTGGCATACACAGAATGTGGGGGAAGTGTGATTAGGCTCCAGTATTCTTGGCCTATCATGTCTGGTATAGGACTTCTTCTCTTTAAGTGGGAGCTCGGTGGAGAAAGGGAACCCCCAGCAACTCTACTGGTCTTGCCTTGAATGGGGCTCCTGCAACTTGGAGCTAAGGGGAAGGGGGAAATAGTGGTGGCCTATTCCCCCTAGGGGAATACCATAACCTTAGATTGGGATCTGGGGTAAAAGAGAGCTGCATCTTCTTGGCAACATATGCCTGGAATAGAATGTCCATCAATTTGAGCTGGGGAAGTCATAGGGAGCAAATTATGGCTCAAATGTTATTGACTGTTGCTGTTCTTACCATGACTTAGTAGATTTCCTTGAATAAACATTTCTCCATTTGCTGTATGACCTTAGGCATCCAGATATTAAAATATTATTTTTATAATTATTACCAGTTATTATTGTTTTACTAGAAAGGGGATCCACAGAGCTCCTTACATCACTATTCTAGATGTTCTTTTGACCTGGCACTCTTGTATAGATATATCACAATTTATAGCATCCTTAAATATTTTTTTCCATTTCTGACTACTTTTCAGATTATTTTTTATTATCACAGAAAATGAATCACTATTTGTAATCACCTCATTTGGGGAGGCTGTATTTCAAAAGAGCCAGATGAGAATTTAGACATGAGCATTTTCTGCTTTCTTCTTCCTACCCTTAATGGAGGTTTAAACCATGCAGTTGGCAGGTGGCTGACATGGAGATGAAAGAAGCACAGAGATCCAAGTCGATGTCTTAATTTCTGGCCCTGTTTTACAACCTTCTTCAAACTCATTGTTGAAGTCCAGGAAATGTTTCTGTCTCTTGCCTGGCTCTATGGTGGGAAAACAACTCTCATATCATCACCTCATATCTCCCATATTCTGCTTTTTGGTTTTTGTTGTTTTTAATAAAATACATGTCTCAGGTCTGTAAGCTCTGAATTTTAGAATCCAAATGACTTTCTCTATTACAATAACTACAGTTACAAATAAAAAGTGTTTTTGCTTTCAGTAAATTATCTGTTTAGTAAGTTTTCAATAACTAAGTTGAAGGGTGTGGCTATTTATTCCTGGCTAGAGTAAGACATGCAGAAATCTATCACTACTGCCCAGCTGTTGAGAGTATGGAGGCAACAAACACAAGGTAACTTGAACAAAGCAAAGTCAGTTAACATCTCAAAATATTATTTTGTTATTACTTTAAAATTATTCAATATATTACACAGTCCTCTTATTTGGGAGAAATTGTGGGATGATAGATCTACAGAAGGTAGCTGCTAACGAAAGTCCAGTTGGCTCATTATATTCTTTAAAATCACAATATAATATTTAAGAGAAAGAATAAAGGAATGGGCTACTTTACTTTCATATGTTTATTTTTAACATAGTGATTTCTAAGACTGGTTTCTCCTTAGCTCTTTTCAGACTAACCATTTCTATATGAAGGAGCCCAAAGCTCCCTAAATGTCTCTGACATGCCATGTTCATCTTTGTGCATTTATAGAATGTTTTGGTTTTGCTGTTTGCACAGGCTTCAGTTGAGCATCTCTGTTCTGCTTTCCTATGTGAGCTCCACTTGAATGCGTCAAGCTGCATTTTGGAGTATGCCTGAAAGTTAACAACATTACAGCAAAAGGGTAACTTTTCACTTAAAAGAAGCTATAAGTTGATTATAAATTATTTTTTAGAAAACAAGAGTGTATTTTAAAAAAACTTATTAATATTAAATGAGAAAACTTCCAAAAAGCTAAATAATTTCTTCTCCAGTTCAGAAAATTTATTAGCTTAAAGCCAGAATAAAAGCTTGAGGATCTGCTTGATCATGTCTGCTGTTTAACCCCTCTCTTGAATTTTTTTATTTCAGTTATTATATTTTAGCTCTATAATTTTAGTTTATTTCTATTTTATAATTTCTTTTTAAAAAAATATCATTTCTCTGAAATTTTTAGTTGTTTATCTATGTTCTTTGTAACTCACTGAGCTTCTTTAAGATTTTTAAAAATTGTTTTTGGTAAGGTAATTCATTAACTCCATTTTTAAAGAATCAGTTACTAAAGATTCACTTCATTCTTTTTGATTGGGTCATCTTCCCCTGATTCTTGATGTTTGTTGTAGTTTGTGGTGGTATCTGTATATTCAAAGAAGCAGTCCCATCTCCCAGCATTTACAGATTGCTTTAGCAGGAAAAAATCTTCACCCATCAACCTTGGTACAGATTCCGAGAGCTTGTCAAATATTTTCTGTAAGTTTGTCTTCTCTGAGTTGAACATGTAGATTCTTAACTACAGGGATTTACTGGGTTCACCCCCAACACAGGACCATAATTTCTTCCTCACTTTGGTATCTGACTGCTGTACTATGGGCCAGAACGTTGGTGGCATGCCAGTTACGTGTGTTCACACTCTGTTAGATGTGTGGCAGGCCAGGAATGAATCAGCAAATAATCTCTTTCCCAACATTTAAACTAATTTATTTCATTCTCCGCTAGTAATGGTTTAGCCGAGAAGGAATGTGAAAGACTTTTTCATCAATCCCATGGCCTTGGTGGAGAAGTAACTCCCTGGTGAACTGTGTGTGTGACCATAATGGGCTGAGGCATGTGGACAACGCTGGAGGCAGAGCTGAGTGTGAGCAGAGGCTCACAGTGAGGCAGGGGCATCACCATTGAGTCCAATCAACCCATCAGGACACCTGCTGCATGGAGGTTGTGAGCACTGAGGTGCTAAAGAGGCTCTCACTGTCTAAGAGAGTGTCCCGAGCAAGACAAGCAGTCCTAGATGCCCAGATTCTTGTTTTGGCTTCGGATTTGGGCAAAGGGAAAGCAAAGCAGCTGTGCTCAGATCTGAACTTGTTGGACATGTTGTGTTGAAACTTTACTGACATGTATGGGTGTAAATCTGCCAGAAGCTGAAGAACTCATCCGTGATGAAGATAGCTCTGATTTTGAATTCACAGTCTATGACTCCTGGAAAATATCAGGCAAAAGAGCAGAAAACACCTTTAATCAAGCCCATACACTCCACTCTCTGTTGGATTCAACACAAGGAGAGTTCCTTGTGCCAAAGTCCCAAATCGTTAGTCCAAGAAAACTTCCTATGATACAAAAGGAGACGATAATGCCTGCCCAGTTAAAAAGAAGGGAAGAATCTCATCAAGAAACAACAAAGAAAGAAGTAGAAAGAATCTTGGGATTGTTGCAGTTGTATATTCGAGATGCTACCCAGCGTCCTTCTTTGCCTTTGTGGTTGATCCACAATCTTTCCCCCAAACAGTGGAAAACATCTTTCATGTTTCCTTCATTATACAGGATGGTTTTGCAAGAGTAAAACCTGACCAAGACCGACTGCAAATAATAGAGCCTGTTAATATTAATGAAGAAAGTAAGGAAATTCACCAAAACACCCAAGTTAGGAATCGAGGAATTCTAGCTGTGAGGTACCCTGACTGGGAGGAGATTGTGAATACTTTTGAGATTTCAAAGCCTGGGATTACTCCAAGTCAGAGACAGCAGAGGCTAAGTGCTTGATGCTAGCTGAAGGACTCAAATGGATAGTGAAGTCCAAGAGGGAAAGAAGCATGTATTATATACAGTGTATGATTCAACATTTAAAAAGACAGATTGTTTTTAGTAAAATGTAGCTTTTGATATTTAATGAATTTGTCATGGTTGTTTTTGATTACAGGAAATTCACTGCCATATTAAAAAAAAAAAAGCTGCCACACTTTTTTCCCATAGTGGCTATATCATTTTAAATAAATTACCACCAGCAATATGAGTGATCCAGTTTCTCCACATGCTCACCAGTATTTGGTACATTTTCCGTATTTTGCTTAAAGCATTCTGGTAAATTTGCCATAATATTGCAGTATGATTTCAATTTGCATCTCTGAGAAATAGCTAACATATTTTCATGTGGATACTTGCCATCTCCATCTCCTCCTCAGGGAAATGTCACTTCACATCTGTTACCTAATGTAATTGAGTTTTTCCCCACTGTGGCATTCGGAGTGTTTTTCACATGTTCTGGATACTACCGTTTGTCAGATATGCAGCTGGCCAATACTTCCTTACGTCTGTAGTATGTTACTTTATCCCTTTAAAGGGGACTTCCACAAAGCTTAGGTTTCTAATTTTGATGAATTCCAATTTACTCTTTGGTTGCTTTCTCTCTCTCTCTTTCTCTGTCAAGGAGAACTTTGGAAAACACTGTTATATATTTTGTAGGAATGTAAGATTAAACTTTATTTCTAAGACATATTTTCTTTCCATTAAAAAAACAAGGTTTTACTGAAAAATTTAAAACTAATTTATGTATTTACATGTATTTTTAATTACCTATACTACTAGAAGGCACTTTTCAAATAAGTATCAGTATTTTAAGAATGTAAAAGAAAAAATTAAACATGCTGAATAAAAATTTATAGTTAAAATCTATCCCATCCCTAATATACAGGAGTTTGAATATAAATTAGTAAAGTTTTAATCTGAAATGAGTAGATAATATAATAATATCTATCTTGAGAACTGATACAGCAAGTAAATGAAAATCAGTTTATAAAGAGAATGGAGTAGGGGACCTAATGTCATTTAAGCCTCTCTTGTTTTACAAAAAATTAATTTTTGTAAGTCACCAAATAAAAAATAAACATACTAAGAAGAATGTTTCTCCATTACATTGTAAAGAAAACAATCTTCTGAGCTGGAGGACTGTAAGACCTGGATGTGTAACCTGAGACTATCAAAATAACTCATTTGTAGACCATTTGACTTCCTTCCACAGCCCGCCTAGCATGTACAAACACCCAGTGATTGAAAATCTGTGGAATAGTCACTTTCAAGTAAAAGAGGCGCACATGAAGGTGTACAATGTGATTTTTGTAATTTTTATGAAGTTGAAGAACTGTCAAAAATGATGTATAAAATAAAAATCAAAACAGGGCTGTGTATGGTAGAGTGGGTGGGCCTGTCTGAAATGTCAGAGGGGATTTTCTGTGCTGATATGATCCATATATTAATAGGGCTGTTGGATACTGTAAGGAATATAAAGTTGTAAAAATCTGTAAAGTCATTGACAGATAACATCTGCACATTTCACTATAGTTTAATTTTGTGTTAAGATAAAACAATAAGATGGAAAGGAGAATGATCATCAAATTGTAATGGAGATAAGTATATTTCATTCACAAATTTCCCCTGCCAGTGACCATAAAATTGACCAATCCAGAATGCTAGCTACTAGTAGGGTTCGAGGTAGAATGTTGGGGTGTACCTTAGGGTTTGTTGTGGCAGCTGAACCCACGGTTACTGGGCAGAGCTCTGTGGTGGCTGCAGTGCCATGGAGAATCTGAGATCCTCTGTGGACCTGGGCCCTGGACTGACCCTTCAGAAGCTGGGCAAGGTGGTGGTGGAGCTCCTGCCACATGATCTCAGTCCACAACTCACTGTCCACAAACTCCAGGTGGAGACACTGGTGTGTTTGCCTCTCATCGGGTTATTGGTGGGTCTCATGGTTTTATTGAGGCTTGTTCAGTCTGTTAGGGGTCAACTTTGTGTAAAGCGTGGAAACAACTGTGGAAACACTAAATTCACAGATTGAAAAGAAATGCCAACTCACTAACAAGCTTAGTGCTACCAGTAAGGAGTTTGCAGAGATGGAATTATCTTTAGAGAATGTCAGGGTAGATAGAGTCTTTAAATATACCCAGACTTAGGATACTTAAAAAAAAAATGAGGAGCACCAACTTGATGCTGATGGAGGAATTCAATTCTCTGTTTCGAGAATTGAAAGAGAGATCCAAACTCTCCAAGCAATAAGAGGCAAAGGAGGAGATGCCAAAAGTGGTGGAGTCTGTAGAAGAGGTCATGAGATAAGTATATTTCATTCACAAATTTCCCCTGTCTGTGACCATAAAATTGACCAATCCAGAATGCCAGCTACTAGTAGGGTTCCAGGCAGAATGTTGGGGTGTCCCTTGGGGTTTGTTGTGGCAGCTGGACCCATGGTTACTGGGCAGAGCCCATCACAAGGGGCTTTTCTAAACCTGCTTGGAGGAGAAGCACCAAATCCTGCTGCTCTCTTCTCAGGAGTGGACGTGGGTCTTAAAGCCGTGCTGCTCCCTCCCCTCCACTTGGGCCTCATGGGCTGCCAGGCTGCGTATACCCACCTTGACTCCTTCTGAGGGTCACTGAGGCCAGTTGGTTCAGGGGAGCTCCTCACTGGGCTGGAATTCCTCCACCTTCACATGCTGTTCATAGCAGTCAGCTTCTTCACGGTAAACTCCTTCAAATATAAAGAATATAGGAGATCCTGCAACATGTCAAGAAATGTGTGACTTTCTTTCCTTTCACAGAGAGTTTGGATTCTTTCTCATTAGCAGTGAAAGAAATGCTGTACTTGAGAGCCTAATCTTTTATTCAAATTGAAGCATCATCCAACTACATTTCTCAGTATAATGCTCTGTAAATATTCATAAATTAATAATTGAACAATTCCTATTTTATTCTCTAAATAGTTACACTTTAAAAATACAAGCAGTTTTCAATCAAGACTTTATCAATTTTTTAAATTATATTCCCAACCGTTATAAATCACAAGTTAGAGCATCATTTTTTGACCTCAGTATATATTCATATTTTAAAAGTTAATAGATATATTTTGGGATAAAGTGGAAGGGTATGCTTAGAAAGTTAAATTAATTAATATTTATATTCAAATATAATAACAAATATTTTTAAGAATGATGTCATCATCCAGGTACTGAGCACAGTACCCAATAGTTAGTTTTTCAACCCTTGCTGCCTCCCTCCCACTTCTAGTTGTCATTGGTTTCTACTGCTGCCTTCTTTATTTCCATGAGTACCCAATGTTTAGCTCTCACTTATAAGTGAGAAAATGTGGCATTTGGTTTTCTGTTCTTGCATTAACTCACTTTAGGATAATGGCCACCAGCTGCATCCGTGCTGCTGCAGAGGACATGATTTTGTTCTCTTCTGTGGTGTGTAGTATTGCATGGTGCTTATGTATCACATTTTCTTTATCCAGTCCACCACTGATGAGCACTGAGGTTGATTCTATTCTTTGTTGTTGTGAATACTGCTGCAATGAACATGCAAGTGCATGTGTCTTTTTGGTAGAACAATTTGTTTTCTTTGGGATACAAGCCCAGTAATGGGATTGTTCGGTGAAAATATACTTCTGTTACAGATTCTTTTAGAAATCTCCAAACTGATTTTCACAGTAGATGAACTAATTTACACTCCCACCAACAATGTATAAACATTCCCTTTTCTCCACTGCCTTACCAGCATCTTTTTTTTTTTTTTTTTGACTTTTTGATAGTAGCCATTCTGACTGGTTTGAGATGGCTTTCATTGTGGTCTTGATTTGCATTTCTCTGATTAGTGATGTGGAGCATTTTTTCACGTTTGTTGGCTGCTTGTATGTCTTCTTTTGAAAAGTGTCTGTCATGTCTTTTACCCATTTTTTTAATGGCAATGGGTTATTTGTTTTCTGCTTGCTCATTTGTTTAGGTTCCTCATAGATTCTGGGTATTAGGCCTTTGTCAGATGCATAGTTAGTGAATATTTTCTCCCATTCTTCAGGTTGTCTGATTGCTCTGTTGATAGTTTCTTTTGCTGTGCAGGAGCTCTTTAGTTTAACTGGGCCCCAGTTGTCAATTTTTATTTTTGTTGCAATTGCTTTTGGGGACTTAGTCATAAAATTTTTCCCAAGGCCAATTTCCAGAATGGGTGTTTCCTAGGTTTTCTTCTAGGATTCTTATAGTTTGAGATCTTACATTTAAATCTTTAATCCATCTTAATTTTTGAATATGGTGAAAGGAAGGGGTCCAGTTTTCTTCTTTTGCATATGGCTAGCCAGCTGTGTCAGTGCCATTTATTGAATAGGGAATCCTTTTCCCATTGCTTACTTTTGTCAACTTTGTCAAAGATCAGATAGCTACAGGTGTGCAGCTTTGTTTCTGGGTTCTCTATTCTGTTCCAGTGGTCTATGTGTCTGTTTTTATATCAGTACCATGTGTCTGTTTTTGGATACTGTAGCCTGGTAGTACAGTTTGTAGGGTAACGTGATGCCTTTGGCTTTGTTCTTTTTGCTTAGGATTGCTTTGGTCATTTGACTTCTTTTTTGGCTCCATATGAATTTTAGAAGTTTTTTCTAGTTTTGTGAAAAATACCATTAGCAGTCTGAAAGGAATACATTGAATCTGTAGATTACTTTGGGCGGTATGACCATTTTTACGATATTGATTCTTCAAATCCAGGGGCATGGAATGTTTTTCCATTTGTTTGTTTCATCTCTGATTTCTTTCAGCAATGTTTGTAGTTCTCCTCATAGAGATCCTTTACCCCCCTGCTTATTTTGCTAGGTATTTTTGTGTGGCTGTTGTAAATGGGATTGCATTCTTGACTTGGATCTTAGCTTGAATGTTATTTGCATATAGAAATATTACTAATTTTTTTACATCGATTTTATATCCTGATACTTTATTGAAGTCTTTTATCAGTCCCAGGCAGAGTTTTTAGGGCTTTCATTTTGTATAATCATAACATTCGCAAAGAGAGATAGTCTGACTTATTTTCCTATGTGGATGCCTTTTATTTCTTTCTCTTGACTGATTGTTCTGGCTAGGATTCCCAGTACTATGTTGAATAGGAGTGGTGAGAGTAGACATCCTTGTCTTGTTCCAGTTCTCATGAAGACTGTTTCCAGCTTTTGCCCATTCACTATGATGTTAGCTGTGGGTTTGTCGTCGATAGCTCTCATTATTTTGAGGTATGTTCCTTCAATGCCTAGTTTCTTAAGGGTTTATATCATGAAGTAGTGTTGGATTTTATCAAAAGCTTTTTTCCACATCATTGAGATTATCATGTGGTGTTTTTAGGTCTGTTTATGTGCTAAATCACATCTGTTGATTTGCATATATTGAACCAACCTGGCATCCCACGAATGAAGCCTACCTGATCATGATAAATTAACTTTTTGACATGCTGTTGGATATGGTTTGCTAGTATTTTGTTGAGGACTTTTGCATTATATTCATCAGGGATATTCGCCTGTGTTCTTTTTTTCATTGTGTCTTTGCCAGGTTTTGGTATCAGGGTGATGCTGGCTTTGCAGAATGAGTTCAGGAGGAGTCCCTCCTTAATTCTTTGGGAGAGTTTCAGTATAATTGGTACCAGCTCTTCTTGTTACATCTTGTGGAATTTGACTGTGAATCCATCTGGTCTGGGGCTTTTCGGGGTTGGTAGACTTTTAATTACTGATTCAATTTCAGAACTTGACACTGGTCTGTTCAGAGTTTCAATTTCTTTATTCAATCTTGGGAGATTGTGTTTCCAGAAATTTACCCATTTCCTATAGATTTTCTACTTTGTGTGCATGAACTGTTCATAATGGTTTTTGAGGATCTTTGGTATTGATTTGTATTTTTATTGCACTGTGGTCCAAGAATATGGTTAATAAGATTTTGATTTTTTAAAATTTATTGAGACTTGCTTTATGGCCAAGCATGTAATCAATATTGGCATATGTTCTGTATGTAGATAAGAATAATGCATAATCTAGAGTTGATGAATGGAGTGTTCTGTAGATGTCTGTTAGGTCCAATTGGTCAACTGTTGAGTTTAAGTCAAGAATTTGTGTTAGTTTTCTTAGAATTGAGTTTAAGTCCAGAATTGGTTAGAATTGAAGAATTTGTTTTGTTAGAATTTAAGTCCAGAATTTGTTAGAATTGAGAATTTTGTTAGAATTTAAGTCCAGAATTTGTTAGAATTGAGTTTAAGTCCAGAATTTGTGTTAGTCCAGAATTTGTGTCTAATGCTGATAGTGGGGTTTTAAGGCCCCCACTATTATTGTGTGGCTGTCTGTGTCCTTTCATAGGTCCTAGAAGTGCTTGCTTTATGAATCTGGGTGCTCCAATGTTGGGTGTGAATAAATTTAGGATAGTTATGTCTTCTTGTTGAATAGAACACTTTGTTATATAATGCCCCACCCCCCTTTTTTTTAAGAGACGTAGTCTCACTCTGTCACCCAGGCTGGAGTGCAGTGGCGTGATCTCGGCTCACTGCAAGCTCTGCCTCCCGGGTTCATGCCATTCTCCTGCCTCAGCCTCCCGAGTAGCTGGGACTATAGGTACCTGCCACCATGCCTGGCTAATTTTTGTATTTTTCATAGCGACGGGGTTTCACCATATTAGCCAGGATAGTCTCGAAATCCTGACCTCATGATTTGCCCACCTCAGCCTCCCAAAGTGCTGGGATTACAGGTGTGAGCCACTGCGCCCGGCCTCTTTGTTCTTTTTTACTATTGTTGGTTTAATGTATGTTTGATCAGACATAAGAATAGTGACTTCTGCTTTTTTTTCCATTTACATGGTAGATCTTTCTCCAACCCCTTACTTGGAGCTTATGAGTGCTGCTATGAGATGGGTCCTTTGAAGACAACAGACAGATGGGTCTTGTTTTTTTATCCAAATTGCCACTCTGTGACTTTTAAGTGTGGTGTTTAGACCATTTGCATTCAGGTTAATATTGATATGTGAAGTTTTGATCATATCGTGAAGTCATTAGCTAGTTGCTTTGTAGTTTCTATAGTGCTTGCCTCAGAAAGCTCAAGGCTGCCAAAAGAATTCATTCTTTTTTTTGTCTTGGCAACAACTGACTATAGGCCCCTGACTTCCCTTTCTTACAGGGTTTATCGAAAAAAGATAAACAATTGTGAGACCTTCTTATTCCCTTTTCTGAGATGTACATGTGTCTGCTACACATCAGGAGTATCTTTCTCAAGTCTCTGAAAATCATTCCTTTGACATGAAATCATGAGGAAGCAAAAGGCCTCTGTCTTTCAGTCTCTGTGGGAGAACAGAATTCTAACTTCCATAATGGCCAGCTAGCAGGCACAGCTGCCTACTCTCACTTACACTTACCAACCCTTTGTAAGTTTTCACTTCCCTGACTCTACTGAATCCCCACTTATCCCCTTGCTTACTGTCACTTTCTCCCTTTAAAACACCTAGTCACCATTGCACAAATCAAAGTTGAATTCACTTTATGACAGGCCCTTTTCCCTATTACAGTAGTATATTATTGATTAAAACTGTACTTACCACTTTAGTGTCTACCTTTATCACTGACAGTTAATACACATGCATATACTCATATTCACATATATACACACACATAACAATACATGTATGCACAAACGTGTATATATACATATATATTCTTAATAGATGCTTTGTCTTCTATAATCAATTCTTCTCCATCTGTTACACTAGAGGAAGTTCTCAAATATCAAGTGGCCCTTGGATGCTCATTCATATTTACATAATAGGAAGGACAGAGCTGAGTGGAGCTCTGTGTACCTGGGTGGGGCCTGTGTCTTTCTGGACTCAATATATCTTCAGAGGTGTTGAGTATTGAACTAGTAACAGGACAACAATGGTGGTGCTCATGCTAAAGTCTAAAAAATACTTGTTTCACACACATTCCCCACACAGACAAACACCCACTGAACACATAAAACACAGACAACACACACTCACAGACTCCCACAATTCCCATAATTGTGTTATGTCCCACAGTTCCTTTAAGGCCCAAAGATAAAATATACAGTGAAGGGGTTGGGGAAAAACTAGTTGGTCCATCTGATATTTTAGTGGAGCAGCAGCTGGAAATTTTTACCCTATATTACTCAACATTACACACTTCATGATTTATATATGTGAAGTGATTTTAATCTATACAGTCCCCACCTAAAACATGGTTAATAATTAAATGTATTGACAGGTATATAATAATATGTTAAGAATAGAAGTAAGATTAACTCACCCTTTGGAACCTGAAGTCTACAATTAGGAGTCAAATAAAGATGTATTAAACATGACTCTGAGCTTATGGTTACATATTTTCACTTATTTAATCCTAACAGTAACCCTGCCCTTTATGGTTTTTTTACCCATTCAGCAAATGCTGTGATCTGAGCTTCAAAAAGCTTAGTGATATGACAAATTTATTTGTCATAAAAGTTTGAATTTAAACTTAGCTCAGCCTATCTCACAAACTCAAATCCTCAAACATTTTCATCTTGAGAGGACGCACCTGAGCCAGGTTTTACCTGACTAGTACCCCTTTTCACTGTGCTTTCTCTCCTTCCAGTTTCTCACACAATTCCTCCCCATGCCCAGGTTCTCCTACCCCACAGGATCCTTTGGCACATTGACTTCACTTCCCAAACATCAGCCAATGCCTTTTTCAATTTTTCTGGTTTGTTTAATTCACAATTACAACTTTAAATTTATACTTACTAAGGGAAATAGTCTCAAGTCCTGTTGAGCTTTCAGTTGATTTACGAATCAAGACCCCCGTCATGAATGACCCTAAATACCTGACTCTTCGATGGCTGCATCTGTCACAGCACAGGACGGAGATATTGACCCTTATCTAAATACAAACTCATGGTTCTCCCAATGGCTTCCAAACACATTTGGCAATTCTACTCTGCCTTATTAAATAATCATCCAGGCACAGATGAGACCCGCTCCTACTACACAGATAAATTAGTTAAGCTGACAAACTGGAAGTATCTGTGCATATCTGCTTGCATTTGTCTGATGATTGTTTTAGTATTTTGAGAGAGGTTGGATTCTGTATCTACTCAGACATGAGGAAAATGTGTGTGTGCCTTCTCTGTGGAAAGAGTATTTAGAGACATAAACTTTTGGACTTTTAGAGAGTGAAGGAAACAGTAATTTGCTGGGTGGAAGTTTGGACTTCTTTGTATTTGATAGAGGTTTCCCCCCACCCCACCCCATGGAGACATATAAATCCTTCCAGATTTTCAGACAAAATTTCTTTCTGTGCTTTTGGCTATACAGTATGCATAACTTACAAAGTTTTTCTGCACTGCAGCCTCCACCATAAAGACAAATTTTCACCTTTCTTTAAACAGAGATCTCTGCACACAACAATTTGAAAATTCATAAAATTTTAAACTAAATTATAAATAGCAAATGTGTAACCAATAAAGGAAGACTACACACACACACACACACACACACACACACACACAAATGAAAACAATGAGCAATATGATAAATGCTGTGTTTTCTGGCTTTGTTTCAATAAAATAAGAAGTTATATTAAAATTGTCTTTAAAGCCAGTTAATTACCAAATAAAACTTGTAGCAAAAAGATAGTGGCATTGGAAACTCAAAGACATTTAAATATAAGAAATCACTATGTTACCACATTTTAAACATTCTACAATCCAGTAAAAAATTTCCCTAGAGGGACACTTGCCTAATAAATACATATTTTTTACAGAAAGGGGAGTATTTGGAAAAGTAGGTCAACACTCAACTCAAATTTTAGAAAAATAGTCACCACACGCAAAGAAATGATAAAAGACAAAAGTTATAATGATGCTAAAGTGACTCCATATAAAAAAACTTTAAAAAACAAAACATAAGAAAGACTGAATAATTTAAAGTATTTGTAAGCTGGAATCCATGTTGGACACTTCAATAGAAAAGAAAAAAGCTGGAAACAAAACAATAAAAATGGGGTGTTTTCATCATGGACTAAACAGAAATTAGATATAATTATGAACTAAGCAGAGATTGGATATAATATCTGATGGTAAAAATAATTGTTAACTCAAAATACAACACAGTTCGGTGCCAGAAGCTATATCCAAGTGCGTAGGGAAATAGACTCTATAACGAATTATAGGGCGGTTCCAAGATGGCCGAATAGGAACAACTCCAGTCTACAGCTCCCAGTGTGAGAGATGTAGAAGACGGGAGATTTCTGCATTTGCAACTGAGGTACTGGGTTCATCTCACTGGGGCTTGTCAAGACAGTGGGTGCAGAACAGGGGGTGCAGCGCACTGAGCGTGAGCCAAAGCAGGGCGAGGCATTGCCTCACCCAGGAAGCGCAAAGGGTCAGGGAATTCCCTTTCCTAGCCAAGCAAAGCTGTGACAGACGGAACCTGGAAAACCGGGTCACTCCCACCCAAATACTACGCTTTTCCAATGGTCTTAGCAAACAGTACACCAGGAGATTATCTCCCGCACATGGCTCGGAGGGTCCCATGCCCACAGGGCCTTGCTCATTACTAGCACAGCAGTTTGAGTTCAAAACTGCAAGGTGGCAGCAAGGCTGGGGAAGGGGCGCCCGCCATTGCTGAGCCTTGAGTAGGTAAACAAAGCAGCGGGGAAGCTCGAACTGGGTGGAGCCCACCGCAGCTCAAGGAGCCGTGTCTGCCTCTGTAGACTCCACCTCTGGGGGCAGGGCATAGCCAAACAAAAGGCAGCAGAAACTCTGCAGACTTAAATGTCCCTGTCTAACAGCTTTGAAGAGAATAGTGGTTCTCCCAGCATGGAGTTTGAGATCTGAGAACGGACAGACTGCCTCCTCAAGTGGGTCCCTGACCCCAAGTAGCCTAACTGGGAGGCATCCCCCAGTAGGGGCAGACAGACACCTCACACGGCCGGGTACCCCTCTGAGATGAAACTTCCAGAGGAACGATCAAACAGCAACATTTGCTGTTCAGCAATATTCGCTGTTCTGCAGCCTCTGCTGCTGATACCCAGGCAAACAGGATCTGGAGTGGACCTCCAGCAAACTCCAACAGACCTGCAGCTGAGGGTCCTGTCTGTTAGAAGGAAAACTAACAAACAGAAAGGACATCCACACCAAAACCCCATCTGTATGCCACCATCATCAAAGACCAAAGGTAGATAAAAACCACAAAGATGGGGAAAAAACAGAGCAGCAAAACTGAAAATTCTAAAAATCAGAGCACCTCTCCTCCTCCAAAAGAACACAGCTCCTCACCAGCAATGGAGCAAAGCTGGATGGAGAATGACTTTCATGAGTTGAGAGAAGAAGGCTTCAGACGATCAAACTTCTCCAAGCTAAAGGAGGAAGTTCGAAGCCATCGCAAAGAAGTTGAAAACCTTGAAAAAAGATTAGACGAATGGCTAACTAGAATAACCAAAGTAGAGAAGGCCTTAAATGACCTGATGGAGCTAAAAACCATGGCACGAGAATGACATGACGAATGCACAAGCTTCAGTAGCCAATTTGATCAGCTGTAAGAAAGGGTATCAGTGATGGAAGATCAAATGAATGAAGTGAAGCAAGAAGAGAAGTTTAGAGAAAAAAGAATAAAAAGAAATGAACAAAGTCTCCAAGAAATATGGGACTATGTGAAAAGACCAAATCTATGTCTGATTGGTGTACACGAAAGTGACGGGGAGAATGGAACCAAGTTGGAAAACACTCTGCAGGATATTATCCAGGAGAACTTCCCCAACCTAGCAAGGCAGGCCAACATTCAAATTCAGGAGATACAGAGAACGCCACAAAGATACTCCTCGAGAAGAGCAACTCCAAGACACATAATTGTGAGATTCACCAAAGTTGAAATGAAGGAAAAAATGTTAAGGGCACCCAGAGAGAAAGGTCGGGTTACCCACAAAGGGAAGCCCATCAGACTAACAGTGGATCTCTCAGCAGAAACTCTACAAGCCAGAAGAGAGTGGGGACCAATATTCAACATTTTTAAAGAAAAGAATTTTCAACCCAGAATTTCATATCCAGCCAAACTAAGCTTCATAACTGCAGGAGAAATAAAATACTTTACAGACAAACAAATGCTGAGAGATTTTGTCACCACCAGGCCTGCCCTACAAGAGCTCCTGAAGGAAGCACTAAATATGGAAAGGAACAACTGGTAACAGCCACTGCAAAAACATGCCAAATTGTAAAGACCATCGATGCTAGAAAGAAACTGCATCAAGTAACGAGCAAAATAACCAGCTAACATCATAATGACAGGATCAAATTCACACATAACAATATTAACCTTAAATGTAAATGGGCTAAATGTTCCAATTAAAAGATACAGACTGGCGAATTGGATAAAGAGCCAAGACCCATCAGTGTGCTGTATTCAAGAGACACATCTCACGTGCAGAGACACACATAGGCTCAAAACAAAGGGATGGAGAAAGATCTACCAAGCAAATGGAAAACAAAAAAAGGCAGGGGTTGCAATCCTAGTCTCTGATAAAACAGACTTTAAACCAACAAAGATCAAAAGAAACAAAGAAGGCCATTACATAATGGTAAAGGGATCAATTCAACAAGAAGAGCTAACTATCCTAAATATATATGCACCCAATACAGGAGCACCCAGATTCACAAACCAAGTCCTTAGAGACCTACAAAGAGACTTAGACTCCCACACAATAATAATGGGAGACTTAAACAACACACTGTCAACATTAGACAGATCAACGAGACAGAAAGTTAACAAGGATATCCAGGAAATGAACTCAGCTCTGCACCAAGCAGACCTAAAAGACATCTACAGAACTCACTACCCCAAATCAACAGAATGTACATTCTTCTCAGCACTACATTGCACTTATTCCAAAACTGACCACATAGTTGGAAGTAAAGCACTCCTCAGCAAATGTAAAAGAACAGAAATTATAACAAACTCTCTCAGAACACAGTGCAATCAAACTAGAACTCAGGATTAAGAAACTCACTCAAAACCACTTAAGTATACGGAAACAGAACAACCTGCTCCTGAATGACTACTGGGTACATAATGAAATGAAGGCAGAAATAAAGATGTTCTTTGAAACCAACGAGAACAAAGACACAAGATACCAGAATCTCTGGGGCACATTTAAAGCATTGTGTAGAGGGAAATTTATAACACTAAATGCCCACAAGAGATAGCAGCAAAGATCTAAAACTGACACCCTAACATCACAATTAAAAGAACTAAAGAAGCAAGAGCAAACACATTCAAAAGCTAGCAGAAGGCAAGAAATAACTAAGATCAGAGCAGAACTGAAGGAGATAGAGACACAAAAAACCCTTCAAAAAATCAATAAATCCAGGAGCTGGTTTTTTGAAAAGATCAACAAAATTGATAGACCACTAGCAAGACTAATAAAGAAGAAAAGAAAGAAGAATCAAATAGATGCAATAAAAAATGATAAAACAGATATCACCACTGATCCCACAGAAATACAAACTACCATCAGAGAATACTATAAACTCCTCTATGCAAATAAAATAGAAAATCTAGAAGAAATGGATAAATTCTTGGACACATACACCCTCCCAAGACTAAACCAGGAGGAAGTTGAATCTCTGAATAGACCAATAACAGCTCTGAAATTGAGGCAATAATTAATAGCCTACCAACCAAAAAGAATGCAGGACCAGATGGATTCACAGCTGAATTCTACCAGAGGTACAAGGAGGAGCTGGTACCATTCCTTCTGAAACTATTCCAATCAATAGAAAAAGAGGGAATCCTCCCTAACTCATTTTATGAGGCCAGCATCATCCTGATACCAAAGCCTGGCAGAGACACAAGAAAAAAGGAGAATTCTAGACCAATATCCCTGATGAACATCGATGCAAAAATCCTCAATAAGATACTGGCAAACCGAATCCAGCAGCACATCAAAAAGCTTATCCACCATGATCAAGTGGGCTTCATCCCTGGGATGCAAGGCTGGTTCAACATATGAAAATCAATAAACGTAATCCATCATATAAACAGAACCAAAGACAAAAACCACATGATTATTTCAATAGATGCAGAAAAGGCCTTTGACAAAATTCAACCACCCTTCATGCTAGAAACTCTCAATAAATTAGGTATTGATGGGATGTATCTCAAAATAATAAGAGCTATCTATGACAAATCCACAGCCAATATCATACTGAATGGACAAAAACTGGAAGCATTCCCTTTGAAAACTGGCACAAGACAGGGATGCCCTCTCTCACCACTCCTATTCAACACAGTTTTGGAAGTTCTGGCCAGGGCAATCAGGCAGGAGAAGGAAATAAAGGGTATTCAATTAGGAAAAGAGGAAGTCAAATTGTCCCTGTTTGCAGATGACATGATTGTATATCTAGAAAACCCTGTTGTCTCAGCCCAAAATCTCCTTAAGCTGATAAGCAACTTCAGCAAAGTCTCAGGATACAAAATCAATGTGCAAAAATCACAAGCATTCTTATACACCAATAACAGGCAAACAGAGAGCCAAATCATGAGTGAACTCCCATTCACAATTGCTTCAAAGAGAATAAAATACCTAGGAATGCAACTTACTAGGGATTTGAAGGACCTCTTCAAGGAGTACTACAAACCACTCCTCAACAAAATAAAAGGGGACATAAACAAATGGAAGAACATTCCATGCTCATGGATAGGAAGAATCAATATTGTGAAAGTGGGTATACTGCCCAAGGTAATTTATAGATTCAATGCTATCCCCATCAAGCTACCAATGACTTTCTTCACAGAATTGGAAAAAACTACTTTAAAGTTCATTGGAACCAAAAAAGAGCCCGCATTGCGAAGTCAATCCTAAGCCAAAAGAACAAAGCTGGAAGCATCACGCTACTTGACTTCAAACTATATTACAAGGCTACAGTAACCAAAACAGCATGGTACTGGTACCAAAACAGAGATACAGACCAATGGAACACAACAGAGCCCTCAGAAATAATACCACACATCTACAACTATCTGATCTTTGACAAACCTGACAAAAACAAGCAATGGGGAAAGGATTCCCTATTTAATAAATGGTGCTGGGAAAACTGGCTAGCCATATGTAGAAAGCTGAAACTGGATCCCTTCCTTACACCTTATATAAAAATTAATTTAAGATGGATTAAAGACTAAATGTTAGACCTAAAACCATAAAAACTCTAGAAGAAAACCTAGGCAATACTATTCAGGACATAAGCATGGGCAAGGACTTCATGTCTAAAACACCAAAAATCAATGGCAACAAAAGCCAAAATTGACAAATGGGATCTAATTAAACTAAAGAGCTTCTGCACAGCAAAAGAAACTACCATCAGAGTGAACAGGCAACCTACAGAATGGGACAAAATTTTTGCAATCTCTCCATCTGACAAAGGGCTAATATCCAGAATCTACAAAGAACTCAAATAAATCTACAAGAAAAAACAAACAACCCCATCAACAAGTGGGCAAAGGATATGAAAAGACACTTCTCAAAAGAAGACATTTATGCAGCCAACAGACACATGAAAAAATGCTCATCATCACTGGTCATCAGAGAAATGCAAATCAAAATCACAATGAGATAACAACTCACACCAGTTAGAATGGCCGTCATTAAAAAGTCAGGAAACAACAGGTGCTGGAGAGGATGTGGAGAAATAGGAACACTTTTACACTGTTGGTGGGACTGTAAACTATTTCAACCATTGTGGAAAACGGTGTGGCGATTCCTCAGGGATCTAGAACTAGAAATACCATTTGACCCTGCCATCCTATTACTGGGTATATACCCAAAGGATTATAAATCATGTTGCTATAAAGACACATGCACACATATGTTTATTGCGGCACTATTCACAATAGTAAAGACTTGGAACCAACCCAAATGTCCAACAATGATAGACTGGATTAAGAAAATGTGGCACATATACACCATGGAATACTATGCAGCCACAAAAAAGGATGAGTTCATGTCCTTTGTAGGGACATGGATAAAGCTGGAAACCATCATTCTCAGCAAACTATCGCAAGGACAAAAAACCAAACACTGCATGTTCTCACTCATAGGTGGGAATTGAACAAAGAGAACACTTGGACACAGGAAGGGGAACATCAAACGCCGGGGCCTGTTGTGGGGTGGGGGGAGGGGGGAGGGATAGCATTAGGAGATAACCCTAATGTAAATGACAAGGTAATGGGTGCAGCACACCAACATGGCACATGTATACATATGTAACAAACCTGCACATTGTGCACATGTACCATAGAACTTAAAGTATAATAAAAAAAATATATATATATAAAATTATAGATTTAACCTCAGTGAGAGGATTCTTTATTTAATGAATAATCCAAAAATAATTGGTGATCCACAAAAAGAAAATAAAGTGAGAGACAAATTCCTGACTCTTTTAATGTCATATTGGTTAAATATTCGGGGGGAAAATTTTTATTAAAAATATGTGTACAAAATACTTTCTAAAACAGGCATAATTCATCACAATTAATTACAGAGGGTTGTTCAAACAAATGGATCTATTTCTATAGATATACATGCATATACAGACATAGATATAGATAAATATCAACTTTCCTTTTAGCATGAAAAGACAAGAAATTTAAACAATAGTGAACTAATAAAAATATACCTCCGTTAAACTGCTCAGACTCAAGAAAATTAGGGTGAATAATCATACATCACAGATGATGAAAGAAGTACTGTGTTCTCATACCTTGCATATTACGATTATAAAGTGTTCCACATTTAGGGGTTGGCAACCAAACAATATCTATTAACAATTAAAATATAGAAAAGCAAAATGCAGCAATGCTGGTCCTGAGAATCTCCCCAGAGTAATAAACGCAGGTATAATTACAAGAGCAAAATGCAGGACACCAATACTTCTATGATATGACCTGTATTTGGTGTTGGGCTTTACAGGAGCTCTTTCTCAGACACATATGCATTATCTGTATCTTTTCTGAGATTCTACTAACTTTATGGTGAAATCAACAATAAAAGGTTTTCATTTTGATAAATTGGTTTTCAAAAGAGAAAGATGTTACAAGACCCTTTCAACTTGTCTTGCAAGTGAAGGCTATATCCGAGGCTGCCAAGAAAAGTTATTGACAAAGGCATGGCAAAATGTTAATGTGGTTTTGTTGACCACTGTGTTTACAGCACAGTGGAGAAACAGCGTGGTTTTCTGTCCTTGCTGAGTTTTATGCATTTTAAGGAATCATATTTGTTCATTCCACATTGCAGAATGTTTCTTGCATTTTCATTTCCTAATGCAGACTAAATATCTTATGTGGTTTGCAATAATTCTCTCCTTTTAAAGGTATTTCTGGAGTAACTGCCTGGTCTGTAACATGTTTGATGGATACCTAACCCTTAAATATTACAAAATTTTATGCACAATCACTACTTGATTTTGATGGACATAAAAACACGTTTTTAAGTTACAGTAGCAGGATATTATCGTTGCCTGTGTTAACTCATTACTGATACTCGGTTTATAATCATAGCCACCCTTTGTGAAAAGGTTAGCTTGTTACATTATGGTTATGCTGAGGGAAGAACAGGCTATCCTGGATGCTTGAGGGCCTCTCGTGGTGACTGAGTGTTGGCACTAGTGTCAGTTCATATCTAAATGTTCCTACATATGTAATGTACTTTCATTTTTTTTTTACAACACTTGTCTAGGGAATATTTCAACTCTACTCTGTGCTTTTGGGATTCAATGGGAATCCCCTTTCAGATGGTCAACAGTGTGAGCCTTATTGATTGACCTTTTTGCCCTCTTCCCTGAAATATATTCTCTAGGTTTAATCTGTGGAATTAGATTTTAAGTCACATTTTCTTGCATAAATGTATGAAAGCAGGAAAACCGGCTGTTGCTCACATTAACAGCATTTTTTTCACATAGTGTAAGAAAAACAGTGGTCTTATTCACCAGACCAATCTTGTATTCCCGCTGGTCTCACAGTTCAAGACTCCCTTCCCCAGGCTTTTTGTTCTGAGGTCTGGCCATACAAGCATCCTAGCTGAGTGGGTGGAAACGACATTTACCTGGTACAGGCCTGACCTGTGAAAACATCCTCTGTGAAGCCCCAAATATTTTTTGCCATACAACTGCATGAAATTTTCCCAAGCACCATAGCCAGATTTGAAGACACAGGTTAGCAATGAGAAATACACCAATAGAAGGTATGGGGGTCCCTAAATCCATATTTGGAGGAAAATCCACAAGCAGAGTCACATGACATTTGAAAGCCTGTGTTGAGGTGGTATATGCCAGCAATGATAAATATTACATGATGATCAAACTGCTGATAAATTCAGGTTTGTCTATTACAACAGCTAATTTTACGTTAACTGTAACAAAAATATATTGAAGAAAAGTTTGCATGGAAATTTTTATTTTTATATTTATTTATTTATTTATTTATTTTGAGATGGAGTCTCACTCTGTCACCCAGGCTGGAGTGCAGTGGCACAATCTTGGCTCACTGCAACCTCCACCTCCTGGGTTCAAGCAATTCTCCTATCTCAGCCTCTCAAGTAGCTGGGACTACAGGCACTCGCCATCATGCCCAGCTAATGTTTGCATTTTTAGTAGAGGCAAGGTTTCACCATATTGGTCAGGCTGGTCTTGAACTTCTGACCTCAGGTGATCTGCCTGCCTTGGCCTCCCAAAGTGCTGGGATTATAGGCGTGAGACACTGCACCTGGCCTGGACAATTTTTATTCAAATTCTGTGTACAGCAAACATTTCCTGAGTATTTCAAAAGGCGAAGGAAAATATAAACCATACAGTTATTCATATAAGAAACCTGTATCATGATCTTCACTCTGTTTTTGAAATTCATGATGTATAATATACTTAAATATCTTCCCATGATTTTGCTTTCAGATATTTTACCAGTACAAAAATATGAATGCAGATTATTTTGTTTAGCAGTATTTATAAGAAAGTGTCATGAGTATTCCTATTTTCTAATTTGCCTTTTGCAACTGTTAAATGAGAGGAAACAAAAGCACACTTCACTTTCCTTTCTCGAAGGCAAACCAGCTGTATTTCACTCCCTCGAATAGCTACTAATTTCTTGAAAATACTTCTGGAGAGCTCTCCCCAAATAGGGACAAGCCAGAAGATTTTTCACTTTCATCTGCTCTGCTCATTTGTGACTGTGATCAAGCCTAGAAGATTTAGAAAGGAAGATTCCATCTCAAACAGCCCTGTAGTCATCTGTGTCCTGCAGGATGAAGCTCTGCAGCAGAGTCTGAGGATAGAAGTGTAGACTGCATCGTTCAGATGTTTTTTTCAATTTTTGAAAGAAACTGGAAGAGGGTCCTATCACACAGGCATGACTGAGAAAGAATCCTTTTGTGATGCTCCCGTGGATTTGACGCATATTCATCCAAAGGAGCAGACAGATCAAGAAATTGAGAATTTCAGGATTCAGTAGGAGGTCTAGCAGGGGGCACTGGGAAACAACTAAGTATTGAGCTCTGAGTGTCCTGCACTGCACCCTGATGGCCAGCAGGGAGTGATGGAGCCCTCCTTTTCTGCCCCATGCGGCCCGAATGCATATCTGGCGCTCTCAGGAGGACTTCAGGAGGTATTGATTTAAAAAATGAATGCCTTTAACAGCACCCAAATCACCTCTTGAATGCTTTGCTGCTTAGAAATTTCTTCTGCCAGATACCCTAAATCATCTCTCTCAAGTTCAAAGTTCCACAAATCTCTAGGGCAGGGGCAAAATACCATCAGTCTCTTTGCTAAAACATAACGAGAGTCACCTTTGCTCCAGTTTCCAACAAGTTCCTCATCTCCATCTGAGACCACCTTAGCCTGGACTTTATTGTCCACATTGCTATCAGCATTTTGGGTAAAACCATTCAACAAGTCTCTAGGAAGTTCCAAACTTTCCCACATTTTCCTTTCTTCTTTTGAGCCATCTCAAGTATTCCAACCTTTCCCTGTTACCCAGTTCCAAAGTCGCTTCCAAATTTTTGGGTATCTTTTCAGCAGCACCCCACTCTACTGATACCACTTTGCTGTATTAGTCCATTTTTTTTCACATTGCTGATAAACACATACCCAAGACTGGGAAGAAAAAAAGGTTTAACAAACTTTCAGTTCCACATGGTTGGGGAGGCCTCACAATCATGGCGGAAGGTAAACAGGAGCAAGTCAGGTCTTACATGGATGGGAGCAGGCAAAGAGAGAGCTTGTACAGGGAAACTCCTGTTTTTAAAACCATCAGGTCTCATGAGACTCATTCACCATCCCGAGAACAATACAGAAAAGACCTGCCCCCATAATTCAATCACCTCCCACCAAGTTCCTCCCACAACACATAGGAATTCAAGATGAGGTTTGAGTGGGGACATAGCCAAACCATATCAGTTATTAACTACTGCAGAACAGTAACCAAATCCTTCTTTGTGTTGTTTTCGCCATTCCACTTGCCAGTCACATGCGGTTACCAGCATATCACAATCCAGCAGAGGATGTTGGAGCACCCATTCTATTTGGGAGCCTGTAGTTTCAGGTCTGCCCAGCAGGAGTACATGGGGCTGACTGTGATGGCCTGGAAGATATTCAAAAGGCAAGTGGTGCCAATGCACACAGCCCTGCCCACTTTGTGAACATAGAAAACAAGTTTGTACCTAATTATTATTGAGAAAATGTTTCAACCCAAAAGCAGGCACTCTCTGTGGGACTCCTTTATAAAGTATCACAAAGGAGGTGGCTACAGCCAGGTGTTTGAGAATCAGATCTGTAGACCTTAATGTGCATTTGGTGAAATAAAGAGAAATACAATGCTAAAGAAAAAATATTTTCATCAGGAACCCAATTATGGTCTGAGATAAGATTATTCCTATTGCCACATCCCTAGAGGACATTTGTTCTTTTCCAGTGACTGATACTTCTATTCATATTCAGAGTTAGAGGATCCTGAAGGGAAACATGAGGTCTATTTTATTTTGGCAACTGAAATTCAATATTGTCCACATACCATTGTTTTCAACTCATAACGTTCTTATTAAATTCCATTTTCTATTGCTGAACTACACACCACACACCACACACACACATCTTTACTGTGAGTACTATATTCATATTTTACATAGAACATTTACAATGATTCTACAAAGTAAGCAATTTATTATTATTGTTTTTTTTACAGGTGAGGGGAACTTAGGTGTAGAAAGGCTAAATAACAGCTAAATAACATCTAAAGCCCCCTCCTTCCTTGTAAGAGGCAGAGTCTGGAGCTGACAATGTGCTTAACCACTATGTGCCTCAACCTTGGACCTAGTCAGTCTTTTCTAAAACTCCACATATATTTCATTTTCTTTTTTTTGTAGATTTTGTCAGGTTTTTAAAAATGGTTGTATATTTATAAAATATGATTGTGGTAATCTCTTATTTAAATATCATTGCTTAATTTATAGGCAAATATCACTTATGATTCAGAGATCCAAATACAATGAAGATGCCTTAATTCCACAGATGCCAAATGAAATTTATGGAATGCAGAAATGATTTCATACTGGAATTAAGAGTCTTTTCATCATAACCAAGAAATAGGGCACAGTGGAATGACAGTGCTGTAATCCAGGGGACATAAAACATGAGTAGGCAATAAAATATTGCCGAGGAGAAACTACATCACCATTAATATATGGAGAAAATTAGTATTTGTGAATGCAAAAATATAAAATAAAATTATTTCAATGTCAGAATTGTTTAACATATTAAAACATGAGCCCACTATGTAAAAGGGAAACTGGAGGCAGGAAAAATTATTCACGGAATCAATTTAAATTGTACTAAGATAAGCACTGAACCTGGTAATGGCCTTAGAACATTTTAAAAACAGAGCAAATATCACAAACAATTCAATTCAGAAAACTGCCGAAGATCTTGACCTTTTTTAAAAATACAAAAATCTACAGAAAAGTTACCCTTCTTTACTGACTTCATGAAGGAAAGCAGTCTCACCATAAGGAGTAGACAATGCATGTTTTCAGTCACCACACAGCTATGGTCTCCATTAAGTATATAATATGTCCAGAGTGGTTAAACTCTATAGTTACTACTTCTGAACAGAATAAGGTAATTCAATTGGTGAACTCTTACACATTATCGAAGGCATGAAGGTGTTGTAGAAACACCTCTACTAATCCTGAAAATGTCCCTGACTCTTCTAGAAAAAAAATAAAGCAGCTGGGAAATTAATTCCAAATTACACTAGAGAACTGGGAAAAAACAGATTTCATGGCCATCAAAAGCAATAATGACAAACAGTGAGGATTACATTAAATTAGAAGCAGTTAGGGACTGGTTTGTGACCTTGCCCTCCATTTCTTCTCCACAAGTTCAGCCCGTGGCTTACTGATTATTTCCTCCTTCCTGCATGGCTTTAGCACTGGCTCAGTTTCTAGCCCCAAAGAAGACCTTCTCCAGACAGGAGTACTTACTGTACCTCCCAATACACTTCCTTCCCTTGCAGACTTTGCCTTCTGAACTACTCGTTTGATTTTTTTTTGCTGCAGGGCTGGTGGGCTTGAAGTGATGGTCAGGACAGCCAGAGTGTGTGGGAGGAGGCAGGCAGTTCTGAGATATGGGTTCGAGATCTTGTGACATCATCTCCCCTCAAAACTGCAATAATCATTTCACCTGTAGCAACAATGACAGTACACACTTGGGGAGCTGAAGATAGTTTGAAAAACATTTTCCCAGTTACTGTTTACCAAAAACAATTACAACTTTCTAGTGAGTGCCTCCAGAGAGATGTGAGTGTTTTGGAGAGGTTCTTCTTTTCCAGGACTCCTGGAGGGACAGGACTCATGTAGATGGAGCAGGAAATGCTGAGATCTGGGACATGAGGGACTGACCACAAGGCAGTGTGTCTTACTGGATTCTATGCTTCCTTGATGTGTTCCCTGCTGAAAATCTAATTTTCTGTTATTCCCCAAATTCCTGAGCCAAACTATTATTTAATTATGAATAAAGAAATGGGATCATACAATAGACTGGTAAAGAATGTATCAATAGGTTACGGTGCAAATAGGCAGTCGTCCCCAACCTTTTTGGCACCTGGGACCCGTTCCACGGATGGGAAGACAATTTTTCCATGGACAGGATCAGGTATTGTTGCGGAGATGGTTTCGGGATAAAACTGTTCCAGCTCAGATGATCAGGCATTACAGTCTCATAAGGAGTGTGCAACCTAGATCCCTCACATGTGCAGTTCACAATAGGGTTCGCTGCTTCTATGAGAATCTAATGCCACTGCTGATCTGAAAGGAGGCAGAGCCCAGGCAGCAATGCTCGCTCTCCAACCACTCACCTCCTGCTGTGCGGCCAGTTTCCTAACAGGCCATGGACAGGTACTGGTCTGCAGCCTGGGGGTTGAGGACTTCTGCACATAGGAGCCTGAAGTCATGTACTGATACAAAAAATTAATAGGGGAGAAGCTGTATAAGTCAATGCAAATTAACATGTACATGTACATTATATATATTCTAAGAATACATATTTTATCAATTTACTGCTGTAGAGACTCCAAACTGCACAATATTTACAGAAAAAAATAGACATTTATCAAATAGTCCCTTTCACACAAAAATGTACCATGTTCATATGATCCAGAGATAAATTTTACTAATAAACAAATGCTAACTAAATTATTCAAGAGTTTTAAAGAATAATTTTTAGGAAGACTACATAAGGGTGATATGACAGCTTTGCCCGGGTTAAGTCAAATAGAGTATTTCAGATGTATTGAACATATGAATATAATTGTGAAAGTTTTAAATATTAGAAACCATTGTGTTAGAACATTAAACATTATATTATTATCAACTGGCCTTTATGCCAAGAATGCAAGTAAGATTCAGCATTTGGAAATCCATCAATAGAATTAATCAAATTAATAAAAAAAAATCCTTGATTATGAGAAACAAAGATGGTCTTTTTCAGAGGAAGTACTAAAATAAAAGCTAATAGATGTTCTATGTGACTGAAACTTTTAATGTGTAAAAAGTTTTCCTTCAAGGTAAAGATGAAGAAGCACTATCTGGCTAACTTCAAGATGTACAAAACCCAAAGCCAATTAAGAGGCAGAGCCAAACAGCAGAAGCACCAGTATCCTTGGCATAAGCTGGCAGATTTTGGTGGAAGTGACAGGCACCCTGGAATAAAAAAAGGGGTTGCCTCCGACACAGTTGCCAATTCTTGAATTTCACAATTTTCCTTTGGTGTTTGTATCTTTCTATGGCCCTCCTGTTTGTGATCAGACATGTGGCCCACAGAGGTGACTTGTCTACAGAATATGGCATTCATCATTGTCCACTCCTCAGCACAGGAGGGAGACCTGTAGTCCAATAAATATTCTTATCAGTTGAAAAGAACAGAAGAACTAAACAAATGAAGAGATATACCATGCTCATAGATAGGAAGACAATATTGTCTAGATGGCAGTTTTCATCAAATTTATCTACATATTCAGAGTAATTCCAATAAAAATTCCAGGAACTTATTTTGTGGATATTAAAACTGACTCTAAAGCTTATATGAAAAGGCAAAAGACCTAGAATTGCCAACACAATATTGTAGGAAAATAATAAAATTGGAGGACAGAGATACTACTTAGTTTCAAGACTTACAATAAAGCTACCGTTATGAAGACAGTGTGGTATTGATGAAATAATAGACAAATCAATGGGAAGAACAGAGAGCCTAGAAATAGGCCAACATAAATATAGTCCACAGATCTTTGACTTCAGAGGTTAAGGTAATAAAATGTAGCTAAGATAGCCTCTTCAACAGATGGTGCTAGAAGAACTGGACATATACATATTAAAATATGAATCACAGACCTTAACATCTTCACCAAAATGAACACAAAATAGATTACAAGTCTAAATGTAAAACACAAAACTCTAAAATTCCTAAAAGATAGCACACAGGAATTATAGATGACCCTGAGTTTAGCAATGGCTTTTTAGATACAGCATCAATGATTTAATTCCTAAAAGAAATAACTGATAACCATATGATTTACCAAAATTAAACATTTCTACTCTGTGAAAGACAACATCAAGAAATGGAAAAGAAAAGACATAGACTGGAGGAAAATATTTATAAAACATGTATCTCGTAGCTCTTAAAACTCAAAAATAAGAAAATAACTAAAAAAATAATAAATGAGCCAAAGACTTTAGCTAACACCTCACCAAAGAAGACACACAGATGACAAAGAGGCAGACAAAATGATGCTCCACATCATATTTCACCAGGGAAAAACAAATAAGAACAATATATCAGTACACACTTACCTATAATGGCCAAAATCTAGAACACTGACAACACCAAATGCTGGCAAAGATGTGAAGCGAAAGGATCTCTCATTCATGCTGGTGGGAATGCAAAATGGTACAGCCAGTTTGGATGACAATTTGGCCGTTTTTTGTTTTTTTGTTTTTTTTTTTTTTGAGACAGAGTCTCGCTCCGTCACCAGGCTGGAGTGCAGTGGCGCGATCCCGGCTCACTGCAACCTCCACCTCCCGGGTTCAAGCAATTCTCTTGCCTCAGCCTCCTGAGTAGCTGGAACTACAGACACGCGCCACCATGCCCAGCTAATTTTTGTATTTTTAGTAGAGACGGGGTTTCACCATGTTGGCCAGGATGGTCTCGATCTCTTGACCTCATGATGCACCCGCCTTGTTCTCCCAAAGTGCTGGGATTACAGGCATAAGCCACTGTGCCCGGCTGGCAATTTCTTATAAAATTAAACATGCTCTTACTATTTGATTCAGTAATTAGAGTCCTTAGTATTTACCCAAAGATGCTGAAAACTTAGGTCCACACAAATCTTCACATGGACCTTTACAGCAGCTTTATTCATAACTGCCAAAGCTTGGAAGCAGTCAAGATGCTGTTCAGTAGATAAATGGATAAACGATAGTACATCCAGAAATAAAATATTATTCAGTGTTAAAATGATATATGCTATCGAGCCTGAAAATACATGGATGAAACTTAAGTGTTTATTACTAAGTGAAAGAAGCCAGTCTGAAAGGCTAAATAGTATATGACCAACAATTTGATATTCTGGAAACAGTAAAACTATAGAGACAGTGAAACAATTAGTGGAGTTTGTGGGGAATAAGGAATAAATAGAGCATGGAGTCTTTTTAGGGCACTGAAACTATTTTGTTTAACTCTATAATAGTAGATACATGTCATTATATATTTGTCCAAACTAACAGAATGTACCATTTCAAAAGTCAACTGTAATGAGAACTATTGACTTTGGGTGATAATGTGTCAATATAGACTCATCAATTGTAAGAAACATGTCACTCTTGTGGGGGTTGTTGTTAATGGGGGACACTATGCATGTATGGGGGTGTCAACCTAAATAAGAAACAGTGAGATGTTCTCTATAAATTAAAAAAAATGGGGAAATAAAGTATTGCAATGGGAACATATGGGCATTATAAACTATGTGCATATTTAGGAAGGTAAAAGAAGACATAGCTTTTTAAAGAAAAAAATGAGGATTACCTAATTGTTTTGAAATAATTATCCTTGGCTCCAAAGATCAATAATAAAGGCAATGCTAGTCAAAAGCTGGACAGGCAGTTGCTGGGCAGATGTCCTTGCAGAAATATTTTTTGTGTAAGGTTGTGATGGCCTTTGTGCAAGGCTGTGATGTTCTGCAGTCTCTCATGAAACTTTTTGTTATCAGGCATATAGCATGAGAACCCTTTCTTTACAGCCTTCCCCAGCTTTGTGTGTTACGGTTTTCTTAAATTAGGGACTCCACTTTAATTCTGACAACTTTCAGAGAGGGATGGTGTACACAAGAAGACTGTAACACTGCTAGATTTTGCTGTGAACCTTAAACTTCTCTAAGAAATAAAGTATATTAAAAATAAAGAGACAATCAAATTAATCCTTATAAATATTTAAATTAAAAGGTCTCCAACGTGTTTTTCTGAAGCCTAACAAGATTTAATTCACATTAAGGGTAAATGTTCTTAAAATTTTATGCCAGATACAGTTTCTTTGAGATGTAAATCTTGCAAGAAATAACAAGACTGTTTATATTATATTAGTCAGGTTATTTAAAAACTATGAAAATAAAAATAAAATATATAAAACACTGTAACTTTAGTCCACATCAAAGATATACATAAAAAAAATAAATAAAATTTAGTCCATTTAAATTTAGCTATTTAGCCATGTTTTCACTGCTTAAGAAATTTTTATTAAAGCCACTAATATAAGTTAAATGTTTTATTCCATTAACACAGCAATGGTTCATAATTAGAACACCACTTTAGTTTATTAGTTAAATCAAAAGATTAAAAATCAGAAATAATCATAGCATTATATCTCAGAATAAAATATTTAATAATAAGCATGCTGAACAGCATAATATAAATTCTTATTAAGCATGAAATGTTTGCAAACAGATCTAAGAAAGCAAGTATTTCAGTATTTGCTAACATGAAAACAGATTCAAGATATGTAGTTTTAAAAAAGAATACTACATAACAATAGATTCACCGAACTATTTTTTCAACTCACATAATTATGTGTAAATGGATTTTTACGAGAGTTTCCCTGACTCTTGCCACAGAACTGACAACAGTGGTTCCTGGTTGAGGCAGTGGCAGACATGATAAGAAAGACTGCTTTGCTCCTTTCTCTCAAGTCTCAAACTGTGTCATTATTAGGAGTTTTACCACAAAACAAATATATATATGGTGATGTTTAAAGTAAAATAAAATAATATTTAATAAAAATTGATAGTACCAGAATTTGGCTTTGACCTCTTTTTTGTTTTTCCTCTCCATCACTCAGGCTGGAGTGCAGAGGCATGATAATTAGCTCACTGAAGCTTCAACCACCTCAACCTCCAGCCTCAACCTCCTGGGCTCAAGCCATCCTCCTATATCAGCTACTCAAGTAGCTGGGACTATAGGCACATGCCACCAAGCCTGGCTAATTTTTAAAAATTCTGTAGAGACAGGGTCACACTATGTTGCCCAGGACTATGAACTCCTGGCCTCAAGTGGTCCTCCTGTCTCAGCCTGCCAAGGTGCTGGGAGCCACTGTGCCTGCCCTGGCTTTGATCTCTTGATGGTTAAGACAGTTCGCTGCCCCAGTGTCTCAGCTGAATTGCATACATACAAAATTTTGTGTTTTTTAAAAAAGACCCGGTCAGGTGCAGTGGCTCACGCCTATAATCCCAGAACTTTGAGAGGCTGAGGCAGGTGGATCACATGAGGCCAGGAGTTTAAGACCAGCCTGGCCAACAAGGCAAAACGCCATCTCTACTAAAAATACAAAAATCAGCCGGGCATGGTGATGTGCACCAGTATTCCCAGGTACCGGGGAGGCTGAGGCACGAGAATTGCTTGAACCTGGGAGGCAGAGGTTGCAGTGAGCCAAGATTGTGCCACTGCATTCCAGCCTGGGCAACAGAGCAAGACTCTGTCTCAAAAACAAAACAAAAAAACAAATGAACAAACAAACAACAAAAAGACCTAACCCAATGGCTACATGAGTCACTCCATGAACAAGGTTTCCATGGGATGGATATTCTGTCAATGATTTAAACAACTTCCTAGTGTTAAATGCTTAGGTTGATTCAACTTTTTGAAAAGCAATTATGAAATGAAACCACCCTTTATCATCTGCATGAAATCCAACCTTTATTTCTCGATGATATCAATTTTTGAATAATTTATTCCATTCTAGTCCAAATCAACACTACAGGGCCAGGTGCAGAGGCTCACACTTGTAACCCCAGCACTTTGGGAGCATGAGGTGGTGGATTACTTGAGGCCAGGAGTTCAAAGCCAAATCAATAGTACTTTTGGGCCAGAATCACACTGATTCAGTTGGTTGAGCTTCAAATTCACAATGAAGTCAGGTAGAACAAGTCTCCCCTTATTAATCTTTGTCCAGGATTTTCCACCTACACATAAATACACTACTTATTTGTGCAGTTTCTTTAATCCTCATCCACTGGGAGCAGACAATGCATCCGATGTGTCCCCTAAACAATCCCTGCTGCCCAATCCCTCTAACCCCACAGGACCCGCTCCCTGTCCCCAACCCAGGTCTTGGGTATAGTCCTGCCCAGGATGACCCCCCAGATGGCCTCTTCACAGGCCCATTTCACTGGGTCACAGTGACATGGAGATGGGAGGGGACTGAGGCAAGGCCCTCAGTGAGTACCAGCAAATGTGTGCAGCAGGACATTGCAGAGTCAGAGATTAGCAAGTCCTGAACACAGCACTGCAGGGAGAAGACAGAACAATCAACCACAGTGCGACTTTCACCTGGGAAAGTGCTAGTTCTGACTCTTCTTTCTTCTCTCTCCTCCTTCAGGCTTGTTTCTTAGGTAAAATCGGTCTGGATAAGTCACTCTTGAGTGTGGAAAATATTTTTTTTAGGGCTTCAAATCAACACACTACTTCCTGGGGCACAAACCTGCCAAGAGGGGGAATTCAACATGTGGAAGAGGTGGTCCCACACTGTCCACTGGAAAAGGAGGGACTCAGGGAAAAGAAACTCCTACATGAGGAAAGTGAGCTAGTCCTATTCCTGTCCTCAGAACACCCTCCAGCTGAATGAAGCCACATATTAAGTGCCAGCCATGGGGATGTGGCGGGACTGACCCCCCACTTCAAGTTACAGAGCCCACAGTCCCTGCACAGGATCACCAGGGGAGGGTGGGCAGAGCTTTTCCCTTCTCCTGGTCCTGAGCTTCCCAGTCTCCCTCCCGTTTCCGAGCCTTAGCCCCCAAACTGCAGTTAGCCTCCTTCACCGGCTCCCCTCCCAAGGCCTGGTGCTCCTCCTCATTGCACAGTCAGTGAGTAAGTGAAATACACTTACTTTATAAACATGTAAATAGGACTATGAAAGTATATAAATCAAGGAGGGCATACAGGGAGGTGGAATATAGAGAAAGTATTCTGGAAAACTTTGTATAAAATAAATGAATGTTGAAAGACTCACCCAAAGTAACCAGATGACTGCTTCTCCAGCATCACGTCTCTGCGCAGCTTTCTCTGAAGGACACATTCTTCCTGAGTGAGGTCCACAGTATCATCCTTGAGGGATACTTATTTCGGGAAATACCGCAGACATTCTCATTCAGGCTGCACCATCCCTGACAATGTCCATAGCCAACGGTCAAAGAAAATCTCGCTTTTCCACTGGGGGATAAAAAAAAGAAACAGCTAAGTTTATGAAAAGCTCAAGGTCTTTTTGAGGTCTAGTAAAATTCCCTGGGCTGACTTGGCATACGCCTTTCAAATACATCCACAGAGATGCACACACTCTGAATACATGATAAACTTTATTATAAAGGAATGTCACAGGTGTGGTTAAATATCCTTATTCTGCAATGAAATGCTAATTGTTCCCTTGCCCGACACAGATTTATGTTCCAAAGTGTAAATATATTTGAGCCCAAATATTTAATATTGAAAGCCCTTAAAATATGGAGACAGAAGAATCACTTCTAGGAAAATCAGAAGGGTGATTTTTTTGGAAAAAAAATTTTTGGAAAAAATCTTTAAGAGAGGAAGGGGTGAGGCAAATGGAAAAATAAGGCCCTCCAGTGATCATCTCCCCCACAAAAACATGAAATTAAACAACTATCCAAGCACAAAAGCACCTTTACAAGTGCTAAGGAATCCAATAGAGCACCTGTTTTTAGCACAATAAGAAAAGAGGCATTGAAGAAGGTAGGAAGGACAGAGTCTCACTGCTCACCTCAGCACTTCCCCAACTCCAGGCAGTGCAGCACAGAAACACAACCCACAGGAGGGAAGGTGAGTGATGTGACTGAAGGACTTTGACTTGGACCCAGTGTTGGGCCCAGCACAGTAAAACACAGGGCCAGGGAGAACCCCACAGCCACTGACCCCAGGCCAAAACCCATGGACAAAGTCTCTGGAATCACCCCAGCACTTAGTGGAAAACTGCAGCCCCAATAGGACAGTCTCATGTTCTGACCTGCACCACCTCTGGCCTTCGATAGTGGCATCAGGCCACGAGCAAACCTCAGCAGTAGTCAGGGCGTATCAGCATAGGCCTGGGACACATTCCAGGGTTGTGCTGGCCCCAGTTTCCATGGGCTTTGGCCCGACCCAGCTAAGCATGAGTCTTGGTGGCCAAGGGACTGCCCTCACCATCCCTCCCTAAACCCTGGGCAGCACAGTGCAAAGAGTGACTCCACCCACTGGAGGGAAGGAAAGGAAAGAAACTAAGCACAGGGCTTTGCCTGGCAATGCAGTGCTGGCACACCATCGTGAAACCCAACACTGGGCAAGACTCAGTGGCCCCTGACCCAGGCTGGTCCCTGTGGACAGAGCCACTGGACTTGTCACAGTGCCAGGTGGAGACCAGCAGCCCTGGTGGCACAGTCTCATGTCCCAGCCCACATCACCACTGACTCTCTGCAGCAGCCTAGAGCCATGAATAAATCTCAGGGGCCGGAAAGCTGTAGCCGTGGAACTTGAGGATACCCCTGCGCTGCGCTGGCCTCAGTGGCTTTGGGCATGATGTAGCATCATAGCAGCTGTGGTGGCCACAGGACTCCCTGTCTCATCCATGCCCCACTACAAGCAGCACAGCATGGAGACTGCTTCAGGGAAGCAAAGGAAAGCAGGCACATGTGGCCTTGCAGCCCAGTGCTGAGCCCACTACAGAGATCCAGCCCTGGGCACAGCCCTGCAGTGCTTGACCCCAACCTGGGGACCGTAAACAGAACCCCTGGAGCTGTTCCGGCCCCAGGCAGAAACGTGCAAACCCAGTGGGATGAAATACACTCTGTAAGCCCCGCTCTAGTCCTTCCAGGCCAGAACGACAAAGCAACTTTGGATATGTGGCAAACCCAGGCTTAGAGCGCCCTCTAATGCTAAAAAAGCAGCAGTGACCACAGTTGAAAAATGTAATGAACCAAATAAAAAATACCAGCAGAATCAATCAATCAAACAGAAAAAAGAATCAATGAGCTCAAAGACAGGCTTTTTGAAAAGATATCAAATCAGACAAGGACATAACAACAACAACAACAACAACAAAATTACAGGACTATTTCCCTGATGAATACAGATGCAAAAATCCTCACAAAATACTAGCAAACTAAATCCCATAGCACATTGTGAAGATTATTCACCAAGAACAAGTAGAATTCATCCCAGAAATATAAACATGGTTCAACATATGCAAATCAATAAAGGTGATACATCAGATTAATGGAACAAAGGACAAAAACCATATGCTCATCTCATTAGATAAAAACTGTCAACAGATTGGGTATAGAAGAAATATACCTCAATATAATACAGGCCATATATAACAGAACCATCATACTGAATGGGACAAGCTGGATGTTTTCTCTCTAAGATCTGACACAAGATAAGGATGCTTATGTTTACCATTTTTATTCAATGTAGTATTGAAAGTCCTAGCCAGACCAATCAGGTAAGAAAAAGAAATAAAAGGCACAGCTGCATAGCTACTTTTGTGTTAATATATTATTTTTATTAGAAAATATATTTTGGTGAATGTGAAAATTTTATAAAAGTGAGCTCCTATCAGTGTACACTCTAAAAACCATGCTTCATTCCATCTTACCTGAACTGTAACCCACTGTTTATGGGACTTGGGTGACAAAATCCCAAGTCTTCAATATCAGCCAGATAACACAGGCAGAACTTCCTCAAATAAAACTCTTAGGAGCTACCGATGTTGCCACGATTAAAGGAGAAGAAAGGGATGGGTCATTTGTTTTCTCATTTGCAACATGATCATAAAAAATGTGTGCGTCCTTGTGTTGGATGTTTAAATCGTATCATTTATGTACATCACTTACTGATGTGCTTGCATTTGAAAACATAAAAAGAGCATAGCTTGGTTTGTCATTATCATATAGGTCAACAATACCATCATTGTCATCACCATCATTATATTTTGTACATTAAAGTAAAAATGGACAAAAAGGATCTGGGAGGTGAGATTGACCATGCATTGTGTGAACAGATTACGGATGTGAGTACACTGGACAACATGCCCCACCTTGTGGCAAAATTCTGTCTGGAAAACAAGGAATGGAACTATGTAGAGAGAGCTGGCACACTCAGAGAAAGCAAGATCATCACCAGTGCTATTTACAGAGATATTGAAACCTATGGACTCCAGGAGGATAGAGAAACTTCAGGAACATTTGGGTAATGGGTGGCTGCTATTACTTAACACCTATGTGACAATTATCCCGTTTTAGCAAATGGAAAGTACAGCTTAGGATGCCTGTTTGCCTCTAGCATGTTTATAGTATCAAGACATTTGAATCTTTTTTCAGGAAAATCAGAAGAGAAAGTCTTGTTCCAAAGTAAAGAATTAGAAAAACTCGGAGTAGCTTCATCACATATAAAAAGCTGCCTTGACTGCGAAACCCAAGCAGTCCTGCACCACAGTCAGTTCCCCTGATTAATAACAAAACAAGGGGAAAGTCTGGTTTTCTTGCTGAAGAGATTTCACTTTACCATCATATTCTTTGTAGCTTAGCAACAAGAAAATGTGATTTGTTCATATTTTATTGTTCATGGCTAAGTGCATATGATATAGGTTGAGAAAAAAATTAAAACCCAAGCACAGAGATCAGGACCACATAAGGTTCAAAATTCCTTAAATTTCATTCTAGTTAAAAATGAGTTCTGGCATATCCATCCCTTATCAAAGAAAAGATAAAAGTTGTCTTAAATGAATAATATATGGAGTAAAAATTAATGGAGACAAATATACTTATTTATAACTGCTTAATTCTGAGAAATGATAATCTTATATCCAAGGAATTGAAACGGTGAAATCACCATAATTACTTTCTTTATTTTAAATGTGATTGCAGCCTTGTCACTGTCTTCTTATTTGAAATTTCTTAACTGCTACAGTACATACTTAAGAATTGACATCATTAATTTGAAATTTGCAAAACTAAAACTGGGACAAGGACGACTTTGGAAAATAGTTTGATTTTTTTAGGAATATTAGGTACATTCTACATGTAAGATATGTTTTTGGAATTTTTTTTAAACTCATGTCTGACTGAAAAAAACATTTATTTTTTAAAAATTACCTACATTCCTAGAACTCACTTTTCAAATAAAAGTTTTAATTTTTACGAATATGAAAGAAGCAAAACTTACAGAATTAAAACTTATTCCATCTGTGATTAATGTAAGTATGAAAATGAATTAATAAAGTTTTGGTCTAAAATGACTAGGTAATATATGTAGCTTAAGAACTATATAGCAAGTAAATGAAAGTCATTTTATTCAGAGAATTTGATGGGAACCTAATATTTTTTGAGTATTTCCTATAAGATAAATGAAACTAGACTAACTTGTATGAGTCACCAAATTAAAGGATAAATATGCGAAGAAAACAAATTCTTTATTGCATTATAATGAAAAGAATCTTATGAACTGTAGGACTCTTTGATCTGGATGTTTAGTCTGAGGCTAATGAAAGAACTCATTCATCTGATTTTTTCCATGGCCTGTCTAGGATTTCCGGACACACACTGAGTCTAGAACTGTGGGCTAAATGGGCATTTCTTGAGTAAAAGAGGTAGACATCAAACTGTACACTGTGATTTATTTAACTTTTATGGAGTTGAAAAAATAAAATAATGTATGTTAACAGAAATCAAAACAGGGGCTGCATATGGTGGGGTGAGTGGATATTGGTTAACAAGTTACAAGGAGGTATTTTCTGCATCAATAGACATGATCCATATATTGATAAGGCTGTTGTATACTACAGGGAATATGAAGTTTAAAACTCTGTAACGTGCACATTTTACTATATTTTAATTTTATATTGATACAAAATTTTTTAAAGGAAAAAAATAATCATTAAACAGTAATGGAGATAGGCCTATTTTATTTGTAAATCTTCTCTGACGGTAAAACTGACCAATTCAGGCTGCCAGTTGATGGCTGGGTTTCAGGTGGAATGTTGGGATGTTCTTTGGTGTTTGTTGTTCCAGTAGGATCCACGGTTACTGGGCAGAGCCCTGTGATGGCTGCGGTGCAATGGAGGGACTGCGATCCTCTGTAGAGCTGAAGCCTGGGCTGACCCCTTGGGAAGCTGGACGAGGTGACTGTGGAGATGCTCGGTGCACGACTCACCTTCCATAGCCTCCAGGGGTAGACACTGGTGTGTCCACTGCTCACTGGCTCATGGGTTGGTCTCTTATTTTTATTGAGACCTGTTCAATCTGTTAGAAACTGACTTTACATAAGGCATGAAAAGAAGCCTGCGGAATCACTGGCTACACAGATTGAGGATAAATACCAACTCACTGACAAACGGCACTTGTGTTCAGAGTGTTCAGAGACGGAGTCATTTTTAGAAATGCCAGGCTAGAGAGTGTTTCAGTATAGCCACCCTTGCCGAGGCTTACAGAAGGGCAAAGACCACCATCTCAAGATTGATGGAAGAATCAGTTTTCTTGGTTCAAGAAATGAAGACGGAGAAATACAAATGTTCTAAACAAGAAGAGGTGACAGACGAGAGGCTAAAAATGCTAGAGTTCCTAGAAGAGCTCATAGGAATCACCCCATCACAAGCAATCTTTCCAAACCTCCCAGGAGGCCAAGAGCCAAGCAAGCCCTGCTGGTCCCTTCCCCAGGAGTGGGCCTGGGTCTTAAAGAGTGCTGCCCCTCCCCTCCACTCAGGCCTCCCAAGCTGCCAGGTGCATTCACTCACTTCGACTCCATCTGAGGGTCCAGGGGAGCCCCTTCCTGGGCTGGAGTTCCTCCCCCATCACATGCTGGACACAGCAGTCGGCTCCTTCATGGGCAATTTCTCCAAATTTAAAGAAGACTGGAGATCCCGGAACACAGCAAGAAATGTGAAAGTTTCTCAGAAAGTTTGATTCTCTCTCATTGGCAGTGAAAGAAATGCTATACTTGAGACACTAATCTCTTCCTCAAATTGAAACATCATCAAAATACATTTCTCAAGATAAAGCTCTGCAAATGTTAACTATATAAGTAAATAATTTACATTTTATTCTCCAATTATTGTATTATACTTTGAAAATATATGCAGTTTGTTAATAAAGACTTTTAGTACTCAATAGCAATATTTTTTCTAGAGTTATATTTCTAACAGTTATAAGTTAAAGCATTATTTTTTGGACTTAGTATGTATTCATTGAAAAATAAAAACAAAATGCTTAATATATTTATTTGGGGATAAAGTGGGAAGGCATGTTTGAACTTTATATTATTTAATTGCTATATTCTAATAATGGATAAATTTTTTTTATAAAAAATTGTTAAATTACACGGAGATGGTTTTCTTCTACTACAAGTGCACTGTAGGAAAAGACTTTTTAAAGAAATCCTCTTGGATTGGGGAATTCCACATCACTGCCCCCCATTTCCTGTCAAAATCACCAGAACACTTCTCAGTGGAAAGCTGAGAAAAGTTGTAAGGGAATTTTCTCTCACAAAATTAAGCCAGGGTTTCCACATTGAGTATCTTTAGTCACCAAGGATACACCATTATTAGGCGGTGAAGACAAACTGGGTCTTATGGTGGAAGAGAAGCAGCAAGTGACTTTTGAGTACAGGGAGTGGGGGTACAGGAGTAACATGAGATCAGTGACAGAGACAGCATCATCAGAAGTGCTCAGGTTGAAGACAGAGCAATGAAGACTCGAAAGTCCTTGTCCTCTTGATGACATTTTAGGAAGAAAAGGCAGATACCAAACAATATTATTAAATAAAGGCATAAATGGACACAGAGCATCAGAAGGTGGTTAAGTTTTACGGAGAAGAATGAAGAGGGGAGGGGAGGCAGTGACACATGGGAGAATGGGGGCAATATTGGTAGAAGAGGTCAGTAAAAAATATTGAGGATCACACACCTGAGCAGTGAGGACACCTGGGGTAAAGCTTTGCAGGTGAGGGGACAGAAACGACAATAGCCCAGAAGTAGGTATGAATGTGGTGGGTGTGAGAACCAGCCTGAGGTCAGAGTGGCTTGAATTCAGTGAACGATGGCCAGAGGAAGTTTAGTGAAGGCCACCAAGGGTCTGATGATGGAGGGAGCTCTCACCATGATAAGAATTTCATTTCAATTTAAAAGGTCAGGAGCTGCTGTGTGTGGAAACTGGTAAAGCAGAGAGACCAGCTGGGAGGCTATACCAGTGAATCGAAGTTGAGGAAGGTGATGGATTGACCTAGGGGGCAGTGGAGGTAACGATGGAGAGATGGGGTGAAGTCCAGGACCTGTGCTGGAGGCAGAGACCCTGAGACTTGCTGATGTCTATGGGTGCAAAGAAGAGGGGAGTCAGGACCAGGATAAGGGGTCAGGCCTACATGGGCATCTGTGTGATGGGGGTGTCCTTCATTGGAACACGAAGAGATGGCAGAGAAGTGCATGTGGATGGGAAATTGGAATGAGCTTGTTTGGGAGAAGACTTTAGACAGAGACCCTGATAATGAAGTCAAAATATCAAGTAATCAGGAGGATATAAGTGTAGGACTTAGAGGAGCAATCACAGCTGTAGTTATAAATGTGACAGGTCATTGGGGAGTGAAGTTACCACAACAGAGATGATGTGCAAGGCCTGAGAAGATTCCATGGGGCAAATTCAATGGTCTTGTTGGTGGCCAGAGCCTTCCTTAGGCTTCCTAGTCTCAACAATATCACAGAAAGCCTCGACAGTGACCTACCCAAGTCTCTCTCCATGAACTCGGACTTCAGTTGCGCAGAATCCCCATAAATCAGCCTCCAGTATTTACATGTATGTATGTGTGTCCACACACCATGCATATATATGTACATCCTGAGGAAGATTCTCTCCTCAACCGAGTTCTAGCCAGGCTCCCCTAAGCCCTCTTGTCAACTAGGCCTCAATCTTAGCCTATAAAATTTACAGACTCAGCAGAAATAATTGTGTCCACCTCTCTTCCTACATTTAAAGATTTAAACAAATACTTACATGGTTTCTATCAGCACAAGGCTGCATCCCTAGGATAAAAGTGCCTGCCTGAGAAAACTCAAGACTGCCAAACAATTCACTGTTTTGGAAACACCTGACAATAAGCCCATCTTCCTTTCTTAGAGATTACCAGAAAGAGCTACACAATGGTGAATCCTTCCTCTATCACTTTGAGATGTATATTTCCTATACATCAGGAGTGTCTTTCTCAAGAACGTGACAGGCATTCCTTTGAAATGTAATCATCAGGAACTACAGAGCCTCTATTTCCCAGTCTGTGCGAAAGGGCAGAGTCCATCCACATGGCTAGCTAGAGACACCACTGCTTAATCTCACTTACACTGACCAACCCTTTGAAAGTTTCTACTTTCCTGAGTCTACTGAGATCCCACTCATCCCCCTCCATCCTGCCGCTTTCTCCTTTAAAACATCCAGTCATCTCTGTTCAAATTAAAGTTGAGTTTAGTTCATGAGGGACTCTCTTTCCTACCAGAATAGTATATTGTTGATTAAAATCTGCCCTTACTACTTAACTAGTGCCTTTAACTTTGACACTTAATACACGTACATATATGTATACTCATATGCATCTACATACACCTATAACAATACATATATACACACATATTTAGAAATATGTACATATTCTTAATGGCTACTATTAAAAGAAAAACTTTAAACAAATCTAAGAGTTTAATTGAGCAAAGAACAATTCACACATCTGGCTCCACCAGAACCAGAGTATGTTCAGAGTGGCTCCAGGGCTTCCAGGTGGCTGAATAACATTCATGGACAGAGAAACGAAAGTGGCATACAGAAAATTAAAGTGAGGAACAGAAACAGCTGAATTGGTTACAGCTTGACATCTGCCTTATCTGAACATGGCTTTAACAATTGTCTGACTGTGACTGGCCAAAATGTGGCTGCAGTGATTGGCTGAGACTTGGCTACCTGTTACAGGAGTAGGTTACAATCTGTTTACACATCCAATTAGGTTATGATTCACTATGTATGAAGAAACCATCAGTCTGAACTTAAAATATGTTAACGAGATAGCTTTCAGCTAACAATTCTTTGTCTCTCCTACTTATTTTAAAGATATTACTAGACATTTCCTTGAAGTTTTCCTATGATCTCTGCATTTATTTTCTTTTCCTTTGGTTTCTTGCTTTAATGCGTGTGTTTCTTCTCCATCTTTCATGCTACAGGAAGTCCTCAAATATCAAGTGGTCTTTGGCCCCCATACATATTTATGTGGTAGAAAGGAAACAGCTAAGTGGAGCTCTGTATGCCTGGGGCCTGTCCTTCTCAACACTTTTCTTCAGAGATGTTGAGTGTTGAACTAGTAACAGGCAAACAATAGTGTTGCCCACACTAACCTCTAAAAACATTATGTCTCTTTCTAAATGCTCTGTCTAGGACTTCTAGTATTATATTGCATAAAAGTGGTAAACATCGGTATCCCTGCCTTGTTCCAGATCTTTTATAAAACCGCCTTTTTCCTTTTCAGTATAACATTAGCATTGAGTGTTATATACGGCCTTTATTATGTTAAGGTGTTTTTCTTCTACACCTAATTTGTTGAGTTTTTAATCATAAAGAAATGTTGAATTTTACAGACTGCTTTTTCTACATCTATTGAGATGTAAAGTTTGTGTCCTTCATTCTGCTGATGTGATGTATTATGTTTATCAACTTGCATATGTAAAGCATCCTTGCATCGCTGGCATAAATTCTATTTGAGCATGGTCAATAATCTTGTTAATGTGCCATTGGATTTGGTTTTCTAGTATTTTGTGAGAATTTTTTTAAATTTATGCTCGCAGAGAGATTGGCCTATAGTTTTTTTGTTTCTGTGCCCTTATCTTGTTTTGCTATATTTTCAAATAGCCTGTCTTTGAGCTCACTGATTTTTTTTGTTTGATTGATTCTGTTGTTGATGCCCCCAGATGCATTTTTATTTTGTTCATTTTGTTTCCTGGCTCCAGTATTATTTACATCTTAAAACATTATTTCAATCTTTCAACTTACTCTGATAAATTTCTGAATTAGTGATCTGTGTTTTTTGAAGTTCACTGAGTTTCCTTAACATAGCTATTTTGAATTATGTCTGTAAGATTATACAACTTCGTCACTTTAGGGTCAGTCCCTGGTGCCTTGTCCATTTGGTGAGGTCATTGTTCCCTGAATGTTCTTGATGTTAGGGGCACGTGACAATCCCGTGTATTGGAGAATTCCATTTTTTGTTGTGTGTCCATAGTTGTTATGTTCTTTTGGCCCAGAGGAACTAGAGCAAAACCTAAAGGGGTCCATTTGGTTCTGCAAGTTTTTGCCTGGAGACAGGGAAACTCCAGAGGTTTTATGTATGGTCATTAGCTTAGGGAGAGTCACTGTGTGACTCTGCCTAGTGCTGGGCTTCACTGTGGCAGGCCTAGCACTGGGTTGCAGGGCCATGTGTTGTGCCTACTTTTCTTTCCTTATCCCAAAGAGACCTCTTTATCCACTCAGTGCTCCTTAGTTGAGGAATGGTGTTTGTGGCCACTGCAGTCATTGTAACACTGGGTTAACCCAAAGCCCACAGCTGCAAAGACCAAGGCAGCACAGAGACATCCTTAGACACATGCTGCTATGGCTTGCCTGCCAATGAGGTTTATTATTGGCTCTAGGCTGCAGCAGTGCAGCAGTGATACAAATAAGGACAAGAGACTGTGTCACCAGAGCTGCGGGTCTCCACATGGCACTGCAGCAGTTCCAGCAGCTCTATCTGTGGGCATTGGCCTGGGGTCACGAACCATCAGGTTCTGGCCAATGTTGGGTTTCACCATGTCAAGCTAGTACTGAGCTGTAAGACAAAGTCCTGCACTTACTTCTCTCTCCCTCCCTGCCAGTGGACAGAGTCACTCTGCACTGTGCTACCCAGGACTGGGGGAGAAAAGGTAGGAGCAGTCTCTTGGTTGCCAAGGCTGACGCTCATCTGGGTCACATCCAAATCCCATGCTGCCAGGACCAACACAGCCCTGGGTGCTCTTGTGGCCCAGGCTGACATGGCCTGTCTGCTAGTGGGGTTCACTCGTGGCCTAAGGCCACTGTGGAAGGCTAGCAGTGGTGTGAGCTGGAACACAAGACCATGGTTTGGGGCTGAAGGTTTCTGCCTTGCACTGGGGTGAGTCCAGAGGTGCCACCTACAGGACCTGGCCTGAGGTCAGGGGCCATGGGTTTCTGCCTGGTACTGGGTTTTGCCATGATGGGCCCAGCACTGGGCTCTAAGTCAAAGTCCTTTATGTACTTCCCACTTCTTTCCCCCGAGTGGGCTGCATCTCTCTCTATGCTGCACTGTGGAAAGCTGGGAGATGGGTGACACAGGCAATGTGACTCTGCCCTTCCTACCCACTTCACTGTCTCTTTATTATTGTGTCAAAACCAGGTATTATAATTTCTCACCTGAATTCCTTGGCTCCTGTGAAAGTTATTTGTAGATAGTTGTTCAATTTGATGTTTCTGCAGGAAGAGGAACACTGAAGGGTTCTATTTCACCATTTGCTTCATTCCCTCATGTATAAAGATTACTTTCAAAGACACTCTTCTGACCTTCCCAGGACTGATTCTCATGTGTCCCACTTTTTAAATTTTTATTTTATTTTTTAGAGACACGGTCTTGCTCTGTCACCTAGGCTGGAGTAGAGTGGCATGATCATACCTCACTGCAGCCTCAAACACCTGGGCTTGAGCAATCCTCCCATCTCAGTCTCCCGAGTAGCTAGGATCACAGGTGTGTGCAACCACACCCATCTATTCATGTCTCCAAGCTTTAAGAGCTTTCAATATTAAATATTTGGGCTCAAGTGAAGTTAAGTTTTGGAGAGTAAATCTCTCTTGTGCAAAACAGAAAACAACAGTGGTGTTCCTATAGATGAAAGAGGGAGAGGACAGCATTGCCCACTGCTCCCAGGTATCAAGGGCTGAGTTCCCTTCCTGTGAGTTCAGCTCACCCTATTCAGACTTGCTGGGAAGTGGACACAGATGAAGGATCCAGGTTGTTGGCCATTTGGAAGTGAAGGGGTGCTGATATCTCAACGCTTCATTTCATTTTTCTCCAACTCTTTCTCTGCTTATATACGAGTTGAGTGATGTTGCTCTGCTGTGTAAACCATCAGTTTCCAACCACCTTCTCCATCAAACCTTATGCACTCAAGTTTATACATAGTATGTGCTCCTGGAGTCTCCAAATCAAATGAAGTAGTTCCTTTTGGCTACAAATTAGATTGGATGAGAGGTGAGCAGTAAAAACAGTGATGATGAAATTAACAATTTCCTCAATTTATGGTTTCATCATTCTTATTACAATGAAGAAAAAGTTTCTAGTGATTTGTTAGAAAAACTGCTTCACTAAAATACTAGTATTTTTCTTTTCAGGAGAAACTACAGCCCTATATAAGCACAATGGTTGCAGGATGGAGTTTCAGAGGGTGACACAGATGGTCTCAGGTGGAGGTGGCCCCACTAAATGGAGTGTAGTATGTGTAAAGCAGCCTGTGCCCACATCATCACCTGGAAATGGCCATCCCATATCAGTATGACCTCAAGTCCTCATGGAGGTGCAAGTCCAAGTGGTCAAATAACCTGGCGTTGAAGGTGGCCTCCAGCTTGAAAGCAAAGATGTGCTGAGATATCCTCTATAAATCACATTAGGGAGCCCTTGTGGAATAAGGCAGTTGATGCATTTGGTTTAGAATGGTAAAATCAAAGGGCTTGGATGTACAGATTCCAGTTCCCCTGAATGGGGACATGACCACATGAAGGACTGGCAAGTAAGAAGTTTGTAAATAATGTGGCTCTCAGTGTTGGAAACATTTGTCAGTATTTTGTCCTTTTGAGTTTATGCAAGATCAGTAGGATGCTTTTGTCCCAATACTGCTCATGTTTTTCATGATGAAAATGTTTGTGTGTATATGTATGTTTATATTAATACTCTAACAAATGCCATGTGTGAAGTAAGAAAACACAGTAACTCACAAGTAGAAAGTGGGAGGTGAGTAACAAACACAATGAGTTTGTGGTCAACATCCTATGGCTGATGACCTCATATCCAGACTCAGAGTCACATTTCAGAGGCCCCAGAGCTCTCATCATTGATAACCTCAATTTATTTCCAATGATAGACCCTCATACACAGAGCAACAGACCTGACCCCTATGGTCTCCACACTGTCCTCTACACTGTCCCTGTTGAAAATCAGTCGCCTATACAACTTTCACTGTCTTTTTTTTTTTTTTTTTTGAGATGGGAGTCTCACTCTGCTGCCCATGCTGGAGTGCTGTGGCACAATCTTGGCTCACTGCAACCTCTTCCTCCCAGGTTCAGGTAATTCTCCTGCCTCAGCTTACTGAGTAGCTGGATTACAGGCACCCACCACAACGCCTGGCAAATTTTTGTATTTTTAGTAGAGACGGGGTTTCACCATGTAGGCCAGTCTGGTCTCGAACTCCTGGCCTCAAGAGATTCACCTGCTTTGGACTCCCAAAGTGCTGGGATTATAGGCATGAGCCACCACGCCTGGCCAACTTTCACTCTCCATTTTTTAGTATTCCCACCATTAATTGCACTGATGGCTGCCTCCCGTCAGGCTGTCTCCAGCTTTGTTAATCTCTCAGGATAGCAGTGGATATTCAGGGAGGCTCCGACTTGTTACAATAGCCAGGGAGCATCCACACCACATGAATGCTGATGTGGCATTTCCCAAAGTATTCTCTGAGAACTAGTTTCTCAAGATGCTCAAGGGAAAAGCCACCCAGTCTGGAACACTGCCAAGATTTTCCTGGTTCACAAGGTTCACAACAGACATTTGCAACGTCTGAACTTATTTAACCTCGGGACCTATTTATCCGATGACATTTGTTAATATCTTGAGTCCCTCGTGTTCTATAGAGCATCTTCTGGAAAGCACTGAGTATGTGCATCTGAAATCTTTATTAGGGTCTATGTTTCAGGGAATCCAGTAAAGTGAGTGAAATGTGCTTTCTGCCTCTGTTGGTCTCCAACAGCATGAAATTTATAGTCTCCACCCTAACTTCCCAGGTGAAAGGAATGTTTTTGTGACACAGAATCTGGAGCTAACTCCTAAAATTAACATCTGTTCTCAGTGTCAGGTCTCTGGAGGTCTGTTTCATCCTCTTCCTTACCCAGCCAACTTCCACCATCTCCCCATTTCATTAATCACTTCCTTCAGGAAGCCTCACCTCCCCTCTACTTCCCACCAACCTAGCCTCCCCGCTACTTTCCACCAACCTAGCCTCCCCCGACCTGCCTGGAGTGACAGCCCCTCCTCAATACTTATCTCTACCAACATTCAAAAAATAAATGTAAAAAATACTTCTTCCTTATTTGCTTGGTGATGGGCACATAAAAGTAATGAAGAAATACTTGTGATTTAATCTCCAACTAGTATATCTGCTCTGTGAGGAAAGCATTATAACTCATCTTTTAGCTCTAGTAGCATGCAAGTACATAGTAGCTGCCCAATAAAAGCATTTCTTACACCAATACTTATTATGTATATTATACATACAGCCAGCTCCTAACATCTCCTCAGAAATCAAAATATTAACATTCAAATTAATTTGTATATTAATAGAAAGTGACTGGTTTATAAATAAGTGCTCTTCCTGTCTAATAAGTGAATATTAAATATACAAGAGATGTTCATCCTAAAGACATTACTTCACATTTGCTGTCTAGGCCATGACATTTTAACACAAAAGGAGATGGTTATTTGCCAATCACCATATTCTGGTTTAAATCTGCATTAGGCTCCTCCTCCAGCTATAACAACAAGGGAGCCACCTTGTGTGCAAAAAGGTCTACAAGTCTCCATCCCTCAGGCTAAATTAAATAGGGTTCCACACCCCCTTACAATGTCCAGCAACTCTGGAAAGATTCAGTTTTCTCTGACATTTTGAAGTAGAACTGTTATTATTCTAATTATAAAAAAAGTTGAATAAATAAGGCAAGCAATAGATGGAAGAAAATCCTTGCAAATGTTTTTCTTTGTGGAAAAAAAACTTATTTATTGCCTATGTGAGCTAGTAACCAGAATATAAACAGAACTCTCAAAACTTGCAAGAAAACAAATACAATTAGAAAACATGCAGACATGAATAAACATTTCATCAGAGATAATAGGCAGATGTTATATGAGAACATTAAATAAAGTTCAACATTATTATCCTTTAGAAAAATGTACATTAAAACAATGTGATATCAATACATATCAGTCAGTATGGCTAAGAGGATTTGAAAAAACAGAAATTCATTGATGATGGGAATGTAAAATGATAGTCACTCTGGATAACAGAGTGCTAGTTTCTATTAAAGTTAAACTTGTAACTACCCTATGAGCCAGGAATTGTATCCTGGACATATTTTCCAGAGTAATGAAAACATGTATTCACATGAAACCTAGTACATGAATGTACATAGCACTTTTATTCATAATAGCCACACACTGACTGAAAACAACAAATATGTTCTTGAAAGAGTGAAGGGTTACACACAGTATTTCATGGTAACATCCACACATGAAAACCCACAGCAATAACAAAAGGAACAAACTAAAACATAAACCAATTTAGATGAATCTCCAAGGAATTATGCTGAAGGAAAAGGGCCAATTACAAAAGGTTGCACAGGTTATGATTTCATTTATATAACATTATTGGAATGACAAATTTGCAGAAATAGAAATTAATGGTTTCAAAGAATCAGAATCAGAGCAGGTATGGTGGGGAGAAGGGAAGCGGATGTGGTTGTAAGAGGAAAACGAGTTAATCTTCTGGTAGGTGAACCTACACATGTAATAAAATTGCACAGAACACACACACATAAGAAAAAATTAATCTGGTAAAATGCAAATAGATGAGTAGGTTAATTCTATTACTGTCAATATCTTAATTTTGATATTTTTATAATCTTATATCTTACTATAGTTTTCTAGAGTTTTAAATAGTTTTATAATATGAATAACCAATCTATTCCCTCAGCAGTGCTTTCTACAAGGCCAAGTCTGAAGTACTTTCCATAGCTTATCTCATTTAGTTCTTGAAACAATCATATCATGTTAGACTTCTTAGAACCCCAGTTCCAAAGAAGCAAACTGAAGCCCACAAATGTGAAGGGACTTTCCCAAGACACAGATAATAGGTGGCTGAGTCCCCCTTGTGCTGTGGAGGGATGGAGCACTTACCTTTTGGGCAGCAGGTCCAGGAGCTGTTGGGTGGGGGTGAACCCTCTCTAGGTGCACAGGAAGGAAGATCAGGAGGTAAAAGAGGTGGCAGCTCTGGAAGGTGGGCACCACGGGATCCTCCTGCTGCCCCACCACGCCTGCACTGATGGAGTCCACCTGCAGGTCTCATCCAGATTTAGGGCTGATTTATTTCCGCACACAGAGGGATAAAGGGGGGCCAATTAAAACAATGAGCCCTAGCAAATGCAAAAACACTCATGGTCATAACATGAAGTGAAAGTAAAATATAAATAATTTTCCCAGATATTCTTACAAATATGTGAAAGCCGATTTTACACCTGAACAGTGCTGGGGTGAAATGGTGGGGCTGAAGGAAGGAAACAGACTCAGGGTCCCTTGGATTAAAACTGTGGGTCACTCAATAGGGAAAGCCAAGGCACAAAGTCCTGTGAGTCATCAAGGTGGAGTCCTGGCAGAAGGCCTTCTCAGCCATGTCTGGGCCCTGGTTATAGAGACCATCTCTACACCCACACCCCAATCGAGGCAGGAATGGCCATGACAGCATGGTACACCTGCCCCTCACCCAGGGAGATGAAGTGTCCATCAGTTCTCTGATGATGTTCTGCGTGGAGCTCTGCAAAGACAAACCAGCAGTTAATCTTGCACGCAACAGAGCCCTGCTTGGCTGACCTGGCCTCTTCTGTCGAGTCTTTCCATTCCCCAAATCAGGCACAGACCAGAGTCTACATAAACCTCCTGCCCTCTGACTTTTTCTCCTAAATGCATGAAAGGCAGAGCTTTTCAACATGAATAATTTTAAGACATATAATATTCTCTAATATTCAGGAATAAAGAGGTTTCCTACTGATTATGTTTTTTGAGAATTTTATGCCCTGGTAGACCACAAATGAACAATCTTTGTCAACACCATTTTGTTAATTTGTGTTTTCAAACTATTTTAATTCCATCCTATCATTCATTCATTCATTTATTTATTTATTTATTTAGAGATGGAGTCTCACCTGTTGCCCAGGCTGAATTTATTTATTTAGAGATGGAGTCTCACTCTGCTGCCCAGGCTGCATGCAGTGCAGTGACATGATCTTGGCTCACTGCAACCTCCACCTCTCAGGTTTAAGTGATTTTCCTGTCTCAGCCTCCCAAGTAGCTGGGATTACAGGAGCCCACCACCACACCCAGCTAATTTTTTGTATTTTTGGTAGAGAGAGGGTTTTACTAAGTTGGCTAGGCTAGTCTCGAACTCCTGACCTCAGGTGATCTGCCCACCTGGGCCTCCCGAAGTGCTGGGATTACAGGCATTAGCCACTACGCCTGCCCCTGTCTTTCACTTTAAAGAGGCACAGATGCTGGAAACTACTACCCTTACTGAATGCAGAAAAAGCAAACATATAAATTTCAACATTTACAAGTCACATTTATGAATATATCTCTTATTTAGAGAATTACAATTTTAAACTATCAAAGGAAATGGTAAGGATACAAAATGTAGAGTACTTTTTAAAATAATAATAATTTATTCTCTATATGTTGTAAATTATTTTCTCATTACAAAACAACCTCACCTAAACTAATATACAACCAATTTTGTTAAGTTTAGCTTTTTTAATAAAACAATAAAACTAAATTAAGACAATATTTTAAAAATTCAATCCAAATTGGGGTAAAAAAGCTATATAGTGGTAATATTTTATATCTCATTGGAATTAATATAAATATAAAGCAGATTCTGATAAGGTATATAAGGGCTAGAGAAAACAAGGAAGTAACTTCAAAAACATGAACAATTATATAAATTAAAAGATTACATGGAAAGTAATAAGAAAGCAGTAAAGGAAGAATAAAGAAAAATACGTGAGACATAAAAATAGAAAGCAAAATGATGCAAATTCAACTATACTGATAATATTACAGGCTATAAATAGATTAAATAATCAAATCCATTATTTGGAGTTTATCAGAAGTATAGAAACTTCTATACTCCAATGTAAATAATGGGCAGAAAAAGTGGATCTGAAGATCAACAGGAAAACATAACACTTGAACACTGTAAACAAATATGAACTGATAGAATTCTCAAATTTATAGAATTTTCCACTCAAAATTAGAAGTACACATAAATCATTCTCCAGGATAGACCATATGCTAGGCCATACAGCAGGCAAACGTCAATAAAATTAACAGGATCAAAATAATCCAAAGTATTTTCCCTGACTTTAGTAAAAGGAAATTAAAAATAAATGAATGCAGAAAATGGGGGGAACTCACAAATATATGGAAATTAAAAATACTCCTAATTAATGTGTTAAAGAAAAAATGAAACTGGAAAATATTTTCAGATAAATGAAAATGAAGTTATGACATATCGAAACATGAGATGCAGCAAACTGTTCAGAGAAATTCATAGCAGTAAACACCTACATTAAAAACAAACAATTTTAAATTAATAACCTAATGTTTGGCAAAAATAGCTAAGGGCTAATTAACTACTCAACACACCTTGGGGAACTTGTTAGAGTAACAAGTAATAACTTATGGAACCAACATTCTCCAAACTATTTGGAGTTTAATACCACTAAGGGTAAAAAAATGCTAAAGACAGCATGAACTAGACATACCCGATAGTATATCATTACCATTTACTACCTGGAATCTTGAGCAAGGTGGAATAAGTTAACATTTTTGTCAGGATAAGACATTATTCAATACGCAACAGTGTTAACAAATTAAAAGACATTTCATTTTATTCTTAAAAAAAATTAAGTTTACAGACTGAATAAAGCATTTCAAAATCCAGTTTCCTCAATCATCAAAATTACAGACTGCAAACATTCAAAAAGCATTCTTATTCTGATACCATGACCTATGTTAAAAAAATGTGTTCTCTCTTTTCTTAAACTGAGCCTAAGTATTTACAGGATTGAATTAATAATCTATGTTCTACCAGAGAGAAGTTATTTGCACCACTCTCTGATATTTGTGATTTCTTTATTGTTATCACAGTAATATTCAGGACTTCTAACTTGCTGCTATGAAGATACATTAGAATATTAATGGACTAGCAAGACTTTTTAATGGGTAGTTGGTAAAACTATTCATATCTAAAACTCAGAGTGTTTCTGTCTCACACTTTAATGCAGAACAATAATATTCTGAACACCTAACTCATATATGACTTATATTCAGTGTTGTAAGTCAAACAAAAAGAGCAACTCCATTTAGATTTCATCATACATCCTATATGCCAATGCTCTTAGTCTTCCATGGGAAACTTGTGAATGATGTCATGAGACATGTGAATGATGACATGTGAATGAGACATGTGAATGATGCCTACCTAATGTAGAAGGGACTCTCATGTCAGAGACAGCAATAATCAACCACAGTGGGGAAAAAAAAGGTTAATTTGAATTTAATTACATCAATAATACTTTCTCAATCATGAATACTGTGATTACAAAAATAAGTGAACATTGAAGATAATTATGCCTCTCCATCAATGTCGTCACTCTTTTTAAACATACAATTTAATTATCTAATTGAGTTTGAATTATTTGTTATAATAAACACACTGATTCAGAGTAATTTACGGAAGTGCTAGCACCTTAGTTCTTTCTAAAGTGACACTTCTGATTTTTATTTAGACTTCATTTTGATGTTTCAAAAATCATTACACATATGGGATTTCTATCCAGTATTGATTTTCTAATGTTGAGTAAGGTGTGAGCACCAGTTTAGGGTTTTAGCACATTCTTTACACTTGCAGGGTTTCTACCTGGTATGAATTATTTGATGTTGAGTAAGGGTTGAGCGTCTGTTAAAAGCTTTGCCACATTCTTTACATTTGAAAGGTTTCTCTCCAGTATGAATTCTCTGATGTTGAGTAAGGTGTGAGCTCCTGGTAAAAGCTTTGCCACATTCTTTACATTTGAAGAATTTCTCTCCAGTATGGATTCTCTGATGTTGAGTAAGGTGTGAGCCCCAGATAAAAGCTTTGCCACATTCTTTACAATTGAAAGACTTCTCTCCAGTATGGATTCTTTGATGTCGAGTAAGGTGTGAGCCCCTGTTAAAGGCTTTGCCACATTCTTTACATTTGAAGTGTTTCTCTCCAGTATGGATTCTCTGATGTTGAGTAAGGTGTGAAGCTCTGTTAAAAGCTTTGCCACATTCCTTACACTTGAAAGGTTTCTCTCCAGTATGCATTCTCTGATGCTGAGTAACGTATGAGCTTCTATTAAAGGCTTTGCCACATTCCTTACATCTGAAAGGTTTCTCTCCAGTATGGATTCTCTGGTGTTGAGTAAGGTATGACCCCCTGTTAAAGGCTTTGCCACATTCTTCACATTTGAAAGCTCTCTCTCCAGTATGGATTCTCTGATGTTGAGTAAGGTATGAGCCTCTGTTAAAAGCTTTGCCACATTCCTTACACTTGAAAGGCTTCTCTCCAGTATGGATTCTCTGATGTTGAGCAAGGTGTGAACTCTTGTTAAAGGCTTTGTCACATTTTTTACATTTGTAAGGTTTCTCTCCAGTATGAATTTTCTGATGTCCAAGATGTAAGCCCCTGGTAAAAGCTTTGCCACGTTCTTTATATTTCACTGATTTCTCTCCAGTGTTAATTATCTTATGTCCCTTTAGATGTGATTGACTAAAGACTATTATACATTTTTTATTACATCTTTGTGAGCTCTCTCCAATATAAATTCTTTGATGTTGAGTAAGCTTTGAGAATGGGTCAGAAGTTTCACCACATTCATTAGAGTTGTAAGGCTTTTCTTGAATATGGATATTTTCAGGGAAAATAAGCTTTGAGGATTGGTAAAATACTTTTTCACATTCATTACAATTGTAATAGTTTTCTAGAAAATGAGTACTATGATGTTTACTAATATTTGAGTCATAGTTAAAATTTATCTGATTTTTATTACAAAAGACAGATTTCAAAAATTTATGTTGATATTTATTCATAGGAATACATGGTTCTGTAGGAGCAGCTGACAGAAACTGAGGCTTCTTCTGAAATATTCTATATTCTTTGTCTCCTTTCACAGTTAAATGTTTGTTATGACTAGTTGTCAAATATTGGCTACATAGATTATAACATTCCTTTTGTCCTTCACCTTCACCTATACTTTCCCAGTTTTTCCATAAGCATATATTTTCAAGGCCACAGCTCCCATATCTTCCCAGTGTTGCTTTTTTGAATGAATCTTCTATGCCTTGCTCTGGTAAAATGCCTTGGTTGTAATAAGAATACACAGCTGAAAGAAGTAAAAATAACTAATTATTCTACATACTGATTTCAGTTGAATATACTTTACAAATCTAATATGAAATTTTGCCAAGCTGAGAACATCAGCACAATGCTATAGTAGAAAACCAAGAAAGGACAGAGCAAGATGGCTAAATAGAAGGCTCCAGTGATCATTTCCCCTGCAAGGTCACCAATTTAACAACAATCTATTAAAAAAGAAAAAGAAAAAAAAAACCTTCATAAGAACAAAGGTGAGCACTCACAGTACCTGGTTTTAACCTCGTACTACTCACTAAAAGAGGGTAGGAAAGACCGTCTTGAATCACTAATGCCACCCCTCACTCATGCCCTGGCAGCTGTCACATACTATGTAGATAGAAGCTGTACACTTGGGAGATAGAGAACACTGGGATTGTGAGCACTGAACTCAGTGCTGCCCTATCACAGCAGAAAGCAAAACTGGAATGCACTCAGCTGACGCCTGCCCACAGAGGGAGTATTTCAACTGGCCCTGGGCAGAGAGGAAATCACCCTTCCCGGTGATTGGAACTTGAGTTCTGGCAAGCCTCATCGACATAGTCTAAAATGCTTTGGGGCCCTAAAAAAACTTGAAAGGCAGTTTAGGTTACAAGGACTGCAACTCCCAGGTGAGTCCTAGTGCTGAACTGGGCTTAGAGCCAGTGGACTTGGGGGCCACATTACCTACTGAGATACAAACTGGGGCAGCTAAGAGAGTGCTTACACCACCCCTCCTCCAAACTAAGGCTGCACGGTTCACAGATTCAAGAGACCATGTCCATCTACTTAAGAAGACAGAAAAGAGTAAACAGGACTTTGTCTTGCATTTTGGATACCAGCAAGGCCACCAGTCAGAGTTATGAAACCCCTTTTCAGCCACTAGCTCCTAGTTAAAATTTCTAGGTACATGCTGGGCCAGAAAGAAATCTGCTGCCTTGAATGAAAAATTTTGGCACTGACAAGACCCATCAACTGCTAAGTAAAGAGCCCTCGACCTGGAATAATCTGCAGTGATAACCAGGTAGTTTGCTATGAGCTTTCATTGGGACTCTGAGGCTTGCTAGAATCAGGTGAGACTCAGCACATTCACAACTGTGGTGGCTACAGGGAGTCACTGAAAAAGGTAGAGGAAAAACTATAGAGGATTTCATCTTGCCAACTTAGGTCCCAGCATGGCCAAAGGGAGGAAGAGCATCAAGTGGGCTCTTGGGGTCCCTTATTCCAGGCCTTGGCACTTGGATGGCACTTCTGGACCTGCGCTGAGACAGAAGGGACACCACTGACAAAAAGGGTGAGTACCAGGCCAAGCATCATTCACTACAAGTGAACTAAAGAGCCTTCAATGTTAAGGGAACATTGGTGGTAGCCTGGCGGTATTCCCCATGGGCCTGTGGTGATGGTAGCAATGGGATGAGGCTCTTCTGCCTGTGGAATAAGGACGGAAAAATGGGAAGAACTGAATCTTATGGTTTAATTGCTAGCTCTACCACAGTACAACAGAAAACGAAGTAGACTCCTAAGGTTATTGACTAGCCCCTGGCTCCTGGATGGCACCGATGGGCTTGCCGAGAGCCTGAGGGAACTCACTACTCTGAAGGAAAGGATACAACGCTGGCAAGCCCTGTGTAGGATACCACCTACAAATTATAAAGCCCCAGGACCTTGAGCAATTACTGGTTCTACCAGGTAGTGGTTACAGCTCACCTTGGGTGTGATCAACTGCTGTGCTGGTTTCAGGTCTGACCCACTGCAGTCCTACTGATAATGACAGAAGACAAACTCCTAGGCAGGCAGGGATGGGTCCTTGGTGAAACTCGACCTTCGAGGAAAGGACAGTCTAAAGCCTGAAAACTGAGCTACCAGTTCCAGGAAGAATTCATGGACTGGAGTGAGAACTTCCATCCCTAACCCACTCTCTCTATTGGTTCTTTGAGAATGATTCCTTTTAATCAATTGAATGGTGCCTTTTCCAAGTCCACCCATGAACCAGTCAGCATGCATTCCCCCATTCTAAACCCATAAAAATCCTGGACTCAGCCTCACAGATGGCTACCCACTTTCAGGTCCCCTCTTGCTGTTGATAGCAAGACAAGAAAACAACAAAATGGAAGGAGTAAATCTTTATATAATCAATAACAACACTGAATGTAAATCGACTAAACTCTCCAATCAAAAGACATAGAGTGGCTAAATGGATAAAAAAAAAAAAAAGACTCTGATTTGTTGCCTACAAGAAACACACTTCACCTATAAACACATAGATTAAAAAGATTTAAAAAATTCCATGTGAATGAAAACAAACAAAAAAAGCAGTAGTAGCTATACTTATATCAGACAAAATAGATTTCAAGACAAAACTATAAGAAGAGACAAAGACGGTTATCTATATAATGAGGGCTGGGCACAGTGGCTCATGCTTGTAATCTCAGCACTTTGGGAGGCCGAGGTGGGTGGATCACCTGAGGTTGGGAGTTTGAGACCAGCCTGATTAACATGGAGAAACCCCATCTCTACTAAAAATACAAAACAACAACAACAACAAAATTATCCGGGCATGGTGGCACATGCCTGTAATCCCAGCTACTCAGGAGGCTGAGACAGGAGAATCACTTGAACCTGGGAGGCAGAGGTTGCAGGGAGCCCAGATTGCACCATTGTACTCCAGCCTGGGCAACAAGAGCGAAACTCAGAGAAACTCCGTCTCAAAATAATAATAATAATAATAATAATAATAATGAGGTTAATTCATCAAGAAGATATAAGAATGTTACATACATATGCACCTAACACTGGAGTACTCAGATATATTAAGCCAGTATTATTACAGCTAAAGAGACAGGCCCCAATATAATAATACCTAGAGACTGCAACACCCCACTTTCAGCATTGAATAAATCTTCCAGACAGAAAAACCAACGAAGAAATATCAGGCCTAATCTGTGCTATAAACCAAATGGACATAATGGATATTTACAGAACATTTTATCGAATGGCTTCAGAATACACATTTTTCTCTGCAGTGCATGAATCATTCTCATTGATAGACCATATGTTAGGTCACAAAACAAGTCTTAAAACATTTTAAAAATTAAAATAATATCAAGCATCTTTTCTGACTACAATGAAAAAACCTAGAAATTAATAACCAGAAAAAGTTTTGAAATTATATAAACACATAGAATTTAAACAATATGCTCCTGAAAGGCCAGTGGGTCAATGAGGAAATTAATAAATAAATTGAAATATTTCTGAAATATGTGATCATGGAAATACATGAAAACTTAGGATATACAGTAAAAGCAGTACTAAAAGTTTATAACTAAAAGTGTCTACATAAAAAACTCAAATAAACAACTTCATGACAGATTTATTGAAATTTCCATGAAAATACCATCAGTATTCTTCACAGAACTATAAAAAACAATCCTAAAATTAATGTGGATCAAAGAAGAGCCTACATAGCCAAAGTAATACTAACCAAAACAAAATAAAAAATCTGGAGGCATCACATTACCCTACTTCAAATTATACTACAAAGCTATAGCTACCAAAACAGCATGGTATTGCTATTAAAATAGACACATAGACCAATGAAGCATAATAGAGAATCCAGAAATTAAGCCAAATACAGGCAACTCATCTTAACTAATAATCAACAAGGCATACAAATAAACAAATTGAGGAAACAACACCCTATTCAATAAATGGTGCTAGGAAAACTGGCAAGCCACACATAGAAGAATAAAACTGGATCCCCCATCTCTGACCTTATACAAAAATCAATTCAAGATGGATCAAAGATTTAAATCTAAGGCCTGAAAACATACAAATTCTAAAAGGTAACATATAAAAAAACTCTTCTGGACATTGACTTAGGCAAAAAATTCATGACTAAGACCCCAAAAGCAAATGCAACAAAAACAAACATAAATAAATGGGACCTTATTAAACTAAAAAGCTTCTGCACAGCAAAAGAAATAATCAGCAGAGTATATAGACAACCCACAGAGTAGCAGAAAATATTTGCAAACTACGCACAGAAAGCTAGCATCCAGAATCTATACAGAACTCAAATAAATTAGCCAAATAATAATAATTCCATCAAAAAGTAGGCAGAGAAAATGAATATATATTTGTCAAAAGAAGACATACGAACACCGAACAATAATCTAAAAATGCTCAACATCACTAAGCAGAGAAATACAAATGAAAACCACAATTAGATACCAACTTACTCCTACAAAAATGGCCATAATTCAAAAGTCAAGAAAACAACAGATGTTGGCATGGTTGTGGTGAAATGGGAACACTTAACAAATAAAATGTCATTTGCAGCAACCTGGATGGACCTGAAGGCTATTATTCTAAGTGAAGTAACTCAGAAATGGAAAACTAGATATTGTATGTTCTTATAAGTGAGAGCTAATCTATGAGGATGCAAAGGCATAAGAGTAATGTAATAGACTTTGGGGACTTGAGGGGGAAAGCTGGGAGGCGGGTGAGGGATAAAAGCTACATATTAAGTACAGTGTACACTGCTCGGGTGACAGGTGCACTAAAATCTCAGAAATTACACTAAAGAACATATCCGTGTCACGAAAAACCACCTGTATTTCCAAAACCATTGAAAAAACCTAATGATGTATCTTAGAGAGCTAGAAAAACAAGAGCAAACAAAACCAAAATTAGAAGAAAAGAAATAATAAAGATCAAAGCAGAAATAAGTGAATTTGAAATAAATAAAATACAAAAGGTCAATAAAATGCAAAGTTGTTTTCTAAAAAAAAAAAAAAAAACCTTTAGCCAGACTAAGAAAAAAAAAGAAAACTCAGCCAGGCACAGTGGCTCATGCCTGTAATCCCGGCACTTTAGGAGGCTAAGGCAGGGGGATCACCTGAGGTCAGGAGTTTAAGACCAGCCTGTCCAACATGGCGAAACCCCGTCTCTACTAAAAAATATAAAAATTAGCTGGGCACGGTGGCGGGCACCTGTAATCCCACCTACTTGGGAGGCTGAAGCAGGTAGAATTGCTGGAAGTCAGGAGAAGGAGGTTGCAGTGAGCCAAGATCAAGCCACTGCACCCCAGCCTGGGCGACAGAGTGAGACTCCTACTCAAAAAAAAGAAAAAAAAAAAAGAAAGAAAGAAAGAAAAGAAAAAAGAAAAAAAGACTCAAATAAATAATAACAAAGATGAAAAAGGAGACATTTCAACTCTACAACTTATACTGCAGGAATTCAAGATCATTAGTGGCTGCTATGAGCAGATAGATGCCATAAATTGGAAAATCTAGAACAAATGGATAAATTTCTAGACACATAGAACCTAAAAGATTGAACTGTTAAGAAATCCAAAACCTGAATAGACAAACAAGACATGTTGAGATCCATAATAAAAAACCTCCTATGAGAGAAAAGCCTGAAATCTGATGGCTTCACTTGAATTCGACCAAACATGTATACAACTAATAGCAATCTGACTGAAACTATTCCAAAACAGAGGAGGAGGAAACACTTCCAACCTTGTTCTGTAAGGCAAGCATTACTCTCATACTAAAACCAGACAAACGCCTATCAAAAAAATCTATAGGCCAATATCAGCAATAGATGCAAAATTTCTAATAAAAATACTGGCAAGTAAAATTCAGCAACATATTAAAAAGATTATTATAGATGTAAAATTTCTAATAAAAATGGTGGCAAGTAAAATTCAGCAACAGATTAAAAAGATTATTATACCTCATGATCAAGTAGGATTTATCTCAGGGATGCAAAGATACTTCAACATATGCAAATCAATTAATGTAATACATCATATCAACAAAAGAAAGAACAAAAACCAAGATCATTTTGATCCTGAAAATCATTTGATAAAATTTAATATCCCCTCATGACAGAAACCCTCAAAACTATAGAAGAAACATACCTCAACATATAAAAAGCTATATATGACACTCACATTATATGATACTAAATGGGGAAAAATGAAAAGCTTTTCCTAAGATTGAGAACATGACAAGGATGCACACTTTCACCACTGTTAATTCAACATATGGCAGCTAGAGCAATTAGACAAGAGAAAAAAATAAAGGGCAACCAAATTGGAAAGGAAGAAGTCAAATTAGCTTTGCTTGCAGATGATGTGCTCTTATATTTGGAAAATCCTAATTCACTAAAACACTATTAGAACTCATAAATTTAGTCAAGATATAGGATTAAAAAGCTAGCAGCATTTTTATATACCAACAGTGAACAATGTGAAAAAGAAATGAAGAGAGTAATCCCATTTACGATAGCCACAAATTAAAATAAAATACCTAGGAATTAACCAAAGAAATTAAAGATCTGTACAATGAACACTATAAAACATTGATGCAAGAAATTTAAAAAGACAAAAAAGAAAATATATTTTTTGTTCATAAGAAAAATCAGTATTTTTAGTGTCTATACTACCCAATCCAATCTACAGACTTAATGCAACCCTATCAAAACATCAATGATATTCTTCACAGAAATAGGAAAAACAATCCTATAAAGTGGACAGAACCAAAAAAGACTCAGAAGAGCCAAAGGTCTTGCAAGAAAAAAGTTTGCCTTTATGTGGCTGGCTTATTTTTCTTAACATATGACCTCCAGTTCCATCCATGTTGTTGCCAACAACAGGTTCTTATTATTTATAAGTGAAAAGTACTCCTTTGTGTATATGTACACTGGCTTTATCCATTCATCTGTTTTTGATAGACACTTTGGTTACTTCTAAATCTTGGCTAATGTAAACAATGCTGTGTGAAAGGAAAATAAATCTTTGAACCCCCAAATCACTAAGCTAAAGGGACAAGTCAAGCTGGGAACCGCTTAGGGCAAATCTGCCTCCCATTCTATTCAGTCATCCCTCTGCTCACTGAGATAAATGCATACCTGATTGCCTCCTTTGGAAAGGCTAGTCAGAAACTCAAAAGAATGCAACCGTTTGTCTCCCACCTACCCATGACCTGGAAACTCCCTCCCTGCTTCGAGTTGTCCCACCTTTCCAGACTGAACCAATGTACAACTTACACATACTGAAGTCTCATGTCTCCCTAAAATGTATAAAACCAAGCTGTGCCCTGACCTCTTGAGGCTGTGTCATAGGTGTGCATCCTTCACTTTGGTAAAATAAACTACCTAAATTGGATGAGACCTGTCTCAGATATTTTGTGTTCACAGCTACAATAAAAATGGAGGTGCAAATCTCTCTCTGATGGCCTGATTTCCCTTGTGTACATACCTAGGATTGGGGTTGCTAGGTAGTATAGTAGCTCTATTTTTTTTTTTTTTTGAGGAATCTCTAAACTGTTCTCCATAGTAGCTGTAATAATTTACATCCCCACCAAGAGAGTACTAGAGTTCCCTTTTCTCCACATACTCACCAGCATTTGTTATTGCCTGACTTTTGGAGAACAGCCATTGTAACTGGGATAAGATAACATCTCACTGTCATTTTGATTTGCATTTCTCTGATGACCACATGTTGAGCACCTTGTCACATGCACTGTTATTCGTATGCCCTCTTTAGAGAAATGTCTATTCATATTTTTTGCTCATTTTTAATCAGATTATTAAATTTTATCCTATAGAGTTGTTTGTGTGCCTTACATAATCTGGTTATCAATTTTTTTTCTGATGGGCCATTTGCAAATATTTTCTTCCATTTGGTATGTTGTCTCTTCACTTTGTTGATTGTTTCACTTGCTGTTTAAAAGTTCTTTAACTTGATGTGATTCCATTTGTCCATTTTTGCTTTGGTTGCCTGTGCCTGCAGGGTATTATTCAAGACATCTTTACCCCATTTAATTTCCTGGTGAGTTTCTACAATGTTTTCTTAATAGTACTTTCATAGTTTTAGGTCTTAGTTAAGTCTCTAATCCATTTTGATTTAACTTTTTAATACAGCAAGAGATAGGGGTCTAGTTTCATTCTTCCGAATATGGATATTTAGTTTCTGTAGCATAATTTAGTCAATAAATTCCTTTCCTCAATATATATTCTTGAAACCTTTGTCGAAAATAGGTTTGCTATAGCTATATGGATTTATCTCTGCGTTCTCTCTACTGTTTCACTGATCAATACCATGCTGTTTTAATTACTATAGCTCTGTAGTATCATTTACAGTCAAATACTATGATTCCTCCAGTTTCTTTTGCATGTTCTCACACATTTGCTGGAGCTAAAAATTAAATTAATTCAGTTCATGGAGGGAGAGAGCAGAATTGTTATCAGAGGCTGGAAAGTATAGTGGGGGGTTGGTGGGAAGTGGGGAAGGTTAATGAGCACAAAAATAATTAGAATAAGATTTAGTAGTTGCTAGTACAACAGAGTAACTATAGTCAAAAGCAATTTAATTGTATATTTTTAAATAACAAAAGGAATGTAATTAGATTGTAAACAAAGGATTAAATACTTGAAGTAATGAATACACCATTTACCCTGATGTGATTTTTATGCATTTCATGGCTACTTCAAAATATCTCATGTAACCCATAGATATATACAGCTACTACTATGTACTCACAAAAATTAAAAAATAAAATTTAAAAATAAAAAATATATATAAATTTAAGTTGCAAAGCTTAAAAAAAGACCACTGGTCTTCATTTCTTCATAGATATATGCACTTAACACCACGTTGATCACATTGCCTTTGTGGGAATTCCAAAACACAGTTAAGAATTTGTACTACTTCAGTTGCTGTAGCTTTATCCATTCCAAAAGCATGTAGAAGAGAAGGAAAATTTTATTACATGTGCCCAGCACAGCTTTATCTTCTCCCAGTACAGCATGGTACAACCAGGAGAAACTCCCAACTCTATGTTTCTTCCTCAGGAGAGAAAGAAGTGTGGAGTATGTGTCCACATCTCTGGTTTCCGAGGGGCTATCCAAAGATGGGGTTTGGCTCCCCTGACAGAGTGCTGAAGGAAATGGTGGTATACTCTGGATGATGGCTATACATATTTTACATCAATATAAGAAGCAATCCTAAAAATTATATCAGAACTAAAGAGACCACAAGTGTTCAACAATTGTCAAAAAGAGAAATATTGGAGGCATACACCCTGATTTTAAAAACCTATTATAAAGTTACATTAATCAAAATAGTTTATAACGGATTAAAAAGAGACAATACCAGTGAAACAGAACAGAGCACATCAATAATCCCTTGCATATATTATCAAATGAAGAGTAATCTGCACATCCATATTCACTGTAGTATTACTTACAGAAGCAAGTAAGTGGAAAGAACCAACTTAATAAATGAATAAAGACAATTTCAAATATACAAATAAATATTATTCAGGTTTTTAAAAGCAGAAAATGTTGTTATATTCACAATAAATACATTTTTAAGACTTTATGTGCAAAAAGCCAGGCACAAAAAGACAAATACTATACAATTTTACTTACGTAAGATACCTAAAGTAGTTAAACTCCTAGAAACAGAAAACAGACTGAACTGTGTCAGGGGCTAAGTGGAGAAAATGGGTAGTTGTTGTTTCATGGACAACCTGTTAGGACACAAAGCAACTCTTATTCTTTTTAACTTTTAAGTTTGGGGTTATATGTACAGGTTTGTTATATAGGTAAACTTGTGTCATGTGGGTTTGTTGTACAGATTATTTTTTCACCAAGGTATTAAGCCTAGTACACATTAAAGATTGAATCATACAATGTATCCTTTCTTACCACATGGAATAAAACTAGAAATCAAAAGCAGAAGCAAAATTGCCAAATTGAAAAATCTGTGAAACTTAACAAACTCTTTAAGATACTCTTCTTTAAGTGTCAGGAGATTTAATATTGTTAAATGACAATAGTATCCCCAGTGATATTCAAATTCAATGTAGTCTCAATGAAAATCCAAAAGATATTTTTTGAAGAAATATATTTTTAAATTATTACATTTACACAGAATTTCAAAGGACCATTGATGGCCCAAACATTCTTAGAAAAAAAGAACAAAATTAGAGGCACCACACTTCCTGTTTTTAGAATAGATTACAAAGCTACATAAATAAAAACAGTGCGGTACTTGCAGGAAGACAGATGATGGAACAGAATGGAGAACTCAAAAACAAAGCATTGTGTATATGGTCAAATGATCTTCAACAAGGTTACTATAACAACATATTAAGGAAAAGATAGTCTCTTCAATAAATGGTGTTGGAAAACTCTATATCCACATGGGAAAAATTGAGGTTGGATCCTTCCCCTAAACCATACACAAAAACTGTCTTGAATGAGTTAAATATTTAAATGTAAGAATTATAACTCTACAATTTTTGGAGGAAAATATAGGGAGACTGGGTGTGGTGGCTCACACCTGTAATCCTAGCACTTTGGGAGCCCAAGGCAGGCAGATTACTTGAGGTCAGGAGTTCAAAACCAGCCTGACCAACAGGGTGAAACCCTGTCTCTACTAAAAATATTTTTAAAAATTAGCCAGGTGTGGTGGTACATGCCTGTAATCCCACCTACTCAGGAGGCTGAGGCAGGAGAATCGCTTGAACCCAGGAGGGGAAGGTTGCAGTGAGCCAAGATCATGCCATTGCACTCCAGCATGGGCAACGAGAGCAAAACTCCATCTCAAAATAATAATAATATAGGGAGAAAGATTATGACATTGGTCTCAGCAATGTTTTCTTGCATATAACATCAAATACATGAGCAACAAATTTAAAAACACAGAAAAATGGGACTACATTAAATTTATCTCTGCACGCTAAACATTTAGTGAAGTAAGCAGAAGAAAAAAAATTGTATGTTTGACAGAAGTTAACACCCAGAATATATAAACTTTGAAAAATCAACAACAAAGAGTAAGTAACATGATTAACAAATGGACAAGAGATGAAGATGTTTCTCCAAAGATGAAATAATACACATAGCAATTACTGAAAACATTTCTAGTCTTTAGAAAAATGTAAAGCAAAACCACAATGAGATATTATTGTGCATTAATTAGGATGGCCAATATCAAGCAAACAAAAAATAACAAATGTTGTCAAGAGCATAGAGGAATTGAAACCCTTGTGCACTGCTGGTAGGGAAAAAGCGACTTCTGGGCATCTAATCAAAATATGCAGAGTATACTTGAAAGAAATATTTGCACATCCATGTTCATTGCAGCAATATTCACTGTATTCGTTTATTATTGCACTGCTATAAATACCTGAGGCTGGGTATTTTTTAAAAAAAGAGGTTTAATTGGCTCATGGTTATGCAGGCTGTACAGGAAGCATAGCAGCTTCTGCTTCTGTGTCGACCTCAAAAAGCTTCCAATCACAGCAGAAAGCAAAGAGGGAGTGAGTCATCTCACATGGTGGGAGCAGGAGCAAGACAGAGTGAGGGTGGGGGTGCCACATGCTTTTTAAAAATAAGATCTCAGGAGAACTTACTACAGCACAGACAGTACCAAAGGGAATGGTGTTAAACCATTCATGAGAAACCAACTCTATGATCCAATCACCTCCCACCAGGCCCCACCTCCAACATTAGAAACTGCAATCTTAGATGAGATTTAAATGGGAACCCAGATCCAAAATATATCATTTACAAAAGACAAAAAGTGAAAAAACTCAAACGTTCTTCAATGAATAGGTAATTTTTAAAGATGTGCCTTATATATACAATGAAATATTCTTTTTTTTGAGACAGAGTCTCGCTCTGTCGTCCAGGCTGGAGTGCAGTGGCATGGCCTCGGCTCACTGCAAGCTCTGCCTCCTGGGTTCATACCATTCTCCTGCCTCAGCCTCCTGAGTAGCTGGGACTACAGGTGCCCGCCACCATGCCCAGCTAATTTTTTTTATTTTTAATAGAGCCGGGGTTTCACCATGTTAGCCAGGATGGTCTCAATCTCCTGACCTCGTGATCCACCTGCCTCGGCCTACCAAAGTGCTGGGATTACAGGGGTGAGCCACTGCGCCTGGCCACAATTAATTATTCTTTAGCCTCAAATGAAAATATCTTGTCAGATGCTACAATAAGAATAAATCTTTAAGCCATTATTTTAAGTGAAATAAGACACTAATGAAGTGACAGTGTATGATTCCACTTACATAAGACATCTTATGTCATAAACTTACAGAAACAGGCAGTAGAAAGATGACTGCCTATGGTTGGGGTTGTGAAACCTTTGTGGAGCCAAAGATCAAGGAGGGTCATTTGGAAAAAGCAGGCCCTCACCCAGGTGGCAAACTGAAGAGCCCTTGGACATGGCTACAGACAAGGAAATGGCGCACTGAACTTGGTCTTACTGAGGATCCTGAAGCAGTTCTGCAACCTGTCTCAAACTCCTCTCAGCTATAGTCCAGAAATGGTCCTCCTATCAAGAGAGATGCAGGAAGACACACCCAGCCATGGCCCTAGAGGCAGGCCTGTAGATCTTGGCCTCAGCTGTGGTCCCGGAAGCAGCCCTGTAACTCAGTTCTAGCCCTCACAGCCACAGTCCATGGCCAGTTATAGGCACCCAGTTAGAGACCTGTGAAAACTGCTTCAAGGTAGCTAGTAGAAGACAAACCCATTCATACACCTGGTATATGGCCCATCATATGCAGACAAATTTCAAAACCCTACCCTAGTGCCTGCTGTATAGATTAATGTCCACAAGGAAATCTCTACCCTAGTGCCTGCCATATAGATTAATGTCCTAAAGGAAATCTAATCTTTCCAGGTCCCAAAAAGAATCCATGACTATCCTAATCTCTGGTAACAGGACCATCAAAGGCAGACCCCACAGTGACCCAGCAGCACCCTTGTGACCCAGCTTTACAACCCTTCTTCTCTGCAACCCCACAGGTAACCTCATCAGCCTGGGAACCCAACAAAAGGAGATCTTTACCTGCCAAAAACAGTTTACAGAAACTGTAACCATTGTTAGATCCTTCAAATGTACAGAAACAGGGCTGCTTCAGGGACCACAGCTGAGGTCAAGGTCTGTAGGTCTGCCTCCAGGGCCATGGGTAGTTATACTGTGCCACTATCAATGCTTCTACCTTAACATATTACTGAAAGTTTGTATCAGAACAATTAGGCAAGGAAAGAACAAGGCTCTCCAGTTTGGAAAAGAAGTAAAAATGTTACTGTTTGTAGATGACATGATCATACATATGTATATAAAACCTTAGAGTACAACAACAAAAACTGTTTGAACTAATAAATGCATTTATTAAAGTATCAGGATAATCAACATACAAATACTTGTGGGGTTTTTGAGACAGGGTGTCACTCTGTTGCCCAGGCTCACCTCAAACTGCTGGGCTCAAATGATCCACCTGCCTCAGCCTCTGAAAGCACTGAGATTACAGAAATGCAGCACTGCACCAGGCTCAGCATACAAATATTTGTTGCATTTCCATACAGTAACAACAAACTTTCCACAAAAAAAGAAACAATTTTTATTTACAATTGTATAAAAGAAGTTTAATCAAAATAAATTTAACTGATGATATAAAAAATTTATACATTAAATACAGTAAGATATTGATGACAGACATTAAAGTAGACCCAAATAAATAGAAACATATTCCACTGGAATAATTAATACTGTCAAAGTACCATATTATCCAAAGTAATCTACGGATTCAAAGTTTTAGTGGAATTTTCAAAAGTAATAGAAAATAAAATTGTAAAATTTAAGTGTAACCTAAAACAACTTGAAATAACCTGAGCAATATTGAAAAAGAACAAAGCTGGGGGCATCATACTTTCTAATTTCAAACTTTATTTAAAGGTTATAGTAATGAAAAGAGTGTGGTATGTGCATAAAAACAGATACAAAAACCAATGGAACACAATAGAGAGCCCAGAAGCAATCCATGCATACAAGGTCAACTAATCTTTGACAAGAGCACCAAGAATATACAATGCAGAAAGTATAGTCTTGTCAATACACGGTGCCAGAAAAACTAGATATCCACAAGCAAAAGAATATAATTAGATTATTTTCTTTGACCATACCCTAAAATTAACTAAAAATAAAAGACTTACATGTAAGACATAAAACCTTAAAACTCCTGAAGAAAACATATTGGAAAACCTTGTTGATATTGGTCTTGGCAACAGCTTTTTGGATATAACACCAAAAGCATAACATCGAAAGAAAATATAAACAAGTGGGACTGCATCAAAGTAAACAGCTTCTGCACAGGAAAGGAAAAAAAAATTTTTTTAAACCTTACAGGACAGAAAAATATTTGCAAGCCATGTATAAGAAGTTAATATCCAAAATGTGTAAGAAACTTCTGCAATTCAAAGCAAAACAATGATGATGATAACCTATTCAAAAACAGACAAAAGATTATTTTACCCCAAAGAAGACATACATACAAGGGAAATCCTGTATGTTGTCAGTGAGATGTAAATTGATACAGTCATCATAAAAACCAATAAAAAATAAAAATAGAAGTATCATATAATCCAGTAATATCACTTCTAGGCATACTACTACCAAAGGAAATAAAATTAGCACCTTGAAGAAGTATCTTCAGCCCCCACGTTCGTTGTAGTATTGTTTACAACAGACAAAATATGGTGTGTGTGTGTGTACATACACACACACAGAGAAGAATACTATTCAGCCATAAGAGAAGGAAATCTAGCCATTTACAACATGGATACACCTGGAGGACATTATGCTAAATGAAATAAGGCAAACACAGAAAGACAAACTGTATGTTCTCAATTAGATGGGGAATCTAAAAATGTAAACTCATAGAAGCAGAGAGTAGAAGGGTGGTTGTTAGTGCCTGAGGGTGGGAATATGAGATGTTGTTCAAAGAATACAAATTTAGTTACAAATTGAGCAAGTCTGAGAAATCTAATGTACATTAGCATTAGATTAGCCAGATAGCATTGTTTATAGTAAGTAATACTGTAACATATGCTTAAAATTTGCCACAACAGTAGACCTTAAGTATACTTACTATAAAAAAAAAGGTTATCCATGTAAGGTAATAGATGTGTTCATCAACTTGACTATATTTTATTTCACAACGTATACACATATCAAATCATTACATTGTACACATTAAATATATAGTTATACAATTTTTATTTATCTGAAAAATCCATGCCACACAAACACAGTCATAGAGTAAGTCCTCACTTAATGTTCAAAATAGGTTCTTGAAAACTGTTGGCTTTTTTTTAAATGAAACAACACTGCTATATGCCATTCAAATACCTTTCTTTTGTATCAATTAAACTATGGTAAAATTCATTTTCTTAAACAATATGTTGCTTCACTTACAGTTACAGCTTCTAGGAGCTATCAACATTAAGAACTGAGTATACACATATACGATTTATATAGGTATGTGTATGTGTATCACCTTACACATTTATACATATAGATATATCTCAATGACACAGTCCCAGCAGGCTCCCTACTAAATAAGACAAAATTATAAGATAATAGTTATTAAAAAATAAGATAATAGATGGCTTAATATTTGCTTAGCAATGTTCTAAGCTCATTAATGACACAGGGCATTTAAAAAATCTAGAAGGTGAGTAGATACTTTTAATCAGTGGTGTCCAACCAGCTCTTTGAATGAGAGGACTTTTTGCTTATCTGTGGTGACGAATATCATGAAAACTGCATGAACCTTTTTTCTTTTTAGCACATCAGCTATCATTAGTGTTCGTGTATTTTATGTGTGGCCCAAGACAATGTTTCTTCTTCCAATGTGACCCGGGGAAGCCAAAAGGTTGGACACTCATTCTTTGAACTATAATTTGAAAATCTGCACATACAGAGTTTAAATTACAAATCTCAATTTATTCTAAAGCAGTAACACTTTGAGGTAAAATAACATTATATTTTTTCATATTTAGAAAAATGCTTATTGTTCTGATAAAATTGCTGAGTAAGGATTTTTGTAGAATCACATTTGCAATCTCTACAGGATTAAAAATTATTAAGCGGAAAAGATGCAACATCTGTCCCTGGTGTTGCTGGGATTTCTGAACCAAATCCCAGTATGTCCCCTACTCACCTTACACATTTTAGACATGATGCAAAAAGAATATCTGAAAAAGATACTTTAACATAGAACTCCTCAAAAATACAAATATTCCTATGTATCCAAAACCAATGGAAAAGCAGACAGATCATGCAGCCCTTTAGAAGTGATAAAGGGGACACTGGGTCTCACTGTAAACTTGAAGGGAGATCACTAAAGAAAAAAAAAAATTCTTAGAAAATTTAAGAGCATGAGACAGAAGATGTCCCTGTCTGTGAATATGAAAACAAAACAAAACAAAAAACACAACCTTTTCAGAAATTATTTTCATTGGAGCAAAGCTTCCCAAACTACATTTTTTTTTCTTTTTGAAAATTCACATTTCCAAGTGATTTTTTTTTTTATTATACTTTAAGTTCTAGGGCATGTGCACAACATGCAGGTTTGTTACATATGTATACATGTGCCATGTTGGTGTGCTGCACCCATTAACTCATCATTTACATTAGGTATATCTCCTAATGTTATCCCTCCCGCCTCCCCCCACCCCACGACAGGCCCCAGTGTGTGATGTTCCCCTTCCTGTGTCCAAGTGTTCTCATTGTTCAATTCCCACCTATGAGTGAGAACATGCGGTGCCTAAACTACATTTTAAGGCCTGGCTTCCTTCTTGACCTTTGGTCCCCTTGCCTGTGTCATCTCCTTCATTCACCCTCACTTACTTGGGGGTTTGGCTACTGTCTCATCTATCTTCAAATTGTAAGGCTCTTTTCTTTGCTCCAGACAGGTGACCAGGTCTGGTTAGAGATAGCAACACTTGTTTTATTAAAAAAAAAAAAAAATCAACATGACTGTTGCTGGGGATTCTCCTATGCTAAGCAGAAAAGAGAAATTACAAATGATTCTAGAAAATTAATCCAAAAATTGTTTCCTGACAGAATCTTTAGAATATTTAAGTATTTTAAATCTGCAGGTTCTAAGTTCCACTACCCAGTACTATCGAATCAAAAATAACTGGTACGGGGCCGGGAATGGTGGCTCACGCCTGTAATCTCAACACTTTGAGAGGCCGAGGCAGGAGGACTGTCTGAGCTCAGGAGTTCAAGATCAGCCTGGGCAACATGGCAAAACCCTGTCTCTACTAAAATACAAAAAATTAGCCGGGCGTGGTGGTGCATGTCTGTAGTCTCAGCTACCCGGGAGGCTGAGGCAGAAGTGCTTGAACCCAGAAGGCAGAGGTTGCAGTGAACCAAAACTGTGCCACTGCACTCCAGCTTGGGTGACAAAGCGAGACTCCGTTTGCAAAACACATAAATAAATAAATAAGTGGTACAAAATGAATGTAAAGGTGTGGGAAACAATATTTTATGTCATTCAATTTCTAAAACTACCACTAATCTAGAGTAAAGGAAACAAATTAGCTCAAAAAAAGAGAAGGTTTATGTAAAGATGAATCATCATAAAGATTTTCTTTTTGGCTGGGCATGGTGGCTTACACCTGTAATCCTAGCACTTTGGGAGGCCCAGGCGGATGGATCACCTGAGGTCAGGAGTTCGAGACCAGCCTGGCCAACATGGTGAAACCCTGTCTCTACTAAAAATACAAAAAATTAGCCAGACGTGGTGGTGGGCGCCTGTAATCCCAGCTATTCGGGAGGCTGAGGCAGGAGAATCACTTGAACCCAGGAGGTGGAGGTTGCAGTGAGCCAAGATCGCGCCATTGCACTCCAGCCTGGGTAACAAGAGCGAAACTCTGTCTCAATTAAAAAAAAAAAAAAAGATTTTCTTTTTTACACTAGCAAACTCCCATTTTTTCTTGAAGAAAAGAACTGAAATTAATTCATGCAAAGCAGAAGCTCTCAAGAGATAGTCTACAAAGAAAGAAAATAAAACTCTGAGGGAGAATTAGGAATTATGTATTGAAGTTATTCTCACCCAGGGAGACCAGGTTTCTGTAGTTCTCCAACATCACATCTCTATATAAATTCTGTTGGGCAGGGTCCAGGCATTTCCACTCTTCTGGAGAGAATTCTATGGCCACATCCCTGAATGTTAAGAGTTCCTGAAAACACATATATCAAGTGACAGAGCTCTTAATTTGACTAGAGATGAAATGAGTTAAAATAACTAGTTCTGACTTATGTGGCTGACTAGGATTATCTGATAAAATAACTTTTAACACAGTAATGTTCTCTAAAGCATTCTGTAACTCTGAGGGAAAAGGATGCCAGCAAGCAATTTCTGCTGCTGCAATGGAAATATGAGCTGCACTGACCTACCTCTACCAAAACCAAGCAGAGCAGGCCCTGTGACCTCCTTCTGGAACAACGGGTGAACTCACCTCTCATTAAAGTATCTGGAAGCCCTCATGTTTGACCCTGGCCTCACTGCAGAATCATGCGAGGAACTTAATTTAAAAAACAGGGATGTTTTCACCCAGAACAATAGACAGGATCTCTGGGGAGGGCACAGGTGATGGTCTCTCTTCAAACTCTCCATGTGATCCTATTGAAAGACTGCACTGAGAGGCACTTAACTAAGCACTGCCTCTTAAGCTTCGATGTGCATATAAATTATTTGGTATTCTAGGCCTCACTGTTACAAAATTTTGCAGGTTTAAAAAGGGTCCATGAATTAGCTTCTTATAACAAGTCTCCTGTTAATGCTGATATTCCTCCTCGTAGACTCATTATAGTACCACTCAGCTAGAGAAAGCAGGCACACAAAGAATCCCTTATCCCAACACCCTTATCACAACACACACATCCTTCATCCAAAGAAAAGACCACCAGTCATCAGCCTGAAACTTGGCATTCTCTGCAGGCCCTTTTACATAGTTTACAAAGGCAGGAGATAATGGCAATGTCTGAATAAGTCTGCAGTTGAAAAACATGTGCACAAGCATTAATGCAATGTTTATGGAGCATGTACTATGTGCTCAAGAGTATGTCACAGAGCACTGTGCTGGGAAGCTCACATTATGTGTTAATTCTCATAACAGGTTTCTGTAGAGGTGGGTACTAATTGTCCCACACTTCCCAGGATTTAAATGCAGGGCCTGCCATTTCTATTTCTTCTGTTTTCCTATCATTGATTTTAAAAATAAAATGTATAGAATAATAGCTCATTTTAGACAGATGGAGAGATACGGAAAGGAACTGTTAACTGCAATTCAGTGTTTGTATTTACTTTGACACTTGTGAAGAAATCATTGAAACTGCAGGAATGGAGAACAGGTTGCTGGATGGGATGTCTCTAGAAACACTGGTTTTAATTTTTTTTTTTTAAGACTGAGTTTCACTCTTATTGCCCAGGCTGGAGTGCAATGGTGCGATCTTGGCTCACTGCAACCTCCGCCTCCCAGGTCCAAGCAATTCTCCTGCCTCAACCTCCCAAATAGCTGGGTTTACGGGTGCCCACCACCGCGCCCAGCTAATTTTTAGTATTTTTAGTACAGCCGGGGTTTCATCATGTTGGCCAGGCTGGTCTTGCACTCCTGACCTCAAGTGATCTGCCCGCCTTGGCCTCCCAAAGTGCTGGGATTACAGGCATGAGCCACCGCACCCGGCCTAATTTTTTAAAAAAGAATTTAAGGCCCCAAAGTATATAGTTTTTCCCCTTTTATCTCCTTTTGGGTTTCAGGAAATTGTGAGCACCAGCTGTGGAGAGGCAGTAGGGGTAGTCACTCCAAACTCTGATCTCCTCTAGGCAGTTCTGTGAGAGATTTCAGTGTGGGATCAGACTTGGAGAAAGTTTAGCAGCAGAGGGTGGATCTGCGCAGGGTTGGGACAGATCTCCATGCTGCTAAGAATTTTCAGTTTTATCTTTTCTAAGCCTGACCAAGAGAAATTTGATTTTCAGAGTTTGTGCAATTTTAACCTATTTTAGCCACTTCCCTATTTTGTAACATACGATAAGAAGGAATTTAACCAAAACCCTTACGTTTTCCTAGAGCAATTATATTAGAAGGTAAATATTTATTCTTAGCAAGGTAAAAACAATACAAATAATAACTTCTCTTCTGTCCATGAATAGACCTTCAGTTGGTGGCATCAAAACTCAAAACAAGGGATGTGACCCAAATGAAGCTTAAGTCTCCTCTACACCTTCCGTCTTTGTGCTTAACACACGATGCTGAATTCAACTACTTATTCATGTGCTCTAGATTGCAAGTTCCTTCATGGTAGGGACCATGACTGCTTCATCTCTTTTTCTAATGACATACGAAATAGAAGCAGGTAGCTTATTGACCAGTTTGAGTCTCCAGATCTCCTCATTTTTCACCAAAGAACCAGAAAACTGAAGCAACTCCCATCTGGGTACAAATCAAGGAAATTATTTCTGTGAGGGGAGGAACAAACCCTGGCTGAACCATTTCTCTTCCTCTAAAATGGGGGCAGAATTTAAACCTTGTAGTCGGACTGACCCCAATTTGCACAGGACATCCTCAAATGTCTCCAAAATTCACAGGTGCTGGTGAGAGCGTCCCCAGTGACTATGGGCTGACGCCTCCATAATGATCCTGAGACAGGAGACACTCAGGCTTTGTGGGGTGCAAATATTATAGAAAATGGTTCTGCCCTGGTGGAGCAACAGATCCCGAATCTAGCTGTAATATCCCCTGTCCCTGTCCAGCTAAGTCTGAGGTAAGGGGAAGAACAAAAATACTCTACTCCACTAACAGTTTACAGGGAGGCACAGTTGTGATTATGGCTCTGGTTATTTTGTAGCCCTGACCTCCCACTGCTAAGGTGCTTGTTTAACTTAAAGGATTCTGTTGACACCAGAAGCCTCTCACAGAGCTGCAGCAGGTCACTGGACAAGATCTGGAAAACTCAAAGGGCTCCACTCTGAAACTGATGCTTAAGATGTCTATGTTGACCTCTCATGATGCAGAAAATGTCTTCTGTGAGTTTTCTGTATGTCTTCAACCCAAAGTCTGGCCCTGTCTTGTGAATCCTAGGCAGAGGCCAGCTTTTATGTGCAGATTCTAGGTGGGATCAATGTGCCTCTGCATTCTTGGGGGTTACAGCAAGCAGAGCAAAACCAGAGGAAAGATCCTCTCATGGAGGCTCCTTCAACACCTTTTCTTCTCTCAAATCCCAGGACATAAATTCAAAATCTGGAGCTGCACATTTAGGTCTTGAAGGGCTGATGAGCGGTGGCCCATGTGTGGGCATTTGGGCAAGGGGAGGTGGGAGGGAGTTGAAGTTTTCAGGTCTAATTAATGCACATGTGTGATCCTAATTGGGTTTATGGGCCCCATGATCTCTGAATCAGTGTCAGATGTGAAGATGCCAGGAGCACTAATGGAGGTGGAATACTTGACTGCTGTCCTGAAAAGTTATTTTTGTAAAAATCTACTCTACCTGCTCTAGAAGGGACTGTAGATTCCAAAGAGAGACCATTCTGTTTCAAGATTTGGGGGGCACTTTGCTGCACAATTGTGGGTTGTGATTGGAATCCTGAGAAAGAAAGTTCCCTCTAAAGTGAAGCCTGGTGGGCACCTTGTGTATAACATCTAGTAATGCTGGACAGTGTGGAAAACATAACTGAAAGCAAACCCATTTCCGACCCTAAAAAACTCTCCACCAGCCGGGCGCGGTGGCTCACGCCTGTAATCCCAGCACTTTGGGAGGCCGAGACGGGCGGATCACGAGGTGAGGAGATCGAGACCATCCTGGCGAACACGGTGAAACCCCGTCTCTACTAAAAATACAAAAAAAAAATTTGCCGGGCGTGGTGGTGGGCGCCTGTAGTCCCAGCTACTCGGGAGGCTGAGCCAGGAGAATGGCATGAACCTGGGAGGCAGAGCTTGCAGCGAGCCGAGATCGCACCACTGTACTCCAGCCTGGGCGACAGAGCGAGACTCTCTCTCAAAAAAAAACAAACAAACAAACAAACAAAAAAACAAACAACAACTCTCCACCATAACAGAACAGCAAGAAAACTGTTTTGTTATATAATTAAACTAAAATGTGATGTGCATCACAGGCAATATACTAAGAGATTGCAAACAGAGAAAGGTCAACATAATTAGTATTCAACTGTACCATTTGTCATACACAGCTTATTATAATTTGGGCTGTCATCTGGGTTTTCTAATTGGTAATATTTAAAGGAAAAATAAACTTCCCTCATCTTCATGACAGGAGGTAGTGTTGCAATGTGGAGTTAGACACCTGCTGAAGGCAGCCTTCTACTCTCCTACAGAAACTGTGGGAAAGGGTGTATAAACTTGCTAATTACATTTCAAAGCAATAGTTCCCAGGTCCTAGATTAAGACAATTCTGAGTCAAACACACACACACACACACACACACACACACACACACACACAACCAAATGACCTATTTAACTGATAAAAATGATTTACATATATTTCAAAGAAGTAGAGAAAGGTTTTCAAACTAAATGCTTTAAGAAAAGAAAGAAGAGCAAAAATTCTTCCCTCATTTTAAAGAGAAAGCATTAAGCCTTTTCTTTCTAATTTGTATTTGCTCCTACAACAGCCGGGTCTAAAGGCTTGGTCTTGAACTCATTAACATCTGACTTCTAGTAGGCACTGGATTCAGGCACTGGAGGGATGGCCTTGGGCACACTGTGTACACATGAAAGAGGATTTGTGGGGAAGAAAAAAGCAGAAAAGAGAAAGATGCTATCAAGAACTATGGGTGGGGATGCAGGGCAGAATTGGTTAAGGAACTGGTTTGTGCTACAGATACAGGCTCAGGCAACGCTATGTTCTGACTTATTCCTGTGTTCATACAATCAGAAGAGATTATGATCAGGTAGTCCAAGAAACCTGGGTTGGTGAAAAAAACAGGTTCCCGATAGAGATTCAGTGTCTACAGTTGAGATAAGCCAGGAGTCTTCTAGGCACCTGTGTATGTTCTTGGCAGAAAACTCTAGGAGGAAAGCTGTTGTGAGCACAATTCCTGAGGGTAAAACTTTGTCGTGGGAGGAGTGTAGCCAGATCAATTTTTAGTGGGTATGTTCAGGAGTGGGTTAGAAGCATGTAGGGGCTGGCAGCAGGGTCAGGGGAGGGAATCGGTTCTCAGAGCTCCTTCACTCTAAGCTCTCGTTCCATCTCACAGTAGGAGGAGACCTGGAATTACAGGACAACGCACGGGGTGACGACAAGCCTGTGTGCAGAACAAAGCCTCACTTCCCTCAGACACCTGGAGTCTCCTTGTAGACCAGGCCCCAGTGATGTCTTTCTTCTGACACAAAACGTAAGGAGTTTGCTGAACACCAACCAATTATCCAACACCAACTAGCTGTCCAACACCTCAATTCCAACACCGCCCAGAGTCAGCATAGATCCCACAAGTTCAGGCTAAGTCCCATAACACTGTCCCCACTGCCGATGCCAGTCACATGCCTCTGGATACCCATCTTTATTTCTCAACTACTTCCTACAAATCAAGGGCTTCCACATTCCCCTCCTCAAGCTCAATAATTTGATAGAACTATTCACAGAACTCAGCAAAGCACTGTACTTACATATACCAGTTTATTATTGAAGATACAGCTCAGGAACAGCCACATGGAAGAGATGCATAGGGCAAGAAAAAGTGGTGGTGAAAGCTGGGGCAGGTAGGTAATTCTGCTAAATAGCTGTGACAAAAAATTCCTCATGCTTTTTGTTCTCCGAAATCAGCTTAACAAAAGAGACACCCTTCCCATTGTGACTTCAATAATACTCTCTCTTCTTTTTTTCGAAACCTATCACAGAGTCAGACATGGACCACACATTTCCATTTTTTTCTCATATACAATTGGCTGAACAATTTCATCTTCGATGGTCAAAAAAAAAAAAAAAAAGCCTATTTGTTCAGATCCCTGAACTTTGACCTATTCTCAGCCTGATTCAACATTCAATCTCTCTTTATTAACCTCCTAAGAAAAAGCTGACTTCAGGGTTGAACGCTCTTTGATTTAGAATCTGATTTTGCCACGCTTCATTCTGCTCACCCTCTCTCACCTTCCTTCTAATCTTATTTGCTCTTTCCAACTTTTTTTAAAAGCCCTTTTCTGCCTATCCTTTGAGATCCAATTTACAGTTAATTAAAAAAACCGAAGTTGAAATAAGTGAGCAAATCTATACAGGGGGACAAACTCAGGGAGTGGCAGTGCTTTCTGGAACAGGGACATACGACTCAAGTGTCAAATCAGGCCACCTTATCCCTTGGGACTTTCTCTCACCCCCATACTCCTCACTGAAGTGCTCAATGCCCACCCTCCCAGGAGACACCGCACTGTGCCCCACTCCGCTTTTTGCTTTGCAGGTTCTTGCACTGCCTCCCTGGGGTGGGTTTTTCTTGTCCTTCAGGTTAGTTTCTCTCCCTTTGCAAATATAAGACAATTCAGAAGACAGGAATAGTCTATCTTTTTCTCTGAATACCAGCATCTGATTGGCTGACAAGCAATGTGTTTCCATGGAATGAAAACTGGGGTTGGGGGGAAAAAAAAAAAATCTTAAAAATCCCAAGGGATTCTTTTTTTACAGGAAGGGTAAACCTGGATATTTCTCTCACCCCCAGGGCATTCAGCTGCTCCTTTGAGAAGCTGCACTCCCATCCCTCAGTGTGTCCTCTGGAAGATTACCAAAGGGCTGCTATTCACCAGAACTCCCAAAATACATGGCTCTGGTTTGTATGTTGGGCCATCTCAAGACAGTTCTAAAACGCAGGACTAGAAAAAGGCCCGAATGTGGCTAAGGAAACATTGCCCCATAAAGTTTCCCAAGGAAAACCTCAATCCCAAGATGTCCTAATAAGGGCGTTTGTGCTAAGGGAGGATACAAGGAGAAACAGCAGAAAGATTTTTTACAGTTGAGTGCCAGGGGATTATTTTCTGCTTTTTTCTCATGTGAAATATTTGTAAGTAGAAAATAAGTATTTTACAAATTGCCATCCACTGCTCTGTGAAAAAGTGATTAATTCAAATACTGTTTCTGAAATGTGCAATAAAGGACAAAAACAGTTGATAATGTATGGGAGCGTAGAAGTTGGCTTTGGGGAATGTCAGCAAGAAACCGGAAATTTAAGATTTTACTTCAAGCCAGGTTAGGCTGGCAGAACAGAGTAGTGGATGTGAGACCCTGCTTGCCACACATTTGGAAAATGCAGGCAAAAACCAGTGTCTTGGATTAAAGTTAAAATAATTACATAGCAGTCAATTAGACTGAAGTGGCTCTAGTGGTCTAGGCCTCTATGTAAAAAAAGAAATCTAACTCAAATGCATTTTTTTCTAAGTTACTACCTTAGGAGGAAACGAAATTCAAGCTTAAACAACTACAAACCTCCAATTAATCCCTGATTACATAACCAGGACATTTCCACCCAGATACTCCAAATAAAGCGACTGCATAACTGTACCCAATTATTTAATTGTCTTTGCTTCCTCACACACCTTATACAAGCCTTTCTTTCAAGACCTTCTAGTAGCCCCCCAACCACAAACCATTGCTGAGCGCTGTCCCATTAATTAATCACTGTTTACTCATATAAGCTGTCTATGTTTTAATGGCGCCTCAGTCTAATTCCGAACAGGGTAAGGTAGGGACGGGGGACCCCACGGACCACAGCTCCTTCCACGCAGGAACCCTGCACACCGAGTCGGCGTCTTTCCGATGACTTTCGCCTCATCACCTCACAACCTGGGGAAGATGCAGGGCTGCGGGCGCAGAGCTGCGCAAAGAGGGCTACAGGCTGGGGCCAAAGCCGCCGTGCAGGGACAGGACAGGACGCCCGGAGTCCCTGCACCGGAGGGGACTGAGGGCTGAGCTGCAGAGGACTCGACTCGCAGACTAGGTCCCGTCACCGCCATGTCCAGCCGGTTCCAAGGAGCCCCCTCCCTAGTCTCGGTACGCCCTGCCCCCCACACTCACCATTTCTCGGCTTCAGGGGTGTCCTGGAGTCTTAGCTATAAATCATTCAATGCCAGCAGGTCACAGAGCGACGGAGTGAGTGGCAGAATCACCGAAGTCTCCCGGAGCAGAAGACACAAGGCAATGAAGCCCTAACCCCGCGCTCGGGCTGAAGTGAGACAAAGGCCGCGCCAGATTCCGGAAGCCGCCCCTTCCTCCCTGGCTGCGCGCCTGATTGGACAGTTCCCACCCCAGAGCCCTGATTGGATAGTAGTGCAGGCACCGCGCCCTCAGGCCTTGCGTGTCAGAAGATGCTACCATACACTGCACGGAATGAGCCGAGAGTGACAGGCTCTTGGCTCCAGTCACTTTCAGGCAGGGCTTTCTGTCTGTGCTGCGCCTGGCTCTGCCCAGGGGTCATTTTTTTAGCATTGTGGTGTATAACGTTATGAAGGTTATGTTCGTTTATAAAACACACACACACGTTGTTCACAAATGGAAGCAATATAATGACAATTATTTAATATTTCAGATTTCATAACCTTTCTGGCCGCCGGTCTTTGGAGTGGGACACCTAAGATTTTAAGAGAGAAGCAATCCTCTAGAAAATAAAACGTTAGCTATTGTGAATTTTAAATGTTTTATTAGCCAGATCAAAAATAGTAATAAAAAGAGTCCGGACATGGTGGCTCACGCCTGTAATCCCAGCACTCTGAGAGGCCAGAGGTCAGAAGTTTGAGACCACTCTGGCCAACATAATGAAGCCCTGTCTACTAAAAATACAAAAATTAGCCGGGCATGGTGGCGGGCGCCTGTAATCCCAGCTGCTTGGGAAGCTGAGGCAGGAGAATCGCTTGAACCCAGGAGGTGGAGGTTGCAGTGAGCTGAGTTTGTGCCACTGCACTGCAGCCTGGGTGACAGAGCAAGACTCCATCTCAAAAATAATAGTAATAATAAAAAGAAACAAGTGAAATTGTTTGTAATACTCTTTAAGCCATTATACCCAAAATATTATTTTTCATGTGTGGTCAACAAATAATTATAAATATTTTGGATCTAAATCTTTTAAACTCGCTGTGTATTTTATGTTGGCAGCACATTTTACTTCAAACCAGCAGCCATGAGGGCTCTGATGCTCCGATCTCAGGGAGGTGAAGGCCTGAACACCTCTTTTTTTGTATTTCTAGGCTATTTATGATTTTTAACACAGACTAAATCAAATTACTGTGCCTGAAAAACCTTTTGCTTTGAAGGCAAGTGACATAAAGACAGAGCTGCTGCTATTTTTTCCTGCTGCAATTTAGCCAATCAGCAGAATATGCTTTGAAGGGTAAAGATGTTTTCTAAGACCCCACATTCAGGAGCAGCTATGGGGCAAATCCCTAAAGCACACATAAAAATCACATACAGCCAATGTATTCCTCACCCTGAATCAATGCTTCTCACCCTTGGCTGCATATTTCAATAACCTTGTAGAGGAGTGTTTAAAGTCTTCAAACCCAAGTTGCAATGGGGTAATTAAGTCAATCTCTGGAGTGAGACCTAGGCAACAGTGTGATTTAAAGCTCTCGGGTGATTATAGCACACAGCTCAACTCCCATGTTACTGCTTTAAACCAACATCTTTTGGAGAGCCAGTTGAAATTATTTCCCAAATTAACATAGAAGTGTTTGCTGCTGAGTTGCGGCCTTTCAGTCTTGATTACTTACTTTCTATCCTTTGCAGAACTGACCTCTGCTACTTGTTTTGTTTCTGATTCAAACCAGTTCCACACACACTGAGTGCACACTATGTACAGGGCCCTGTGCTAAGTGTCCTGGCCGTGGTGAGTACTATCGTGGAGGAAGGACTTTGCTGTAAAAAATTGCATTCCCCAAAACTACAACCATGCTACTTAGTCAATTGAGGTAAAAATGAAAGATCGAGGGGGACCCCCAAGAGTCAGGATGTGAATAAATACCTTGGAATATTAATACCCATCTCATGATGTCTGACACTAAATGCCTCACTTTCAAACAAAACAATACCAAACATTGCTATTATTCTGTTAAGATTAAATATGTAATATTTAAATTTTATTGAATGACATGCATACAGAAATATATGTCCAAAGCATTAACATAATGCTCAGTAAATTATTACAAGCAAATACATTTGTGTAGGCATAGGATAGAACTAGCCTTGTTTCTGCCACACAAACCACTTTCTCTTTTCCTCCCCTCCAAAAGTAACCACAATCTTAAGAGCTAATGTTGTAGATAAAGTTTGTCTTTTTATACAAGTATTTTATTAGAGAATATTTTAAACATATATACAATAAGCAATGTAGTATAATAGACTGATGCTCAGCCTAAACATCTACTAATTATGTGCCATTTCTGTTTAACTTCTACTTCAACTCATTCCCCATCCTCACTTTATTATTGTTTTTAGTTATTTTCTATGAGATAAGATGTATATACATTGAAACATACAATCTTTTCTGTAGCTTTTTAACAAACAAATACACTCATATAACCTTTTCCCTTTTAATTATAGAATTACCCCCACTTAACAATTATTAATATGCATGTGAATCACCTGGGAATATTATTTAAAAACCTGATTTTGATACGATATACTTGGGTTTTGCCTGAAAATCTGTATTTCTAACAAAATAGAGATCCATAGAGCACATGGTAACTACAAGGTGTCTTTTATCTAAAGCGTATAAAATTTGATGAATAAAATTAAGAAAAATTGAGCTCAGGTAAAAGAATACATTAAAATGAATATGCAATATGCTATCCATAGGAGATTTGGTTACTAATGACTCACATTCATAGGTGGCCTTTACAGAATTACCCAAAATGAGTCATTTACACACCAAATGCACACAATTTTCATAGCTTCCCATTAAAATTATATTTAATGCCTTTACAAAATCTAACTCAGCTTTCTTACAAAATAAGTAACAACATTTTATATGACATTATAAGTTCCATCTATATTAAACCTAAACTTACATAATTTTATTAGGTAGGGTCTGTGTGTCTACCACCCAATATTCTTTTGGGTTCCACCATTTGCACAGGCACCACAGCTGAGGAGCGCAAATTCACCACACACAAGATGTTCCCTGCATCTTTTTCTTTCTCAGGGTATCAGTTTATCAGTCAATCAAGTCATGTGAGAATGGAGGTCATGTATTTCCTGGCATAGAGTGTCTCATGGACCCTCTCTTCAGGGGAGAAAAATACTAGAAGGTTCTTTTAGGGGGCACTTCCTGGGACATGGGCTAAGCCATGTAAGGGATGAAGGCTCAGACCAGCAGGTATAGACTTCTCAGAAGGGAAAGATGAGGCAACCATTCTGAACCTGGACCTCTACCACTGCTTGTCCCATCTCATCAAGACAGTTCTGAGGGATTGTTCCTAATGTCTGGATGGTGGAGGTTGGGGAACAGTATGGGCTTTGATGGGATTCAGGTAAGATCCGTCATCGGAAGGCAGGAGGCCAGTGCTCAGCATCTGAATTTGTGTCCTTGTGGACAGTGGGGTGCCTTTTTAGGTCCAAGTCCATTTTCACCAAAGAGGAGGCTGGAGACTCTGAATGGCTCCCAGATTCCATTTATGATACTTTTTCGGGTGGGGTCAGAATGGGTCTGAGTTTCAGTATCTTTGGGGAATTCTGAAAAGTCTGTTTGGGGAATCTGGAAAGACCTCTTGCCTGGTGCCCAAATGCTTGGTTTTCTGTCCTGGATTTATATATTCTTGGGAGCCAGAGAACCAGTTTTGCATTCACACCAACACAACTGAGTCAGAAGTGGAAGCAGCCAAGACAAGTGTCTTGGTGACAGGTGTCTCATCTTTGCCTTAGTTCCTCCCATCAGTCTTGGTAAAGAGCCCTGGAGTCTGGAGCTGCTGGGGCTTTCCTGGTCCCAGGTTCTGCTTTTCCTTCTCATTTGGCCTAAAAGCTATGGGACTGTACCCTATCCTAGCACTTCACTGGGCATCTTCTGGTTCTGTCCAAGTGCCCTAAGACTTGGTAGCTCTTTTGCTTTCTCTGTAGGTTGAAGAGAAGGGAGGTCAGTGAGTCCGAATCATCACAGGCAGCTTTCAAAGATTAATCTTAGGATGATTTTTTGAATTTAGGTATTGATTTCCTAGGACGGGACCCAGACAAGTGACATACTGGGTGTCTGAAAACTTATGATGCATTAGTAATATTCACAACCCATTTTAAACTGAGAAACAAAAAGAAAATACCAAAATGGTAAGGGTTATGATAATCCAGGTAAGTTTATCAGCTCAGATTGTGAATCCTGAGCAAATTCTACAGAACACAATGTGGCTCCCAGGATGAATGAGGGAGGGTGAGATAGAGCAGAAGTTTCCCTCTCCAGCTGGGCTTTCTGCTGCCTTAGGAATTGGAAGTTGATTGAGTTAGCACTGGCTCCAATCTGATCAATTCAACGTGATCATATCTGATCTAATTATCCTTCCAACATTCAAGGGATAAAGGAATATTCTATTTGGGGTTTACTTTTCTGCAGCCCTGTATATCTTAATGGCACACGCAGCCCAACTAGGCCTTCAAGATGCCACATCCCCAATCATAGAATTTTATTTTATCATATATATATATTTAATACAATCAAGTATAATTTAATATTTGTCATTTCCAAGCATCTGAAAAATTATGGCCTATATATATACACACACAATTGTAATACTATAATGATTTTCTTCATGTACAAAATATATATACAATTGTTAATATATGGTCTGTTTAATTTTGCATTTTGAATCTGGGCAGAGTTTTGAGTACTCCTGGGTGGGAACTGGGCCGGGAAACAAAAGGTGATGAGCCTCCTGCATTCTAGTCCCTGTGCCTCCTGGTTTTGTTATATCTTGTTTTTTGATGCTATGGCAGGACTCTGCAAAAGTCTCCCCTTATGTGTGTCTAAGTCCCCAGCATAATCACATCCTGAAACATTCCTTATGGAGGCTATGAAGAGCGGCAGGCAAGAGAAATCAATCTCTTCAGCCAGTAAGAGTGAGCCATGCTTATAAACAGGGGCTTATGGCCGGACACGGTGGCTCACTCCTGTAATCCCAGCACTTTGGGAGGCTGAGGCGGGTGGATCACGAGGTCAGGAGATTGAGACCAGCCTGACCAACATGGTGAAACCCCGTCTCTACTAAAAATACAAAAATTAGCAAGGCCTAGTGGCACGCGCCTGTAGTGCCAGCTACTCAGGAGGCTGAGGCAGGAGAATCTTACATTGAGCCAAGATCACGCCACTGCACTCCAGCCTGGGCGACAGAGTGAGACCCTGTCTCAAAAAAACAAAACAAAACAAAAACAAAAACGAAGCAAAGAGAGACTTAAAAAAGACAAGTCCAGCATAACATGCTACACTCTGAATCTGGATGTGTAAGAGAGAGGACCTTTTGTTTGAGCTTCAACATGGAATGGGGAACTGCAGACCAAAATTCTCACTGTGCCTCCATCCAAGACCTCACTGGCCAGCCCCCTTTCCAACATATCTCCTTTGCAGAAAGGGGCTCAGATGAGGAGGAGAAATGATTTGAAGAAAAAGGCAAGATGCTCTCTTTCCATTCCAGTGAGAGCTGCACTCAAAGCTCAGGTAAGACCTTGGGCTGTTCTTATGAAGGTTGCAAAGAGGGGTGGAATCAAGGATACTAAGCTGTATGTCTTTGATAGGAGTTTATTTTGTAATTGAGGACAGAAAATGGATTACAGCCCTCAGGTGGCTTTGAGAAATGTGGTGATGATCTCCTGGAACTGTATTCTTCCCACTCACTTTTGACGTTGGCTGAACAGCATCAGTTGAGAAAATGACCCACAAATATGAGTCAGAAATAGACTATGGGACTCTGGGTCTAGAGAGAGGTGAATCACCTGAACTCCCTTTTCCACTAGGACCAGACTGCAATCCAAATGGGAAATAGAATTCCAAGAAAACTAAGCTCAAAACCAGAAACAGCAATGCTAGATCAAGTAAGACTTGACTCTTCCAAGGTGAGAAGGGACAGGATATAGATTAACACAGTCTCCCCTGAGAAAGAAACTGAGAGTGTTTTTGAATGCAGCACTTTACAGATCCTGGGCGCTGGAGCACAGAGGAGAGCTGAGTTTTTGCGGAAACCTCATCTCTAGTGTATCAAAAATGGACTAAGGCTTCCAAGGTGTTCAGTTGGAGGCACTCACACACACTCCATTTTCATCAACAGAATCAGAGTCCAGCTCAGATGAGCAGAAGAAATGAAGAAAAAAATAATTTCAAGGACACCTGACAAGACAGAGCAGGTAGAGTCTTGCTTTTTTATGCTAACAGACAAGCAAGACAAGCAAGGCTTGGGTAAGAAGCGGTCTTCTTGGTGGTTGAAAGAATTTTAGAGATCCTGGCATTCAGAGAGCATTTGGGGACCCAGGAGCGAACTCAATCTCACTTTATTAGGCAGGCGGAGGGAGCTGGCAAGTGGGAGGTGAGACATGTGGGGGTCACCTGAATGTGCATGGGAAGGTTCTGGAATAAGCTTCTGTGTGAACTATTGTGGTGAATCTTTAACTCACGTGCTTTCTCCACAGGAAAGAGTCTAGGATATGAGCACAGCTTGACTTTGAAAAAGAAAGCAAAGGACTCTGAGGATGGACACAGTAGCAAATTAAGAAGACCAGTGATGCCCACCATAAGAGACCCTCAAGGGGTGCCACTGGGCACAGCAAGCAGCCCAGATCTTGGTTACCAAGAGACCAACCACCACCACTTCAAAAGACTGGTGACTCCCTGCATGCTATTTCTGAGGGCGTTATCAAGACCCAGTCCAGGTATGGGCAGAGGTGCATTCTCACCTGATGTGGAAGTAGCTTTCTTCCCAGATTCAGGGGCTTCTGTGCACTGTGCTGGAGGCATTCTACACCATGACTACCCAGGTAGCCTGTGTCTTTCCTGATGATGAATGGCTCATCCCAGCCACACTGCCTGGTCCCAGGGAGACATCCCTGTCTGGAGGAACTAAGAGCTCCTCCTAGGATGGAGATGGGTCTGCCTCTTCTCTAGTCAGGAGATAACTGAGTCAGTAAGTGAATAAGGTGAGGCTTGCGCTGGGGGCGCCCAGACCTATTCAGCAGAGGATGCAGTTCTGGAAACAAGAACAGAGCTGCTACTTCTCAGATTCTTCCAAACGACCGGCAGTGACAATTTTAGAAACACTTTGTTAATAAATAAAAAAATTGGCCAGGTGCAGTGGTTCATACCTGTAATCCTAACACTTTGGGAGGTCAAGTGGAAAGACTGCTTGAACTCAGGATTTGGAGACCAGCCTGAGAAATATAGTGAGACCCTGTCTCAAAAAAAAAAAAATTAATTAGGTGGAGCATGATGACGTGTGCCTATAGTTTCAGCTACTCTGAAGGCAGAGGCAGGAGGATCACTTAAGCACAGAAAGTTGAGGCTACAGTGAGTCATGATCACACCACTGCACTGCAGCCTTGATGGCAGAGTGAAACTGTCTCAAAACAAAAACAAAGACAAAAATAAATGACAGAACCTTGCGCTGTCCTGAAAAAGGAACTTGAACAATATACTCAGAATTGGGAAATCTGGGTTTCCTTGAGGGCTAAGATTACTGCATATTTTATATTTTGTGTTAGATATTTGATGTATTTTGGATCTCTTATGACAGTCAGTTGCTAAATAATAATTATTTAGAAAGAACAACCATCAAGAAGCTCTGAATTTAAAAGTAAAAATAAAGTCCTAACTGAAAGACAGACAAGAACATCTTAACATGTGGCTTAGAAAAAGATAATCAGTTAAAATTCATTCATTTAACAAATATTTATGAAGCATTCACTACAAGGCGACACCATGCTAAATACTCATGAAAGGATAAAGATGTAAAAATGTGAGAGCCAACAGTCTAGAGGGGAGAGAAACTTGTAAAGTAAATCATCACAGTTGTCACAATGGTGGTGTGCAGCACAGAACAACGCACATTTCTTTGTTCGTGGGTAGTGTATGTATGGGTAGTACCTGGTAACAGGCAAAGAAAGCTTCACAGAAATGGTGGTTTAAACTGCACTCTGGGCTGGGCATGATGGCTTACACTTGTAATCCCAGCACTTTTGGAGGCCAAGGTGGGCAGATTACCTGAGGTCAGGAGTTTGAGACCAGTCTGGCCAACATGCTGAAACACTGTCTCTACTAAAAATACAAAAAAAAAAAAAATTAACTAGGTGTGGTGGTACACACCTGTAATCCCAGCTGCTCAGGAGGCTGAGGCAGGAGAATCCCATGAACCCAAGAGGTGGAGACTGCAGTGAGCCGAAACTGCGTCACTGCACTCAAGCCTGAATGGCAGAGTGAGACTGTCTTAAATTAAAAAAAAAAAAAATAGGCTGGGTGCGGTGAGTCTCACCTGTAATGCCGGCACTTTGGGAGGCCGAGGTGGGTGGATCACCTGAGGTCAGGAGTTCCAGACCAGCCTGGCCAACATGGTGAAACCCCATCTCTACTAAAGATACAAAAATGTCCTGGGATCACCCCCTTTAGCCTCTCCCACTCCTGCCCTCTGTGGGGTGGCCCAGGTTGTGCCCAGCTAGGCAGCTCTGCTGCCCTGAGTTCTAGGTGCTGGGACAAGCTGTCTGTCCATTGATGACCTCAAACCTCCGTCCAGGCTGCGTTCAGATTCTGCTCATCATCAAGCACCTCACTCTCTGAGGGCCCCAGAGGATCCTGTGCCATGATCCCAACTTCAGCCTGACACTGGGCATAGTGTGAGGAAACCTCCCAAGGTACAGGAGGGGAGAGAGGATTCTGCTGGGCATCTAAGGGGCTTGCTCTGGAGGGGGTCAGGCACCCCAAGGCCCAGCCTGGCCATGAGCAGCAGATGGGCCCTCTGGCCTCCTGCAGGGCGAGGATATTGAGTGTCTGACCCAGGGAGGCGTGCTCTGATCAGGTGGGAGTGCAAGCAAGCTCACCTGCAGGCTGGGCTGTCACAGCGGAGCAGGGAGAGCTCTCAGTGGCAAGTTTTACACAGATAGCCCCGTGAAGAAAAGCAACTTACTTTGCACAGTGATATTCCCTGCTTTTCAGAGCAAAGTTTTTTAGGGGTTGTTTAGGAAAAGTGGGTAAAGCTTTGTTTTGGTTTGGTTTTTGCAGGCAGAGTCTCGCTCTATTGCCCAGGCTGGAGTGCAGTGGTGCGATCTCTGCTCACTGCAACCTCTGGCTCCCAGGTTCAAGTAATTCTCCTGCCTCAGCCTCCTGAGTAGCTGGGACTACAGGCATGCGTCACCATGCCTGCCTAATTTTTTGTATTTTAGTAGACGTGGGGTTTTGCTATGTTGCCCAGGGTGGTCTCAAACTCCTGAGCTTGGGCAATCCGCCCACCTCGTCCTCCCAAAAGTGCTGGGATTACAGGTGTGAGCCACCACACCCAGCCGAGGGTAAAGTTTTTTTTTTTTTTTTGAAATGGAGTCTCACTCTGATGCCCAGGCTGGAGTGCAGTGGCGCGATCTTGGCACACTGCGACCTCCACCTCCCAGGTTCAAGTGATTCTCCTGCCTCAGCCTCCCGAGTAGCTGGGACTACAGGCGTGTGCCACCACGCTTGGCTAATTTTTGTATTTTTAGTAGAGACGGGTTTTACCATATTGGCCAGGCTAGTCTCGAACTTCTGACCTCGTGATCCACCTACCTCGGCCTCCCAAAGTGCTGGGATTACAGGCATGAGCCACCATGCCTGGCTGGATAAAGATTTTTAAGAATTTCAGTGACTAAACTTTAAGAAGGAATGAAGCCCACGCAGGAACTCCGTATGACTTTCAACCCGAGGGGCTCTGGCCTGGGCTTTCCAGTGACTGGCAGCATCGGGACATCCACTGCTGTGGCCTTGGCCCCATTTCCCGTGTTGTGCCCCCCACTTGCTGCAGGTGCCCTGACGGCAGCGTGGCCAAACAAGGGGAGGAGCTGTGAGCACAGACATGGCCTGCTGGTCAACAGGGCAGGGAGAGCCAGCCTGGTGCTGAGCTTGCAGCCTGGCTGGGGGAGATACCCGGAGCCCCAATACCACACAGACCCTCCAGGACTGCTGGGGGTCAGTGGGCAGGGTCCTCTGAGGTGTCAGACCTGCCCCACCTGTCGGGGGAGGGTAGGACAGGTGGGACGCTTGCAGGCTGAGCTGCATTGGGCGGCGAGGCTGGGGGCACCCTCACCCCACTCCAGGCAGGTCCTTCACAAGCATGGAAACAGGAGTGACTGGGATGCACCGCCAGGTGTGAAAGGCACCTTGTCCTCTCCTAGAGTAATGCAGCCCAAGGACTTCCCCACTGTTGCCTGGACCTACTGGGAGCTCAGGCCCCAGGGCCTCTGCACAGCTTTGCCCTTGCCGGGTGTGCCCTCCTCCCCACTTCAAGCCCAGTCCTACCTTCCCCCTCAGGTTTACCTGGCCCTAGCATCTACCCCAGCTGTCCTGCCCTCCTGCTAAACTCCCAACCCCTGACCCCAAAGGCCAGAAGAGGTATCTGTTCACTGAAGGATGCCAGGGACCTTCTTCCTGTGGGGGGATGGATGGGATTCAGCTTGCTGGAGGGGCTGGCCATACTCCAGCCTCCTCACAGGGAGCGCCTCCCTCTCCACTCACTCCCCAGGAATGGCTCTTGGAGGCTCAAGGGAGCCTGAGCCTCTGCCCATCTGCAAGCTGCCTCCAACTCTCAGTCAGGGTTTGGATGCCCCAAGTGCAGTCCTGAGGCCCCCGCCCCCCGCAATCCTACTGTCCTGGCTTCTGAGGCATCTGCAAATCATAGGCCTCCCACGGAAGGGGAGCAGCAGGCAAGGTCTGCATGAGCCCCACAGATGCCTGCTCACCTGCTGGACTTAAAGTCTGTGCCCCTCCCCGACCACCAGGGTACCCAGATCCCAGGTGGCTCAGCCAGGCCCAGAGCCCCAAGAGCTGGGCTGTTCTCTCTAACTGGGATCTGGGGTAGGGGCTGCCCCCATCAAGTCCCTGGGGGACTGTCTGGGACATCCAGGCCCTGTCTTCTTGTCTTAACCACTCACAACAGAGAACACAGATGTTCTGTCCAAGAAGGAAGCCCCCACACTCCTCCCATCCTGCCTCTATTTAAATGCGTGGGCATGACCACCCCGAGCCAGCCTGTAAGGGGTCACGGGGCCATCGGGGAAGCACTGTGGAGAAGACCCCTGGCCTGGCCTCAGCCTGCTCGCAAGGGAGCTAAGAGCTGGGGACAGAGCCTGGAAGCCGCAGCCTTTGCACCCAGGCAGGCCTGCCCACCTACCCCCCACGCCCCACACACCTGCTGACAGCCTCCTCTGTCCTGGCCACTGTGGGCAGCGGGGGCGGGGGGCCTCCCGGCCCGGACCCGTGTTCACAGCATCCATGGCACTCACTGCCTTCTGGTCGTCATGTATCGCTGTCGGAGCCCCCACAGGAGCTGCTGTCAGAGGCCAGCAGGGGGGCCTTCCTGGTGACACACACGGAGGTACACGGAGGTACATGGAGAAGCTGGGCTGACTGCAGAGTAGGAGGCCTGTGCTGTCCAGTGAGGCAGGAGGGACCACAGGGTGTGGCAACCCCGGCCATAGGGATCCCTTACGTGTAGCCCTCTCACATGCAGCCTGTTGCCTGCACACGTGTACCTGTGTGGAAACAGCATGACGAGGCTAACAGGCTCACACACCTTCCATGTGGTCTCCATACAAGCAACACTGTTGCCTCCCCCATGATACAGGGCAATGTGCTCTGGTCTCACATGAGGACGCAAGGCTCTGCCTTGTGTGGTCCTGCCACAGCTCCTTCAAGCACCGGGGACACCAGTGTTGGAAGCCAGCTGTCGCTCGCCTGGAGCTCTCAGCCTTGTCTGAGGGAGCCTCTCGGCCTGACTAGGGGCCTGGGGGCCAGGGGCTCTGATCAGGCCCCAGAATGGCTTCCTGCCAACAACCCACCCACACACATCTCAATGCTGGGGTCCTGGTGCTGCTGTCTAGAACCAAGGGTGCAGACCTGGGCTGTGCCACCTGCTCAGACGGGGCTCAGGGCCAGCCCAATGGCCTTGCTGCCTCCCCTCTGGGGGCTGGGGGCCTCCCCATCTGCACGTGGCTGCTCCAGTCCCACTGCTGTATCAAACCTCAATGTCACCAGAGACCTAGCAGCATGCGGGGTCCTGGCCACCTCCTCCCACTGACCCCAAGGAGGGGGGCCAGCTGGCCTCAGGCCTTACACTGGGCAAGGCTAGGCCTCTGCAGGAGGCTGGGTGCCGCCTGCACTGCTGCTACTCACAGGCTTTCTTGAGGCCTTGGCTCTGGCTGCCTCAGCCTGGCTGTGTTCTGTGTCCATCAGAGAGCTGCACCTGGGCCCTGATTCGGAGCTACAGACAAGGACGAGGACAGGGTCAGTCCCGGGGGACGGGCACCTCCTGACCCTGACAGGCACTTCCTGACACGGCCCCCTCCTGCCAATGCATTTGTTACCAGCAGAAAGGCTGGAATTCGGTGAACTGGCCCAGACTTTCTCCTCTGGAGCTGAGGTGCCAGCTGCCCACACGTTGGAACCCATGTCCCTCACCACTCCTGGGGCTATGGGCGTCGAGTTCACTGGCTCATCAAACACTGTCATCCACATGGCATCTGCTGGGTGAGAGACACAGTGGTCAGGTGTGGGCAGGCCTGTCTGGGGTGCTGCAGGCAAAGGGGAGGCAGCGCACCCCCCACCGGGGGCCCCACAGAGGTTGACAGGAACATGGGGCTGCTCCAGGAGGGAGGCCCAGGCAGTGCCCCTCAGCCCCTCAGAGAATAACAGGGGACAGCTCGAGGGTCCTGACAAGCTGCCAACATCCATGGGGCATGTGAACCAGGGCTCAGCCAGGCGCCTGAGGGCCCCCAGGCCTCCAGCAGGGCTGACACTGACAGTGTGGAGGTGATGCCACTGCCCTCCATGATCCAGGGCTCAGTCAGGCGCCTGAGGGCCCCCAGGCCTCCAGCAGGGCTGACACTGACAGTGTGGAGGTGATGCCACTACCCTCCATGATCCGGGGCTCAGTCAGGCACCTGAGGGCCCCTAGGCCTCCGGCAGGGCTGACGCTGATAGTGTGGAGGCAATGCCACTGCCCTCCATGACCTGAGGCTCAGTAAGGTGCCTGAGGGCCTCTAGGCCTCCAGCATGGCTGACGCTGACAGTGTGGAGGTGATGCCACTGCCCTGTCCTATCCAGGACCGCATCCAACAGAGACGGCAGCTCACCAAGCACCACTGGGCCCTCCCTGGCCTCAAGGATGAGCCGCCTTCCTCCTATCTGGGACGTTCCTGCTTCCCCAGGGTGTTGCCCTTGCTCTCTCTTTGGCCTCAGCTAAGAGCTCGGCACCTCCTAACAGAGATCCCTGCCCCCTCCCCAAAGTCCTGAGTGGGTCAGTGCTGCCCCCAGGGCAGGGGTAAGGAGAGGGGTCTTATCAGCCACGCAGCCTGCGGGGTGGACTGGCTCCTGCCCTAGATGTCAGCCGTGAGGGTGGAGGCCAGCCTGTGCTGCTGTGCTGGGGTGGGCATCAGGCCTGTGCCGCATTGTGTGGGGGCCGGGTGGACGATGCAGACTAAGTGGACACCACCCATCAACCTTGGTGACAGTGGCGGAGTGACAACAACCGAGAGGCAGGGGCAGGAGACCACCTTGTGCCGGGCACAGGGCAGCACAGACCCCTACTCAGGATGGCTGGGAAAGAGCTGGAGATGCAGGTTTCGGGCCACAGTGAGCCCCAAATGCCTCAGCTCCAAATGAAGCCTCCACACCCCTAGGCCAGGGTACCATGTCCTGTCCCCAACACACACGTTCCCCGCCCCTGCCCCACAGCACCACCTTCTGAGTCACCCTCCAGAGGAGGGGCTTTGTTCTTTCCAGGGTCTGGGGGGCACCTGCCCCAGGCGCATCACCATCTGCTTCCAAGCTCGCCTTGCCATCCTGGCCTCCACACTCCGGGCCATTCTTTGAGCAGCTCTCTGAAGCATGGGGGGCTCCAAACCTCGGGGAGATGCAGAGTCAGATGCCTGGTGGCCCAGGACAGATGCCTAACACTGAGGGTCAGTGACAGCACCAGGCTCCAGGCTGAGGGTGAGCACAGAATGCCCTGAGTGAGGAGCACAAGTCGCTCCAGGCCTCAGCTCCGGGCTCCTGAGTGTCACCCGCTGCGTTGGGCGCCAGTGCTTGCAGGACGGGTGTGCTTGCTCTGCGAGCTGGCATAACAAACAGCAGGGCGTCTGGGCATCTGACGGGTGTTCTGGGGGCTGCACCTCCTCGGCAGAGGCTTTGGGGGGATGGGCAGGCCCCGCACCTGGCTCTGGCCTTCACCTGGGCAGCACCGCGAGTGTCGCTGTCCTCCGAGATGTCCTCGTCTTCATCAAAGTGCTGGATGCGGTCGCTGCAGCAGGCCTTAGAGCTGCGCTGGGCTGCAGAGTAAAACGCCAAGGTCAGTTTCCAGACGGTCTGGGGGAGACAGGAGGCGCTCTCCCCACAGGGCTCCCAGAGGGGCTTAGTTCAGGATGTGGGCGCCATGGGCTGGAGGGCATGATGGGGAGGGTCAAGAAAAGCGACTGTTCCTAGCTCCACAGAGGGGCCTCTCCCAGCCCCACCGCACAGGCCCACGACAGACCGAGCCATGGGCGTGGCCTGAGCTGCCTGGGAAAAGGGTGCCTGCATGACCCCGCACAGTCCCGCTCGCTCACACTGTCCTCGTCAGTGTCGATGTTGAAGTTGATCTCCGGGATCCTGTCAAATGGGGCGCTGCAAGAGCAAGGGGGATGGCCTCGGCGCTCCCTGCCCGGCCCACTGCTCATCTGGGGGCCTCGGTGCTCCTCCCCCGGGGCTCATCTGGGGCCTCAGCTCTCCTCCTCTGGTGCTCATCTGGGGCCTCAACGCTCCTCCCCCGCTGCTCATCTGGGGCCTCAGTGCTCCTCCCCTGCTGCTCATCTGGGGCCTCAGGCCTCCTCCCCCGGTGCTCATCTGAGGCCTCAGTGCTCCTCCCCTGGTGCTCACTGGGGGCCTCAGCACCCTCACGCAACTGGAAACACCTGTTATCTCCCGGCAAGGCCTAAGGGAGCTGCCCCCATGGGACTTCAGCAGCGAGGAGGGGGAGTCGCGCCTCGTGCAGGGGGCATCCAAGTGGACTCACTTGATGTTATCGTCATGGTTTGCAAACTCCTCATCATTGAAGCCAAACTGATCCACAAAATTGGCCGTCATCTGCTGGATCTGGTAGTCAGAGAAGTCCTGGGAGGGAAGGAGGGAAGGAGGGACGGAAGGAGGGAGGCAGGGACTGACGCCTGTCATAGAGCAGTCCTCAGGCCTATAGGCTGCTCTTTGGGAACCACAGTCTCTCTAGTTGTTCAGGAGCTTCTCCTCCAGCAAAAGTGGGCAGTAAACTCTGACTGTTCAGGGCTCACGATTCTACCAAAACTCAGGCCTCATGCTCACTGTGCTCACATCCGAGATACGTCCCATATTCTTTGACTTTCGAGTTTATCTGCTGTGTCCTCAGTGCTCTCATCAAGGTGGAGTGACTTTGGAGTTCTCCCCTCAGACCCACCCCACCCCATACGTGCTCGGAGATGAGCCCCCTCTCCCTTTTGCTAGTGAGATGCCATCAGAGACTTGTCTGGAGGACCAAGTGCAGAGCACACAGGTGCCAGGAAGGGCCCGGCAGGGTGCAGGGGCCGGCCACGCCCTCACCTGCTGAAGGGACAGCTCATTAGGGAAAGCACCCTCAATGTCCTCACTCGAGGAGTGAAGATAGTGAGTACTTGCCTAAAACACAGGCCAGATGGGGTGGGTGTGTGAGCCAGCCCAGCGCCCCAGACCCTGCCCAGCCCAGGGCTCCCAGACCCCGCCCAGCATGTCACTCACCAGATCTCTGGGCCCAGGAGGCCTTGCTGTGTAAGGAGGTGCCCAGGTGAGGCCAAGGCCCTGTGACAGCCCAACATCCATGTGCAGGGGGCAGGTTGGTCTCAGGCATATGGAGCCCTCTGCCAACAAGCTACAGCTCCTGGACTGGGAGGGAAGGGACCTGGGGCCAACACCGGCTCTGCACAGAGGTCCTCAGAGACCAGCCCTGGGTGTGGCACAGGACAGGGTCTGTGTTGCAGGCATCAGCCTGGAGGACAGACTGCACACTTGCAGGGTATGCTCGGGCACCCGTGTCCAAGAGGAGCAGGCAGGTGTGCGGCCCTTGTGCCTCTCTTGGCCTCTGCTTCGGGGCAAAGACAGGAGCGTCTGACAGCATCCCAGCACCGTGCATGCACCAAGGGGGCAGCCCCGAGCCTCCTGCGTCCCAGCACCATGCGGGCGCCGAGGGGGCAGCCCCGAGCCTCCTGCATCCCAGCACCATGCGGGCGCCGAGGGGGCAGCCCCGAGCCTCCTCAACAAGTCCACAGTGTTCCTGCAGTTGGTCTCCGTCAGCGTCTCCTCCACGAAGCTCTCCTAGCAGCCATGGCAATCCACAGGGAGCCCTGCAAGGAAAGTGCTGCCTGGTGAGCCCTGGGAGACCCCGTGCAGATAGCCCAGGGCACTCAGGCGCTCCGGCAGGTGCATCCTGGGTCCAGGAGGATGGGGCGGTGCTACTGTGGTCAGTCCATCTGAGGGCCTGAAGCAGGAGCTTTGCTGGATGGGAAGGAGGCAGCATAGTCGCGTGTCCGGAGGGGCCTGGGGCCACAGTGAGATTGAGGTGAAGCAACTGTGGGCAGGGTGGTGGGCACTTCTGCCCCTACCGAGACCTCAGTGGGCAACCGAGTTCCAAGTCTGTTGGTGTGGAAGCCCATTCTGAGGAACTCCCAGAAATGCAGAAGCTGTGGAACAGAATCTGAGAAAGCAGCAAGCTTCCTTCACCCTGCCTCACAGGCCCAAACTCAGCAGCAGCCTGCAGGCCTGGGTGTGTGTCCTGTCTGTTTTTCCGGGGAGGTCAGAACCCTGGAAGGATTCACAATCTGGAGACTGTATGGGATGATCCAAGAGCTTCCTGCTTGCCCCTCGCCTCCCTAAACCACCCCTGCCCTGGGGAGCCCTCCCTGGCCTCCACCTCCACCCATCTCTTTTGCCCTCCTCTTGCCCTGCTTTTATTATTTGTGACAGTGGCCGGCAGGCCTGACCTTGCTAGGGGCTAATGGGGCCCAACCCAGGAGACCCCTCACCCTATGGTCCTGGGGTGCGAGGAGGACCATCCAGAGCTTCCTCACCTTGTACCGGTATAGGGAGGAGGGGCCATGGCTGGGCCCGCCTCTGCCACACATGTGGTGTGCCTGTGTCCACCTAACCCACTGTGCTCTTAAGAAACAGGGTGCTACCTGTTCCCCTGAGACTTGTGCTATGAAGTCTCACACCTGAGTGAGAATGTGAGACTCTCCAACCACCTGAATGCAGAGCAAAGCTGGCACACGGCCAGGACTGCCTGCACCCAGGCAGGACTCCATGAGCTGCAAGGAGCCTGGCAGTGCTAATGGCTTCAGAGCACCAGCTCCAGAGTCACCAACTGCCCCCAGCAGGGACTGTCTCTTGTGCCACATGCTGACGCCTGGTAGGGTCTCCACAGAAGTCTGCCCAACAGAACTGACACATGAGACCCAGGTCCCCCTGAGGACAGATCTGATGTGGGAAGTGAGAGGACAGAGACGGCTGCAGGGTCTTTCACTGTCAGTGCAATCAGCACCTGCTGACGGGCAGAGGGGAGCCTCAGGCAGCAGCTCCTTCAGAGCCCCGGTGCCCGCGACCAGCAAAAGGATGACCGGGTGGGGGGCTCACCTCAGATGACCTCGCTGATGTGCGTCTGCACAGAGCCCCATTCCAGGTTCTGCACCAGTACGTTGGCGATCTGCGTGAGGTGGCCTATGTTCCCACGCCTCATGCCACCCGTCGCCCTAAAAGCCACAAGCACCATCAGGGTGGCCGCCTGGCCCCAACCTTGCCAGACCCATGACCCAGTGAGCCAAGTGGCACAGGCCTCCAGGTTCACCTCCAGAGCAAGTGCCCGGCCCTTGCCCAGAGCCCGTGCCCCCGGCCCTGCCTCCAAGACACTTCTGTTTGAGCAGCACCTGCCACGTGAAGCAGGCTCACCCCAACCTCACTACCAAAAGTGCCACTGAGACAGACATGGAGACAGACACTGCTCTCATCCCATTTTACAGACCGGGAAACGGAGGCAGAAAGGCCGTGGTGTGGCCTGAGCCCTGCTGGTGGCAGCAGTGGCGCAGGAGCTGAGCCCACGCTGTCAGCTACAAAGCTCAGGCTCAGCACCCTGCAGGGAGGGTCGGGCAGGACCTCCATGCTGTGCAGCCCAGCTCAGCCTCTGCTTCCCCACAGCTGCACTCAAACCCCTCCCAGCTCCAGTGAGTCCCTCCTCATATCACCCAGAGCCAGACAGCTCCCAGCAGGACAATGAATGGGTGGGGGTGGCTTTGGGTCCAGGACAATAGGCAGGACATGTGTCCTGACCAGAGGGAGCACCCATTAAGCAGAAGACACGGAAAGACCAAAATAACGTGTCCCCATGTGCGAGTGCTGATGGAGCACCCGAGTTCTTGGGGAAGATCAGGAATGGACAGGGGACCCGCAAGAGGGCAAAGTCTAGGCAAGCCAGGCTGGGCAGGGGCCAGAGCAGGTGCCTGGTGGGGATGGGACTGCTTCCTGTCAGCTCCCTGTGTCCCCTCCCCAAGTAGCATTTGCAGCTGTCCACCCAGTAGGAGCGCCCCTTGCATGGCAGCCTCAGAGTGTGGAGCGGTGTCGCACACCCAGCGCTCCACCAGAGCATGCAGTCCTGCACGCAGCATCACCAGTGCCCGGCTGAGGTGCGTCTCTGCATCCCTGACTGGCCAGGCTGGGTCCCTCCATGTCCGAGTGGCTCTTACTGTGTGTGGTCGTTGGCTTCCCAGGCCTCCAGGATCCTCTGCACCAGGCAGCACTTCTGAAACAACTGGGGGTGGCAGGGGCGGTAGCGTGAGTCAGGGTCTGACTTGGCTCACCGCAACCTCTGCCTCCCAGGTTCAAGCTATTCTCCTGCCTCAGCCTCCTGAGTAGCTGGGATTACAGGCGCCCGCCACCATGCCCAGTTAATTTTTGTATTTTTAGTAGAGACGGGGTCTTGCCATGTTGGTCACGCTAGTCTTGAACTTCTGACCTCAGGTGATTTGTCCACCTCAGCCTCCCAAAGTGCCGGGATTACAGGCGTGAGCCACCATGCCTTGCCTCTTTTGTCCTTAAGTTGGAAGCTTAACTCATTAATTTGTAGCCTTTCTTCTTTTCCAGTCTGTCTTTAAAAGGCTACATTTCCCTGTATACAATGAACTTTAACTACATTCTACACATTTTGCTATGTAGTATTTTTATTATTCTTCAGTTCTAAGTATTTGAAAAGTTCCTTTATAATTTTGTCTTCCTCATGAGTTATTAGAAGTGTTTTAGACTCTCAAGCACGTGAGGATTCCACCCAGGATGGGCAGGCGTGTGCACATCGTCCACCACACAAACGTGAGACTGTGAGGTGCACGTTCAGAGACTCCCCAAGGGAGCCCGGACCTAAGCAGCATGGGCTGAAGCCCAGAGGAGGTTCTGGCCACCTAGGCACTCCCCTGGGGGACAGAGGTAGCTGAATGAGGACAGCGGGTCTGCAAGCTACCATCCATAGGCCAAATCCAGCCTATCACTTGCTATTGTAAATATAAAGTCTTAGCTAAACACAGCCACGCCCGTTCATTCACATATTGTCTGTGGCCACTTTCATGCTTCAGAGGCAGAACTGAATGGTTATGACAGAAACTGTATGACCCGCAAAGCCTAAAATATTTACTATCTGGCCTTAAGAGAAAAGTTTCCTGATCCCTACTCTAGAGCTGTAGTGTCTAACATGGTAGCCACTGGGCAGCCACACATGGCTATTGAGGACTTTAAGTGTGGCTTGTTCAAATTGAGATGTGCTGCAAGTATAAAAGACACACCAAAATTTGAAGACTTTATTTAAAAAAGACAATGAAATATGTCATTAATAACTTTTATATTGATTACATGTTGAAATTATATTACAGATAATATACACTGCGTTAAATAAAATATTAATACAATTAACTTTACCTGCTTCTTTTTACTCTTTAAGGTAGGAAACTTTAACATATGGGGTTCTAATTATATTACTATTGGAGAGCATTGCTCTAGAGTAAGGTTTAATTCAGCTGCCATGTAACTTAGCACACCCATTCCTATAAGATAATGGCAAACTTGAGGTTTACACATTTCCATTTTCCTCAGTGTGGTGACTTTATGCTCATGAAAATGTAATGACTTATATAATCTAGGAAGTAGACCACAAAATTCTGTATATATTTTTGTCTTCTAAGCAGTTGTCCCTGATTAATTCATTCATCAAAAGCATTCGTATTACAGAAAGTTTGTGAAAGATCACACAGCTTAAAAAACTGAAAGAACAATATTTTTACAAAATTTTATCATTCTAGGCTTAGAACTGTGAAAATCTATTAAAATCACAGTAGTAACCACACTGAAATCTGAAAAAGGGAATATACCAAACAACAGTACTTATGTTTGGGTGACAAAATTTAGCACTATTCTTAAAACTTATTTTCTAAATTGCTGTGACACTTTTTTTACAGTTAAAACAAGAAATTCTAATAATTTGAAGTCAGAAAAATACAAAATCATAAAACCTTTGGAAGTATAAGTTTTACAATATACTAAATACTATAGAGTTAATATTTCAAGACAAAAAATACAAAATAAAATTTAAAAGTTGAATTTAAAAAATAAAAGTACATATACCTAATCTCCCAAAATGTTTCTCCAGGAGCATCAGGATTCCACAAATCAATGCTATCTAACTGACGAAGAACCAGCAGAGCCTGAATTTTTTTTAAAAAGAGAAAGGCAAAGAGAAGACTCACTCAAACATGTTTGGTAAACATAACGCTGGAGTACTTATTTTATAAATGCTAAGAAATTGAGCTATTTCATTTGTAGTTTCAATACATAGTAAAAGGTAAAAAGAGATAAACTCTGGTGAACACAAACCTCTAGGGAATAATATAGACAGAATGATATCATTTTATTCCCATCATTCTTACTCTAACTGGCATAACCATATAAACCTAAATGATGAATTCAGAACAATAAACAACTGTAAAAATTCCTTTAAGAAACAAACAAAATAATTTCAACAGATATTAAAGAACTCTGTGAAACAAAAAGTTAATCCCCAAGTAAGAAGGGCTTGCCAAAATTAATACACACAGCAAAAGATAAGTAAAAATTGTCTCACTTGCCACAAAGTCTCTTGTAACAGAAAAGAGCAACTATTTTTCAAAATCAAGAGAGAGGAAGCAAAATGGATTTTGTATTTCATAACAGATTATCCATTCTAAAGTATTTCAATGGACCATAGAACTGAAATTGGAATTTGGTTCAGAGAACATTAACAGGAATTAAATAATTCACTTACAATATATAACATACAGATTATTACATAAATTAAAACCATCAAAGATATAAAGAATAAAACATAAACTCTTCCTTCAAACTTATCCTATCTTAACTCCAATTCTACAATCCCAACTCACATTCCTCCCACCCCCCCTCCACCCCCAACCCAGCAGACACTGTGAAGCTCTGGACATTCCTTTCAGTCCTTGGTCAACTTATCAATGTATAAAGGCCAGACCCATATTATCTCATTTCAAACATTGTTATTGTAATTACTTTGAGATATTTAATGAAAATTGCAATTAATTGTGAGAATCTCAAAAAACTATTAATTTAAAGCTCTCCTATCAAAAAAAAACAACACAAATTAAAAATCAAATTTGCTACTATTGTACCAAAACTTGGTACAATTTACTGGCAGTAGCTTTTTCAAGTGACAAATTCTCTATATTTTTGTTTGATAAAACTTTAAAAATATATATTGAAAGAAAACGTGTTAGCCTTTTCCCTGCTTTGATTTTTTCATGTTCCCTTTTTTTTGTGTTTTCCACGTTTTAACAAAGCCATAAACACAGTATACTCACTTGACGTATCATGTTTTTCCATATTGCTATGTGATCTATATAGGTTTTTGTTGTTGTTGTTGTTGCTATTGTTTTTTGAGACAGACTCTTGCTCTGTCACCCAGGATAGAGTGCAGTGGCGTGATCTCGGCTCACTGCAACTTCCGCCTCCCGGGTTCACGCCATTCTCCTGCCTCAGCCTCCCGAGTAGCTGGGACTACAGGCGCCCGCTACCACGCCCGCCATCACGCCCAGCTAATTTTTTGTATTTTTAGTAGAGACGGGGTTTCACCATGTTAGCCAGGATAGTCTTGATCTCCTGACCTCGTGATTAGCCCGCCTTGGCCTCCCAAAGTACTGGGATTACAGGCATGAGCCACCATGCCCCGCAGATCTATATAGGTTTTTTTTTGTTTTTTTTTTTTCTTTGAGACGTGGCTTCGTTCTGTGGCCCAGGCTGGAGTGCAGTGATGTGATCTCGGGTCACTGCATCCTCCGCCTCCCAGGTTTAAGCAATTCTCTGCCTCAGCCTCCCAAGTAGCTGGGATTACAGGGGTCCACCGCCACACCCAGCTAATTTTTTTTTTGTATTTTTAGTAGAGACGGGTTTCACCATCTTGGCCAGGCTGATCTTGAACTTCTGACCTTATGATCCACCCACCTCAGCCTCCCAAAGTGCTGGGATTACAGGCGAGACCCACTGCGCCCGGCCCTATATAGGTTTTAATGAATGTTTATCAGCTCACCAAGTTAAAATACCATTCTCATTATTGAATATTAACCCATTCTCCTCCTAGTAAAGTTCTAATATTCTCCTATTGTAATCAAGAGTAATAAGTACCTATGTGTGCAGCTTTTTCCTTTTGAGTTATATTCATAACATTTTTAAAGTCATAGAAATTGAATTATTTGTACAAAAAAAAATGAAATGTTTGTATAGCTCCTGCCAAATAGCGTTCCAAAAAGACTGCAAGAAATGTATCAGTTTATGGGACCAATAGCAATGTACACAAATATGGAAGCAATGACTAAGTAATAAGTGCTAAACCATTTCTTTTTTTTTTTTGAGATGAAGTCACACTCTTGTCTCCCAGGCTGGAGTGCAATGGCGTTATATCAGCTCACTGCAACCTCCGCCTCCCAGGTTCAGGTAATTCTCCTGCCTCAGCCTCCCGAGTAGCTGGGATTACAGGCGCCTGCCACCGCACCCGGCTAATTTTTTGTATTTTTAGTAGAAATGGGGTTTCACCATCTTGGCCAGGCTTGAACTCCTGACCTCGTGATCTACCCATCTTGGCCTCCCAAAGTGCTGGGATTACAGGCATCAGCCACTGCGCCTGGCCAACACCTGAGAACTTTCAAAACTGGGTTGTTCATAATTAGAATTTTAAAAATCCACAGTCCAAATCTGATAAAGTTTTGCTCTCTATTTAATGTCACCATATCAGAGTTGAAGGTTTCCCAAGTACCTTTTAATGATTTCACTTATTTTGTTTGATATGCTTTTGTATCTTGTGAATACCTCTTTTAAAGTATGTTAATATTTTATTGTAAGAAAAATGAAATTTTACAATATGAATAAATTTAAGATCAAAAGGTTTTAAAGTACCATCAAATATAGTCCCATCATTTTGTCAGTGTGCTCTACTGGGCTACAACATAAATACTATTACTTTTAACTTAAATGGTAAGGTGGCAAGTCAACGTATCAAATGCTGTGAAAGGGCTAAGAGTATTCAAATAATATGTTTGAAAAGCTTTGGGATGAAAATTTTATACTATATTTTCAGTGCCATTTTTCTCTAGGGCTTTTGATCTGAATAAAATGCTTTAGATTTATCTTTCCAAAGCATCTTATTAACTCCATCTTCCTTAATATGGGCCCTTCGGTCAAGTCTTACTATGAAAAATACAAGTATTTATCAATTGTCAAATATAATCACTGTGGAGAAATTTTCCTATTCCGTACATGTAAATTCAGAACCTTTTTGAAAACCAAGAGTGCGTTTCGTAAAAAGAAATATGCAAAGAAAATAATGAAATTTTTTTTTTTTTAGTAGTTTAGCAATGCCTATTGGACTTACATTGGTGATGATTTGATGGAGTGAATTTACCAGCACATAGTGAAATGTAGAATGTGAATCCTGCACCAGGCAGATCTATAGAAAAAGAAAAAAAAGCAGATTATTTCTATGAGAAAAATACTCAGTAATACAAATGAAGTCAAAAAGAACAGCAAATAGAAAGTTTTTAAAAAAACACTAAGTTTTTAAGGTCTTGAAATGAACATCAATACGTAATAGTGAGAAATGCCGATAGAGGTGAACCTGTTATCCCTCTAGTCTTTCCATTTATAAAGGATAATGGCATCAGTAAACATAGTTAGATAAAAACCAATGCCCTCACCTTAAACTGTTGGTTGTTGTGAGGGCTTACACGAAGGCAAGAAACAAGGCAGTCAATCATAAGATCCACATCTGCAGGCTGACTGCCCCTTGAGACTGGCTTACTTGGATTAAAAAGCAGGTTCTATAAAAACCCCAACAGAAAACAAAAGCCTTTAAATACCCATGCAGTATTTCTTTACTAATATGTAATAACATCAACACATTATCCACATAGATGGCAGTAAAATTCAGTTGCCAGAAGCAGCACAAAGCACCAATACTGTGGTTCATCTGTCTGATACAATTCTTCCTGTACCATATATAGGTTCCTTTCAGGCCCTGATTGCCACATTATTTTAAACCCAAGTCGGTATATTTATGCTCATTTAAGAAAACAGTGTTTTCTTCATATTCTCAGTCCATTTAGACTGATGAATGCAGTAACAACAAAAGCAAGTCCTATGAACTTATCAAAGAAGAATCAGAACTTTAATGTTAGCAATTCTCTTTGACATAATACTTGTGCTAGAAAATTAATTTAATTTTCTTAAACTTTGTAGTAGAGAAAGAATAAGCATATTACCTTAAGATCAACCACCATGGACTGAACAAGTAGTAAAATGACAGCGTTATCTTCCCAATTGATGTAAGTACTTGCTTTACACAGTTTGGCACAGGCAATTGCAGAACTTTCTGTCAGCTGCCTACTTCCTCCGTGGCCAGCAAGAGCTTTTCATAGACTGTCCAGAAACAACTTCTACAGAATTCAAATATAGCGATAAGATAATATATGAAGTTTCTTCTATTCCAGATTTACCTAATATGATAGCAAATTAACAACCTCTAAAACTCATACTATAAAGAGTGCATAATTTATATTTCTGGTTTTCAATTTCATAATTTAAGTAGTGGTCATCATTTAAATGTTTCTCAAATTAAAAAAAAATCTTTTTTCTATTTTCTTTATTGAATTTTTAAGGGTATATCAAAAACAGTCCTTCCCAAACAAGGGAGCTGTTTTCTGAACTTTTTTTTTTTTTTCTGAGATGTAGTCTTCCTCTGTCACCCAGGCTGGAGTGCAGAGGCACCATCTCAGCTCTTTGCAACCTCTGCCTCCTGGGGTCAAGCGATTCTCCCGCCTCAGCCTCCAGAGTAGCTGGGATCACAGGCACCTGCCACCAGGCCTGGCTAATTTTTGTATTTTTAGTAGAGACAGGGTTTCGCCATGTTAGCCAGCCTGGTCTTGAACCCCTGGGCTCAAGTGATCCTTCTGCCTCACCCTCCCAAAGTGCTGGGATTACAGGCATGAGCCACCATGCCTAGGCTTCAACTTTGAATTCAGCTGATCATATCTTCTTTTTGATATTTAAAATCTAAATATTATACTCTCTTGGCTCTGGTCTATGATAAACTGTTCCATCCTTTTCTAACACTCCAGGCTATATTCAAACTTCAGCCTTCTAAATAAGAATATATTCAAGGCTGTTCTGTCACTCTAAATTTGTTTCTCAAAAAAAAAATTACATATTCTTGTGAATGTCAACCCCTCTTTACAGTTCATTAACAAATTTCTTCCCTTGGCTTTTCTCCTAAATGAATATCTCACATCTCCACCTACATGTATGCTCAAATGTAACATGTCAACACCTAAACTCACCCAACATCAGCACAATATATTCTTCTCAAGTGTACATGGAACATTCTCCAAAACAGACCATATATTAGGCTACAAAGTAAGTCTTAATACATTTAAAGAAATTGAGATCTTACAAAGTATGTTTTCTGATCATAATGGAAATGAAAAACCAACAGCAGATGAAAAACTAACAAATTCACAAATATGGGAAAATTTGTGAATCATAACCAATAGATCAAAGGAAAAAATCATGAAGGAAATTAGAAACCGTCTTGAGACAAATGAAAATGAAAACACAATACACTAAAACTTACAGGATGCAGTGAATGCAGGGCTAAAAGAAAAAATTAAAGCTGTAAACCTTTACATTAAAAAAACAAGAAAATTCTCAACTCAATAACCTAACCATACACCTCAAGGAACCAGAAAAAGAGTAAACTACACCAAAGCTAGCAGAAGGAAGAAAATAGTAAAGATTAGAGTGAGAACAAACAGAGAACAGAAAAACATGGAGACAAATTACAAAACCAGAAGCTGATTCTTTGAAAAAGTTAAGAAAACTCTAGCTAGTTCGATTAACCAAAAAATAAATAAAGAGAGACAGAGAGAAAGAACACCAAATTACTAAATATAGGAAAGTGGTGACACAGCCAGGCGCAGTGGCTCATGCCTGTAATCCCACCACTTTGGGAAGCCTAGGCAGGTGAATTTCTTGAGGTCAGGAGTTTAAGACCAGTCTGACCAATGTGGTAAAGCCCCTGTCTCTACCAAGAAGACAAAAATTACACAGGCATGGTGGTGCACGCCTGTAGTCCCAGCTACTAGGGAGGCTGAGGCAGGAGTATTGCTTGAACCCAGGAGGTGGAGGGTGCAGTAAGCCAAGATCGTGTCACTGCACTCCAGCCTGGATGAAAGAACAAGACTCCATAAAAAAAAAAAAAAAAAAGTGGTGACACTACTTATTTACAAAACTAAAAAGGATGATGAGATGATACCATGTAAAACTGTATGCCAACAATTTGAATAATCTGGACAAAATGGACAAATCCCTACAAACACACAATCTACCAAAACTAACTCATAAGGAAATAGAAAATCTAAATAGAACTATAACTAGTAAAGGGATCAAATCAGTAATCAAAAAGCTCCCAAAGGAAAGGTCAGGACCAGATAGCTTTCACGGGTTGATTCCACCCAAAATTTAAAGAAGAAAGTTTCTCAAACACTTCCAAAAAATTAAAGAGAAGGAACACTTCTCCCCCTTAGTTCTATGAGTCCAATATTACTCTGATACCAAAGCCAGACAAAAATACTACAAGAAAACTACAGGCCAATATACCTTAGGAATAATGATGAAAAACTCAACAAAATCAGCAGCCTATTAAAAGGATGACACACCATGACCAAGTGAAACTTACTCCAGGAGCACAAGATGCTTCAACAACAACAAAAAATCAATGTAATACACCACATTAATAGAATGAAGAAGAAACTCCACATGATCATCTGAATCGATACAGAAAAACCACTTGACAAATTTCAACACATTTCATGATTAAAAAAAAAAAAAACCTCAAGCTAGGAATAGAAGGAAATTTCCTCAACATAATAAAAGCCATATATTAAAAACCAATAGCTAACAACATACTCAATAGTGAAAGACTGAAAGTTCTCCCCCTAATATCAGGAACAGGATAAGGATACCCACTTTTTCTACTTCTATTTGGCATAATACTAGAAATTCTAGACAGGGCAATTAGGCAAGAAAAAGATGGAAAAGTCATCCAAGTTTGACAGAAAGAAGCAAAATTATGTCTATTCACAGATGATATATATGTAGAAATCCCTAAAGATGACACATACACACCAAAAACAAACTGATAGAGCTAATAAATTCAAAGTCATAGAATACAAAGTCAGCACACAAAAATCAGGTGGATTTCTATACATTCACAATGAAAAATACAAAAAGGAAATTAAGAAAACAATTCCACTTATGATAGCATCAAAAAGAAAATATTTAGGAATTAATCAATGAGGTGAAAAACTTATACAATAAAAAACTACCAACATTGCTGAAAGAAATTAAACATAAATAAATGGAAAGATATCCCATGTTCCTAGATTGTTAAAGTAACAATATGACCCAAAGCAATATACAGATTCAATGCAACCCCTATCAAAATCCCAATGGTCTTTTTTGCAAAAAGAAAGAGAAAAACCCATCCTAAAATTCATATGAATCTCAAAGAACCACATAATAGTCAGAAGTATCTTGAGAAAGAATAAAGTTGGAGAACTCACACTTTCTTATTTGAAAACTTACTACAAAGCTACAGTAATCAAAACAATGTGGTACTAGCATAAGCACAGTCATATAGACCAATGGAATAGAGAGCCTAGAAAGAAACCTCACATATATGACCAAACAATTTTTGAAAAAAGTAGTAAGACCATTCAATGGAGAAAGAACAGTCTTTTCAACAAATGATGCTAGGAAAACTGATTATCCAGATGCAAAAGAATGAAGATGGACCCTTCCCTTACATCATATACAAAAATTAAATCAAAATAGATCAAAGACCAAAACTTAACAGTAAAGCTATAAAACTCCTAGGAGAAAACATAGGAAAGAAATGTTTCCAACATTGGATTTGGCAAAGATTTCTGGTATATGATGCCAAAAGAGCACAGACAACAAAAGAAAAAACAGATAAATTGGACTTCATCAAAATAAAAACTTGTGTCTATCAAGGACACTATCAAGAAGATGAAACAACAATCCACAGAGTGGGAGAAAATACTTGCAAATAATATATCTCATAAGGGATTAATAACCAGAATATATTAAAAATTCCTGTAACTAAAAAAATAAAATTTAGAGCCTTACACTTTACAGTTTTTTTTTTAAAAAAACTGAAAATAGATGAACCAAGCCATTGCCTGAAGAAATAACAATATAAATAGAATGAAAGCTAAAATTAATGAAACAGAAAAATTTAAATGCTAGGAAACGGCCAGGCGTGGTGGCTCATGCCTGTAATCCCAGCACTTTGGCAGGCTGAGGTGGGTGGATCACAAGGTCAGGAGTTTGAGAACAGCCTGACCAACGTAGTGAAACCCCATCTCTATTAAAAATACAAAAATTAGCTGGGCATGGTGTCCGGCACCTGTAATCCCAGCTACTCAGGATGCTGAGGCAGGAGAATTACTTGAACCTGGGAGGCGGAGGTTGCAGTGAGCTGAGATCACGCCACTCCACCCCAGCCTGGGTGATAGAGCAAGACTCTGTCTCAAAAACAACAACAAAAAAAATCAAAGTCTAGGTTTTAAAGACCAATAAAATAGTAAACATGAAAGAGGAAAAAGAGAAATGAGGAAACAGTTACAAACATGGATACTGAAGATAATTATATGAGAATATAGAAATACAATACAACTTTTATATAATTGTACAAGTAAAATATATAAATATTATATACAACTCTGCACTGATAAAATTGAAAATATATTTTCTGGCAAAGAACAAACCATCAAAGTGACTTAAAAAAAAGAAATTCTTCAAAAAATTAAAAATAGAATAAAGATATGATCCAGCAATTCCACTTCTGGATATATATTCAGAATAATTAAAAGCAGGGCTTTGAAGTTTTTTGTACTCCCATGTTCACAGTAGCATTATTTATAATAGCCAAAAGGTGGAAACCGAAAAATCCATTGGCAGATAAATTTAGATAAATAGAATGTTGGTATATACATACAATGGAATATCATTCAGCCTTAAAGAGGAAGAGAATCTGACATGCTACAACATGGATGAATACTATTTCAGCCATAAAGAAATAATGAAATCCTGTCTTTCAAGGCAATGTGAATGGAACTGGAGGACATTATGCTAAGTAAAATAAGCCCATGTCAAAAAGGCAAATACTGTATGATTCCACTTATGTGAGGTATTCAAATTCAGACAGACAGAAAGTAGAAGGATGGTTGCAGGAGTTGCGGGTAGGGAAGAATGGAGAGCTGTTGAATAGATACAGAATTTGTTTTGCACGATGAAAAGGTTTTGGAGATTGGTTGCACAACAATGTGAAAGATGGTGCTACTAAACTGTACACTGAAAAATGGTTAAGATGGTAAATTTTATGTTATGTGTATTCTACCACATAAAAAATTTTAAAAAGAGACAGAAAAACTACGTAGATCCATAAGGCAGCTCAAATAAAAGGTGAATAATGAGTTATTTTAAATAGACACAGATAGATAGGCTAGTTCTAGAAATAGCATAAGAAACCAGTAGTAGTACTTGACTTAGGAAGAAAAGTATAAACTGAAGGTCAAGAGGGAATAGGAAGCTTACTTTTCCACTGAATTCCCTTCCTGAGGTATAGTGAAAATTTCCATTATGTCAATTTTTTTTTCTTTAAAACTAATGATAAGTGGTAAAGTGGAAGATGGCCAAATAGGAACAGCTCCAGTCTACAGCTCCCAGCATGAGCAACGCAGAAGATGGGTGATTTCTGCATTTCCAACTGAGGTATTGGGTTCATCTCACTGGGGCTTGTTGGACAGTGGGTGCAGGACAGTGGGTGCAGCGCACCGAGCATGAGCCGAAGCAGGTCAAGGCATCACCTCACCCCGGAAGTGCAAGGGGTCAGGGAATTCCCTTTCATAGCCAAGCAAAGCTGTGACAGAAGGCACCTGGAAAATTGGGTCACTCCCACCCTAATACTGCGCTTTTCCAATGGTCTTAGCAAATGGCACAATTATATCCCGTGCCTGGCTTGGAGAGTCCCATGCCCATGGAGCCTTACTCATTGCTAGCACAGCAGTCTGAGATCGAACTGCAAGGTGGCAGTGAGGCTGGGGGAGGGGTGCCCGCATTTGCTGAGGCTTGAGTAGGTAAACAAAGCGGCCGGGAAGCTCGAGCTGGGTGGAGCCCACCACAGCTCAAGGAGGCCTGCCTGCCTCTGTAGACTCCACCTCTGGGGGCAGGACCTAGCTGAACAAAAGGCAGAAGAAACCTCTGCAGACTTAAATGTCCCTGTCTGACAGCTTTGAAGAGAGTAGTGGTTCTCCCAGCACAGAGCTTGAGATCTGAGAATAGACAGACTGTCTCCTCAAGTGGGTCCCTGAACCCCGAGTAGCCTAACTGGGAGGCACCCCTGAGTAGGGGCAGACTGACACCTCACATGGCCGGGTACCCCTCTGAGATGAAACTTCCAGAGGAACGATCAGGCAGCAACATTTGCTGTTCAGCAATATTCGCTGTTCTGCAGCCTCTGCTTCTGATACCCAGGCAAACAGGGTCTGGAGTGGACCTCCAGCAAACTCCAACAGACCTGCAGCTGAGGGTCCTGACTGTTAGAAGGAAAACTGACAAACAGAAAGGACATCCACACCAAAACCCCATCTGTACATCACCATGATCAAAGACCAAAGGCAGATAAAACCACAAAGATGGGGAGAAACCAGAGCAGAAAAGCTGAAAATTCTGAAAATCAGAGTGCCTCTTCTCCTCCAAAGGAACACAGCTCCTCACCAGCAACAGAACAAAGCTGGACGAAGAATGACTTTGATGAGTTGAGAGAAGAAGGCTTCAGACGATCAGTAATAACAAACTTCTCCGAGCTAAAGGAGGATGTTCGAACCCATTGCAAAGAAGCTAAAAACCTCGATAAAAGATGAGACGAATTTCTAACTGAATAACCAGTGTAGAGAAGTCCTTAAATGACCTGATGGAGCTGAAAACCATGGCACAAGAACTATGTGACACATGCACAAGCTTCGGTAGCTGATTTGATCAAGTGGAAGAAAGGGTATCAGTGATTGAAGACCAAATGAATGAAATGAAGTGAGAAGAGAAGCTTAGAGAAAAAAGAGTAAAAAGAAATGAACAAAGCCTCCAAGAAATGTGGGACTATGTGAAAAGACCAAATCTATGTCTGATTGGTGTACCTGAAAGTGACGGGGAGAATGGAACCAAGTTGGAAAACACTCTGCAGGATATTATCCAGGAGAACTTTGCCAACTTAGCGAGGCAAGTTAACATTCAAATTGAGGAAATACAGAGAATGCCACAAAGATACTCCTCAAGAAGAGCAACTCCAAGACATGTAATTGTCAGATTCACCAAAGCTGAAATGAAGGAAAAAAATGTTAAGGGCAGCTAGAGAGAAAGGTCGGGTTACTCACAAAGGGAAGCCCATCAGACTAACAGCAGATCTCTCAGCAGAAACTCTACAAGCCAGAAGAGACTGGGGGCCAATATTCAACATTCTTAAAGAAAAGAATTTGCAACCCAGAATTTCATATCCAGCCAAACTAAGCTTCATAAGTGAAGGAGAAATAAAATACTTTACAGACAAGCAAATGCTGAGAGATTTTTATCACCACCAGACCTGCCCTACAAGAGTTCCTGAAGGAAGCACTAAATATGGAAAGGAACAACCACCGGTAGCAGCCACTGCAAAAACATCCCAAATTGTAAAGACCATCGAGGCTAGGAAGAAACTGCATCAACTAACGAGCAAAATAAGCAGCTAACATCATAATGACAGGATCAAATTCACACATAACAATATTAACCTTAAATGTAAATGGGCTAAATGCTCCAATTAAAAGACACAGACTGGAAATTGGATAAAGAGTCAAGACCCATCAGTGCACTGTATTCAGGAGACCCATCTCATGTGCAGAGACACACATGGGCTCAAAATAAAGGGATGGAGAAAGATCTACCAAGCAAATGGAAAACAAAAAAATGCAGGGGTTGCAATCCTAGTCTCTGATAAAACAGACTTTAAACCAACAAAGGTCAGAAGAGACAAAGAAGGCCATTACATAATGGTAAAGGGATCAATTCAACAAGAAGAGCTAACTATCCTAAATATATATGCACCCAATACAGGAGCACCCAGATTCATAAAGCAAGTCCTTAGAGACCTACAAAGAGACTCAGACTCCAACATAATAATAATGGGAGACTTTAACAACACACTGTCAACATTAGACAGATCCACGAGACAGAAAGTTAACAAGGATATCCAGGAATTGAACTCAGCTCTGCACCAAGTGGACCTAATAGACATCTACAGAACTCTCCACCCCAAATCAACAGAATATACATTTTTTTCAGGACCACACCACACCTATTCCAAAATTGACCACATAGTTGGAAGTAAAGCACTCCTCAGCAAATGTAAAAGAACAGAAATTATAACAAAGTATCTCTCAGACCACAGTGCAATCAAACTAGAACTCAGGATTAAGAAACTCACTCAAAACCACTCAACTACATGGAAACTGAACAACCTGCTCCTGAATGACTACTGGGTACATAAGGAAATGAACGCAGAAATAAAGATGTTCTTTGAAACCAATGAGAACAAAGACACAACATACCAGAATCTGTGGGACACATTTAAAGCAGTGTGTAGAGGGAAATTTATAGCACTAAATGCCCACAACAGAAAGCAGGAAAGATCTAAAACTGACACCCTAACATCACAATTAAAAGAACTAGAGAAGCAAGAGCAAACACATTCAAAAGCTAGCAGAAGGCAAGAAATAACTAAGATCAGAGCAGAACTGAAGGAGACAGAGACACAAAAAACCCTTCAAAAAATCAATGAATCCAGGAGATGTTTTTTGAAAAGATCAACAAAATTGATAGACCGCTAGCAAGACTAATAAAGAAGAGAGAAGAATCAAATAGATGCAATAAAAAATGATAAAGGGGATATCACCACCAATCCCACAGAAATACAAACTATCATCAGAGAATAGTATAAACACCTCTATGCAAATAAACTAGAAAATCTCGAAGAAATGGATAAATTCCTGGACACAGAACACCCTGCCAAGACAAAACCAGGAAGAAGTTGAATCCCTGAATAGACCATAATAGGTTCTGAAATTGAGGCAATAATTAATAGCTTACCAACCAAAAAGAGTCTAGGACCAGATGGATTCACAGCCGAATTCTACCAGAGGTACAAAGAGGAGCTGGTACCATTCCTTCTGAAACTATTCCAATCAATAGAAAAAGAGGGAATCCTCCCTAATTCATTTTATGAGGCCAACATCATCCTGATACCAAAGCCTGGCACAGACACAACAAAAAGAGAATTTTAGACCAATATCCCTGATGAACATCAATGCAAAAATCCTCAATAAAATCCTGGCAAACCAAATCCAGCAGCATATCAAAAAGCTTATCCACCACGATCAAGTCGGCTTTGTCCCTGGGATGCAAGGCTTGTTCAACATACACAAATCAATAAATGTAATCCAGCATATAAACAGAACAAATGACAAAAACCACATGATCATCTCAATAGATGCAGAAAAGGCCTTCGACAAAATTCAACAACACTTCATGCTAAAAACTCTCAATAAACTAAGTATTGATGGGATGTATCTCAAAATAATAAGAGCTATTTATGACAAACCCACAACTAATATCATACTGAATGGGCAAAAACTGGAAGCATTCCCTTTGAAAACTGGCACAAGACAGGGATGCCCTCTCTCACCACTCCTATTCAACATAGTGTTGGAAGTTCTGGCCAGGGCAATCAGGCAAGAGAAAGAAATAAATGGTATTCAACTAGGGAAAGAGGAAGTCAAATTGTCCCTGTTTGCAGATGACATGATTGTATATTTAGAAAATCCCATCATCTCAGTCCAAAATCTCCTTAAGCTGATAAGCAACTTCAGCAAAATCTCAGGATACAACATCAATGTGCAAAAATCACAAGCATTCCTATACACCAATAACAGACAAACAGAGAGCCAAATCTTGAGTGAACTCCCATTCACAATTGCTTCAAAGAAAATAAAATACCTAGGAATCCAACTTACAAGGGATGTGAAGGACCTCTTCAAGGAGAACTACAAACCACTGCTCAATGAAATAAAAGAGGATACAAACAAATGGAAGAACATTCCATGCTCATGGATAGGAAGAATCAATATTGTGAAAATGGCCATACTGCCCAAGGTAATTTATAGGTTCAATGCCATCCCCATCAAGCTACCAATGACTTTCTTCACAGAATTGGAAAAAACTACTTTAAAGACCATATAGAACCACAAAAGAGCCCGCATTGCCAAGACTATCCTAAGCCAAAAGAACAAAGCTGGAGGTATCACACTACCTGACTTCAAACTATACTACAACTCTGCAGTAACCAAAACAGCATGGTACTGGTACCAAAACAGAGATACAGACCAATGGAACAGAATAGAGTCCTAGGAAATAATACCACACATCTACAACCATCTGATCTTTGACAAACCTGACAAAAACAAGAAATGAGGAAAGGATTCCCTATTTAATAAATGGTGCTGGGAAACCTACCTAGCCATATGTAGAAAGCTGATACTGGATCCCTTCCTTATACCTTATATAAAAATTAATTCAAGATGGATTAAAGACTTAAATGTTAGGCCTAAAACCATAAAAACCCTAGAAGAAAACCTAGGCAATACTATTCAGGACATAGGCATGGGCAAGGACTTCATGACTAAAACACCAAAAGCAATGGCGACAAAAGCCAAAATTGACAAATGGGATCTAATTGAACTAAAGAGCTTCTGCACAGCAAAAGAAACTACCATCAGAGTGAACAGGCAACCTACAGGGTGGGAGAGAATTTTTACAATCTATCCATCTGACAAAGGGCTAATATCCAGAATTTACAAAGAACTGAAACAAATTTACAAGAAAAAATCAAACAATGCCATCAAAAAGTGGGCAAAGGATATGAACAGACACATTTATGCCGGCAAAAGACACATGAAAAAATGCTCATCATCACTGGCCATCAGAGAAATGCAAATCAAAACCACAAGGAGATTAAATATGAATTATTAGCTTTAAGGTATAATTAACATATAATGAGCATCAGCAATTTGAAGTGTACAACTTAACGAACTTTCAGAATAGTCATGTAACCACAACCATGATCATGACATAGAACATTTCACACATCACCACAATCAGTCCCCTACTGTTCCTTTGCAATAAATTTCCTCCCTTAACTCCTACTCCTGGCATCCACTGATCTGCTTTCTGTCCTGAATTTTGTCTTCTCCAGAAATTTTAAAAGAAATCACATAGTATGTCGTCTCTCTTTCACTTAGCATAATATTTTTGAGATTCACAAATATTGCCGAGTCAGTAGTTAGTTCCTTTTTATTGCTGAATAGTATTCCATTCTTTCAAGGTATCACTGTTGGTTTATTCATTCACAAGTTAATGGACATTTGGGGCTGTTTACAAATTTAGGTTATTATAAATAATATGTACACTCGAGTATGCATCCTTGAGTGAAGGTATATGCCTTTGTGTGATTTTTTATTTTCATATTATAGGTACACAACATAATTTTCATTTTCTTCACGATTGTAACTTGCCTTCAAGATCTGTATATATTGATTAATATTCACAGATATAAATGTTAAAATCTATACACACGTATTCTTGTTCCTAATCTTATGTTATCATTCTATGCTTGAAAATTTATAACATATTTTTAATGCTAGTATCTACTGTTTGATTCCTTTCTGAATGACTTTTTTTCAGGTTTATTGAGGTATGATTGAAAAATAAAAATTGTATATATTTAAGGTGTACAAAACATGGTGTTCTGATAAACTTATACATTCTAAAATGAGTACCACAATCAAGGTAATTAACATATCCATTATGTCATACAGTTTACCTCTGAAAGAGAAGGTAAGAATACTTGAGATAAGATACTTTCTTACCTTATTAGTGGGGCAAAAAATTGTAAAGATTGCAAAACAGCTAATCCTGATAAAAATGCAGGAAAATAGGCATTTCAGTGGGGATGAAGCTGTGACCTGCTGCAACTACTGGGGAACATAAATCTAGTAATAACTATTACAAATTTTAAATGCAAATGTTCGTGACACAGAAACCCCAGATTTGGGATTCTGGTCTGTAGAATTAAGAGCATCAGTTAAGAAGAATGCATGAACAAGATATTTATTAAGACTTAGCTATGGTGTCAAAAAACTGAAAACATCTGAATATCCACCCATTCAGTGAAATGGTCGAGTAAATGAGGCTCATTAGTGTAACAGAATGTTACCTAATATTGAAAGGTATGTGTTAGATCTCTATCAACTATTTTAAGGAACAGCTAAAATATTTTCTTAAATAAAGCAAGATGCAAAGTAATGTGCATAAAATAATTTCATTTTAAAATACAACCACCACCATCCTACGTATGTATGTGTATTTTGCATTTGAATGTACAAGTAAGTAAATGTGAGTGGAAGGATACACACCAGCCAATAGCACTAATTAGCTCAGAGGGAATGTGAGTAGAAAAGGGTGAGAATACTATTTTATTTTATTATTTTATTTTTTGTTTTTTGAGATGGACTCTCGCTGTGTCGCCCAGGCTGGAGTGCAGTGGCATGATCTCAGCTCACTGCAACCTCTACCTCCCAGGTTCAAGCAATTCTCCCTGCCTCAGCCTCCTGAGTAGCTGGGATCACAGGCGCCTGCCACTACATCCAGTTAATTTTTTTTTTGTAATACACTTTTAAAAATACATTTTTTTAGCCAGGCGCGGTGGCTCACACTTGTAATCCCAGCACTTTCAGAGGCTGAGGCAGGTGGATTACCTGAGGGTGGGAGTTTGAGACCAGCTTGACCAACATGGAGAAATCCCATCTCTACTATAAATACAAAATTAGCCGGGCATGGTGGCACATGCCTGTAATCCCAGCTACTTGGGAGGTTGAGGCAGGAGAATTGCTTGAACCCAGGAGGCAGTGGTTGCAGTCAGCCAAGATTGTGCCATTGCACTCCAACCTGGGCAACAAGAGCGAAACTCCATCTCAAAAAAAAAAAAAAAAATTAAATCCAGAAAGATTTAAAAATCTAAACTTTAAAATCTAGAAAATATCAGAGAAAAATTAAAAAGTACACTTCAAAAATCTTGGCACATGCCAGACAAAAAGGTCACATGCTGAATGATTCCATTTATATCAAATGTCTAGTTTAGAATAAGTAAATCCATAGAGACAAAAAACTAGAATAGTGGTTGCCAAGGGCCATGAGGGGAGAGGGACAGGGAGTGATTACTGATGAAAATGTTCTGCACTGAAACAGTGGTGATTGATGACTGTACAACTTTGTTAATCCAGGGCCTGTGCCAGGGAAGGGCCAATGCAAGGGCAGGGCAGGGACAGGGTGGCACAGGGCCAAGACAGGGCCAGGGTGGGGCCAGGATAGGGCAGGGCCGGGACAGGCCAGGTAATGGTAGGGCAGGTCCAGGGCAGGGGCAGGGCAGGGCCAGGTCAAATGCTAAGGCCATGCCCAGAGCAGGGCCAAGGCAGAGGCAGGGCCACAACACGGCAGGGCCAGGGTAGCACAGGGCCGAGGAAAGCCCAGGGCAGGTAGGAGCCAGGGCAGGGCCAAGGCCAAGGCAGTGCCAGGGCCAGGACAGGGCCAGAAGCAGGGCAGGGCCACAGCTAGGTCAGGACCAGTGGCAGGGTAAGGGCCACGACAGTACCAGGGGCAGGGCCATGGGCATGGCCAAGGCAGGGCTCCAGCCTGGGCAGTGTTGGGCTGGGCAGGGCCAGGGTAGTACAGTGCCCAGTCAGGGCTGGGCCAGGGCAAGACCAGAACCAGGGCAGGGCCAGAGCCAGGGTAGAACCAGGCAGGGTCACAGCCACGGACATGACAGGACCAAGGCCAGGGCCAGAAGCAGGGCAGAACCAGGGCCAGGGCAGGGACATGGCAGGGCCAGGGCCATGGCAGGACCAGGGCCAGTGGAGGGCCAGGGCAGGGTGAGGGTAGCACAGGGCCAAGGCAGGGCAGGGTCAGTGTAGAGCAAGGACCAGGCCAGGGTATGGCAGGGCACAGCCAGGGAAGTCTAGGGCCAGAGCCAGGTCCAGGGCATGGACAGGGCAGGGCCAGAAACACGGCAGGACCAGAAAGGGGCCAGGGCAAGGGCAGGCCAGGGAAGGACCAGGGAAAAAGCATGGCCAGGGAGGGGCCAGGGCAAGGGGAGGGCCAGGGCAGAACCAGGGCCAGGGCAGGCCAAATGCAGGGCCAGGGTAGGGTGAGGTAGGGCCAGGGCGAGGTCAGGGCCAGGGCAGGACTAAGATAGTACAGGGCCAAGGCCAAAGCCAGGGCAGGGGCAGGAGCAGGCCTGCATGAGGGCAGGACCAGGGCCAGGGATATGGCAGGACCAGGGGCAGGGCCAGGGCCAGGGCTGTGCCAGGACAGAACAAGAGCAGAGCAGGGCAGTACCAGAGCCAGGCCATAGAGAGGGTAGGGCAAATGCCAAGGCAAGGCCAGGGTAGTGCCAGGGCTGAGGCAAGGTCAGGGAAGGTCCAGGGCTGAGTCAGGGCTAGAACCAAGACAGGGGCAAAGGCCGGGGCAGATCTAGGGCACAAGCAGGGCAGGCTAGGGCAGGGCAATAGCAAGACCAGGCCATGGCAGGGCCAGCCCAGGATAGAACAGGGCACAGGCAGGGCAGGGCCAGGGACGCGGCTGGGACAGGACAAGGACCAGGGCAAGGGTATGGCCAGGGCAGAGGTAGGGCCAGAGCCAGGGTCTGGGCAGGGACAAGGCAGGTCCATTGCAGGGCCAGAGTTCAGACCAGGGCCAGAGCAGGGCCGGGGCAGGGCCAGGGCCAGGACCAGGAAAGGGCAATGTCAGGACCAGGGCCATGGCAGGACCAGCAACAGGACTAGGGGGAGGACAGGGACAGGGACAGGGTCAGGGCTAGGGCCAGAATAGCATGCCAGGGTAGGGCCAGGGCAAATCAGGGCCAGGACAGGGTCAGGCCCAGGGCTAGGCCAGGTATGGCCTTAAGCAGCGAAGGCCAGGGCCAAGGTCCCTGCCAGGGCCAGGGCAGAGCCAAGAGAGTGGCGGCTCCAGGGCAGGGCCAGGGTTAGGACCATGGACATGTCCAAGGCCAGTGCCAGGGAAAGGGCAAGGGTAGGGGGCAGGGTCAGGGTCATCTAAAAACCAGGGACAAAGCTAGGCCCAGAGCAGGGCCAGGACAGGTACCTGGCAGGGCCAGGGTCAGGGACAGGGCCATGGCAGGGCCAGGGCCACAGCCAGGTCTGTGCTATAGCCAGGTACAAGACAGGGCTCAGGTAAGGCTAGGGTGAAGGCCAAGGTAGGGCCAGGGCAGGGTCAAAGCCAGGCTAGGGCCAAGGCAGGGCCAGGGCAGGCAGGACAGGTCCAGGAAAGCATAGGGCCAAGGCAGGGCAGGGCCAGGCCAGTGCCAAGACCAGGGCAGGGACAGGGCCATGGCCATGGCCTGGGCAGGACCAGGTTCGGGGCAGGAGCAAAAGAAGGGCAAGGACAATTCAGGTTCTTGGCACAGCCGGGGTCCAGGACAGGGTCAGGGTAGGGCCAAGGCAGGGTCTGGGCCATGGTAAGACCAGTGACAGGGCTGGGGCTAGGATAGTGACAGGGCCAGAGTCAGGGCAAGGACCAGAGCAGTGCAAGGCCAGGGTAGGGCCAGTATTTCAGGGTCAGGACAGGGTCAGGGCCAGGGCAGAACCAGGGTAAGTTCTCAAGCCAGGAAGGGCCAGGGCCAGGACAGGTCCAGGGTCTCTGTTAGGGCATGAGCAGGGCCAGACCAGGGTAAGGGTCAGGGCCAGGGCCAGGGTAGGGACAGGGCAAGAAACACGGCAGGACCAGGGGCAACACCAAGGCCAGAGCTGAGCCAGGGCTGAGTCAGGGTTGAGTCAGGGCAAGGCATGGTATGGCCAGTGCAGGACAGGACCAGAGCCGGTCCATAGAGAGAGCAGAGCCGATGCCAAGGCAGAGCCAGGCGGTGCCAAAGCTGAGGCAGTGTCAGGGCATGTCCAGGGCGGGGTCAGGGCCAGGGCCAGAAGCAAGCCAGGGCACGGCCAAGGCAGGGTAAGGCAGGGCAATGGCATGGCCGGGTCAGTGCCAGGACAAGGCAGAACAGGACAAGGCAATGGTAGGGGCAGAGCAGGGACAGGCCAAAACAGGGTCAAGTCACTTCAGGGCCAGGGCAGGGCCAGGGCCAGGGATATGGCAGGACAAAGACCAGGGCCAGGGTCAGGGCCAGGTCTGGGCTAGGGCCAGGTCCGGAGCAGGCCCTAGCCAAGACTAGGGTGAGAGCCAAGGTAGGGCCAGGGCAGGGTCAAAGCCAGAGTAGGGTGAGGGCAGGGCCAGGGCAGGGTGATGACACAGCCAGAGCATGGCAGGGCAAGGTGGTGGCAAGACCAGGGCAGACTACTGCCAGCTCAGGGCCAGGGAAAGGCCAGGGCCAGGACAGAACCAGGAAAGGGTCTGGGTCAGGGCCAGGAGCAAGGCAGAGCAGGGCCAGGCCCATGGCAGAGTCAGGGCAGGTCGTTGGCAGGATCAGGTTCCAGGCCAGGGCCAGGGCACAGGCAGGGGCAGGGCCTGGATAAGGGCAGAGCCAGGGATATGGCAGGACCAGGGTCAGGGCCAGGGCCAGGGCCCAGGCTGGGCCAGGACAGGGCCAGAGCCAGGCCATAGTGAGGGCAGGGCAAAAGCCACGGCAAGGTCAGGGCAGGTCCAGGGAGTGGCCAGCGTCAGGCAGGGCCAGGGCACAACCAGGGCAGGGTAAGGCAGGGCAATGGCACCACTGGGCCATGACAGGGCAAGGTCAGTGCCAGGAGAGGGCAGAACAGGCAGGGCCATGGTGGGGCCAGGGCAGGGACAGGCCAAGGCAGGGCTGGGACAAATCAGGGCCAGGACATGTCCAAGGCCAGGTCAGGGCCAGAACAGGACCAGGACCATGACCATTGGCAGGGCCAGGGTCAGGACAGGGGGCAGGGCCAGAGCCAAAGCTGGGTCAGCACAGATTCAGGGAAGGTCCAGGGCAGAGGTGGGGCCAGGGCCTGAGACAGGGAAGGGCCAGTGCAAGGGCAGGACCAGAGCAGGGACAGGGCAGCACAGGGCCAAGACAGGGCCAGGGTGGGACCAGAGCAGGGCAGGGCTGAGACAGTCCAGGTAATGGTAGGGCAGGTCCAGGGCAAGGCAGGGCAGGGCAGTACAGGGCCAGGTCCACAGCACGGGCAGGGCATAGCCAGGCCCATTGTGAATGCATCGGCCCTCCCTACAGGGCTCCTACCACCTGGCCACTGCCGCAGCCTGGCCACCGCTGTAGGCCTGCCCCCACCCTGGCCGCAGCCGCCTGCCCTCCTGCTGCTCCAGCATGCTGCAGTCTGCATTGCCACCACCAGCCCACAGAGAAGCGAGCTGTGGTGTTGCAGGCTCCAGGTGTCTCCTCCTCCTCCTGGCACGGAGCAGCTGGGAGGGCAAAGCCAGAAAATCCTAGAGGAAGATGCAAGGGGTGGTAGCGTCAGAGCCTCACTTTGTCATGCCAGCCACTGGGTGGCAGGGGCCAGTTTCAGTGAAGGCACTCACACCCACCCTTCAAAGTCCAGACTCTCCTTTTGGCCCAAGGTGTCCAGAAACTGGGGCCTGGGGTGAGTGCTGGAGACACCATAGTGCCTGGCTCCCCACTCCACAGGAACTGCTGGGCCCACTCGGGCTGCACTCCTCGGGGAGCAGGAGCAGCAGAAACTCAGACCCAGCCAACCCTCTGCACCCAGGTGCCACTTCCTGTTCCGGATGCCTCCATGTACAGGGCCCTGTCCCCAGTGGTGTCTGCTACTCCATACTGGGGGGTGCCAGGCAGTCTCTGTGGCACAGACCCAGAGTGCATGGGCCCAGGAACCACGGTGGGTGTAGGTGCTCTGCCATGCTCAGGATTTCCACAGAAACACTGTCTGCCGTGCTCCAGTATGAGCAAGAGTAGGTTGCCCTCTGGAGTGTGGAGTCCAGGGAGAGGAGAACTGATCCTTCCTTGGATGCCACAACTGTCGCAACTCTGCCAACTCTGCTGACCGTCGCCAGCAGTGCAGCCCCCAACAGTACCCAACTTGCTTGCCCCCCTCCATGGCTAGTCCTGCCCTCAATAGCGCCCCCCCACCTCCACCCCCCCCCAACGCCACCAGCAGCGTATACCCGATAGTGCCCTAACCTGTCCTCCTCTATGGGCATTGCAGTCCCAGAGAGCACCCATAACATGCCTCCCACCATGGGCAGTGCAGCCCCATATAATGCTACCAACCAGTACCCCCAGTGCAGGCAGTGACACCCTAGATAGTGCCCCCAACCCACCCCACTCTGTGAAAAGTGCAGCCCGGATGGCCCCTATCCTATCACTCTGGTCATGCTGCAGTCTCTGTCACCACCACCACCAACCACCTTGAGGCAAGCCACTGGGCCACAGGCTCTAGCCTCCAGCAGCCGGGCACGGAGCAGCTCTTGCTGATGGCTGCCTGCTACCACTCCGACCACGCTGTTGTCTCCATGGCCATCTTCTTTGACTACAAAAGAATAAAACTAGGTATCAATAAGAAGAATAATTTTGGAAACCATACGGTCACATGGAAGTTAAATAATATGCTCCTGAATGAATGACTAGTGGGTCAATGAAGATACTAAGATGGAAATTGAAAAATTTCATGAAACAAATGGTAATGAAGACACAATATACCAAAACTTATGCCAAAAACAGTACAAAGGCAGAGATTCATAGCTATAAGTGCCTACCATCCAAACAGAAGAAAAACTTCAAATAAACAATACATCTTAAAGAACTAGTAAAGTAAGAACAAACTAAACCCAAAATAAGAAAAGAAAGAATAAAGATCGTAGCAGAAATAAAGTTGAAATTAAAAAAATACACAAGATTAAACAAAAAGTTGGTTATCTGGAAAGCTACACAAAACTGACAAACTTTTAGCCAGGCTGACTAAGAAAAAAGAGAGAAGATTCAAATAAATAAAATCAAAAAATAATATAGGAGACATTACAACTGATACTTCAGAAATTCAAAGGATCTTAACTGGCTATTATATGCCAATAAATTAGAAAGCCTAGTAGAAATCCTAGATGCATACAACCTACCTAGGTTGAACAGTGAAAACATCCAAGGCCAGAACAGATCGGTAACAAGTAATGAGATCGAAACCATCAGAAAAAGTCTCCCAGTAAAGAAAAGCCCAGGAACCAATGGCTTCACTGCTGATGGCTTCACACCACGCATTTACAGACCTAGTACCAATCCTACTGAAACTATTTTGAAAAACAGCAGGGAATACTTCCAAACTTATTCTGTGGGGCCATTATTACCCTCATACCAAAATCAGACAAAGACATCAAAGAAGGAAACTACAGGCCAGTATCTCTAATATTGATGCAAACATCCTCAACAAAATACCAGCAAATCAAATTCAGCAATACATTAAAAAGATAATTCATCAGGATCAAGTGGGATGTATCCCTGGGATGCAAGGGTCATTCAACACTCAATGTGATACATCATATCAACCAAATAAATGACAAAACAGTATGATTATGTCAACTGAAACTGAAAAAGCATTTGATGAAATTCAGCATTCCTTCATGTTATAAATCCTCAAAAAGCCAGGTACAGAAGAAACATACTGCAACATAATAAAAACCACATGAGAGAGACTCATAGCTAGAATCATATGGAATGGGGGAAAATGGAAAGCTTTTCCTCTAAGATCTGGAACATGATAAGGATGCCCACTGTCACCACTGTTACTTAACATAGTACTGGAAATCCTAGCTAAAGCAATCAGTACAGACCCTAATACGGTCCCCAACCAACCCTGCCCCCTGCCACCAGCAGTGTAGCCCCCCCCATAGCGCACCCAACACACCCAAACTGCCCCCTCTACCCGCACCGTGGGCATTGCAGCACCCCATAGCGCCCTCAACCCGAAACCCCCCCACCCGCACCCCCGAGCAGTGCAGCCCTGGATAGCACCCTTAACCCACCTCACTGCTGCCGGCAATACAGTCTGGGATAGTGCCCCCAACTAGCAGGCCTAGCGGTTTTCTCTCATCCAATCAGAACATGAAGTCCAGGAACCTGGCTTGCATAACCTCAGTATATAAAACATGCTAAGGGGGAATTGCGCCATTGCAGGCTGTTGTGCCTCAGCGTTCCCAACCCCTCCATTCGCACCTTAAAGAAGGCGAAAGCGGAGTCCCCCGCCACACGCTGGGGGCTGGAGGCTGGATCCTGTGGCACCAGGGCTTGGCTCTGCATAGTGTGTGGCGGCGATGGAGACAGGCGGCTGGCAGCGAGAGCTGCTCCTTGCCTGGATACAGGAAGGGAAAGAGGAGGCACCTACCACAGGCTGGAGGCTAGAGTCTGTGGGACTGCGGCTGGCCTCGCTGGCTCGCCTTGCTGCGGTGGGTGGCAGCAGCGGACACTGCAGCCGGCCAGAGCGTAGAAAGGCGATTGGGTAGGTGCGCTATCCGGGGCTATACTGCCCGCGGCCGGGGGCCGGTAGGGGTGTTATTCCGGGCGTCACTACTTTACGTGTGCTACGCCTGGCTGCGCTGCCCGCAGCAGCGGGGGGGGGGGGGGGGGGCGGGTTGGGGGTACTATCCTGGGCTGTATTGCCAGCAGCAGTAGGGCTGGTTGGGGGCCCTATTGGGTGCTACACTGCCCGCCACAGGGGACGGGTTAGGGCCGCTACTGTGGTTACACTGCCGGCGGCGCCGGGGTGGGGGGACTGGTCGGGGTGCTGACTGGGATGGGGGGTGGTTTGGGGGCTGCACCGCCCGCGGCGGGGGGCTTGTTGGGGGCGCTATCTGGGGCTGCAATGCCCCCCGCAGGGGATAGGTTAGGGGCAGTATCCGGTGGTACACTGCAGGTGGGGGGGGGGGGCGGGAAAGGGGGAGTACAGGGAGGTGATTGGACGGGGTGGTTTCGGGCGCTATCGCGGGCCGGACTGCTCATGATAGAGGGGGGCGTTGGGTGCGCTATTGGGGGCTACACTGCCAGCGGCAAGGGGCAGTTTGGGGGCGATACCCCACCGGTGGCAGGTGGGGAGGTGTGGTGGGTTGTGGGCATCATTAGGGGGCTGTACTGTGTCAGTGGGAGCGAGTTAGGGGAGCTATCAGCTGCTGCACTGCCTGTGGCGGGGGTCAGGTTTGGTGCGCTATCGGGACCATATTCTCGGTAGTGGCATACGGGTTAGGGGAGCTGTCGGGGGCTAAGCTGTCCACGGGGGGGTGCGGGTTGGGTGCGCTATCCAGGGCATCATACCCCGCGGCTGGGGGATGGTTGGGGGTGCTATCCGCTATCTGGGACGGCACTGCCCATCGTGGGGAGCGGGTTGGGGGCCTTAAGGATCCGTGGCTGCACTATTCACACGGCGGGGATCAGGTTGCAGCGCTTTCTGGGGCGTCACTGCCCGCGGCGGGGGGGTTGGTTGGGGGTCCAATCCGTGGCTGCATGGCCCACGGCAGGGGGCAGGTTGGGGGAGTTATCTGGTGCTGCAACGTCTGAGGCGGGGACGGGTTGGGTGCGCTATTGGGTTTCTACACTGCAGCTGTGAGGGGAGGGTGTTAGGGGCGCTATCCCGGGTCCAACAGCTGGCGGCGGGTTAGGTGCGCTATCAGGGTGTGCCCTGCAGGTGGCGGCAGAGGTTTCAGCAACACCAGCGGCCTACAAAGAAGGAGCCTTCCTCCTCTCCCCAGACTCCAGACTCTAGAGGGCGACCTCCTCCTGCTCCTGCTCCTGGAGCGCAGCGAGCGCACAGCGTTTCCGCAGGAATCCTGAGAATGGCAAGGCCCCCATACCCGCGGTGGTTCCTAAGCCCGCCCCCTCTCGCAGCTGCAGCCCCACCTGCCAGCGCGTGCCGCCTCCGAGCTACTTCCGGGAGCCGGGCGGCCACCGCGGTGCAGGCGCGCGCCCAACGGCTTTGCGAGGCTCACTCGGTCTGAGAGGTCGGAGGCTGCGAGTGTCGCTGCTGAAGGCTGTGGTGGACTGGGCTGGATCGCGGATTTTGGATTAGATAATAGATTTGGGATCGCGGATTGGGGGTTGGATCGCGGATTTGGGGTTGGATCGGGGATTTGGGGTTGGATAGGGGATTTGGGGCTGGGTCGGCGGGGGCGGGGGGGGAGGTGAAAAGGTGACAGGGAGCTGCCCCCTCTCAAGAGCCGGTGGTTGGGAGTCTGAGAAGTCACCACCATGAAGTTGTTCGGCTTCAGGAGCCGCAGGAGCCGCAGGGGCCAGACGGTCCTGGGCTCCATAGACCACCTCTACACGGGTTCCGGGTACCGAATCCGGTACTCGGAACTGCAGAAGATCCACAAGGCAGCTGTCAAGGGCGACGCCGCGGAGATGGAGCGCTGTCTGGCGCGCAGGAGCGGAGACCTTGACGCCCTGGACAAGCAGCACAGGTAGCGGGGGCTCAGCCCGGGGTGGCAGGGGGTCCCCAGGTCCGGCTTTCTGGCAGCCCCTGAGACGGGGGCCTTGGAGGTCGCCGGGCACCCTCTGAGCGGCGGAGCCAAACGGACCCTCAGCTGTTTTCCATCCCTCATAATTCCCTGGCTGGAGCAGTTGGTGGAGAATTTGAGTGATTTAACTCACAAAGTTAAGCATATACGGTGTTGTTAATTTTAACGTACACGTTTAAAACATGGTTTATATACATTATAGGAGGTGCCTAATGAGAGAACTCATTCCCCTATCAAAAATACCGTGAGTTATTTTCAGTAGGCGAAAAGTTCTCAGATAAAACTGTCCGTTTTACATCCGTATCCCCCTGTGTAGGTAGGTTCTTTACTGAAGGTTCTTAGAGAGAAACTTGGAAATGGGAGGTGGGTTCTGTGTTCTTGAATGGGAAGGCACATTTTCCTCAGAATGTGAGCTCTTTCTGTGTTTATCAATTTTCCATAGACCGAATGAAAATATCAAGGTTTTAACATTTTTGTATGACACCTGCTGTCTTTCACTATTGTGATGACATTTAAAAAAATTTCATAATGGAGTGAAAAAACACTTGCTCCTCTAGATATCAAAATGTGCTATTAATTTCTGCAATTAATTGTTTACTAACAGCTGAAAAGACAAACGCATAGAACAGAATAGGCAACCCAGAAACACTGAAATTATGTAAGATATACGTAAGGATTAATGAGTAGGAAAGGATGAATTATTAATGAAAAAATGTCTGCTGTTTGAAGAAAACTAATGAAATTTTATGTCACAAACATGAGTTCCTGATGGAATACAGATTGAAATTTTTACATATGAAAATGAGTAAAGTACCGGAAGAAAACACAAACGCTTATTTTACAGGTACACTTTATGTTGACAAAAGCCTTCCTAAGAATGACCTCATAAGCAGACATTCTGAAGGTTGATTTAGCAAACTAAAAATTAAAACTGCCTGTGTTTCAGAAAAAAAATAACAAAAGAGAGCTTACTTGAAAAATATTAACTATATTATATATATATATATTCAGATGAAAAGTGTGTTTTCATTTTAGAGGGAATTCATTATATTCTTTTTCTTTCTTTTTTTTTTTTTTTGAGTCAGAGTCTCACTTCTTTGCCCAGGCTGGTGTCCAATGGCACAATCTTGGCTCACTGCAACCTCTGCCTCCCGGGTTCAAGCAATTCTCCTCACTCAGCCTCCCAAGTAGCTGGGGTTACAGGCAGGTGCCAGCATGCCTGGCTAATTTTTCTATTTTTAGTAGCGAGGGGTTTCACCATGTTGGCCAGGCTGGTCTCGAAGTCCTGAGCTCAAGTGATCTGCCTGCCTCGGCCTCCCAAAGTGCTTGGATTACAGACATGAGCTACCGTGCCCAGCCTATATTGTTTATTATATATCATATGATATATATATATTGCTGATACATATACCATATATATTATTACAGAGATAATCTGTTATATATATATCAGTTATATATACACATTAGATGAAAAGTTGTATGTATATATACACATTAGATGAAAAGTACATTTTCATTTTATAGGGAATTCTTTCAAATCAAATCATCAAAAACTCTAAAATTGGGCAAAGTACTTTTTTCCAGATCTGCAAGTTATTTGTGTACATAGCAAAAAGTCCTTCGCATTTCTGGTATAAGAATTTAAATTAAAGGAGGAATGAAAGTTTTCTATCCACAATATTTGTGAGGATGTTTTATACTCCTGCTTAAAGTTTAAGTTGCTGATTACTTTTCAAATAGATAATTTGGTGGTAAGTACTATATTTAAAAAATATGTATGCTCTTTACCCATCAATTCCATTATACTAAAACACCCTTAGGAAATAAAGATACATGCACTTTATTTTTCACAGCACTTATTTTAAAAAGAACCCATAGAATGGATCCTATAAATACATTTCAGTTGCATCCATAGGATGGGATAATATGTGACCATTGAAGGTGGCAATAGATACAGAAGTATATTGATGTGTGAAGATGTATTTTGTTATAGCTAGTGAGGAAAAAATCAATTAAATTATACATACACACAAACATACTATGGTCTTGTTTTAGCAAAAAATATGTACAAAATATAAAATTTGTAATTTCTGAGCATTTGTATTTTAAGTAAAGTTCCTTCTTCTTACCTGTGATTGCTGCAGTGAGCATGTACAAAACTTCTAGTAAAGTTTATTAATAAAGGAATAATCCTCGGGAAGAGAGGAATATGAATCTTACAATATTAAAAATAATTTCTCACTTTCTATTTTTTATCATTATTGTGTGTATTGTTATCTTCTTTGAACTTTTAGCCTCTTCAGAAGTAAAAAGGGTATGTTTTTATCTGTTTCCAGATTTTATTATCTATATATTTTATTATGTACATGTTTTTCTTATATATTCATTCAATTTATGCAAACAATGATAGATTAATCATTTCAATTGTATTCTTTAAGAATAAAAATAACATATAAATAATTACTATTGCAAAAATATTGCTTTATAGGAGTTATTTAAAAATATCGATCTCCCCAACTGTATTTATCCATTCTTTCATTCCATTTATTCATCAGACATAACCTGAGTACCTGTTATGTAGCAGACATATTCTACTATCTCTCAGGAGCCTTCTATCCTTAAAAACTTCATGTTTACCTGCCCCGCCTGCACAAGCTGAGAGATTTAAAATAGGAATATTGGGACTTAATCTCCTTGAAACTTTGTCTCCCACCTTTCAAACAAAAGCATTTCTGAAGTTAGAAAATAGTAGAAGATAACCTTTAACTGCCCATTCAAAAGTTTATCAGTCTTAAATACTAATATTAATCATTGGAAAGTCTTATTTGCATATATTCTGCAAGTATAAATATTGAATAAAATGAGCCATGTGTATTCATTTGAATCATGAGTTTCCTTTGGCTTCAGTTTGTTTGAAAATCAAGGAATTAATTTGTTTAAAAAATGCATTATTGTTATTTCAGTGCTCTATCCCCATAGTACCTTTAAGAACTAAAATGTATTTACATGCCAGTTATATGCCTAGAACTGCCCTAGACCTGCTGAGTATACCATATTCTATTTAATGTAAGGTCTCATGGATTGTGTGATGCCCCACTATTTTATATATCAATAAGATAATTTTTAAAATGCTACCAATTATAGTTATAATAATATAAGTGGCATTCCAATGTCAGAAGTATTAAAATGTGACCTACTCTTTAAGCCATCCTGCAAAGTAGATATAATTGTATCTTTTACCTAATTAAAATGTTTTTGTTAAGTAGTAGTAATAGTAACAATTATAATATCTGGCTGGGTGCAGTGGCTCACACCTGTAATTCCAGAACTTTGGGAGGCTGAGGTGAGAGGATTGCTTGATGCCAGGAGTTTGAGACCATCCTGGGCAACAAAGTGAGATTCTTACTCTACAAAAATTTTTAAATAAATAGCTGGGCATGCTGGTGCACATCTGTAGTCCCAGCTACTCAGGAGGCTGGGGATGGAAGATCGCTTGAGCCTAGGAGTTCCAGGCTGCATTGAGCTATAGTTACATCATTGCACTCCAGCCTGGGCAAAAGAGTGAGACTTAGTCTCAAAAAACAAAAATCTTACAATTATTGAGTTGTTGTAGGAACTATTTAAATACATAGCTTCTCATTTAAGCATCACGATGGTGTCCTATGAGATAGCTACTATTGTCATCTTTATTAATGAGGAAGTTGAGACACAGAAAGGCTAAGCAATAGTTGGTAAGTGACAGGGTTTGAAGAAGGACTCAAGCCCTAGTTGAACTGAATCCAAAGACTGAGCTGTTTCTATTCAAATAGGCTGCTGTTTTCATTGAGGCAGTGAGCAATACGAGCTAGTAAATATTGTACTTTCTTCAAAAAAATTAAGTGTTTGTTTTGAAGGCAGAGGAAAAACATGCTGTTCAGTTTTTAATTACATGAATGATTGTATGTTTTGAGATGTTGCACTACAGTTTCCTAAAATGTCCTGTTACTCTGGTAGAACTGCTCTACATTTGGCCTGTGCCAGTGGTCACTCTCCTGGTTAGCAGAAAATGCCAGATTGATATCTATGACAAAGAAAATAGAACGCCTTTGATACAGGTATATTAGAGCCAACTCTTTTAGCATGACATGGATTTGATTTGCATATATAGAATTAAAATAAATTGATCTCATTTAAATATAACTAGTTGGTGAAACCTGTGGAATGTGTATTTTGAATTCTTGGAATTTACATTCTGTTTCTTGGTCTAACACGGACAGGCTGTCCATTGCCAGGAAGAGGCTTGTGCCGTTATTCTGCTGGAACATGGTGCCAAACCAAACCTTAAGGATATCTACGGCAACACTGCTCTCCATTATGCTGTGTATAGTGAGAGCACCTCACTGGCAGAAAAACTGCTTTTCCATGGTGCAAATATTGAAGCACTGGACAAGGTATAGATCAATCAACTTTCTTTCCAAAATATTTGTTTTAACATTAATATAGGTAAGGGTCAATTTTTTATATGTGGAAGCTCAACCATTCCCTGAATGCAAATGCAGATTATTTTGAAATAATTGTCTAAGATTTTATTTTAAATATTGATACTTTTAAAGGAGCATTAAAGGGTACAGCTTTATAAAATGCACTTTGGAAAATATTTGTGAATTTGTTAAAGGTAAAACCTTTTCAACTTGTTTTCTATGCAGGGTTATTCTTTCCTTTTTTCCCCCCCTAATTAGTGTAAAACAACACAGGAAAGAAAATACGCCCTGGAAATAGGCTTTATCTTAAAACTCAAACAAAACTAAAGCAACTTACAATAAGTGGACATGTTGCTGCTGCTGATAATTTTCTGAAAAACTGATGTATCATCTCTCAGTGGCAAGGCTTAAGAGGGAAAAATGGGAAGGGAAAAGGAGAGCAATCAGAAATATGCAGGTCACTTGGAAATTAGGTAACGAGGGAAAATGCCAAGAAGAGTTTTTTTTTTTTTCTCTTAGTTTGTTGTTCTTCCAGTTTATGTGTTGAGGCAAGGCGCTCCTTAGCTTTGGGTCTAATAATTTTTGGCTTGAAAATGACAGTGAGTTGAAACTTGCCTAGAGATTAATTTTAGGAGGACTCTGAGGAAACCAGATTGGCAGTGAATATGCGGTGATGAAGTGAGAAACACTTCAGCAGAAGGTGGAACAAATTATTAACTGACTTATTGTCCATCCTGGCAGAAACAGCCACTTAGATAAGAGTCTAAAGACTCCTCTCAAACCTAGAAAGTCTTGGTGGGAAGGTGGGAGATAAGGAGCTTGTAAATAGCAAAATCAAGTGGGATTTTGAGTTTACTTGTCTGTGTTCTACCCATACCCAGGAAACTTAACTGGAGCTTTAATAAATGACACTATCTTTTACTCTTTTCTCTTTTTGGCCACATGTCCAACTGATAAAGGGAATTAGCCATGCGGGTGAGAGATGAGACTGAAGTGATTGCTGCACTAATTCTCAGAATTGTGCATTACAGTGACCTGAGGATATTTTGTTAAAAATCTACAATTGTAGGCTTTCCCCTGAGGATTTTGATGTAATAGACCTAATAAGGCCTGAACATTTTAAAAAATGTTTTCTTGAAGCTGGGCACAGTGACATGTTCCTGTAGTCCCAGCTTGAGCCTGAGTTTAAGTTCAGCTTGAGCAACATAGTGAGACTCTTGCCTCTAACAACAATAACAGCAAAAAAACAAAAACAAAAACAAAAAACCCTCAAGTTTCAGATACACTCCTGATTAAGAACCCCAGAACAGAAAAGTGCAGCATATAAATTTCTGTATCTCAAAAATGTAAGAAATCTCTAGAAGAATTGGCATTTGATAGGTGCTACTTCCTTCAAAGTTCTCCTTTTCAGTAATATTAGCCTGACTTATCTGTCTTTCTCTACATCTGTGACTGGGAAGTGAAAGGAAATATTACTGGCAATATCTCTCAGCTTACATAATAACACCTTTCCTTCCCACCATTAATCATTCACTGACATTCAGAGAGTTTTTAGAAATTTGCTTATGGGTAATCTTTCAATAAGTAGAGGCTGACCCTTCGTGATTTGATGTCCCTTTGTCACCATGCACATGATTACGTGTCAACAAATGTTCATTACAAGTTGGGCTTTCTCAATTAGAATAGTAGCAAATCCTAAACTATTTTTTTAGTTGAAGTTGTATTATGAATGAGCTCAGTATGTTTGTTAAGTTTATAGAGCTTTAGCATAACCAAAATGTCAGTTTTAAACACTGAAGTCCATGGAGTTAATAAAAATACAGATATGAATTCTTTTAATAATTTAGTTTTAGCAGTCCTATGAACCAATTATCTATTTGGTTAACAATCTGGGAAAATTATATACAAATATATTTTAAATGAATAAATGTTGGAAAAATTCTTGAAGCAGGTATTATGAGTCTTTTTAAGCAATTTTTATTATATATGAGAGCCTGAGTTTTTGGTAAAACATATGATACTAGAGAAAGAAAATATTTTACATGCAAATACTTGGATTATACACAACCATTTAGTAACACATTAATAGCGAATATAAAAACACAAGGGCTCTATTCTAATGTGGTACACAGATTTGTTTGTTTGCCTCTATAAGTTGAATCAACATGTAAAATTTAGAAGACTGGTGTAGAAATCTGGACTTCAGGCTTATTCTAAAAAATCAAATCTGGTGTCCCCTGAGTTTCTATCACTGTTTGGTCTGTTGTGCAGAGGTTGCCCCTTTAGAGAAGGCATGTATTCTCCAGTTTGCTGCTGTGCCCACCTTAGTACTTCCTTTACTCAGGCAACCTTCTTTTGTCCTTGTAAGTATTTGAGTTTACAACTCCTATGTTATAGTATATTTTGATAAAGATTTCAAGGTTTTTAAGTCAGCACATATTTGTTATAATATATAGTCTATAGAGTATATAAATCCCTCAGTTATGGAGTTGAATTTTAGAGTTTAGAAGTTTTTGAAACTCTTTTCTTTATATATACCACAAATAATTATCTGCCCATAAGAATGCCTAGAAGCCTTTTTAGGTTATTCCTGGTTATAGTTGGATAATTTCTGAATATTGCAGACATTACATCTTTCTCCTCAGTGCTCTTCCTTAGAAATGCAAGTGACTTACTGGCTTTTATTATGCCAGAAATAATTCATATGGATCAGTATGAGAATTTTTTTGATAAGCCATTATGTTTTTATTTCGGATTTATATTTTGTCTAAAATAAAACATAATTTTAAGTAGCCCTTTAAGTGGAAGCCAATAAAAATGGATTTAAAAAGTAGAGCTGCCCTGGGGTCCCGGGATTACCATTGTAATTGAGAATAGTATTTCTTACTGAGTTTTGGTTTTTTAAATATTTGTTCTTAAGTTTTTTAAACCTATTTCTCTTACACAGAACATACTGAGCTTTCTAACAGTAAAGATAAAAATCTATTCTCTTGTATTAGGGAAAAAACCCATGGACTATCTAATAATAAGGAAAATAAGTGCATTTGAAGCCAATCTCTCTTAATTCAAAGCTCATTTCCATAGTGACCCATTTGGAGCAGGAGTGCCTGACATTGACATCTGGGATCCTGACACCATTGATAGAAGTGAATCAAGCAAGTTTGTGCCACCCAGAAGAAACCTCCACCTGCATTGGGAAGCTCTGGCAACTGTACCCCTAAAACTCTTAATTCCTCAAATGTTAATGTTTGCCACAAATAGTATTGTCAAATGGGGATTAGGTAAAATTCAAGAGATTTCTTGATTATTGGACATAACATACATTTTTAAAATACTTCTCAAATGCAGATGGTCATGGAGTCCTTCTCTTGGGGTATAATACTTCTGGTAAAGCAAATATTCTTTGGAATATAGTTTAAGAAACACTGCTTTAGTGAGAATAATTTAGATCATTAATTTATGTAAAAAACTTAAAATGTTTGCTACTATGTCTTAGGGTTTTGGGGGTATAGAGACAAAAGATACAGACCTTGCCTCAAGAAGCTCTTGGTTTCAGTGGGACACAGTGAAATGATTACAATGTACCATGCTAAGTGCTGTGATCAAAGCAAGGATTCTTGGGACTGGTAAATGTCTAAAGTGAGTTTTGGCAATGACCACAGTTAATCCGGGGAGACAGAGGAGGGTTGTTTGCAAGGCAAAGAGCAGCACATCAGAAAGCACAGAGTGAGAAGGAAGGGACTGCTTTTCTTTTACTTCCTTTCTATATTGTATGTTGAAGTTCAAAGCACCTTAGAGAAGATTTTCAGTTCAGTTGAGAAATATGTAATTTTCTGAATTATTAATTTTTTCTGCTGTTTTATAGGACAATAATACCCCACTTTTATTCGCTATAATTTGCAAGAAAGAGAAAATGGTGGAATTTTTATTGAAAAACAAAGCAAGTACACATGCCGTTGATAGGCTGAGATGGTACAGTAGTTCTTTTTTTTTTAAATAAAAACTGTGTATTCTAGAGTGGTAACAGTTACTGAAGTCAGAAATATTAATAAGAAGATTAACATAATTATTGGCATATAGTGAAAAATATCACCATGAATAATCAGATAGATCAGCAAATATTTGGACTGAGTAACATAAAGAACAGTATATAGTAGGATTCATCTTCTCCTAAATATAGAGTGTTTGTTATTTATAATTGGATGTTTTTGGTACTGTAATCTTTTATTAGCTAAAGGGTTTTGTATTAGCTTTATTAAGTTTTTTTTGAGATGCAATCTGGCTCTGTTGCCAGGCTGGAGTACAGTGGTGTGATCTTGGCTCACTGCAACCTCCACCTCTCAGGCTCAAGTGATTCTCCTGCCTCAGCCTTCCAAGTAGCTGGGGCTACAGGTGCACACCGCCATGCCCAGCTAATTTTTGTATTTTTAGTAGAGATGGGATTTCACCATGTTGGCCAGGATGGTCTCGATCTCTTGACCTCGTGATCTGCTCTCCTTGGCTCCTCAAAGTGCTGGGATTACAGGCATGAGCCACTGCACCTGGCCAGTTTTATTAATTTTTAAAGTGTGGACTTTTCATTTATGACTACTAGTATTGTCATTATTATTATTGTTGTTGTTGTTGTTGTTGTTTTCAGCCTGCAGATAGCTCTTATCTGACCCCTAGCTGATTTGAATTATATATCAGACTAGGAAAGCAATGGGGAAATCTTCATCTAAATCTTTACCTACTTTAGATAAGTGACCTCAGCACAGTTTCTTGGCCATCAAAGGACTATGAGTTAGCAACTTGTATTATGTCTTACCCCAGTGGGACAAGAGGCTTCCTTGTTGTCCTTTTCTTTTAGCCTTGGTGATAATTTACAAAGATGAACACTTGAGCACCCTAGATGCTTATAGACCCAAGCTAGTACATGCAAAATGTTATTATGTCTACACTGACAGGTGGATATTAAATTGGTAAAGTGTATCAAACTAGCTGTTTAAAAAAGTCTTTATTAAAGTTCTTGAGTGGAGTGATTTCTTTGTTATTTTAGAACAGCCCTCATGCTTGCTGTGCACTATGACTCACCGGGTATTGTCAACATCCTTCTTAAGCAAAGTATTAATGTCTTTACTCAAGACATGTGTGGACGAGATGCAGAAGATTACGCTATTTCTTGACGTTTGACAAAGTAAGTGTTTGTGTTAAAAGGCCAGTTAATATTGAATTGAAGTTTAAAATAATTGCAACTATTCCATCTTATACATTAGGTGAGAGTTCCTAGTTTGGTTCAGATAGTTTGAAATAGCAATGAGTTAGTCAACCTTTTAGCCAGAAATCAAGCAGAAATCTAGATTAGTTAGAAGTAGAGTGCAAGATATTTTCAGGATTTTTAAGACCTTTATCCCTAGGGATCTCAATGTTGTTCATTTTATTCTAAGTATAATCCCCATGCATGGGATAAAAAGAGCCACATTTTTTACTTCTTTTCCTTTCTTTTCTTTTCTTTTCTTTTTTCTTGAAACAAGGTCTCACTCTGTTGCCCTGGTTGGTCTTGAACTCCTGAGCTCAAGTAATCCTCCTGCCTCGGCCTCTCACAGTGCTAGCCACCATGCCTGGCCTGACTTTTCTAATTAGTTATTGGGTCTTGAAATGACCAATTTAGCAGAAAATCTTGTATTTTCCCCTGGGGCTATCTCCTGTGTCTTCCTTCTTTGAATTTTCCAAGAAGCTAAGGAGTTTCCTAAGTCCAAGGAAGGGAATCTTTCTTTACAAGTCAGAAGAAGGGGGAAAAAGGCCATTCTGATCATTCTATTGTTTCAATGGACTCACTTCCTGTATTGTTGCCATTGTAACTAGTCCTGCAATCTGATAATGATTGACCTTTGCCACCAGGATGCCTTCACTCATTCAGACCCCTCAGTTTTTGTGGTGATTCATACATACAGTTCAAAGCTATGGTGTTTATTAATTTATGTACTTATGCTCAGTCATTGTTCCCTGATGCCAGCACCCTGATCTGGCAGCTAGGCCTCCTAGCTTTACCCACACAAATATTGAGCAAGTTGATCCTCACCCTACACTAAAAACCTTATTTGGAGCCCACATCTTAGCTATAGTTAGCCTAGGCATTCATGGTAAGTTATCCTTTGAGACCCGTGTTTGTCTGTTCTTTAACCAATATTAGTTGGGATTGCTCTCAACAGTCAGGGATGTTCAAATAATGTTGCAGGAAAAGATTAGGGTTCCCTTTCCCTTTTGCTATCAGATCTGTACCTTGAGGCTTTTTTACATCCTGTGGAGCAGCTTTGGTTAGATAGCAGAAGGTTCCATGTTATCTTTCCACCGAGTAGTGGGAACCAACTTGCAGTTGGCCCCTCAAGTAATGTGTCTCTATGATAATGAAAATCTGGGCTAATCACAACTCTTCCTGGAGTTTTAAATATATTTTAAAATTCTACCTCACAGGAAGCCATTCAATAAAATTCTCTGAATCTAAAGTAGGTGAGTTGGATTTAACAGAGCTAAGCCTCATCCATGACTCAGGAGTGTCCATGTATCAAACAGGGCTTTGTACTTGTTTCAGCAGCACATATTTTAAAATTGGATCAATACAGAGCAGATAAGCATGGCTGCTGCCTAGGGATGGCACATAAATTCAGAAAGCATTCCATGTTTTGCATAGTCCTGGGAAGGTCATTTGACTATTTGTCGAGTAGCTCCAAGGAAGCAGTGTGAGTGAAACCAAAACAGAAGACACCCAATATTGAAATTGTGATTATCACTGTGAAACTACTGATGTAAGGTGATCTCCGAAATGAGAACAGAGCTGAGTAATAAGGGGATGTTACTTGTTGCTGGTACATGTCTTGGAAATGACAAAATGTCAACTTGCATTTCCTTCATGGAACTGAAAAACAATAAAAGCAGGGTTTTGTCTTGTATGTTAGTTGGAGAGGACCATGGAGATCCAGTGTCCTAGCACAGATCTGCTGGCTCAGAGTTTGAGGAGGTAGAGAAGGAGTGGTAGTTGTCCAAGCCCAGGTTTTGACACCTATTAGTTTTCTGCCCTTGGTGTGATTGATGAGCTCAGTGATGGGAGACAATTAGGTAATCTATTTTAATCAGATGAGTTATGAATTAGGTAAAATGCCCTGAATTACAAGCCACAAAGAATACAACTAATAACCAAAATTAGCACTTAATAACATTTTCTGCAAACTGCAACAGTTGAATATTAGAACTTATAGAAAAACACACACCAAGCAATAAAGTTCAAGAATAAATCATTTCATTGCTTTACTATTTCCTGAACATTTAAACATGTAATCTTATTACATCTTCCTAACAACCTACTGAAGTAAGGTAGCAAAATCCTTATTTTTTAGAAGAAACCATGGATCCTAAGAGAAGCAACTTGTCTGGAAACAAAATATCGATTAGTTACAGAGTGAGGACTTATTCTGAGTGCAGGACACGTTACATGATGTCCAGCTAACTAGAGTTCATTTACTGAGCTATGCTTCCTCCATTTATGAGTACTTCACTTTTTTTCTTCTTTAATTATAAGCTTAATAAGCTTGTAAGGTTTAAAAATTTGAAGTGTATGGGACATTAAAATTCTGATATTAGGTCTGATATTGCCTGAAATGGTTTTAGAATTTAATATGTTTGGTAAATATTTTTTATTTCAGTATTAAAATAGCAATTTTATTTATTACTTTTGTATACATAGAATTCAACAACAAATTTTGGAGCATAAAAAGATGATACTTAAAAATGACAAACCAGGTAAGACTTCTGATAGTGAATTTCTTATTTCTCTTGGTGGTCCTACTCTTGATAAGAAAGTAAAAAGTAAGATGTAAGATTAAGGTAGTGTTAATAAAAAAAGACCAGTTTAAAAATATATGTAAATTAAATGTGCATATATGTATATACATTTGTAAATTAATTTTTAAAATTTAACTTCTTTAGTTTGAAATTCAGATTTATTTAAGAAGGTAGTTGTAGCTAACTTATAATCTCAAACATTATTGCCTGAAAAAATTCCTTTAATTATGATCCCTAAAATCCTATATAATATTTTTGCATAAATAAGAAAAAAGATTTTTAAGTTAGTATGTTGTATGTTTCCTCTATAGTCACATTATAACAAATTGGACTTGTTATACAAATGGATCTTCTATTTCATTTTTATAATAAATTGTTTATATTTAGTAAACAAGTAATTACAGTTGACCCATGAATAATGTGGGGGTGAGGGACTCTGATCCCTGTGCAGTTGAAAATCTGAGTATAACTTTTGATTTCTTCACCTTAGCTACTAATAGCCCACCACTGACTGGGAGCCTTCCTGATAACATAAACAGTTGATGGACACCTATTTTGTTTGTGCTGCATTATTATATACTGTGTTCTTGCAATAAAGTAAGCTAGAGAAATGAAACTGTTAGAAAGAAAATCATCAGGAATGATATATTGACTTTTCATAAAGCATAAGTACATCCTGACAAAGGTCTTCAAGATCTTCAGGTTGATTAGGCTGAGGAGGAAGAGGAGAGGTGGATCTTGCTGTCTCTGGGTTGCAGAGGCAGAAGAACATCTGCATATAAGTGAATCGCTGCAGTTGAAACCCTTGCTGTTGAAGGGTGAACTGTATTACATATTGATTTGTGTCACTAAGAAAGTAACTATCTTTAGAACCAGGAACTCAGCAATCCCTTTCTGGTACCATAAATAAATGACAATAAGAACTGTAAAACTGAACCAGCATGCACCCATACAAATAAGAGATTATTTTTTGAGGATAGCTACTGAGCACAGAAGACAGAAAAGCAATTCCTTCATGAGAAGCACAAGTTATATTACATATTCTTACACAAGCAAAATGGTTTTATCTGTCATAGTTTATACACATACACTTACACACATGCACATATACACACACATATGTGTGCACGCATGTGCACACAGACACCAAGTTAAAAGTCCTGCTGATTCTTAATGACCAAATCCAACTGTTCGCGGGGAGTGGTAGATAACACATCCTACAGTTTGGATGCAATTCTTTTGACTTTTTGACTTGTTCTGTAATGAACTGCCTTTAATGGGTGAATCATGTTTTTAGTTTTATAAGAAACAAAAAGATGAGAAGCAAGTAAACAGGAACTCTATGATCAGTAGTAGACTATTATAGTATATTCAATAGTCATATGTTTTTCTCCAGTTATGCAATTTACTTGAATGATGCACAATTAATCAATTATTATTATTATAGGAGATGGGGTCTCTCTATGTTGCCTAGGCTAGAATAAAGTGTCTATTCATTGGTGCAAACATAGCTCACTGTAGCCTTGAACTCCTGGGCTCAAGCAGTCCTCCTACCTCATCTTCCTGAGTAGCTGGGACTACAGTTTTGTATGGTTATATCTGGCCTGATACACAATTGTTTGTTTATTTATTTTTGATACAGTGTTTCCCTCTGTTCCCTCTGTTCCCTCTGTTGCTCTGCACTGGAGTGCAGTGGTGCCATCTTGGCTCACTGCAACTTCTGCTTCCTGGTCTTAAATGATCCTTTCACCTTTCACCTTAGCCTCCCAAGTAGCTGGGACTCCAGGCATGCACCACCACACTCGGCTAATTTTCTTTTTAAGGTTTTTTTGTTTTTTCTTTTGTTTAATAGATGAGATCTCACTATATTGCCCAGGCTGGTCTGGAACTTCTGGGCTCAAGTGATCCTCCTGCCTCAGCCTCCCAAAATGCTGGGATTTACAAGTGTGAGCCACTGCACCTGACCTGCACAATTATTATAAAAAGGAATTAAGCCCAGTTGAGTTGCAGAAAATTGACCACCTTTTCATTATTTTTTCTAGAAACATTCATATTGTAGAACATATTGTCAATCACCCAGATTCTCTATTTTTTATTTGGTTAAAATAGGATTACTTCTTATTCCACATTATTTTCTGACATTATTGTGTCATTTATTCCTTTTATGGCTTTATTCATGTGGATAGATATAGAAATACAAAAATCTCCAAGTCAAATATCAAGGGAAAAAAAGAAAAGAAAAACAGTTTAGGGAAAATTATTCTGTGAAATAGCCATCTGATTAGTTACATATATCATATCAACTTAATACAAATCTTACACAATGTATTTGTGTCAAGGTTTCCCAAGACCACCCCAGGTTTGGTGGTTCACTAGAAGGACTCACAGGACTCAGCAAATAGTCATACTCAGATCTTTAATTGATAACAAGAAAGGGGACAAGCAGAATTAGTAGAGGAATAAGGTGCTTGTGGTCAATTCTGGAGGAAACCAGGCACGAGCCTCCAGGAGTTCTCTCCTGTGGAGTGCCTGGGATCTGCTTAATTCTCCCAGGCTCACATTTTGACAACATATGTGCAGTGATGTCTACCAGTACCAGAGTCTCATTAGAGATGAAGTATCCAAATTTTTCTGTGGAAATTACTCTCCCTTACATGTACCCAAATTCCAGACTCTTACAAGGAAAGCAGATGTTCAGAGTAACCACACTGTTTCTATAAACACTTTAGACACAGTGAGCCACTCTTCTCAGGGAATGGTGGAAACCCTCCCAATTCCAATTTCCTTAACACCAGCCAAGGGCCAGCCTTGCATGCAGGCCTTTCTAAGGATGGCAGTCTCTTGCCTGCTATATGAAATCTTTTCTGCACAACGCTTATAGCCCCAATTTAATTTTTAGTGTTGTTTAAAAATTTTATTTTAATAACACATAATATTATAAGATAAGGTAACTTGGTACTAATTTCTGTTGTATGATCCATCTTAAGTTGCAATGCTGGTTACTTTTTGACTTTTGGTGACTAACAGGTATTTGTATATAAGTTACCATAGCAATGTTAGGTAATTATAATCTGTCCTTTTTATCTCATTAAGCTTTCAGTAAAATTGTTAAATTAAATAAGCATAATAATTTCTGAGTTAAAATTAGAATAAAAATTGTATTTTATTTTGATTACATGAATAATCTAGTTTTCATATTGTGCTAAATCCCTGTTTAGAATTATGAAATAAGATAAAATATTCAATCATTTTTATCAATATTTTCTTACCTAAGCATGCAATTAAATTTATTTATTTTATATATTTCATATACTTTAATTTGAGAAATATAATGACCACATGCTGTTACTTTGGTCTTCAATGATCTCTAATTTTTAGGGTCACTGTGTCTTGCTTAAATATATCATCATAACAGGTTCAGTGAATATCTTTATTTTTAATTTATTTATTAATTTTTTGAGACAGAGTTTTTCTCTGTTGCCCAGGCTGCAGTGCAATGACAGAATCTTGGCTCACTGCCACCTCCACCTCCCGGGTTCAAGCAATTCTCCTGCCTCAGCCTCCCAAGTACCTGGGACTACAGGCATGCACCAACATGCCCGGCTAATCTTTTGTATTTAGTAGAGATGGGATTTCACCATGTTGGTCAGGCTGGTCTGGAACTCCTGACCTCAGGTGATCCACCCACCTCGGCCTCCCAAAGTGCTAGGATTACAGGCATGAGCCACTGCACCTGGCCATATTTTTTTATTATTATTATTTTAATTATTGTTCTGGAGATCCTGGGATGCATAAACAGTGAATATCTTTTTTTTTTTTTTTCTTTGAGATGGAGTTTCACTGTGTCCCAGGCTGGAGTGCAGTGGTGCAATTTTGGTTAACCACAATCTCTGCCTTCTAGGCTCAAGTGATTCTCCTGCCTCAGCCTCCCAAGTAGCTGAAATTACAGGTGCCTGCCACCTTGCCCAGCTAATTTTTGTATTTAGTAGAGGTGAGGTTTTGCCATGTTGGCCAGGCTGGTCTTGAACTGCCGACCTCAGGTGATCCACCCGCCTATGACTCCTAAAGTGCTAAGGTTACGGGCATGAGCCACTGAGCCCAGCTGTGAATATCTTTTTTAAATCAATAACTTTATTTCTTAGAGCAGTTTTAGGTTCACAGCAAAATTGAGAGGAAGGTACAGAGATTTCTCATATATCCCATACCTCCAACACACGCATAGCCTCCCCCATTATTAGTATTTTCCACCAGAGTGTGGTACATTTGTTACAACTGATGAACTTACATTGACACATTATAATCACTCAAAGTTCATAGTTTACATCAGGCTTCATTCTTGATGCTGTACATTCTGTGAATTTGGACAAATGTCTAATGACATGACATGTATCTATTACTGTTATATTATTGACAGAACAGTTTCATTGCCCTAAAAATTCTCTATGCTATGCCTGTTCATCTCTCCCTTTCTCCCTAGCAACTTGTGGCAGCCATTGATCTTTACTCTGTCTTCATAGTTTTACTTTTTTCAGAAGAGTCGTATAGTTGGGATAATACTGTGGATATCTTTTTGAATAGTTAAAAAAATTAAAGCTCCATGGCAATTGAAGGTAGTCATTTAAGATGTTCTTTGTCCTTTTGTCTTTCTTTTGCTTTTTTATCATTGTAAAGAATGCAAATAGATCCATGAACCACTCCTGAATACCTAATGTCCAAGCATCTTAAAGCTTTTATATAAGGATTTCAGAAACTGACTTCTGGGTTGGGCATGGTGGCTCATGTCTGTGATCCCAGCACTTTGTGAGGCTGAGGCAGGTGGATCATTTGAGGTCAGGAGTTCAAGACCAGCCTGGCCAACAAGGTGAAACCCCATCTCTAATAAAATACAAAAAATAGCAGGTGGTGGTGGCACGCACCTGTAATCTCAGCTACTCAGGAGACTGAGGCAGGAGAATTACTTGAATCCAGGAGACCGGGTTGCAGTGAGCCAAAGTCATGCCACTGTGCTCCAGTCTGGGAGACAGAGTAAGACCTTGTCCCAAAAAAAGAAAAGAAAAGGAAACTGATTTCTGCCCAAATCTCCATCCGTAGCCCTTTCCCCATCTGCCTTTTTCTCTGGAATTACTCAGCTGCTGGTAATTGCCCCCTCACCATTCCTCTTTTGTAGAGAAATACGTACTCTCTTGGAGGCTTCTCTCCCTCTCTTGTTGCTGCCTGGCACATGCTCACCCTTTCCTGCCCTCTGCCTCACTTAATCTGGCTAACCTCACTCTCTAAGTCTCAGCTCATGCATGATCTTTAGGAAAGCCATCCCTGACAGCTTTTATGTTCCTTCCTTATACCCCAGTGCCTAACACCTAGCAGGAACTCAATAACTAATTATTTAGCAAAATTAAGACTGTTTATACAAAGATGATTCAAAAGATTGTCCTCACAGTCTAGCAGCAAAGGGGATCAACATGTAAAGACATGATGTGCAGTTCAGGTGGTAAAGTGACACTAGAAAAATTGACAAAGTACTAAGGGACTGCAATGAAACAGACACCTGTGTGTGTGGAGAAAGATAGCTAGAATCAAGGAAGACTTCACACAGCATTCTGAGCCTTTTTTTTTCTTTTTCTGTTGTTGGAGACAAGTTCTTACTCTATCACCCAGGGTGGAGTGCAATGGCGTGATCGAGACTCACTGCAACCTCAAACTCCTGGGCTCGAGGGATCTTCTCACCTAAACTTCTTGAGTAGCTGGGACTACAGGCACATATCACCATACCTGCCAAATTTTTTGTAGAGTCAAGGTTATCTATGGTTCCCAGGCTGGTCTTACACTCTTGGCCTCGAGCAATTCTCCCATTTTGGCCTTCCAAAGTGCTGGGATTACAAATGTGAGCTATTATGTCCAGCCTACTTTCTGAGTCTTAAAAGATGAATATAAATTTTTCAGAATAGCAGGGGAAAACATTTGTGATGTAAAAAATGGGGTGTACACTAATTAAGATATAAACAATAATTTTGCAAATTATTAGTAACTGCCAACTCAATTAGTGTCTTGTTAAAAAGATACTGTTATGTACATTGTATATTTTGACTGTATTTCAAAATTTTGTTTTGTTTCCAACAGTTTTGTTGATTTATGTTGGGTGGAACAATTTGTGAGTGACCCTGAGATTTTGTATGGCTTGAACCTGGTGATATCTAGTGTCTCCCCAAGTGGTTTGTTGAAGTTTTGGATAATTAGAAGTATTTCTTAAAGAAGTAAATATTTCAGTAAACATTAAGCTTCATTTAAACCCTCAAAATATAAAATACAAAGAAATGTTATTTTCTATTTATTTTTATAAAGATTATAGTCTTTATCTAACTGTTCTTAGTTCATTTGAACTAAACCAATGAATTTGTCAACAGAACAAGCCTTACCAGTGGCTTCAGAGGAAGAACAACAAAGGTGTGAAAGAAGTGAAAAGAAGCAACCACAGGTATATGAAAATTTAAGTTTCTTGTTTAATATTAGGTTTTTTTTTTTGCTTTAGTAACAAAGTGTAGTCCAAATGACATGACCTTTTAGACTATACCTTTAGAATCCAATAGTTCATAATTTTATATTTAATTTTTAAAACATTTTAACCAGTTATGAAACTTAAGATATTCTTACTATCTCTAGTAACTATTCGTTATTCTAGTAATTCTTACTATCTCTAGTAACTCATAGCTGTTTTTACCCTTGGAATTGAGGCAAGAATTTTTCACAATTATCTTGCTCTTTTATTTGTATAACCTTACTCATAATACAGAAGGTAACATGAAATATTGGGTCATATTACTAAGGAATAGAAATTATGAACAATTTAATAAAGATGGCCACTGAGTTAAACTAGTGTTAAAAGAGTCATCATTGCCAGTGGTTCAAATGTTGCAGTTTTATATTGCTGGTCACCAGTGCCGAGTTTAAAGATTTATTCTCTTTCATGGTCACCAGTTGACTTCTGTGTCTGTGTTCAGGGAGTGAATGGGGTCATAAAAGTCAGCCCAGTTGCCTTTTAAGAGAATCCTACCTTGCAGAATGGGACCTTTGCTATCAGGGTACAAACAATAACTTCATTTCAACATAAATACATAGTAAATATTACTAAAATTAAAAAAATCCAAACACTGTCAGTACTGGAACTTAAAATATATTAGAAGTGGATATGAGCAGAAATTCTATCTAGATAAATAACACTATCATAGTATATCATTTGAATTAGAATTTAAAATTTTGCTTCTCTTTCTTATTGGTGTTCAGTTTGGCTCTTAATAATTTAGTGTTTGCCTAGTCTCTAGTTAATCTTCAGAAATATACATGCACTGTAGGGGCTCACTCTTTCTGGCATGCTGAGGTAAAGTCTTTGTAAGAGAGGAAGCTTTTATAATACTACCTATCATCTTTGAATTCATTTCTGGTAGACTTTACACATAATGCATTAAGTTTAGTCCAAACAAACACAGAGTTCAGCTTGCCAGTTTATGTTTCTGTCCTATGTTAAGCCAAGGCAAATTATTTTTCACTTTTTAGTTACAATCCCATAATTTAAGAGTGGCAACACACAGATTAAGTTTCACAGTTAAATTTTAATTATTTTCTAATATTTCTTTGTTTATACTTGATTAAAGCTAATTTTAGAACATGCATTCTGACAGAAAAGACATCTGAGAAACAAAACAAGCAAATTTGTTTTCCATTTTGCACCTGCCAAAAAAAAAAAAAAAAAAAGTCTCAAGAACCAGAACTGGGTAAGAATTGTGAAAAAGGGAATCTATCTGTATATTCACGACTTTCTTTAAAATTCACTACAAACAAGTTCAAGCTGAATATTGGTTAAAGTTTTGAAAACTCCAAAATTACTGCTTGCCCTGAGGAAGAGCTTCTACATAGTAACTCTAATGAGGGACAAAGGAAAAAGGAGTGCCCTCTAATCTGATGAATCATATCCCTGATTGTGAGGAGAAAAATGCATCTGGAGGGTCTAACTCTGTGGCATTCCAGGCAGCGCCTGAACAGAGGAATCCATGTCAAATGTCTTTTTATTCCATTCACACTCCAGGTCCCTGAAATACACTTACCAGTCATCTTCTAAGCTTCATTTAAATGAAAATAAATCAGACTATAAAAATGATAACAAACCAGACACATAGCTTATTTCTAACACAGGTGATGAAAATTTTTGTAATGATACAGAAACTGAAACATTAAGGAACCCAGTAATTATGATTGAAATGAAAGATTATTAAGAGTTTCACATGCAAATGGCAAAAAATATAAACCCAAATACCACTAATTGGAAATTAGACATTAGGCACTGGCCTCAGTCTAGAGATCCAGAAAGTCTTTTTGATTTGTGGTTTACCCACCTCAGAGAAATGAAGCATATGATTCAGATAGAAAGCCACAGTATTTCTGCTGCTACAGACACTTATAAAAACAGAAAACCAATACAGTGCTTACTCCAGAAGCCACTATATGACAATCCCAGTGCTAATAACTACAAAAGCATGAATCTTGAATTATAAAATGTGGGTTTATTCTTTGCCACATAGTGAGAGAACATCAAAAATATAGCTAGAAGACACAGCAAGATATTCCAAGGTCACCAACATGGCACATGTATGCATATGTAACAAACCTGCACGTTGTGCACATGTACCAGAACTTAAAGTATAATAATAGTAAAAAAGAATGAGGTAGCATGTACCAGTAGAGTTCCTAGCTTTGGAGTAAGAAAGTCCAACTTCAAAAAGACAGAGGTTCACTTGCTGCTGCTTTTTTCTCTTTATCAATTATTTGATTCAGTCAGATTTTCTATTCAAGAAAATCTCGTGTACAGTTACAGTGGGATTATCTAAATGTGTAATTATGTGTCAAAGTAGATTTGTTTTGCTATCTAAATAATGGTTCTGGAGAATGTTCTCATAATGTTTGTTCATTAATCAACCTAAGTCTTCCTATCAGTCTTCCAAGTGGCATATGAGCTGGGAAACTAATTCAGCCATATGCCATGTGACCTTCTGAACCAGATCAACATAAAGAAATTGCTAAAGAAATAAGCTCTGGATTCTAGATTGTTTTTTCTGTATTCATTTAGAGATGAATTACATTTATTTAATGATAGAATGGTAATACAATGGGAGGGAAGCAATGACTGCGACGAGCCACAAAAACACGTCTAGCCTTGAGAGTTGCAGTGGATATTCCCAGCCAAATGAGTCTGTTTAATGTGTTTTCATGCATGCAAGTTTATCTGCTTAGCTCAAACTGTTTGAACTTATAGTCCCATCATGGTTATTTCCAATATTTTGAAAACAAATATATACTTCCACATATTTTAAAAAATCACCACTCTCCAATATTTCTGTTGAATCAGACCTTACATTATGTTGTTTAATAAAGTATGGTAAGTTTTGGCATGTATGATTTTTATCATGTAAGAAGCATAATTTCTTAGCCAAAAATTTAGCCTTTGACTCTTTAGTAGAAAGTTGAGTTCTGTACATTGTGTTCTAAAGATAGACAAAAATCTAGAGATTTTCTTCTTTCAAAGTAAAAGCAGATGAGGCCTTTTTCCACCCTCTGAGGCATTAAATTGCTTTGCTTAAGTTAGACTTTTAATATATCTGACTAATTTGATAAATTTATCTGGTAATTTATGTAATTCAGCAATATGGAATTGTATCATGTTATTTGGTGCCACAAAATGCTAGGGAATGCCACCTCAAGAGCTCTGGATGAAACATTTAATATGTCTTGGTTGGTTTGACTCCCATTATCAGTAGATAGTGGGGCTAAAGTAGGTAACTGTATCATATGTTTTCCACCTATAAACTTTTGTGGTAATAGAATGTGAAATCTGGGAAGCATCTCATTTTCCAGAATTCTGCACTAGAAACTCAGCAGTTTCACTCTGCTTCTTGTGTTGTGGCAAACTTTGGTTCCCATAGTTCAGGGAGAACCTTTACTTTTTTGATATCCCAGGATTCAAAAAAAAAAAAAAAAAAGAGAGAGAGAGAGAGATAAAAGGCACTGGGGAAAAGAATAGCTTAGTGCAGAAAAGGGAAAACTTCTTTACTGTTCCTGAAGCCCTACAAAGTCACATCCTCTTAATCAGGCTATTTCATGTAAAATCCAGGTGGTAAAGATGGAAGACTTATGTTATGCCTGTGTCTTTTTATTTCTCTGTTTCTGCCAGTCAGATAGCATAAACATTTATGTCAGATAGCAAAGAGTGGATGGGAATAAAAGCACAAAATGGAGAAGCGGCCTTTTTAAAATTTTGGAAAATTCTTCCATTCACTCAGACAGAAATGAGCAGACTTGACAAAAATTTCAATGATAAAATGATGAGTACCTTATAATTATAATAATTATGTATAATGATAAAATTAAAGTAAGCACAAAATACTTTTATCATTAAAGTGGTGATAGTTAACCTGAATCAAGTGAAAAAATCAGGGAAAATGTTCTTTTTATTGAATAAAATAATAATTATTCATATTACTTTTATTAAAGGTCAAAGAAGGAAATAATACATACAAAAGTGAAAAAATACAGCTATCAGAAAATATATGTCATAGTACATCTTCTGCTGCTGCTGACAGATTAACCCAACAAAGAAAGATTGGGAAAACATATCCTCAGCAATTTCCCAAGAAACTGAAGGAAGAGCATGATAGGTAAGTAAGCCTATAGCAGTGTGTTTGTTTTGTTTTGTTTTGTTTTGTTTTGTTTGGGGTTTTTTTTTTTTTTTTGAGATGGAGTTTCTCTCTTGTTGCCCAAGCTGGAGTGCAATGGTGTGTTCTCGCCTCACTGCAACCTCTGCCTACTGGGTTCAAGTGATTCTCCTGACTCAGCCTCCCTAGTAGCTGAGATTACAGGCATGTACCACCATGCCTGGCTAATATTTTGCGTTTTTAGCAGAAATGAGGTTTCACCATGTTAACCAGGCTGGTCTGGAACTCCTGACCTCAGGTGTTCTGCCAATCTCAGCCTCCCAAAGTGCTGGGTTTACAGGAGTGAGCCACTGTGCCTGGCCACCTATAGCAGTATTTCACAGGAGATAATTGTCATTGTGCTATAAACTAATTCAAAATTGGACTAATATTCCTTATGATTAACAAGTTTTATATTTTTACCAGGGATATTTAGCCCTGCCTGGTAATCAGAAAAATGTAAATTAACATAAAATAAGATATATTTTGTAAAGTCATGCTGATATTTAAAAAGTAATTACTCGTGTTGGCAAATGTGAGGAAAAAGGCATTCTCATACACTGTTGGTATATGAAATTGGTAAGTTGGTTCTGAAGGGTAACTTAGTGCTGTGTATCAAAATTTCAAATAACCTGACATCCCTTTAACTCAACAACTCCACTTCTGGGACTAGATTTCCCAGGAAAACATAACTTGTGCAAACATACACACACTTATTAAGGGCATTAATCATATATTACACATAATGAACAATAGGCTAATAAATATATAAAATATATGTAATAAGAAGGTGAATTGAAAGTATTAAGAAATAATTATAAAAAGTGTGGGGCAACAGATGTTAGACTCTTTAGCCTAGTTTTGGATGACAGTCATTTGCAGATATAGTTTTTGTGAGAGACATCTTACTCTGTAAATCATTTGGAGAGACACCCGCAATATTTCATAAAGATGAAAATTTATTTCTAGTGAACTTATACACTTGTCAATAAATAGTAACTTTAAAATTTTAGTTGATTGTAAATGACCTTTTCTGATTAGGGAGTAATTATGACTGTGTGATTTGAAAAGGTAATTTTGAACTTGTAACTTTACTGAATTATCTCCAGTATCCTTTTTTATAATATATACTAGAGTGACTAGTAATAAAACCTTTAGCAGAATATTCTTTCCTTACTACTTTTCAAGTATATGCATTATTTTGAAGATGTTGAAGTGAGAAATTAAATATCTGAGAACTGCAAAGGAAAAATAATCCAGAACATAGAAATTTTATTAGGATAATAAACAACATCTGCAGAGGTAGATAACAGGATGAACTCTTTATTTTTTAACAAAATGAATTTTAAGATAAATGTCTTTATCTGCAGATGCACCTTAAAACAAGAAAATGAAGAAAAAACAAATGTTAATATGCTGTACAAAAAAATAGAGAAGATTAGAAAGGAAAGAGAAACAATATAAGAAAGAAGTTGAAGCAAAACAACTTGAACCAACTGTTCAATCACTAGAGATGAAACCAAAGACTGCAAGAAATACTCCAAATCAGGTAAATCAATCTTCGGTAAAAATTCTATATTTTAAACTTTATTTTATCAATGTTACTTATAATATCCACTTGATTTAATATATATTATTTAGGTAAAAAACAAACCAGAAATGTTATCTCATTTTTAAAAATGAGTGATGACACTTACTGGTACAATTATTAATATTTATTATAAATCTTGGCATCCACATAGGATATTATTTTATTACAAAGAGCTTTTGAAAACAATAATATGCCATAATATATACTTAGTGATAACCTATTGATAAAGATTTTGTTCCCAGTAAAATTGTTCCTTGTACTTTCCCCTATTTCATATTGATTACTGTACCTAATATTATAAAGAGGAAACAGAAATTATTGCAATCACAAATAACTCATGATATTCTTAGAAGAGCTCTATAAATTTTATCTTATTTACCACTGGTGTTTTGAAATAAAAGTTTTCTTTCATATGGATATATTTACACCACAGAAGTAACTGTGATCTGTTGGAGAACTAGAAGTAGAGTCAGAAGTCCTGGGGAAAATCCTGTAGCTTGCTTATATTTTTAACCTTTCTTTCTCAAAATTATGGTAACTAGATGAGTTCATCAATGAATGTATATAGGAGTGACTAGTATAATGTCTAGATTTATGATTTAGTAAATGTAATTCTTATAACTGACTATAAAAGTGTTAAAAGAGTCAAATTGAAATAGAATGTTATCAGTGAAACAGAACTGTAATAACTCTGGGAAATTTTATCTGTCCAAATACGTGTGAACTAAGGTTCTTACTATAGGGTGGTGTATGGGTTAGATATCAAAGTGTAAATGCAATTTTTTGATATATTTTAATTTAGTCAAATTTGTTAATGCTTCAATTTATACTTTTGAGTTTGTTGTAATTCAAGGAAAGGCTTTTCCAATTCTGAAATTCTTAAAAATTCTCTGGTGTGCATGTGTGTGTGTGTGTTTACTTTTATAAATTCATTGACTTTAAATAAATTTCTGAACTTTTTGGAATTTATGCTCTATAAGGTTCAAAATTTTGCTTCAACTTTTTCTCCAGTTTGATATCCACTTACAGTAACCTTTTTAGTGCATGGATGTGCAGGTTATTCTTTAACTTCAGAGGTAATCATGATATGTTATTTTATTGAGTACTAGCTAAAACTTTCTTTTGTTTTATTTAGGATTTTCATAATCATGAAGAAGTGAAAGATCTGATGGATGAAAATTGCATTTTGAAGACAGATATTGCTATACTCAGACAGGAAATATGCACAATGAAAAATGACAACCTGGAAAAAGAAAATAAATATCTTAAGGACATTAAAATTGCTAAAGAAACAAATGCTGCCCTTGAAAAGTGTATAAAACTCAATGAGGAAATGATAACAAAAACAGCATTCCGGTATCAACAAGAGCTTTAATGATCTCAAAGCTGAGATACAAGGCTCAATTCTGAACTGTTGAAGGAAAAAGAAAGCAAGAAAAAACTGGAAGCTGAAATTGAATCTTATCAGTCTAGACTGGCTGCTGCTATATAAGTAAACACAGTGAAAATGTGAAAACAGAAAGAAACCTAAAACTTGCTTTAGGGAGAACACAAGATGTTTCTGAACAAGTAAAAATGAGTTCTGATATTTCTGAAGTAGAAGATAAGAATTAGTTTCTTACTGAACAACTTTCTAAAATGCAAATTAAATTCAATAACTTAAAAGATAAGTTCCGGCCGCTGCCGCTGCAGCCTGCTGGGCCGGAGGAAGCGGAGCTGGTGCGGTCCCGGCTCTCTTGCTGGGAAGCAACTGAGGGGGCGGCGCAGCAGGCCCCGGCAGCCAAAGAGGCTGGCAGGTGGCGCCGTGGGGTGGGTGCTCCTGGTGAGAGGAGTCCACTCCATGCGTGCGGGCGGAGGCCGGCCCCCGAGAGCCACCGACATGAAGAAAGACGTGCAGATCCTGGTGGTGGGAGAACCTAGAGTTGGGAAGACATCATTGATTATGTCTCTGGTCAGTGAAGAATTTCCAGAAGACGTTCCTCCCCGGGCAGAAGAAATCACCATTCCAGCTGATGTCACCCCAGAGAGAGTTCCAACACACATTGTAGATTACTCAGAAGCAGAACAGAGTAACGAACAACTTCATCAATAAATATCTCAGGCTAATGTCATCTGTATAGTGTATGCCGTTAACAACAAGCATTCTATTGATAAGGTAACAAGTCGATGGATTCCTCTCATAAATGAAAGAACAGACAAAGACAGCAGGCTGGATGCAGTGGCAGGATCTCGGCTCGCTACAACCTTCACCTCCCAGCTGCCTGCCTTGGCCTCCCAAAGTGCTAAGATTACAGCCTCTGCCCGCCCGCCACCCCGTCTAGGAAGTGAGCAGCGTCTCTGCCTGGCTGCCCCGTCTGGGAAGTGAGGAGTTCCTCTGCCCACCCGCCACCCCATCTGGGATGTGAGGAACGCCTTTGCCCAGCCGCCCCATCTGGGAAGTGAGGAGCGCCTCTGCCCAGCCGCCACCCCGTCTAGGAAGTGAGGAGCGTCTCTGCCTGGCCGCCCATTGTCTGGGATGTGAGGAGCCCCTCTGCCCAGCCACCCTGAATGGGAAGTGAGGAGCGCCTCTGCCTGGCCGCCCCATCTGGGAAGTAAGGAGCACCTCTGCCTGGCCGCCACCCCATTTAGGAAGTGAGGAGCATCTCTGCCTGACCGCCCATCCTCTGGGATGTGAGTAGCACCTCTGCCTGGCTGCTCCATCTGGGATGTGAGGAGCGCCTCTGCCCTGCTGCCCATCGTCTGGGAAGTGAGGAGTGCCTCTGCCTGGCCGCCCCATCTGGGAGGTGAGGAGCGCCTCTGCCTGGCCACCCCGTTTCTGGGAGGAAGTGAGGAGTGCCTCTGCCCGGCTGCCCCGAATGGGAAGTGAGGAGCGCCTCTGCCCGGCTGCCCCATCTGGGATGTGGGGAGCGCCTCTGCCAGGCTGCCCCGTCTGGGAAGTGGGGAGCGCCTCTCTCCAGCCGCCCCATCTGGGAAGTGAGGAGCACCTCTGCCCAGCCACCACCCCATCTAGGAAGTGAGGAGCGCCTCTGCCCGGCCACCCTGTCTGGGATGTGGGGAGCGCCTCTGCCCAGCCGCCCTGTCTGGGAAGTGAGGAGTGCCTCTGCCTGGCCGCCACCCTGTCTAGGAAGTGAGGAGCGCCTCTGCCCAGCCACCCCATCTGGGATGTGGGGAGCGCCTCTGCCAGGCCGCCCCGTCTGGGAGGTGAGGAGCGCCTCTGCCTGGCCTCCCCGTCTGGGAGGTGAGGAGTGCCTCTGCCCAGCTGCCCTTCATCTGGGAGGTGAGGAGCGTCTTTGCCCGGCCACCCCATCTGGGAGGTGAGGAGCACCTCTGCCCGACTGCCCCATCTGGGAATTAAGGAGCGCCTCTGCCCAGCCGCCCATCATCTGGGAAGTGAGGAGCACCTCTGCCTGGCCGCCCCATCTGGGAGGTGAGGAGCGCCTCTGCCTGGCAGCCCCATCTGGGAACTGAGGAGCGCCTCTGCCCGGCTGCCACCCCTTCTGGGAAGTGGGGAGCACCTCTGCCCGGCCGCCCTGTCTGGGAAGTGGGGAGCGCTTCTGCCTGGGCACCCCGTCTGGGATGTGAGGAGTGCCTCTGCCCGGCTGCCCTGTCTGGGATATGAGGAGCGTCTCTGCCCAGCCGCCACCCCATCTGGGAAGTGGGGAGCGCCTCTGCCCAGCCACCCCATGTGGGAAGTGAGGAGCGCCTCTGCCCAGCCACCCCGTCTGGGAAGTGAGGAGCACCTCTGCCTGGCCGCCCTGTCTGGGAGGAAGTGAGGAGCGCCTCTGCCTGGCCACCCCATCTGGGAGGTGAGGAGCGCCTCTGCCCGGCTGCCCCATCTGGGAATTGAGGAGCACCTCTGCCCAACCACCCATTGTCTGGGAAGTGAGGAGCACCTCTGCCCAGCTGCCTGGTCTGGGATGTGAGGAGCGCCTCTGCCCAGCCGCCACCCCGTCTGGGAAGTGGGGAGCACCTCTGCCCGGCCACCACCCCGTCTGGGAGGTGAGGAGTGCCTCTGCCTGGCTGCCCCGTCTGGGAAGTGAGGAGCGCTTCTGCCTGGCCGCCCCATCTGGGAGGAAGTGAGGAGTGCCTCTGCCCAGCCACCCCATCTGGAAGTGAGGAGCACCTCTGCCCAGCCGCCCCGTCTGGGAGGTGAGGAGCGCCTCTGCCCAGCCACCCTGTCCGGGAGGTGAGGAGCGCCTCTGCCCGGCCGCCCCATCTGGGATGTGGGGAGCACCTCTGCCTGGCTGCCCATCATCTGGGAAGTGGGGAGCACCTCTGCCCGGCCGCCCCGTCTGGGAAGTGAGGAGTGCCTCTCCCTGGCCACCCTATCTGGGAAGTGGGGAGCGCCTCTGCCCGGCCACCCCGTCTGGGAAGTGAGGAGCGCCTCTGCCCGGCCGCCCCGTCTGGGAAGTGAGGAGCACCTCTGCCCGGCTGCCCCACCTGGGAAGTGGGGAGCACCTCTGCCCAGCCGCCCATAGTCTGGGAAGTGAGGAGCGCCTCTGCCCGGCCGCCCCGTCTGGGAAGTGAGGAGCACCTCTGCCCGGCCGCCCCATCTGGGAAGTGAGGAGCATCTCTGCCCGGCCACCCATCATCTGGGATGTGAGGAGCGCCTCTGCCCCGCCGCCCTGTCTGGGAAGCGAGGAGCGCCTCTGCCCGGCCACCCCATCTGGGATGTGGGGAGTGCCTCTGCCCGGCTGCCCATCATCTGGGAAGTGGGGAGTGCCTCTGCCCAGCTGCCCCGTCTGGGAGGTGAGGAGTGCCTCTCCCTGGCTACCCTGTCTGGGAAGTGGGGAGCGCCTCTGCCCGGCCGCCCCGTCTGGGAAGTGAGGAGCGCCTCTGCCCAGCCGCCCCATCTGGGATGTGAGGAGCACCTCTGCCTGGCTACCCATAGTCTGGGAAGTGGGGAGTGCCTCTGCCCGGCCACCCCATCTGGGAAGTGGGGAGCGCCTCTGCCCAGCCACCCATAGTCTGGGAAGTGGGGAGCGCCTCTGCCCTGCCACCCCATCTGGGAAGTGAGGAGCGCCTCTGCCCGGCCACCCCATCTGGGAAGTGGGAAGCACCTCTGCCTGGCCGCCCCGTCTGGGAAGTGAGGAGTACCTCTGCCCGGCTGCCCCGTCTGGGAAGTGGGGAGCGTCTCTGCCTGGCCACCCTGTCTGGGAAGCAAGGAGTGCCTCTACCCGGCCTCCCCATCTTGGAGGTGTACCCAACATCTCCGAAGAGACAGCGACCATCGAGAATGGGCCATGATGATGATGGTGGTTTTGTTGCAAAGAAAAGGGGGAAATGTGGGGAAAAGAAAGAGAGATCAGACTGTTACTGTGTCTGTGTAGAAAGAAGTAGACATAGGAGACTCCATTTTGTTCTGTACTTAGAAAAATTCTTCTGCCTTGGGATGCTGTTAATCTATAACCTTACCCCCAACCATGTGCTCTCTGAAACATGTGCTGTGTCAACTCAGGGTTAAATGGATTAAGGGCGGTGCAAGATGTGCTTTGTTAAACAGATGCTTGAAGGCAGCATGCTCATTAGGAGTCATCACCACTCCCTAATCTCAAGTACCCAGGGACACAAACACTGCCTAGGAAAACCAGAGACCTTTGTTCACGTGTTTATCTGCTGACCTTCTCTCCACTATTAGCCTATGACCCTGCCACATCCCCCCCTCCGAGAAACACCCAAGAATGATCAATAAACATTAAAAAAAGGTACAAGAAAAAAAAGATAAGTTCCATAAGACAAGAGATGCTCTCAGAAAAAAGTCATTGGCTTTAGAAACTGTACAAAACGACCTAAGCCAAACACAGCAGCAAATAAAGGAAATGAAAGAGATGTATCAAAGTGCAGAAGCTAAAGTCAGTAAATCCACTGGAAAGTGGAACTGTGTGGAAGAGAGGATATGTCAACTCCAACGTGAAAATCCATGGCTTGAACAGCAACTAGTTGATGTTCATCAGAAAGAGGATCATAAAGAGATAGTAATTAATATCCAAAGAGGCTTTATTGAGAGTAGAAAGACCTCATGCTAGAAGAGAAAAATAAGAAGCTAATGAATGAATATGATCATTTAAAAGAAAGTCTCTTTCAATATAAGAGACAGAAAGCAGAAACAGTAGTAAGTATCAAGGAAGATAAATATTTTCAAACTTCTAGAAAGAAAATTTAAACATTTGGTTCTGGATACATGTTGAACCTAGTTGAATATAAAAATCAGTAGATAAAAAGTGTGTTTACTATACTGTATAATTCCATTTACATGAAGCATCCAGAAAAGAGAAATGTATAGGTACAAAAAGTAGATTAATGTTTGCGAAGGGCTGGGGCTGGAAGCTGGTAGTGACTGCTAATGGGCGTGAGGGATCTTGCAGTGATGGAAATGCTCTAAAGTTGGATTGTAGACATCGCTGCACAGCTCAGAAAATGTACTAAAAATCTTTTAACTTTATGTTAAAACAGATACATTCTATAGTATGTAAATTATATTTCAACAAAGCTTTTTGATTTAAAAAAAAGGAAAAATGTGTTCACTACATCAGCTTAGAAACATACCTTGTTTCCATACAGGTGAGAGATGATTTACTTTGAGAGAAGACATTGTGTCACCTATGACATTTTATTAGGCACAGATTCATATTTTAAGGTAGATAGTCCTGTAGTGCTGAAATAATAATTTTAATGTCTTTATGTTGCCACATGTTAAGACCATGATGAAGGTATAAATGGAAATGTTTACACCTGAAATGAGTATTTTCAAATTAAAATTTAATTAAGTGATTTGCTTCAACACTTAATTCTAGATTTCCCAGATGAACTGAAGTGTATTGCTGTGTCTTGTAATATCTTGCTTTAAGTAGTTTTTTATATATTTTAGTTGGTATAGCTTTATTATTATTCATATTAATTTAACTTAAATCTGAAAATATGTCAGTCTCAAATTACATATTTTAATGACCATGTAATGTTTTAAAGGCACCTACTTGTTATAAAATTATAATTTAGGGTAAATGCGGTAAATTTTAGCAAAACTATATTTGATTTAGTCTTCCCACTGGTATTCATAATTTACTGTGAATATTTTTATTGATAATTAGCTCATAATTTTTATTTCAAGGCTCAATGACTATCATTTGAATATAACTTTGTCCAGTACAAAGATACTGTAGCTGCCTGTGATTTATGAGTTAGGCATTAGATCCACCTTTTCAGACTAAAGCGGGGTAGCAGGCTTCACGTACAGTGGGAATGGAGTAATTACAGGAGGGAGTTGTAGGAGCTTGAAGTCAGAGAGGGAGGTAGAGGCCTGTTTACCTAGGGCCTCAAAGGCCATTGGACTTTTACTTTTATTCTGAGACAGGAATCTGTTGGAAAGATTTGAACAGTTGATTGAATATGTTAGGAACTTTGAGGTTGAGTTGAGCTTCTAAGATGATTGAATGGTGGGATGAATCTGTTGTATTAAGAGAATACCAATTTGGCAGGAGGATAACACATTCTGCATCCCTCACTGAATTCAGTAATAAATAAAAATGTGTACCTGTGATGAAAAGAAGGTGAATTGATGTATGTGAGATAATTTTCAAAGTAGGTATGTTAGAGTTAAATGTTATTAACATAATTTAATAATAAGGCAATTTATAAAATCAGTAACAAAAATATTTTATCAGGTGGTTATGAGACAACTTCAACAAGAAGTGGCTGATTCCCTTAAAAAATTAACTATGTTAGAGTCTCCACTGGAAGGTACATCATGTTGTCATATTAATTTGGATGAGACACAGGCCTCAAAGAAGAAATTATTTCAAGTGGAAAGTCAAGTACGTATGGAATCTAACATGTCGACAGTTATTCTGTAGCTGGTTGAATTATATAACATGTTTTAGGATACTAATTTTGGCAGAAGCTTGATTTTGTACTTTCATTATAATTAATTATTTCCATTTTACTATCTTTATAATGTACTTTTTTAATATTGTGACTTTTGTTTTACCATTTTGAAAAAGGATTGCATACCTTTTCTCTTACAATATGTACCCTTGGAAAAGTTGATAATTATACATCATTCCTCAGAGAAAATTGACTTTTTTCCTGTTAAACATATTTTCAAGTAATTTTTGTATTGCTATGATGAGGCAGGCCAGATTAAATCAGAGGACAATGTTTAATGGAATGTTCCAGAAAATTGTCTTATTTCTTCACTTTTGTGAAAGGACACAGAATCTGTGTCTATTTCACAGATTCTAAGTTAACTTGTATAGAAAGGCCATTATACTATTCTTTGAAATGTACATGTTTTATGTCAATTTACAAACTATTTCAAAAGTTAGGCATTTTCTTGATTTACCTTTTATTTAAAATATACTATAAAAGTATAGAAATATTTAGATCTGATATAGTATGTACATCAAAAATTGAGAGCTGAGAAAATTATCTTGATCCTGCCATTGGATTTTAAAAACAGTTTCACTGAGATATAATTCATGTATCAGACAGGTCAACCATTTAAAATGTGCAACTCAGTATCTGTTAGTATATTCACAGCATTTTCATCACCCTGAAAAGCAATGCCACATCTCCTAGGTATGACTGCAACCTTCCTCCATGTCCCTCCACCTACCCCTGTTGTAGGCAAACACCATCTACTTTTGTCTCCATAGGTTTGTCTGTTCTGCATATTTCATATACATAGAGTTAGACAATACATAGTCCTTTCTGACTGGCTTTTTCACTTAGCTTAATGTTTTCAGAATTCATGCATGTTTTAGCACACATTGGTAGTTTATTTCTTGTTATAGTTAAATGATACTCTATTGCATGGCTATGCTGGTTTTCCATTCATTCATCAGTTAATGGACGTTTAGGTTAGTTTCCTCTTCTAGCTATTATGAAAAATGCTGCTGCAAACATTCACTTAGAGGTTATTATGTGGACACGTGTTTTTATTTCCCTGCCATTGGACTTTATCCTCAGAGTTAATTGGGCAGATTTCAGCACTTGTCTTGCTCATGCTATCCTTTCTGCCTTCTCAGTTTCTGTTCATCTAGCCTCATTCATTCAGACCTGGCAGACAATTTTTTTGTTTTTATGAAGCTTTCTCTGACTGTTCTGACTCTCATTGACCTTATGTGTTAGGAATTGTTGTTCAGTCTGTGCAGAAAAACTTAGTCCTTAATTTTACATGGCTTTTTCTTTTTTATGGAAGATAATTTTGTCTCAGTATAAATTTGCTTAATGGGGGAATAATATATAATATGTATGGCACCTATCCTTGCATAAATTGAAAATATTTTAGCTTAGAAGTTTTTAGCATACAATTAAATATTTTATACCATACCAATTATTTGTTCTTTGAGACCTTGACACAGTAAGGTTTATATTCTAAATGTATTTTTAGCAATTAAATATCAAATCTAAACCAATTAGTCTAATAGAGGGGACTCATTCAATCACATGTTTATGTTTTTCTCTCTATGAAAAAGAATCTAAATTGGCCTTTTTTCACTATGCAGCCATTACTGTATTTCTGGACTGCTCCCAGTTTGTCAGCTGAACAGTTCTGGCTGCAGCTTGTCTGATGACGGATAGCACAGCCCCTCAATCTCAGTGCTCAGCAGAGTGCTTGTGAAGGCAGCATGACAGCAACAGTTGCTCAGAGGGAACAGATTCAGGAGCCTTGGTTTAGCAATAGAGTCAATGGTTTTCAGCTCAGTGTCTTTAGCCTGTCTCTGCTGGTCATGTCAGTTATGTACTATTCCATCCAGGAGCTGCTATTTACATTGTAGTACATACATAGTCATTGCCTACTGAGTCATACACAGAGAAAAGTAAGTTATAAATTATATGCCCCCCATTTGCTGCAACTCTCAGTGGTGAGAAGAATGATTCAGTGCAGCTATAGGAGACTACTTCCATTGGTATGCCACCTGCCTAACATACACAATTTTGTTAAGATATACAATAAAATTATTATGCTACTAGCAAATATTTTATGTAGCTCACTATGTTCCACGTACTCTTGTAAGTGCTTCATGTTAGTCCCCAGTTAAACACCTGGTTGGGGGAGGTGGCTCATGCAAGTAATCCTAGCATTTTGGAAGGCTGAGGCAGGAGGATCGCTTGAGCCCAGGAGTTTGAGATCAGCCACAGCAATATAATGAGAACCTGTCTTTAAAAAATAAATAAATAAATACTTAGAGGCATGGTGGTGCATGCCTGTAGTCCCAGCTACCTTGGGAGTCTGTGGTAGGAGGGTCGCTTGACCTTGGAATATTGAGGCTGCAGTGAGTGTTGATCAAGCCACTACACTCCAGTCTGGGTAACAGAGTGAGACTCTGTCTCATAAATAAAACGTTTTGTATAGATTCCCATAGAAGTGAGTTAGACATCAGGCATAGTGTTATTAGCCACTTTGATGTCTGCCTAGGGAGTAAAACATATAATAAGGGACAGCATTAAACCATCTCAGTCAATAGCCTCTAACTTCTCAAGAAGGTTCTTATCTCCTGAATTTCTAAGCAAGAGACTACCTGGATGAAGACATTTGGTGGACACCGTTTTGAGATGAAGAATCTCAAATGGGAAGAAGGGAGATGTCTACTTGACTGGAGCTTCCCAATGATATATTTGAATGTCCCCCGAAAGAAACTTTAGAAACTTTAGAACAAGACTTTCATCATTCCATATCTCTATGGAGAAGGAAACTCTTTAAAAGAAAACAAAGGCAAACAATTGATAATCTGATTCTCATGGGAAAGTTTTCATTATAAAAGAAAAAAAGGGCTGGGTGTCGTGGCTCATGTCTCTAATCCCAACATTTTGAGAGGCTGAGGTGGGTGGATTACCTGAGGTCAGGAGTTCAAAAACAGCCTGGCCAACATGGTGAAACCATGTCTCTACTGAAAATACAAAAATTAGCCAGGCGTGGTGGTGTGCACCTGTAGTCCCAGCTACTTGGGAGGCCGAGGCAGGAGAATCACTTGAACCCAGGAGGTGGAAGTTGCAGTAAGCCAAGATGGTGCCACTGCACTCCAGCCTGGATGACACAGTGTGACTCCATCTCAAAAAAAAAAAAAGAAAAAGAAAGGGACAAAGTATACTGGTCCAAAAAAGAAGAAAGAAAGAAAAAAAGGACAAAGTATACTGGTCAATATTATAATGGTGAGACTGTTCCCCTTTGAGATGAGAAAATAACGGTATACTCAAAGTAACATCAATAAGAACCAACATAAAATAGACAAGATTCACTATCTACAAAAGTAATCTGCACCGAGTAGCAATGTCTGAGCGTGTGGTTGAGAATATTTTCTATAATATGTGTACTAGAATGAAGAGGCCTCAAGAAAAAGGTCAGAGCTGGAAATGTAGATTAGGGAATCTAGGTCAAAGTTTTGAGATTTTAGGAGTCCTGAGAGAATTATAAAGTGGAATAGCAGCCAGGTGTGGTGGCTCATGCCTGTAATCCCAGCACTTTGGGAGGCCAAGGCAGGCAGATCATGAGGTCAGGAGTTCAAGATCAGTCTGGCCAACATAGTGAAACCCCATCTCTACTAAAAATATGAAAAATTAGCTGGGCGTGGTAGCACATGCCTGTAATCCTAGCTACTTGGGAGGGTGAGGCAGGAGAATTGCTTGAACCCAGAAGGTGGAGGTTGCGGTGAGCTGAGATTGTGCCACTGCACTCCAGCCTGGGTGACAGTGGGGGACTCCATCTCAAAAACAAACAAACAAACAGAAAGGAATAGGACTGAAGAACAGAGGTTGCTGCATTTAGAAATGAAGCAGGGTCAGAGGAGCAGAGGGAACATTTGGTCACTGCTCGCAGCTGCTGCTGAGTAAAGCAGGATAAAGTCCTTCATGACCCTTGGACTTTTTTATTGGAATTATTAAAAATCAGATTTCCATATTAAAAACACAATAAGTGATGAAAAATAGATTTCTGGATGAGACCATGTGTCACAGATTCCAATGGAAGGGGAGAAACAGGATAATAGAAAAACCACAAAAAGTAGACAAAAGTTGTGTTTTTGTTTATTGTAGAAAAAAACTTTATTTAAAGAGAAAGGGTTAAGAGAAAGGGAAAAACTGAAACCTGTGGGTGAATACTTACAGAGGATGACAGTATTTAGCTCAACCTGAAGACAGATGAGATCAAAAATGTAATGGGAAATAGATAAGAGTTTTCTAAAAATTGTCTTAGTTAGATGTAATTTAAGAAAACTTGGAATATCTTAAACTATTAATGACAATGTTTCTAGAGCATCTTTAGAAAGTAAAATGTATATATAACTACACACTTTTTACTAACCCTTAGTATTTTATGTGTAAAAACCCTTTTTTGTAACAAACATTTTTGGCAGTTTAAATTTCAGAAAATATAATGAAAGTATGTATCATTTTTAGCAGTTTTAAGAAAAGTGACTATTTCTGAAATCTGCCCTTATTGGCATCAGGCTTATAAAATGCACTTTATACCCCTGCCTAAATACATATTACTCATCAACTTATGAGAAATAATATTTTTAAGATAAAAGAGGGTCTCTAGATTTTACAAAAATAATTTTAAACACTTTTTTTTAAGCCTGAAGAAAAAAATGAAGAATTAAGGAAACTTTTTGTGTTAGTATCATCACTGGAGTATAATGTGAATCAAATAAGAAAGAAAAATCATGAATTAGAAGAAGAGGCAACTGGGTATGGTTTTCATATTGTAGAACATGTTAATCATTTATTAATTGATTTAGCTCTAATTTTACTTGACTAAAACTGAGATACAAATTCATTTTATGTCTCCATTTTCATAATTAAATGAATTCTACTTTAAAATGTATTTCAGAAACTCACAACACAACTTTATAGGCATGTGCATCATGGGGTTGGGAGTCAGCTGAGCTGCTGGGGCAAGGTTGGGATGAAAAAATTTGTATTAAAATATGTATAAAAGAGAAACAACATAATCTGAAAATTTTTTGAATGCCAAAATATTTTATTTATTTATTTATTTTTATTTTTATTTATTATTTTTTTTTGAGACAGTGCCTCTGTCTCCCAGGCTGGAGTGCAATGGCGCCATCTTGGCTTACTGCAACCTATGCCTCCAAGCAATTCTCCTGCCTCAGCCTCCTGAGTAGCTGGGATTACAGGCATGTGCAACCACACCCGGCTAATTTTTGTATTTTTTAGTAGAGAGGAGGTTTTGCAAAGTTGGTCAGGCTGGTCTCAAACTCCTGACCTCGTGATCTGCCTGACTCAGCCTCCCAAAGTGGCATGAGCCACTGTGCCCGGCCACTTATTCTTTAATGATTTTGAAAACAATGACAAAGGCTTGGACATATAATGTCAAGTCCACTCTTCTTTATCTAGTTTGAATTTTTATTTCTGAAGATATTTTTGCTGTCTGTGGTCATCTTTTCTTCCTTTTGTAGTATCCTCTGCTGCATTCAAATTCTTTAAAGAAGACCTATTGTGTCATTCTTTAACATCAAAATTTATCTTGATATATAGCTTATATTTTGTTTCTGCTTTTTCTTTTAGATATAAAACATGGAAATTTACTCATTTTACACAGATACCTCTGTTGTATACATGAAGTATACATGTTATTAAACTTCTGTTTTACAGAAATAAATTTCATATATATAAAAATATATGTATAACTTAAAAGTAAAATGAGCATTCATGTTTTGATCACAGACTTTTTTTAAAAAAATGGAATGTGTCTTTGAAGTCCTGAACACAGCTACTTTTCTATTTATTTACTGAGCACTTAAGTTGGTTTTCTGATTCTAATCTACATTTTTCTGTCATTGCCTTTCTCTACATGGTTTTGTATCTCTTTCATTTTGTTGACATTATGTCAGCAAAGATCTCTAGATCTCTTCTTCAAAGTCCTTAAATTGTCACACATGTCTCTGCCCCATTCTTGGTCTTCTCTTTTTCTACATTGAATAATGTCCTTGATGCTTTTTGTGTGTACTTTTTTTTCTTCTTATAGACTGTGAATGGGTATCAAAAGGTAATTTTTTGTCTTTTTCAAATGTATGTGTTTTACTTTTTTATCTTGGTTACTCATTTCTAGGTTATGGCTTATATTTAGTAATAGGTTATTTTATCTTAGCATACCAACATGGGTATGAATAGTTTATTTACAAAAAGTGTATGGTTAGGCCAGGTGTGCTGGCTCACACTTGTAATCACAGTATTTTGGGAGGCCAAGGTGGGTGGATCATTTGAGGTCAGGAGTTCAAGACCAGTCTGACCATTCAAGGCCAGTCTGACCAACATGGTGAAACCCCATCTTTACTAAAAATACAAAATGAGCTAGGTGTGGTGCTACATGTCTGTAATCCCAGCTACTTGGGAGGCTGAGGCAGGAGAATCACTTGAATCCAGGAGGCAGAGGTTGCAGTAAGCCAAGATCACACCATTGCATTTCAGCCCGGGCAACAAGAGTGAAATTCCATCTCAAAAAAAAAAACAAAAAAAAAACTGTATGGTTGTAATACCACTTTACCTGCCATATATGCCATAAAATTGTTCTTCATATTATTTATCTAAGATTATAATTTCATATACAGTGCTTCCAAACTATGCTCAGTTGAAACTTAAAGGATCATAGTTTATAGATGTGTTTCTTTGATATGCTATAACATAATATCTTTTAAACAATTATTAAATATTTACTCTTAAAAATATTTGACTTACTAATTCTGTACATTTCTGCAGATATAAGAAACTCCTGGAAATGACAATAAATATGTTAAGTGTATTTGGAAATGAAGACTTCGATTGCCATGGAGACTTAAATACAGATCAACTGAAAATGAATATTCTGATTAAGAAGCTAAAACATAAGGTAATTTTTTAAACAAAATTATCTTAAAGTCTAGATTACATGTGTGAGATGTGCAGGTTTGTTACATAGGTAAACGTGTGCCATGATGGTTTGCTGCACCTGTCAATCCATCACCTAGATATTAAGCCCCGCAGGAATTAGCTATTGATCTTGATGCTCTCCCTCTTGACCCCAACAGGACCCAGTGTTTGTTTTTCCCCTCCCCGAGTCCATGTGTTCTCATCGTTCAGCTCCCACTTATAAGTGAGAAAATGTAGTGTTTGGTTTTTTGTTCCTGCATTAGTTTGCTGAGGATAACAGCTTCGAGTTCATCCATGTCCCTGCAAAGAGCATGATCTCATTCATTTTTATGGCTCCATGGTGTATATATACCACATTTTCTTTATCCCGTCTATCACTGATGGACATCTGGGTTGATTCCATGTCTTTGCTATTGTGAATAGTGCTGCAATGATCATACAAATGCACGTATCTTTATAACAGAATAACTTATATTCCAACATACGGTAATTTTAAATCAGTTTTGGGATTAAAAATCATGTAATTTGGGAATATATTGATAATGGAAAAACCCAAATTCTGCCAAAATATGTTGAGAAAATAGAGGGTAAATATATCTTTTCAGACTTTAAATGCATCAGCCTCTTAGTTAATCTTCCCCAGATCTGGGAAGACCTAGAAGGGGACAGATTGGGCTACATTAATAAGGGCCATTTCAGTCTCTTGGCCCTGCAGCAGCCATTTCAAAATATGTCAGAAAAATATATTTGGGGGTTAAATATTTTGATTTCCTTCAGCTTCTTCTCTCTGTGATGCTGTACCAGAATCAGGTGAGAAAGGAAGCCACATTATAAGAGTTAATAAAACCCATCTGATGAGATTTAATAGTTTGAAGTGTGTGATTCTCAGACCCTTTAGATAGAAATTGGGGCCAAAGAAAACAAGTTCTTATTCCTCAATATAAATCTCTCAGTGCTTTAAGCAGTGAAAGAAAGATTTTTCATTTAATTTTACAGAATTGATACTAATGAAAAGGATAGTTTTAAAAATATAAACCTTTTTTCTATAAAAAGGACATGCTGTTGATTCTCTTATGTCTTTAACTCTGGCCAGTGATCTGAAACCAAGCAGTACCTGTCTCCAGACCACTAGTACCAAATTAATTTGGGGGGAGCTGGGTAACAGGTTTATTGAGAAATAATGAACACACCATGCAAGTCACTCATTTAAAATATACGAGTCATTGACTTTAGTATTTTCAGAGAGTTATGCAGTCATCATTACAATCAATTTTAGAATATTTTCATCACCCTGAAAACAAACCCCACATCACTTAGCCATCTTCACTAGTTTTCCCTTCCTCCCCCAGCCGTAGGGAACCACCAACCTCCTTTATATAGATTTGCCTATAAGCCTCTGAAATAAAAAGCAAGTGGTCTACTGTGACTGGCTTATTTCACTTAGCATAATTTTTCATGCTGCATCTGTGCTGTAGCAGGTATTGATGTGGGGTTTTTCTCATTAGTTCAGCTACATCTGGGTTCTTCTCTCATGACCAAGAAAAATTAAGCACGCAGACACATTGAAGGGTGAGGAGGACAGAATTTATTAAGTGAAAGGAAAGCTCTCAGCAAAGAGAGTGGTCCTGCAAACAGGTTTCCACCTCACAATTGAATACCAGGAGCACATGAATTGAAGCAGCCAGGCTCCTCCCCTGCATAAGGCATGAATTCCTGGTGGCTCCACCCCATCCCCCCAGTGCATGTGGGCCTCTGGTCTGCTGCAGGCATGTCCAGGCAAGACAAGTCCAGGTTCCCTTATCTGCACTTAACATCTGGTGTAAACACTTGTGGGGCTGGTTGGAGATTCTCCAGGGACCCTTCCATATCTGCCTAGGCATTTTGCTGTCTCCTCCTAATACAGTATCAGTACTTAATTTCTTCTTATTGCTGAGTGATATTCCATTGTATGGATATATCAAACAGTTTATTTATCCATTCACCAGGTGATGGACCTTTGGGTTCTTTCCCACCCAAAGGTGATGGACGTTCTGGTTCTTTCCACTTTTTGACTCATATTAGTAATGCTGCTGTAAACATTTATGTATGAGTTTTTGTGCTTGCATGATTTTTGTTTTTCTGGAGTATATACTTATGACTGGAATTTCTGGGTCGTATGGTAACTTCATGCTTAACATTTTGAGGAGCTGCCAGTTTGTTTTCCAAGGCGGCTGCATCACTTTACATCCCCAGCAGCATTGGATAAGTGTTTTAATTTCTTTACATTTTTCCTAACACTTACTTTCTCTTTTTTATTGAACAAAGATTTTATCCTGTGGTGTGAAGTGATACCACATGTGGTTTTGATTTACATTTTCCTAATGACTAATTACATCAAGCATCTATTAATATGCTCATTATCCATCTTTACATCTTCTTTGCAGATACATCTATTCAAAATCTTTGCCCATTTTTAAAATTGAATTATCTTGTTACTCATGAATTGCAAAGGTTCTTTACATATTCTATGTATGTAAGTCACTTATCAGGTATATGCTTTTCAAATACTTTCTTCTACTTAGTGTCTTGCCTTTTCACTTCTTGAGCTGTCTTCTCAGGCACAGCAGTTTTCAATTTTGAAGTCCATTGAATCCGTTTTTCCTTTGGAGTCATAGCTAAGAAAACACTGCCAAATGCAGTCACAAAGATTTATGCCAGGGTTTTCTTCTGAGAGTTTTATAGTTTTAGCTGTTACAGTTAACTGTTTTATTTTGAGTTAATTTTTTAAAAAGATATTTGGTCCTAATTTATTTATTTTTTGCATATGGATACCCAGTTGTCCCAGCACCATTTGTTGAAAAGACTCTTCTTTTCCCATTTTGTTCTTTTGTTAACTTTATATAAAATCAATTGACTGTAAATGCACACGTTTATTTTTAGATTATCAATTCTTACTTTGTTTATGTCTATTATTATGCCAAGGCCAAAATGAATTTACTGAGAAGTTTTTTTCAATCACGTTGCATATTACCAGTTGTCTTATGTCATAATAAAAATTAAATTTAGTGGAATATCTTTAATTTCACCTTTTGTGTCTCAAAGGAGTCTGTGGCCAGCTTATACCTTACTTACTCTAAGACATGATGGGAAGCCAGGCCTATAAGACACACTTTATTTCCTTTTTCTCCATTCAAATCTTTAGTCTCTTTTCCATTGCCTCCCACTATAGTTTTGTTTTCAGTAAGTTTTGGTCACAGGATCTGCTGACATAGTCTAATATTTAGTGCATTATGTTTTGCTAACTCATTATAATTCATAGAATCTTCCATAGATGTTTACCATCCAGGAAGGAGAAGTTTAAGTCTGAGCCGCCAGCTTTCCTCAGTGGAAATCAAGTGAAGTCATCATCTTGCAGTTCACAGATCCTCTTTCCACGTGGTAGCTGGTTCTCTTGGGTAGCACTGTGGCTAATCCTTTTCTTGGTGCAGATCTTGCATTCTCAGAAACCACAGTTAGCTGTATTGACCGCCTTTTACTGAAACAGAGATGCACAGCTCTGTTTTCTAGCTCAGTAGAGGATTCTTGGAATATAAAGTTTAACTCATTCCAAGAAAAGGTCTTAGGAGTGCAGCACTTCAAAATCAGGTAATGTTCATGCAATTTATCAGAGACACATAGTAGATTAGTATTTTGACTTTCAAAATTTCAGAGCCAAGTTGTGTGCTATAGAGAAGTCTTGTGGTATAGCATAGAGATGGGATGGTCTTAACTTCTCCAAACAAACAAGCTTGAAGTAAGGTAAAGGAGAAATTGCATTTGATTGCTTAACACTCAAAGCACTCTATGTTTATTTTACTTCTGTGAAGACTAAAAATCACTTCATAATGTTCTCCTTATTTCCTCATTGAGAAAAGGAAAATAAAAATTAAATACTAGATTGATTAATAAATACTGAAAGCTTATCTTTTAGAATTTTAGTTAATTCAAATCAGGTAAATGTCTGATTTTGATTGTGTAACCAAGTATTTCTAGTTTTTTTTCATACCATATGTCTTCTTCTTGCTTCCCAGTCTTATTTCCTAACTTGAGGGGAAACCTTAAGGAGACATCCTTGCCTTGTTATCAGAGCTCATAATTGAAGGAGTTTTAGGAAAAGTTCCTCCTCAGCAGCTTATGTCTCTGTCCTGGTTATCTGCTGCTTCTCAATAATGTTTGCCATCAATAAATTAACCTCAACATTTATTAGATCCTACTTTAAAGGAGACTCTTTTCTGCTGCATAAGTTATGTTTCCTGTTGTCTCTTTTTACAACTTATTTTTCTAACAATTACCCAGAGTTTTGTGGCTTAAAAGAAAAATATTTATTTTGTTAATGAACCTGTGGTTTGGAAAAAGCTTGGCCAGGACAGCTAGTCTCTACTCCCCTCAGCTTCCCTAGGAACAGCTATCAGTTGGGGAAATGGAATCCTCTGAAGCGTTGCTCACCCACGTGTTTGATGGTTGATGCTGGCCATTGGCTGGAACCTTGGTTGGGACAGGCAGCATGAACACTGACACTGGCACTGCCAGATTCTCTTTGTGGCCTGAGTGCTCTCACAATCTGGGGGTTGGGTTCCAAGGGAAAACAGTCTGAGATAGGTAAGCCACATGGTATCCCTTTTACTGCATTCTATTCATTAGGAGGAAGTCAGTAAGGTTGGCCCATATTCTGTTTTTTTAAATGGGATCAATGTAACTTCTCTTTTGTTTTAATTGACACATATATACATAATTATGGGTTATAGAGTGATATTCTGATACATGTAAATAGGGTGTAATGATCAAGCTAACTAGCACATTTACTACTTCAACCATTTTTCATTTCTTTGAATTGTGAACATTCACAATCTTCTGGCTTTTTAAAAATATACAATAAATCATAGTTAACCATATTCACCCTACAATGCCGCAGAACACCAGAACTCATTCTTCTTATCTAACTGTAATTCTATATCCATTAACCAACCTACCTTCCCCTACTTCTTTGAGATTTTTGTTGTTGTTAAGAGACAGGGTCTTGCTAGTGTAGTCTGGGCTCTGGGCAACTGTAGTCACCCAGACGGGGGACAGTGGTTTGATCATAGTTCACTGCAGCCCCCAACTCTTGGGCTCATGTGATCCTCACACCTCAGCCTCCTGAGAAGCTAGGATTATGAGCATGCACCATTGTACCCGTCTGATTTTTGACTTTATAGAAATATCTCCCTATGCTGCCCAGATGCTATGGAACTTTTGGCCTCAAGTGACTCTCCTGCCTTTGTCTTTCTAAGTGCTAGGAAATTACAAGCATCAGCCATGTTGCCCAGCCCTCAATTTTTCTTTAGCTTCCACACAGGAGTGAGAATGTGCAGTATTTATCTTTCTGTGTCTGCACTTAACATAACATCCTCCAGACTGATCCACGTGGCCACAATGACAGGATTTAATTCCTTTATATGGTGAATAGTATTCCATTGTGTATGTGTGCCACAGTTTTTTGTCTTTTCATTTGGTGATGGATATGTAGGTTGATTCCATACATTAGCCATTGTGAATAGTGCTACAATAAACATATGAGGACAGGTATCCTTTTGATCTATTGTTTTCTTTTCTATTGCCTGAATACCCAGTAGTGGGCTTGCTGGATCCCTCGGCAGTTCCATTATTAATTTTTTGAGGAAACCTCATGTTGTTTTCTATAGTGGCTGCACTAATTTACCTTCCCACCAACAGCATGTAAGAGTTTACTGTTCTCTGGAACCTCACTGGCATTTTTTTTTTTATCTTTTCAATGATAATAGTTTATTCAAATTGAAGCAAGATTATATCATATTGTAGATTTGATTTGTGTTTCTCTGAGGATTAGTGACCCTGAGCATTGTTAAATTTATTTATTGGCTATTTGTATTTCTTTTTTCTTAAAAAAAAGTATAGTTAGATATTTTGCCCAATTTTGAACTCAGATTTTTTTTTTACTGTCAAGTTGTTTGAATTTCTTGTACATTTTGGATATTAGTCCCTTATTAGATTAATAGCTTGACAATATTTTCTCCCATTCTACAAGTTTTCTCTTCACTCAGTTGTTAGCTGGACAGAAGCTTTTTAGCTTAATGTAGTACCATTTGTCTATCATTTGTTTTTTGCCTATGCTTCTGATATCTTACCCATAAAAATCTTTCTGCAGACTGTCCTCAAGAATTTTCCCTATGTTTACTTATAGTAGTTTGATAATTTGGGGCCTTACATTTCAGTCTTCAAGTGATTCTGAGTTTATGTTGTTATATGGTGTTACATAGGAAGCTAGTATCATTCTTCTCCATATGGATATTTAGTTTTCCCAGTGCCATTCATTTGAAGAGGCTGTCCTTTCCCCAGTGTATGTTCTTGGCACGTTCATCCAAAATCACTTGGCTGGAAATATGCGGATTTATTTCTGGGTGCTGTATTCTATCGCCTTTACCCCAAGAATCATTACTTCTTAAAATGCCACTCAAATTAGCATGAAACATTTGCAGTTTAAGGAAAGGCTTATGGCATCAGAATACTTATTTATAGGATTCATTATTTTGTGTTTTTTTGAGATAGGGTCTTTGTCTGTCATCCAGGAAGAAGGGCAGTGATGTGGTCATAATTCACTGCAGCCCTGAACTCTGGGTACAAGCCATCCTTTTGCCTCAGTCTCCTAAATAGCTGGGTCTACAGACATGAGCCACCATGCCCGGCTAATTTAAAAAAAAAAAATTTGTAAAGATGGGGCCTCACTATGTTGCTCTGGCTGATCTCAAATTCCTGGCCTCAAGTAATCTTTCTGCCACAGCTTTTTAAAGTGCTAGGATTACAGGCATGAGCCACCATGCCTAGTATAGAGTGTTATATTATTTTCAAAGTCTTATTCCTAGAGCCATTTATTGACTTTGGCCTAAATGACTCAATGTGATATTTCTGAAACTTTTTTTGACATATTCTGGGGAATGATAATGAGGGAAGGGGGATAGACACTTTTTACTAAGAGATAGCTTAGTGCCACTTAAGGAGGAACAAAAATAAATTATCAGAAAAATAAAAGTAAGATGAAGTGCAAAAGTTCTGTGGCAGAGATGATGATAGTTAAATAATGTATTTTTGTGACTCATGGTAGCTTTAACTTTGTTCTTAAAATTCTGAGTAATTTAAGGGTTCACATTTGAAGAATCTACTGCACTATACATAACAGTTTATTCCAAGTAAATGCATTTCAAGATTTGCTATTGATTTTGTATTAGATTATTCTCAGCCTACTTCATTATCAAGCTATACTATTTTATTCATGCAGTTTGATGATCTTACAGCAGAGAAGGAAGCTGTATCTTCAAAATGTGTCAATTTGGCTAAAGACAATCAAGTTCTTCAACAGGAGTTATTATCTATGAAAAAAGTACAACAGGAATGTGAAAAACTTGAGGAGGATAAAAAGATGTTGGAAGAAGAAATACTAAATCTTAAGACACATATGGAAAACAATATGGTAGAACTTAGTAAACTACAAGAATATAAATTGGAGCTAGATGAAAGGGCAATGTAGGCAGTAGAAAAATTAGAAGAAATCCATTTACAGGTTAGTTTTTTAAATCAGATAAGTTTATCTGTAATGTGCTTTCCTTTATTTCACTGCAAACTATATTTTGGATATGTGTATATTGTGTTTCCTCTGCCTCTCTTGTAGCAATTTGCTTTGTAGAGTTTTAGGAAAAAAATGGCATCTGTTTTTTCTTTTAAATATTTAAATTTCCATTATTATTATAACAAAATCAACCTTTCAGAGTAATGATTCTTACTATGGAGTCATTTGATGATTAAGACCAGTTGGCATAAGAAAAAGTTGTGATTTAGAAATTATGTGATACTTTTGAATTGGTCTTAAGCTACATTGTTCGTTGATCACTTTTTAAAATTATGAATGGATTCTATTGCTTTTTATATGACCAGATTACATTAATACTAACATAATTATGATTTCAAATTTTTATGAATCAGACAATTCTGAATTCAGTTATTAGTTTTGATACTGCTGATAAATATTTTAAGCTTCAGCCTCTTTTTTTAACAGATTCAAAATTGCTCTTTGGATCACTGGCTCAAAATGAAAGGCAACAAACATATAATAATTAGGTTATAATTGTTTAAAAAGTATATTCTTTTCATTTGTTTTAGAAACAAGCACAATATGAAAAACAATTAGAGCAGTTAAACAAGGATAATACGGCTTCACTAAATAAGAAGGAACTCACACCTAAAGATGTGGAATGTAAATTCTCCAAAATGAAAACTACTTATGAAGAGGTTACAACCAAATTAGAAGAATATAAAGAAGCCTTTGCAGCAGCATTGAAAGCTAACAATTCCATGTCAAAAAAATTAACGAAGTAAGTCCAAACATACACTCATAGAAAATGAATTCAGCTCATTAATTTGTTTTGAAAGCATAATTTTTAGTGAGATGGCTTCAGGATATTAGTAGGAAGTGAATGCTAATTTGACAATGTAATTTTGGAAAATAATGTTAGTAAGTAATCTTACCTTTAAAATGTTAGTCAAGGATAGTTTCTGTCTCTCCTCTCATTTTTTTTTCTTTTTTGCTTTTGTATGGCTTTTTTCCCCTGAAAAGTCTCTTGTAGTTAATCTGTTAGTTTTTTTACTAAGTATTTTTGAAGCTTTATAATTAATAAAGTGACCTTGTTTTAAATTACTTGTCAGAATTTCCCTAAATAGTAATATTAATGAGTTTATTTTTCAGTAGATCACAACCTAAACCCAAAGTGTCAAGTGGTACTGCTACTCTGGGCACAATCGTTTGTGATTGTGATCTTTAGTATTATCACTAGAGGGTGCCTCAAGAAAGACTTTGTGTAACATATTCAAGATGTTATAGAAAGGCATCCTTATGAAATAGGGAACAATTATCACAGGAATTTAAACAAGTGTAATTCACAAAGTGGTTAAAAAATAACACCTTGTTCAGTCTGAAGGGGTGTGTGGAAGGCAAAAAGAACAAGCCCCACCTCCAGTGCCTTGGTCACAGTGCTGGGGGCTAATTGCCTTCAGAGATACTTTAGTTCTTTTTGATCAACCACCAAACAATCTAGTTGTCCCCTAGGAGTTGTTGCTCTGAATTATTCCTCATTACCAAATGTTTAATTGGTCCTAGATAATTGGTGAAATGTACAAGGGTGAAACCTAAAACTGGTTTACTAAACACAAGTATTCCTAGATTTTTTTTGTCCATTTTAGTTTTGTTAACCTACATTAAGGAGTACAACATGATATTTGATATAATTATTTCTAGTGAAGTGGTTCTTATAATCAAGCAAATCAACATATTCCTTTTCCCATGTTGTTACCCTTTAAATACAAGTATTTCAAATGGAATCTTCAGAATCTTACAAGTAGAGCCATTTTAGAAGGCAGCAAGTTTTGCCTGTTGAGCCATACATCACTGGTAGCCATTTCTCTTCCCTGTCTACTTTGTTTGAGCTGCTTGTTCAGTATAAATCACCTTAGAAACACAGGTGCTTCTTTAGAATGATTTTAAAAGTATAATTCCTTACAACAGGTATGCTCTCACACATCTTCAGTGTGAAAACACTGTTTAGTGGGTAATTTGGTTTACTCTCAGGGCAAGTTTTTAAAAACTGCAAGTCATTAAGAATCATTTAAGGAAAAATGAAATACTAAGCATTTGTCTTTGCTATCTTTACAGATCTAATAAGAAAATAGCAATGATCAGCACCAAGCTCCTTATGGAGAAAGAGCGGGTGAAATATTTTCTCAGCACTCTTCCTACAAGGCGAGGCCCAGAGTCACCTTGTGTTGAAAATCTTACTAGTATAGGACTCAACAGAAAATATATTCCCCAAATGCCCTTCAGAATTCCTACTTCAAACCCTCAGACTTCAAATAACTGCCAGAACTACTTGACTGAGGTTAGTTATATGACCATTTCTCTTTAGGGTTTCATTTCTCTAGCGTAATTCTTGCTTTTAATTTGGTGAACTACTGAGTTGTTCTGTTGACTTATGCATGTTAAGTAAAGATCATAATTAGCTGTGTTAACACAGAAAGGAAATGGGAACTTTACATTTTTTAATTCCCTGGAGCTCTCATTTTTGAGAAATATCCATTTGCTAACTTTATTCAATAAATGTGACTAAACTGACACGTTTAAAATGTCTTTAAAAGCTGCATTTGTTAGGTTTTAGAAATTGCATGTTATTGCCTTATAACTGATGATATATTTTGAGATACTTTGGCTTACTCTCTAATTGATTGTAGTTTAGCTGTGGTTCATACCACATTTTTTTTTCTTTTTTTTTGAGGCAGTGTCTCACTCTGTCACCCAGGCTGGAGTGTCGTGGTGCCATCTCCACTCACTGCAACCTCCACCTCCCGGGTTCAAGTGATTCTCCTGCCTCAGCCTCCCAAGTAGCTGAGACTACAAGCACCCACCATTACACCCAGCTAATGTTTGTATTTTTAGTAGAGACAGGGTTTCACCATATTCGCCAGGCTCTTCTTGAACTCCTGACCTTGTGATCTGCCTGCCTCAGCCTCTCAAAATGCTGGGATTACAGGCATGAGCCACCGCACCCGGCCCATGTCACTTTTAAAGTTTCTTTGCACCAGCCAGGCATGGTGGCTCATGCCTGTAATCCCAGCACTTTGGGAGGCCGAGGCAGGTGTGTCACGAGTTCAGAAGGTCAAGACCAGCCTGGCCAAGATGGTGAAACCCCGTCTCTACTAAAAGTACAAAAAAAAAAAAAATAGCCAGGTGTGGTGGTGGGCACCTGTAATCCCAGCTACTAGGAAGGCTGAGGCAGAGAATTGCTTGAACCTGGGAGACAGAGGTTATAGGAGCTGAGATCGCACCACTGCACTCCAGCCTGGGTAACAGGGCGAGACTCCATCTTGAAAATAAAAAATTTAAAAAAAGTTTGTTTGCATCATCTCAACTCTTCTTACCCATAATCACAACTGAGTGATTGGCATCCAAACACTTTACCACATATGGATGTTTATTATTTAGTAGAATCCCAAATAATTGCATTTTATGAATTAAACCAAACACTAAAATGTTCATTTCCATTTTTATGTTAAAAGCTTTGTGCTTGGCCAAGCACGGTGGCTCACACTTGTAATCCCAAAATTTGGGGAGGCTGAGGCAGGTGAATCACCTGAGGTCAGGAGTTTGAGACCAGCCTGGTCAACATGATGAAACCTGTCTCTAGTAAAAATACAAAAATTAGCAAGGCATGTTGGCAGGCATGTGTAATCTCAGATACTCAGGAGGCTGAGGCAGGAGAATCACTTGAACCCAGGAGACAGAGGTTGCAGTAAGCCAAGATCATACCACTGCACTATAGCCTGGGTGATGGAGACTCCGTCTCAAAAAAAAAAAAAAAAGAAAGGCTTGTGCTTTTCTTACATAAGAGTACATCTTCTGACTATAAAAATCCTGGAAGAAAACCTAGGAAATACTCTTCTAGACATCATATTTGTCAATTTATGGCTAAGTCCTCAAAAGCAATTGCAAGAATAACAAAAATTGACAAGTGTGATCTAATTTAGCTAAAGAGCTTCTGCACAGCATGAGAAACTATCACGTGATTAAACAGACAGCCTAAAGAATGGAAGAAAATATTCACAAACTATGGGTATAGCAAATGCCTATTATCCTATTATCCAGAATCTATAAGAGACCTAAACAAATCAACAAGCAAAAAATAAATAACACCATTAAAAATGGGCAAAGGACATGAACAGACACTTCTCAAAATAACACATGTAAGTGGCCAACAAACATTAACAAATGCTTACCATTGCTAATCATCAGAAAAATGCCAAACAAAACATCAGTGAGATACCATTTCACACCAGTCAGAATGACTTTTGTTAAAAAGTTAAAAAAAAAAAAAAAGATGTTGGGGAGGCTGTGGAGAAAAGGGAACACACACCGTTTGTGGCAATGTAAATTAATTCAGCTACTATGGACAGCAGTTTGGAAATTAAGAACTAAGAATGACCATTGGATGCAGCAACCCCATTACTATACTAGGGGTATACTGAAAGGACAATAAATCATCGTAACAAAAAGATGCATACACATGTATGTTCATTGCAGCACTATTCACAATAGCAAAGACATGGAGTCAATCCAAGTGCATCCAAGGTAGATTGAAAATCCAAGGTAGATTGGAAAATTCCATATATACCATGGAATACTAAGCAGCCATAAAAAGAACAAAATCACATCATTTGCAGCAACATGGATACAGCTGGAATCCACTCTCCTAAGCAAACCAATGCAGAAACAGAAACCAAGTATCTCATGTTTTCACTCATGTGGAAGCTACACATTGGGTGCACATTGTCATAAACATGGGAATAATAGACACTAGGAAATAAGAGCAGGGAGGGACAGAGTGGCCCAGGGTTGAAAAACTACTTACTGGGTCCTATGCTCACTACCTGTGTGATGGGCTCAATTGTACTGCAAACCTCAGCATCCCTCAATATGCCTTTGGAAGAATCCTACAGAGGTACCACCTTAATTTAGAATACAAACTAAAAAAGAAAAAAGAAAAGTTTACTATAAGTAGAGAATAGAAATTTCTTTTTACGATAAAATTTATTGAAGTAAAAAATGGATTAAACTTTTATAAAGGGCAGAGTTTTCTAAGAATTTCAAAGCAATGCATTCATTGCAAAAGATGGCTTTAATTACTTAATCTTTTTTTTTTTTTTTTTTTTTTTTTTGAGACAGGGTCTTACTCTGTCACCAGGCTGGAGTGCAGTGGTGCAGTCTTGGCTCACTGCAACCTCCATCTCCTGGCTTCAAGCAATTCTCCTGCCTTAGCCTCCCAAGTAGCTGGGACTACAGGTTCGCATCACCACGCCCAGCTAATTTTTGTAGTTTTAGTAGAGATGGGGTTTCCCCATGTTGGCCAGGATGGTCACGATCTCCTGACATTGTGATCTGCCTGCTTTGGCCTCCCCAAGTCCTGGGATTACAGGTATGAGCCACCATGCCTGGCCATTGTTTAACCTTTGTACTAATAAGACACTACCTTTCTAAAATCATGTATATGCAATAGATCAATATTAACTGTATTTTTGTCCGATTACTCTAAACAGCATTACACATATACATCCTCTGTTATCTAAACTTAAAATAAGTAGAAATTTTACGTTATTTATGTGATTATTTTTCTATTTAAGCAAACTTCAAGTTATGTCTAGTCACTAAAAATACTAAAGGCCACATTTTGTAAATGATACATTATTTTCATGATAATGTTTCTTGTTTAACTTAAACATTATTATTATTTTTACTTATTTGAGATGGAGCTGGACTGTGTAGAACAAATAATTAGAGAAACAAAGAGAAGTATGTTGCCAAAATTTATTAATTAAATTTAGGTTTATTTTAGAAATAAAGTGTAAATAGCAAATGGCATTCCTTTTCATTCTTGGGTTAGTAGATACTACGTCAAGTATTTTTTTTCTTACACACATCTAATGAAAGATGTGAAAACCAAAACTTTCACAGAGAAGACTGTACTTATGCACCATAAATTCATCATGTTCTGTAGCTTAAAAAATTCCCAAGAAGTCTGTGCATCTCTTTTTCACTGGCTCTACACTTTCTTAAGTTTTGCCATCCTCATGGAACTGTCAGCCAGCACACTGAAAAGATTCTCAGAAAACACAGGCATCATCAAGTTCTCAGGGTTTTGGTAGAAATTGAAGGTCAACAGACCTCAGACTCATTCAGAAATGCTTAGTTGAGCAATAACCCTTCATAAGCAGTCACTTGACAGGTGACATTTTAAATCTCCGGTCACTTACTGTGTCATTGGCTTACACTTGTTCTCAGGAAGCATTCCAGATTTTTCACCATGAAATAAAAACACCCATGTCAATGTAATTCTTGTCAAGTTACTCAGCCTTGTCTCTCACCACTTACTGCACTCTGCCCTTTGCTCTAGCCCAAACTGGATGGAGTGGAACTCTGCAGGGCTCTTCCTCACCTCAGGCTCTTTGCCTTCGCCTATTCCCTCTATCTGGCAAGCTTTTCCTTGTCCTTCAGGTATCAACCTATGTTATCTCCTCCATCAGAAAGCCCATGATATTGACATAAAAGTGGGTAGGTGTCCCTTCTGCGTGTTCCAGTAGTGCCCTGCTGTATACCTGTCATGGTATCTATGACTCTATATGGACATTACCTGCCTGTCTGTTTTTTTAGGTTATAGCATATGACTGTTGGGAGGTGGACCACACCATCTTCATCTTGTAATTCCAGTGCTGGTTCTAGTACCTTGGCACATGGCTGTTGATTACATGAATGAAGAATGAAAAAGCTCTGATATTTAAACACAATTAGAATTAATGCCATGTGTAAATTATTAAATAGTAATTTTGTATTGTAAATGTACATACATATTTCTCATACTTATTAACTCTGATAAAGTTCACAACTCTTTAGTTTTTAAACTCACACTTAGTTAACTGAAGTGTTTTAGGTAAAGGACATAATTCTTTATTTTTCTTTCTAGCTGTTGCTGTGTTGAACACTTGCTCCCATCTATTTTCTTCTCTAGAATCCACTGGTAAGCCACATCTAATGAAGAGAATATTTAACCGTAAAGTTTTAAGGAAAAATTGTATGATTTAAAAGATTATAAAACTTTATTACTGGGCTATTTACACATTTTAATTGTTTCTCATAAAATATATAACATTACAATATTTACAGAAGTAGGATATTTTTGTATCATATGTATGATGATAATTTATAGGGTATTTTAAATGATGTTTTTTAGCCTCCTTAAGTTTTAAGTGGATCTTGCAAATGAAAACAAGTATTATTGAGTTTGACATACTCAAATTGCCCAAATATCAGCTGTTTAAACAACCAAGTCATCATTGATACTTTAGTAAAGGTTAGTAAAGGTCATCAAAGGCTTATTTGCAGTTTACAGTTTTTATTACTTAGGAGACTTAAGGAGTACCTGCCAGGTTTGTCCATGCTAATGCTGATTTTGTTTTTGTAGTTCAACCATATTTTGTATGGAGATACTTTGAGGCTCTGTAAATATCTGGTTACTCCTCAGAACCCACTAGATTTAGCATTTCATGGATGACTTGTGTTTGAACAATTATTACTATGATGGTTGCCAGATGATTATTTTCTTATTCTCTTCTTTGTTCTACATGGAGAAATAAAACCAATAAATAAGGGAGAAGGAAAGCTTATGATTCTGATGCTCCAATTCCCCAAGATTAGGCCAGTGGTAGACATTCCAAGCTGACTTGATGTGTTTTTGATTTGTCTCCATTACTCTGTCAGCACTTTTTAACTTTCTGGCACAAGATGTTCTAAGCTAATCTTGTATTTTCTCTGCCACAGCCCTGGAATGAGTAATTTTTTTTAGAAGCAGAGATGGAGCCACTGAGGAAGCACAGGTGAGCCCTCCCCAGCATGTACTCACTGGTCCCCAACAGAAGAACAGCTGCCGCATCCACTGAGGTACCAAGAAACTAGCAAAGGGCCTTCTGGCTGTCTGGGGACAGTCCTCATGTGGTCCCTGGCTCGGCCTCGGAGGTTCTGGATTAGTCTTCCTGTAGCCTCTGTGCTGTGTCTTTAGATCGGGGCTCTGTGGGAAGGGCCCTGGGAGACCCAACAGCACAGTGTGTCTCATCTGCCAAATGTCCCTCCCTTCCTAACACTCTGACACTCAGGAATAGGGTAGATGGCATGTCCAGGCAGTGCCAGGCCACCTCACTGTCTCCTTTGAGATGGGCCCAGAGGGCCTTTGGGGTGAGTGTGGAGCTGGGAACCTGGAGCCTGAGGCTGACTGTCTCTCCCTGTGTCTTGGAGGAAAGGCCATTTCCCAAAAAAAAACACCGCAGGGCCTGACCTCTGGGCACACATGCAGGGAGGGAGGGTCTGTGAGCTGAGGGGGACATTGTAATAAGACTTTGAGCATGACTGCTTAGGGGCCTGGTCAGTGGACCATGGTCAGAGGTGACCTGGTCATCAGGACCTAGTCATTTGGGACCTCATCAGCAGGTGCCTGGTTAGTGGTGGGCTCCTCAGTAAAGGCCTCATCAGTGGGGACCTGGTGACCTAGTCATTGGAAGCCTGGTCAGTGGGGGGACCTAGTCAGTGGTGGCCTTATTAGTGGGGCCTGATTGGTTGGAACATAAACAATGAAAAACTGGTTGGTGGGGCATATACAGTATACCAGGGGCCTGGTCAGTGTGGGGCCTTGGTGGCTTGGAGCCTGGTCAGTGAGGGCCTGGTCAGAGGTGGCTTGGTCAGCTGGGGTCTCATCTATGGAGAATTGTTCAGCGGGGGGTCGGGTGAGCAGCAACCTGGTAAATAGTGGTCTTGTCAGTGGGAACCCGGTCTTGTCACTGGGGACCAGGTCAGTGGAAAATTGGTCAGTGGAGTCTGGCCCATGAGGCCTATTGAGTGCGGGCCTGGTTAGGAAGACATGGTCAGTGGGGACTTGATCAGTGGGACCTGGTCAATGGAGGAGTGCTCATTAGGGGCCTCATCACTGGGAACCTGGTCAGTGGTGGTTGGTCAGTACCTGGCCCGCTGGCCACTGTGTGACCTCAGGTAGGGGGTTTGTCTGTGGAGCCTCATGTCCATCTTCAGGGAAGGTGAGTCAGGGCACCCTGGAGGGTGGCTGGAAAGAGAAGGTGAGAAGATGTGTTGAATCCAATACTGCTTGGCAGACCTACAACTTTACAAATGACCTGTGTTCCACCTAGAGAGGGTGCCAGCCCTCTCAGCATTATGCAGTGCCCCTCCTCTGTCTGCATCCCCAGGACCACCATGGGTGGGGAGGGCAGAGATTGGGGAGCACCTATAGAGGCTCTAATGCTCTAAGGTGACAGTGATGAGGATCTGGGTGCACCCATGAGTGGAGAAGCTAGGCCTGTCCAGAGAAGCAAGACAAACACACACATATGTGCGCGCGCACACACACACACACACACAGGCACACATGCATACACAAACACATTGCATGCACACATGTCAGTTCAGGGGATAGAGGACACTGACTCTGGGCCCTGTTGACCCAAGCAGGCTTCCATTGTGGTGGGTTGTGTCACCCCACAATGTCACTGTTGCTGAGTCCCCATCGCCTCTGTGTTGTGGAGCAGTTAGAGACACACAGCAGTGTCTGTGAGTGGCTCTGTGTGAAGGACCATTTTCTAGATGAGAGGCACATCTCAACACAGCTCACTGATCAGACTCAGGTGAGTAGGACCTGCTCGCTTCTCTTCCTCCTGGCTTGGGGACAGTCACTGTCAGGTGGGTGGTTTTGGCCTCTGGGCAGCTACTGAGGGTAATCCCTGAACACTCACCGGGTGCCTGTTCTGTGCTGACAGTCATCTCATTCATCCTTGCAGCAATTCCATTCTGCATCTTTTCTGATCACCCCCGTGACCACCCAGGACAACCCCATCAGGGCCCTGTCACCAGGCCCAGTCCAGCTCCATGATAACCAAGACACAGGTCCAGAGACAACCGTCCTGCATCATGCCTGCATCTGAACCCCCTTGGTGGGTAGTGACCAGCATAACATGGAAGAAGCCAGGGCAGCATGCGGCCAGCTGCTCTGCAGCCCCAGATGGCTCCTGGGCCTTGGGAAGTCATTCTTAAAGGGGAAGCTGGTCACTTTGAGGTCCCTGAAGGGAAGGGTGAATGTGCATCCCAACAGCCCTGGCAGCCAGCAGCATGCCATACATCTTCTCACCCAACCTGTGTGACAGAGGCCCCCTCCTGGGGCACAAGTCCCATACCTAAAGCATCCTGTCCCAGTTGGACCTCATCCTGAGCCCTGGGAGGGGAGGGGCATCATAGGCCCCCCTGCAGCAGCCAGGATTACCACCCAGGGGACTTGGCCTTCTGTGGCCCTGGCCAGACTTAGAATTTGGCCCAAGACAAGACAAACTCACTTGGAGCAGCTTGTCAGTACCCGGGACTTATGTATGCCAGGCGAGGCCAAGCTGGCTCAAAGAGCAACCAGCTACCTCTGCAAGGGTGTGCCAGGAGCAGGTGGACCAGCCACCAACCTCCCCCACTCAAAGGAAACAGGGATGGCCAGGTTCCCACAGCCTGAGTGACCACCACCTGACAGCTGATGGAGTGGAGGCCTGAGGAAAAGCAGATGGCGCTGGGGCTCTACCTCCAGGGCAGAATAACTGATTTATCCTGACTGGCAGGGAGTGAGGTTGGTGGCTGGTCCACCAGCTCCTGGCACACCCTTGCAGAGGTGGCTGGTTGCTCTTTGAGTCAGCTTGGCCTTGCCTGGCATGCACAGGCCTCAGTGCAACAAATGTGCTGCAAATGGAGCCACACAGAGGAAATGAGCAGCAGGCTCAGGAGCGGGGTGTGCGCTGCCTTTGGGGCTCCATTCCATGCATCAGGGCTTCTACGGCACTGTGGGCTTCTTGGATGCCAAGAGGCAGACCACAGGCCATCTTGAGAAGGACTCTGGTAAGAGCTTACTTGGGTATGTGGATGATGTCCAGGGTGTTGGCCTGGTGTCCCTGAGACAGCATTAACAGGTCCATGACTGGGTCCAGGTCCTGCCTGGGCTGATTGGCAAAGAGCTCACTGACAATGTGGAAGGCATCTATGGTGAAGTAGTGTCTATGTTCAAGTGCAGAAAGGGCCCAATCTGGTGGATGAACCACACGGCCAGCTTCTGGATGAAGGCACAGTGCCACATTTTTTGTCACTTCTGATGCGCCCCACCAGCACTGAAGAGACAGCCTGGAGACAGGGCAAGAGGAAGGCTGAGAAGGATGAGTTGGTGAGTGCCAGATTCTTCCTGGCCCTGAGCCCACCCCCAGGGCAACACTCAACCTTTAGGAGTGGGAGAGCAAGATTGATGGCTTCAAGTGCTTCACCAAGAAGGTGGACAACAGGACACTCAGCTCAACTTCACAGCCAATGAGTGGTGACAGGCCTTAAGAAAGAGCATCAGAAGGCTGCCAGTTCTTCTTCAGCCTCAGCCAGGCCTTGGAGCTGGACCAGGCCATTCACTTCAGTATAGAGGCCTTCCACACTGTCAGTGAGGTCTTTGCCAATCAGTCCAGGCAGGACCTGGACCCAGCCATGGACCTGTTGGTGCTGTCTCAGGGACACCAGACCAATATCCTGGACATCATCCACATACACAAGGAAGCTCTTACTAAAGTCACGGAGAGCAGACAACAAGTGGCAGAAGGGAAGATAGAGGTGCAGAGGCTGATGATGTCAGAATCACAGGAACAGGATTTCTTTGGCCACTTTGGCTGAAATTCACCACTTCCATCCAATTCCAGTGAGAGACATGGACTCACAGATGCAGCATTTCTTGCAACAAGAGATACTACTTTTTCAAACAGTCACCCAGGAATTGATAGTGTTGAATGACTCGATACTCCATCGTGGACTGTTTCCAGTTCAAAGACACTTTCTACAGCAGAATAATAACACTAGCAAAGAGCTAGTACAAGGATGGTTTTGTGCTCAACTGAAATCCAGCTGAATACAGAATTGTATAGGAAACAGTTAATATGGTGATAGAATAGAAACAGTAGCAAATGTGAACTAAATCATGCTATGAATGCCTAAACTACACTGTAACTTTTGGAACAATGATAATGCCACTTTATTGCTTTTTGAAGTATGAATATTTTAGTGTATGTACTCTAGACCTCAAACCCTATAAAGAGTCTCAAAGAAGTTGGCTGGATAAAGCCTGCTGTGGACGTCTTAATATTCAAAGACTGATGATGCATTTCGAATATGTGTCCACACCGAATCTCATGTTGAGTTATATTTCCTAATGTGAAAGTTGGATCCTGCTATAAGGTGATTGAATTATGAAGGCAAATTTCTCATGAATGGTTCAGCACCATCCCCTTGTACCATCCTCACAATAATGAGTGACTTCTCATGAGATCTGGTCACTGAAAACTCTATGTCACATCCCTACTCTCTGTGTTTTCCCCTTGCCATGTGAGACAACTGATTCTTTCTTTGCCTTCCATGATTATTGAAAGATTTCTGAGGCCTCCTAGAAGCAGAAGCACTGTGCTTAGAACCATGGGACAATTAAACCTCTTTTTCAAAATAAATCATACAGAAAATGGCAAATGAAGACTGGAGCATTGCTATAAAGATACCTGGAAATGTGGAAGCAGTTTTGGAACCAGGTAATGGATGGAGGTTGGAAGAATTTGGAGGGCTCAAAAGAAGATAGATAGATAAGAAAACTTTTGGACCATCCTAGAGACTGGTTCAATGGTTGTGACAAAAATCCTGACAGAAACATGGACAGTGAAGGCCAGGCTGAAGAGGTCTCAGAGAGAAATAAGAAGCTTTCTGGAAAATGTCTTCCTTTTGGATATGGAAATCTTACACAATGCCTGTACCATCATTGTACCTCAGAAGCAGTGAACTTGCTTTTTATTTCAGAGACTCATAGGCAAAAGAGACTGTAGCCTTGACCCAGATGACACTTTGGACTTTGTAACTTTGAGTTAATGCTGAAGTGAGTTAAGACTTTGGGAGACTGCTGGCAAGGCATGACTGTATTTTGCAATGTGAGAAGGATATGAGATTCGTGGGGTCAGGGACAGAATAATATGGTTTTTCTCTATGTCCCTACCAAAACTCATGTGGAATTATATTCTGTAATGTCAGAGGTGGGGCCTAGGTGGAAAAAGATTTAGTCATAAATGGTGCAGGTAGATCCTTCACGAATGATAAAGGACCATCACCTTGATAAAGGACCATCACCTCCTGATAGTGAGTGAGTTCTCATGAGATCTGGTTGTTTAACAGGCTGTGGAACCTCTTTCCTCACTCTGTCTTCCTCCTACTCCTGCTTTAGGAGACATCTCATTGTCCCTTGGCTTTCTGATATAACGAGGAGTCTTCCTGATTCCTCCCAGAAACAGAAGACACAATGCTTCCTTCACAGCTTGCAGAACCATGAGTCAATTACACCTCTTTTATTTACAATAATACAGAAAATTAGAACTGCAGAGAGGAGCTGTGAAATGTCTTCAAGGCCTTTTTCCCTTTGTGTTGGCTATTAGCACAGGGCTTCTTTATATGCAAATTTCTGAAATCTTCTTGAATTTTTCCCCTTAAATGGGATTTTTCTTATTGCTACATAGCCAACCTGCTATATAGATATCTGAAAAAGTAAAAGCAGGCTCAGTAGTGGGTAGCAAACAAAGATTGGAAGGGTTTGGTGGGATAAGAGTATGAGAGGGAGTGGGAGGGAGTGATTTAATCATGGATGGGTGGGGGTGGATGTGGAAGGGAAAAAGGGGTGGTAGGGTGGGAGGGAGTAGACTGGCTGTAGGGTGGTGGGAGGGTGGTGGGTAGTAGGAAGGGGGAGTAGCCTGCTGCAGAGCAGAGCCTCATGGAAAACCCCTACTAGGGCAGTGCACCTGTGGCTTTGCAGGTTTGAGACCCATGGCTGCTCTCATGGACTGGACTAGTGTTGAGTGCCTGTAGATTTTCCACACAGAGAGTGCAAGCTGTTGGTGGGTCTAAGAATCTGGGGTCTGGAGGGTGGTAGTCCCCTGTGTGGGGGCTCCAAGTCCATATTTTCCTAAAGCACTGCCCTAGTAGAGGTTTCCCAAGAACTCTGCGTCTGCAGCAGGCTTCTGCCTGGAAACATTGGGAGGTGGGGGTGGGAGGCAGATCCTTCACCAATGGTTAGGCAGCATCTTCTTGGCGCTGTCCTCATGATAGTGTGTTCTCATGAGATCTGGTTGTATAACAGGGTGTGGCACCTCTTTCCCCTCTCAGTCTTGCTTCTACTCCTGCCATATGAAACATCTCCTTGCCCCTTGGCCTTCTGGTATGATTGGGAGGCTTCCTGATCCTCCCAGAAGCAGAAGCCACTATGCTTCCTTTACAGCCTGCTGAACCATGAGCCAATTAAACTTCTTTTCTTTATGATCATACAGAAAATTAGTGCTGTGAAGTGGAGCCATGAAATGCCTTCAAGGCCCTTTCCCCTTTTTCTTGGCAACCAGCACTCAGCTTCTTTTCATGGAAATATCTGAAGCCTTTGTGAATTTTCCCCCTGAAAATGGACTTTTCTCTTTTACCACATTGCCAGGCTGTGATAAAGATTGCTGACAATGTAGAACCAGGTTCAGAAGTGGGTAAAGGACAGAGGTAGGAAGAGTTGGGAAAGCTTAGAAGACAACAAGATGAGGAAAATATTGGACCACTATAGAGAATTGTTAAATACTTGTGATCAGAAGGCTGAGAAAAGGGTAAACACTGAAGTCCAGACTTAAAATTTCTCAGATGAAAATGAGGAATTTCCTATAAACAGGGGCCAAGATTACATTTGATTGGCCTTAGCAAAGGACGTGGCAGCACAGGGACCCTGCCCTGGAGATCTGTGAAACTATGAACTTGGGGGTGATGATTTAGGATGTATCTGGTGAAATGAACATCTAGGCAGCATAGCACAAGAGGTGTCCTGTCTGCATTGAACAGCCTGTGTTCTTATGTGTGACCTAAGAAATAACTTCAAGTTGGAACTTCAAGTGGAGATCTAAAATTTGGAAAATTTGGAGCCTGGCCAAGTGGTCAAAAAGAAAAGACGATTTTGAGGGGGAAAATTCAAGAAGGCTTAGGTTATTTGCATACAAAGGAACCCAGTGCAAACAGCCAAGACAGTGGGAAACTGGCCTTGAAGGTATTTTAGAGACCTCTGCAGCAGCCCTTGCTGTCACAGACCGTGGGGTCTAGGAGAGAAGAATGGTTTCCTGGGCCAGTCCCATGGTCCTGCTGCTGTGCTCAACCACAGGACACTGCTGCCTGCATCCCTGCAGCTCCAGCACCAGCCATGGCTGAAAGATGCACAGGTACAGCTTGGGTCATTGCTTCAGAGGTGGCTCAAAGCCTTGATGGTTTCCACATAGTGTTAAGCCAGTAGGTGCACAGAGAAAGAGACTAGAGGCTTGGGAGCTCCTGTCTAGACTCCAGAAGATGTACAGAAAATCCTGGATGTCCAGGAAGAAGCTTTTCCAAGAGGCATAACCTCATGGGGAACCTCTACTAGGGGAGCAAAGAAGAGACTTATAGGGTTAAAGCCCCCACAGAGGGAGGCATCATTCTCCAAACCCCAGATTCATAGACCCACAAACAGCTTGCACCCTCAGTGTGGAAAAGCTATGGGCACTCAACAAGAGCCCTGTCCATGAGAGGCAGCCGCGGAGGCTGAACGCTGCCAAGCCACAGGTCAGATCTGCCCAAGGCCTTGGGAGCTCAGCTCTCACAGCCCTGTGCTATGGATGTGGGACAAGGATTCAAAAACGATGATTTTGGAGCTGTAGGATTGAGTCACTGGCCTGCTGGGTTTTGGACATTTATGTATCCTATGAGTCCCATCTGTGTTTTGGGCTTCTTTCTAGCAATTTTTTTTTCTGATGCCTGGGAATGCTTACCCATTGCCTGTACAATCATTTACCTTGGAAGTAGTAAACGTGCTTTATAATTCAGTGGCTCATGGGCAGAAGGGAGTGTACACTTGTCTCAGATAATACTCTGGGCTTTGGGCATTTGAGTAAATGCTGGAATGAGTTAAGATTTGAGAGACTCTAGGGAAGGCATCATTGCACTTTGCAATGTGAGAAAGACATGAACTTTAGAGGACCAGGGACAGAATAATATGTTTTGGCTCTCTGTCTCTACCAAAGTTCAAGCGGAATGTTAATGGGAAATGTTAAAGGTGGGGGCTGGTAGAAGGTGATTTAAACATGATGGAGAGTGGAGGTTGGATGATTGGGGGCGTGGGGAGGGTTGGGGTGGATTGGGTGGTGGGGAGGGTTGGAGGGCATTGTGGTGGGGTTGGGGGTGTAAGGCAGGGGTGGGGGTGCATCCTTCACAAATGGTTAAACACCATCTCCTTAATGCCGTCCTTCTGATAGTGCGTTCTCTTCATGATTTTGGAACTGTGAGATTGAGTGAACCTGCAGGATTTTGGATGTCCATTGGGCCTGTGGTCCCATTTGTGTTATATTTCTTAGAAATTTCTTCCCTTTGGATTGAGAAAGCTTACCCAGTACCTGTACCATCATTGTACCTTGAAAGAAACGAACACCGTTTTAACTTCAGGGACTCATAGGCAGAAGAGACTGTAGCCTTGTCTCAGATGAGATTTTGAACTTTTTACATTTGAGTTAATGCGGGAATGAGTTAAGGCTTTTGGAAACTTTGAAAAGGCACGATTGTATTTTCTTCTGTGAGAAGGACATGAGATTTGGGGGGGTCAAGGTCAGCATAATATGATTTGGCTATGTGCCCCTGGAAAAACTCATGTGGAATTGTAATCCTAAATGTTGGAGGTGGGGCCTGGTGGGAGATTATTTAATCATGGATGGGAGGGGTAGGGGTGGAAGAAAAAAGGGGTGGGTAGGGTGGGGAAGAGTAGGCTGGCTGTAGGGTTGTGGGAGGGTGGTGGGTAGTAGGAAGGGGGAGTAGCCTGCTGCATAGGCAGCGGCTCATGGAAAACCTCTACCAGGGCAGTGCGCCTGTGGCTTTGCAGGCTTTAGCCCCCATGGCCACTCTCATGGGCGGGGCTTGTGTTGAGTGCCTATCACTTTTCCATACTGAGGGTGTGAACTGTTGGTAGGTCTATGAATCTGGGATCTAGAGGATAGTGGCCTCCTGCATAGTCACTCAAAGCCCTTATTTTCCTTCTGCACTGCCATAGTACAGGATTTCCAAGAGCCTCTGCCTCTGCAGCAGGTTTCTGTCTGGAACGGTAGGGGGTGGAGCTGTGTTGGGGGGCGGATCCTTCACCAATGGTTAAGCACCATCTTCTTGATGCTGACCTAGTGATAGTGAGTTCTCATGAGATCCGGTTATAGGACGGTGTGGCACCTCTTTGCTCTCTCAGCCTTGATCCTACTCCTGCTGTATGAAATATTTCATTGCTGTTTTCCTACTGGTATGATTGGGAGGCTTCCTGAGTCCTCCCAGAAGCAGAAGCCACTATGCTTTCTTTACAGCCTGGAGAACCATGAGCCAATTAAACCCCTTTTCATTATGATCATACAGAAAATAAAGTACTGCGAAGTGGAGCTATGAAATATCTTCAATGACATTTCCCCATCGTCTTGGCTATTAGCACTGGACTTCTTTTTAATGCAAATATCTGAAGGCTTCTTGAAGTTTCCCCCTGAAAATGGACTTCTTTCTCTTCTGCATTGCCAGGCTGCAACAAAGATAGCTGAAAATGTAAAGCAGGTTCAGAAGTGGGTAACAGCCAGAGGTTGGAGAGTTTGGAGATCTTGAAAGAAGACAGGAAGATGAAGGAAAGTTTGGACCATTGTAGGCACTTGTTAAATAGTTGTGATTAAAAGGCTGGCAGAAGGATGGAAGTGAAGGCCAGGCTTACAAGGTCTCAGATGAAAATGAGGAACTTACTGGGAATGGGAGCCAAGGTTACGTTTTGTTTTACTGTAGCAAAGAACATGGCTGAAGGGCGACCTTGCCCTGAAGATCTGTGAAACCTTGAACTCGAGGGTGATGATTTAGTGCATATCTGGTGGAATGAACTTCTAGGTAGCATAGCACAAGGGTGGGGGGCATGTCTGCATCAAACGGCCTGTGCTTTCATGTGTGACTGAGGTTATGTGTGACTGAGGAAATGACCTCAAATTGGAACTTATATTTAAATGACAAGCAGAGTTCAAAAGTTTGGAACATCTGCAGCCTGGTCAAGTGGTCAGTAAGAAAAGCTGATTTTCAAGGGGAAAATTCATGAAGGCTCCAGAAACTTGCATAAAATGGAGGCCAGTGCTAATAGCCAAGACAATGGGTGAAAAAGCCTTGGAGGCATTTCAGAGATGTTTGCAGCAGCCCATGCTCTCAGGCCCTGGGGCATAGGAGAGAAGAATGGTTTCCTGGGCCAGCCCCATGACCCTGCTGCTATGTGCAGCCTCAGGACACTGCTGCCTGCATCCCGGCAGCCCCAGCTCCTGCTCCAACCTTGGCTGAAAGATGCACAGGTACAGATTGCATCACTGCTTCAGGGGATACAGGCTATAAGGCTTCATGTCTTCCACACAGTGTTAAGCCAGCGAGTGCACACAGCACTAGCCCAGAGGCTTCGGAGCCTTCATATGGATTTCGGAAGATGTATGAAAATGCCTGGGTGTCCATACAGAAGGCTGCCAAAAAAGCAGAGCCTCCTGGGAAACCTCTACTAGGGCAGTGTAGAAGGAAAATAAGGGGTTGGAGCCCCCACACTGGAGGCCAGCATCATGCAGACCCCAGATTCATAGACCCACCAAGAACTTTGTACCTTCTGTGGGTAAAAACTACAGACAGTCAACACCAGCACAGCCCATGAGGGCAGCTGTGGGGACTGAACACTGCAAACCCACAGGTAGAGAGCTGCCCAAGACCTTCAGAACCCCGCCCTCATACCCTTGTGCCCTGGGGGTGGGACAAGGATTAAAAAAGGATGACTTTGGAGCTGTAGGTTTGAATAACTGGCCTGCTGGGTTTTGGATTTTCATGGGACCTGCAAGTCCCGTTTGTGTTTTGTTCTTCTTTCTGGCAAAAATCTTCCTTTTGGTTGGGAATTCTTACTCAATGTCTGAACAATCATACCTTGGAAGTAGTTAACTTGCTTTGTATTTCAGAGGCTCAGGAGCAGAAGGGACCGCATCTTTGTCTCAGATGAGACTTTGGGCTTCAGACATTTAAGTAAATGCTGGAATGAGTTAAGGCCTTGGGGATCTTAGCCAAGATGATGGGGAAAAGTCATTGAAGGCATTTCATAGCTTCACTTCACGATACTAATTTTCTGTATGATCATAACAAAAAGGGGTTTGGTTGGCTCTTGGTTCTGCAGGCTGTAAAAAAAAAACGTAGTGGCTTCGGGAATGGTAAGTAAGGTATCATTGTATTTTGCAAAGTGAGAAGGACATGAGATTTGTGGGGCAGGGACAGAATAATAAGATTTGGCTGTGTGTGCCTATGGAAACTCATGTGGAATTGTAATCAGAAATGTTAAAAGTGGGGCCAGGTGGAAGGTGATTTAATCATGGAGGGCACTGGGTGTTGAAAGGTGGAGATTGGGGAGAATGGGTGGATTATGGTGGGGGTGAGTGGTGAAAAGTGGGGGTGGGGGGAGGATCCTTCACAAATAGTTAAACACCATCTCCTTAATCCTTTCTCATGATGGTGAGTTCTCATGATAATTTTCGAGCCGTGAAATTGAATGGATACTGGCCTCCTGGGTTTTGGACTTGCATTGGCCCTGTGATCCCATTTGTGTTATTTTCCTGGCAAACCTCTCCCCTTTGGATTGAGAAAACTTACCCAATGCCTGTACCATCATTGTACCTTGAAAGAAAAGAACTCCCTTTTAAATTCAGGAACTTATAGGCAAAAGGGACTGTAGCCTTTTCTCAGGTGAGTCATTGAACTTTTTACATTTGAGTTAATGCTGCAATGACTTAAGACTTTCGGCAACTTTTGAAAAGGCATGATTGCATTTTACTCTGTGAGAAGGATATGATATTCAGGGGATCAGGGTCAGAATAATATGGTTTAGCTGTGTGTCCCTACCTAAACTCACATGTAATTGTAATCCCGAATGTTGCAGGTGGGGCCTGGTGGGAGGTGATTTATTCATGGATGGGAGAGGGGTGGGATTGGAAGTAAAAACAGGTGGGTAAGTTGGGGAGGGGTAAACTGGCTGTAGGGTGTTGTGTAGCAGGAGGGGAGTAGCCTGCCGCAGAGGCAGAGGCTCATGAAAAAACTCTATTAATGCAGTGCACCTGTGGCTTTGCAGGGTTTAGCACCTGTAGCTGCTCTCATGGGCTGGGCTGATGTTGAGTGTCTGTAGCTTTTCCATACTGGGGGTGTGAGCTGTTGGTGGGTCTATGACTCTTGGGTCTGGAGGATGGTGGCATGGGGGTTCCAAGCCCATATTATCCTTCTGCACTATGCCCCTGCCTCAGACTTCTGCTTGGAAACAGTGGGTGGTGGATATGGGATAGTGGGCGGATCCTTCACCAACAGTGAAGCACCATCTTCTTGATGCTGATCTCCTGATAGTGAGCTCGAATGAGATCTAGTTGTATAACAGGATGTCGCACCTCTTTCCTCTCTCTGTCTTGCTTCTACGCCTGCCATATGAAACATTTCATTGCTGCATGGCCTTCTGGTATAATTGGGAGGCTTCCTGAGTCCTCCTACAAGCAGAAACCACTGGGCTTTCTTTACAGCCTGAAGAACTGTGAGTCAATTAGACCTCTTTTCTATATGTAGATACAGAAAATTAATGCTGTGAAGTGAAGCTATGCAATGGCTTCTAGGCCTTTCCCCCAATCTCTTGGCTATTAGCACTGAGCTTTTTTCAATGCAGATATTGGAGGCCTTCTTGATGTTTCCCCCTGATAATGGACTTTTCTTCTTTTACCACATTGCCAGGCGGCAACAGAGATTGCTGACCGTGTAGAAGCAGGTTCCAAATTGGGTAATGGCCAGAGATTCGAGAGTTTGGAGAGCTTGGAAGAAGACAGGAAGATGAGGGAAAGTTTGGACCGTTGCAGAGACTTGTTAAATAGTTGTGATTAAAAGGCTGACAGAAGGATGGACAGTGAAGGCCAGGATTGAAAGGTCTCAGATGAAAATGAGGAACTTACTGGGAACAGGAGCCAAGGTTTTTTTGTTTTGCCTTAGCAAAGTAATTGGCTACACAGTGACCCTTCCTGGGAGATCTGTGAAACTGAACTTGAGGATGATGATTTAGGGTGTATCCGGTGGAATGAACTTCTAAACAGCAAAGCTCAAGAGTTGTCCTGCCTACATCGAACAGCCTGTGCTCCTATGTGTGATCAAAGAAATGACCATAATTTGGAACTTATATTTAAATGAGAAGCAGAGCTTCAACATTTGGGAAATTTGTAATCTGTTCAAAAAGAAAAGCTGATTTTCAGGGGGAAAATCAAGAAGGCCTTGGATATTTGCATAAAAAGGATCCCAGTGCTAATAATTCAAGACAATGCGAAAAATGCCTTGAAGGCATTTCAGAGACCTTTGTAGCAGACCTTGCTGTCACGGGCCTTGGGGCTTAGGAGAAAAGAATAGTTTCCTGGCCCAGCCCCATGGCTCCACTGCTGTGTGCAGCCTCAGGACACTGCTGCCTGCATCCCTGCAGCTCCATCTCCAGCTCCAGCCATGGATGAAAGATGCACAGGTACAGCTTGTGTCACTGCTTCAGAGGATGCAAGCTCCAAGCCTTGATGGCTTCCACATAGTGTCAAGCCAGCAGGTGCATAAAGCAAGGACTAGAAGCTTCAGAGCCTTCATCTAGACTCCAGAGGATATATTGGATAACCTGAGTGTGCAGCCAGAAGCTTTTCCAAGAGGCAGAGCCTCATGGTAAACCTCTACTGGGGCAGTACAGAAGGAGAATATAGGGTTGGAGTCCCTATACACGGAGGCACCATTTTCCAGACCCCAGTTTCATAGACCCACCAACTGCTTGCACTTTTAGTGTTGAAAAGCTACAGGCACTCAACACCAGCCTAGCCAATGAGGGCAGCTGTGGGGGAAAGATTCTGCAATGCCACAGGTGCAGAGCTGCCCAAAGCCTTGGGATCCCAGCTCTCACACCACCCTGTGCTCTGGATGTGGACATAGATTCCAAAAAGATGATTGGGAGCTATATGATGGAATGACTGGCCTGCTGGGTTTTTGACTTGCAGGGAGTTTCTAAGTCCCATCTGTGTTTTGTGCTTCTTTCTGGCAAATTTCTTCTTTTTGGCTGGGAATGCTCACCCAATGCCTGTACAATCATTGCACTTTGGAAGTGGTTAACTTGCTTTGTATTTCAGAGGCTCGGGGCAAAAGATATGGCAGCCTTGTCTCAGAAGAGACTTCGGGCTTTGGACATTTGAGTAAATGCTGGGATGAGTTAAGACTTGGGGGACTCTAGGGAAGGCATCATTGCATTTTGCAATGTGAGAAAGACATGAACTTCGGGGGACCAGGGACAGAATAATATGTTTTGGCTCTGTGTCTCTACCAAAACTCATGTGGAATTTTAATGGGAAATGTTAAAGGTGGGGGCTGGTGGAAGGTGATTTAATCATGGTGGAGAGTGGAGGTTGGATGGTTGGGAGGGTGAGGAGGGTTGGGGGGATTGTGGGTTGGGGAGGGTTGGGGGGATTGTGGTGGTGGGGAGGTGGGGGATTGGTGGGTGGTGAGGGTTGGGGGGATTGTGGTGGGGTTGGGGGTGAAAGGCAGGGGTGGGGGCGGATCCTTCACAAATGGACATTTGAGTAAATGCTGGAATGAGTTCAGACATTGGGGGACTGTAGAGAATGCATCATTGTATTTTGCAGTATGAGAAGGACATGAGATTGGGGGGCCAAAGGGAGAATAATATGATTTGGCTCTGTGTCCCTACCAAAACTCATGTGGGATTGTAATGGGGAATGTTAAATGTGGGGCTTGGTAGAAGGTGATTGAATCATGGTAGAGAATGGGGGTTGGAAGGGGGATGTGGGAGAATGCGGGTTCATGGTATGGGTGAGTGTGAATCATGGGGATGGGTGGCAGATCCTTCACAAATGGTTAAATACTATCTCCTTAATGCAGTCTGTGTGATAGTGAGTTCTCATGATAAATGAATGCTGTCCTGCTGGGTTTTGGACTTGGATTGGGCCTGTGTCCCATTTGTGTTATTTTTCTGGGAAAATCTTCCCTGTGGTTTGAGAAAGCTTACCCAGTGCCTGTGCCATCATTGTAACTTGAAAGAAAAGAATTGTCTTTTACATTCAGGAACTCATAGGCAGAAGGGATTGCAGACTTCTCTTCGTTGAGACTTGAACTTACTACATTTGAGTTACTGCTGGAATGAGTTAAGACTTTTCGAAACTTTTGAAAATGCATGTTTGTATTTTTCTGTGTGAGAAGGACATGAGATGTTGGGGTGTCAGGGTGAGAATAATATGGTTTGGCTGTGTTTCCCTACAAAAACTCATGGGGACTTGTATTCCTGACTGTTGTAGGTGGGGCCTGGTGGAGGTGATTTAACCACAAACGGGAGAGTGGTAGGGGTGGAAGAGAAAACAAGTGGGTAGGGCAGGGAGGAGCAGTCTGGCAGTAGAGTGGTGAGAGGGTGGTGGGCAGTAGAAAGGGGTAGTAGCCTGCTGCAGAGGCAGAGGCTCATGGAAAACTTCTATACCAGAGCAGTGCACCTGTGGCTTTGAAGGCTTTAGCCCCCATGGTTGCTCTCATGGGCTGGGCTGGTGTTGAGTGCCTGTAGCTTTTCCATACTGAGAGTGCAAGCTGCTGGTGGGTCTATGAATCTGGGGTCTGGAGGTTGGTAACCTCCTGTGTGGGGCCTCCAAGCCCATATATTTTTTCTGTACTGCCCTAGTAGAGGTTTTCCTAGTGGCTCTGCCTCTGCCTCAGGCTTTTGCCTGGAAACAGTGGGGGGTGGGGATAGTAGGGGACAGATCTTTCACCAATGCTTAAGCAACATCTTCTTGATGCTGACCTTGTGATAGTGAGTTCTCAGGGAATCTGGTTGTATAAGAGGTTTATACAACATGTGGCACCTTTTTCCTCTCTCTGTCTTGTTCTACTTCTGCCATATAAAACATCCCATTGCTGCCTGGTCTTCTGGTATGATTGGGAGGCTTCCTGAGTCCTCCCAGAGGCAGAAGCCTCTAGGATTTATTTAAAGCTTGCAGAATCATGAGCCAGTTCAACCTCTTTTCTTTCTGATTATACGGAAAATTATTGCTATGACGTGGAGCTATGAAATGCCTTCAAGGCCTTTTCCTTATTGTCTTGGTAATCAGCACTCAGCTTCTTTTCACGGAAATGTCTGAAGTCTGCATTAATTTTTCTCCTGAAATGGACTTTTCTTCTTTTACCACATTGCCAGGCTGTGACAAATGTAGCTGAAAATGTAGAAGCAGGTTGAGAAGTGTGTAATGGCCAGAGGTTGGAGAGTTTGGAGGTCTTGGAAGAAGACAGGAAGATGAGGAAAAGTTTGGATCAGTGTAGAGACTTGTCAAATAGTTGTAATTAAAAAGGTGACAGAAGGATGGACAGTGATCACCAGGCTTAGAAGGTCTCACATGAAAATGAGGAGCTTGCTGGGAAGAGGAGCCAAGGTCACTTTTGTTTTTTCCTTAGCAAAGAACGTTGCTGCATGATGCCCTTAACCTGGAGACGTGTGAAACTTTGAACATCAGGGTGGAAGGAAATTTTAGGCAGCAAAGCTTAAGAGGTGTCCTGTCTGTGTCAAACAGCCTGTGGTCGTATATGTGACCAGAGAAATGACCTCATGGTGAAACATATTTAAAAGTTTGGAAAATTTGCAGCCTGGCCAAGTGGTCAAAAAGAAAAGCTGATTGTCAGTGAGAAAGTTCAAGAAGTCTTCAGAAATTTGCATAAAATGGAGTTCAGTGCTAATAGCCAATACAGTGTTAAAAAGGCCCTGAAGGCATTTCAGAGACTTTTGTAGCAGCCCTTGCTATCACAGGCCCTGAGGCCTGGGAGAAAAGAATGGTTTCCTTCTCCAGCACCATGGCCCAGCTGCTATGTCCATCCTCAGGACACTGCTGGCTGGATTCCTGAAGCTCCAGCTCCAGCCATGGCTGAAAGATGCACAGGTACAGCTTGGGTCACAGCTTCAGAGGGCGCAAGCTGCAGGCTTTGGTGGCTTCCACATAGTGTTAAGCCAGCAGGTGTGCAGAGCACAAAACTGGAGGCTGGGGATCCTTTGTCTAGACTCCAGAGTACATATGGAAAAACCTGGGTGTCCAGGTCAAAATTTTCCAAGAGGCAGAGCCTCCTTTACTAGGGCAGTACAGAAGGAACATATAGGGTTGGAACTCCCATACAGGGAGGCACCATTCTGCAAATGCCAGATTCAGACTCTCTAACAGCTTGCACCCTCATTGTGGAAAAGCTGCAGGTACTCAACACCAGCCCAGCCCATGAGAGCCACTGTGGAGGTTAGACCTTGCAAAGCCACAGGTGCAGAGCTGCCCAAGGCTTTGGGAGCCCAGGCCTCATACCCTTGTGCTCTGGATGTGGGATCTGGATTAAAAAAATGATTTGGAGCAGTAAGATTCAATGACTCTCCTGGTGGGTTTTTGACTTGCATGGTGTCTGTAAGTCTCAAATGTGTTCTGTGCTTCTTTTTGGCAAATTTTTTCCTTTTGGCTGGGAATATTTACCCAATGCCTATACAATCATTGTACCTTGGAAGTAGTTAATTTGCTTTGTATTTCAGAGGCTCAGGGGCAGAAGGGACTGCAGCCTTGTCTCAGAAGAGACTTTGGGCTTTGGACATTTCAGTAAATGCTGGAATGAGTGAAGACATTGGGAAAGTGTAGAGAAGGCATCATTGTATTTTGTAGTGTGAGAAGATCATGAGATATGGGGGCCAGGGTCAGAATAATATGATTTGGCTCTGCATCCCTACCAAAATCATGTGGAATTATAATGGGGAATGTTAAAAATGGGACCTGGTGGGAGGTGATTTAATCATGGAGAAGCATGGGGGTTGGAGGTAGGGGAGTGGGGAGAATAGGGGAGATTATTTTGTGGGTGGGAGTGAAAGATGAGGGTTGGGGGCAGATCTTTCACAAACGGATAAACACCCTCTCCTTAATGCTGTTCACCTGATAGTGAGTTCTCTTGATGATTTTGGAGCTGAGAGATTGAGTGAATACTGTCCTGCTGGGTTTTGGACTTGCATTGGGCCTGTGGGCCCATTTGTGTTATTTTTCTGGGAAATTTCTTCCCTTTGGACTGAGAAAGCTTGCACAATGTCTCTACCATCATTGTACCTTGAAAGAAAAGAACTCCATTTTAAATTCAGGGACTCATAAACAGAAGGGACTGTGGCCTTGTCTCAGATGAGACTGAATTTTTTACATTTGGAATGAGTTAAGACTTTTGCAAACTTTTGAAAAGTCATGATGGTATTTTGCTCTGTGATAAGGACATGAGATTCTGGAATATCAGGGTCAGAATTATATGGTTTGCCTGTGTGTCCCTATGAAACTCATGTGGAATTGTAATCCCTAATGTTGAAGCAGGTGACTTAATTATGGACAGGAGGTTGGTGCTGCTGGAAGGTAAAAGGGATGGGTAGGATTGGGAGGAGTGGGTTGGCAGTAGGGTGGTGGGAGGGTGGGGGGTGGTAGGGAGGGGGAGTAGCCTGCTGCAGAGGCAAAGCCTCGTGGAAAACCTCTACTAGGGAAGTGCACCTGTGGCTTTGCAGGTTTTGGGTCCTCAGCTGTTCTCGTGGGCTGGGCTGGTATTGAGGGCCTGTAGCTTTTCTACACTAAGGGCGTGAGTTGTTGGTGGGTCTATGAATCTGGGAACTGGAGGTTGGTGGTCACTTGTGTGGGGGCTCAAAGCCCATATTTTCTTTCTGCACTTCCATAATAGAGGTTTTCCAAGAGGCTCTGCGTCTGAAGGAGGCTTCTGCCTGGAAACAGTGGGAGTCGGGGGTGGGGGGCGGATCCTTCACCAATGTTTAAGCACCATCTTCTAGATGCTGACCCTGTGATAGTGACTTCTCATGAGATCTGCTTGTTTAATGAGGCATGGCACCTGTTTCCTTTCTCTGTCTTGCTCCTACTCTTCCCATATGAGACATCTCCTTGCCCCTTGACATTCTGGTGTGATTGGGAGGCTTCCTGAGTCCTGTCAGATGCAGAAGCCACTATGCTTCCTTACAGTCTGCAGAATCATTAACCTATTAAACCTCTTTTCTTTATGATCATGGAGAAAATTATTACTGCAAAGTGGAACTGTTAAATGTCTTCAAGGCCTTCTCCCTAATGTCTTGGCAACCAGCACTCGGCTTCTTTTTATTCAAGTATCTGAAGCCTCCTTGAATTTTTCCCTGAAAATGGGCTTGTCTTCCTTTACCACATTGCCAGGGTATGACAAAGATAGCTGATAATGTAGAAGGAGGTTCAGAACGGGGTAGCAGATGGAGTTCAGGAGAGTTTGGAGGACTTCAAAGACAGGGAGATGAGGGAAAGTTTGGATCTTTGTAAAGAATTGTTAAATACTTGTGATCAGAAGGCTCACAGGAAAATAGACAGTAAGGATCAGATTGAGAAGCTCTCAGATGAAAATGAGGAACTTACTGCAAACAGGAGCCAAGGTTACTTTTGTTTTGCTGTAGCAAAGAACGTGGATGCACAGTGACCCTGCCCTGGAGATCTGTGAAACTTTGAACTTGAGGGTGATGACTTACTGCGTATCTGACGGAATGAACTTCTGGGCAGTAAAGCTCAAGGGTTGTATTATCTGTATCAAACAGCCCGTGCCCTTATGTGTGACTGAGGAAATGACATCTGAATGGGTCTTACATTAAATGAGTCCCAACTCTTATATTAAATGAGAAACAGAACTCAAAAATTTGCAACCTGGCCAAATGGTCAAAAAGAAAAGCTGATTTTCAGGGGAAAACTGAGGAAGGCTTCAGAAATTTGCATGAAAGGGAGCCCAGTGCTAATAGCCAAGACAATAGGGAAAAGGCCTTGAAGCCATTTCAGAAACCTTTGCAGCAGCCCTTGCTATCATAGGCCCTGGGGCCTAGGAGAGAATAATGGTTTCCTGGGCCAGTTCCATAACCCCCTCTGTGTGCAGCCTCAGGACGCTGGTGCCTGCATCCCTGCAGATCCAGTTCCAGCCAGGGCTGAAAGACGCACAGGTACAGCTTGCATCACTGCTTCAGGGGTGAAAGCTCCAAGCCTTGGTGGCTTCCCCATAGTGTTAAGCCAGCAGCTGCACATAGGACAAAACTAGAGGCTTGGAAGCCTGCATCTAGACTCCAGAGTATGTACAGAAAAACCTGGGTGTTCAGGCAGAACCTTTTCCAAGAGGCAGAGCCTCATGGGAAACCTTTACTAGGACAGTACAGAAGGAGAATATAAGGCTGGAGTCCCCAAACATGGAGGCACCATTCTCCAGACCTCAGATTCATAGACCCACCAACAGCTGGCACCCATAGTGTGGAAAAGCTACAGGCACTCAACACCAGCCCAGCCCATGAGGGCAGCTGTGGGGGATAGACGCTGCACAGCCACAGGTGCAGAGCTGCCCAAGGCTTTGGGAGCCCAGCCATGACACGACTGTGCTCTGGATGTGAGATGTCCATTCAGAAAAGATGATTTGGAGCTGTAGCATTCAATGACTGACCTGCTGGGTTTTTGACTTGTATGGGGTCTGTAAGTCCTTGGACATTTCAGTAAATGCTGGAATGAGTTAAGTCATTGGGGGACAGTAGAGAAGTCATAATTGTATTTTGCAGTGTGACAAGGATAAAACATTATGATTTGATTCTTTGTATCTACCAATATTCATGTGGAATTGTAGTGGGGAATGTTAAAGGTGGGACCTGGTGGGAGGTGATTTAATCATGGAGAAGAGTGAGTGTTGGAGGTAGGGGTGTGGGGAGAATGAGAGAGATTATTTGGTGGGTGGGAGTGAAAGATGAGGGCGGGAGGGCAGATTCTTCACAAATGGGTAAACGCTATCTCCTTAATGCTGTAGGCATGATAGTGAGTTCTCTTGATGATTTTTGAGCTGTGAGATTGAATGAATACTGTCCTGCAGGATTTTCGACTTGCATTTGGCCTGCCGTCCCATTTGTGTTTTCTGGGAAATTTCTTCCCTTTGGATTGAGAAAGCTTACACAACGCCTGTACCATCATTGTACCTTGAGAGAAAAGAAATCTCTTTTAAATTCAGGAACCGATAGGCAGAAGGGACAGTGGTCTTGTCTCAGATGAGACTTTGAACTTTTTACACTTGGAATGAGTTAAGGCTGTTGGAACTTTTGAAAAGGCATGATTGTATTTTGCTCTGAGTTAAGGACATGAGATTCTGGACTATCAGGGTCAGAATAATATGGTTTGGCTGTGTGTCCCTATAAAAATTCAGGTGGAATTGTAATTCCAAATGTTGAAGGTGGGGCCTGGGGGAGATGACTTAATCATGGATTGGAGGTGGTTGGGGGTGGAAGGAAAAGGGTTGTAACCGAGTGAGTTGCAGAGAAACGCCACACCATGAGACGACTTCAGGAGACCTTTATTGCCGGCAACTGAGAGACGGCCAGTGCTCAAAATTCTCTTGGCCCAGAAGAAGGGGCTAGATTTTCTTTTATACTTTGGTTTAGAAAGGGGAGGTGGAGCCTAGCTGAAGGACTCTCACAGCAGCAAAACAGGCAAAAAAGTTAAAAAGATAAATGGCTACAGGAAAACAAACAGTTCCAAGTGCAGGGGCTTTAAATCCATCCAAAGGTGATAGATGTGGGGGCTTTGGGTGCTATCAACTGGACACAAATGCGGGAGTTTTGGGTACTATCAACCGGGTGAATTCCTGGGAACTGTGGATATAGCTTGCCAGAGTATCTTATCAGTAATTGCATTCTTTGATGTGCTGGGAGTCAGCTTGCACAAATCAAGTCCTTGAGGAAGGGGAGTGGGTAAGGGGCTGCAAGTGAAGGAGCCAAGATGGAGTCTGTCTGGCTCTCTCAGCTAAGGGAGAGTCGACCAGGTTAAAACAAGGTAGGGTATCACAAAAGGGTTGGTTAGGGTGGGGTGGAGTAGGCTGGCGGTAGAATGGTGGGAGTGTGGGCGGTAGTAGGAAGGGGGAGTAGCCTGCTGCAGAGGCAATGCCTCATGGAAAACCTCTACTAGGACAGAGCATCTGTGGCTTTGCAGGGTTTAGCCCCTGCAGCTGCTCTCACGGGCTGAGCTGTTGTTGAGTGCCTGTAGCTTTTCCACAGAGGGTGTGAGCTGTTGGTGAGTCTATGAATCTGGGGTCTGGAGGTTGGTGGCCATCTGCATGGGGGCTTGAAGCCCATATTTTCCTTCCACACTTCCCTGGTAGAGGTTTTCCAAGAGGCTCTGCCTGTCCAGCAGGCTTCTGTTTGGAAACAGTGGGAGTTGGGGGTGGGTGGTTTTTCCTTCATCAATGTTTAAGCACCATCTTCATGATGCTGACCTTGTGATACTGAGTTCTCATGAGATCTGGTGTATAATAGGGTGTGGCCCTCTCTCCTCTCTCGGTCTTGTGCCTACTCCTGCCACATGAATCATCTCATTGCCTCTGGACATTCTGGTATGATTGGGAGGCTTCCTGAGTCCTCCCAGATTCAGAAGCCATTATGTTTCCTTATGGCCTGCAGAACCATGAGCCAATTAAACCTCTTTTCTTTATGATCATAGAGAAAATTAGTGGTGCAAAGTGGAACCATTAAATGTCATTGTCTTGGCAATCAGCACTCAGCTTCTTTTCATTCAAGTATGTGATGGCTTCATGAATTTTCCCCCTGAAAATGGACTTGTCTTCCTTTACCACATTGCCAGGCTGTGGCAAAGATAGTGATAATGTAGAAGCAGGTTCAGAAGGGAGTAGCGGACAGAGGTCGGGAGAGTTTGGAGGGCTTCAAAGACAAGAAGATGAACGAAAGTTTGGATCTTTGTAAAGAATTGTTAAACACTTGTGATCAGAAGGCTCACAGGAAAATGGTCAGTGGAAGCCTGACTTAGAAGGTCTCAGATGAAAATGAAGCACTTACTGGGAACAGAAGTCAAAGTTACTTTTGTTTTCTTAGCAAAGAACGTGGCTGCATGGTGACCTCGCCCTGGAGATCTCTGAAACTTTGAACTTGAGGGTGATGATTTACTGAGTATCTGGTGGAATGAACTGGGCAGCAAAGCTCAAGAGGTGTCCTGTCTGCATCGAACAGCCTGCGCTCTTATGTGTGATGGAGGAAATGACCTCTGGATGAGACTTACATTAAATGAGTCCCAACTCTTACATTACATGAGAAACAGAACTCAAAAGTTTGGAAAATTTGTAGCCTGGCCATGTGGTCAAAAAGAAAAGCTGATTTTCGGGGGGAAAATTGAGGAAGGCTTCAGAAACTTGCCTGAAAAGGAGCCCAGTGCTCATAGACAAGACAATAGGGAAAAGGCCTTGAAGGCATTTCAGAGACCTTTCCAGCAGCCCTTGCTGTTAGAGGCCCTGGGGCCTAGGAGAGAAGAATGGTTTCCTGGGCGAGTTCCATGACCCCCCTCTGTGTGCAGCCTCAGGACACTGCTGCCTGCATCCCTGCAGCTTCAGCTCCAGCTCCAGTTCCAGCTCCAGCTCCAGCCATGACTGAAAGATGCACAGGTACAGCTTGGGTCACTGCTACAGAAGGTGCCAGCTAGAAGCCTTGGTAACTTCCTCATAGTGTTAAGCCACTGCTGGACGGAGCATGAGACTAGAGGCTTGGGAACCTCGCTATAGATTTTGGAAGATGTATGGAAATGCCTGGGTGTCCTGGCAAAAGCATCCCAAAAAGGCAGAGCCCTATATGAAACTTCTACTAGGGCAGTGCAGAAGGAAAACATGGGGTTGGAGACTCCACACTGGAGGCCACCACCATGCAGACTCCAGATTCATAGACCCCCAACAACTTGTATCCTTAGTGGTGAAAAGTCACAGGCATTCAACACCAGCTGAGCCCATGAGGGCAGCCGTGGGACATAAGCCCTGCAAAGCCACAGGTGCCAAGCTGCCCAAGGCCTTGGGAGCCCAGCCCTCACACCCCTGTGCCCTGGATGTGGGACAGGGTTTCAAAAAGGGTGATTTTGGAGCTGTAGGATTGGATGACTGGCCTTCTGGGTTTGGAGTCTCATGGGGCCGGTAAGTCCTGTCTGTGTTTTGTTTTTTTTCTGGCAAAATTCTTCCTTTTTGCTGGGAATGCTTACCCAATGCCTGTACAAGCACTGTGCCTTGGAAGTAGTTAACTTGCTTTATATTTCAGAGGTCCATGGGCCTAAGCAACTGTAGCCTTGTGCCAGATGAGACTTTAAGTTTTGAACATGTGTATAAATGCTGTAATGATATAAGATTTTAGGAGACTGTAGGGAAGGCATCATTGTATTTTGCAATGTGAGAAGGACATGTGATTTGGGGAGCCAGGGACAGAATAATAAAATTCAGCTCTGTGTCTCCACCAAAACTCATGTGGAATTGTCATCGGAATGTTAAAGGTGGGACCTGGTGGAAGGTGATTTAATCACGGCAGAGAATGGGGGTTGGAAGATGGGGCGTAGGGAGAATGGGGGATTTATGGTGCGGGTGAGGAGTGAAAATTGGGGGCTGGGGGGCGGATCCTTCAAAAATGATTAAACACTCTCCTTATTGCTGTCCTTGTGATAGTCAGTTGTCTTCATGGTTTTGGAGCTGTAAGATTGAATGGATACTGGCCTTCTGGGTTTTGGACTTGTATTGGGCCTGTGGTCCCATTTGTGTTTTCTTCCTGGGAAATTTCTTCCCTTTGGATTGAAAAAGCTTACCCAAAGCCAGTACCATTATTGTACCTTGAAAGAAAAGAACATCCTTTTAAATTCAGGGACTCATAGGCAAAAAGTTCTGTAGACTTTTCTCAGATGAGATGTTGATTTTCTTACATTTGAGTTGATGTTGGAATGATTTAAGACCTTTGGAAACTTTTGAAAAGGCATGAATATATTTTGGTCTGTGAGAAGGACATGAGACTGTGGGGATCAGGGTCAGAATAATATGATTTGGCTGTGTTTCTTTACCAAAACTCATGTGAATTGTAATCCTTAACGTTGGAGGTGAGGCCTGGCTGGAGGTGATTTAATCATGGATGGGAGGGGGCCGGGGGTGGAAGGAAAAGGGGTGGGTAGGTTGTTAGTAGGGTGGTGAGAGGGTGGTGGGTAGCAGGAAGGGGGAGTAGCCTGCTGCAGAGGCAGAGGCTCATGGAAAGTCTCTACTAGGGCAGTGCACCTGTGGCTTTGCAGGGTGTAGCCGCCATGGCTGCTCTCATGGGCTGGGCTGGTGTGGAGTGCCTGTAGCTTTTCCACGCAGAGAGTGCAAGCTGTTGGTGGGTCTATGAATCTGCAGTCTGGAGGATGGTGGCCTCCTGTGTGGGGGCTCCAAGCCCATATTTGCCTTCTGCACTGCACTCGTAGAGGTTCTCCAAGAGATTCTCCCTCTGCAAGAGGCTTCTACCTGGAAACAGTAGGCGGTGGTGTGGGTGGATCCTTCTCCATTGGTTAATCTTCCTGATGCTGATCTCCTGATAGTGAGATCTCATGAGATCTGGTTGTATAACCTGGTGTGGCACCTCTTTCCTCTCTGTGTCTTCTTCCTACTCCTGCCATAGGAAACATCTGATTGTCACTTGGCCTTTTGGTATGATTGGGAAGCTCCCTGAGTCCTCCCAGAAGCAGAAACCACTTGCTGCCTTTACAGCCTGCAAAACCATGAGCCAATTAAACCTCTTTTAAAAATAATATTACAAAAAATTTGTACTGTAGAGTGGAGCTATGAAATGTCCTGGAAGTTTTTTCCTCATTATTTTTTTACTATTAGCATGTGGCTTCTTTTATATGGAAATATCTGAAGCCATCTTGAATTTTCCCCCTGAAAATGGACTTTTCTTCTTTTACCACATTGCCATGCTGCCACAACGGTAGCTGAAAATGTAGAAGCAGGTTCAGAAGTGGGTAACGACTGGACGCTGCACAGTTTGGGGGGCTTGGAAGAAGACAGAAAGATGAGGGATAATTTGGACTCTTGTAGAGACGTGTTAAATTAAAAGGATGACCATAGAGACTTGTTACATAGCCATAATTAAAAGAGTGACTGAAGGATGGACAGTGAAGTTCAGGCTTAGAAGGTCTCGGATGAAAATGAGCAACTTATCGGGAACGGGAGTCAAGGTTACTTTTGTTTTGCCTTAGCAAAGAACTTGGCTGGATGGTGTCCCTGCCCTGGAGACCTCTGAAACTTTGAACTTGAGTGTGATGATTTAGGGTATATCTGGTGAAATGAAGTAGGCAGCAAAGCGCAAGAGGTGTCTTGTCTGTTTTGAACAGCCTGTGGTCTTCTCTGTGACTGAAAAAATGACCTCAAATTGAAAGTTATATTTAAATGAGAAGCAGGGCTTAAAAGTTTGGAAAATTTGCAGCCTGGCCAAGTGGTCAAAAAGAAAAGCTGATTTTCAGTGGGAAAATTCAAGAAGGCTTCAGAAATTTGCATAAAATGAAGCCCAGTGTTAATAGCTAAGACAATGTCTAAAAGGCCTTGAAGTCATTACAGAGACCTTTGCAGCAGAGCTTGCTGTCACAGGTCCCGTGTTCTAGGACTGAAGATTGCTTTCCTGGGTCAGTCCCATGGTCACGCTGCTGGATCCGTCCTCAGTACACTGCTGTCTGCTTCCCTGCAGCTCCAGCTCCAGCTCCAGCTCCAGCTCCAGCCATGGCTGAAAGATGCACAGGTACAGCTTGCATCACTGCTTCAGGGGTACAAGCTTCAAACCTTGGTGGCTTCCACATAGTACTAAGCCAGCAGGTGCACAGAGCACAAAACTAGAGGCTTAGGAGTCTTTGTCTAGACTACAGAGTATGTACGGAAAAACCTGGGTGTTGAGGCAGAAGCTTTTCCAAGAGACAGAGCCTCATGGGAAACCTTTACTAGAGCAGTACAGAAGGAACATATAGGGTTGGAGCCCCCACACAGGAATGCACCATTTTCCAGACCCCAGATTCATAGACCCACCAACTGCTGGCACCCTCAGTGTGGAAAAGCCACAGGCACTCAACACCAGCCCAGCCTATGAGGGCACCTGTGGGGGTAGACCCTGCACAGCCACAGATGCTGAGCTGCCCAAGGCTTTGGGAGCCCAGCCATCCACCCCTGTGCTCCAGATGTGGTGTATAGATTCAGAAAAGATGATTAGGGAGCTGTAGGATTCAATGACTGGCATGCTGGGTTTTTGACTTGCATGGGGTCTGTAAGTCCCATCTGTGTTTTGTGCTTCTTTCTGGCAAATTTTTTCCTTTTGGCTGGGAATGCTTAAGCAACTCCTATGTAATCATTGCACCTTGGAAGTAGTAAACTTGCTTTATATATAATTCAGTGGCTCATGGGCAGAAGGGACTGTAGACTTGTCTCAGATAAGACTCTGGGCTTTGGGCGTTTGAGTAAATGCTGGAATGAGTTAAGATTTGAGAGACTCTAAGGAAGGCATCATTGCATTTTGCAATGTGAGAAAGACATGAACTTTGGGGGACCAGGGACAGAATAATATGTTTTGGCTCTCTGTCTCTACCAAAGCTCATGTGGAATGTTAATGGGAAATGTTAAAAGTGTAGGCTGGTGGAAGGTGATTTAATCATGATGGAGAGTGGAGTTTGGATGGTTGGGGTTTGTGGAGGGTTGGGGGGGATTGGGTGGTGAGGAGAGTTGGAGGGGATTGTGGTGGGGTTGGGGGTGTAAGGCAGGGGCTGGGGTGCATCCTTCACAAATGGTTAAACACCATCTCCTTAATGCCGTCCTTCTGATAGTAAGTTCTGTTTATGATTTTGGAGCTGTGAGACTGAATGAACACTGACCTTTGGGATTTTGGATGTCTATTGGGTCTGTGGTCCCATTTGTGTTATTGTTCTTGGAAATTTCTTCCCTTTGGATTGAGGAAGCTTACCCAATACCTCTACCATCATTGTACCTTGAAAGAAACGAACACCCTTTTAACTTCAGGGACTCGTAGGCAGAAGGGACTGTAGCCTTGTCTCAGATGAGACTTTGAACTTTTTACATTTGAGTTAATGCGGGAATGAGTTAAGGATTTTGGAAACTTTGAAAAGGCACGATTGTATTATTTTCTGTGAGAAGGATATGAGACTTGGGGGTGTCAAGGTCAGCATAATATGATTTGGCTGTGTGCCCCTGGAAAAACTCATGCGGAATTGTAATCCCAAATGTTGGAGCTGGGGCCTGATGGGAGATTATTTAATCATGGATGGGAGGGGTAGGGGTGGAAGAAAAAAGGGGTGGGTAGGGTGGGGAAGAGTAGGCTGGCTGTAGGGTGGTGAGTGGGTGGTGGGTAGTAGGTAGGGGGAGTAGTCTGCTGCAGAGTCAGCGGCTCATGGAAAACCTCTACCAGGGCAGTGCGCCTGTGGCTTTGCAGGCTTTAGCCCCCATGGCCACTCTCATGGGCTGGGCTGGTGTTGAGTACCTATCACTTTTCCGTACTGAGGGTTTGAACTGTTGGTAGGTGTACGAATCTGGGATCTAGAGGATGGTGGCCTCCTGCATAGTCACTCAAAGCCCTTATTTTCCTTCTGCACTGCCATAGTACAGGATTTCCAAGAGCCTCTGCCTCTGCAGCAGGTTTCTGTCTGGAATGGCAGGGGGTGGAGCTGTGTTGGGGGGCGGATCTTTCACCAATGGTTAAGCACCATCTTCTTGATGCTGACCTAGTGATAGTGAGTTCTCATGAGATCTGGTTATAGGACGGTGTGGCACCTCTTTCCTCTCTCAGCCTTGCTCCTACTCCTGTTTAATGAAACATTTCATTGCTGTTTTCCTACTGGTATGACATTTCCCCGTCGTCTTGGCTATTAACACTGGACTTCTTTTTAATGCAAATGTCTGAAGGCTTCTTGAAGTTTCCCCCTGAAAATGGACTTCTTTTTCTTCTGCATTGCCAGGCTGCAACAAAGATAGCTGAAAATGTAAAGCAGGTTCAGAAGTGGGTAACAGCCAGAGGTTGGAGAGTCTGGAGATCTTGAAAGAAGACAGGAAGATGAAGGAAAGTTTGGACCATTGTAGGTACTTGTCAAATAGTTGTGATTAAAAGGCTGGCAGAAGGATGGAAGTGAAGGCCAGGCTTACAAGGTCTCAGATGAAAATGAGGAACTTACTGGGAACGGGAGCCAAGGTTACCTTTTGTTTTGCTGTAGCAAAGAACATGGCTGCAGGACGACCTTGCCCTGAAGATCTGTGAAACTTTGAACTTGAGGGTGATGATTTAGTGCATATCTGGTGGAATAAACTTCTAGGCAGCATAGCACAAGTGGGGGTCCTGTCTGCATCAAACAGCCTGTGTTCTTACGTGTGACCGAGGTTATGTGTGACCGAGGAAATGACCTCAAGTTGGAACTTATAGTTAAATGACAAGCAGAGCTCAGAAGTTTGGAACATCTGTAGCCTGGCCAAGTGGTCAAAAAGAAAAGCTGATTTTCAGGGGGAAAATTCATGAAGCCTCCAGAAACTTGCATAAAATGGAGGCCAGTGCTAATAGCCAAGACAATGGGTGAAAAAGCTTTGGAGGCATTTCAGAGATGTTTGCAGCAGCCCTTGCTGTCATGGGCCATGGGACCTAGGAGAGAAGAATGGTTTCTTGGGTGAACCCCATGACCCTGATGCTGTTTGCAGCCTCAGGACACTGCTGCCTGCATCCCGGCAGCCCCAGCTCCTGCTCCGACCTTGGCTGAAAGATGCACAGGTACAGATTGCTTCACTGCTTAAGAGGGTACAGGCTGTAAGGCTTCATGGCTTCCACATAGTGTTAAGCCCGCGAGCGCACAGAGCACTAGCCCAGAGGCTTCCGAGCCTTCATATAGATTTCAGAAGACGTATGAAAATGCCTGGGTGTCCAGACAGAAGGCGCCAAAAAAGCAGAGCCTCCTGGGAAACCTCTACTAGGGCAGTGCGGAAGGAAAATATGGGGTTGGAGCCCCACAGTGGAGGCCAGCATCATGCAGACCCCAGATTCATAGACCCACCAAGAACTTTGTACCCTCTGTGGGTAAAAACTACAGGCAGCACAGCCCATGAGGGCAGCTGTGGGGACTGAACACTGCAAACCCACAGGTAGAGAGCTGCCTAAGGCCTTGGGATCCCAGCCCTCATACACTTGTGCCCTGGAGGTGGGACAAGGATTGAAAAAGAATGACTTTGGAGCTGTAGGTTTGAATAACTGGCCTGCTGGGTTTTGGATTTTCATGGGACCTGCAAGTCCCGTTTGTGTTTTGTTCTTCTCCTTGGCAAAAATCTTCCTTTTGGTTGGGAATTCTTACTCAATGTCTGGACAATCATACCTTGGAAGTAGTTAACTTGCTTTGTATTTCAGAGGCTCAGGAGCAGAAGGGACTGCATCTTTGTCTCAGATGTGACTTTGGCCTTCACACATTTGAGTAAATGCTGGAATGAGTTAAGACCTTGGGGACTTAGCCAAGATGATGGGGAAAAGTCATTGAAGGCATTTCATAGCTTCACTTCACAGTACTAATTTTCTGTATGATCATAACAAAAAGGGGTTTAATGGGCTCATGGTTCTGCAGGCTGTAAAAAAAAAGCACAATGGCTTGGGGAATGGTAAGTAAGGCATCATTGTATTTTGCAAAGTGAGAAGGACATGAGATTTGTGGGGCAGGGACAGAATAATAAGATTTGGCTGTGTGTGCCTATGGAAACTCATGTGGAATTGTAATCAGAAACGTTTAAATTGGGGCCAGGTGGAAGGTGATTTAATCATGGAGGGCACTTGGTATTGGAAGGTGGGGATTGGGGAGAATGGGTGGATTATTGTGGGGGTGAGGGGTGAAAAGTGAGGGTGGGTGGAGGATCCTTCACAAATGGTTAAACACCATCTCCTTAATTCTTTCTTCATGGAGGTGAGTTCTCGTGATGTTTTGGAGCCGTGAAATTGAATGGATACTGGCCTCCTGGGTTTTGGACTTGCATTGGCCCTGTGATCCCATTTGTGTTATTTTCCTGGCAAACCTCTCCCCTTTGGATTGAGAAAACTTACCCAATGCCTGTACCATCTTTGTACCTTTAAAGAAAAGAACTCCCTTTTAAATTCAGGAACTTATAGGCAAAAGGTACTGTAGCCTTTTCTCAGGTGAGACATTGAACTTTTTACATTTGAGTTAATGCTGAAATGACCTAAGAGTTTTGGCAACTTTTGAAAAGGCCGGATTGTATTTTACTCTGTGAGAAGGATATGATATTTGGGAGATCGGGGTCAGAATAATATGGTTTAGCTGTGTGTCCCTACCTAAACTCACATGTAATTGTAATCCCGAATGTTGCAGGTGGGGCCTGGTGGGAGGTGATTTATTCATGGATGGGAGAGGGGTGGGATTGGACGTAAAAACAGGTGGGTAAAGTGGGTAGGAGTAGGCTGGCTGTAGGGTGGTGTGTAGCAGGAGGGGAGTAGCCTGCCCCAGAGGCAGAGGCTCATGGAAAAACTCTACTAATGCAGTGCACCTGTGGCTTTGCAGGGTTCGGCACCTGTAGCTGCTCTCATGGGCTGGGCTGGTGTTAAGTGCCTGTAGCTTTTCCGTACTTGTGATGTGAGCTGTTGATGGGTCTATGGGTCTGGGGTCTGGAGGAGGTTGGTATCCTCCATGGGGGCTGCAAGCCCATAGTTTTCTTCTAAACAGCCATAGTAGAGGTTTTCCAAGAGGATCTGCCTCTGCCTCAGGCTTCTGCTTGGAAAGAGTGGGTGGTGGATATGAGGTGGTGGGCGGATCCTTCACCAACATTTAAGCACCATCTTCTTGATGCTGATCTCCTGATACTGAGCTCTCATGAGATCTAGTTGTATAACAGGATGTCACACCTCTTTCCTCTCTCTGTCTTGCTTCTACTCCTGCCATATGAAACATTTCATTGCCGCTTGGCCTTCTGGTATGACTGGGAGGCTTCCTGAGTCCTCCTACAAGCAGAAACCGCTATGCTTTCTTTACAGCCTGAAGAACTGTGAGTCAACTAAACCTCTTTTCTTTATGTACATACAGAAAATTAATGCTGCGAAGTGAAGCTATGAAATGTCTTCTAGGCCTTCCCCTAATCTCTTGGCTATTAGCACTGAGCTTTTTCAATGCAGATATTGGAGGCCTTCTTGATGATTCCTCCGATAATGGAATTTTCTTCTTTTACCACATTGCCAGGCTGCGAAAAAGATAGCTGACAGTGTAGAAGCAGGTTCTGAATAAGGTAATGGCCAGAGGTTATAGAGTTCGGAGGGCTTGGAAGAAGACAGGAAGATGAGGGAAACTTTGGACCATTGCAGAGACTTGTTAAATAGTTGTGATTAAAAGGCTGACAGAAGGATGGACAGTGAAGGCCAGGCTTATAAGATCTCAGGTGAAAATGAAGGACTTACTGGGAAGAGGAGCCAAGGTTTTTTTGTTTTGCCTTAGCAAAGTAATTGACTACACAGTGACCCTTCCCAGGAGATCTGTGAAACTGAACTTGAGGATGATGATTTAGAGTGTATCTGGTGGAATGAACTTCTAAGCAACAATGCTCAAGAGTTCTCTCACCTACATTGAACAGCCTGTGCACCTATGTGTGATCAAAGAAATGACTATAAGTTGGAACTTATATTTAAATGAGAAGCAGAGCTTAAACATATGGAAAATTTGTAATCTGCACAAGTGGTCAAAAAGAAAAGCTGATTTTCAGGGGGAAAGTCAAGAAGGCTTCAGATATTTGCATAAAAAGCAGCCTAGTGCTAATAATTCAAGACTATGGGAAAAAGGCCTTGAAGGCCTTTCAGAGACCTTTGTAGCAGACGTTGCTGTCACTGGCCCTGGGGCCTAGGAGAAAAGAATGGTTTCCTGGGCCAGCCCCACGGCTCCACTGCTGTGTGCAGCCTCAGGGCACTGCTGCCTGTATCCCTGCAGCTCCATCTCCAGCTCCAGCCATGGATGAAAGGTGCACAGATACAGCTTGCCTTACTGCTTCAGAGGGTGCAAGCTCATAGACTTGGTGGCCTCCACATGGTATTAAGCCAGCAGGTGCATAAAGCAAGGACTAGAAGCTTCAGAGCCTTCATCTAGACTCCAGAGGATGTATCAGACAGCCTGAGTGTCCAGCCAAAAGCTTTTCCAAGAGGCAGAGCCTCATGGTAAACCTCTACTCAGGCAGTACACAAGGAGAGTATAGGGTTGGAGTCCCCATACAGGGAGGCACCATTTTCCATTCCCCAGTTTCATAGACCCACCAGCTGCTTGCACCTTTAGTGTTGAAAATCTACAGGCACTCAACACCAGCCTAGTCAATGAGGGCAGCTGTAGGCGAAAGATTCTGCAATGCCACAGGGGCAGAGCTGCCCAAGGCCTTGGGATCCCAGCTGTCACACCACCCTGTGCTCTGGATGTGGACATAGATTCCAAAAAGATGATTTGGTGGTGTATGATGGATGACTGGCCTGCTGGGCTTTTGACTTGCAGGGAGTTTCTAAATCCCATCTGTATTTTGTGTTTCTTTCTAGCAAATGTCTTCTTTTTGGCCATAAATGCTTACCCAATGCCTGTACAATCATTGTACCTTGGAAGTAGTTAATTTTCTGTGTATTTCAGAGTCTCAGGGTATAAGGGACTGCAGCCTTGTCTCAGAAGAGACTTTGGGCTTTGGATATTTGAGTAAATGCTGGAATGAGTTAAGATTTGGGGACTCTAGGGAATGCATCGTTGCATTTTGCAGCATGAAAAAGACATGAGATTTGGGGGACCAGGGACAGAATAATATGTTTTGGCTGTGTGTCTCTACCAAAACTCATGTGGGATTTTAATGTGAAATGTTAAAGGTGGGGGCTGGTGGAAGGTGATTTAACCATGGTGGAGCATGGAGGGTGGATGCTGGGGGTGGTGGGGAGGGTTGGGGCTATAGGCCGGTGGGGAGGGTTGGGGGATTGTGGTGCAGTTGGGGCTGAAAGTCAGGGGTGGGGGGTGTATCCTTCACAAATGGACATTTGAGTAAATGCTGGAATGAGTTCAGACATTGGGGGACTGTAGAGAATGCATCATTGTATTTTGCAGTATAAGACGAACATGAGATTGGGGACCAAGGGGAGAATAATATGATTCGGCTCTGTGTCCCTACCAAAACTCGTGTGGAATTGTAATGGGGAATGTTAAATGTGGGGCTTGGTAGAAGGTGATTTAATCATGGTAGAGATTGGGGGTTGGAAGGTGGATGTGGGAGAATGGGGGTGCATGGTATGAGTGGGGACGAAACGTGGGGATGGGTGGCAGATCCTTCACAAATGTTTAAATACTATCTCCTTAATGCAGTCTGTGCAATAGTGAGTGCTGTCCTGCTGGGTTTTGGACTCGGATTTGGCCTGTGTCCCAATTGTGTTATTTTTCAGGGAAAATCTTCCCTTTGGATTGAGAAACCTTACCCAGTGCCTGTGCCATCATTGTAACTGGAAAGAAAAGAATTGTCTTTTACATTCAGGGACTCATAGGCAGAAGGGATTGCAGCCTTGTCTTGGATGAGACTTGAACTTACTACATTTGAATTACTGCTGGAATGAGTTAAGACTTTTGGAAACTTTTGAAAAGGTATGTTTGTATTTTTCTGTGTGAGAAGGACATGAGATTTGGGGGTGTCAGGGTGAGAACAATATGGTTTGACTGTGTTTTGCTACAAAAACTCATGGGGAATTGTATTCCTGACTGTTGTAGGTGGGGCCTGGTGGGAGGAGAAAGTAATTGGTAGGGGTGGAAGGGAAAACAAGTGGGTAGGGTGGGGAGGAGTAGGCTGGCAGTAGGGTGGTGAGAGGGTGGTGGGCAGTAGGAAGAGGGAGTAGCCTGCTGCAGAGGCAGAGCCTCATGGAAAACCTCTACCAGGGCAGTGCACCTGTGGCTTTGCAGGGTGTAGCCCCCATGGCTGCCATCGTGGGCTGGGCTGGTGTTGAGTGCCTGTAGCTTTTCCATACTGAGAATGCAAGCTGTTGGTGGGTCTATGAATCTGGGGTCTGGAGGATGGTAACCTCCTGTGTGGGGCCTCCAAGCCCATATATTTTTTCTGCACTACCCTAGTAGAGGTTATCCAAGAGGCTATGCCTGTTCCTCAGGCTTCTGCCCGGAAACAGTGGGGGGTGGGGATGGTAGGGGGCAGATCTTTCACCAATGGTTAAGCAACATCTTCTTGATGCTGACGTTGTAATACGGAGTTCTCAGGAAATCTGGTTGTATAACAGGGTTATACAACGTGTGGCACATTTTTCCTCTCCCTGTCTTGTTTCTACTTCTGCCATATAAAACTTCCCATTGCTGCTTGGTCTTCTGGTATGATTGGGAGGCTTCCTGAGTCCTCCCAGAAGCAGAAGCCTCTATGATGTATTTAAAGCTTGCAGAACCATGAGCCAGTTCAACCTCTTTTCTTTCCGATTATACAGAAAATTAATGCTGTAAAGTGGAGCTATGAAATGCCTTCAAGACCTTTTCCCTATTGTCTTGGCAATCAGCACTCGGCTTCTTTTCAGGCAAATGTCTGAAGCCTGCATTAATTTTTCTCCTGAAATGGACTTTTCTTCCTTTACCACATTGCCAGGCTGTGACACATGTAGCTGCAAATGTAGAAGCAGGTTAAAAAGTGTGTAATGGCCAGAGGTTGGAGAGTTTGGAGGTCTTGGAAGAAGACAGGAAGATGAGGAAAAGTTTGGATCAGTGTAGAGACTTGTTAAATAGTTATAATTAAGAAGGTGACATAAGGATGGACAGTGACCACCAGGCTTAGAAGATCTCCCATGAAAATATGTGACCAAAGAAATGACCTCAAGGTGAAACATATTTAAATGACAAGGAGAGCTTAAAAGTTTGGAAAATTTGCAGCCTGGCCAAGTGGTCAAAAAGAAAAGCTTATTATCAGTGAGAAAGTTCAAGAAGGCTTCAGAAATGTGCATAAAATGGAGGTCAGTGTTAATAGCCAATACAATGTTAAAAAGGCCTTGAAGGCATTTCAGAGACTTTTGCAGCAGCCCTTGCTATCACAGGCCTTGAGGCCTGTGAGAAAAGAATGGTTTCCTTCTCCAGCCCCATGGCCCTGCTGCTATGTCCATCCTCAGGACACTGCTGGCTGGATTCCTGAAGCTCCAGCTGCAGCCATGGTTGAAAGATGCACAGGAACAGCTTGGGTCACTGCTTCAGAGGGTGCAAGCTGCAAGCCTTGGTGGCTTCCACATAGTGTTAAGCCAGCAGGTGCACAGAGCACAAAACTGGAGGCTGGGAATCCTTTGTCTGGACTCCAGAGTATGTATGGAAAAACCTGGGTGTCCAGGTCGAAACTTTTCCAAGAGGCAGAGCCTCCTTTACTAGGGCAGTACAGAAGGAACATATAGGGTTGGAACCGCATACAGGGAGGCACCATTCTGCAAACCCCAGATTCATAGACTCACTAGCAGCTTGCACCCTCATTGTGGAAAAGCTATAGGTACTCAACAGCAGCCCAGCCCATGAGGGCAACTGTGGAGGTTAGACCCTGCAACATCACAGGTGCAGAGCTGCCCAAGACCTTGGGAGCCCAGGCCTCATACCCTTGTGCTCTGGATGTGGGATCTGGATTCAAAAAAAGGGATTTGGAACTGTGGGATTCAATGACTGGCTGTTGGATTTTTGACTCCTATGGGGTTTGTAAGTCCCATCTGTGTTTTGTGCTTCTTTCTGGCAAATTTCTTCCTTTTGGCTGGGAATACTTACCCAATGCCTGTACAGTCATTGTACTTTGGAAGTGTTAACTTGCTTTGTATTTCAGATGCTCAGGTAGAACGTATGGCAGCCTTGTCTCAGAAGAGACTTTGGGCTTTGGACATTTCAGTAAATGCTGGAATGAGTTAAGAGATTGGGAAACTGTAGAGAAGGCATCATTGTATTTTGCAGTGTGAGAACAACATGAGATATGGGGGCCAGGGTCAAAATAATATGATTTGGTTCTGCATCCCTACCAAACTCATGTGGAATTGTTATGGGGAATGTTAAATGTGGGGCCTGGTGGGAGGTGATTTAATCATGGAGAAGCATGGGGGTTCGAGGTAAGGGTGTGGAGAGAATGGGGAGATTATTTTGTGGGTGGGAGTGAAAGATGAGGGTGGGGGGCAGATCCTTCACAAATGGTTAAGCACTCTCTCCTTAATGCTGTTCACATGACAGTGAGTCCTCTTGATGATTTTGGAGCTGAGAGATTGAGTGAATACTCTCCTGCTGGGTTATGGATTTGCATTGGGCCTGTGGGCCCATTTGTGTTATTTTCCTGGGAAATTTCTTCCCTTTGGACTGGGAAAGCTTACACAATGCCTCTACCATCATTGTACCTTGAAAGAAAAGGACTCCATTTTAAATTCAGGGACTCATAGGCAGAAGGGACTGTGGCCTTATCTCAGATGAGACTTTGAATTTTTTACGTTTGGAATGAGTTAAGACTTTTCAAACTTTTGAAAAGTCATGATGGTATTTTGCTCTGTGATAAAGACATGAGATTCTGGAATATCAGGGTCAGAATTATATGGTTTGCCTGTGTGTCCCTATGAAACTCATGTGGAATTGTAATCCCTAATGTTGAAGCAGGTGACTTAATTATGGACAGGAAGTTGGTGCTGCTGGAAGGTAAAAGGGATGGGTAGGATTGGGAGGAGTGGGTTCGCAATAGGGTGGTGGGAGGGTGCGGGTTAGTAGGGAGGAGGAGTAGCCTGATGCAGAGGTAAAGCCTCACGGAAAACCTCCACTAAGGAAGTGCACCTGTGGCTTTGCAGGTTTTTGCCCCTCAGCTGTTCTTGTGGGCTGGGCTGGTATTGAGGGTCTGTAGCTTTTCCACACTAAGGGCATGAGTTGTTGGTGGGTCTATGAATCTGGGAACTGGAGGTTGGTGGTCACTTGTGTGGGGGCTCAAGGCCCATATTTTCTTTCTGCACTTCCATAATAGAGGTTTTCCAAGAGGCTCTGCGTCTGAAGGAGGCTTCTGCCTGGAAACAGTGGGAGTCGGGGGTGGGGGGCGGATCCTTCACCAATGTTTAAGCACCATCTTCTAGATGCTGACCCTGTGATAGTGACTTCTCATGAGATCTACTTGTTTAATGGGGCATGACACCTGTTTCCTTTCTCTGTCTTGCTCCTACTCTTCCCATATGAGACATCTCCTTGCCCCTTGACATTCTGGTATGATTGGGAGGCTTCCTGAGTCCTGTCAGATGCAGAAGCCACTATGCTTCCTTACAGCCTGCAGAATCATTAACCTATTAAACCTCTTTTCTTTATGATCATGGAGAAAATTATTACTGCAAAGTGGAGCTGTTAAATGTCTTCAAGGCCATCTCCCTAATGTCTTGGCAATCAGCAATGGGCTTCTTCTTATTCAAGTATCTGAAGCCTCCTTGAATTTTTCCCCAGAAAATGGGCTTGTCTTCTGATACCACACTGCCAGCCTGTGACAAAAATAGCTGATAATGTAGAAGCAGGTTCAGAAGGGGGTAGCAGATGGAGTTCAGGAGAGTTTGGAGGACTTCAAAGACAGGGAGATGAGGGAAAGTTTGGATCTTTGTAAAGAGTTGTTAAATACTTGTGATTAGAAGACTCATAGGAAAATGGACAGTAAGGATCAGATTGAGAAGCTCTCATATGAAAATGAGGAACTTACTGCAAACAGGAGCCAAGGTTACTTTTGTTTTGCTGTAGCAAAGAACGTGGATGCACAGTGACCCTGCCCTGGAGATCTGTGAAACTTTGAACTTGAGGGTGATGACTTACTGCGTATCTGATGGAATGAAATTCCGGGCAGCAAAGCTCAAGGGGTGTCCTGTCTGTATCAAACAGCCCGTGCCCTTATGTGTGACCGAGGAAACGACATCTGGATGGGTCTTACATTAAATGAGTCCCAACTCTTATATTAAATGAGAAACAGAACTCAAAAATTTGCAGCCTGGCCAAATGGTCAAAAAGAAAAGCTGATTTTCAGGGGAAAACTGAGGAAGGCTTCAGAAATTTGCATGAAAGGGAGCCTAGTGCTAATAGCAAAGACAATAGGGAAAAGGCCTTGAAGCCATTTCAGAAACCTTTGTAGCAGCCCTTGCTAATATAGGCCCTGGGGCCTAGGAGAGAAGAATGGTTTCGTGGGTCATTTCCATGACCCCCCTCTATATGCAGCCACAGGACACTGCTGCCTGCATCCCTGCAGCTCTGGTTCCAGCCGTGGCTGAAAGATGCACAGGTACAGCTTGCATCACGCTTCAGGGTGCAAGCTTCAAGCTTTGGTGGCTTCCACATAGTGTTAAGCCAGCAGGTGCACAGAGCACAAAACTAGAGGCTTGGGAGCCTTTGTCTGGACTCCATAGTATGTACGGAAAAACCTGGGTGTTCAGGCAGCAGCTTTTCCAAGAGGCAGAGCCTCATGGGAAACCTTTACTAGGGCAGTACAGAAGGACAATATAGGGCTGGAGTACCTAAATATGGAGGCACCATTCTCCAGGCCCCAGATTCATATACCCACCAACAGCTGGCACCCTGAGTGTGAAAATCTACAGGCACTCAACACCAGCCCAGCCCATGAGGGCAGCTGTGGGGGATAGACCCTGCACAGCCACAGGTGCAGAGCTGCCCAATGCCTTGGGAGCCCAGGCATCACACACCTGTGCTCCAGATGTGAGATGTAGGTTCAGAAAAGATGATTTGGAGCTGTAGGATTCAATGACTGGCCTGCTGGGTTTTTGACTTGTATGGGGTCTGTAAGTCCTTGTACATTTTAGTAAATGTTGGGATGAGTTAAGTCATTGGGGGACAGTAGAGAAGTCATCATTGTATTTTGCAGTATGACAAGGATACAAGATTTGGGGAGCAAGAGCCAGAATAATATGATTTGATTCTGTGTCCCTAGCAACACTCATATGGAATTGTAATAGGGAATGTTAAAGGTGGGACCTGGTGGGAGGTGATTTAATCATGGAGAAGAGTGGGTGTTGGAGATAGTGGTGTGGGGAGAATGGGATAGATCATTTTGTGGGAGTGAAAGATGAGGGCGGGGGGGCAGATTCTTCACAAAGGGGTAAACACTGTCTCCTTAATGCTGTCCGCATGACAGTGAGTTCTCTTGATGATTTTGGAGCTGTGAGATTGAGTGAATACTGTCCTGCTGGGTTTTTGACTTGCATTTGGCCTGTGGGCCCGTTTGTGTTATTTTTCTGGGAAATTTATTCCCTTTGGATTGAGAAAGCTTTCACAATAACTGTACCATCATTGTACCTTGAAAGAAAAGAAATCTCTTTTAAATTCAGGTACTCATAGGCAGAAGGGACAGTAGCCTTGTCTCAGATGAGACTTTGAACTTTTTACACTTGGAATGAGTTAAGGCTACTGGAGCTTTTGAAAAGGCATGATTGTATTTTGCTCTGTGATAAGGACATGAGATTCTGGGATATCAGGGTCAGAATAGTATGATTTGGCTGTGTGTTCCTATAAAAATAAATGTGGAATTGTAATTCCAAATGTTGAAGGTGGGGCCTGGGGGAGATGATTTAATCATGGATCGGAGGTGGTTGGGGGTGGAAGGAAAAGGGTTGTAACCAAGCGAGTGGTAGAGAACCCCACACTATGAGACGAATTCAGGAGTCCTTTATTGCTGGCGACCGAGAGAGCGCTAGTGCTGAAAATTCTCTCGGCCCCTAAGAAGGGGCTAGATTTTCTTTTATACTTTGGTTTAGAAAGGGGAGGGGGAGTCTAGCTGAAGGAATCTCACAGCAGCAAAACAGGCAAAAAAGTTAAAAAGATAAATGGCTACAGGAAAACAAACAGTTCCAGGTGCAGGGGCTTTAAATCCATCAAAAGGTGATAGATGTGGGGGCTTTGGGTGCTATCAACTGGACACAAATGTGGGGGCTTTAGGTACCATCAACAGGGTGAATTCCTGGGAACTGTGGATATAGCTTACCAGAGTATCTTATCAGTAATTGCATTCTTTGATGTGCTGGGAGTCAGCTTGCACAAGTTAAGTCCTTGAGGAAGGGGTGTGCATAAGGAGCTGCAAATGAAGGTGCCAAGATGGAGTCTGTCTGGCTCTCTCAGCTAAGGGAGAGTCGACAAGCTTAAAACAAGGTAGAGTATCACAAAAGTGTTGGTTAGGGTGGCGAGGAGTAGGCTGGCAGTAGAATGGTGGGCAGGTGGAGGGTAGTAGGAAGGGGGAGTAGCCTGCTGCACAGGCACAGACACAGGGAAAACCTCTACTAGGGCAGTGCACATGTGGCTTTGCAGGGTTGAGCCCCTGCAGCTGCTTTCATGGGCTGGGTTGGTGTTGAGGTTTGGAAAAGCCTGTAGTTTTTCCACAGAGGGTGTGAGCTATTGGTGGGTCTATGAATCTGGGGTCTGGAGGTTGGTGGCCATCCACATGGGGGCTTGAAGCCCATATTTTCCTTCCACACTTCGCTGGTAGAGGTTTTCCAAGAGGCTCTGCCTGTCCAGCAGGCTTCTGTTTGGAAACAGTGGGAGTTGGGGGTGGGTGGTTTTTCCTTCATCAATGTTTAAGCACCATCTTCATGATGCTGGCCTTGTGATAGTGAGTTCTCATGAGATCTGGTTGTATAATAGGGTGTGGCCTTCTCTCCTCTCTCGGTCTTGTGCCTACTCCTGCCACATGAATCATCTCATTGCCCCTGGACATTCTGATATGATTGGGAGGCTTCCTGAGTCCTTCCAGATTCAGAAGCCATTATGTTTCCTTATGGCCTGCAGAACCATGAGCCAATTAAACCTCTTTTCTTTATGATCATAGAGAAAATTAGTGGTGCAAAGTGGAACCATTAAATGTCATTGTCTTGGCAATCAGCACTCAGCTTCTTTTCATTCAAGTATGTGAAGGCTTCATGAATTTTCCCCCTGAAAATGGACTTGTTTTCCTTTACCACATTGCCAGGCTGTGGCAAAGATAGTGATAATGTAGAAGCAGGTTCAGAAGGGAGTAGCGGACAGAGGTCGGGAGAGTTTGGAGGGCTTCAAAGACAAGAAAATGAAAGAAAGTTTGGATCTTTGTAAAGAATTGTTAAACACTTGTGATCAGAAGGCTCACAGGAAAATGGTCAGTGAAAGCCCGACTTAGAAGGTCTCAGATGAAAATGAAGCACTTACTGGGAACAGAAGTCAAAGTTACTTTTGTTTTCTTAGCAAAGAACGTGGCTGCACGGTGACCTCGCCCTGGAGATCTCTGAAACTTTGAACTTGAGGGTGATGATTTACTGAGTATCTGGTGGAATGAACTGGGCAGCAAAGCTCAAGAGGTGTCCTGTCTGCATCGAACAGCCTGCGCTCTTATGTGTGATGGAGGAAATGACCTCTGGATGAGACTTACATTAAATGAGTCCCAACTCTTACATTACATGAGAAACAGAACTCAAAAGTTTGGAAAATTTGTAGCCTGGCCATGTGGTCAAAAAGAAAAGCTGATTTTCGGGGGGAAAATTGAGGAAGGCTTCAGAAACTTGCCTGAAAAGGAGCCCAGTGCTCATAGACAAGACAATAGGGAAAAGGCCTTGAAGGCATTTCAGAGACCTTTCCAGCAGCCCTTGCTGTTAGAGGCCCTGGGGCCTAGGAGAGAAGAATGGTTTCCTGGGCGAGTTCCATGACCCCCCTCTGTGTGCAGCCTCAGGACACTGCTGCCTGCATCCTTGCAGCTCCAGCTCCAGCTCCAGCCATGACTGAAAGATGCACAGGTACAGCTTGGGTCACTGATTCAGAGGGTGTCGGCTGGAAGCCTTGGTAATTTCCTCATAGTGTTAAGCCACTGGTGGACGGAGCATGAGAATAGAGGCTTGGAAACCTCTCTATAGATTTTGGAAGATGTATGGAAATGCCTGGGTGTCCAGGCAAAAGCATCCCAAAAAGGCAGAGCATTATATGCAACTTCTACTAGGGCAGTGCAGAAGGAAAACATGGGATTGGAGCCTCCACACTGGAGGCGACCATCATGCAGACTCCAGATTCATAGACCCCCAACAACTTGTGTCCGTAGTGGGGAAAAGTCACAGGCACTCAACACCAGCTGAGCCCATGAGGGCACCCATGGGCATAAAACCTGCAATGCTGCAGGTGCCAAGCTGCCCAAGGCCTTGGGAGCCTAGCCCTCACACAACTGTGCCCTGGATGTGGGACAGGGTTTCAAAAAGGGTGATTTTGGAGCTGTAGGATTGAATGACTGGCCTTCTGGGTTTGGAGTCTCATGGGGCCGATAAGTTCTGTCTGTGTTTTGTTTTTTTTCTGGCAAAATTCTTCCTTTTGGCTGGGAATGCTTACCCAATGCCTCTACAAACATTGTACCTTGGAAGTAGTTAACTTGCTTTATATTTCAGAGGCTCATGGGCCTAAGCAACTGTAGCCTTGTGTCAGATGAGACTTTAAGCTTTGAACATGTGTATAAATGTTGTAATGATATAAGATTTTGGGGGATTGTAGGGAAGGCATCATTATATTTTGCAATGTGAGAAGGACATGAGATTTGGGGGGCCAGGGACAGAATAATAAAATTCAGCTCTGTGTCTCTACCAAAACTCATGTGGAATTGTCATCGGAATGTTAAAGGTGGGGCCTGGTGGAAGGTGATTTAATCACGGCAGAGAATGGGGGTTGGAAGATGGGGTGTAGGGAGAATGGGGGATTTATGGTGCAGGTGAGGAGTGAAAAATGGGAGTTGCAGGGCGGATGCTTCACAAATTATTTAACACTCTCCTTATTGCTGTCCTTGTGATAGTCAGTTGTCTTCATGGTTTTGGAGCTGTAAGATTGAATGGATACTGGCCTTCTGGGTTTTGGACTTGTATTGGGTCTGTGGTCCCATTTGTGTTTCCTTCCTGGGAAATTTCTTCCCTTTTGATTGAAAATGCTTACCCAAAGCCTGTACCATTATTGTACCTTGAAAGAAAAGAACATCCTTTTAAATTCAGAGACTCATAGGGAAAACGTACTGTAGAACTGTCTCAGATGAGATGTTGATTTTTTTATATTTGAGTTGATGTTGGAATGATTTAAGACTTTTGGAAACTTTTGAAAAGGCATGAATATATTTTGGTCTGTGAGAAGGACATGAGACTGTGGGGATCAGGGTCAGAATAATATGATTTGGCTGTGTTTCGTTACCAAAACTCATGTGAATTGTAATCCTCAATGTTGGAGGTGAGGCCTGGCTGGAGGTGATTTAATCATGGATGGGAGGGGGCCGGTGGTGGAAGGAAAAGGGGTGGGTAGGTTGTTAGTAGGGTGGTGAGAGGGTGGTGGGTAGCAGGAAGGGGGAGTAGCCTGCTGCAGAGGCAGAGGCTCATGGAAAGTCTCTACTAGGGCAGTGCACCTGTGGCTTTGCAGGGTGTAGCCCCCATGGCTGCTCTCGTGGGCTGGGCTGGTGTGGAGTGTTTGTAGCTGTTCCACGCAGAGAGTGCAAGCTGTTGGTGGGTCTATGAATCTGCAGTCTGGAGGATGGTGGCCTCCTGTGTGGGGGCTCCAAGCCCATATTTACCTTCTGCACTGTACTCGTGGAGGTTCTCCAAGAGATTCTGCCTCTACAGGAGGCTACTGACTGGAAACAGTAGGTGGTGGTGTGGGTGGATCCTTCACCATTGGTTAGTCTTCCTGATGCTGATCTCCTGATAGTGAGATCTCATGAGATCTGGTTGTATAACCTGGTGTGGCACCTCTTTCCTCTCTGTGTCTTCTTCCTACTCCTGCCATATGGAACATCTCATTGTCACTTGGCCTTCTGGTATGATTGGGAGGCTCCCTGAGTCCTCCCAGAAGCAGAAACCACTTGCTGCCTTTACAGCCTGCAAAACCATGAGCGAATTAAACCTCTTTTAAAAATAATATTACAGAAAATTTGTACTGTAGAGTGGAGCTATGAAATGACATCAAGGTGTTTTCCTCTTTTTTTTTTTTTACTATTAGCATTTGGCTTCTTTCATATGGAAATATCTGAAGCCTTCTTGAAATTTCCCCCTGAAAATGGACTTTTCTTCTTTTACCACGTGCCAGGCTGCCACAACGGTAGCTGAAAATGTAGAAGCAGGTTCAGAAGTGGGTAACGACCGGACGCTGCACAGTTTGGGGGGCTTGGAAGAAGACAGAAAGATGAGGGAAAATTTGGACTATTGTAGAGACGTTTTAAATTAAAAGGGTGATCATAGAGACTTGTTACATAGCTATAATTAAAAGAGTGACTAAAGGATGGACAGTGAAGGCCAGTCTTAGAAGGTCTCAGATGAAAATGAGCAACTTACTGGGAACAGGAATCAAGGTTACTTTTGTTTTGCCTTAGCAAAGAACTTGGCTGGATGGTGTCCCTGCTCTGGAGACCTCTGAAACTTTGAACTTGAGTGTGATGATTTAGGGTATATCTGGTGAAATGAAGTAGGCAGCAAAGCTCAAGAGGTGTCTTGTCTGTTTTGAACAGCCTGTGGTCTTCTCTGTGACTGAATAAATGACCTCAAATTGAAAGTTATATTTAAATGAGAAGCAGGGCTTAAAAGTTTGGAGAATTTGCAGCCTGGCCAAGTAGTCAAAAAGAAAAGCTGATTTTCAGTGGGAAAATTCAAGAAGGCTTCAGAAATTTTCATAAAATGGAGCCCAGTGCTAATAGCTAAGACAATGTTTAAAAGGCCTTGAAGCCATTTCAGAGACCTTTGCAGCAGAGCTTGCTGTCAAGGCCCTGAGTTCTAGGACCGAAGAATGATTTTCTCGGTGAGGCCCATGGTCGCGCTGCTGTGTCCATCCTCAGGACACTGCTGCCTGCATCCCTGAAGCTCCAGCTCCAGCTCCAGCCATGGCTGAAAGATGCACAGGTACAGCTTGCATCACTGCTTCAGGGGTGCAAGCTTCAAACCTTGGTGGCTTCCACATAGTACTAAGCAAGCAGGTGCACAGAGCACAAAACTAGAGGCTTGGGAGCCTTTGTCTAGACTCCAGAGTATGTACGGAAAAACCTGGGTGTTGAGGCAGAAGCTTTTCCAAGAGGCAGAGCCTCATGGGAAAATTTTACTAGAGCAGTACAGAAGGAACATATAGGGTTGGAGCCCCCAAACAGGAATGCACCATTTTCCAGACCCCAGATTCATAGACCCGCCAACTGCTGGCATCCTGAGTGTGGAAAAGCCAAAGGCACTCAACACCAGCCCAGCCCATGAGGGCACCTATAGGTGATAGACCCTTCACAGCCACAGATACTGAGCTGCCCAAGGCCTTGGGAGCTCAGGCATCCACCCCTGTGGTCCAGATGTGGGATATAGATTCAGAAAAGATGACTTGGGAGCTGTAGGAATCAATGACTGGCTTGCTGGGTTTTTGACTTGCATGGGGTCTGAAAGTCCCATCTGTGTTTTGTGTTTCTTTCTGGCAAATTTTTTCCTTTTGGCTGGGAATGCTTACCCAACTCCTGTGTAATCATTGCACCTTGGAAGTACTAAACTTGCTTTATATACAATTCAGTGGCTCATGGTCAGAAGGGACTGTAGACTTGTCTCAGATGAGACTCTGGGCTTTGAGCATTTGAGTAAATGCTGGAATCAGTTAAGATTTGAGAGACTCTAGGGAAGGCATCATTGCATTTTGCAATGTGAGAAAGACATGAACATCGGGGGACCAGGGACAGAATAATATGTTTTGGCTCTCTGTCTCTACCAAAGCTCATGTGGAATGTTAATGGGAAATGTTAAAGGCGGGGGCTCGTGGAAGGTGATTTAATCATGATGGAGAGAGGAGGTGGGATGTTTCGGGGTTGGGGAGGGTTGGGGGTGATTGGGTGGTGAGGAGGGTTGGAGGGGATTGTGGTGGGGTTGGGGAGTGTTAGGGGTGATTGGGTGGTGAGGAGGGTTGGAGGGGATTGTGGTGGGGTTGGGGGTGTAAGGCAGGGGCGGGGGTGCATCCTTCACAAGTGGTTAAACACCATTTCCTTAATGCTGTCCTTCTGATAGTGAGTTCTCTTCATGATTTTGGAGCTGTGAGATTGAATGAACACTGACCTGTGGGATTCTGGATGTCCATTGGGCCTGTGGTCCCATTTGTGTTATTGTTCTTGGAAATTTCTTCCCTTTGGATTGAGAAAGCTTACCCAATACGTGTACCATCATTGTACCTTGAAAGAAACGAACACCCTTTTAACTTCAGGGACTCATAGGCAGAAGAGACTGTAGCCTTGTCTCAGATGAGACTTTCAATTTTTTACATTTGAGTTAATGTGGGAATGAGTTAAGGCTTTTGGAAACTTTGAAAAGGCACAATTGTGTTTTCTTCTGTGAGAAGGATATGAGATTTGGGGGGGTCAAGGTCAGCATAATAAAATTTGGCTGTGTGCCCCTGGAAAATCTCATGTGGAATTGTAATCCCAAATGTTGGAGGTGGGGCCTGGTGGGAGATTATTTAATCATGGATGGGAGGGGTAGGGGTGGAAGAAAAAAGGGGTGGGTAGGGTGGGGAAGAGTAGGCTGGCTGTAGGGTTGTGGGAGGGTGGTGGGTAGTAGGAAGGGGGAGTAGCCTGCTGCATAGGCAGCGGCTCATGGAAAACCTCTACCAGGGCAGTGCGCCTGTGGCTTTGCAGGCTTTAGCCCCCATGGCTGCCCTCATGGGCTTGGTTGGTGTTGAGTGGCCATCACTTTTCCATACTGAGGGTGTGAACTGTTGGTAGTCTATGAATCCGGGGTCTAGAGGATGGTGGCCTCCTGCATAGTCACTCAAAGCCCTTATTTTCCTTCTGCACTGCCATAGCACAGGATTTCCAAGAGCCTCTGCCTCTGCAGCAGGCTTATGTTTGGAACGGTAGGGGGTGGAGCTGTGTTGGGGGGGCGGATCCTTTACCAATGGTTAAGCACCATCTTCTTGATGCTGACCTAGTGATAGTGAGTTCTCATGAGATCTGGTTATAGGACGGTGTGGCACCTCTTTCCTCTCTCAGCCTTGCTCCTACTCCTGCTGTATGAAACATTTCATTGCTGTTTTCCTACTGGTATGATTGGGAGGTTTCCTGAGTCCTCCCAGAAGCAGAAGCCACTATGCTTTCTTTACAGCCTGCAGAACCATGAGCCAATTAAACCCCTTTTCATTATGATCATACAGAAAATAAAGTACTGCGAAATGGAGCTATGAAATATCTTCAATGACATTTCCCCATCGTCTTGGCTATTAGCACTGGACTTCTTTTTAATGCAAATATCTGAAGGCTTCTTGAAGTTTCCCCCTGAAAATGGACTTCTTTTTCTTCTGCATTGCCAGGCTGCAACAAAGATAGCTGAAAATGTAAAGCAGGTTCAGAAGTGAGTAACAGCCAGAGGTTGGAGAGTTTGGAGATCTTGAAAGAAGACAGGAAGATGAAGGAAAGTTTGGACCATTGTGGGCACTTGTTAAATAGTTGGGATTAAAAGGCTGGCAGAGGGATGGACAGTGAAGGCCAGGCTTACAAGGTCTCCGATGAAAATGAGGAACTTACTGAGAATGGGAGCCAAGGTTACGTATTGTTTTGCTGTAGCAAAGAACATGGCTGCAGGGTGACCTTGCCCTCAAGATCTGTGAAACTTTGAACTCGAGGGTGATGATTTAGTGCATATGTGGTGGAATGAACTTCTAGGCAGCGTAGCACAAGGGGGGTCCTGTCTGCATCAAACAGCCTGTGCTCTCATGTGTGACCGAGGTTATTTGTGAGTGAGGAAATGACCTCAAATTGGAACTTATATTTAAATGACAAGCAGAGCTCAGAAGTTTGGAACATCTGTAGCCTGGCCAAGTGGTCAAAAAGAAAAGCTGATTTTCAGGGGGAAAATTCATGAAGCCTCCAGAAACTTGCATAAAATGGAGGCCAGTGCTAATAGCCAAGACAATGGGTGAAAAAGCCTTGGAGGCATTTCAGAGATGTATGCAGCAGCACTTGTTGTCAGGCCCTGGGGCATAGGAGAGAAGAATGGTTTCCTGGGCCAGCCCCAAGACCCTGCTGCTGTGTGCATCCCCAGGACACTGCTGCCTGCATCCCGGCAGCCCCAGCTCCTGCTCCGACCTTGTCTGAAAGATGCACAGGTACAGATTGCATCACTGCTTCAGAGGGTACAGGCTATAAGGCTTCATGTCTTCCACATAGTGTTAAGCCAGTGAATACACAGAGCACTAGCCCAGAGGCTTCGGAGCCTTCATATGGATTTCGGAAGATGTATGAAAATGCCTGGGTGTCCAGACAGAAGGCTGACAAAAAAGCAGAGCCTCCTGGGAAACCTCTACTAGGGCAGTGCAGAAGGAAAATGTGGGGTTGGAGCCCCCACACTGGATGCCAGCATCATGCAGACCCCAGATTTGTAGACCCACCAAGAAATATGTACCCTCTGTGAGTAAAAACTACAGGCAGTCAACACCAGCACAGCCCATGAGGGCAGCTGTGGGGACTGAACACTGCGAAGCCACAGGTAGAGAGCTGCCCAAGGCCTTGGGAACCCCGCCCTCATACCCTTGTGCCCTGGATATAGGACAAGGATTAAAAAAGGATGACTTTGGAGCTGTAGGTTTGAATAACTGGCCTGCTGGGTTTTGGATTTTCATGGGACCTGCAAGTCCCGTTTGTGTTTTGTTCTTCTTTCTGGCAAAAATCTTCCTTTTGGTTGGGAATTCTTACTCAATGTCTGAACAATCATACCTTGGAAGTAGTTAACTTGCTTTGTATTTCAGAGGCTCAGGAGCAGAAGGGACTGCATCTTTGTCTCAGATGAGACTTTGGGCTTCAGACATTTAAGTGAATGCTGGAATGAGTTAAGGCCTTGGGGATCTTAGCCAAGATGATGGGGAAAAGTCATTGAAGGCATTTCATAGCTTCACTTCACAGTACTAATTTTCTGTATGATCATAACAAAAAGGGGTTTGATTGGCTCATGGTTCTGCAGGCTGTAAAAAAAAAAGCATAGTGGTTGATGAATAGTAAGTAAGGCATCGTTGTATTTTGCAAAGTGAGAAGGACATGAGATTTGTGGGGCAGGGACAGAATAATCAGATTTGGCTGTGTGTCCCTGTGGAAGCTCATGTGGCATTGTAATCAGAAATGTTAAAAGTGGGACCAGGTGGAAGGTGATTTAATCGTGGAGGGCACTGGGTGTTGGAAAGTGGGGATTTTGGAGAATGGGTGGATTATGGTGGGGGTGAGGGGTGAAAAGTGGGAGTGGGGGGAGGATCCCTCACAAATAGTTAAACACCATCTCCTTAATCCTTTCCTCATGATGATGAGTTCTCGTGATGGTTTTGGAGCCATGAGAGTGAATGGATACTGGCCTCCTGGGTTTTGGACTTGCATTTGCCCTGTGATCCCATTTGTGTTGTTTTCCTGGCAAACATCTCCCCTTTGGATTGAGAAAACTTACCCAATGCCTGTACCATCATTGTACCTTGAAAGAAAAGAACTCCCTTTTAAATTCAGGAACTTATAGGCCAAAGGAACTGTAGCCTTTTCTCACGTGAGACGTTGAACTTTTTACATTTGAATTAATGCTGAAATGACTTAAGACTTTCAGCAGCTTTTGCAAAGGCATGATTGTATTTTACTCTGTGAGAAGGATGTGATATTCGGGGGATCAGGGTCAGAATAATATGGTTTAGCTGTGTGTCCCTACCTAAACTCACATGAAATTGTAATCCCGAATGTTGCAGGTGGGGCGTGGTGGGAGGTGATTTATTCATGGATGGGAGAGGGGTGGTGTTGGAAGTAAAAACAGGTGGGTAAGGTGGGGAGGGGTAGGCTGGCTGTAGGGTGGTGTGTAGTAGGAGGGGAGTAGCCTGCCGCAGAGGCAGAGGCTCATGGAAAAACTCTACTAATGCAGTGCACCTGTGGCTTTGCAGGGTTTAGCACCTGTAGCTGCTCTCATGGGCTGCGCTGATGTTTAGTGCCTGTAGCTTTTCCATAATGGGGGTGTGAGCTGTTGGTGGGTCTATGACTCTTGGCTCTGGAGGATGGTGTCATGAGGTCCCCAAGCCCACATTTTCCTGCTGCACTGTTCTAGTAGAGGTTTTCCAACAGGATCTGCCTCTGCCTCAGGCTTCTGCTTGGAAACAGTGGGTGGTGGATATGGGATAGTGGGCGGATCCTTCACCAACAGTGAAGCACCATCTTCTTGATGCTGATCTCCTGATAGTGAGCTCGAATGAGATCTAGTTGTACAACAGGATGTTGCACCTCTTTCCTCTCTCTGTCTTGCTTCTACTCCTGCCATATGAAACATTTCATTGCTGCTTGGCCGGCTGGTATAATTGGGAGGCTTCCTGAGTCCTCCTATAAGCAAAAACCACTATGCTTTCTTTATAGCCTGAAGAACTGTGAGTCAATTACACCTCTTTTCTTTATGTAGATGCAGAAAATTAATGCTGTGAAGTGAAGCTATGAAATGAATTCTAGGCCTTTCCCCCAATCTCTTGGCTATTAGCACTGAGCTTTTTTCAATGCAGATATTGGAGGCCATCTTGATGTTTCCCCCTGATAATGGACTTTTCTTCTTTTACCACATTGCCAGGCTGCAACAAAGATAGCTGACAGTGTAGAAGCAGATTCCAAATTGGATAATGGCCAGAGGTTATAGAGTTCGGAGGGCTTGGAAGAAGACAGGAAGATGAGGGAAAGTTTGGACCGTTGCAGAGACTTGTTAAATAGTTGTGATTAAAAGGCTGACAGAAGGATGGACAGCAAAGGCCAGGTTTGTAAGGTCTCAGATGAAAATGAGGAACTTACTGGGAACAGGAGCCAAGGTTTTTTTGTTTTGCCTTAGCAAAGTAATTGGCTACACAGTGACCCTTCCCGGGAGATCTGTGAAACTGAACTTGAGGGTGATGATTTAGGGTGTATCTGGTGGAATGAACTTCTAAGCAGCAAACCTCAAGAGCTGTGCTGCCTTCATCGAACAGCCTGTGCTCCTATGTGTGATCAAAGAAATGACCATAAGTTGGAACTTATATTTAAATGAGAAGCAGAGCTTCAACATTTGGGAAATTCGTAATCTGGTCAAAAAGAAAAGCGGATTTTCAGGGGAAAATCAAGAAGGCCTCGGATATTTGCATAAAAAGGATCCCAGTGCTAATAATTCAAGACAATGGGAAAAAGGCCTTGAAGGCCTTTCAGAGACCTTAGTAGCAGACCTTGTTGTCAAGGGCCCTAGGGCTTAGGAGAAAAGAATAGTTTCCTGTCCCAGCCCCATGGCTCCACTGCTGTGTGCAGCCTCAGGACACTGCTGCCTGCATCCCTGCAGCTCCATCTCCAGCTCCAGCCATGGATGAAAGATGCACAGGTACAGCTTGTGTCACTGCTTCAGAGGATGCAAGCTCCAAGCCTTGATGGCTTCCACATAGTGTCAAGCCAGCAGGTGCATAAAGCAAGGACTAGAAGCTTCAGAGCCTTCATCTAGACTGCAGAGGATATATTGGAAAGCCTGAGTGTCCAGCCAGAAGCTTTTCCAAGAGGCAGAGCCTCATGGTAAACCTCTACTGGGGCAGTACAGAAGAATATAGGGTTGGAGTCCCCATACAGGGAGGCACCATTTTCCAGACCCCAGTTTCATAGACCCACCAACTGCTTGCATCCTTAGTGTTGAAAAGCTACAGGCATTCAACACCAGGCTAGCCAATGAGGGCAGCTGTGGGGGAAAGATTCTGCAATGCCACAGGTGCAGAGCTGCCCAAGGCCTTGGGATCCCAGCTGTCACAACACCCTGTGCTCTGGATGTGGACATAGATTCCAAAAAGATGATTGGGAGCTATATGATGGAATGACTGGCCTGCTGGGTGTTTGACTTGCAGGGAGTTTCTAAGTCCCATCTGTGTTTTGTGCTTCTTTCTGGCAAATTTCTTCTTTTTGGCTGGGAATGCTTACCCAATGCCTGTACAAACATTGCACCTTGGAAGTGGTTAACTTGCTTTGTATTTCAGATGCTCGGGGCAAAAGATATGGCAGCCTTGTCTCAGAAGAGACTTTGGGCTTTGGATGTTTGAGTAAATGCTGGGATGAGTTAAGACTTGGGGGACTCTAGGGAAGGCATCATTGCATTTTGCAATGTGAGAAAGACATGAACTTTGGGGGACCAGGGACAGAATAATATGTTTTGGCTCTGTGTCTCTACCAAAACTCATGTGGAATTTTAATGGGAAATATTAAAGGTGGGGGCTGGTGGAAGGTGATTTAATCATGGTGGAGAGTGGAGGTTGGATGGTTGGGAGGGTGAGGAGTGTTGAGGGGATTGTGGGTTGGGGAGGGTTGGGGGGATTGTGGTGGTGGGGAGGTGGGGGATTGGGGGTGGGAAGGCTTGGGGCGATTGTGGTGGGGTTGGGGGTGAAAGGCAGGGGTGGGGGCGGATCCTTCACAAATGGACATTTGAGTAAATGCTGGAATGAGTTCAGACATTGGGGGACTGCAGAGAATGCATCATAGTATTTTGCAGTATGAGAAGGACATGAGATTGGGGGGCCAAAGGGAGAATAATATGATTTGGCTCTGTGTCCCTACCAAAACTCATGTGGGATTGTAATGGGGAATGTTAAATGTGGGGCTTGGTAGAAGCTGATTTAATCATGGTAGAGAATGGGGATTGGAAGGCGGATGTGGGAGAATGCGGGTTCATGGTATGGGTGAGTGTGAATCATGGGGATGGGTGGCAGATCCTTCACAAATGGTTAAATACTATCTCCTTAATGCAGTCTGTGTGATAGTGAGTTCTTATGATAAATGAATGCTGTCCTGCTGGGTTTTGGACTCGGATTGGGCCTGTGTCCCATTTGTGTTTTTTTTCTGGGAAAATCTTCCCTGTGGTTTGAGAAAGCTTACCCAGTGCCTGTGCCATCATTGTAACTTGAAAGAAAAGAATTGTCTTTTACATTCAGGAACTCATAGGCTGAGGAGATTGCAGCCTTCTCTTGGTTGAGAGTTGAAGTTACTACATTTGAGTTACTGCTGGAGTGAGTTAAGATATTTTGAAACTTTTGAAAATGCATGTTTGTATTTTTTTGTGTGAGAAGGACATGAGATGTGGGGGTGTCAGGGTCAGAGTAATATGGTTTGGCTGTGTTTCCCTACAAATCTCATGGGGAATTGTAATCCTGACTGTTGTAGGTGGGGCCTAGTGGGAGGTGATTTAACCACAAACGGCAGAGTGGTAGGGGTGAAGAGAAAACAAGTGGGTAAGTTGGGGAGGAATAGGCTGGCAGTAGCGTGGTGAGAGGGTGGTGGACAGTAGGAAGGGGGAGTAGCCTGCTGCCGAGGCAGAGCTCATGGAAAACCTCTAAACAAGGGCAGTGCACCTGTGGCTTTGAAGGCTTTAGCCCCCATGTTTGCTCTCATGGGTTGGGCTGGTGTTGAGTGCCTGTAGCTTTTCCATACTGAGAGTGCAAGCTGCTGGTGGGTCTATGAATCTGGGGTCTGGAGGTTGGTAACCTCTTGTGTGGGGCCTCTGGGCCCATATGTTTTTTCTGTATTGCCGTAGCAGAGGTTTTCCTAGTGGCTCTGCCTCTGCCTCAGGTTTCTGCCTGGAAACAGTGGGGGGTGGGGATGGTAGGGGGCAGATCTTTCACCAATGCTTAAGCAACATCTTCTTGATATTGACCTTGTGATAGTGAGTTCCAGGAAATCTGGTTGTATAACAGGTTTATACAACATGTGGCACCTTTTTCCTCTCTCTGTCTTGTTTCTACTTCTGCCATATAAAACATCCCATTACTGCCTGGTCTTCTGGTATGATTGGGAGGCTTCCTGAGTCCTCCGAGAGGCAGAAGCCTCTAGGAATTATTTAAAGCTTGCAGAACCATGATCTAGTTCAACCGTTTTTCTTTCTGATTATACAGAAAATTAGTGCTGTGAAGTGGAGCTATGAAATGCCTTCAAGGCCTTTTCCTTATTGTCTTGGTAATCAGCACTCAGCTCCTTTTCAGGCAAATGTCTGAAGCCTACATTAATTTTTCTCCTGAAATGGACTTTTCTTCTTTTACCACATTGCCAGGCTGTGACAAATGTAGCTGAAAATGTAGAAGCAGGTTGAGAAGTGTGTAATGGCCAGAGGTTGGAGAGTTTGGAGGTCTTGGAAGAAGACAGGAAGATGAGGAAAAGTTTGGATCAGTGTAGAGACTTGTCAAATAGTTGTAATTAAAAAGGTGACAGAAGGTTGGACAGTGATCACCAGGCTTAGAAGGTCTCACATGAAAATGAGGAGCTTGCTGGGAAGAGGAGCCAAGGTCACCTTTGTTTTTTCCTTAGCAAAGAACGTTGCTGCACGATGCCCCTAACCTGGAGACCTGCGAAATTTTGAACATCAGGGTGATAATTTAGAGTGTATCTGGTGGAAGGAAATTTTAGGCAGCAAAGCTTAAGAGGTGTCCTGTCTGTGTCGAACAGCCTGTGGTCCTATATGTGACCAAAGAAATGACCTCATGGTGAAACATATTTAAAAGTTTGGAAAATTTGCAGCCTGGCCAAGTGGTCAAAAAGAAAAGCTGATTGTCAGTGAGAAAGTTCAAGAAGTCTTCAGAAATTTGCATAAAATGGAGTTCAGTGCTAACAACCAATACAGTGTTAAAAAGGCCCTGAAGGCATTTCAGAGACTTTTGTAGCAGCCCTTGCTATCACAGGCCCTGAGGCCTGGGAGAAAAGAATGGTTTCCTTCTCCAGCACCATGGCCCAGCTGCTGTGTCCATCCTCAGGACACTGCTGGCTGGATTTCTGAAGCTCCAGCTCCAGCCATGGCTGAAAGATGCACAGGTACAGCTTGGTCACTGCTTCAGAGGGCACAAGCTGCAGGCTTTGGTGGCTTCCACATAGTGTTAAGCCAGCAGGTGTGCAGAGCACAAAACTGGAGGCTGGGAATCCTTTGTCTAGACTCCAGAGTACGTATGGAAAAACCTGGGTGTCCAGGTCAAAAATTTCCAAGAAGCAGAGCCTTCTTTACTAGGGCAGTACAGAAGAAACATATAGGGCTGGAACCCCCATACAGGGAGGCACCATTCTGCAAATGCCAGATTCATAGACTCTCTAACAGCTTGCACCCTCATTGTGGAAAAGCTGCAGGTACTCAACACCAGCCCAGCCCATGAGAGCCACTGTGGAGGTTAGACCTTGCAAAGCCACAGGTGCAGAGCTGCCCAAGGCCTTGGGAGCCCAGTCATGACATGCCTGTGCTCTGGATGTGAGATGTCCATTCAGAAAAGATGATTTGGAGCTGTAGGATTCAATGACTGGCCTGCTGGGTTTTTGACTTGTATGGGGTCTGTAAGTCCTTGGACATTTCAGTAAATGCTGGAATGAGTTAAGTCATTGGGGGACAGTAGAGAAGTCATCAGTGTATTTTGCAGTGTGACAAGGATAGAAGATTAGGGGAGCAAGAGCAAGAATAATATGATTTGATTCTGTGTCTCTACCAATACTCATGTGGAATTGTAGTGGGGAATGTTAAAGGTGGGACCTGGTGGGAGGTGATTTAATCATGGAGAAGAGTGGGTGTAGGAGGTAGGGGTGTGGGGATAATGGGAGAGATTATTTGGTGGGTGGGAGTGAAAGATGAGGGTGGGAGGGCAGATTCTTCACAAATGGGTAAACGCTATCTCCTTAATGCTGTCTGCATGATAGTGAGTTCTCTTGATGATTTTTGAGCTGTGAGATAGAGTGAATACTGTCCTGCTGTTTTTTGGACTTCCATTTGGCCTGCGGTCCCATATCTGTTTTCTGGGAAATTTCTTCCCTTTGGATTGAGAAAGCTTACACAACGCCTGTACCATCATTGTACCGTGAAAGAAAAGAAATCTCTTTTAAATTCAGGAACTCATAGGCAGAAGGGATGATTGTATTTTGCTCTGTGATAAGGACATGCGATTCTGGGATATCCGGGTCAGAATAATATGGTTTGGCTGTGTGTCCCTATAAAAATTCAGGTGGAATTGTAATTCCAAATGTTGAAGGTGGAGCCTGGGGGAGATGATTTAATCATGGATTGGAGGTGGTTGGGGGTGGAAGGAAAAGGGTTGTAACCGAGTGAGTTGTAGAGAAACGCCACACTATGAGACGAATTCAGGGGACATTTATTGCCGGCAACTGAGAGACCGCTAGTGCTCAAAATTCTCTTGGCCTGGAAGAAGGGGCTAGAATTTCTTTTATACTTTGGTTTAGAAAGGGGAGGTGGAGCCTAGCTGAAGGACTCTCACAGCAGCAAAACAGGCAAAAAAGTTAAAAAGATAAATGGTTACAGGAAAGCAAACAGTTCCAGGTTCAGGGGCTTTAAATCCATCAAAAGGTGAGAGATGTGGGGGCTTTGGGTGCTATCAACTGGACACAAATGCGGGGGTTTTGGGTACTATCAACCGGGCCAATTCCTGGGAACTGTGGATATAGCTTGCCAGAGTATCTTGTCAGTAATTGAATTCTTTGATGTGCTGGGATTCAGCTTGCACAAGTTAAGTCGTTGAGGAAGGGGGGTGGGTAAGGGACTGCAAGTGAAGGATCCAAGATGGAGTCTGTCTGGCCTTCTCAGCTAAGGGAGAGTCGACCAGGTTGAAACAAGGTAGGGTATCACAAATGGGTTGGTTAGGTTGGGGAGGAGTGGGCTGGCAGTAGAATGGTGGGAGGTTGGGATGTTGTAGGAAGGGGGAGTAGCGTGCTGTAGAAGCAAAGCCTCATGGGAAACCTCTGCTAGGATAGTGCACCTGTAGCTTTGCAGGGTTTAGCTCCTGCAGCTGCTCTCACGGGCTGGGCTTTTGTTGAGTGCCTGTAGCTTTTCCACTGTGGGTGTGAGCTGTTGGTGGGTCTATGAATCTGGGGTCTGGAGGTTGGTGGCCATCTGCATGGGGGCTTCAACCCCATATTTTCCTTCCACACTTCCCTGGTAGAGGTTTTCCAAGAGGCTGTGCCTGTGCGGCAGGCTTCTGTTTGGAAACAGTGGGAGTTGGGGGTGGGTTGTTTTTCCTTCATCAATGTTTAGGTACCATGTTCATGATGCTGACTTTGTGATAGTGAGTTCTCATGAGATCTGGTTGTATAATAGGGTGTGGCCCCCTTTCGTCTCTCTGTCTTGTGCCTACTCCTGCCACATGAATCATCTCATTGCCCCTGGACATTCTGATATGATTGGGAGGCTTCCTGAGTCCTCCCAGATTCAGAAGCCATTATGTTTCCTTATGGCCTGCAGAACCATGAGCCAATTAAACCTCTTTTCTTTATGATCATAGAGAAAATTAGTGGTGCAAGGTGGAACTATTAAATGTCATTGTCTTGGCAATCAGCACTCAGCTTCTTTTCATTCAAGTATGTGAAGGCTTCATGAATTTTCCCCCTGAAAATGGACTTGTTTTCCTTTACCACATTGCCAGGCTGTGGCAAAGATAGTGATAATGTAGAAGCAGGTTCAGAAGGGAGTAGCGGACAGAGGTCGGGAGAGTTTGGAGGGCTTCAAAGACAAGAAGATGAATGAAAGTTTGGATCTTTGTAAAGAATTGTTAAACACTTGTGATCAGAAGGCTCACAGGAAAATGGTCAGTGAAAGCCCGACTTAGAAGGTCTCAGATGAAAATGAAGCACTTACTGGGAACAGAAGTCAAAGTTACTTTTGTTTCCTTAGCAAAGAACGTGGCTGCACGGTGACCTCGCCCTGGAGATCTCTGAAACTTTGAACTTGAGGGTGATGATTTACTGAGTATCTGGTGGAATGAACTGGGCAGCAAAGCTCAAGAGGTGTCCTGTCTGCATCGAACAGCCTGCGCTCTTATCCGTGATGGAGAAAATGACGTCTGGATGAGACTTACAGTAAATGAGTCCCGACTCTTACATTACATGAGAAACAGAACTCAAAAGTTTGGAAAATTTGCAGCCTGGACATGTGGTCAAAAAGAAAAGCTGATTTTCAGGGGGAAAACTGAGGAAGGCTTCAGAAACTTGCCTGAAAAGGAGCCCAGTGCTAATAGACAAGACAATAGGGAAAAGGCCTTGAAGGCATTTCAGAGAAGTTTGCAGCAGCCCTTGCTGTTAGAGGCCCTGGGGCCTAGGAGAGAAGAATGGTTTCCTGGGCGAGTTCCACGACCCCCCTCTGTGCGCAGCCTCAGGACACTGCTGCCTGCATCCCTGCAGCTTCAGTTCCAGCTCCAGCTCCAGCTCCAGCCATGATTGAAAGATGCAGAGGTACAGCTTGGTCACTGCTACAGAGGGTGCCGCCTAGAAGCCTTGGTACCTTCCTCATAGTGTTAAGCCACTGCTGGACGGAGCATGAGAATAGAGGCTTGGAAACCTCTCTATAGATTTTGGAAGATGTATGGAAATGCCTGGGTGTCCAGGCAAAAGCATCCCCCAAAGGCAGAGCCTTATATGAAACTTCTACTAGGGCAGTGCAGAAGGAAAACATGGGCTTGGAACCTCCACACTGGAGGTCACCATCCTGCAGATCCCAGATTCATAGACCCCCAACAACTTGCATCCTCAGTGGGGAAAAGTCACAGGCACTCAACACCAGCCAAGCCCCTGAGGGCAGCCGTGGGGCATAAACCCTTCAAAGCCACAGGTGCCAAGCTGCCCAAGGCCTTGGGAGCCCAGCCCTCACACCCCGGTGCCATGGAGGTGGGACATAGTTTCAAAAAGGGTGATTTTGAAGCTGTAGGATTGAATGACTGGCCTTCTGGTTTGGAGATTCATGGGACTGGTAAGTCCTGTGCGTGTTTTGTTTTTTTTGGCAAAATTCTTCCTTTTGGCTGGGAATACTTACCCAATGCCTGTGCAAGCATTGTGCCTTGGAAGTAGTTAACTTGCTTTATATTTCAGAGGCTCATGGGCCTAAGCGACTGTAGCCTTGTGTCAGATGAGCCTTTAAGCTTTGAACATGTGTATAAATGCTGTAATGATATAAGATTTTAGGAGACTGTAGGGAAGGCATCATTGTATTTTGCAATGTGAGAAGGACATGTGATTTGGGGAGCCAGGGACAGAATAATAAAATTCAGCTCTGTGTCTCTACCAAAACTTATGTGGAGTTGTCATTGGAATGTTAAAGGTGGTGCCTGGTGGAAGGTGATTTAATCACGGTGGAGAGTGGGGGTTGGAAGATGGGGCATAGGGAGAAGGGGGGATTTATGGTGCGGGTGAGGAGTGAAAACTGGGGGTTGGGGGGCGGATGCTTCACAAATGATTAAACACTCTCCTTATTGCTGTCCTTGTGATAGTGAGTTCTCTTCATGATTTTGGAGCTGTAAGATTGAATGGATACTGGCCTTCTGGGTTTCGGACTTGTATTGGGCCTGTGGTCCCATTTGTGTTTTCTTCCTGGGAAATTTCTTCCCTTTGGATTGAAAAAGCTTACCCAAGGCCTGTACCATTATTGTACTTTGAAAGAAAAGAACATCCTTTTAAATTCAGGGACTCATAGGCAAAAGGTACTGTAGACTTGTCTCAGATGAGATGTTGATTTTTTTACATTTGAGTTAATGTTGGAATGAGTTAAGACTTTTGGAAACTTTTAAAAAGGCATGAATATATTTTGCTCTGTGAGAAGGTCATGAGTCTGTGGGGATCAGGGTCAGAATAATATGATTTGGCTGTGTTTCTTTACCAAAACTCGTGTGAATTGTAATCCTTAGTGTTGGAGGTGTGGCCTGGCTGGAGGTGATTTAATCACGGATGGGAGGGGGCCGGGGGTGGAAGGAAAAGGGGTGGGTAGGTTGTTAGTAGGGTGGTGAGAGGGTGGTGGGTAGCAGGAAGGGGGTGTAGCCTGCTGCAAAGGCAGAGGCTCATGGAAATTCTCTGCTAGGGAAGTGCACCTGTGGCTTTGCAGGGTGTAGCCCCCATGGCTGCTCTCATGAGATGGGCTGGTGTGGAGTGCCTGTAGCTTTTCCACGCAGAGAGTGCAAGCTGTTGGTGGGTCTATGAATCTGCAGTCTGGAGGATGGTGGCCTCCCGTGTAGGGGCTCTAAGCCCATATTTTCCTTCTGCAGTGCACTCGTAGAGGTTCTCCATGAGGTTCCGCCTCTGCAGGAGGCTTCTGCCTGGAAACAGTAGGCGGTGGTGTGGTTGGATCTTTCAACATTGGTTAATCTTCCTGATGCTGATCTCCTGATAGTGAGATCTCATGAGATCTGGTTGTATGACGTGGTGTGGCACCTCTTTCCTCTCTGTGTCTTCTTCATACTCCTGCCATATGGAACATCTTATTGTCACTTGGCCTTCTGGTATGATTGGGAGGCTCCCTGAGTCCTCCCAGAAGCAGAAACCACTTGCTGCCTTTACAGCCTGCAGAAATATGAGCCAATTAAACCTCTTTTAAAAATAATATTATAGAAAATTTGTACTGTAGAGTGGAGCTATGAAATGCCATCAAGGTTTTTTCCTCTTTTTTTGTTTTTTTTTTTTTACTATTAGCATTTGGCTTCTTTTATATGGAAATATCTGAAGGCTTCTTGAATTTTCCCCCTGAAAATTGACTATTCTTCTTTTACCACATTGCCAGGCTGCCACAACGGTAGCTGAAATTGGAGAAGCAGGTTCAGAAGTGGGTAACGACTGGACGCTGCACAGTTTGGGGGGCTTGGAAGAAGACAGAAAGATGAGGGAAAATTTGGACTATTGTAGAGACGTGTTAAATTAAAAGGGTGATCATAGAGACTTGTTACATAGCTATAATTAAAAGAGTGACTGAAGGATGGACAGTGAAGGCCAGGCTTAGAAGGTCTCAGATGAAAATGAGCAACTTACTGGGAACAGGAGTCAAGGTTACTTTTGTTTTGCCTTAGCAAAGAACTTGGCTTGATGGTGTCCCTGCTCTGGAGACCTCTGAAACTTTGAACTTGAGGGTGATGATTTAGGGTATATCTGGTGAAATGAAGTAGGCAGCAAAGCGCAAGAGGTGTCTTGTCTGTTTTGAACAGCCTGTGGTCTTCTGTGTGACTATATATAAATGACCTCAAGTTGAAAGTTATATTTAAATGAGAAGCAGTGCTTAAAAGTCTGGAAAATTTGCAGCCTGGCCAAGTGGTAAAAAAGAAAAGCCGATTTTCAGTGGGAAAATTCAAGAAGGCTTCAGAAATTTTCATAAAATGGAGCCCAGCGCTAATAGCTAAGAAAATGTTTAAAAGGCCTTGAAGCCATTTCAGAGACCTTTGCAGCAGAGCTTGCTGTCAGAGGCCCCGAGTTCTAGAATGCAAGAATGCTTTCCTGGGTCAGTCCCATGGGCGCGCTGCTGTGTCCATCCTCAGGACACTGCTGCCTGCATCCCTGCAGCTCCAGCTCCAGCTCCAGCTCCAGCCATGGCTGAAAGATGCACAGGTACAGCTTGCATCACTGCTTTAGGGGTGCAAGCTTCAAACCTTGGTGGCTTCCACATAGTACTAAGCCAGCAGGTACATACAATACAAAAGTAGAGGCTTTGGATCCTTTGTCTAGACTCCAGAGTATGTACGGGAAACCCTGGGTGTTCAGGCAGAAGCTTTTCCAAGAGGCAGAGCCTCATGGGAAACCTTTACTAGGGCAGTACAGAAGGAACATATAGGTTTGGAGCCCCCACACAGGAATGCACCGTTTTCCAGACCCCAGATTCATAGACCCACCAACTGCTGGCACCCTCAGTGTGGACAAGCCACAGGCCCTCAACACCTGCCCAGCCCATGAGGGCATCTGTGGGGGATAGACCCTTCACAGCCAGAGATGCTGAGCTGCCCAAGGCCTTGGGAGCCCAGCCATCCACCCCTGTGCTCCAGATGTGGAGTATAGATTAAGAAAAGATGATTTGGGGGTTGTAGGATTCAATGACTGGCTTGCTGGGTTTTTGAATTTCATGGGGTCTGTAAGTCCCATCTGTGTTTTGTGCTTCTTTCTGGCAAATTTTTTCCTTTTGTCTGGGAATGCTTACCCAACGCCTGTACAATCATTGCACCTTGGGAGTAGTAAACTTGCTTTATATATAATTCAGTGGCTCATGGTCAGGAGGGACTGTGGATTTGTCTCAGATGAGACTCTGGGCTTTGGGCGTATGAGTAAATGCTGGAATGGGTTAAGATTTGAGAGACTCTAGGGAAGGCATCATTGCATTTTGCAATGTGAGAAAGACATGAACATTGGGGGACCGGGGATAGAATAATATGTTTTGGCTCTCTGTGTCTACCAAAACTCATGTGGAATGTTAATGGGAAATGTTAAATGTGGGGGCTGGTGGAAGGTGATTTAATCATGATGGAGAGAGGAGGTTGGATGGTTGGGGGTTGGGAGGGTTGGGGGCGATTGGGTGGTGAGGAGGGTTGGAGCAATTGTGGTGGGGTTGGGGGTGTAAGGCTGGGGCTGGAGTGCATCCTTCACAAATGGTTGAACACCATCTCCTTAATGCCGTCCTTCTGATAGTGCGTTCTCTTCATGATTTTGGAGCTGTGAGATTGAATGAACACTGACCTGTGGGATTTTGGATGTCCATTGGGCCTGTGGTCCCATTTGTGTTATTTTTCTTGGAAGTTTCTTCCCTTTGGATTGAGAAAGCTTACCCAATACCTGTACCATCATTGTACCTTGAAAGAAATGAACACACTTTTAACTTCAGGGACTCATAGGCAGAAGAGACTGTGGCCTTTTCTCAGATGAGACTTTGAACTTTTTACATTTGAGTTAATGCGGGAATGAGTTAAGGCTTTTGGAAACTTTGAAAAGGCACAATTGTATTTTCTTCTGTGAGAAGGATATGAGATTTGGGGGGGTCAAGGTCAGCATAATAAGATTTGGCTGTGTGCCCCTGGAAAATCTCATGTTGGATTGCAATCCCAAATGTTGGAGTTGGGGCCTGGTGGGAGATTATTTAATCATGGGTGGGAGGGTTAGGGGTGGAAGAAAAAAGGGGTGGGTAGGGTGGGGAAGAGTAGGCTGGCTGTAGGGTGGTGGGAGGGTGGTGGGTAGTAGGAAGGGGGAGTAGCCTGCTGCATACGCAGCGGCTCATGGTAAACCTCTACCAGGGCAGTGCGCCTGTGGCTTTGCAGGCTTTAGCCCCCATGGCTGCTCTCATGGGCTGGGCTGCTGGTGAGCGCCTATCACTTTTCCATACTGAGGATGTGAACTGCTGGTAGGTGTATGAATCTGGGGTCTAGAGGATGTTGGGCTCCTGCATAGTCACTCAAAGCCCTTATTTTCCTTCTGCACTGCCATAGTACAGGATTTCCAAGAGCCTCTGCCTCTGCAGCAGGTTTCTGTCTGGAACGGTAGGGGGTGGAGATGTGTTGGGGGGCGGATCCTTCACCAATGGTTAAGCACCATCTTCTTGATGCTGACCTAGTGATAATGAGTTCTCATGAGATCCGGTTATAGGACGGTGTGGCACCTCTTTCCTCTCTCAGCCTTGCTCCTACTCCTGCTGTATGAAACATTTCATTGCTGTTTTCCTACTGGTATGATTGGGAGGCTTCCTGAGTCCTCCCAGAAGCAGAAGCCACTATGCTTTCTTTACAGCCTGCAGAACCATGAGCCAATTAAACCCCTTTTCATTATGATCATACAGAAAAAAAAGTACTGCGAAGTGGAGCTATGAAATATCTTCAATGACATTTCCCCATCGTCTTGGCTATTAGCATTGGACTTCTTTTAATGCAAATATCTGAAGGCTTCTTGAAGTTTCCCCCTGAAAATGGACTTCTTTTTCTTCTGCATTGCCAGGCTGCAACAAAGATAGCTGAAAATGTAAAGCAGGTTCAGAAGTGGGTAACAGCCAGAGGTTGGAGAGTTTGGAGATCTTGAAAGAAGACAGGAAGATGAAGGAAAGTTTGGACCATTGTGGGCACTTGTTAAATAGTTGTGATTAAAAGGCTGGCAGAAGGATGGACAGTGAAGGCCAGGCTTACAAGGTCTCAGATGAAAATGAGGAACTTACTGGGAACGGGAGCCAAGGTTACGTTTTGTTTTACTGTAGCAAAGAACATGGCTGCAGGGCGACCTTGCCCTCAAGATCTGTGAAACTTTGAACTCAAGGGTGACGATTTAGTGCATATCTGGTGGAATGAACTTCTAGTCAGCATAGCACAAGGGGGGTCCTGTCTGCATCAAACGGCCTGTGCTTTCATGTGTGACCGAGGAAATGACCTCAAGTTGGAAGTTATATGTAAATGACAAGCAGAGCTCAAAAGTTTGGAATATCTGCAGCCTGGCCAAGTGATCAAAAAGAGAAGCTGATTTTCAGGGGGAAAATTCATGAAGGCTCCAGAAATTTGCTTAAAATGGAGGCCAGTGCTAATAGCCAAGACAATGGGGGAAAAAGCCTTGGAGGCATTTCAGAGATGTTTGCAGCAGCCCTTGCTGTCAGGCCCTGGGGCCTAGGAGAGAAGAATGGTTTCCTGGGCCAGCCCTGTGACCCTGGTGCTGTGTGCAGCCTCAGGACACTGCTGCCTGCATCCCGGCAGCCCCAGCTCCTGCTCCAACCTTGGCTGAAAGATGCACAGGTACAGATTGCATCACTGCTTCAGAGGATACAGGCCATAAGACTTCATGGCTTCCACATAGTGTTAAGCCAGTGAATGCACAGAGCACAGGTCCAGAGGCTTCGGAGCCTTCATATAGATTTCAGAAGACGTATGAAAATGCCTGGGTGTCCAGACAGAAGGCGCCAAAAAAGCAGAGCCTCCTGGGAAACCTCTACTAAGGCAGTGCAGAAGGAAAATATGGGGTTGGAGCCCCCACACTGGAGGCCAGCATCATGCAGACCCCAGATTCATAGACACACCAAGAACTTTGTACCCCCTGTGGGTAAAAACTACAGGTAGTCAACACCAGCACAGCCCATGAGGGCAGCTGTGGGGACTGAACACTGCGAAGCCACAGGTAGAGAGCTGCCCAAGGCCTTGGGAACCCCGCCCTCATACCCTTGTGCCCTGGATGTGGGACAAGGATTAAAAAAGGATGACTTTGGAGCTGTAGGTTTGAATAACTGGCCTGCTGGGTTTTGGATTTTCATGGGACCTGTAAGTCCCATTTGTGTTTTGTTCTTCTCTCTGGCAAAAATCTTCCTTTTGGTTGGAATTCTTACTCAATGTCTGGACAATCATACGTTGGAAGTAGTTAACTTGCTTTGTATTTCAGAGGCTCAGGAGCAGAAGGGACTGCATCTTTGTCTTAGATGAGAGTTTGGGCTTCAGACATTTGAGTAAATGCTGGAATGATTTAAGACTTTGGGGGTCTTAGCCAAGATGATGGGGAAAAGTCATTGAAGGCATTTCATAGCTTCACTTCACAGTACTAATTTTCTGTATGATCATACCGAAAAGGTGTTTAATTGGCTCATGATTCTGCAGGCTGTAAAAAAAAAGCACAGTGGCTTGGGGAATGGTAAGTAAGGCATCATTGTATTTTGCAAAGTGAGAAGGACATGAGATTTGTGGGGCAGGGACAGAATAATAAGATTTGGCTGTGTTTCCCTATGGAAACTCATGTGGAATTGTAATCAGAAATGTTAAAAGTGGGACCAGGTGGAAAGTGATTTAATCATGGAGGGCACTGGGTGTTGGAAGGGGGTGATTGGGGATAATGGATGGATTATTGTGGTGGTGAGGGGTGAAACGTGGGGGTGGGGAGAGGATCCTTCACAAATGGTTAAACATCATCTCCTTAATCCTTTCCTCATGATGGTGAGTTCTCATGATGGTTTTGGAGCCGTGAGATTGAATGGATACTGGCCTCCTGGGTTTTGGACTTGCATTGGCCCTGTGATCCCATTTGTGTTATTTTCCTGGCAGACCTCTCCCCTTTGGATTGAGAAAACTTACCCAATGCCTGTACCATCATTGTACCTTGAAAAAAAAGAACTCCCTTTTAAATTCAGGAACTTATAGGCCAAAGCGTCTGTAGCCTTTTCTCAGGTGAGACGTTGAACTTTTTACATTTGAGTTAATGCTGAAATGACTTAAGACTTTCGGCAACTTTTGCAAAGGCATGATTGTATTTTACTCTGTGAGACGGATATCATATTCCGGGGTTCAGGGTCAGAATAATATGGTTTAGCTGTGTCCCTACCTAAACTCACATGTAATTGTAATCCCGAATGTTGCATATGGTGCCTGGTGGGAGGTGATTTATTCATGGATTGGAGAGGGGTTGGATTGGAAGTAAAAACAGGTGGGCAAGTTGGGGAGGAGTAGGCTGGCTGTAGGGTTGTGTGTAGCAGGAGGCGAGTAGCCTGCTGAAGATGCAGAGGCTCATGGAAAAACTCTACTAAGGCAGTGCACCTGTGACTTTGCAGGGTTTAGCACCTGTAGCTGCTCTCATGGGCTGCGCTGATGTTGAGTGCCTGTTGCTTTTCCATACTTTGGGTGTGAGCTGTTGATGGGTCTGTAAATCTGGGTTCTGGAGGATGGTGGTATCCTATATGGGGTCTCCAAGCCCATAGTTTTCTTCTAAACAGCCATAGTGGAGGTTTTCCAAGAGGATCTGCCTCTGCCTCAGGCTTCTGCTTGGAAACAGTGGGTGGTAGATATGGGATAGTGGGCGGATCCTTCACCAACATTGAAGCACCATCTTCTTGATGCTGATCTCCTGATAGTGAGCTCGAATGAGATCTAGTTGTATAACAGGATATCGAACCTCTTTCCTCTCTCTGTCTTGCTTCTACTCCTGCTATATGAAACATTTCATTCCCGCTTGGCCTTCTGGTGTGATTGGGAGGCTTCCTGAGTCCTCCTGTAAGCAGAAACCAGTATGCTTTCTTTATAGCCTGAAGAACTGTGAGTCAACTAATCTCTTTTTTTATGTACATACAGAAAATTAATGCTGCGAAGTGAAGCTATGAAATGACTTCTAGGCCTTCCCCCAATCTCTTGGCTATTAGCACTGAACTTTTTCAATGCAGATATTGGAGGCCTTCTTGATGTTTCCCCCTGATGATGGACTTTTCTTCTTTTACCACATTGCCAGGCTGCGAAAAAGATAGCTGACAGTGTAGAAGCAGGTTCTGAATTACATAATGGCCAGATGTTAGAGAGTTTGGAGAGCTTGGAAGAAAAGAGGAAGATGAGGGAAAGTTTTGACCATTGCAGAGACTTGTTAAATAGTTGTGATTAAAAGGCTAACATAAGGATGGACAGTGAAGGCCAGGTTTACAAGATCTCAGGTGAAAATGTAGGACTTACTGGGAAGAGGAGCCAAGGTTTTTTGTTTTGCCTTAGCAAAGTAATTGACTACACAGTGACCCTTCCCGGGAGATCTGTGAAACTGAACTTGAGGGTGATGATTTAGAGTGTATCTGGTGGAATGAACTTCTAAGCAACAACGCTCAAGAGTTTTCCTGCCTACATTGAACAGCCTGTGCACCTATGTGTGATCAAAGAAATGACCATAAGTTGGAACTTATATTTAAAAGAGAAGCAGAGTTTAAACATATGGAAAATTTGTAATCTGCACAAGTGGTCAAAAAGAAAAGCTGATTTTCAGGGGGAAAGTCAAGAAAGCTTCAGATATTTGCATAAAAAGGATCCCCGTGCTAATAATTCAAGACAATGGGAAAAAGGCCTTGAAGGCCTTTCAGAGACCTTAGTAGCAGACCTTGTTGTCAAGGGCCCTAGGGCCTAGGAGAAAAGAATGGTTTCCTGGGCCAGCCCCATGGCTCCACTGCTGTGTGCAGCCTCAGGACACTGCTGCCTGCATCCCTGCAGCTCCATCTCCAGCTCCAGCCATGGATGAAAGATGCACAGGTACAGCTTGCGTCACTGCTTCAGAGGATGCAAGCTCGAAGACTTGGTGGCTTCCACATGGTGTTAAGCCAGCAGGTGCATAAAGCAAGGACTAGAAGCTTCTGAGCCTTCATCTAGACTCCAGAGGATGTATCAGAAGCCTGATTGTCCAGCCAGAAGCTTTTTCAAAAGGCAGAGCCTCATGGTAAATCTATACTCAGGCAGTACACAAGCAGAGTATAGGGTTGGAGTCCCCATACAGGGAGGCACCATTTTCCAGGCCGCAGTTTCATTGACCCACCAGCTGCTTGCACCCTTAGTGTTGAAAAGCTACAGGTACTCAACACCAGCCTAGTCAATGAGGGCAGCTGTAGGGGAAAGATTCTGCAATGCCACAGGTGCAGAGCTGGCCAAGGCCTTGGGATCCCAGCTGTCACATCACCCTGTGCTCTGGATGTGGACATAGATTCCAAAAAGATGATTTGGTGGTGTATGATGGATGACTGGCCTGCTGGGCTTTTGACTTGCAGGGGGTTTATAAGTCCCATCTGTGTTTTGTGCTTCTTTCTGGCAAATTTCTTCCTTTTGGCTGGGAATGCTTAACCAATGCCTGTACAATCATTGTACCTTGGAAGTAGTTAATTTGCTGTGTATTTCAGAGTCTCAGGGCAGAAGGTACTGCAGCCTTGTCTCAGAAGAGACTGTGGGCTTTGGATATTTGAGTAAATGCTGGAATGAGTTAAGATTTGGGGGATTCTAGGGAAGGCATCGTTGCATTTTACAATATGAAAAATACATGATATTTGGGGGACCAGGGATAGAATAATATGTTTTGACTCTGTGTCTCTACCAAAACTCATGCGGAATTTTAATGGGAAATGTTAAAGGTGGCGGCTGGTGGAAGGTGATTTAATCATGTTGGAGCGTGGAGGGTGGATGCTGTGGGTGGTGGGGAGGGTTGGGGCTATAGGTGGGTGGGGAGGGTTGGGGTATTGTAGTACAGTTGTGGCTGAAAGGCAGGGGTGGGGGGTGGATCCTTCACAAATGGACATTTGAGTAAATGCTGGAATGAGTTCAGACATTGGGGGACCTTAGAGAACACATCATTATATTTTGCAGTATAAGAGGGTCATGAGATTGCGGACCAAGTGGAGAACAGTACGATTTGGCTCTGTGTCCCTTACAAAACTCATCTGGAATTGTAATGGGGAATGTTAAATGTGGGGCTTGACAGAAGGTGATTTAATCATAGTAGAGAATGGGGGTTGCAAGGGGGATGTGGGAGAATGGGGATGCAAGGTATGGGTGGGGGTGAAACGTTGGGATGGGCGGCAGATCCTTCACAAGTGATTAAATACTATCTCCTTAATGTAGTCTGTGCGGTAGTGAGTTCTCATGATAAATGAATGCTGTCCTGCTGGGTTTTGGACTCGCATTGGGCCTGTGTCCCATTTGTGTTATTTTTCTGGGAAAAATTTCCCTTTGGTTTGAGAAAGCTTATCCAGTGCCTGTGCCATCATTGTAACTTGAAAGAAAAGAATTGTCTTTTACATTCAGGGACTCATAGGCAGAAGAGATTGCAACCTTGTCTTGGATGAGACTTGAACTTACTACATTTGAGTTACTGCTGGAATGAGTTAAGACTTTTTGAAACTTTTGAAAAGGTATGTTTGTATTTTTCTGTGTGAGAAGGACATGAGATTTGGGGGTGTCAGGGTCAGAAAAATATGGTTTGACTGTGTTTCCCTACAAAAACTCACGGGGAATTGTACTCCTAACTATTGTAGGTGGGGCCTGGTGGGAGGTGATTTAATCACAAACGGGAGGTTGGTAGGGGTGGAAGGGAAAACAAGTGGGTAGGGTGGGGAGGAGTAGGCTGGCAGTAGGGTGGTGAGAGGGTGGTGGGCAGTAGGAAGAGGGAGTAGCCTGCTGCAGAGGCAGAGCCTCATGGAAAACCTCTACCAGGGCAGTGCGCCTGTGGCTTTGCAGGGTGTAGCCCCCATGGCTGCCCTCGTGGGCTGGGCTGGTGTTGAGTGCCTGTAGCTTTTCCATACTAAGAATGCAAGCTGTTGGTGGGTCTATGAATCTGGGGTCTGGAGGATGGTAACCTCCTGCGTTGGGCTTCCAAGCCCATATATTTTTTCTGCACTGCCGTAGTAGAGGTTTTCCAAGAGGCTCTGCCTCTGCCTGAGGCTTCTGCCTGGAAACAGTGGGGTGTGGGGGTGGGAGGGGAGAGATCTTTCACCAATGGTTAAGCAACATCTTCTTGATGCTGCCTCGTGGTAGTGAGTTCTCAGGAAATCTGTTTGTATAACAGGGTTATACAACGTGTGGCACATTTTTCCTCTCTCTGTCTTGTTTCTACTGCTGCCATATAAAACTTCCCATTGCTGCTTGGTCTTCTGGTATGATTGGGAGGCTTCCTGAGTCCTTCTAGAGGCAGAAGCCTCTAGGATTTATTTAAAGCTTGCAGAACCATGAACCAGTTCAACCTCTTTTCTTTCTGATTATACAGAAATTTAGGGCTGTGAAGTGGAGCTATGAAATGCCTTCAAGGCCTTTTCCCTATTGTCTTGGTAATCAGCACTCAGCTCCTTTTCAGGCAAATGTCTGAAGCCTGCATTAATTTTTCTCCTGAAATGGACTTTTCTTCTTTTACCACATTGCCAGGCTGTGACACATGTAGCTGAAAATGTAGAAGCAGGTTAAGAAGTGTGTAATGGCCAGAGGTTGGAGAGTTTGGAGGTCTTGGAAGAAGACAGGAAGATGAGGAAAAGTTTGGATCAGTGTAGAGACTTGTTAAATAGTTATTTTAAAAGGTGACATAATGATGGACAGTGGCCACCAGGCTTACAAGGTCTCACATGAAAATATGTGAGCAAAGAAATGACCTCAAGGTGAAACATATTTAAATGACAAGGAGAGCTTAAAAGTTTGGAAAATTTGCAGCCTGGCCAAGTGGTCAAAAAGAAAAGCTTATTATCAGTGGGAAAGTTCAAGAAGGCTTCAGAAATGTGCAAAAAATGGAGTTCAGTGTTAATAGCCAATACAATGTTAAAAAGGCCTTGAAGGCATTTCAGAGACTTTTGCAGCAGCCCTTGCTATCACAGTCCCTGAGGCCTGTGAGAAAAGAATGGTTTCCTTCTCCAGCCCCATGGCCCCGCTGCTATGTCCATCCTCAGGACACTGCTGGCTGGATTTCTGAAGCTCCAGCTGCAGCCATGGTTGAAAGATGCACAGGTACAGCTTGGGTCACTGCTTCAGAGGGTGCAAGCTGCAAGCCTTGGTGGCTTCCACATAGTGTTAAGCCAGCAGGTGTGCAGAGCACAAAACTGGAGGCTGGGAATCCTTTGTCTGGACTCCAGAGTATGTATGGAAAAATCGGGTGTCCAGGTCGAAACTTTTCCAAGAGGCAGAGCCTCCTTTACTAGGGCAGTACAGAAGGAACATATAGGGTTGGGACCGCATACAGGGAGGCACCATTCTGCAAACACCAGATTCATAGACTCACTAGCAGCTTGCACCCTCATTGTGGAAAAGCTATAGGTACTCAACACCAGCCCATCCCATCAGGGTAACTGTGGAGGTTAGACCCTGCAACATCACAGGTGCAGAGCTGCCCAAGACCTTGGGAGCCCAGGCCTCATACCCTTGTGCTCTGGATGTGGGATCTGGATTCAAAAAAAATGATTTGGAACTGTAGGATTCAATGACTGGCTGTTGGATTTTTAACTCCTATGGGGTTTGTAAGTCCCATCTGTGTTTTGTGCTCCTTTCTGGCAAATTTCTTCCTTTTGGCTGGGAATACTTACCCAATGCCTGCCTGTACAGTCATTGTACTTTGGAAGTAGTTAACTTGCTTTGTATTTCAGAGGCTCAGGTAGAACATATGGCAGCCTTGTCTCAGAAGAGACTTTGGGCTTTGGACATTTCAGTAAAAGCTGGAATGAGTTAAGAGATTGGGAAACTGTAGAGAAGGCATCATTGTATTTTGCAGTGTGAGAACAACATGAGATATGGGGGCCAGGGTCAGAATAATATGATTTGATTCTGCATCCCTACCAAACTCATATGGAATTGTAATGGGGAATGTTAAAGATGGGGCCTGGTGGGAGGTGATTTAATCATGAAGAAGAATGGGGGTTGGAGGTAGGGGAGTGGGGAGAATAGGGGAGATTATTTTGTGGGTGGGAGAGAAAGAAGATGTTGGGGGGCTGATCCTTCACAAATGGATAAACACGCTCTCCTTAATGCTGTTCACATGATAGTGAGTCCTCTTGATGATTTTGGAGCTGAGAGATTGAGTGAGTACTCTTCTGCTGGGTTATGGATTCACATTGGGCCTGTGGGCCCATTTGTGTTATTTTTCTGGGAAATTTCTTCCCTTTGGACTGAGAAAGTTTACACAATGCCTGTACCATCATTGTACCTTGAAAGAAAAGAACTCCGTTTTAAATTCAGGGACTCATAGGCAGAAGGGACTGTGGCCTTATCTCAGATGAGACTTTGAATTTTTTACATTTGGAATGAGTTAAGACTTTTCAAACTTTTGAAGAGTCATGATGGTATTTTGCTCTGTGATAAGGACATGAGATTCTGGAATGTCAGAGTCAGAATTATATGGTTTGCCTGTGTGTCCCTATGAAATTCATGTGGAATTGTAATCCCTAATGTTGAAGCAGGTGACTTAATTATGGACAGGAGGTTGGTGCTGCTGGAAGGTAAAAGGGATGGGTAGGATTGGGAGGAGTGGGTTGGCAGAAGGGTGGTGGGAGGGTGGGGTTAGAGGGAAGGGGGTGTAGCCTGCTGCAGAGGTAAAGCCTCATGGAAAACCTCCACTAGAGAAGTGCACCTGTGGCTTTGCATATTTAACCCATCAGCTGTTCTCGTGGGCTGGGCTGGTATTGAGGGTCTGTAGCTTTTCCACATTAAGGGCGTGAGTTGTTGGTGGGTCTATGAATCTGGGATCTGGAGGTTGGTGGCCACATGTGTGGGGGCTCCAAGTCCATATTTTCTTTCTGCACTTCCATAATAGAGGTTTTTCAAGAGGCTCTGCGTCTGAAGGAGGCTTCTGCCTGGGAACAGTGGGAGTTGGGGATCGGGGGCGGATCCTTCACCAATGTTTAAGCACCATCTTCTAGATGCTGACCTTGTGATAGTGAGTTCTCATGAGATCTGCTTGTATAATGGGGCATGACAACTTTTTCCTTTCTCTGTCTTGTTCCTTGTCTTCCGATATGAGACATCTCCTTGCCCCTTGACATTCTGGTGTGATTGGGAGGCTTCCTGAGTCCTGTCAGGTGCAGAAGCCACTATGCTTCCTTACAGCCTGCAGAATCATTAACCTATTAAACCTCTTTTCTTTATGATCATGGAGAAAATTATTATGGCAAAGTGGATCTATTAAATGTCTTCAAGGCCTTCTCCCTAATGTCTTGGCAATCAGCACTCGGCTTCTTTTCATTCAACTATCTGAAGCCTCCTTGAATTTTTCCCCAGAAAATGGGCTTATGTTCCTTTACCACACTGCCAGCCTGTGACAAAGATAGCTGATAATGTAGAAGCAGGTTCAGAAGGGGGTAGCAGATGGAGTTTGGGAGAGTTTGGAGGACTTCAAAGACAGGGAGACGAGGGAAAGTTTGGATCTTTGTAAAGAATTGTTAAATACTTGTGATCAGAAGACTCATAGGAAAATGGACAGTAAGGATCAGATTGAGAAGCTCTCAGATGGAAATGAGGAACTTACTGCAAGCAGGGGCCAAGGTTACTTTTGTTTTGCTGTAGCAAAGAACGTGGATGCACAGTGACCCTGCCCTGGAGATCTGTGAAACTTTGAACTTGAGGGTGATGACTTACTGCGTATCTGATGGAATGAACTTCTGGGTCGCAAAGCTCAAGGGGTGTCCTGTCTGTATCAAACAGCCCGTGCCCTTATGTGTGACCGAGGAAATGACATCTGGATGGGTCTTACATTAAATGAGTCCCAACTCTTATATTAAATGAGAAACAGAACTCAAAAATTTGCAGCCTGGCCAAATGGTCAAAAAGAAAACTGATTTTCAGGGGAAACCTGAGGAAGGCTTCAGAAATTTGCATGAAAAGGAGCCCAGTGCTAATAGCCAAGACAATAGGGAAAAGGCCTTGAAGCCATTTCAGAAACCTTTGTAGCAGCCCTTGCTATCATAGGCCCTGGGGCCTAGGAGAGAATAATGGTTTCCTAGGCCAGTTCCATGACCCCCCTCTATGTGCAGTCTCAAGACACTGCTGCCTGCATCCCTGCAGCTCTAGTTCCAGCCAGGGCTGAAAGATGCACAAGTACAGCTTGCATCACCCTTCAGGGGTGCAAGCTTCAAGCCTTGGTGGCTTCCACATAGTGTTAAGCCAGCAGGTGCACAGAGGACAAAACTAGAGGCTTGGGAGCCTTTGTCTAGACTCCATAGTATGTACGGAAAAACCTGGGTGTTCAGGCAGAATCTTTTCCAAGAGGCAGAGCCTCATGGGAAACCTTTACTAGGACAGTACAGAAGGATAATATAGGGCTGGAGTCCCTAAATATGGAGGCACCATTCTCCAGACCCCAGATCCATAGACCCACCAACAGCTGGCACCCTTAATGTGGAAGTGCTACAGGCACTCAACACCAGCCCAGCCCATGAGGGCAGCTGTGGGGAATAGACCCTGCACAGCCACAGGTGCAGAGCTGCCCAAGGCCTTGGGAGCCCAGCCATGACACGCCTGTGCTCTGGATGTGAGATGTCCATTCAGAAAAGATGATTTGGAGCTGTAGGATTCAATGACTGGCCTGCTGGGTTTCTGACTTGTATGGGGTCTGTAAGTCCTTGGACATTTAAGTAAGTGCTGGAATGAGTTAAGTCACTGGGGGACAGTAGAGAAGTCATCAGTGTATTTTGCAGTATGACAAGGATACAAGATTTGGGGAGCAAGAGCCAGAATAATATGATTTGATTCTGTGTCTCTACCAATACTCATGTGGAATTGTAGTGGGGAATGTTAAAGGTGGGACCTGGTGGGAGGTGATTTAATCATGGAGAAGAGTTGGAGGTAGTGGTGTGGGGATAATGGGAGAGATTATTTGGTGGGTGGGAGTGAAAGATGAGGGTGGGAGGGCAGATTCTTCACAAATGGGTAAACGCTATCTCCTTAATGCTGTCTGCATGATAGTGAGTTCTCTTGATGATTTTTGAGCTGTGAGATAGAGTGAATACTGTCCTGCTGGGTTTTGGACTTGCATTTGGCTTGTGGTCCCATTTGTGTTTTCTGGGAAATTTCTTCCCTTTGGATTGAGAAAGCTTACACAACGCCTGTACCATCAGTGTACCTTGAAAGAAAAGAAATCTCTTTTAAATTCAGGGACTCATAGGCAGAAGGGACAGTAGCCTTGTCTCAGATGAGACTTTGAACTTTTTACACTTGGAATGAGTTAAGGCTACTGGAACTTTTGAAAAGGCATGATTGTATTTTGCTCTGTGATAAGGACATGAGATTCTGGGATATCAGGGTCAGAATAATATGGTTTGGCTGTGTGTCCCTATAAAAATTCAGGTGGAATTGTAATTCCAAATGTTGAAGGTGGGGCCTGGGGGAAATGATTTAATCATGGATTGTAGGTGATTGGGGGTGGAAGGAAAAGGGTTGTAACCGAGTGAGTTGTAGAGAAACCCCACACTATGAGACGAATTCAGGAGTCCTTTATTGCTGGCAACCGAGAGAGCGCTAGTGCTCAAAATTCTCTCAGCCCCTAAGAAGGGGCTAGATTTTCTTTTATACTTTGGTTTAGAAAGGGGAGGGGGAGCCTAGCTGAAGCAATCTTACAGAAGCAAAACAGGCAAAAAAGTTAAAAAGATAAATGGCTACAGGAAAACAAACACTTCCAGGTGCAGGGACTTTAAATCCATCAAAAGGTGAGAGATGTGGGGCTTTGGGTGCTATCAACTGGACACAAATGTGGGGGTTTTAGGTACCATCAACAGGGTGAATTCCTGGGAACTGTGGATATAGCTTTCCACAGTATCTTGTCAGTAATTGCATTCTTTGATGTGCTGGGAGTCAGCTTGCACAGGTTATGTCCTTGAGGAAGGGGTGTGTGTAAGGGGCTGCAAGAGAAAGAGCCAAGATGGAGTCTGCCTGGCTCCCTCAGCTAAGGGAGAGTTGATCAGGTTAAAACAAGGTAGGGTATCACAAAAGGGTTGTCTAGGGTGGGGAGGAGTAGGCTGGCAGTAGAATGGTGGGCAGGTGGGGGATGGTAGGAAGGGGGAGTAGCCTGCTGCAGAGGCAAAGCCTCATGGAAAACCTCTACTAGGGTAGTGCACCTGTGGCTTTGCAGGGTTGAGCCCCTGCAGCTGCTTTCATGGGCTGGGTTGGTGTTGAGGTTTGGAAAAGCCTGTAGCTTTTCCACAGAGGGTGTGAGCTGCTGGTGGGTCTATGAATCTGGGGTCTGGAGGGTGGTGGCCATCTGCGTGGGGGCTCCAAGCCCACTTTTTCCTTCCACACAGCACTAGTAGAGGTTTTCCAAGAGGTTCTGCCTCTGCAGCAGGCTTCTGTTTGGAAACAGTGGGAGGTGGGGGTGGGTGGTTGTTCCTTCATCAATATTTAAGCACCATCTTCATAATGCTGACCTTGTAATAGTGAGTTCTCATAAGATTTGGTTGTATAATAGGGTATAGTCCTCTTTCCTCTCTGTCTTGCACCTACTCCTGCCACATGAATCATCTCATTGCCCCTGGACATTCTGGCATGATTGGGAGGCTTCCTGAGTCCTTCCAGATTCAGAAGCCACTGTGTTTCCTTATAGCCTGCAGAATCATGAGCCAATTAAACCTCTTTTCTTTATGATCATAGAGAAAATTAGTGGTGCAAAGTGGAACCATTAAATGTCATTGTCTTGGCAATCAGCACTCAGCTTCTTTTCATTCAAGTATGTGAAGGCTTCATGAATTTTCCCCCTGAAAATGGACTTGTCTTCCTTTACCACATTGCCAGGCTGTGGCAAAGATAGTGATAATGTAGAAGCAGGTTCAGAAGGGAGTAGCGGACAGAGGTCGGGAGAGTTTGGAGGGCTTCAAAGACAAGAAGATGAATGAAAGTTTGGATCTTTGTAAAGAATTGTTAAACACTTGTGATCAGAAGGCTCACAGGAAAATGGTCAGTGAAAGCCCGACTTAGAAGGTCTCAGATGAAAATGAAGCACTTACTGGGAACAGAAGTCAAAGTTACTTTTGTTTCCTTAGCAAAGAACGTGGCTGCATGGTGACTCGCCCTGGAGATCTCTGAAACTTTGAACTTGAGGGTGATGATTTACTGAGTATCTGGTGGAATGAACTGGGCAGCAAACCTCAAGAGGTGTCCTGTCTGCATCGAACAGCCTGTGCTCTTATGTGTGATAGAGGAAATGACCTCTGGATGGGACTTACATTAAATGAGTCCCAACCCTTATATTAAATGAGAAACAGAACTCAAAAGTTTGGCAAATTTGCAGCCCGGACATGTGGTCAAAAAGAAAAGCTGATTTTCAGGGGGAAAATTGAGGAAGGCTTCAGAAACTTGCATGAAAAGGAGCCCAGTGCTAATAGACAAGACAATAGGGAAAAGGCCTTGAAGACATTTCAGAGACCTTTGCAGCAGCCCTTGCTGTTAGAGGCCCTGGGGCCTAGGAGAGAAGAATGGTTTCCTGGGCGAGTTCCATGACCCTGCTCTGTGTGCAGCCTCAGGACACTGCTGCCTGCATCCCTGCAGCTCCAGCTCCAGCTCCAGCTCCAGCCATGATTGAAAGATGCACAGGTACAGCTTGGGTCACTGCTACAGAGGGTGCCGGCTAGAAGCCTTGATAACTTCCTCATAGTGTTAAGCCACTGGTGGATGCAGCATGAGACTGGAGGCTTGGGAACCTCTCTATAGATTTTGGAAGATATATGAAAATGCCTGGGTGTCCAGGCAAAAGCATCCCGAAAAGGCAGAGCCTTATATGAAACTTCTACTAGGGCAACGCAGAAGGAAAATGTGGTGTTGGAGCCCCCACACTGGAGGCCACCATCATGCAGACCCAAGATTCATAGACCCCCCAACAACTTGTATTCTCAGTGGGGAAAAGTCACAGGCACTCAACACCAGCCGAGTCCCTGAGGGCAGCCGTGGGGCATAAACCCTGCAAAGCCACAGGTGCCAAGCTACCCAAGGCCTTGGGAGCCCAGCCCTCACACCCCTGTGCCCTGGATGTGGGACAAGGTTTCAAAAAGGGTGATTTTGGAGCTGTAGGATGGAATGACTGGCCTTCTGGGTTTGGAGTTTCATGGGGCCGGTAAGTCCTATCTGTGTTTTGTTGTTTTCTGGCAACATTCTTCCTTTTGGCTGGGAATGTTTACCCAATGTGTGTACGAGCATTGTACCTTGGAAGTAGTTAAGTTGCTTTATATTTCAGAGGCTCATGGGCCTAAGAAACTGTAGCCTTGTGTCAGATGAGACATTAAGCTTTGAACATTTGTATAAATGCTGTAATGATATAAGATTTTGGGGGACTGTAAGGAAGACATCATTGTATTTTGCAATGTGAGAAGGACACCAGATTTGGGGAGCCAGGGACAGAATAATAAAATTCAGCTCTGTGTCTCTACCAAAACTTATGTGGAATTGTCATCGGAATGTTAAAGGTGGCGCCAGGTGGAAGGTGATTTAATCAGGGTGGAGAGTCGGGGTTGGAAGATGAGGCATAGGGAGAATGGGGGATTTATGGTGCGGGAGAGGAGTGAAAATTGGGGGTGGGGGGCGGATCCTTCACAAATGATTAAACACTCTCCTTATTGCTGTCCTTGTGAGAGTGAGTTCTCTTCATGATTTTGGAGCTGTAAGATTGAATGGATACTGGCCTTCTGGGTTTTGGACTTGTATTGGGCCTGTGGTCCCATTTGTGTTTTCTTCCTGGGAAATTTCTTCCCTTTGGATTGAAAAAGCTTACCCAAAGCCTGTACCATTATTGTACCTTGAAAGAAAAGAACATCCTTTTAAATTCAGGGACTCATAGGCAAAAGGTACTGTAGACTTGTCTCAGATGAGATGTTGATTTTTTTACATTTGAGTTAATGTTGGAACGAGTTAAGACTTTTGGAAACTTTTGAAAATGCATGAATATATTTTGCTCTGTGAGAAGGACATGAGACTGTGGGGGATCAGGGTCAGAATAATATGATTTGGCTGTGTTTCTTTACCAAAACTCATGTGAATTGTAATCCTTAATGTTGGAGGTGTGGCCTGGCTGGAGGTGATTTAATCACGGATGGGAGGGGGCCGGGGGTGGAAGGAAAAGGGTTGGGTAGGGTGAGGAGTAGATTGTTAGTAGGGTGGTGATAGGGTGGTGGGTAGTAGGAGGGGGGAGTAGCCTGCTGCAGAGACAGAGGCTCATGGAAAGTCTCTACTAGGGCAGTGCACCTGTGGCTTTGCAGGGGGTAGCCCCCATGGATGCTCTCGTGGGCTGGGCTGGTGTTGAGTGCCTGTAGCTTTTCCACGCAGAGAGTGCAAGCTGTTGGTGGGTCTATGAATCTGCAGTCTGGAGGATGGTGGCCTCCTGTGTGGGGGCTCCAAGCCCATATTTTCCTTCTGCACTGCACTGGTAGAGGTTCTCCAAGAGGTTCTGCCTCTGCAGGAGGCTACTGCCTGGAAACAGTGGGGGGTGGTGCAGGCGGATCCTTCACCATTGATTAATCTTCCTCAGGTGATGGAGATGCTGATCTCCTGAGAGTGAGTTCTCATGAGATCTGGTAGTGTAACCGGGTGTGGCACCTCTTTCCTCTCTGTGTCTTCTTCCTACTCCTGCCGTATGGAACATCTCATTGTCACTTGGCCTTCTGGTATGATTGGGAGGCTTCCTGAGTCCTCCCAGAAGCAGAAGCCACTTGCTGCCTTTACAGCCTGCAGAAACATGAGGCAGTTAAACCTCTTTTAAAAATAATATTATAGTAAATTTGTACTGTAGAGTGGAGCTATGAAATGCCATCAAGGTTTTTTTGTCTTTTTTTTTTTTTTTTACTATTAGCATTTGGCTTCTTTTATATGCAAATATCTGAAAGCTTCTTGAATTTTCTCCCTGAAAATGGACTTTTCTTCTTTTACCACATTATCAGGCTGCCACAACGGTAGCTGAAAATGTAGAAGCAGGTTCAGAAGTGGGTAACGACCGGAGGCTGCACAGTTTGGGGGGCTTGGAAGAAGACAGAAAGATGAGGGAAAATTTGGACTTATGTAGAGATGTGTTAAATTAAGAGGGTGAGCATAGAGACTTGTTACATAGCTATAATTAAAAGAGTGACTGAAGGATGGACAGTGAAGGCCAGGCTTAGAAGGTCTCAGATGAAAATGAGCAACTTAGTGGGAACAGGAGTCAAGGTTACTTTTCTTTTGCCTTAGCAAAGAACTTGGCTGGATGGTGTCCCTGCCCTGGAGACCTCTGAAACTTTGAACTTGAGGGTGATGATTTAGGGTGTATCTGGTGAAATGAAGTAGGCAGCAAAGCGCAAGAGGTGTCTTGTCTGTTTTGAACAGCCTGTGGTCTTCTGTGTGACTATATATAAATGACCTCAAGTTGAAAGTTATATTTAAACGAGAAGCAGGGCTTAAAAGTTTGGAAAATTTGCAGCCTGGCCAAGTAGTCAAAAAGAAAAGCTGATTTTCAGTGGGAAAATTCAAGAAGGTTTCAGAAATTTGCATAAAATGGAGCCCAGTGTTAATAGCTAAGACAATGTTTAAAAGGTCTTGAAGCCATTTCAGAGACCTTTGCAGCAGAGCTTGCTGTCAGAGGCCCCGAGTTCTAGGACCCAAGAATGCTTTCCTGGGTCAATCCCATGGTCGCGCTGCTGTGTCCGTCCTCAGGACACTGCTGCCTGCATCCCTGCAGCTCCAGCTCCAGCCATGGCTGAAAGATGCACAGGTACAGCTTGCATCACTGCTTTAGGGGTGAAAGCTTCAAACCTTGGTGGCTTCCACATAGCCAGCAGGTGCACAGAGCACAAAAGTAGAGGCTTTGGAGCCTTTGTCTAGACTCCAGAGTATGTACGGGAAAACCTGGGTGTTGAGGCAGAAGCTTTTCCAAGAGGCAGAGCCTCATGGGAAACCTTTACCAGGGCAGTACAGAAGGAATATATAGGGTTGGAGCCCCCAAACAGGAATGCACCATTTTCCAGACCCCAGATTCATAGACCCGCCAACTGCTGGCACCCTCAGTGTGGAAAAGCCACAGGCACCCAACACCAGCCCAGCCCATGAGGGCATCTGTGGGGGATAGACCCTGCACAGCCACAAATGCTGAGCTGCCCAAGGCCTTGGGAGCCCAGCCATGCACTTCTGTGCTCCAGATGTGGGATACAGATTCAGAAAAGATGATTTGGGAGCTGTAGGATTCAATGACTGGCCTGCTGGGTTTTTGACTTGCATGGGGCCTGTAAGTCCCGTCTGTGTTTTGTGCTTCTTTCTGGCAAATTTTTTCCTTTTGTCTGGGAATGCTTACCCAACGCCTGTACAATCATTGCACCTTGGAAGTAGTATACTTGCTTTATATATAATTCAGTGGCTCATGGGCAGAAGGACTGTAGACTTGTCTCAGATGAGACTCTGGGCTTTGGGCATTTCAGTAAATGCTGGAATGAGTTAAGACTTTGGGGGACTGTACAGAAGGCATCATTGTATTTTATAGTGTGATAGGGATATGAGGTTGGGGGGGACCCGAGTCAGAATAATATTTGACTTTTTGTCCCTACCAATACTCTCATGGAATTGTGATGGTGAATGTTAAAGGTGGGACCTGGTGGGAGGTGATTTAATCATGGAGAAGAGTGGGTGTTGGAGGTAGGAATGTGGGGAGAATGGGGGAGATTATTTTGTGGGTGGAGGTGAAAGATGAGGGTGGGCGTTGGATTCTTTGTAAATGGTTAAACACTGTCTCCTTAATGCTGTCTGCATGATAATGAGTTCTCTTGATGATTACAGAGCTGTGACATTGAATGAATACTGTCCTGCTGGGGTTTGGACTTGCATTTGTGTTATTTTTCTGGGGAATTTCTCCCCTTTGGATTGAGAAAACTTACCCAATGCCTATAGTACCTTGAAGGAAAAGAAATCCCTTTTAAACTCAGGGACTCATTGGCAGAAGGGATTGTAACCTTGTCTCTGATAAGACTTTGAAATTTTTACATTTGGAATGAGTTAAGACTTTTGGAAACTTTTGAAAAGGCATGATTGTGTTTTGCTCTGTGAGAAGGACATGAGGTTCTGGGGTATCAGGGTCAGAATAATATGGGTTGGCTGTGTGTCCCTATAAAACTCACGTGTCATCCTTAATGTTGGAGGTGTGCCAGGTGGGAGGTGAGTTAATCTTGGATGGGAGGGGTTTGGGGTGGAAGGAAAAGGAGGGGTAGTGTGGGGAGGAGTACGTTGTCAGTAGGGTGGTGGGAGGGTGGGAGTAACCTGCTGCAGAGGCAGAGGCTCATGGGAAACCTCTACTAGGACAGTGCACCTGTGGCTTTGCAGGGTGTAGCCCCCATGGCTGCTCTCATGGGCTGGGTTGGTGTCGAGTGCCTGTAGATTTTCCATACTGAGGGTGTGAGCTGTTGGTGGGCTTATGAACCTGGAGTCTGGAGGATGGTGGCCTCCTGTGTGGGGGCTCAAAGCCTATATTTTCCTTCTGCACTGCCATAGTGGAAGTTTCCTAAGAGGTTCTGCTTCTGCAGGAGGCTGCTGCCTGGAAACAGTGGGCGGTGGTGTGGGTGGAGAATCCTTCACCATTGGTTAGCCTTCTTGATGCTGATGTCCTGTTAGTGAGTTCTTATGTGATCTGGTTGTCTAACAGGATGTCACACCTCTTTCCTCTCTCTGTCTTGCTCCTACTCTTGCCATATGAAACATCTGATTGCCGCTTGGCCTTCTGATATGGTTAGGAGGGGCCTGATCAGTGTAGGCCTGCTCAGTGGACCTAGTCAGTTGGGACTTGGTCAGTGAGGCCTATTTAGTGGGGGGTGGTCAGCAGGTGTCTGCTTAGAGAGGGTCTCATTAGAGGGATCTAGTAGTGCAGGTCTTGGTGAGTGTGTTCCTAGTGGCAGACAAATGTTTGGTGTCTGGTCAATGCAAACCTGGGCTGTGGGACTTGGTCAGTGGAGACCTTGTCAGCTGGGGCTTAGTGGTGACCTTGTCAGATTGGGCTGGGTTACTGGTGACTATGTCAAGGGGTGCTATTCAGTGGAGGCCTGGTCACATGGGACCTAGTCAGCAGAGATGCTTGTCAGTGGGGCCCTGGTGAGGGCAGGCTGGTCAGTGGAACCTAATCAGTGGGGGCCTGGTCAGAAAGGACTTGATCAGTGGTGGCTTTTTTAGCACTGGTCTACGGGGTGACCTGGTCAGCGGGGATCTGAGCAGTGCATGCCTGTTCAGTGGGGCATACTCATTGGAGTCCCGGTCAGGGGCATCTGGTCACCTCAGGGGTGGTTAGTAGGGGCCTGGTCACTGGCAGCCTATTCCCTGGAGGCCTGGTCAGTGGGGCTTCATCTGTGGGACCAGGCAATGGGGTCATTATCGGTGGAACGTGATCAGTGAGGCCTTGTCAGTAAGGACCTGGTCAGTGAGGCCTTACCAGTGAGGCCTTGTCAGTAAGGTCCTTATCAGTGGAGTCCTGGTCATTGTGGGCCTGTCAGCGGGAATCTAGTTAGTGAGGCCTGGTGATGGGGGTCTAATCAGTGAAGGTGTGGTCAGGGAGGATCTGATATGCTGGATCTGGTCAGCAGGGACCTGTTCAGTGGGGGCTGCTGAGCACTGCAGGGAGATGTCAGGAGAAATGCATGTTGAGGGCCCTGTGGACAGCTGGGATGGCCCAGTGGTGTTCAATGGCCCAGTCAAAAGTGGACAAAGCAGGTGTTTGGATGGACCTGGGAGATCTTGCTCAGAGATTCTGACAGGACAAAGGTAAAGGAAGGGCCAGAGTGGTCGGAGAGATGGTCACAGTCTATGGGCTGCACAGGATGGAGGAGGCCAGGGAACAGGCAGGGTGGGCAGCTGGGTTTCAGGGAGAGGCATGTGCATGCTGGGAGGTCAGACTCTGTGAGGGCTGTGGGGGCATCAGGTGGACTGGGCTCCAGATACACCCTCAGTGCACTGGGCAGGTCTTGGCCCAGGGTCCCTGGACCCTGGCTGGGTGATGTGGTCATTTGCTGGGAGACTATTGTCAGGCACTGGCCACCCAACCTGGGTAGCACTGTCCATCTCAGGACTGCACTTCCTCAGATCCTGCAGAGGGCACAGCCTCCAGCCCAGGAGGGGCAGCCCCATGGTGCAGCCTGAGCTCTCCATGGGCCTGGAGCATCCCCTGCCAGCCCTGCACTCCCTTTTCTCCCAGGTCCCGCTTTTCCAGGGTCAGCCAGTGGGGAGGCCCCATCCTCCCTTCCCTATATGTCTCCTGGGCTGAAACTTGCAGTGCACTGGGACAGGGATAAGGCTTCCCTAAGGCCTATTTAGGGAGGGGACTGGCTTCCAGCCTGGCACACGTCCTCAGCTCTGCCATGGTTGCCTTAGACTGAGATGGATCAGTCAGTGCCCTGAAGGTAAAGATAGCAGACTGTCCCTGCTGTTGGGAGGCTGGTCTAGGGATGGAGGACTTAAGAGGTCTTCCCAGTCTGTCAGGCCTGGGCAGTGCTGTCCTGTCTGAGGACTCAGAAAATCCAGTCCAGGGATGGGACAGTGCTGCCCAGGGTGGGTGGCCAGGGTCTGACAGTAGTCCCCCAGGGAGTGACCACATCACCCAGCCGGGGTCCAGGAAGCCTGGCCTGAGACCTGCCCATTGCACTGAGGGTGCACCTGGAGCCCACTCCACCTGATGCCCCCACAGCCCTCACAGGGCCTGACCTCCCAGCGTGCACCTGCCTCTCCCTGCAACCCAGCTGTCCACGTTGCCTGTTCCCTCACTTCCTCCATCCTGTCCAGCAGGATGGGATGGGCAGGAGGACAGCCTGTGTGCACATTTCATGGCAAGTAGGAGTGACACACCATCCCTGGGAGGCGCCTTGGTTCCTCCCAAACCCGGCCCCAGAACTCTGTCCCTGGGGTGGTTTTACCAAACCCGAAACCCAGAACTGTGGTTGTGGCTCAGGGGTCAGCACCCACTAGTGCCTGGACACTACTGGGAGGCTGGGACCTGACCAAAGCCCGTGGTGTCTGTGGCCTGAGGACAGGGTGTCTTGGGGCCATAAGGACAGGCCACAAGTTGCCATTGGGTCATAGGGGCTCAGCCCCAGTGTTTGTCCTTCCCTGGCTCCTTCCCATCAGTGCCCTGGAGCCCAAGACCAAGCATCCAAGGTTCCCTCCAGGAATCCTGGTGGCTCAGCTTACTTTGTCATGTTTCATCTGAGAGCAAAAATGTCAGATCGGATGCACAGAAAAATGGCTCAACATGCTTAATGACTAGAAGAAATCTAGGAGCAGCAAGAAGGTAATGTGGAGAGGGGAGGACCTCCATGGGACCTCCATGACCGGTGTCTGCAGAGCCAGGGGTACAGGCACCCAGTGCTGTGGCCTGGCACCACCTCTCAGAGGGTGGGTAGCACACTGTCCTTACCTGGGGGACAGCAGGTCTGGTCACCAGCTTTTGTACCTGTCTCTGCAAGCATTGCATTGCTGGAAGAGAATCTCATGCCAGAGCTTGGACCATGCCTTGCTCAGGGGTTAGGGGTTGTCTCTTGGTGACCTAATGAAAAAATAGCTCCAGATCATAGTTCCCACAGAGCCCAAGGCTGGAAACCTCTAGAATCCTCCGGCCCCCGATCCTCCCCAGGGACCCCTGTGGCCTATCTCACCAGAGCATTCTTCCATCTGTAGATTTCTTGGCTGCTCCACAAGGGAGTCCCACTTCAGGTGTCGTGCTGGGCATGGTCACTCCTGCTGGATGTTTAGAAGGTGGAAACCAAGGACCTAGAGAAATACCAGTTACAGCCTTTCCACCCTCATCCAGAGCAGGACAAAGAGGCCAGACGGTGTCAGGAGCCCAGGTCTCCAGCTGGAGGGAACGTCAACCCTGCAGTGGGAGCAGGGGCCCATTGCACATCCTAGGCAGAGATGGTAACGTAGGCACCACAGGTAGGCAGGGATTGGTACCCCTCCCTGGCATCAGAAAGAAGCCAAACAAGGAGCTTTCTGCAGAATGAAACCTCCTTTCCTTTCAGAAGCACTGCTGAGAGTTTGGTGGTTGCCATTGGGGCAGTGAGCCTTTTGTTCTTTCTGAGGTTGGGCTGGGTTCTCCTCTTGGCCCTGCCCTACAGACCATAAAGGAAATCAGCAAGAAGTCCCCAGCAAACATCCACAGATGGCCCTGGACATCAGCCACATTCTGAGAAACATGTCACGTTCTGGGAGGGCTAAGGCATCAAGTAAGGCCTATGGGGCTGGAGGATCCCAGGGCAGGTGGGGCAATCCAGAGCCATGGGGGCTACCCATGGGAATTGGGAGGTCCCAAGGCAGATGCAGGGGTTCCACAGGAGAAGTCCCAGAGCCACCAAGCGCTCTCCTGTCCCAGGGAGCAGTCAACACCATGGACTGAACACTTACTGGGCTTCAAGCTCTGGGCCAGGCTGTGGCATGTGGGGCCATGAGGGAGCTCAGAGTGGGAGACAGAGAGACAAGTGTGCTCAGAGGGCACCCATTTCTGGGTGTAATGTGGTCCTGAGATTTTGGCTGAGAAGGGTTTCCAGGGTTTCATATGTGTTATGGAGCTGCTTCCTCTCCCCAGCCTCACCTTGCAGGAATCCCAGTGAATATATTGCCACCCTATTTGAGCTCAGTGCCCTCATAGTGTAATGGCACCAGCAGATCTGCCTGTGCATGGACTACCTGTACTACCCATTCCTGAGGGGTGATGCTTCTGCAGGGCCTGTGACCTGGTGCACAACTTTAGACACCATCATCCTGGAGCAGCACTGCACTCTCACTAGCCAGGGTGTTCATGACTTCCTCAAGGCCAAGGCCACGTTCAAGACTTGGGACTTCAGTGATGCACTTGTGCTGGGCAAGGTGGCTTCTCCGGTATCTTAATTTGGGAGGTAGAATGCAGCTTGAAATCAAATGTCTGATCAAAGAACTTGAACTTGATCTGGAGGGCTCTGGGGAGCCATGGAAGGTGCTGGATAAAGGAGGGACAGTCAGATATGTTTTAGAGATGACTGTAGAAGGCTGCCTGGAAGGAGTGAACAAGAGCCAGGAGACCCGGGAGGGAGCTTGTGGGGCAGGTCTGGAGATGGCAAGGGAGGGATCCCGCTTGGATGAAAAGTCTTCAGGGACTGTCTCAGGTTACACTCAGGTGCCCTCAGAGCTAATGTGTTCAGAGGTCTTGTCTCCAGGATGAAAATGGGAAGGAGTTGTCAGATGAGGACATATAAATGGAGGCTGGCATCTTCATAAGTACCAGCGGTGGTCCCGGTGTGGGTCTCTCCATCCAGGGACATGGTGGATGGACACTACATCACTCCATTCTGCCCTTCCTTTCCCTCCTCCCATTCTCCCGAGGGCCTCAGTGCATGGGCGCTGTCCAACCTCTGGTGCTGAAGCAGCCAAGAGACCCAAGCCTGCGTGGCTGTCTCTTAGGATATGACAGCACAGCCACTGGCCTCTACTGAATCCTATGCAACCTCAGAAGACACCCAGGAGTGATGCCATCACGTGGTGCAAGAGTTCTGAGGGACCGCAATCCTGAAGACATTGAATGGTGGGTGCAGGGCCTCATGGCCTGTTCCCCAGCTCCTCTCATTGGCTCTGCTCCAGGTGGTGAAGGGGGATAACATTTCTGTCAATTCTGCCATGATTGCCTAGCAGGAAAAGGAGCAGAGCCCAGAATCAGGGCCTGGTATGCAGCCTGCCTAACAAGGGAGAATTTATAGGCTCTGTGGACAGAAAGATCTGGGAGTCCATATCTATCACCCACTAGCTTGCTGAGACATTAGTAAAGTCAGTTTTCTGAACTACATTTCTGTCATCTGTAAATTGAGAGGAATTTCTTCTACCCCATGAGGCTTCTTGGATAATTAGTGACAGTGTGTGTAGAGCAGGTGCCACCCAACCGGCATTTGGTGTCCAGACCACTCCTCTTCCCCCTTGATTTTCTGCCTAAATTTGCATTTTGTTCTTAAGATTTTCACTCCCCTTAATTCTGCTCTTCCCTCTGATTTCTGCCTTACTGTATATCCCACGGAGTCACCAGGATCAAAGTGGGTAACAGTCATGTATGCATGTATGTGTGTGTACATATACACATTATTGGGGTTGGAGTGTGGTGTGTGGGTAAGTGTATGAGTTGGAATCACTGACTGAAACTCTCCACACCAGGCTGTTCCTGCTCATTGCTGGAGGCACTGTCAGGGGTCCTGTCCTCAACCCCGGGTCTGACCCTTGCAGATCAGGCAGGACATTCTGGAGGAATCATGGCCTTGGAAGGATCCCTGAGGAGTGACTGGTGGGTATTGGTGGATAAATACCCCAGCTCCCTTGCTTTGGGTGGGATGACTCTGAGGCACATGTTCTGTGCTGTCTCTGCAGATGTACCTGGCAGGGCTGAGTCGTGGCTGCCACAGGGGAAACTTTCTTGATGAAGGTCCCTTTAACTGCTGCATTCCTTTCCTGTCTCAGTTCCCCACTCCTCTACTGGTGTTTCCTGGGATTCGCACCCTAAGGAAGAACTGGCAGTCGAATTACTATCCTAGAGTTATCTCCAAATAGAATTTTTGTATTTGAATATTTGCCTCAGGATCTACTTCCAGGAAATTTATACTAAGGCACACATTTTTCTGTCAGCTCCTTCAATCTCCATAGGCCTGCCATTGTGCTGTTTTTATCAAAAGGGAATTTGAGGATCAGAGAGGGGAAGTCACTTGCCCAAAGTCACCCAGCTGAACAGTGGTGGAGTTCAACTTTGACCATGGGAAGTCTGGCTCCAAGGTGGATGCTTGTTCCTATCCCATGAGACTCCTCCCTTACCAGGGTCAAATGAATGAATGGAGGATGTTAAAAGTAGAGTCTCTGATGCCTCTGCCAGAGAAACCCCAGGCTCATGGCTGGCACCTGTGTTCTCACTCTTACCTCATTAAGAGTATAATGAAAAACATGCTTAGTGCTGACCGTGTGCCTGGGGGTGTTGTAGGCACTCTGCTTACTTTAATTCATTTAATTTTTACAATAACCTTGTTTTTACTTCTAGTTGTTAGATTAAAAAACAGTGGCAAAGAGCAATACAGAGAGTTTCCAAAATTCACACCGCTGGTCCAGGTTTGAAGCAAGCAGTCTGTACCTGCAGTCCTTGTCTGTAACCATGGCACCCTGGCTTCTCACACGTCTCATCGTGGAGTTCCCCCATGTGTCAGGCATGGCACTGAGCACCTTCTTTTAAGAATATAATTTGTAATTATGTAGATTATTAATTCTACTTCAAAATGCCACACAGCCTTCATGTGATAAAATGAAACAATTGGTGAGTCTAAGCATTGAGAAAAAACGTTCTTTTTTCCACTCCCGACTCCATTCCAACAGTTGGGACAGTGTTTTCTCTGTGCCTGTAGAAACTTCAGCTTCTGTGCTGAGGAGCCTATTCCCTTTGGGGAATGTGGCAGTCAGGTACTGGCAGGGACCTCGAAGTGGCTGAAGGGTCATTAAGAAAAAGCTGTTTACAAAGGTGTGGGCAGGGCCAAGGGGAACCAGGGGGGATGGTGCAGGGCCCTGGGGTTAGCGTCATCTGGGAGCTGTCACCACCCTCCAGGCTGGTGGGGCCATGGAGAAGCTGTTCCAGTAACTTGGAGAATCTGCAGCTGAAAGAGGAGGCCAGAGGAGACATCACTCACTGTGCCCTTTGACTGCATCTGGATGCCCCCACTGACCACACTACCATCCCCTTATTAGACTGGAGAGGCTGCAGGGAGGGGTTCTAAGCCTCCTATAGTGGCTCACCTCCAACAGTGAGTCAGCACCAGCCCCCCTAGCCCCACAGCACAGGGTCCACTTAGCCCCTGTATCCTGCATGGTCCCCTTTCCTGCTGGGAAGCAGATATCCAAATGAGCAGCAGAATCCTGTCTCTCCCTTCAGGCCCCTCTGCTCCTTATGAGTGGTGTTTTCCCTTGGTTTTGGATGAGAAACACCCTTTCCCCTTCCACAGGGATTGTTTCTGTGGACCCCACCCTGAGTTTTTCCCTGGTTAGGCAATGGGCAGGTGGGGGTGGTGGGACCAACTCTTTAGAACCAGCAATGACAAACAGATCCCACTTGGGGGAAGTTGATGTTAAGTGTAATGGGTCCTCTGGAATTTTCTGAAGCTTTCCTGTTTTTTCTTCTCCCTCTAACCAGCTCAACTGATCTCCTGGGATCTCTACTAAGATGTTGGCTGCCCGGCCAGCTGGTCTGGCCCTGGATGTGCCTTCAGGGTCTGGTTATGCTTCATGACCTGCATTGTGGTCAGTGGTAAGCAGCACCTGCTTCTAGCTTTACTGTTGGGTCAGATCTTATCCCCACTCCAGCTCTGCAGTGCAGCTGCTTCTTGATTCATCCATGGACCCTGCAGGAAATTGCCCCATGTTTCTGTTTGTGCATCACTGAGGAAGGAAGCATGAAGGACGCACAGGTAAGGCCATTCCATTGCCCTTCTGGTGCTGGGTTTACCTTCCCAATCCTAGGGTTTCTTCAGGGGCTGGTCGTTCTCCATAGCCCCCTCCACATTTCTCAGGTTTCTGCTCAAAAGTCACCTTTTGGAGGGGTCTCCACCTGTCACTGTGTTTGTAAGAGCTCCTTTGGTTTCTTTCTAGCTCATCTCACTCTGGTAATGTCTTTGATTACCACCACCATCTGACCTGGTCTTATGACCTGTTAGCTTCCTTCATCAGATGTGAGCACCAGGATGGCAGGGGCCTCATCTGTCCTGTTCCTCCTGTGGCCTGGGTCCTAGCACCCTGTCTGGTACAGTGTAGATGCTCAAGGGAAGTTTACTTTGTAGAACTGTTTACCTGGGAGATGTTACTGTTAGTCTAACCTGTACCATTTTGTAAACCTCCAGCCATTTTGCAGACTCTGATCACAGTGAAACGTTCCATGGGAACTTGGGCCCTGAGAAACATCCTTCCTAACCATGTGACTGCAGAAACATCCTTATCGCATCCTCTCAGGCAAAGGCCCAACAGCCTGACTGCAGGGACATCCTTGCCATATCCTGCTGGGCAGCAAGCTCTAACACCCAGATCCCTCCCTCCCAGTCCCATGATTACCCCAGCCTGTGAGCGGCAGTTGGTGCTGGCACTAAGCTGGTTTCCTTCTCCCTAGGGTTTTGCTGGCAATAAAGATGTTGCTGTTGAAGCCACCAACTGTCTCTTTCTGTCTTTCTTTAACCCTCGCCTTGCCTTCCAAACCTAACAATAACTCTACCTCTCCATTTTACCAATGAGGATATGGGACTCAAGGAGAGCAAGAGACTTACCCAGTGAGTCACAGAGCCTGAACTTGAACTCAGTTCAGCTGAATCCAGAACTTGTTTCTCCCTGAGAGTCCAGGGAAGGAAAGGTGGAACTGCAGCCAGTAGGTGCCCACATGCTTGTCCTAGAAGACCCCAGGCGGGCTCCTGGGAATTGCATCTTCATGCACACAAAAGAAGAACTGCTCACTGTCACATCAGCTAAGGGTCCCCATTGTCCCAAATTGTTACTTCTTTTCAAAGTTTTGTTTTAATAATTACATTTCTCCCAGCTCAGTGTTGAATACAAAGCACAGAGGCATGTAGAAAGTCATGTGTGGGTTTTTCTCAAATTTTTTCCCAGTGACTATATCAATGAGTGTACAAAAGAACACAAATATGCTCACACTTTTTATACAGAAATGAGGCCCTCCCTCCCACATTTCTCTGCCACTATTCTTCCTTTTTTTTTTTTTCATGTGAGGACCACTCTTTCAATACTAGTCCATGTGATTGGGGAGAGGCTGGCCACCCTGGGCAATCAGCAGGGTAATTAATTCAGGGATGGGCATGTGATCCAAGCTGGGCTGATGGAAGTCATCCCTGTACTTTTGATGAAACTGCTGGGAATGAGATGCTTTCTTTTTATTGGCATAGCTATTTGCAAGGAAGTAAATGATATGAAATTTATGGGGCCATTTTTGCTGTTCTCTCAAAATAGCTTGCATGAAAAGCAGAGTTGACACAGGAAATGAAGGGACAGAATGAGTCTTGGTTGATATTAGTTGACCCCTGATCTCACTGAGCCAGAAGCCCATCTACTTAAGGATATTTTCATAGTAATTAGAGTCAAGTAATTCAATGTTCTCCTGGATCGAGTAGGTTTCAGTCACTCGCAGTTAAGAGAGTCCTGCGTAATAGCAATTTCTCTTATGGTTAGGTCCCACCTGCCAGAGCTTTAGAGCTGTAGAAGGTATAAAGTAAACCCAGGCAGTGCTGAGCTAGCCAGGCTCCTGGATAAGTGTGCAAAGGAACCCTGGAATCACTACCACTTTGGTCTGACAGGTAGCCTTGCCTGCTGCTTACCATACAGCCATAGAGGTACTGCTTCCCTGAGCCCTTAGGCATTATACCACTTTTTAAAAATGATTTTTATCTAAGAAAATGTTTTGTAGAGATGGTGTCTTGCTATGTTGCCCAGGCTTGTCTTGAACTCCTGGCCTAAAGTGCTGAGATTACAGGCATGAGCCACTGTGCTTAGCCAGCACTATACTTCTATTAGTTGTCAATGTTTTCTTTGTTCTGTAGTTTCTAGTGTGTGCTTGAGCATGTGTATGTGTGTGTGAGTGTGTATGAGTTTTTAGTTTGATCTTGCAGGGTTATTTCAAGCATCAAGTGGGATCCTTTAGGCACAGCACTTAGCCCAGTGACTGGCACATATGGTAAGCTCTCTCTGTTCTCCTCTTTTCTCCTTCTGATTCAGAGAATGACTTAAGGATCTGTGATGTGTGCCAATTTTCAATGCCCTGGATAAATAATGGGGAGATGAAGTACTGTTGCCAGAAATTTGCACTAGTTTTAATTCATTTTATCTGTTTAGCAATGAGATATCTCAAAGTAACTGAATAAATTTATGTCATATATATATATACATACACATAAGTATGTTTCTTGAGAGCTGACAGGCTTAGTTTTTGTTCCCTGATGCTGCAGTAGAGGCCACTGTGTTCTGATTTCTTGAGTGATGGCTGCCAGCTCTCCAAGTGTCACAGTTGGTGAGGCATCCATGGAGGTGAGCACCAAGGATGTGTGGCCAGTCAGCAGCTGCAAGCCCATTTTGTCTATTCTCCTTATTTTTATAATATGTTTTATTCATTTTTAGGTTTATCATTTAATGTATTATAAGTATCTCTCCTAAAATTGTTTCTTAGTTCTACTAGGGTTTAGTTTTATAAAACAAGTCCAGAAATAGTCCAGGGCAGCCATGGATACCCAATATGCCATTGGGGAGTGAGAAATCTTGTATATTGAAGATTGTGTTGTTGGGACCATCATTCCAATGGTCTTCAAGGTGCTAAACTGGACTCAGGGCATTTCATCCTATTTCCAGAGAGCAGCAAGCAGAGAGAGCAAAGGGAACAGGATTAAGGGAAAAGAGGAACAATAACTCTTCCCTTTCCAAACAGATTTTCAGAAATCCAAACCAGTGAATTCTGCATTTCACATTGGCCAAGATTATAAGCTCTGCTCAGTGCAGTTATGAGAAAAACTGGGAAACTCATTTAAAGACATTAATCAGGGCCAGGCATGGTGGCTCATGCCTGTAATTCTGGCAATTTGGGTGGCCAAGGTGGGAGAATCACTTGAGCACAGGAACTTGAAACCAGTCCAGGCAGCATAATGAAACCCAGTCTCCACAAAAACAAAACAAAACAAAATCTGGGTGTGGTGGTGCACACCTGTTATGCCTGCAGTGCTACCTACTCAGGAGTCTGAGCTGGGAGGTCACAGGAACCCAGGAGGCTGCAGTGAGCTATGCTCATGCCACTGCACTCCAGCCTGGAAGACAGAGTGAGACCATTTTTCAAAAACAAGTTATAAATTAAATAATAAAATAAGGATAAATAAATAAAGACATACAAACTGTGCTCCTTGTAAAAGATAAATCGATGCTCCCTTAGTGAAGAGGATGAGAATAATGGATATAGCAGGGAAATGGACAGAATTGGCCACATTAGACCATAATGAAAGTTATAATAGGCACCCCAAATCGGTACCATTAAAGCCACATAATGTGACCATAATGCAGGCAAATTGTGACTAATTAAAACAAACTGACAAAAAAAAAGGGTATCCTGGAGCATACGAATTCTAAATCTAAATTGAATGGAACTCAAAGAGGGCTTCACATTGAAAATAAACCATGGGTATGTAAGTGAATTGTAACAAAGCTACTACATAGCAACATTAAGGTGGCAGAGCAGAAAGGGGGCTAAGACAGCTATCTGTCATTTTATACCATTTTTTTAAGAAAAGAAAAACTATAAAATTATGAATTTGGGTTCTAATTGAGAGATAAGACAATGATAATTGCAACAACTGTTAACATTTACAGTGCTTCAGTCCTGCTATGTGCTCATTCATGCCCAATAAGTGAAGAGCTGGAACTGAAAGCTTTCTTAAATTTATTCCCATTGTAGTCTCCCTCCAGAGTGCGGATTCATGTGTAACAGGAGGGATAAGTGTCTAAAGAGGTCTTTTCTACATTTTTTACTTCCATAAGCAGTCTCTGCTGTGTGAGTTCTTGTATAAACTACGAGTCTGAGGCAACACTGAGGCTTTTTTCATGTTCCTTACTTTCATAGCTTCTCTCCAGTGTGAGAACAAATAGCTACTCAAGATGAATGAAGATGAGTGAAAGGCTTTCCATAGAGTTTACCTTCACAGGGTTTCTTTTCACACTTCTGTAAGATATGAGAGTTCAGGAAAGATGTTCTCATGCATGTTAACTCATTGAGCTCCCTTCCAGTATGTCCTCCTCACATGTTCAGTATGGTGAAAAATTAATGATGATTTTTCACCTTTCACTCACAGGACTTCTCACTATTGTATCTCTTAAGGTGGCTTTTCATTCTGATGACTTTGCAAAGTCTTTTCCACATTTGTCACATTTATAGGGTTTCTTTCCAGCATGACTCCTTATATGTGCATGTTTTGAGGCTTGCTGAAGGTTTTCCCACATTCCTTACATTCATAGGGCTTGTCCAGAATGTTTTTTCTTAAATGTTTATTAAGGTGTAGGGAATATCTAAAGCCTTTGCCACTTTTGTCATATTCATAAGATTTCTTTCTAGTGTGAATTTTCATATGTCTCACAAGAAATGACTGGTAAGTAAAGGCTTTCCCACATTTGGGACATGTATGGCTTTTCTCTCCAGTAGTACTACTGCTGTGTGAACCAGAATTTGGAGCAGGGGCAGAGGTTTTTCCACTTTGATGATTCTTATTCTTTGTCTCTACAGTACAGGACTGCATCTGCACAGCATGGACTGAGTTATTTCTGAAGACATTTTCATATTGAATAAAGTTATACATTTTCTCCCTAACATGAGTTATGTGGGCCCTAAGGCATCCATCTTCACTGCAGGCTATTCCAAATGGACTCCACTCATGCATGTTTGCAGTTGTATTAATTTTACTATGTATACGATGGACATTGTTCTGACTGTCTATCCATGTGTTTGATTTTAGCTGTTTTTCTCCCATATGAAACCCAGTGAATGTTGTACCTCAAGACTATCATATTCATTGTTTTCATACATATCACTTTGTTTCAATAGTTTTTGGGAAACAAGTGGTTTCTGGTTACATGGAAAAGTTATTTGGTGGTGATTTTCTGAGATTTTGGTGTATGCACTACTCGAGTCGTGTACACTGTACCCAATGTGTAGTCTTTCATCCCTCATCCCTGCAACCTTCCCTCTGAGTCCCCAGAGTCCCTTATATCATTCTTATGTCTTTACACCCTCATAGCTTAGCTCCCACTTATAAGTGAGAACATACAATATTTGTTTTTTTATTCCTGAGTTACTTCACTTAGAATAATCATCTCTAACTCCATCCAGATTGCTGCAAATGCCATTATTTCATTCCTTTTTAGGGCTGAGCAGTATTCCATGGTGTATCTATAACACATTTTCTTTGTCCACTCATTGGCTGATAGACATTTAACCTGGTTCCACATTTTTGCAACTGCAAATTGTGCTGCTATAAATGTGTGTACAAATGTCTTTTTCATATGACTTATTTTCCTCTAGGTAGATACCCAGGAGTGGGCTAATACAAATTTAAATAGAGATAATTATAAAATAAAGTAATCACCAAGTGAAAATTACTATTTCTAGTAGTAAAACAAAATGCATTTATTGGGTAAAATTTGAACATATTTCTGCTCACATAAAGAATATGTAGCTTCTGTATTTTGTATAAATGATATGCTTCATCTCACTAGACTCATCCTGTGGTTAATTTGTGGGGGAGGGCAGGAGAAAATAACATATCTTTAAATTTAGCTTCTTGATTCACATTTTTCTTCAAGTTTCAATAGCTCTATTTTAGGAAAATGCCTCCAAGAAGATATTCAGATGCTTTGGGCTTTCTGTGGCCTCAAGGCAAAGTGAAAGTGAGTCTCAAGTCTCTTATTGTCTTCATGCTGTTCTCTGGATCTCTGCTTTCTCTGTGGCAGAGGGTCTCTCTGGTCTGATCGCTGAGGCCATTGCATTGCTTTTCTCTGAGATGAAGCTTGTACTCTTGAATCAGAGTACAGTGGAATTCCCTGCCCCCTGTTGGCTTGGATAAGATCTTCAGATCTCTCTGAGTTTCAGCATCCTTCTTCTTCCACAGTGTGTCTGGAATTGTCACATGTGGCCTTTTTGGCCGGCTCATTTCGCCCCTTGGTGCAGTGGCCCCATGTTATGTATGTTAGTTTTCAACTCAGTTAAGTTGCTTCCTATTTACCTCTATGACACTTCCACATTGCATAGATTCATAGGTCTAGCAAGAGGTTTCTTTATATAAACCAAGCTGCCAGAAACAGAAGAATGCTCACACAGTAGGTCAGATAAACCAAATTTATTACTCACAGAGGAGCCGGAAGAATCAGCAAAAGCCTAAGTTCTGTGGCAAGCCTGACCCTTGAGGTCAGAAAAGTTGCCCAGGGTTGACAGAGTCTCCTCTGCACATGCTCCACTGTGTACTGCAGCTGAGGAACCCCTGAGTGCTCCGCCCTAGGTTTCACACCCCATGTGCTACTTGGCTCTCTGAGTTTAAGAGTTGCAGGAATATCCTGTTCTAGGAACAACAAGGGCAGAGCCCAGACAGTCCCAGACAGTTTCTCCTTATCTCAGGATATTGTCTTCTCTGAACATTCTAAAATTATTCTGAGAACCAGGAGGTACAGAAAGCTGAGTTGGTCAAGGCCATTCAGGTCTTGTCCTCCTGATCACATAAACAAAGTAGGCTATAAAACAATAAGCATTAGCAGAAATAATCATATTGCATTATCATAGCCATTCTTTATTATGATAAAAAGAATTTATCCACCAAAAAGTTTTCTGAATTCTAAATCTGAATGAACCCAATAAAACAGAGATTTGGGCCTGTTGTTACAATTTAATAAAGGATTTACTAAACCAAAAAATTTACTTAAATACATAAACTCTGGAAGGAGTATAAAAATCATAAAGATTCATTTCAATAAAGGCTGGTATGCAAGGTTATCAGACATGTGACAGAGTAGTAGAAAATGTTGACAATGCTTAGGGCACAGTGAATATGATTGATTTTCAAATGAACAAAGAAGATAGTCAACTCAATAGAAAGATGGGCCAAAAAATTCCAATACATTATTAACAATATGACAGATGCAAATGTGCACAATAAAATGAGATCTGTATTTTCATCATTCACTTAGAAAATATAAGAATCCTAGATAACATTGTGTGATGAGGATATGAGGAAAACAACCTTTATGGGCAATGGATGGGAAATTCAATGGTTTTAAACATTTCAGAAAATAACATTACAGGACCCATTTGAAAGTATGCATACTCTACAACCTGTCTCAATGATGGGCACATATACCTGATATAGTTTGTATGTGTGTCCCCTCCAAATCTCATGCTGAAATGTGATCCCCCATGTTGGAGTTGGGGCCCAATGAGAGGTATTGGATCATGGGGTGGATCCCTTATGAATAGTTTAGTACAGGAATGTCCAACTTTTGGCTTCCATGGACCACAATGGAAGAATAATTTTCTTGGGCCACACATAAAATACACTAAAAATAGCTGCTGAGCTAAACACACACACACACACACACACACACACACACACACACGAAATCTCTTATGTTTTAACAAAGTTGACAAATTTGTTTTGGGCCACATTCAAAGCTGTTCTGACCTGCATTCAGCCTTCAAGCTGCAGGTTAGACAAGCTTGGTTTAGCACCATCCCCTTGTGAGTGAGTTCGTCTCAGTGAGTTCATGAGAGATCTGATTGTTAAAAACAGCCTGGGACTGCCCCCTTCTCTCTCTTACTCCCTCTCTGACCATGTGACACACTGGCTCCCCTTCACCTTCTGCCATGATTGTAAGCTTCTTGAGGCCTCACCCAGAGCAGATGCCATTGCTTCCTGTGCAGCCTGCAGAACCCTGAACCAAGATAAACCTCTCTTTTTAAAAAATAAATAAATAAATTACCCAGCATCGCGTGTGTCTTCATAGCAATAGTAACAGACTAACATAGACCCTGACAAATTGTGACACATGACCAAAAAGTCTTTTCATAAGAATACCACAAGGAAGTGAATATTTCAGTAGCAGGATATCAGTGTGAATTCTACTGCAAGACTGGATAGGGAAAATGTGGTTGATTCATTTTTTCCAAAACTATGCAGCAGCTACAGGGGAATAAACAACCAAAAATAGCCTACAGCAGTGTGGAAATACATGAAGGATGTGATGCTCTGTGAAAAAAATAGAAATAAAATTAGCTTTATAGCACGATACTCTTTAAGAAAAATGTATACACTTGTGTATATACACATACACACACTCAGAAAACAACCTTCTTATCTTGTAAGAATTCTTTAAGAGTAAAGAACTTATATCAAACAAATTAGCATGCCTGTCTGTGACAAGAGATAAAGAATAAAAAAATTGAATAAGTAAAACCAGAAAGAAACTTTTAGGAAACAATAATAATAATGTCTCATGAAGTAAAGAATATGATTAATTTTTTGCAACTGTGGTATAAAAAAAGAAATTGTCAAAATCACATGTAATGAGCTTTAGCATAGAGCTTATTGTAGGGCAAAAATCAAATTTTAAAGACTTAGTTTGCATAGTTGGATGGAGGAATGGTCTCCTATGTGAAGTAGTAAGATACATGAAACAATCCCATGGGTGTATGGGAAGAAAATACTCAAAATGCTACTTATATTTATCTTTTACTCATTTTCCCAACAGTTTAGTATCTAAATGCTAGAGGAGGCCAGATGTGGTGACTCACACCTGTAATAGCAGTGCTTGAGGGTGGGGGGCAAGGCAGGAAGAACACTTGAGGCCAAGAGTTCTAGGCCAGCCTGGGCAACATAGTGGGTTTTTGTGTCCACACACAAAAAATAAAAATTAGCCAGGCATGATGCTGTGCACCTGTAGTTCTATCTACTGGAGAGGCTGAGGCAGGAGGATCACCTGAGGGAGGAGTTTGAGGCTGCAGTGAGCCATGATCACTGTACTGCACCATAGCCTGGGTGACAGAATGAGACCCTGTCTCTTAAGTGAAAATAAGTAAGAGTTGGAGACCACATGATCTTTCTAGTTTCAGCCCCTATTGCAGTTCCCTGTAGATTATTTTGCTTATTCCCAATGTTCCAGGTGTCTCTGCACATTGTAGGCTTGTCCTTCTACCTACTCAAGGCCCCAGATCCAGCAAATGTCCTCAGAGATGGGCTCCGCTGCTAATCTGTGATCACCTAGGAAAGGCTTATTTTTCTCTGAAATTTAGTTCATTGTAACTTTAGGCCCATAGTGTTTTGATGGCTTTAAACAAAAAAAAAATTTTTAAGTTCATCCAATGTCTTCTCATTATGGCAGGAGAAATTGCCCCTGGTAACTATTTTAATTGGAAGAAGAATTTCTAATGTAGGCATTGTAATGAGGTTTTTGGTCTTTGGCCTTACTGGAGCAGTTAAATTCAAGTCTATTTCCTATATTATGCATGTATTGAAGGATCAAATGAGAAAATATATGTAGAGCGTATAAAGTGTCTAATGTACACTACTGGTATACAGTTGTATTATGACTACACACTGAAAACACATAATCAACCAGATTGCTTCCTGAGACCTAGAGCCAGGCCTTTCCAATGATACTTAACTGTCAAATAATTCTATTCAATTTTTCATGGGACTTGGGGTTTGGTCCATGAAGTGTTGCCATGGTATGCAAATCAATTATGTCAATAAGCCTGCTAGTTTATTCAGCAAATATATTCTTGTAGCAATAGTTACTCAATGAAAGAACTAATATATTTAATTTCTAGTAGAAGCTACTTCGTCATTGTGAACTGGTTACAAACTTTGAATGCTCTAGCTATTTTGAGGAGCATTAATAGGCATTACCCAAAGAAGATGATATATTCCCTAGACAGCAAGAACTCTTATTCTTGTTTATCTTCCTTTTGATAAACTCTACAGTCTCTTGGTAGTAAATCCAGATTCTGTCGGATGTACAAAACAATCCCCCATAAATTTAAATTTATGCCTATGATCATGTGTAATGAAATTAGCTCTCAAGAGCCAACTTGAGACCATGTTCAGAACAGAAGCTTCAGAAACCTATGGCACATGAATATAAGACCATTTTAGACACAGTCCCCAAATTACCTCTGAATTCAGTAGGAAAAAAGTGACAAAGAACAATATTTAGGGCATCTAGGATAGTGCTACATTCTCATGCCTAACATAAGCAAATTAAAACCTCATACTAATGCTCTGAAGCCTAATAATAACTAGTAAGGTTCATGTCAGTCAAAAAGCCACTGCAGGCTACTGTTAAAACCAGCTGCACAACGATCTGAAAGCCATTTGCCTCCCTCTAGTTAAAAACAGTCCCATGTCTACTGATGATGTAGTTAAGGCTGTATCAAGATCTATCTCTCAGCAGGGACATGTTGCCCAAATGCTAATGTTTGACCAACAAAAGTTTTGCAGCCAGAGCTTGTGCAAGTATTGGTAGATAGAAAATACAAAATCAAACCATTTCTCATGAATGATTAAACAATTAAAAAAATGAATGCAAGAAGCTTGTGTGCATGTGCATGGGTGTATGCATGTGTGTGTATATTCAGCTGTGTTAAATTTATTTAACTTTATTAACTTTGTTTAAAATTTAATTTGAAAATTAGATTGGGGAGCAAAATATCATTCTTTCTCTCTCATCATAAAACTTTTGGCTCATGGGATTATGACATTCTGTCATGCTTGGAAAAGTTGGATTTATGAAACCAGTAGCTGGACTGAGCCTGCCTATGCAGCTCTTACACAAGTGCTTCCTATTTTGTGCACAAGCAGCCTCAAGAGCCCAAAGACAGTGATTGAGAGAGACAGGCTCTGAAGCCTTTTTATTTCAACTTCTTGGAATCACCACCTTGCTAATAAACATCAAAATCTTCGGTGTCATTTATCAGATTAATTACTTTTTCCATAAAAAGAGTGAGTTGAGAAAATAACAAGCAAGAAACTCCCTGTCCCTTCTTCATCCTGAAAACAGGAGAATCAATATCTTAACCCTGTTTTTGAGAGATGAATGGGTAGGTCAATATTGCTTGGCTATTTGTCCTTCCACTTGGGAGAGATTACTGCTGCATTTTCCCCTCAATCTCTAGAATCATGGCTTATAGAAAACAATTATGTACTGAATTACTAATTGCATCAAAACTTTATTAGACTTCTTATCAAAGAGCATGCTCAGATTTATTTATTATTAATAGTAATAAAAATATAAAAATTTAAAAACAATATTATAAGTAACAGAGAAAACTATGCACTGTTATGAAAGCCTTTCATATTTAGGGATATCAGGTAAGGCTTCCCTTGGTGGTGAAGATGAAGAGCAAACTAAAATAAAAGTAAGAGCTAATTATATAAATCTGGGATGGTAGTGGGAAAAGCATTTGAATAAGAAGACCAAAGTCCAGAAGGCAAGAAAAAATATATCTGAATCATTTAGCTCAATAATGTTCCTGCCACAAGATGGGGGAGAGAGAAAAGAAACAAATTTTGTACTGCTTGAACCCATTTTTTGACTCTTGATTGGACTCCTAGTACCAATGTGAAGTCTTTGGGAATTTTTAAGCCAAGCAATTTACAATGTAAATTGTATTTACATTTCAAGTAAGTCATTTTGGATATAGCACAGAAACATTTTTGGAGAGAGAATCAGGGAGAGCACTTTAGAGGTGCTCACTGTAGCCCAGGTGAGAGAGTGATGGGGTGGAATCCATGATGGCAATGAAGACAGAAAGAGAAAAATTCATTCAAGAAATAGAGAGAAGGTAAAATCTGACAACACTTGGCGACTGAAAATGGAAATGTGAAGAAGAAAATGTCAAGAATTATACTGAGATGTCAGGTGTAGGTAGAGGTCGACATCACTTGCTGGAAAGAAAAAACACAGGAAGAATACCACTTTCAGTGAAAGAGACATCTGGGTTGCTTAAAGTATCATGAAATGGGACTTTTCCAGTTCCACGCAGGTAAGTTAGGAGGGCTCAACCTTGAGGCACAAAAGGTGGTGATGGTGGTAACAGTGGCCTTGAGACCAGGACCTATACCAGACTCTAGAAAGATTAGTGTGATTTGGAGTAGCTACAGACCGGAATATTTCAGTGAAAAACAAAACAAAACATTCATACTTATTCTTGGAATCTTGCTTTATTTGAAGGAGTAAATAACTGGGCCTTACAGCTGCAAGTTTTGGTAAGCCCTAAAATGAAGAGAAAATTGTATAAAATGGAAGCAATTCACCAATTCTATTCACTAAACATTTAATGATTTTCTTATGTACATTTATTTCCCTTGCTGTGTTTAGCTTAATTGAAACTTTTCAGGATCTCTCCTGAAAACTGGTGGCTGCCAATTTGTTTTACTCCAATATGCATGCTAATAAGCATGTGTAAAGGTAGAGATCAATATTCATTAAAGGTAACACGCATGCTAACAATAATTTTTATGTGTCTTTCTCATCCTCCAACCAAATGTTTCATGCTTTTCTGATTTTATGGATGGAGCTCCTCTTCTTTGATGCCCCCTCCAGTCTCTTCAGTGGAGTCAGAAGCAGAGACTTGGCTGCCTGAGATGGAAAAGGCATTGGAGACCGTCGATTGTTCTCTGCTGAGGAAGTATTTAGTGCTCTTCTCTCCTGGAACGCTATTGGGATTAGATTGCTTAGGTCTGGGAGTGTTAACTTCTCGCCTAGGCTCCTGTTGCCTGGCCCTCCTTAACACTTTGTGGCTCCCTCCTCAGAGAAAGGCACAATTCTAAGGCTGGAACGATTTCCCTTTGTCATGCATGTCCATGTGAAGAGACCACCAAACAGGCTTTGTGTGAGCAACAAGGAGTCCAAAAAAGGAGTCAGCAAAGGGTGGTGGGATCATCATTAGTTCTTATAGGTTTTGGGATCAGTTAAGGTGGGGCAGAAACAAATCACAATGGTGGAATGTCATCAGTTAAGGCTATTTTCACTTCTTTTGTGGCTCTTCAGTTGCTTCAGGCCATCTGGATGTATAGTGCAGGTCACAGGGGATATGATGGCTTAGCTTGGGCTCAGAGGCCTGACAGTATGTAATCTGCACTTCCCAAAAGACTGTCACCAATGAGTTGAAATAATTGACTGTCACCTACATTCTACTTGTTATTGCCCTCTCTCACCACCAATAAAAGGCCTACCAGCATTTCTATTCAAACAAGCCATTGTTCATGCAAAATGGACTTAAGTCTGTCCACTCCAGCTGCGCTCACCCCACTGGCCCAACAAAGCCTGTGCCACAGCTGGGATCCCTTCTCTGCAAACATGAGGAAACTTAGGTTTTGTGAATTGGTAAGTTGCTCAAGGGTGCACACTTCAAAGAGACAGACCTGGATCATCAATTTATACTTCTGACTCTAAGGGCACTACCTTCCTTCTGTGTTCGAGCTGATCAACTTCTCATCTCAATACAAAATCATCACAACACTTTATGCCACTTGTTTATATTACTTCATATTACTTCTTACTTTCACGGTCACAGAGATTCGTTTCCTTTGGCAAACAAACTAAAATTGCAGCAATTAAGTGAGAAGGTTAGGGAAGAAGGTTAGGGCAGGAGGGGTGTGGTCTGAAAGGCCTCACAAGACCAAAGGGCAGTGACTCCTAAGGACAGGGAGATCAGGGATTCATTGCACAGGCCCGAGGTGGGAGCGGTGCGAAGAGCAGGCCTCATGGTTTGTCAGGGCGGAGCATAGTTTAGTCAACATTATGTACTTAAGGCTAGTAAATACACCACAGACTTCATTAGCTAAGCAGCAATCCATACAGATATTAACCAATTGCCCACTCTGTGCCAAGCACATATGCCATCGTTTGGTGATTTTCACCTATTCATACAATCTTCTCAACAAGTCTGTAAGGTCTTTTGGGACAGAGAAAGTCTCCTGCATCTTGTGCTCTCTTACCACTTTTTGCTTAATAGATTTTGTTGTTTCAAATTCTAAAAAGGAAGGAATTAAACAATTCTTAACCAAATGATCGTTCTCAAACAGGGTCAGTGACCTCTCGCGGGATGCAAATCCTATGTATCTTATTCTAATGAATAACTCTATAGTTAGTCATTGATATGGCAAGTTCAGGCTTTTGCTCTTCCTCTTTGAACATCAGTGGGTGCGTTTTATTTCTCTCTCTCTCTCTTTTTATTATTATTATTATTATTTTTGCAGAATTAAGGAAGCCAAACCCTCAGCCTCATGTAGAAAGAGCTCATTTATTGCAACTAAAATATCTCTTCTTGGAAGGCCATGACCTCAGAAAGGTGAGCACTTTAGTTTTTCTAAAGTAGTGAATATTTCATCTCTCTTACTTTGGACAAGTATTGAACCATATATTATTCCTGCTTGATCCCCTGGTCTGTTCACTCCTGGTTCCTTGTCCCTCTCTCATTTTCAAGTGAGAGCTTCAAATTGCACAGGAATTCCAACTGCACCATTCCTTTTACTCTTGACATTTCTATGAGCTTCAAGTACTCAATGAGAATTCTGTTTCTGGTGTTTACCAAGTGAATTGGCATGGACACAAGGGCGCATGCCCCACACCATTTGCAGGAACTGTTTCTTATGATCAGTAATTTTAAAGCAATGCACCTCCTCGGGCTCTTAACTATGTCATTCCAGGAGCTGCTGCTCCTTTTTTCCCATCTCCTTCATCATCCATGTGTCAGACATGCCTCAGGCCTACTGGGCATCTGTTGTTTATCAGTGGGCCCCTCTCTGCCCCCAGCCCCCTGGGAAAGCCCTCTGATGAGTGAATTATTGGAAACACAAGGCGAGGCCACAGACTTATTGGGGGAGACACATATATAACAAGACAATTATGGCAGGTGTGAATAATGCAATAATAATGTTGTTTACCAATAGGAGTGCAGAGGAGGGTCCCTTAGCACAGCATGTAGTGTGGAAAGGAGAAACCAAAAATTCTCTAGAAAGAAATGGCATCAAAATTGAGGCTTAAAGGTCTATCTTTAAGCTATCTTTGTTGCTATCTTTTTCAAAGGAAGAGATTGGTAGAAAAGAGAAAAAACTTTTTTTTATTTCTGTTGTCCTTCCACTAGTATTTATTATTAGCGCACCCTGGGAAATCTGTGTCTACTGCTTCTTCAGAATTCATTACACCTGGTGAGTCCCACGGGCCAAGGCCCCCATATAATTTCTATGCCTTTGCTTAATTAAGACACTGTGATAGACTGGGCAGACATTTCCTGGCAATTTACGATCAGCTGGAGGAGCTTAAGTCTTAAAGCAAAGCTGTGAAAATATGCAGTTATGTTTATATAAAAAGTAGTGAAATTATAACTTTTCATGTCTTAGTCAGCTAAAAGTTGAAAAGGCACATTGTTGTGGTTGACAAGCTGCATTTATACTTTTTGTTCTTTTCCTATTCATTAAAAGCCATTCATAAATAAACAGGAAGAAAGAGACACACACTCTGAGTTTGACACTTGCTCTTTTTTATTAGGTATTTGGAATCCAGGTCAATGTGAAGAACTTCCCTAAGACTCATTGCTGGCTAACACTGGGATTAGTTACTCAAAGAGCTTTGTAGTGTGACCATCATTAAGACTTTTACAGATGTCTTTATTTAATCACATAGGTTTAGCAGAGTTCAGCCAATAGACTGTGGAATGGACAGAATGAGCCCAATGCTTGTCTGACAAAATATGTTGAATTTGTCAGTTCTAAGTGTAACACTTGGATCTTTCACAGCTATCACCATGTAGTACAGTGTTATTCACCTATCCAAGTTCATAGAAGATTCCAGGCTCTGCACCAAGTATTTTCCATCTATAACAGGGATAAAGTTTTAGATATATTTTCTAAGTTTTCTTACGGTTGGGCTGATTTCTGTCCTTGCACCCTGCTAGGGTCTGACTGTTTCTGCCTTCTCAGAATTTGTATGTTGAAATTTTAACTCCTAAGGTGATGGTATCAGAGGGTGAAGACTTAGGGAGGTGATTAGGTCATGGGGGCAGATCCACATGAATGGGATTAGTGCCCTTATGAGGCACTCAAGGAAAAGCCCTCGCCTCTTCCACCAATGTGAGGACACAGTGAGAAAGCACCATCTATGAACCAGAAAACAGGCCTCAGCAGACATGGAATTTGCTGGTGCCTTCATCTTAGACTTCCCAGACTTGAGAACAGTGAGAAATACATTTCTGTTTTTTATAAGCTACCCAGTCTATGGTAGTTTGTTGTAGTAGCCAGAATAAACCAAGATACAGCCAATTTCATCATTTGGGCTGAACTCTGAGACTGAAATCTTAGAGGAATGAGGAGCAAATGATATAGGACAGTTGCATTCAGACAGGAAGGGAAAGTAACAGGAAAGCTTACCCCTTCCCATCCTGTCAGATAATGGAGGCAGAAAAAAAAAGTAGAACAAAAACGTTCCTATTCCCACATAAGAATCATACATCAAATGCAAAAGTCTTTTAGGAACATAGAAGTATGGGGCAATACACAAATATCAGAGGAGTAGATTATTTTCCAAGGCAGAGTCTGCAGGCCCCTAGAACAACTTGTGCCTTCAGCTGGATGCCAGATCCATCATGGCTCCAGAGCAATTCTGTGGGAAGACTGCAGAATGGGTTCAGGTGGTGAGTCCACTATGGAGCCCTGGCTCTCCATTGTCTGCACTTGTTATGACAGGGATTTAAGATTTCCCAAATGCTCCAGAAGGGATGTGGAAGTGTTGAGAAAGGAGTGGGCAACTGTCAGAAGCTTGGGGTAAGACTGGATAGGATAAAGTGGGGGTGGACTTGAATACACACAAATGCCTGAAACCTTGGACTCCAGGAAGCCAAAGCTTCACTCCAAAAGGATAGGCAGAGCTAGACAGAGCTCAGCAATCCTCAGACAAGGAGAGGTGGACCAGCCTGTCCACAGCTGGGCATAGAGGGCATCTAAGGATTCCACATGATCTGAATTTTTTTTCTCTCCACTATCACAAGGACACAGTAAACCCCTCATACAACTTGGTGTCATTCCAGGGAAGTTCAGGAGTAGGAGAGAGAATCTAAAAGTCTGAAAAGCATCTAAAACAGATTGTGTTAACTAAATGACATGTCAATTACTAGATCAAACCAAGATCGCACGACTGCCTCCACTATCAATGGGGGTGCAAGTCTACAAAGACTAGTCTGCATATAGAACACTAAAAGGCCCCTGTTTTTCCCACATTTTGACTCTAACATCAGTACATTTGCAGCCCCACTGCATGTGTGTCATCTCATTGAATTCCCAGAACAAACCTGCAAGGTAAATATTGCTATTATTCTGATGAAAAAAACAGATCTACAAAGGTCATATACATACATTACTCCCAGTTTTACAGCTAGACATGTAATGTGGAATCAGTTCCACATTTGAATATAGATCAGTCTGAATCTAAAAGTCATGGTGTTCCCATGATGACTCATGAGTTTGCTTCTTGAATGTGGAAACATACGATGCTTTGCATATGAAGGAAGATAAATGTAATTGATGTTGGGTATGCAATGTACCTTTTTTCTTCAGGGACTCTTATTGGGACCTGTAAGGACACATAAATGAAAAACAGTTACCTTCTAGTAGGTCTAAATGTCAGCGTAGCATAACAAAGGGATGGGCGCAGAGCCCCTGGAAGCAGCAGGGTTTATGTTAGAGTTGAATGTTCCATCTTTGGAGCTGTTTGTTGGATAAATGAAGAAACACAAAAGTAGTAATTGTTCAGGAGGTAGCAAGTGGCATGTGGTGTTGGTTTAATTAGAAGAGGTGAAAGCAGAGCTGAACTATTCAATGAAACAGACATTTATTTAGCTCTTACATTCAATGAAACAGACATTTATTTAGCTCTTAATATATACATGACACAATGAGAGAATACAGTGATGCCTAAACAATGGCAGGGTACAATAGGATATAATATTATACGAGATGGTGCACTGAAAGTGGTTTTTTTTCTTGTTTTAAAAGCAGCTTCTTTCTTGCTCTAATCTTTGTAAAACTAAAAGCAAAATCTGCACCTGTGTGGAGGAGATATGGTGCAGAACTCTCAGTAAGGACTGAGCCAGTTAATAAATTTGCAGCCCCTTTTCACCTTGTCACCATCTCGCTGTCTATGGCAGCATCTGTGGCCTCTATCACACATTTTGCTTCTCTTACTTTCTTTATACTCTTATCCAGTTCAGCTTTGTTTGTCGGCTCTTATGCAACCTACACAAGTGGAATTCTCCTTGGACTCTTTTGTCTCAAACATAAATTGAAAAACCACAACTTTGGCAATGGCCTGCTGGGTGCATTTCAGTACACTATATCTCAACCAACTGAGTCAAAGGGGGCAACTTGTTTTTACTGACAACCTAAAGATAAAGGCTCTTCAGGGCTATGAGGAAAGCTTACTTTGAAAGTGCAGTAACGGGGATTTTAAAGAAGAAAACAAATGGCAATGGAATTTTACTGTTTCCAGGAAATAAAAAATTAGAATTTGTAGACTCTAAACTCAGACTGCTGGAAAAATAATTGGGCCTTTATTTGTTCCCTTTAGAGAAGAGAGAAAAAAAAAATCTCTTAATTCTCCTGGGAGAATTAACCGCAGATGGAGAGTAGGTTCTTAGGAATTTCTCACAAGGGAATCAATGGCACATCCTGCCTGCCCTGTCCCCAAGCTAGATCAGCTGCTTCCTGGCCAGGAGACCACAATTATCACGTGACTTCAGTGGCACTGGCAGCTCCCCTACATACCAGACCCAACCAATAGCTCATGTTGCGAATGGTGCCTGAGAGGCCCCAGTGAACTGGTAGGGGGCATGGGGCTTTCTTGCTGGAGAGAAACCTGTCCAATGACTTTGCAGTGTGCTCAAGGTTTACATGGGGTTTTCTGGAAAGACAGTGGCAGGGGTGAAAGGCATTTATCTGAGCTTTGCCATTGCCTTTTTCTAGGGCCTTATCCTAGCTCTCTTGCTCTTCATTCTTACCATGACAGAAAATATGGAGCAATTACAGGGACTCTTTTCTTGTATAAGCAGAGATATCATGCACAAATCTGGTGACTCTGAATGTGCAGTGGGAGGGGCTCAAGAGCTCTCATGCATTCAAGGTGGAAAAAGCCCCTCACTACTCACTGTACATCCATCCTCAAACTGACACATGTTGGCTCTTCCCTCATCCTCTAGAGCTAAAACATAAGCTGAAGGTGGCCCTACACTCCTTCTTCTTTATAGGAACACATTGCCCATGAACTTCCTGAGTCAGATAGCCCCGTAGGAAAACATAGGTGAGAAAAGTTTGGGGAAAGAACTTGAAGTAGCATGAACTAGAGAACACTCTGGAAGAGTTAAGAAAAGGTGCACTTTTTTTCCCCTTATGTCTAGGAGGTCCAAAGACTGTGAGGCAGATTCAATAGAACTATTCAATAGCTAGTTATTCACAAGATTTATTTCTTTCCACACTGTAGGCAGTGTTTCCCAGTCTCCCTTGCAGTTAGGTGGCATGCAACTACATTCAGCCTGTGGGAAGTGGGCAGAAGTGATTACTGACCTTGGCCACTTACCCTCCTGTGTACAATTCTTTCTCTTCACTTGCTGATGAATATTGACACTCAGGGAGATCCCAGAAGCTCCATGCTGAAAATGGTGGATATTCTTTCAGCCTCGATCTCTGAAAGACTATGTAGACCCTTCTCTTCTCTTCTCCTTATAAGTAGAAGAAAGACCAGAGCATGCTCTCTCTCCCCCACCCAGCATTGAGAGCACAGAGGAAAGAAGATGTGAGGGCATAGTGAGAAGGAGGCCATCTGTGAGCGAGGTGTTATGGGAAGTCAGGGATCCCGAACCGAGGGACTGGCTGCAGCCAAGGCAGAAGAACATAAATTGTGACGATCTCATGGACATTTATCAGTTCCCCAAATTAATACTTTTATAATTTCTTACACCTGTCTTTACTGCAATCTCTGAACATAAATTGTGAAGATTTCATGGACATTTATCACTTCCCCAATCAATACTCTTATAGTTTCTTATGCCTGTCTTTACTTTAATCTCTTAATCCTGTTATCTTTGTAAGCTGAGAATGTGCGTCACCTCAGGACCACTATTGTATAAACTGATTGTAAAATATGTGTGTTTGAACAATATGAAATCAGTGCACCCTGAAAAAGAACAGAGTAACAGAGATTTTCAGGGAACAAGGGAAGACAACCATAAGGTCTGACTGCCTGCAGGGTCAGGCAAAATAGAGCCATATTTTTCTTCTTGCAGAGATCCTATAGATGGGTGTGTGAGTAGGAGAAATATCGCTGAATTCTTTTTCCAGAAAGGAATATTAATAATTGATAACCCTGGAGAAGGAATGCATTCCTGGGGGTAGGTCTGTAGATGGCTGCTCTGGGAGTGTCTGTCTTATGCGGTTGAGATAAGGGATGAAATATGCCCTGGTCTCCTGCAGTACCCTCAGGCTTACTAGGATTGGAAAATTCCAGCCTGGTAAGTTCTAGTCAGACTGGTTGTCTGCTCTCGAACCCTGTTTCCTGCTAAGATGTTTATCAAGACAATGCAAGCACAGTGGGACATAGACCTTCATCAGTAATTCTAATTTTGCCTTTGCCTTGTGATATGTATTGCCCTTTGAAGCATGTGATCCTTGTGACCTACTCTCTGTTTGTACACCCCCTCCCCTTTTAAAATCCCTAATAAAAACTTGCTGGTTTTGTGGCTCGTGGTTGCCATCACAGTCCTACCAATATGTGATGACACCCTCGGAGGCCCAGCTGTAAAATTTCTCTCTTTGTACTCTTTCTTTTTATTTCTCAGACCAGCCAACACTTAGGGAAAATAGAAAGAACCTATGTTGAAATACTGAGTGCTGGTTCCCCTGATAGCGAGGAAAACAGCCCTCACTAGACACCCACCCTGACAGCATCTTAATCTTGAATTTCTAGCCTCCAGAACTGTGATTTAAAAATGCTTTGTTTTTTAAGCCAAACAGTCTATGGTATTTTGTTATGGCAGCCTGAGCAGACTAATACAACCATAGATCACACTCTCACCCTAATCCTTGTTGCAGATTGAATTTTACATTATGAAAAATAAACATCTCTTTTTGTTAAGCCACTGAGATGTCAGGCTTTATCTCTTACAACAGCTGGTGTTTATATTTCTGATACAAAGACCACACAGAGCTAATCAAGTGTGTGATATCCCTTTTCTCAAAATGTACAGGCTGGATTTTTATATGCAAACTCTACCTTAAGTGCAAAGATTCCTTAGGGTCAACACCCAAGCTTATTACCAAAAAAAAAAAAAAAAAAAAAAAAAATGCTAACTAATACTTCATTAACAGATATTTAAAAAATAAGAGTACTTATTTAAGCCAGCTAGTTTTTCAAACATTTTATGACTCTTAGCTCATTTCATTCTCATAGAAATCTATGAGGTATAATTCTTTTTTTTTTTTTTTTGGCGTTTCTAAATTTTTATTTTTTAGAGACAAGGATCACTCTGTCACCCAGGCTGGAGTGCTGTGGCGCAATCTTGGCTCACTATAGCCATGACCTCCTAGGCTCAAGCAATCCTCCCACCTCAGCCTCACCAGTAGCTAGGGCTACAGGCACACACCACCATGCCTGGCTAATTTTTGTATTTTTTTGTAAAGATGGGGTCTCACTATGTTGGCTGGTCTTGAACTCCTGGCCTCAAGTGATATGCCTGCCTTGGCCTCCCAAAGTGCTGGGATTACAGGTGTGCACCACTGCGCCCGGCCAGGTTTTTCACAGGAAACCCAGACCGCAGGATTAGGAGGCTGGAGAAAGCGGAAGCCGCCCCCGCCCACCTCCCCACCACACTGCCCTGCGTGCATCTCACAGACATTGTTCCCAACACTTGCTCTACCACAAAAATGGTTTTGTCGCAAGCACTGGTTTGTGACCAGCTCCTCTGAAGTGAGAAGCCCGTTCTCCAAGGAGCTGGGGCTGGGCAGCCAAGCCAGCCCTGGCCGAGAGAGTGTGGGATCTGCTGCCTGTGGCTCCGGTACGCCCGTCTGTCCCATCGGCCGGGGCCTTGGAGGGTGTCCAAGCTGTCTCTGTGGATGCTGTGTCTGCTCATGTCAGGGAAGGGCCAGGACACTGGACAGAAGGGATGCAGGCTCCAACTCGCCTCGGCCAACCACTCTCCAGGCAGCCTTGGCTGGGCTGCTGGAGCTATGAACCCTGAGCAGGCAGCAGGGCCAGGGGAGGTCAGACCATGGGGGTTCACAACAAGAGGGGCTGTGCACAGGGGCCACCCACATGCCCTGGAGCTAGGAGGCCCCGGAGTCACTGGGACCACCCCCACCCCAGGCAGCATGGGAAGGCTCAGGGTGCTGGGCCCCCACCTGGGAGCTGAGAGTGGTCCTGCTCTGCACTTCCCAGACACCCCCAGTGGGGTGCACCACCATACCCAGCCTGCCCAGCCCTGCTGAAGGACATGGGCCAGCGAGGCCCCGCAGAGCACTGGGATGGGGGAAGCTCAGGCAGGGGGAGCCAAGCTGGGCCTCAGGGGCCTGGGGATGCACCACCCCCTTGCTTTCCACAACTTGAAAACAAGGACTGATCAGTCACTGATTCACAGTCCAAAAACCAACCCCCAAATCCCAGGGCTTCCAGCAACAAAGAAGGACCTCTCTCACTTCCGGGTCAGCAAGAGCTTCAGGGCTGGGCCCACTCCACATCTCCTCCCTGCAGAAGGACCCTCTGCTCTCCACCCCCAGAGCAATGCAGTGGGCTGCCTGGGTTTGGAGCAGCTGGGTAGGGCGAGGGCAATGGGTGGGGTAGGGGGGTGCAGCCCAGGGGGTGCAGACAACAGGTGAGCAGCAGGCGGAGAGCCTTGCCAGGGCCATCTGTGTCCCTGGTCACTGAGGGTGGCAGGGGAGACTGAAAGGGAAACAGACCCCTAGGTGGGGAGGGCCCCGAGCCAGCCGCCACGGCAGCCCCTGCAGGCCTCAGTGCTCCTGGATCCCACCAGGGCCGCAGCAGGAACCGAGGCTGAAGCAAATCAGGGCAGCTGGTGGCACAGCTGGGGCCACACCCAGGCACAATTCCTTCCCAACACAGCCAGGAGGCTATCTTGGGGGCACCAGTGCCTGCTCAGGGATGGACTTGGGGCCTCCACAACTGCAGTCCCCACAAACCCTGTGCACGGTCCACCCTGACTGTGTGGGGGCTGGGGCCCCCAGTGGAGGGATGTGGCTGGTTGTCCTGAGGAGAGCGGGGGCAGCTGTCCCGGGGGGCCCAGCCCTGTGAATCAGGGAGCAGCTCATGGGAACGGCCCTTGGGGTGCAGGGGAAGTTCACAGAGCCATTTATTGAGCCCCACAACCGACCAGAAGGAAGGGCGTCCACCAGGCTCAGGCCATGGTCCTTGAGGGGCCGGCGCTCTCTACTTGGCCCACACATGTGTCCCGAGGAGTTGTGGCATGCCCGCTGCCCTGGTCAGAGCTGGCCGCCATCTTCCAGCTGCATCTGCCGGGCCAGCGTCTGCCCGATGGCCACCAGGGGGCTGGCTCTGTAGGCCGGACTGGACAGCAGCTCCTGAAACCGGGTCCTTCCTTCCTCCAGAAGCTGCTGTCTCTGGGCTGCGCTCATCCGGCTGAGCTCTGAGGGCCGGGGCTTGTTGCTCTCCCTGCTGCAGGCTTGGCGCCGGCTGCCAGTCTCGAGCCCCAGCAGCTCGGGCAGGGCATCCCTGAGCGGGTGCAGGTGCCCCACCACCACCGTGGCCCTCCGCCTCCGCTCCTCCCTATGCTTCTGCTCAGCCAGTTTTATGGCTTCGATTTTCTGCAAGCATTGCTCACGCCTCAGCTTCATTTTCTCTTTCTTGGGCAAAACGGTCTTGGCCTCTGCACCTCTCCTGATGGAAGTGACGCTCCTCACATCCAGCTCCAGCTTCTGCACCAAGGCGCTGGGGTCTATCTTGGTCCTGGCAAAGATGTTGGTGTTGATGAACGGAGGTATAATTCTTATTAGCCCTGTTTTTATAGATGAAGACAATGAAAGAGCTATTGCAAACTTATAACTGAGAAAGAGATCTGACCTAACCAACTCCATCTGCTTTTAACCTCCAAGCTGTCCTTGTTCATTCCTGGGTGTAGGGTGAACTAACTTTGGGAGGAACTTACTTTATAGTGTAAAACAAAGATATTAACACCCCTTTCTCAAAACAAACCTCCTTCTTGCCTGGGGACTAGACTGCCTTTGTAAGACTAACAAATTAGCTACAAAATTAGAAATTATGGTTTAGGAGTCATGCAGCTGTAGGCTACAAGATTCTAATCCTCCCTAAGCTGCTCCTAAGATCAGTGCTTGAGTTATTTTGCAGACCCTGCACTTGATGGATCAGCTGGCACCCAGTTTATTGAAACACTCAGATCGATAAACTGGCTCATCTGATCTTGTGGCCCCCACCCAGGAACGGACTCAGTGAAAGAGGACAACTTCAATTCCCTATGATTTTATCTCTGACCTAACCAATCAGCACTCTGGACTCACTGGCCTTCCTCTATGCACCAAATTATCCTTAAAAACTCTGAAAGCTCTGGGAGATGGATTTGAGAAATAATGAATCTCCAGTCTCCTGTACAGCTGGCTCTGTGTGAATTCACTCTTTCTCTATTGCAATTCCCGTCTTGATTAATTGGCTCTGTCTAGGCAGTGGCCAAGGTAAACCCACTGGACGTTTACAACACTGAGGCACAGACAGGTTGAGTGACCAACCCAAAGTTTCACAGGACACAGTAGAGTCAGGATTTGAACACAGACATTCTGACTCCAGAGTCTATGCCCTTAACCACAACTCATACTAATTCACTTATGTTTTTTGTCCATGTTTTCATTTATTTTCTTTAATCTACAATAAAACTTTGATTTTTACACTGGCTGAGGATGAAGTAAGAATGTTGCAAATAGAAAAATGTTAATTGAAAGACACAATTTATCTTATTCTAGCACCAAAAATGATCAGGCCTATTTTGACCATGAATCTCGCAAGCTGTGCTCTCTAAACTTTTGGATGAGAGGGCGTGGGCTCAGAGTCTGGGAACGCTCTCTCCCTCACTCCCTCTACTAAGTAGGTTCCATGCTCTATTCAAGTTTGAGAGACTCTGCTTGGTTGGGGCCTGCATTTATGTTACTCCTATTCTTTATACTTGGCACATCACAGACCGTGAAATAATAATCTGGTGGAAATGGCAACTTTGGATTTTTAATCTCAGTTGTTAAAATTTTTCCAAATGAGAACACTTGGACACAGGGCAGGGAACATCACACCATAGGGCCTGTTGTGGGGTGGGGGGGAGGGGGGAGGGAGAGCATTAGGAGAAATACCTAAGGTAAATGACAAGTTAATGGGTGCAGCAAACCAACATGGCACATGTATACCTATGTGACAAACCCGCATGTTGTGCACATGTACCATAGAACTTAAAGTATAATTTAAAAAATTAAAAATTAAAAAAAATTTCCAAATATATTTATCTTTTGAATAATCTAAGGCCCTTATCCCCCTAAGGTTTACATGGCATAGTTCATACTGCTTTTACTTTTCAAAGCCATTAATCTTTTGTAATAACATTTTGTATTCAGCTATGTTCCTTTGCTTAGTTTTCAACTTTGTTATTCTCCAAGCTGATTTTATTAATTAACACAGAGAGAGTCAGGAGTATCTGAATTAATTAGGTGATAGTGAACTAGGAGGAAATCACAGGCCTCAGTGTGAGACAAATCTGGATTTAAATCCTAGCTCTAACTCAGTCCATGACCTTGAGGAGGTCAGGTGGGTTCACTGGGCTCAGTTTCCAAATCTCTAAAATGGAGATGACAAAATCCACCTCACAGAATTGTTGAAAGGACAATTACATGTTTGAGAACATGTTACTGTAGTGTCTATAACCTATCAAGTGTATAGCAAATGATGATGATGATGATGCTAATTTTAAAAATATCTATTGAAGGTCCCAGAAGTTTTACTTTAACATGTTGATTTTTGTCCCATGGAAAGGCATATGATTTGGTGGAAAATATAACCCCAAATGTTATTATGCATTGCTCTGTAAGATATTAACAAGTTTTATATATAACCCAAATATCTTAACATTTTAAAATTAAATGGCCTATAAATACCTAGCTCCTCAAATATTGTTTGAACTGGTCTTAATATCTAATTGTTTCCCCACCTAATTAATGAGTTGAACAAAATCCTTGCCATATATTCATATTATATTTGCTTCAGTGTCCTAATTATATCGTTTGAAATTATACTTTAGCAATAAGAATAAAAGTCATAATCAAAATGTTAGCACTTAGCATGGGAATGAGTCTATCAGTCAGAGTTTAGTCAGGAAAAACTGGTTGCTCTAGATAATCCAAATTAAAAAGGTTTAATGCAGATGTCAAGAAGCCTATACAACCATTGGAAGACTAGGGGAAGCTGAGGTCAATGAAGCCACGGTGGACAACCTCAGCTCAGCTCCCAGCTGAACAGTTTCCTGTTCATTGTCCATTGTCCTTGAACTTCTAGATATTTCTCTTCAACCATCACAGTCTGCAGTGATGAAGGGAGTGGCTTTCTGGTGGAGCCTCTTAGAATCTCATGGCTTTCCACATTTCTGCCTTTAACCCCCTTTAGCCTGTCATTTGTTTCAGCCTTCCAAATCTTCAGCAAGGGAAGGGACTTCTTGGTAAACCAACCTGTAACCATATGGGAAGGGTGTTCTGCAAATATAGCTCCCAACTTTTCTGAAAGACAGAGGAACCCTTAGAAGGGAGAGTTGGTGATGCCAAATTGGCAATAAATAACCCAGGACTGCAGCTCAGCTCAGCACCTAACTCCATAGGGCACTCACTCACTTCAGGAAGGGTGCATTTACTCAGTAAGACAGATTAAAGGATCACTTGGTTCATATGGACTCAGACAAAAGTGGGCTAAGTGATCTTTAAACAGATTTGACCAAGCTGAGAAATACCAAAGACTTATGATTTTTCAATCAGAAAACACAGCATGGAATAGCAGAAAGAGTACCAGACTGGAAGCCAGAGAACCTGGAATCCAGCTCAGCCTATCCTGAACTTGCTAGCTGGGGAAGCCCTCAGGGTGGTCACTTCACCTCTCTGTAATTCAAGTTTTGTCTTCTATGAAACAAGGAAAATAGTATCTGTCATGCCTCAGAGAATCACCACAAGGTTAACATATGTGGAAATATTTTAAAGTGTACAAACACCATATCAACATTAAAGTCCCCATATGAACATGAAGACCTAAGGTTTTCTTGGTTTAGTTTGAAGAAGCTTCCAACACAAGGCTGGATTAGGAAAATGAAATAAAAGTTGGACCGGGGCTGGGCGCAGTGGCTCACGCCTGTAATCCCAGCACTTTGGGAGGCCAAGGCGGGCAGATCATGAGGTTAAGAGATTGAGACAAGCCTGGCCAACATGGTGAAACACCGTCTCTACTAAAAATACAAAAATTAGCTGGGCATGGTGGCAAGTGCCTGTAATCCCAGCTACTCAGGAGACTGAGGTAGGAGAATCACTTGAACCTGGGAGGCGAAGGTTGCAGTGAGCCAAGATCACACCATTCCACTCCAGCCTGGGTGACAAGAGCAAAACTCCATCTCAAAAAAAAAGTTGGACTGGGAGCCTTACAGAGTTCACACATATTTGTAACATTCTTCAGATGTCGTGTGCACAAATTGGAGTTATTAGTCCAATATTTATAAAGAAAAAATCATATTTTGAATGTAGCCAAATAACTTCCTAATTAAAATGATATGATCCTTAGAAGGTTTTTGGGGAGGAGGTAATGGAGAGAGGATCAGAATTAGGAGGATCGAAGTAGAATGCATATACTTGAAAGTAAATATAAGGCCAGGCGCGGTGGCTCACGCCTGTAATCCCAGCACTTTGGGAGGCCGAGGCAGGCGGATCACCTGAGGTCAGGAGTTCAAGACCAGCCTGACCAACATGGAGAAACCCCGTCTCTACTCAAAATACAAAATTAGCCGGTCATGGTGGCGCATGCCTGTAATCCCAGCTACTCAGGAGGCTGAGGCAGGAGAATTGCTTGAACCCGGGAGGTGGATTGCAGTGAGCTGAAATCGGGCCATTGCACTCCAGCCTGGGCAACAAAAGCGAAACTCCATCTCAAAAAAAAAAAAAAAAGAAAAGAAAAGAAATATAATATTTGGCGAAAGAAAAATAAAAGCTCTACCTAATCAGTCTGCAGAAATGCCTAGAAAATAAACCATCTTCTAAGTATATCAGCGATTTTAAAGACGATAAAGTATGAGGAAGGGGGGGAGTTGTCTATGAGAAAAAGTATATAATTTTACAACATTTTATGTTTATTAAAAGGGAGCATGGGTTAAAACCACCATGAGAATTAGGTCATCAAACCATGAACAATAGATTAATATTCCCCCAAAATTCCTACGTTGAAATTCTAATTCCCAATATGATGGCATTAGGAGATGGAGCCTTTCATAAGTGATTAGTGATTCATGAATTGGTGAATGAGATTAGTGCTCTTATCAAAGACATGCAAGAGATCCACTGCAAGAGAAATCAATTGCAGGAGAAGACACAGCGAGAAGACAGCCATTGTCTGTGAACCAGGAAATGGTCTCACCAGATACGGATTCTGATAGTGACTTAATCTCAGCTTTCCAAGCCTCTAGTAGTGTAAGAAATAAATTTATGTTGTTTATAACCTACCCAGTTTATGGCATTTTTGTAACAAAAATTTCTGTAACAGCCTAAATGGACTAAGATACCATCTCTAAGTAGAACAGTCATCCTAAAGTAGTTACAACACAACAAAAACAAGGGGAAGACTTAATTGAAAAATTTCATTCATGAGATGTAATAAACCAGGTGAATTTAGTAATGGGAAATGATTCTGTGAGGGACTTTTAGCATTCTCACCCTCCAGAAGCATGTCAGAAAAATCTAGCACATTATTCCCTGGGTGGGACAGATTTGGGAGAATGCATACTACCTTATCAGCTCTCTGTCCCTCCCTGGGAGACTGATGCTTCCCAATGCACAACTCAATTCAAAGCAGCAATGTACTCTGAAATTTCATCTCTTTCTTTCTTCTTTCTCTTTCTTTCTTTCTTTCTTCTTCTCTTTCTTTCTTTTCTTTTCTCTTTCTTTCTTTCTTTCTTTCTTTCTTTCCCTTCCTTCCTTCCTTCCTTCCTTTCTTTCTTTTCTCTTTCTCTTTTTCCTTTCTTTTTTTCCTTCCTTCCTTCTTTCTCTTTTTCTTCTTCCTGAGACAGGTTCTCACTCTGTTGCCCAGGCTGGAGTGCAGTGGCATGATTATAGCTCATTTCAGCCTTGAACTCCTGGCCTCAAACTATCCTCCCACCTCTGCCTCCTGAGTAGCTGGGTCTACAGGCATCCACCACCATGCTTGGTTAATTTTTTAAAGTGTTTGTAGAGATAAGGTCTCACTCTCTTGCACAGGTTGGTCTTGAACTCTTGGCCTCAAGTGATCTTCCCACCTCAGCCTCCCAAAGTGTTGGGATTATAGGTGTGAGTCACCATGCTCAACCCAGAAAGTATTTTTATGTAAAAATAAATTATGCAATGGCATTTTATGAACTTCAAAGAAAAATACTTTGTGTTGTTCTCATATCTGAGAATAAAAATGATTAATTTTCTAAATAAAACATATTCTGTTATTTTACAACTTTTCTCAAAATGGAAGGGTTAAAATTGTGATTAAAAGTAGTAGGTAGAGTGTACACTTATGTTCATAGCAGCATTACTTACAATAGTCAAGATTAGAAACTACTCAAGTGTTCATCTACAGATGAATGGAAACAAAATTTATATATATATATATATATATATGAATATTATTAGCCTTAAATGGGAATGAAACTCTGACACAATACTACAACGTGGAGGCATCTTGCAGACATGCTAAGTAAAATAAGCAAGCCACAAAAAGACAAATACTATGAGTCCACTTACATGAAGTGTCTAAAGTAATAAAATGCATAGAAATGGAAAGTAGAATTATGGTTGCCAGGAGCTCAGGAGAGGGGAAAATGAGGAGTTGTTTAATGGGGATAGAGTTTCAGTTGTGACAGATGGAAAAGTTCTGGACACTGATTACACAACAATGTAATTCACTTAACACTATTGAACTGCACACTTAAAAATGGTTAAGATGGTGAATTTTATGTTATGTGTATTTTACCACTATTTTAAAAATTAGTTGAAAAATAGTAGGCCAAAATTTGTTTCTAACTATGGCTTCCCACCGCCATTTAGGGGGAGTTTTGTTGTGAAATTTTAGGCGATTTACTTTGTCAAATTTTACTGAGTCATGGGTTTGTTTTCCCATGGAAAAATTACTAAAATAAGGGCATGTGGAAATACATAACACTTAAGTCACTTCCAGGAGAGGTATTGCAAAAGTGTGTCCATAAGACTTTTGACTTTGATGAGATAAAAGCTAGGCTGCCTTTTCTTCCTTCTCACTGCATCCCATCTCCTAGGGCCAGCCTGTTCCTCAAAAGAGTGAAAAATATAGGAAAATTACTGCCTTAACTATCCCGATCTTCATTTTTTTTCCTGTGTAAAATGAAGACATTAATAAACAATGCCTTTCTTGTTAGAAATGTAAAGGTCAAACATAAAGAAACGTGAAATCCTAAGTCCTGCATGCCTTCTACCACTGGTCTAGTCACATGTGTCAGCTGAACATTCCCTGGGCTGCAAGTAATGTGACTGATGGTTTTATCCCTGGTTTTCCCAGGGAGAAATCTAGACACAGAAATCCTGAAAAATGCCTCTGCGGAAAGGTGGATCCAAAGTGGGTCTTCTAAGGGAAGCTGCAGAATGTTTCTCCCTCAGCCTATAGTTTGACAGAATGCTAAGATATCAAGATGAAACTCTGAAAACCCGAGGATTTTTCATGGATTTCATTATTCTATTGAAGACCTAAAAAAAAAAAGTGGCTGATAAATATATTTTTAGAAATTGCTTTAGTATGATTTTTATTAATTTAAATTAACATTTATTTAATTAACTACATAAAATCTGTGTATAAAAGAGGCAAAAGATTATTCTTGCTCTCAGCCAGACAGTTGCTGATAAGGCAGTTTCGACAGGAATCTCATAGAATAAGAGGGCCCTGACTCAACAACCATCAATATGGTTGGAATGTGGTATTTGCTCTTCCTGGAAACAATGCTTCCCACTTATAGAGTTTATATTCAATGTGGTGTTAATACATAGACCTCATCCAACTATCTCTCTGTGAAATCTGAGTTCCTACTCAAGTCAATATCCTGTAATATGCTAAACAAAAAACCTCCTGTATTAGTTTCCTGAGGCCATTGTAACAAAGTACCACAAACTGGGTGGCTTAAACAACAAGAATGTATTCTCTCACTGTTGTGAAGGTCAGAAGTCCAAAATCAAGGTGTTAGCAGGGACACCCTTCCTTGGAAGGCTGCAATCCTTCCTTGCCTCTTTCATCTTCTTCTGGGCCTTTGCATTTCTTGGTCTGTGGCAGGATAACTCCAATCTCTGCCAGAGGTTACAAATGGCCTTATACCCTGTGTCTCTGTATTTTTCCCTCTTCTCATACAGACACCAGTCATTACACTAGATTTTTGTATGCACTGTAAATCCAGGATGGTTTTATCCCAGAATCCTTTTTATATCCCAAATATATCTACAAAGATTCTCTTTTCAAATAAGGTCACATTCTGATGTTCCAGGTTGGAATGCTCTGAATGTTTGCATACCCCCAAAATTCGTATGTTCAAACTTTTTTTTTTTTTTTTGAGACAGAGTCTTGCTGTTACCTGGGCTGTAGTACAGTGGCACCATCTCAGCTCACTGCAACCTCTGCCTCCTGGGTTCAGGTGGTTCTCCTGCCTCAGCCTGCCTAGTAGCTGGGATTACAGGTGCGTGCCACCACGCCCAGTACTTTTAGTAGAGACAGGGTTTCACCATGTTGGCCAGGCTGGTCTTGAACTCCTGACCTCAGGTGATTCATCCGCCTCAGCCTCCCAAAGTGCTGGGATTACAGGCATGAGCCACCATGCCCAGCCCATGTGTTGAAACTTAATCCCCAATATGAGAGAGTTAAGAGATGTGGCTTTTTTTAGGGGGGGGGTGATTAAGCCATGAACACAGATTCCTCATGAATTGGATTAATACCCTATAAAAGAGGCTTCAGGGACCTTGGTCAACTTTTCTGCCATGTGAGGATGCAGCGAGAAGGCACCATCTATGAAGCAGTGAGTAAACCTCCACCAAACACTGAATAGGAAGTCATCTTGATCTTGCACTTCCCAGCCTCCAGAACTATGAGCAATAAATTTTCTTTTGTTTATAAATTACCTAGTCTATGGTATTTTTGTTATAGCAGCTCAAAAGAACTAAGACACAGATGTGTATAAATTTAGGGAAAAATTATTCAACCCACTATACCTCTTTCCCTTTCACTAATTCCTGTTTGATTAATGGTGCCTGTGGTTTATTTAGTGACAACAATATCTATGGTCAATATGTGAGATTCTCAGAAAAGGAAATGTAGCCATCAGCAGCCAACAGAAAGTGGGAGGCAATGGAAAACCTACCTCATTCCCCATGTTAGAGAAAAAAAATCGATACATGAAGACATGAAATAATGCTTTGTAGGTCTGTTTTCTTGTAGCTTCTGTATATGTCAATCTTTTATGCTCAGCTTTCTTCATATCTTACTTTTTAATTTTAGTGTAAAAATAAATGTTTTATTGCCTTCAATTTACCATTATTATTTTTTACATCAGTTGTTCTTTGTGTGTGTGTATGTGTTGGATTTACTTTTCTGGAGTGTGAATACATGTGGTATGTGTGTATGTGTGTGACCTAAATAAGTTTTCTGCTGAAAAGAAAACAACATCAACATTTAAAGATGAGTTTAATAGAACTCACTTTATTAAATGCCTGCTATGTGTCCAGGCCTTGAGCTAAGGAATAAGAACAATGATGAATAAAGTCCATCCCTGCTCTCAAGGTGTTTGTAGACTACAAAGGAGCCTGCAACCTTGCAGCAAAACAAAAAAGTAAAGAAACACAAACCACGGAGCATGTTGCACTCAACAGAGGTTCATTCTCACCCATTGTGAAGATGCTGGGAGTAATTGGAACTTTGTTAAAGAAAACAGGGAGATCATTTCTGTTTTGTCTGTGTATCACCGTGACTGCCTAGCACCATGGAGAAAGGGACCCCCTTTCAGAGCACAAACTCTGACCACAGAGGCCCTTGGTCTATCCTTTGTTTTACTCTAAACTTTTCTCAAAATAATCATGGATGAAGCTGGAAACCATCATTCTAAGAAAACTAACACAGGAACAGAAAACCAAATATCGCATGTTCTCACTCACAAGTGGGAACTGAACAATGAGATCACATGGACACAAGGAGGGGAACATCACACAATGGGGCCTATTATGGGGTGAGGGGCTGGGAGAGTGATGGCATTAGGAGAAATACCTAACATAGATGATGTGTTGACGGGTGCAGCAAACCACCATGGCATGTGTATACCTATGTAACAAACCTGCACATTCTGCACATGTATCCCAGAACTTAAAGTATAATAAATAAATAAATAAATAACCCTTTGTGAATCTGTACTTCTGGAGAAAAGCCCACACAACTCTGGGACATTAGTATGCATCACAAGTAAGATTTTAAAAATAATGTAAAAAGTGTTATTTCTGTTTTTGTTACCTTGTCATTAAATAAGGTTTCTATCTTCCTTGACCTCTCAAGATCAGTGATTTAGCTACATGTAAATGCGTTCTTGCATTGGATTCTTCCCATAAACCAGACTCATTTCTCTTGTGGATTGGGCCTTCTATGACTGCACTTATATAGCTGCTTCAGAATAGAAAGCTACTTTCTCTCTTAGCAAGGTACAGCTTTTCCAATGTCCCCTCTTGCTTTGCCAAGTTGAGTTCCAAAGTTGTGTTAAATCTCAGCTAAATCAGTGTATTTGCCTTTCCTGCTTACGGCATTAATTGCACTTTACCCGTGCTATTATTTTCCATTTAACTTCTTAGACTTCCTAATTCCTTCGTGTATTCTGGGATACCATTTGGATATGGAGATATTATGCAAATGATGTAGAAAGGGAATGAACTTCAGCACTCCAGGTCAGAGTTACTTGGCTACTTTTAAGTATTTTTTGCACCTTATTTTTTGGTCCTTGGGAACCTTGGACAATAAGCTGTTATCCACTTACATTTCTGAATTATACTTACATGAATCTGGTGCCAGAGAAAGTTCTATGGTAAAGAATTAAAAGCAATGATCCCACTGTTTACAATCAGAGCTGGTGACTAACCAGGGTGCCTCTACTGACTCCTATCCCTGTTGCTAATCTTCCTCAGAGGAGTAAAGTTCATTGAGACTGAGTATCTTCCAGACTCCTATTTTCTTCCACATAAAACTATATATTTTGTGAAAAAATTGGATCAGGGATTTTACTCTCTCAGGCATTAACTAGTAATTCACTTTAAGAAAAGTGCAAGGAGAGGGGACAGAATGAAAATTGTAAGCTACCCTTTGGATGGGCTTATGAAAGGCCCATTTACTCACAGACTATAAGAAATGGAATGTGTATATTATCAAAAAGCAAACTGGAATCAGCCATGAAGTTGTGAATGTAAGAGAGGGGATTCTCTATCTTATTTTGTTTTTCCTTTTAACTTAAGAGCCAATTTTGCTAAGGAAGCCAAAATCCCTGTCTGCCTGGCCCATCATACTCTGATGTATGTAGAAGGTAGACAGACAAGGCACATGACAATGGCACAGATGCTTTTGGGTTTATGTCTGTCAAAGGGGGAGAAATTGTTCTTTTAAGATCCAGATTTTGAAGGCAAATAAACAAAAATTTCAGTCCCAGACCCACCTCCTCCTCATTGTGTGGTCTTTAGTAAGTTTCTGAAAATGTTTAAGCTTGGCTTTGTCAGCTAGAAAGTGGCAATAATCATTTAACCCATAAGTACCAGGTCCTGGCTGGATCAGTTGGCATGCCAAAAAAAGGATAACTGAAGAGGGTTTAATCAAGAGTTCATTCAGGGTATGGACAAAGCTAAGGAACCCACTAGAAGCAGTGACGCACCCAGGGACTAGAGGTGATGAAGGCCATTCCTACCATCAGTCCTATAGGGATGGGGGAGGTAGGAGCTCTTATCAGAGCACTGGGGAACCTGCACATGGGAGATACTACCCAGCAAGAGCTGCTTCAGCGAGGGATGCTGCCACCACCACTGCCACATCACTGCCTGGCCAGGTGGGGGTGGAATAAACCCCACTAAGGCTCTTTCCTCTTGCTTTCCAATCCCATGGCAATGTGCTCCATTGGCTGCACTTGACATAAAGTCAGAGGACAAAGGAAGAGAGTGGCCAAGGAGGTGAGCTTCCTTTGCACAAAGTCAGGTTAGAAAAGGATGAAGAGTGGATATGGAGGAGCAAATAGATAATTTTCAGCATCTCTCTGTATTAGATGACAGTTGTTTGCCCAGTATCCCTTCTTTTGAGTAAATGCTATGCCTCGCTCCATAAAACTTGAATGAGGCTGAAATAACATTTACCCTTCTCCAATGACCAGGACCAGAGAACTTCATCACCCTACCCTCTAGCAAATCAATCAAATTCAATTTGAGATTTAATACAGGGTTTCTGGAAAATAGATAATCTCCTTTTCTTTTGGATTATGAGCCGTAAGGATGTAGACTTGGGCCAAGCAACAGTCATCTTTCCAATTATACAGAAAGAACTAGCCTGACAGCAAAGACAATGCAAAAAGAGCACAGAAGAGTCCAGGAATAGGGAGAAAGAGGCAGGTCCGTGGTGACTTTGTTTGAGGCCCTTTGTTTAATTATATCTAAAGGCAGTTATGCTTTTTAACATTTCAGTAATATGCTTTTTAATATCCTATATTGGAAGAGTGGGAAAAGTTAATAAGGAAATGTGAAGCACCCAGAGGTTAGCAACAACAGAAAGTCTCTATGATATCAGAAATGGAGCACAAAGGGAGGCAATGGCACTACGGGATTCTTTGAGTTGGGTCCTCAGTAGGACCTGGAATCATGGAGAAGGAACTGCTTAGGAAATGCCGAGGCTGCCAGGCTGGAAGCATGGCAAAGACTGCACAACAGGAACCGAAACCAGAGAAGAGATGCTACCTCAAGTACAGAGAGTGAGAAGAAATAGTCTGGCTTCACCTTCCCTTCCACCCTTTGGATGCCGGCTCCTCTGCCTTCACTTAGCTAAACCTAATTGTGAGACTAACATTCAGAGCTGAGCAGAAAAAGGGGAAGGGTATGGCTTTCAGAGCAAATGAGTAATACACGTGGTCAGGACATATTCGTTCTGTTTTCCTTTTTCCTTCCAAAATGCATTCCAAACTTTAGTGAAGGATACACAATTTTTTCTCAAATCTCAGAGAATGGGGGTCAGGTTATTTTCTGCTTAGAAACTTGAGTGGGTTACTACATAAGACAAGGCAATTTGGTCTGATATTCAAGTTCATTTAGACTATTGCCATAATTTATGGGCATGAAATAACATGATAGAAAAATGTAAAGGTAAGTTGAAATCCAGTCACATTAGGCTACTTGCTCTTTTTGATCAGAGTATATTTTCCTGCACTTGCTAATAATATTCCTTCTGCCAGGCTTACCATCTTCTTCCCCATTTTTCTTTACTGAGATTTTATCTTCACATCACAAATTAAGTGCTATTCCTTCAAGAAACATACTGGCTTGCCCAAACTTTGTTGTATCTCTCCCTTCTTAAACTCTTACATCATTCTCATGGCACTTAACACTTTAGATCTTGTGTTTTAGATATTGAAATTTCTACCATATGCTTTGATAATAGATTGTGATTTCTGCAAAGGCAAAGAGTGCTTTCCTCAACTTTGTATCCTTTGGGGTGGGTTTAAATGATCTCTTATACCTACTAGGTGTTTGATAAATGTTTGTTGTAGCAGATGAACACCTGAAACAGTAATTCAGAACCTTAGGTTCTAGTATTTTCTATGTCACATTAGTGTGACTTGCAGAATGGCTCAGCTTAGCTTTTCCTATGTATAATGTGTTCAGACTAGATGAATTCCAAGGTCCCTCCTGGCCCTTTCAATTCCCTAATTTCAAGGAGAATTTAGAAGAAAAAATTTGTAAGCAGCAATTTTATAGTTCTATTATGGAATTTCTACTTGGGGAAAGCTAACATTTCATGATCACATTCTTGCTGGATTCTTTCTCAAGATTTTCCATGGAGCTGAAATTTACCCACGACCTTGAGAAAGAAATGCACATGCTTCATGATTCTCACTCCACTTTCTTGTTCTTAATGCTTTTCCTCTAATGATTGCTCATTTCACACCCCAAAAGCAACTCATTTTATAAACGTTTTACAGCGCAGCAAGCAGTAAAGAATAAGAAATTACAACATATTATATCCTATGAAGAAACACTGCTCCTAATGCATCCACAAAGAATCAAGCTCATAATTGCTGGTTTGTCAATTATAATGGTAAAATATGTATTTATATAATACATATGATATTATGGATGCTATTGGGAGTGAGTTTGGCATATTTATTTATTTATTTTTTATGGTACTCATCCATGTTTCTGTTTATATATAGGATAACAAATTCAGAAACAATGGGAAAGTAATATATGAAACCTTAATAGGAAATACAATAGAGATTACAAAACACTACCATTTGATTTTTTATGCAAATACTTCAATATTCCAATATTTTTACTCACTTGCTAAATAAAGCACATGACTCGAAATGCTAAATAATTCTGTTAGTCTAAATCTTTTAGATAAAATGTTGGTGAAAAACCAAAATTGTTTAGTAACGTATGTATGACCTTGTTTATTATCTATCACAGACATCAAGATGATCATAGTTAATACCAATTTAAGCTTTATAGAATACTCTTTTAGGCCCAATATTGATATATTAAATGAAGGTATCAGAGAATGTTGTATTTATGGCATCAGGTTATAAAGATCTACTCAAAACCATTTTTGTCAAAGTTTAAGCACTGGAACAAAAGTCAAATTCTTTCTAAATGAGACACAAATGATTCTTGCTAATAGTACACATTTTGTCCCATGGGTAATACTATTGTCTTTTTCTTTTTTAAAACAATTATTTCGATTTTTTTTTAGATTCAGGGAACACATGGGCAGGTTTGTTAGCTGGGTATACTGTGTGATGTTGAGGTTTAGGGTATGGATGATCCTGTCACCCAGGTAGTGAGCAGAGTCCCCAGTAGGTAGTTTTTCAGCTCTTGTTCCTGCTCCCCACCTACCTCCCCAGTGTCTGTTATTCCCATGGGTCCTCAGGTATTACTATTTTCAAGTTTTTTTCTTTACATGAAACTACTGAAAGCGAAAGTATGTCACGCTTATAGGTTACTCTGTACATTTATCATTCTATTAATAAACATCTTAAGTAATTAAGTAGTATATTAAGGCCATAAACCAAGTCATTATCTCCTATCAAAGGACTACTGTTATTCAATCGTCTAGAAAATTCATTTTAGGCAGGACGCAGTGGCTCACATCTGTAATCTCAGCACTTTGGGAGGCCGAGGTGGGTGGATCATGAAGTCAGGAGTTTGAGACCATCCTGACCAGCATGGTGAAACCCCGCCTCTACTAAAAATACAAAAATTAGCTGGGCATGGTGGTGTGTGCCTATAATCCCAGCTACTCAGGAGGCTGAGGCAGGAGAATTGCTTGAACCCAGGAGGCAGAGGTTGCAGTGAGCTGAAATTGTGCCATTGCATTCCAGCTTGGGTGACAGAGAGCAACTCTGTCTTAAAAAAAAGTAAAATTCATTTTAATGGATTATGTTACAGTGTTGAGGTCAGCCTACAGACACAAAATAGGTTAACTGAATTTTTTTTCGTAACAGGTTTTAATTTTTTCATTGGAATAGGTTTTGGGGGTGGGGATACTAACTGTGGCAGGGTTCAACAAACTTACATTTTATCAAAATAAAGTTCTTAAAGAATACAATGATAGCACATGCTTTAACTCTTATAGCACAAACCCTCATATTAATTGATGGTCACAGAAAAATACTGTAATGCTTTAAACAAAAGTTTTAAAATACATCAATGACACAAGTTTCAAACAAAATACAGTGATCAAAATACTTAACTGTCCTTTCATCAAGCCTTTACAAACACAATCAGTCTTCGCTGTCTGAGCAAATCAGTTTTAGTTTCTTCATGGTCCTCCATCTGTCTTTTAACGTGACACTTGTCCGGTTGTTGAATTTATAATGCAATAGTATTTTAGACCAGTTTCCCTCTCCATATTTCCTCATGCCAGATCTCAAATTCTTGTCTTCTTCCTGAAGCCATGCCTGTCTTTTTCTAGCTTGATGTTTTTCAGGAGTTACCGGGTGACTCTTTGAAACAGGTATTCTGCTTTCAGTGGCTCTTCTGCTTTCTTTTTTCTTTTTTGTACTTTGAAGAGTTCCTACTCTTCTTTCTTTCTTACTAAGGTCTTGTTGCTGGGTCCCATGTTGCAACTTAGATAAGAAAAGATTCTTATGAGACCTTTTTCTTGTATCCAAATTAGCTTCAGTTTCCATTTCAACATAATTACCATTAAGTTTATCTTGATAAGTTATTGTTCTTGTTCTTTTACTTTCTACTACTTTTGCTGCTGCCTTCATTAGAAAGGTTGATGATTTTTCACTTAGCACATAATTCACATAACTCTTAATTTTCTCCATCATGTGATTGTAGCTGAAGTGTTGAAAAAAGGAATGAAATGTATCTTTCTGAGAGATTATCATAAGCAATTTGCTTTTGAGAGGCATATAAGAATTTGGATCACCAAATATTCTTTCAAAGACTTCTTCTGCTTCTTTAAAGTTGCCATTTTCCATACAAACAGCTATAGCCTGTATTTTAATTAAATTCTGTATTTCTTCTTGAAGTTTGTCATGTTTCTTTTCAATTGAACCCCAAATAATCAGGGCTGATTCCAAGGGTGTAATTCGTTCATCATTTTCAAACTGTGCATCAAGGGTTTTTCCTGCTGCAATTCTTGTCAAAAACTGACATATGTATATCGTTCTCAACTGGTAAGCTGTTAGACTGGATAGTCCATGAATAATAGCCTCTGCGCTGTTGCGGGTCCTGCAGAAGTCCTCGGAGCGGCCGTCGCGGAAAGCTCGGCAAAGAGAGAAACAGAGGAACTCGAGCATCCAGCCGGCAGCCACGGCCTCGGCCACCAGGCCCGCGTCCTCCTCCTCCTCCTCGGGGGCCCCCACCTGCACCCGGCACTTGAGCCGTTCCTGGCATTCGAACTGCTCCTCGTCGTTTCTCTCTGTTTCTGCCATCTGCTCCTCGGTAGGGTCGGCATCGCTACCATCCGCCGGCATATTTATTACAATTTATTTTTATGAAAAAAGATTAAAAAAAGATATGTCTGCTCTAAGCAGTTACATGAAAATGGATAAATACAAAAGCAAGCACAAGAGTATTCAGTAGAGAATTTTGAGCCTGAACGATCAAGTTTCAGGCAAATCTTGTGTGGTTCATAATTTTAGCCCTTTATTATGCAAACCTGCCAATTCAATTTTCCAATGCAAGAAATGTTTGGGGTGATTATCAAGTTATATTTACTGTTCTGTGGATCTACTAAAAGATGCACTATCTTGAAAGAGTCTGTTCAAATTACCTTGGAACACACTTTTAGATCCTCTTTTGTAAGCAAAAGTTGACAGACTAAAATGTATTCTTTTTTAACTGGCATCAGCATGTGAGACTTTAGAAAAATTGGTAGAGCAAATAATGATTCTGTTGCAGAGCCAGACAAATAACTTCCAAATCAACAAATTCAAACAGAGAAAAAAAGTTGCTGATCTTAGATGAATTGCCACATTGCCACTTCCTTTCACATGTGTCTTGGTAGAAAAACTCTCATATAGAATTTTTCCCACCCATCAGAAGAAAGTAGTTATTATCTCAATTTCCTATCTCCTCTTCTGCATCTCACCTTCTGAGGAGATAAATATTAGAATCTCAAAGTATCCACTGCTAAAACCCAGAGAGAAGGGGTTGGGATGCAAGTTGGAAAAACTGGGAAAGTATTAACTTCTGGACCTATCTTCCCCCTCTGGCTTCTCTCTCATCTCTCTCACTCTGTCTGTCTGTCTCTCTCTCTATCTTCCTTCCTCTTTCTAAAAGAAGACCTTGAAAGAGTTTTATGTATATGCAGAATCAAATTTCTCTCCTCTCTTCTTCTCTCTTCAGTGCACTCTGTTTAGGCTTCTGTTGTCATCTCTCCACCAAAACTGTTTTAGTCAACATCGTCGATGACCTCAATGCCACTAACACCAAAGTTCTAGTTTCAAGCTTTGTCTAACTCAACTCTAGCAGCATGAAACACAACTTATTACTCTCTACTCCTTGAAGCATTGTCTTGTCTTCCAGGAATATACACTGCCAGTGTTCCTTCTCTTATTGCCTGCTCTTTTTCAAGGTTCCTTGCTGGCTCCTCTTTTTCTTTCTGACAAATAGAAGTATTTCATGGCTCAGGCCTTGAAACTCTTCCCTTATCCATCTAACTATCCATTCACACTCACTTTCTTCATGAGTTCATTTAGTCTTGTGATAACTTCTAAATACATAACTTTAGTCTCAGCCTCTTTCCTGAGATATAGACTCAGAGATCCAGCTGACTACCTGATGTCTCCACTTGAATGTTCAATGGCCATCTCAAAGTCAACATGTCCAGAACCAAGCTTCTATATTCAATCCAGCCTCCCCAAATTTGCTTCTGCTCAGCCTGCCCCAACTCAGTGGATGGTGATACCATTGATCCAGTCAGGACTAGGACAAGAGTGAAGTAAGCCAACCACTTAGGCACAAACTTTAAGGCATTCAGAGCATCAAGGAAGTGCTGAACTTGCTTTTGCATGGCTACGCAAGGGCCTCCTTAAATTGTATGCCCTCAACATCTCACTTGGCTCACCCTAGTACCAGCCCTGCTTCTTCTTGCTCAAGCCAAAAACTTCAGCATCATCCTTTATGCCTCTGTTTCTCTCACTGTCTCTTCCAATCTACCAGGATATCCTATTGGCTCTACCTTCATTAATATTAAAGTGTTTGATCCAGTTATTAAAGAAATAATTAGATATATCAAAAGTAATGGAGGAGTTATAAAAATATAATTCTTGTCCTAAAGAAGAAAAACCAAAAGTCTGCTCTTATTTTCACAAAGGCAGGGAACTAATAGAAGATAGACATACTGTTTCAAGGTGTTTAAAAAAATTAATAGACTTTGATTTTTAGACCAGTTTTAGGTTTTCAGAAAATGTGAGCAAAATATATGGTGTTCCTGTATACTCTCTTCCCCCACCAGCCTCTGGTTTTTCCTATTGTTAACATTTTGTGTTGGTGTGGCGCATTTGTTACAACTGATGAGCCAATATTCATGCATTATGATTAACTAACATCCACAGTTTATATTAGGATTTAGTCCCTGTGTTGTATGGTTCTATGGGCTTTGCTAAATGCATTATATCATATATTTCCCATAACAGTATCTTAAAGAATAATTTCACTGCCCTAACAATCTTCAGGGGCTTATTTCCCCTTAGCTAGCAGTGACGTCTTTAGGTACAAGTACACACCACCTATAACAACTTAATTTATTGCCTTCTAGGCAAGCCAGGGCAGGGACTGAGGACAGTGACAATGTCACCTATCTTCCATTCAGGAGCCTGTGTTTGGTGCAGAGCCCAGGGTTCCTAGGTCCAGCCTATATGCTCCAACGGTGGTTTCCTACACTCAAAGACAATGAATTTGAAGACACATCACAAATGCCCGGTGCTCTGCAAAGCTGTCCTGATTCCTCCTAGCAACATGAGTTGCCACATTTTCTTTACTCTAAGGTGTCAGGCACATGATCATGGTATTCATCAGGCTGTCTGATCCTCTGATTATATGTCAGTCTCCCAGACTAGATCAGGGGCTTTTCAAGGGCAGAAGCTCCGTCTTAGTCATCTGTGTCTTCCTCAGGGCCTGTACTTGCCACTTGTTGATAATATGAAAAGAGTTGGGGTTGTGAGGGGGAGGAAGAAGGATAGTGGAATGAATAAAGGGAAAAGAGGGAAAGAAAAAAGACAGGGAGATAGGGAAGGTGTTGGTGCCCATGCCCTCGGTCACAGGTCACTATGGGTGGGCACAGGTGTTCAGCACCAGAATGACAGGAAGATGAGCAAGAGAGGGCATCTCTGAGTCAGGGCTGGTGCATTTCTCACACCCAACAATCCAGCCACATCACTGACGAATCTGGGATGTTGTACTTTTCCCCACCGAAAGCCCTAGTTGCACATGACAGACTATCGCCTGCTATTGCACTGACTTCATATAGTCCTAGGACCTCAGGGTTAATGAGTTCTCAGTTACGTGGAACAGCTTTGTTTGATAGGTTACTCTAGTTTTATATGTAAGAAAACTTGGTGTTCTTATATTATTTAATATATTGATTTGCTACATTGTATAAAAAGACAAATGAGCCTTCTTTAAACTGTCTTAGAAGAAGTCTCAAGTCTCCTGTGGCTCTCAAACCTCTGTGCGGGCAGGCCGTTCACATTTGTTGTCCATAGTGTACTAGTTTGGACAGTTTCTCAATTTCCAAACAGCAGTGATGTTTTTTGCAACAAATAAATTACAAAAGAAAATATTTCATGTTTTGTCCTCCCTCTGATAAAAATCTTTGTGGTCCTAAACAATTAAAGCTCCTTAGTTTAAATTGGAAGTATTATTAAGGAAAGTTGAAATTTTATGAAAGTGATTAAATTGAAGATTCAAAAATGTGTCTACATTTGGGAATATTGATTATGACTTTAATGTTAACTTTTTTGATCTGATACCATTTCCAAAAATTTAACCTACAGAAATACTAAAACGTATGTGCAGTTATAGGTTAAAAGAATATGATGAAATTACTTGCAGTAGGACAAAATTTAAAACAATTCAAATGGTTTTAAAAGAGGATTAAATAACTATATTTAATGATGAGTAAGTAGTAGGTTAAAAAATGAATTATTCTGAATAATAAGAAAAATAAAGATTCTAAGATACGTATTCAGTGAAGAAAGTTTCAGGATCACATGTTTGCTATTATTTCATTTTTGCAAAACAAACAAGAATAAAACCAAAAGCTACACAGGCACGCGTGCGCGCACACCCACACACAGCGCAAGACACTTGTGAATTGAAGGGGGTAATGTTAATATTCACACAGGAACCATCAGCATGATATAAGAGTGTCAAGAAAACCAGGATCTATAACCACCTTAATTTAATGGACTTTATATTCTGTATTATACCTTACTATCTATAAGAATAAAATTAAATTTTCCATACTTAAAGTATCTATAAAAAAAATTGAGTAAATTGTAATCTTGGATCTCAAGTCCAGTTCCTTTAGTTCTCTCAGAACTATCTCCCTTCATTTCAAAGTTCATGGATTGATTTTTGGTTTTCCTAAAATGTACCACTGTATTTTAAATTTACACATCACCAGGGCATTCTTTTTTCTTGTTCTCTTATTATTAGAACATACATTTAACCCCTTCTGACAATCTAGTCGTTGTAAACCTCCCAGCTTTATCAACTGTCATCTTCCAAGTACTCACAGTGCAGATTTCTGGTATTACAACGGCCTTAAATTTTTTCCTTTGGATTTTTTTGAAAATAAATTACGGAGTCTATTTACATGGATAAAGAGTGACCACTGTCTTTGGCTGGTTCCTGTTGATAATGAGGTCAAGGCAGGGGCCTTCACTGAATTCCCACATGTGCTTGGTTGCAAGCCACACTCAGGTGACAGACAGTCTTGCAGTTGGTGCTGCTGGTCACATGAAGACTGGGAAAGAAAGTGCATCAGATCAAAATAAACATTTCTCTTGCAAAAAATAACAACTCGAGGCACATGCATTATGAATATTGGGTCAGAAGCATTATCTTCATATTCAAAGACTAGCATATAATTATTAAGAACAGAAATGTAAAGAACATAAACAGCTTGATGATAGAATTGGTACACGTTTATTATTAGAAATTCTATTTGAAATCCAGAGAAGAGTAACTGAACGGAGAAAAACACAGATATTAGATGACAAAGCATATGAGAAAATGTCAACTTTTTTTTCCAATTGAATTTAACAATGCTTTACTCCATAGTTGACTGATTGATTTGCCTCTGCCGGGATGTAAATTCTCAGAGATATTCTTTCTGCCATTGTGCCAATCTGTGACACAGCTAGCCTAGGATTTATATGCAGTGCTTGTCAATATCCTTCAGAAATGCCCAGTAGAACACAGGCACATACATTCTCCTTCAGCAAACACTCATGGAATGTGAAATCAGACTTCTACTGGTACTGACTCATCTGGAGGGCTTGTTATGAGGCCTCATTCAGTATGAGGCAAAGGTTGTGAAGTTTGCATTTAAGTTTTTAAAAAGCTATGTATAAAAAGTGGCCACCATGATGATTAAACACATTATATTGTACCCTTATAAAATTTGAACAAAAACCACAAACTTCAATGACAATAAGTAATTGGTCTTACTTGGTCTGCTCATTCTGAAAAAACTGAGTCTTGTCCTATGCAACAGGGCTGGAACAGTTGCAACATGCATCAGTTGGAACATATTTAGAAGCTAATGGATAGCATTGGTTTACATTTCATATAAGACAGAGTAAATTAAGGACACATTTCTAGTATCTTCAGATATTCAAACAAGTAAATATTTCATATATCTCAGTTTGCTCCATTGTCAAACACATTTTCATTTTGATAAAAATGTCGCAAAAATGCCTAATAATGTGTGCTTTGGTGAGGGAAATTTGGAAATAATGAACGTGAGCTAATCCTCTCTTTGTGACTGAAGGGTCCTCACATGAAATCATCACCTTTGGAGCTGTGCTTTTATAATGTGATGCTCACTGGATTTTTGAGATATAATGCCTGTCCCTAAACTGAATTGCCCCAAACTGCTTTATAGTTGTTGATTTCACTACCAGTGTCCTCTCCTTCACTCTTATTTTGCATTTCAGTGTACCAAATTTACAATGTTTTTGTTGGTTTTGTTACCAACAGAAACATCAGGTGAATTAAAAGATACCAAGATAAGTACTCATCAAACTAAAAAGTAAATGCAATTAGATGTTATTTTTGCCAGAGGGTGGGTGGGCAAATTTACCATAATGCATTGCATTAGTTGTCAGTATGGAGCATGCTTCAGAGTCATCTGGAAGGCTTGTTAAAATGCAGGTTGTTGGGTTCCACCCCAGAGCTTCTGATTCAGCAGATCTTGGGTGAGGCCTGAGAATGTGCATTTCTAGCAGTTTTCCAGTGGATGCTGCCCATCTGAGGACTACACATTGAGAGCTACTTGCTGCAGAGAAAAGTGGAATGGGGACAGTTGAAAGAATCAGTAAGAGTTTAAGGTTTCAGGAAATGTTTGGAAGTCTGCAAGTAGAAAAAGGGGAATGTTAATTTTCTCTTCACATATTGGGCATTACATGTATGGAACTCTAACACAAAGAGGGAGAGCCGTGGGAAAAAATCAAGGGATTTGTCTGAAATGATGGTTAGAGTTACATGTTGGTTCACAAAATGATTTTGGGAAGATATTTTAAATAATTCCAACACTACAAACTGATACCACATCGGGCAACCTCGCTCTCCAAAATCCTCTCATGTTGCTTTTGCACTAGGCTGGCCTGGATGGAGCATTGGTTGGACCCCATGTGGCATTCCTAATGTCTCTATATTCTAACCCATTGGTTGCCAATAAAGTGCTTTGCCAACAGATTTTGTTCTGAGATAGTGCACAGCGCTGAAGAGAAAATAACTTTGCAAATCCAGTGATTTCATGGGCCACTAGGCTCTCTGGATTCTCTAATACCCAGTTTATCTTTTGTTCATTTAATGCATCGCAAACAACATTGAATTAGTTTGTTGGACGATTAGGTAAGACATTAAACTAACGATATACATATAAATATGTCAAGTCGTTATTTTAAGAGTACATCTGTAAGTCATAGTTGGAGAAGGCTTTTTCTTGTGAACCCTGTAAAGGCTTTTCCCCACAACTCTAATAGTTTAACAGGTACCAACTTTTATAAATAATACTTCTTTTTCAGAGGTGTTCACAAGTGAGGAAAAGAATTTTCTATAATGGATGTTTAAAAAAATCAGTTCCAAGGAAATTAATTCTTGTAAACCTCCCCAAATAAACGTCAGGAAATTAAATTGGTGTTGGTTTGTTAGTAGAATGAACATCCCCAAAGAAATCCAAGATTGCAAATGTTTTAGCTCAGACCTAGTTTCTAGTCTCTGAAAGACCCTTTCTTCCTGAGCTATGACCACCTACAGCCCTCCTGCAGCTTCACCATTGCCTTGAATTTCAGCACGAATCCTGCAATGATGCTATGGAGATTTAGGTGACTACGTGTCTGCCAGCTGTGGTTTCATCATTTTTCTTTGTCTCTGAGCTAATGCAGAGACAATACCCTGGGTCTGGTAAGTGGGTCTCAGTCTGTTCCTTAGTCTCCTCTCCCAGCACCCAAGTCTGATTTCTGAGCTTCAGCTTGATCCTTTTTTGTTACCTGTCATCGTCCTCAGGAAGGGGTTCCCCAATCCTGGATCCTGGACCATTGTCTTGGACCCTCCTCTGAAATGACAAATATTCCTAATTCCAATTTGCTATCTTTCTTGTAAGGATAAATTGTCTTGTACTGCATCCGTCTGTTTGGACAGGTCAACACTTCATTTGCAACCCTTTGTGGATATCTACTTACCTGCACTACAACCTGCTATCACTCGATCTTGTTGGACACACTACTGTAGTCTTGCTTTACATCTGTGATAGAATCCATCCACCCAGATCCTATTCAGTAATAGAGCCTTTTCTCAAATCCCAGCCCTTTCTTATCTGAGCCACATGACAATAAGTAATTGCTCTTACTTGGTCTGTTCATTCTGAAAAAACTGAGTCCTTACTGAGTGGAGTTTCATAAGGACTGAGTTGTTATGGAACCATGTTATGCATGGGAGTGATGGACATGAACAAGGTACAATTTCTCTCTTGAAGAAACTCATTCTTTTTTTTTTTTTTTTTTTTGAGACAGAGTTTCACTCTTTCACCCAGGCTGGAGTGTAGTGACATAATCTTGGCTCACGGCAACCTCTGTCTCCTGGGCTCAAGCGATTCTCCTGCCTCAGCCTCCTGAGTAGCTGGGATTACAAAATTAGCCTGCCACCATGCCAGACTAAGTGTTTTTTTAACTTTTAGTAGAGACAGGGTTTTGCCATATTGGCCAGGTGGGTCTCCAGCTCCTCAAGTGATCCGCCCACCTCAGCCTCCCAAAGTGCTGGGAGTACAGGCATGAGCCACAGCACCGGGCTCATTTCTGATGACAGAGCAAACAAGCAAACAATTGAAATGCAGGTTGAGTATTCCTTATCCAAAATTCTTGGGACAAGATGCGTATTGGATTTTTAAAAAATTTTTCAACATTTGCATTAAACTTACCGGTTGACACCCCAAATTCAAAAATTTGAAACCTAAAAAGCTTTAATGAGCATTTCCTTTTGAGTATAACCTTTGAACATTATGTCAGCATTCAAAAAGTGTGAATTTCAGATTTTTGGATTAGGAATGCTCAACCTATACAATACTTTAACCATACATTCTGAGAACCTTTCTCAAAAGTGTATAGTAGAAGAGGTCAGACAATCGTCCTCCATAAACATTCATTCTATCATTTGCTCAAACCCCACTGTGTTTCAGGCATTTTGTTAATGTATCGGGAATGGACCCAGAGGGCCTTTCTGAGAATTGTGAGTTAGACCCAGGTACTCACCCAGGGCCAGATCATCCTTGACCTTTTGCCTTCAAATACCAATGATAATTTGTCTTGTGGTCCTAAGATGTTAATCGGAGCTGCTTATAATAGACAGCCTCTGAAACTGTCTTCTCTCCCCGGTAGCCCCAATGGATCCTGATGACATTAGGTTGGGGGGTTGTAAGTGCAGTCACTTTGTTGCCAGGTCCACTTTCTTTCCAGAACCTCTGAATCAAATGTCAGCCTGTTTTCATTGTTCCCTACCTGATTAGCTGGAGCTGGATATACCGAAGGAATGAAAGTTTTCTGAGCTGACTGCACTGATAAACCTAGAAGGAGACCATAGTGATAAATGCTTCATAATTTTCAGAAGTCAGCATTAATTGCTGAGTAGCAGAGTGGACTTAAATTTGTGTTTTCAGTGGAAATGATCACCGTGATGTCCTTACTGCCTCCTAACTCATGAAAGGAACAACTGGCTGGCCCCTGGAACTCCCTGCATGACTGGTGATTGCCCGTGGACTTCTAAAACACTCTTTACTCTGAGATGTGAATGTTGCCCACGGCCTTCAGCTGGTGGATGATATCTGGGCCTGAGATGACAGTATCAGGTATTTCTGAAGACATCCTGGGGAAATGTGGGAATTGCCATGGTGCCTCTGAGCTTACCTCTAGAACAGACACTTTGATAAGTGCTTTTGCTTCTTTCTCTGAATTCTAAGTCAGCCCTAGAATGCTGGATGATAATTCTGAAACAAGCCCTACCCAGTCGATTTTCCTGAAGTTTCATGAGGATTCTGAAGAGTGGTGACAGGTGTTGGACTAAAATAAGGGAGGAAGGCCGAGGTGAGGAGAGCACTCAGAGACAGTGGGTGGACAGACGTCATCCAGAGACTTGCAGAAAATAGGACCAAAGCCATGGCCCCCGACAGGAGTGGCAATCCTAAGTGCAGTTTTAATTGCACTTTTGAGATAATGAAAGTACAAAATCAGTCACTTAATCTCTTTTAACATCAGTTTATTAATCTGCAAAACATCGACATGCTACCTCACAGCATTCTTCACATATAATAAGAAACAGGTGTTAAAATACTAAACAAAGTTTAAGAAGTGATGCAAATATACTGTTAGGGTAGATTGTAGATTATAGTTCTATCACTTATCTCTTTCTTATTTTCTGAGAAGCTCTTAGGAACATTGATTTAATTATTTCTTTTCCCTCTTTATTTATGAGCGTACATGTCTTATTCAAGATTTAAAATATCACTTGGAAATTAACAAGGGGTTTCACAAATATAGTCGTATTCCTTATTTGTTCACAATATTTTGTCCCAAAATGTTGCTTTTAAAGAAATAAAAGAACTACTTCTAAAATTGTGGTAGAGTCAAGGCCGACTATAAACAAATGCTCACCAGCCAACAGAAGAAATCTATCCTGCAATATGAGTGACTTTCCCAGTGTACCATGATAGTTCCTTAAAGCTGTTATGAATTATTCCATAAACCTGTATTTAGAGACTTTTTTTTCCCAAATATCTTTTTAATGACTTAAACACCAGCGCAGAGACTCGCAATGTAAACAGCCTCATTTCTCTGCTCTGTGCTTTGGGAGGGACAGGGACGCCATTTCCCTCCTTGGCTGAGATAAAACCTGTCTTGTAAATTAATAAATAATTTCCTAACTAACACAGCAAAAAAAAAAAAAAGAAAAAAAATCCAAACGAGACCTAGTTTCCATCCAGGGACAGGATGTTTCTGGACACCCCCGGTTGCTGCTCCTCCTGAGGGCCTGGCTGTGGCTACTGCAGGGAGGATGTAGTGAGAATGGCTTCCCTTCTGCTGTTTGCTGCTGTCTACACCGGCCAAGAACCTGCTCCCATCTGCCCGGGCTGATGGAGTCTCACTCTTGAGAAAAATCTTGCTGGGGCAGGTCCTCTGGCAGCCCCAGCACCTTACCCTGAGTCATGGGAACTTGAGACTTTGTCCAAACCTTGGCTGGAAGGCTGGTCTTGGCACTCAACGTCTTAGCTAGTGGATTTATCACATTAAGACTGTACCTGGGCCTTTTTCATGATGACTTGGGTCCCAATCCTCGGAGCAGCTGAAAAAAGAGCTAGCGCCACCTGTGGATGCACCCACAATGAAATCAGAGGCCAGGTGAGGTTTGCAAGGTGGAGTGGCCTGTAGTTTTAACTCGGGCACTATGGCAATGCAGACCCAAACCAATTGTGCCAGTTCTTGCTGGGTGGCAAAGTGTTGTCAGGCTTTGTGGTCACTCCTGATTTCTGTTTGGAAGCACAGTTCTCTTTCCAATGAGAATGGAAAATTGGAAAGGCCTATAAAATTGGAAAGCCTGTAAAAGGCCGTAGAGTGGAGATGTATAAAAATGTACGGTCACCCATGTTTTAGGGGTCGACACCATGGACTTTTATCTCGCTCACCAACTTCCTCATATATACAGCTCACTCCCTGTGGCCTCAGCCATCTCAGGCACTACAAAATCCTCACTGCTTGAAATTCACTTATGGAGTCCAACAAACAACTTTCTTTTTAAAAAAAAAAGGCAGTAAAATCTCAGAATTTCTGTGCAATGCTTGCAACCTTCCCACTTATTAAATAAACAGAACACCAAACTAACCAAAAGCTATGCAAGTGGCAGGCTGCCCTGAGCAGAGCCCTGCCTGTCTGCCAGGGACTACGGTGGCACAGGAGCAGGTCGTGATCATGCTGGAAGAAATGAGAGGTGGTTTCATTCCCTGACTTTCAAACTGTCATCTCGGGAGCCCCCAGTCCTAACACTGTATTCAGCCGCTGGAGTTACCTGGCCGTGTAAAAGGACAAGGGAAGGCAGACCATCCTCAACTTCTTCCTGTGTTTCTAGCAGGGAAGGAAAGCAATGGCTTCAGTCCCTCCGCCTCTAGGTAACAAGGCAAAGGCCTACGTAACCCAGGCAGACAGGATGTGGGGAAGGTCTTGTGTCTTTTCCTAACTCAGAATTTCTGAGTCAGTGGGCTCCCAGAGAAAGACTGGCGTTGGTGGCATCCATGTGGGCCCCTGCTTCAATCAGGGCATTCACGATGGCCAGGTAGTTGTTTTGGGCTGCTATGTGTAGCGGGGTGTTGTCAAAATCCCTGCTGTCCCGGTCGGCCCCGCAGTCGAACAGCACTTTGACCATGTGCAATGAGGGGAATCTGCTCACGGGTTAGCGGCCCACGTTTGTGGTGTCCTTGTCCACAGCCATGTGCAGAGGGGTGAAGCCGTTCTTGCCCCTGGGTGCGCACTTGAGCAGGCGGTAGATGGTCTGGTGCTTCAGGTGCTCCTGGCTGGGGGTGCATTCCACTTTCTCCAGCAGGTAGAGCAGGTGGAGGATGATGGCCAGCGCCTTGTTGAACTGGGCCGAGTCTCTAGGCTCCCTGAGCAGCTGCAGGGCCCATTCCACTTCCCAGACTCCTTTGGTGAGGACCCCCATGAGGTCTGCAAAGCCGATCTGGGTGCCCAGGCTGCCTTTGGCAGCCCGGTCCTGCAGCACGTAGGAGAAGAGTTTGGCGAAGGAGAGGAAGCTACTGGCGGTCATGGGGCTCAGAGGCTCCAGGTTGCTCTGTTGCATGTCCAGGGCGTACTTCCACAAGCGGATGTAGCACTCGATATTGCCCGAGTTGGCGTACACGGCGCCCCTGTAACGGATACAATAGGAAGTGTTGGGGTGCGAGGGACTGAGGATGCGCTCCCGGATCAACAGGGCCTGCATACGCATCTCATTGGGGTCGGTGATCGCGCTGATCCAGCTCCTCGGTGGTGTTGACCTCCTTGGAATAGTCATAGGCCAGGACCAGCTGTGGGGGCTCCAGTTTGGGCAGGTACTCACCCCCCTGGTGATGCAGCTCCATGGCCCACCTCCAGTGTTTAAGGGCCCCAAGCAGATCTCGTTTCTTATCCACATACGTAGATCCCAGCAATTCCAAGGCTTCCACGGCAGCTTCCAGGCTGGTGGGACAGCAGCTTTGGTAAGATTCCCCGTTCAGTACCTCAGGGGAGAAGATGCAGCACGGAGCCCCCTGAGGCTGCGCACACCCCTGGCTGGTGGAGGAGCCTTCTTGGGGCAGCCCAGGCTGAGCCTCTACCCCTGTGACCTGCTCCTGGCCGGGCTGCTCCTGGATGAGGTACTCCACGATGTTGGTGTGGCCCGTCACGCTGGCTGGGAGCAACGGGATCATGACGTAGCTATCACGTTCCATGCTGGCCTTGCACCCCAGCAGCAGCTGCAGGATCTCCAGGCTGCTGGTCTCGGCACAGTTGTGCAGGGCCGTGTTGCCCTTGGCGCTGCGCCAGTTCAGCTGAGAGCCCTGCTCCAGCAGGTAGCGGGCGATCTCACGGTGGCCCTTGTAGCACGAGATCATGAGGCACGTGTGGCCGTGCCGGTTGGCCACCTCCAGGTTGGCCTGGTGCTCGCCGACCAGGTAGCGCACCACCTCCAGGAGGCCCTCGAAGCAGGCGGCGCGGAGGGGCGTGGAGTTGGTGCGCTTGGTGCGGTTCACCGAGGCCCCGCGGCGCAGCAGGCTCAGCACCACGTCCAGGTGGCCGGCGCCCACAGCGGCGGCGCACCCTCCATGGTCTCGCCATCGAAGTGCACCGAGCCACCGGCCTCCACGCTCGCGCCGCACCGGTCCAGCAGGTACTCCACCACGTCCAGGTGGCCGTAGCAGGCGGCGATGAGCAGCGGCGTCCCCCCGCCGGCCACCTAGCCAGTCAGCTCGTCCAGTTCCTCCCGGCTCCGGCCGCTGAGCAGCTTCTGGAGCAGCTGCAGCTTGCAGTCACGGGCGGCGTTGTACACGGCGGTGCGGAGGTCTTTGGTTCGGGCCTCCGCCAGGCCATGAGCCGGCCGCAGGCGGAGGGGGAGACAGAGGATCAGAGCCCAGACAGGCGGGAGCCAACCTTCACCGTCTCCCTCGCCGCCATCTTAGGGTGTCCTAGAGACTTTTAAATATGCAGATTATTGACCTGAGAAACCATTTCGTCTCCAAAGGAACATTTGCAGGCTGTCATGCAAATCTGCACTTGAGCAACTTTCACATTATGATCTTAGTGAATTCTTGACCAGATGGACTTGAACAGCTGCCACCCATGCTTGGGAAGTCCCTTTACTCCAGAAGAGAAAATAGCTCATTTGTTTGCAATTCTTTCCTGAAAGTACATAAGGGCAATTTTCTACATTGTGACTAGTATCAGAGCAACATTTTCCCTGAAAGACCATAGTTCATTATACTATTTAGGAACAAACAAACAAAAATATATACAAACATTTTTTGGGGAGTTTTATAATTTGTGCCCAGAAGGGACAAGTTTCTTTTCAGATTAAGTTTTAAAAAATGTTCCTTTATTCAAGCTGACATGGAGGTTATAACTGAGAAAAACCTCCCTCTGAAATTAGAATGCCTTACATTTGTATAACATTTTATACTTTTCAAAGTGCTTTCAGGCACATTATTTCATCTGATCTTCAAAACAGCTCAGTGAGGCAGGTAAAATGGGTGTTTTTATTCCTTACTTTTCAGATAAGGAAATAGGTTCAGACTACAGATATTATCTGAGTATCTACTAACTTCATTGTATTGTGCTAGGTGTCATAGAGGATAAAATAACATGTATTCCTAAAAGAAGAATCTTGGTTTTAGATAAGACATAACAACACAAAGCTAAATAATACATAAATGTACAATATGGTCAAAAGATGACAAAAGACAATATATGGTCAAAGTATTAGAAGCACAAGCAAACTGTGTTCTCAGATTAAGGGAGACTTCTTAAAGCAGGTGCCACCCGAATATATATGCCTGGAAGGAGGTTTGGAATTTGTGGAATATTTACTCTTTGGCATCAAAATCACTTTCTCATATAACCTTAGAATGTAAGAGATTTTGGCATTCATCTAGTTTGTTCTGATACTCGATGTTGGCACTCCCCATGGCCCCCTAAGCAAAGATGTTGGAATAGCTATGAGTCTTAACAATTCTATCTATATGCAGCTGCAATCTCCATTTCTATAATTCTACCCTTTGTTGACCAGAGTAAAACAAGACTAATCTATTTTCTCTTTCTGTGGAAAGCCTTTACTATGTCTGTAGTCAGCATGATAGCTTGATCTGCCTTTAGTCTTTTCTTCTTTTCATTTAATCTTAAAGATTTTGGAGATACAGTCATTATTTTACTGCTGAGCCCCTATTTTATTTATCCAAATTATCTATAACTTTGGCCATCCCAAATTGATACACTATTGTAGATATGCGGATTTGAATGAGGCTCTAAAAACTATTGTTATCTTTTTAATTCACTGCCAGCATGTCTGTTAATACTGCTAGTTGTGAACATTTCTCAATATAAAGTAACTTTTGTGTAAAAGTTGCATAATTAATATGCCTCGAATGAGTTATGAATGTCTTCCTAAAGAACAAAGGCCACCTTCATTGTGATGGCTTTTTTCTTTTTGTTTTGTATTTTTGTTAAGCCATTCATGATCTGTGCATGCCTGCACAGATGATACTTGCTTAAGGAACTAACACCAAAGCTCTAATATAGTAATAATCTTTGGTGTTTTGTTTCTCATCTTTATTACTGGGAAAGTAAAAATTAATCACTCATGTAAATTAATAATCCAATACTGACCTCTGGTGTGTAATGATGAAATTGCTTACCGGATGAACTAGTGGATGCTTGGGAAGAGTTTTATGTTTTAATATAAGAACATCTTTCTCCAAGCAAAGAAGCTTCCTAGGCTATAATTACAAATGTGGAAATTGGGAAACGTAAAACTAACTAACTGAATGTAAAGAATGTATCTACGGTAGTTTATAGTAGTGGGTAAGTAAAAAAGGAAAAGAGAGAACAACTGACACTAGAACTGCCCCATTCAAAAACTTTTTTTACAATTCGGCCATCTTTTAAGAAACTAAACACAGTGAGTTGAGAATGAATGATGTACCCTCCCTCACTTGACTATATTTGACTTGGACTTAAAAAAAAAGAGGCTGTTTTGAATTTCTGTGAGTCATCTCCTCAGGTGGTAGATGTGTTTTCATTGCCTGCCACTCCCCAAAGTGCCTCTCCATTTACTTCAGACACAAGGTCCCAAAGTCATAATTTTCTAGTCTTATTTGCTCATCTTTATGATCTTGTAATTTTCTAAAGCCATATCATATGCCTGCTTTATAATTCAAAGGCCTAATATTTGTTAGGCTGGTTCTTGATTCAGGTTTCTCATTCTCCTTCCTATTTTCAGTATGTGTCCTTACCTCACACTCTATGCTCAAGCCAAATTATCTATCTAGCATTTCCCCCATTGGCAGCTTCTGAGCAGAGGTACTGCAGAGTGCACAGATAGGGCTGGAATGAGTCAGTCACTTTGCAGACACAAGTGTAAGCCATGCAGGTTTAGGCCTCTACTGCCACCAGCGACCCTATTGCTGGCCTAATTCCTCCTGTAGCTGTGCTCATAGAACCTTAGAAATTCGTTACCTGTTGAGAGAGTATCGGTGGGCCAGTCGTCAATGAACCCCGATTCCAATTTAATCCTGGCGCTGCCCCTGACTTGCTATGGGACTTTCTGCAATTCAGTTCAACTCCTAGGCTATGAGATTTCTATTTTCTAGTCTGTAACAAAGGGTCACTAGATTAGACGATTTCTGACATCCTTTGTAGTACTCCAGTTCTACAACTCTATACATGTGGCTTCAGGAGGCTAGCTCAAACCCTGGGTTCTTCACTTCTTGCAATGCTCTCTCAATTCCCTTCTTCTCCCATCCTCTAGTTTGTCCAGATGTTACTGTACTTGTGTACTTCCTATGTATACTAAGCCATTATATGGACTACACTCTACTGTATCTATTTGTCTATCTTTTTTCCTTCATTGAACTGAGATATGGTCGGCTGTTACTAGCTATCAATGGAGTGAATGAGAAAAGACTGCATATCTTGTCTTTATCCTGCAGGTCTGTCTCTGCCACATATTTCTGAGGAGATCCTGGGCCTGGGAAACTTTGGAGTCAACAATGACCTTTTATCCTGGTTCTATAAACCAGATCACATGCAAGAATGTTGCCTCTTAAAAATTCTCAAAAGTGATGAATAGCTATAGTCCACGCTAAAGGAAAATGGAGAACACCAGGTTGTTAGTGAGAGCTGAATCACTCTGAGTTATGGAGTGAGAAGTTTTATTAGGCTGGTGCAAAAGTAATTTGTGGTTTTTGACTCAATTTTAATGGCAAAAAGTGCAATTACTTTTGCTCCAACTGATAGTTCCCAGAGTCAGGTAGACTAGGAAGTGGCATTCAGAAAGCAGAGACTGGGAAGGTGGAGAAGAGTTAGTGAAATGATTTGAGTTTGGAGACAATGGGGTGAAGGCCCAAGGAGAGTTCCACACTCTTGGGGTGGCCATAGGAAAGCATTAAAACTCAGAATTTAATTTGACTAAATTTGTTTGCCAATTCAACTCTCAATTTCTAATTTTCAGTAAACTTTTCTATCCTCATAAATGCTTTACATGGGTAGGTTTTTGTGGAAAACAATAAAGGTGATGAACATTATATCTGGGTCAATGGTTCTTGATCTTCAGGATGCTTTAGAATCACTTGGGGAACTTTTGAAATCTGGATGCTGATGTCAGACTCCTGAGTGATTACAACATAATCTCTGCAGGTGGGACCCAGGAATCGGTATATCTTAAAAGATCCCAGGTGAATCCAATATGCAGCTTGCTTTGGAATGAGTTATTGTGAAACAATAGACTACAATGATCAACGTGAACTCATCTGAGAGACTCCTCGGCAATCATGTCTCCTTTGTTCTTTAATCAGTTCTATTTCATCTTATTGGAAACAACTATTTTAATTTCATAAGCCTCCACTTTTCTCAAAACTTCCAACTCCAATGCCATGTATACTCTCAACTAATGACTTCCCTTCTACCTTTCGGAGATAATTGGAGCTCAACATGAAAAATTTCTTCATTTCTTGTCACCAGATCTGTAAATGTGTTTTTTCTGAATTACGTTTCACTAGTGCCTTTCTATCAATATTTGACCATCCAAAGTCATCCATCTCTAGAAAGTAACAATACAGAAATATAGGCCGTGTGTTAGTTGGAAATAAAATAACACTAACAAAGACCTCTCTGAACCAACATAGAAAAGAGAACACAGTTTATTACTACATGAACATGGTCAGATTTCTATGCATGTAGGTACTACAAAAGTGACTAAAATGAATAGGCAGACTTTCACATAATTTATTTAGCAAAGCAGAAGTAAGAATAACGTCTCATCCCTCAAGAGACAAAGGGCTACATCCTAAGATAGTCCTCTTGTGAAAAACTCCCAAGTAAGTTTTGGAGGCATTTGTTTACAATTCCAAGGGTCAGAAAGTCCCCATTCTTCCATTGCAAAATCAAAAGCATAAACCTGTTATTTGGACCTATTAAGATTTCAAGGAAATACTCTAAGGAAGACAGGATGGAGAGATAGTGACCTCCAACCTCAAAAAAGTCATCATTTTACCCTTATGGTATACTTTGCTTGGTATATGCATATGTATTTCTTAGCTTTGTAAAGTGAAAGAATCTAGAAGCAATGACACCGTAGTAGAACACCTAGCCTCTAGACCTTTGTATCCAAACACTATTTCTCCACGAAAGAAACCCACGCTCTTTGGGGAAATGATTAATTTTTAGAATAGGGAAAAATGGTTAATTCCTCCACCTACAGAGGAAGGCTGCCTCATTTGGATTGAAGCCACAACTGAGTAAGGGCTTCAATGCATGTAGGTGACCCACGTGGGGTGTCAGAATCAAAACAAGGTGAGGGAGCATCCAGACAGAAGTATTATCCATCACCTGGTGTCTAAATCCCTCAGGCTAGTGGGAAGAGAACACCCATGTAAGGCAGTGGCACAGAATGGGATAAAAAGGATTTGCATGTAGAAGAGTCAGGTCACTGTGGGATTTTCTGGTGTAAATAGACTGAAAGGGGCATCTGTATAGGAGGGCTCCAAGGTGCCAGGTATCAAAGCCAAAGAACAGGAGAAGGAGTCCACACAGAAGTGGTGGCAGAACCCAAGCAAGATGAAAAGGGCATCACCGCAGTGATGTAGCAAGGTTGGAGTGTCAGAGCCTGACTGAGCAGAATGGGGTAAGCACCCATGTGGGTTTAACCCAGGAAGGATAAGAAGAGTGTCTATGTGAAATGGATGATAATCTAGGGAGTAGATCAGAGCCCAGGGATGGCATCCAAGAATGACGGTGGCCAAGCATGAGGTGTTGGAGTCAGAGTAGAGTGAAGAAGGTAACTATACCCAGGGGTAGCTTAATGTAGAGTGCCAGGGTCTTGAATGGGGTCTGAGGATTAGACAGTAACAGGGTGTTAGTGGGAATACAACCAATGCTGATAGTTGTGTTGTGAACACGTAGGAGAAACCTGTTTGTAAGGAATAAACCCCAACATATTTGGTGGTAACTGGGAATCAGGTCAGTAACTTATTCTCTAATGGTTCAAGAAATTTCCTTCTGTATTTTACTTGTAAATTTTGTCTAAAGCTCAATATATAAATATATATACTTTTATGAACTGGCAAAGAGCAAATTCATTCTTAGGTGTATTCTCAATATAAATGTATACATACTGAAAAGCTTCCTGTCTGGATGTTTGAAAGGAACCACCACATTCCATAGAACATATTTACATGGGGCTTTTATTTAAAGGCAAAGGATATGGTGCAGCAAGTGAAAGAGAGTGCAGGCATGGACTGGGAGTCTGAAAGACATCCCAGGTTGAAAGCTACCCAGGGCTCCAAGTATTCACAGACACAGAGTGTGCATTCTGTCTCCAGTGTCAACCACCAAGATTCTGTGCTAGGAATCATGCTTTCAGGAGGGCTTCGAGGAGAAATTCTCAACAAGCCTTTTATGTCTCCTTGTCCATGTAATCAAGCTAGGTTTGTCAAACCAATTAGGCCAGTTGTAACCCATCAGTGAAAAACTGACCCTGTAGGTTACCAAGAGGCATTTCCTGACTTTAAATCATACATGATAAACGTCATTGCAGTTATCTTCACCAAGAGTAAAAAATCCAGATATCCAGGTTAAAAGACAAAGCTTTTTCTGTTCAGCTATAAATCTGCACATATTTTTACTAAAAAAAAGAATATTTAAGCATCGTATTCATAATAACAATAACAGAAGCCAACCCAAATATATCTATTAAGAGAAGAAATAGCAAATAAATTGTGATCTATTTCTACATGGAACACTATGGAACAATGAATAAATATGCATTATTGTTACATAAAATAACATAGATCAATATGGCAAATAATGTACTGATAGTCCCTTTATATAAAGTTCAACACCCAGGCAAAACCAATCTCTTGTGTGAGAAATTAGGATATCAGTTGCCTTTGGGGTATTAAAAAAGAGTAATGGGCCAGGCACAGTAACTCATGCCTGTAATCCCAGCACTTTAGGAGGCTGAGGTGGGCAAACTGCTTGAGGCCAGGAGTTCAAGGCCAGCCTGGCCAACATGGCAAAACCCTGTCTCTACTAAAATTACAAAAATTAGCTGGGCATGGTGGTGAGTGCCTGTAATCCTAGCTACTTGGGAGGCTGAGGCATAAGAATTGCTTGAACCCAGGGTGTAGAGGTTGCAGCGAGCTGAGATCATGCCACTGCACTCCAGCCTGAGCAACAGAATGAGACTGTCTCAAATTTAAAAAAGAGTAAGGATTGATAGTGAATATAAAACGAGGTGAGAGTTGCTGGTTATATTTTATTTCCTCTCTTAGCTGATAGTTAAATGGCTGTGTCAACAATGTAAAAATTCATCAAGCTTAAAATTTGTTCTTAGATGTGCATATGCAATATTTCAATAAAAGTGATTTTAAAATATTTTATATAGGGTTGCACACATACACACACACATGTGCACACACATACTCGACATTTATACCTGCTTTTGGAGTCTTCTCAACAAATCCATTTAACTTAACACTGAGTGGGTAGTGACATTACAGCATGTGTTTCTTTATTCTCTACCTTTTAAAGTTTTCTTCTATTATTTCTATGAGTATTTGTTTTCATTTTTCATCTTGTATCTCTTGGTGACTTATTTAGATGGACATCACAACTTATGAATTCAAATTCCATTTCACTTAATGTTTCCCTCATATTTTTCATCTTTTTATATATTTTTAAATTTATTTTATGAAAATAGCTGAGGTTGATCCTCAAATTCAATTTGAAGGCAAAGGATGTTCATGCATAAAGTACTAGGCAGTTATTTTTAAAAATGAGACAGATTTCAGTCTTGTACATGTGCTATAATATAAAAAAATCACATTATCTTTTTTTTATTTTTTATTTTTTGAGACAGAGTCTCGCTCTGTCACCAGGCTGGAGTGCAGCGGCGTGATCTCAGCTCACTTCAACCTCTGCCTCCAGGGTTCAAGCAATTCCCCTGCCTCAGCCTCCCAAGTAGCTGGGACTACAGGCACACACCACCATGCCCAGCTAGTTTTTTGTATTTTAGTAGAGATGGGGTTTCACCATGTTGGCCAGGGTGGTCTTGATCTCCTGACCTTGTGATCCACCTGCCTTGGCCTCCCAAAGTGCTGGGATTACAGGTGTGAGCCACTGCACCTGGCCCATATTTTTAAATTAAAAAATAGTACAATTTATGTAGTACAAGACCTTTAAAAATATCTCTCCGTGTGTATGTGGTCTGTGTGTCTTAAAAATGAGTGCAGGCAAGTGTATTTCTAGAAACGTACTTTATTAGTTGGGTGCATTGGGTTGCAGGTAACAGAAAACATTCTTATAGTGACCTAAGCAATAAAGTCATCCAATTTTTCTACATAGCAAGACCTCTGGAAATGGAGACTAACAGATTTCCTGCAGCAGCTCAACAATGTCAATCACCCAACTTCTTTCTGTTCTGCCACCACAGCACATTCCATTTTCATTCTATGTAATTCCTCACAGTTATAAGATCCCACACAACTAACACAACTTAAATAATTATGTCTTTAAACAATAAAAACCAAAGAAAGAAAAAATTTCATATATTTGGCCATCATTTTCATTAGAGGTCAAAATCCTACTAATAAGCTCCCTCCTTTGGCATTCTTCCTAAATACATTGTATTACCTGGAAACAGGACAAATATTCATCTCTAAATCAATGACAAGCAAAGGAATTACATTAACGTTTGTATTAGTTTGCTTTTGCTCCAATAATGCTTAAGAAACATGACAAGAAGTTACTGACCGATAACAGCAAGCATTTACTCCTTGCTCATGAATTTTGCAAATTGGTTGCAGCAGTTCTACCTTAGACTACAGATGAGAGTCAGGTGTGCTCCAGATGTCTCTCATTCCTGGACCCATGTTGAAGGACACAGACTACTTAGGGCATTTGATTTTTATAATGCTTTATATATATTGATTTTTATAATGCTTTATAAGCAAGAGTTGAAGAGGAGAAGCTTCTTTAAAGTTCTGCTTAGTTACTTCTATTACTATTAACCTACCCAAATTCTATTGGGTAGAGCAGTCACATAGCCAAGCCCAAAGTCAGTGATACAGGGAAATATTCTCTTTCCTCATTAAAAAAAGGTAAGGATGGGGAGGGAACAAGAATCATCTTTTTTAATTATTTTTTTCTGAGACAGAGTCTCGCTCTGTCATCCAGGCTGGAGTGCAGTGGCACAATCTTGGCTCACTGCATTCTTCGCCTTCTGGGTTCAAGTGATTCTCACTCCTCAGGCTCCCAAGTAGCTGGGATTACAGGTGCGCACCAGCATACCCAGCTAATTTTTTGTATTTTTAGTAGAGAGGGGTTTTGCCTTGTTGCCCAGGCCGGTATCGAACTCCTGAGCTCTGGCAATCTGCCCGCCTCAGTTTCCCGAAGTGCTAGGATTACAGGCGTGAGACACTGCACCTGGCCAGAGAACAAAGAATTATGAACACACAATACAATCTACCACAATATTCATGGCCTAGACCAACCATGGCTCATCCTCTCAGATTGGGAGAGGAATCCATTGTCTGTGAACTTGTTGCAACAATACAAACATAAACAATCTATGGTCATTGTAAACAAGAAATAAGGAATTGCGGCTATTGAGTAGACAACAGTTCAATGTTGACTTCTCACTATTTAAACAAATTAGACTTTTTTTCTAATTGAGAAAACACACAAACTTGAAGAAACAACTCCAATATTGATGAAAATAGCAGTGATGTATTTATTAACTAAATATTTTAATTCAACAATTTAGAAAGAGAGTTTTTAATCTTCCACAAACAATTCTACCTTATTTTAAAAAGGCTGCAATTTATATATATGGGACATTCATGTCACAGTATATCAGACAACTCTCTGACACCTTGGGTGCCCAGTTTTCTTTCAGGCAGGACATCAATATTTATCCTCTTTTAATTCTGGCCCATCCACTGGCACAGACTGGTCCCTTATGTTATTATCATGAGCTAGTGATACAGGAAGAGATGCATTGCTGATCTGTGAAACTGGACAATACATTTAATCTGTCTTGGTATTTAAACCACAGTAGGAACCATGTTTAATTGGGTTTATGAAATGACATCTTGTTCAGGGCAAGGGTCAGTATTGAAGAGGAGCTATATTTAATGCTAAATTAAGTGCCCAAGTTAAAGCTAAATTGTTACACACACAAGTCAGTAATTTCAGAACTATGACTTGCAAATAAATCACAAATTGACCTCTTTGAGCACACTGCAGGAAATACTTTGTGTGACATTATATGGCACCAATTGTACAAGCCAAATCTGACTTCTTTCCAATTATATGTCCAAAAATCATAACTGAGAATTCTCTCTCTTTGGATTTTCTGACATTCTTTCCTTAGTATTAAGGTAATGAATGGCTTCAAAGCTAAAGTTATGGGAAATGCAAGAGCTTATCCAAGAGCTAATATCTGAATCTTAGGGTTTATCAACTGTAGCATATCTAAAGACACAAAACCCACCTTCGCTGATTTCCTGGATGCTCTAGATGTGCAAATACAAACCTCACTGCACATGGAAGTGCCCTGTCAGGCACAATTTTCATAAAGGGAATTTAAATAGCTATTTTAATCTCTAGACCAGACTGTGCATTCCAGGAATCTAAGACTAATGAGCCACTTTCTCAGATAATCACTTCTAAATAAACAAGGTCTTTTGCACTGACCCAGGAATCTGCATTGTAGCTGAAAAATTAATTATACCAATATTATACTAGGCATATCTACAACAATACAAAAGAATGTTCTCTCCATCTCCAAAGTTAGATGTTCATTCAGATGAAATGCAATTTATTCATCTGGAAAGTTCTAAATGTTTTCCTTTGCACCTCTAAATGAGCAGAAAGATATTTCCTTTTAAGAAGAAAAGAGAAAATCCATTATTTTTACTTTTTTTAAATATATATATATAAATCAATAAATTCCCAAACTAAATTTCTCCCCTACTAATTTAATTTGGAATAAAATTAGAACCAATCATTATGAGCAAAATGTTTTCAATTAAGACATAATTAATTAAATGTGCAAATGCAGAATACATTTAGATGGGCTATCAGATGACTGATTATACTGGAAATCTAATTTTACACTTAAATTGCCAGCCACACACTTCATCTTGAGCTGTTGATCCATAGCAAGTTACCGTAAGTTAAACCTTACCTCTGGAGGAAGCAGCCTCAGTGGACAAATTTTTCCTGCAGTAATTCTATGACCATGCCATAGTATCTGTCTTTAGAGGGTAGTCAGAGGTATCTTGCATGAAGGAGCTTCATTCTTGCCATCCTTCTTGTTTTTCAAACAGCATTTTTTTTATTTTAAATAAGTAATGCATGTCTTGGCAAATTGTGAAAGAAAGGCCTTTTACTCTTTTCTACTTACTAACCCTTTTCTACTCACTCTTTAAAAGGAAGTTGATAAAGTATTAATGTGTGAAAAGGTACTGAGCTTTCAACAATTTTTGAATTACTTAATATTCATTTTAAACTGTCTAAATTATAGATACAAATGTCTGAATCTATACTTGCTGTTGGTGTTTATGGGTTAAGTGTATCCTCAAACTAACCAGGATAATGAATTTTATTGCCTCAGAGATAGAAAGGATGATTTAGCAAGGTTTGTAATTGATATGCATCCATGTTGCTCTAAAAAATGAAGAGATTCCCATCACATAGTTTAAAAAATGTATAGGTCCAAAAATTGGCTACAGTCAATAATTCTTCTCTAAATCTGATGTTATTTAAGTTTCCTGAATATTTGAAAAATTTTTAAGATTTTTTCAAGGATTCTAAAAAGTGGGTGATTGAGGAGGAAAGCAAAAGTTGTCAGTGAGAAGCATTTGTTGAATGTCTACTATGTGCCAAGCAGTGCACTTGGTATTCTCATGTGTCATGTCTTTGTGTATCAATTACTAATCCATAGGTTGATGCAAAAGTCATTGCAGTTTTAACCATCATTTTCAAGGGCAAAAAATCACAATTACTTTTGCACCAAATGAATATCATTTCTCAGTCCCAAGCCAATGCTTCTATACCTGTTTTTTGCAATGTTTAGTTGGACATCTATAACGGCCTTCCATGAGGCAGCCTACTGTCTCCCAGAGCATGATAAGGAAGTTCCTTGGGTTAGATATCTTTCTAGCCTGAAATATTACAATTTGCATTTCAGCCCATTGAATTAGACATTTTTGTCTTCAGATAATTTCTTTGGAAATGCAAATGTTCCTCAAAGTGTAGCTACCTATTGGGTCACTGAAGCTTTAATATTAGCAGGTTTGCTGGTTCGCTTTCTTCAAGAATAGTGGATATTTTGCCAAAAAGGGAGAATAGGAAGCCAGAGTGGAAAGAGGGGAACAAAAACAGGGATAGATACAAGGGAAGGAGATAGATGGTATTAGCATTTACTACCCCATCATTATATGTACCTTGATTTGTTCCTGGAGTTGCTGAAGGATGACTCAGTTTCCCTTTTCTTGTGTAATTCTTTGATTCAGTTGTAGTCTGACTTTTGAAAGCTGACTGTAGAAAGAGGAATATTTAGAAAAATAGGCAAAGTGATGTTATGGTTTAAAATCATCAAGTGGGAAATCCAAAACCATGGTTTTCAACCTTAGCTACTCATGGAAACCACCTGGGAAATTTTTAAAAATACTGATGGATGGGTTCCATGCCCATAGATTTTTTAAAAATTCTTCCAAAGGATTCTGACATCCTAATCAGGGTTGAAAGCTACTGCTCCAAAGAGCTTGACATAATCAAATGAACATTTATCAGGTGTTCACAAGGTTTAGGAAGGCCCAGCACAAAGCAAAACCATAGAGACGTTGAGTACTCTTTTGCTTCAGCATTCAGCATCCAATTCCAACTCCATGCTTTTCCTTACTTCCAACTTCCATTTTTGCCCCGAGCAACCTGTGCAGGAAACCATCAGTTTCCCTGCTCCACTGGACATCTAAAGACTATGGTGGTGATAGAAAATGAGAGTCATCAAAAAGGTCCAAGTTTAGTGAAGATGCGCAAAGGGAACCAGCCCTTCCCAAAGAATTCAGTGAATGAGCCAAGATTCTCCAGAAACCGCTCAGCTTTGCAGTGATAATTTTCTGTGAAGACATAGACTGAAATGGGAATAAGAGATAGAAAGTTGAAAAAGAATTTTCTCAGAATCCACATGTAACCTTACAGAAGGCAAACAGAAGGGTCAGTGAGATACATGGAATCACGCAGCTGAGGTGAGACAATGTAGGAAAATCAAGCATGAGATAGGAAATCAGGATATTGTGTTTCTTTGTGAAGACTCGGTTCCCTCTAATTGCTCGTAAACCTAAAATCCCTACTTCATTCTTTGTAACATTTTTCCTCATTTCTTTCTGGAATTTTTGGATTCCATGCTTTTTAAGATGGCTTGAGAGAAAGACTTATCAGAGTCAACCTAACAGGCATTTATTAATACACTACCAGGGGTGAGACCCTGAGTAAATGATTGTCAAATTTGAATATGTGGTTAGAAACACCTGAAGGACTGCTGGGCCCCACACCCAGAGTTTCTGATTCATTGAGTTTGAGCTGGGACTTGAGAATTTACATTTCTAGCAAATTCCCAGGTGATATTGATATTGCTGTCTGGAGGCCACACTTTGAAGACCACTGCTTCTAGGAATGGGAAAAGAAATTAGATATCAGCAATCTGTCCTTAATGAGATTGCTTAAGGCTTTGTATTAGGGATGTACTTTGTCATGGAACATGTCATATAAATGACAAACTGAGAACACTGGCAACATATTTTAAAAGTAAAATATACTACAATACACGCCAGAAGTTCTGAGAAGGATAAATAATTAAGTAGTGGTGAGGCAGAAGAGGTTAATTAGAGATGACAAAGAATAATACAAAAACCATGGGCCACAGAGCCAGGGGTGGCCTGGAGCTGAGCTGAGCTTATCAGGGGACAACTGCATAGGTGGGCCTAAGGGCAAAACTGAAGGTTTTAAATGCTATGAAGTGTAGGGCCATGCTGCTGGTGCTAATTAAGCACTGAGAACTACCTTCCATACAAGGCTGAGATCTGTACATGAGAGCTGAAACAGCCTCTTGCTTCTTGATCATGAACATCTTCAGTTAGATCCAGAAAGGGTCTAGTGAGGGTAGGTGGGTTACTCAAAATCCCTAGTGTTTAATTAGTTTTAGTTAGTTGAGACTGATTGTGATGAAACACAACATTTAACTTTGCTATCTCCTAGGCAAGTGCTGCCAGAAATAAAAAGTCTCCTTTTTACAGAAAAGAGAACATGGAAAGGCCGTCCAGAGTTCAGTCTCAAAGGCAATGCTGGGCAGGGACTGACAAAGGGTTGAGGAGTGTCCATTAACCTGGGTATTGGTGATGGAAAGCATATCCTGAAATTGGAGATAGCAAGACTCTTGGTGAACTGTTGAGTAGACTGGGTTGAATTCAGTGAAGGATCTAAAGGAAAAATAAAAATATTAATGCTTCTATGTAGTTTTAAAAGTTGTGACCATAAGATAGCAAGTATAATCACACACCAAAAAATGACTTTTCTGTCCCAAGTGAGTGGTTGGCTTCAATGTAGTCACCCAGAAAACATTAAATATTTGTCATATGTTCAAGATACATTTTGAAACATCTAAGGAAATAGAAATTATCACTTAGTTACATGTGCATGTAGGTGCACACACAGAGTATTACTCAGCGAATTTTTTCAGCTTTATTCTATATAATTATATATTTTTTCCAGCCTTATTCTGCCTGACTATCCAGATTTTACACTGTTTAGATCTGGCTGTTTCCAAATTGCACAAACTGTCTTGAACTGAAATGGACAGAAGGCAGGCAAATACTGGTAGAAGAGGGCAGGATCTTTGGCAAGGGCTCCACCCACAAGCCTGGACCTGCAGCCCAAAGTGAGAACTATCCCTGTTTTCCCACCTGATTGTTGCCTTTTGGCCCACCCCACACCACCCCCTATCCTGTGCCCATAAGAATCCCAAGCCCCAGACTCAGTGGACACACATACAGAAGAGAGAAGTGTCTGGATATTGAGATGAGAAGAAGCAGCTGGAGGTCAGGGACTATGGTCAGAGAAGAGTTCAGCTGGAGACTCCTGGGCTCCAGGGGAAGATTATCTTCCCGCTCCGTCCCCTTTCCAGCTCCCTTTCCCACTGAGGCCCACTTTTACCACTCAATAAAGTCCTCCACATTCACCATCTTCAATTTGTTCATGTGACCTGATTCTTCCTGGACACTGGATCAGAACTCAGGTACCAAGACAGCAAAGTGTAAAAGGCTGTCACCCTGACCTTCCACTGAGCTGGTTAACACTTAGCCATCCACAGACAGCAAATGTTAAAGGAGCACTGATTGTAACACAGGCCCTCTGGGGCTCTGGGGGTCGCAGACAGCCCCTCCCAGACCGCAGAGCTAAAAGACCATTGTAACACACTTTGACACTGCTGCAGAACCCACACAAAGCTTGCTCCCGCTGGAGAGGAGCCACAGGCCAGTTCCACATTCATTTGCTCTGGTTCCCACACCAATCCACTCATGTGCTTCCTTCCATAAGGGATTCAGCATGGTAAACAAGTCACTCATGTCACAAGTCCCGCAAAGGGGTCAAGGGAACACTCTTGTTTCAGAACCACTGAAGAAATTCAAAGAATCTGTGATAAGTTTCTTAACAGTGCCCTGGGATCTTGTGATTTCCCAGGATAGAAATCAAGAGAGCTCACCAGAGGCAGCAATGAAGAGAGTTTATTACCTCTCAGGGAGCCAGCCATGAGAGAGCAAAAAGGAGTGGGCTGTTCCCTGAAGATACTGTGTGGTTCGGTTAGGTATAGGGTCTTTCCATAGGGAAGGATTCCCTCAGGGAATGTATAGGGGGAGTTTTGCTAGCACCTGCACAATGGCTCAACATGTTTCTTCATACATTTCATGTAGCATTAGCATTTTAAATCTCCACCCCTGGGCATGAACTTTAGTGTTAAAATGAGGAAAAGATAACTTTAGGTTGGAGTTTAAGTCTGACTCCACATATGGGACTCTGGGAAAGCCTCTAGCCCCCTGAAATAGAAATTTGCAATTAATAGCTTCCTTGATCTTTTATTGCTGATTGGCTGAGAGTTAGACAAGCTAGAGCTTGAGTTGAGGGGCTTTTATCCTTTTCCTTCAGACAATCTTAAGATAGGGAACCAACCAGTCGGCCTGTCTCAGGCTCTAAGGAAAATTCTGAGAGGTCAGCAAGAAACCTAATATTATAAACAACAGTGCCATCAGCACTTATTTAAATATATAAATATAAATTTTAAGGCCCTATTAAAGTCATTCTGAGCCTGTACATTTAAACCATTCTAAATGTTTACGGGTATTTAGATATGAGAAGAAATTAGACCCAAATTATGCATCAATATCCAATACGTGTGCACTGTGTATTCAAGATCAATATAATCTCCCACAGACTGTTCTGCTGAGTTAGCTAATATACAAAGACTTAGTTTGTTTTCTATATGTTAGAACATGAAAGAAAAGATATGTAGCTCACTGCCATTCCAAAATCCCAACAAATTATGGAACTGCCTCCATTGTGAAGCTGGCTAGTTTTCTTTTTTCTTTTTTTCTTTTTTTTAACGGAGTTTCACTCTTGTCGCCCAGGCTGGAGTACAGTTGAGCAATCTCGGCTCACTGCAACCTCTGCCTTCTGGGTTCAAGCAAGTCTCCTGCCTCAGCCTCCCAAGTAGCTGGGATTACAGGCATCTGCCACCACACCTGGCTAATTTTTTTGTATTTTTAATAGAGATGGGGTTTCACCATGTTGGGCAAGCTGGTCTCGAACTCCTGACCTCAGGTGATCTGTCCACCTTGGCGCTAGTTGTTTTTTAAAAGCCATCTTTCTAATGAAATGTAACACTGATGATTGCCTTACACATAGATGACATTAGGCCTCACATAGTAATCTCAGTGCTAACTACATGTCTTACCCTTCCTAAAATTTTACATTTTCTCTGTGGTTAAAGTCATCTTACAAAAAGACCCACATTTTACAAAGATTTAATTGTCTTGGATTTCAAATTACAACTAGTTTGAAAGACAAAAGGTTAAAAACAAATTGATTTTATGAAAATTCTTATAGTATTAAATTTGACATGGATTACCATTAATAATAGAATCCTCTGCTGGCTGTGAGACATGCAAAGTTGCAAAGCCCAGATCCACAGATTAGAAAGGATTTTGACATGTATAATTGTCTTAGTCAGTTTGGGCTGCTATAACAAGATATCATAGACTGAGTGATTTAAACAACAGAGATTGATTTCTGGAGTTCTGGAGCCTAGGATAGTCCAGGGTCAGGGTGTCAGCAGACTGTGACTGGTGAAGACTCCCTTCCTGGTTTGCAGATGCTGTCTTCTTGTATCCTTAGATGGCGGAGAGAGAGATCATCTTTTCTTATAAGGGCAGGAATCACACCTATGAGGGTTCCACACTCATGACCTAATCACCTCCCCAAGGCCCAACTCCAAATATCATCAACTTGGGGGTTAGGCTTCAATATATGAATTTTGGGGGGACACAGATATTCATTCACAGTAATAGTGAGCACTGTTCACAGCACACACAGATACCCCACATTCTTTTACTCTTTCTGTAAGCCTCTTCCAGCTGCTTTGTGCTTTGCTTCCGAAGGCCTGCAACTGAGACTTTTTTTTTGAGACTGAGTCTTCCTCTGTCACCCAGGCTGGAATGCAGTGGCATGATCTCAGCTTACTGCAACCTCTGCCTCCTGGGTTCAAGCAATCCTCCTGCTTCAGCCTCCTGAGTAGCTGGGATTACAGGCACCTGCCACCAAACCTGGCTAGTTTTTGTATTTTTAGTAGAGATGAGGTTTCACTATATTGGCCAGGCTGGTCTCGAACTCCTGACCTCTTGATCCGCCTGCCTCAGCCTTCCAAAGTGCTGGGATAACAGGCATGAGCCACCACACCCGGCTGCAACTGAGACTGTCTTTAAGGATCTCTGCATGGAGCTGGGAGAATGGGGAGTTTTAACCCTCTGTGCAGTTCTTAGGCAATGACTGACTGACTGGTCCAAGTGTCTGACAATCTGACTCCCTGGCCTCAAGCTGGATGAGGCTGAAGCTGGACTTTGACAAAATCACACACTTTCTTGGGTTCTCTCTCTTCCATATCCTTCTTTCCCTTCTCCTTCCCTGTCTTCCTTTGAGATCACCTTCTTAATAAATTACTCCCACATGACTCCTCACCTCAGGGGCTGCTTGAGGAGAATATGACATCAGACAATATATGCACAAAGAGCTTTACAAATTTATAAAATTTTTTTAATTAATTTTTTTTTTGTAGAAATGGGATCTCGCTATGTTTCCTAGGCTGGTCTCAAACTCTTGGGCTCAAGCAGTTCTCCTACCTCTGCCTCCCAAAGTGCTGGGATTATAAGTATGAGCCATCGCACCCTGCCAAAATAAGATAACTTTTGTAACCAAAATATAGGCAGAGCCCTTCATGGCACAGACTCTGCACAGATTTCATCTGAAACCAACAGCAATCCAGTATTCTTTAGTTACCCCTCAGAAATATTTAATTAAGTTTGGGGAGAAATGGCTGTTATGAGACAAGGAACATATATTGATGCAAGTAGATTTATTACAATGATCCCATTTCTACTCACATGTTACTGAGGCTCAAAGAAGTGAGTACTGCACATTGAGTATATGACATGGGACCAGCCCAACAGGTGAAATAAGTTGGAAATCTGTTTTATGTCTGAATTTGGAATGCAATAGCAGAAATCTGTTTTATGTGTAAATTTGGAATGCACTGCCATAAAGTATATCCTTTAAAGGTTTTATGCCTATGGTTACAAATCTTGTGGAGTGAGGACTTTAACATATCCCTCTTTTCTCTCAGACAGAACTGTAAGGTCTAATAAACATATTGGATTTAAGTTCTAATAAAGATATAAGCCATAAAATTAATCTCTTGTTAGGCTTCTCTGCTTACATTTGTACACTTACTTCCAATCTTCAAGCAAGAGAGCTCTGCCCTCTAGAAAGAAGATGTGGGCCCATTCTGCAGGCCCAGAGGATTCAGGGACAGCTGCAGTTTCACATTTATCAATGACATCTATTCACATTTTCTGATTCCAAGTCTTAAGAAGCCATTTCTTCCTTACCAAGGTCCTGGCTGTTGCATGGGATTGCTGAGGATGTAAACTGGGCGTCCCTGAAGGTCCACTGTTTTGTTTTTGTTTTGTTTTGTTTGTTTGTTTTGAGATGGAGTCTTGCTCTTGTTGCCCAGGCTGGAGTGCAATGGCATGATCTCAGCTCTCTGCAACCTCTGCCTCCCGGGTTCAAGTGATTCTCCTGCCTCAGCCTCCTGAGTAACTGGGATTACGGGCACATGCCACCATGCCTGGCTAATTTTGTATTTTTAGTAGAGATGGGGTTTCTCCATGTTGCTCAGGCTGGTCTCGAACTCCCGACCTCAGGTGATCCATCTGCCTCGGCCTCCCAAAGTGCCAGGATTACAGGCATGAGCCACCAAAGGTCCACTGTTCTTATAGTTGGTCCTGGCCTGGTCTTCAGCATGGTCTCCCTTGGCTATAGAAAAAGGGGGTTTGTTTAAGAGCTGCCAAGGGACTTTCTGACTTTCTCACTTTGCCTTATGCTGACCAACTGGAGTCTATTTATCATGGAACCCATCCACAGCCTTTGTAATGACCATTTACCTTGTACCATCAAAAGCCAAAGAAAATTGCACAATCTAGCATACCTGTTCTGTCAGAATCCCTTCTGTATTAGTTTCCTAGGGCTTCTATAACAAAATACAATAAATTGGGTGGCATAGCACATGAGGAATTTATTGTCTCACAGTTCTGGAGATTAGAAGTCCAAAATCAAGGTGTCGGCAAGTTTGGTTCTGAGAACCGTAGGGAAGAATCTGTTCCATGACCTCCCTGTTGGCCTCAAATTGTTCTTGTGGATGCCCTGTGTCTTCACACCATCTTTCCTCTAAGCATGTATGTCTCCACGTTCAAATTTCACTTTTTTTGTGAGGTCAACAGTGATATTGAATTAGGGCCCACCCTAATGATCTCATTCTAGTTGGATTATCTGCAAATATCTTATTTCCCAGTAATATCACATTCCCAGGTACTGGGGGTGAAATTCAACATCTTTTGAGGTTACATAATTCAACCCATAACATCATCTTAATTCGCTCCAGGTAAAAGTTTTAGCAACTGCAATGCTCTAGTGTGTCAGGGCCCCTCTGGGCTCCACATACCCCCTGTGATGGGGTATTTATTGCCACTTAGCTGGTGACTTAACTCTAGAATCCCATCCTCAGAATCTGCCTCCAAAAATCATCCTTGCGCTCCTAACCAAATACCTAAGGCTGGACCTCCAGAAGCCGACTCTGAGACACAGATCATGAACAAGGTATTTATTATCAGCCAGGAGAAGAATGCAAGAGAAAAGGAAATGAAGAACAGAGAAAGGCACAATTTTAGCCAACTCCCTGGCCTTAGCCAGATCTTTGGGGAGCTCTAGACCATAAATTATGTCAGAATTTGCCCCATTTTGAGGAAAGGGAGTCAGGCTTTCAGAATCTTGCACAGTCATTGGCTATAGGCTTCCCTAGAACTACACTACCAGGCATTCCAGGCTCTCTCTGGGAGGGATGGACTGGCCCATGGTCAGCCTCTGAAGAAGGTCACAGGGGCAGGCCATTTGGAACAAAGCACAGAGAAGCTATAGGATGCATTCACATGGCTGGTAAAGTGGATAAGAAGGGGTCCGGGGAGAGCATGGAGAAAGTTTACCACCCAAAGCAATATGCTTTTGCCTACTTGTGCTGACATTTACTGAGCTTCAACACAGGAATGTTCTAGATAAATATTACTCTGGAACATTGAGGGAAGACCAAGAATGCCTTGAGATAGGACTCAGCATGTCCTGGAAGCAGGGTGCCATTGTGTGGGAGGGAGGTGCCCAGCAGAGGTAATTCTTGGATCCATGGCACCTGCAGTGGACAACTGGCCAGGAGGAGCCACAGGAACCAGCCCCATGGGCTCAACAAGGCCACAGAGCAGCAGCAGGAGGCCCTGAGTAAGACCCTGTTTGTGACAGTCCCCTGAAACTTTAAAAGACAAAGCAAGGGAAGAAAGCGGCGGTGAAGATGGATTAAAGGCCTCACAGTAACAGGTCTGTAGGTAGAGCCAGAGAAATCAACGCTTATTGTTTTTAATGTGTCCCGCTTTTTCTTCTTCCTTTTAATGCTAGATGGGTGCGGCAATCCTTTGTTAAGACAGAAATTATTTTACTTTTTTTCCACAGTGGTACAGAAAAATGTACAGGGCTCATTAGAAATATTCAGTGGATGGAAAGTAGTTTGAAGAAATCGATGAGGTTGAAAATAATAATAAAAGAAGTCAGAAAGGGGCAGAGAAAGATAGAAATTTACAGGTTTCAAAGCAGGGATACATGAGGAAAAAGGTTACATAAGTTCTCTCTTTGAAGCACAGAAGGTGTGCAGGAAGGGAATAACACCCATCCAAATGCTCGTGCTCAAGAGATTCAGGTTTCTCTTAAAGTGAGGTCCTGGGAGTGCAGACTGAATATATTTGAGGAAATCTAGGTTCAGACAGGTTAAGTGATTTTTCTCAGTTACACAGCTGTGGATTGCACAGCTTAAAAAATATTATAAAAATTCTCATGAGGATTATAACTGAGAAGTAGGTGTCTTTTTTGCTCACAGAATATTCTATGGCAAATCCTAGACTCAGGTTCTTATAACCATAGCCCCAGGCTGTGCCAAACATCCACACACACCCACTTTCCCATTCTCTCCAGCAGACCTCATAAGTTATCTTAATATGTAGTCTATGGTCTATTTAGCCAACACCTGCACACAATCATCATTTATCAAATTGCCTAGGCAAACCAACATCGGCTTTGCTATATCTGGGCAAATGTCTCTCCTATATTTAGCCTTTTAGCCACAGTGCGATGATTGGAATGTGTCTCACAGAAAGGAAGATTTCTCTGAGAGCCATGCAGGGGTGAGGCGGCAAGCCTCTGACGGAGATAACTTCCTGACTTGTGTTTGGGATTTCTCCGAGCTGCTGAAATAGTACTTGAAGTGTTTCATGGACACACGGAGATTTAACACCTGCAAAGTTAAGCCTGACGCCCTAAGGTGGAATGCTGAAACGGCAGAGAGCAGAGCAAGTGTAGGTGAGGATTGAGTTTCACCTTCCTAGTGCCCTCATAGGGTGCTGTTGGATTTATGTCTCACTGAGTGAGGCGCCCTCTCCTGGCCGACGATCCCACTGGCTCAGTCACAGCAGGAAAGCGAGAGCTGCAGGTTGCAGAAAGACATGGCTCCACTCTCAAGGGAAACTGCTGACAATGCCAAAAGTCAGAATCCTTTCACTGTCTCTTTACATCCCAGCTGTCAGACAAGCTAACTTTAAATTTTAACTTAGGCAAGATTGTGTTTTTTATAGAAAAGTTCAACACAGAGGGCAAATTTCATTCTAATGTGACAAAAGCAGCGTTGGGAAAAGAACTGGAAATGTGTGCTTTTGAATGTGACCTGAGATATAGCTTCCAAAGCTGGCCATTGCTCTCCTGGCCCAGAGCCTGACCCCATCTCATGACAGGAGAAGCTGAATCTCACGCTCTGTAAGAACCTGGCTTACTCCCTCATTAAATGTGAGTCCCTGTTCTCAGAAGTGGATCACTGTAGTTTGAAGGATCAACATTGATCAAACATATCCATTTCTGCCAGTTTTACCCCTCTCTATGCTGTTACTAAACAAGAGAAGTTATTCTACAATTTATGTAAGTTATAAAATAGTAATTAAATATTTTGGAATATGTGAAAAAGTAAACTACCACAATCTCCCTACCTACCTACAGTATTATCATTTTAATGTATTTCCTTTTTTCTCCTTTTATATGCACATTTACACTAAATGTTTATGTGTACATATATATTTTAGCCTATAATATTATTTTATTTTGATTTAACATGTATTTTATTTACTATGTAATATATGACATATAAATATATATTTTGTTATATTATCACCTTATATTTATAGCTTTCTTCTGTAATGTTGATTAATTATTATCATGAGTAAATTATATTTAGAGAATATGCTGCAGCAATAAAAAGCTTAATAACAAGGAATCTGGACTAAAGTAGAACAGGGTAAGCCCACATCCAATTAAGAAAGCTCTTTGGACACATATATATTCCACCAACAGAGCTACTAAAATGTAACTTACATTCTTAAGTTTTCCATAGTCTGTGTACCCATGTTGCCAAAGATACACTACAGTAAGAAAGAAGAGAATTTTATACCTGAAAGATTTTTGTCTGTGCTGGCTTGTAGGGAATATTCTTAAAGACTAGCTTCAACTCTGTCTGTTGTTGTTCCCAATGAATTATCCAAGTATCTAAGAGTTTAGGGTTCATGCTGCCTTCAGCCATTGGGGCCATTCACCTGTTGAGATATGTTTGCCCCAACAAAACATGGACCCCCTGGAGAATATACACGTGTCTGCAGTCATGTTCCATTATGGTTTTGCTTTCAGTTAGCCAATCATATATATAATTCATAGTAAGTGTATCAAGGTCTGTTTTTGTTCCACCAGCAAGCCCATGGCAGTTTGGGAACCAGAGGCATTCAGAGTATCTGAAATCACTCCAAGTCCCAGGATGGGCTGGACCTACCTGAGAGCTCTACAGGGCAAAGGCAAGCTGTTCTGTGTCTATTTTCTCCTTAAGCCATTTCATACACACATCTTTGATGAGAGCACCTAAGTGTCATAAAATGCTGACTTTTGACCCAAAGACAGATTACCTTGAATGAAATGGGCTGGGATTTCCAATTAGCAGCAGAAATTCCAGGAATTTCCAGATTACTTGGCACCCATATTATCAGCTACATATAGGGAGTCTGGACTTGAAAATTCAGGAGCATGGGGGTGCATGGTAGTGAATTCCTGTAATTTTATATTGCCTTGGCATTCATTTTGAATATAAATTGGACTTTCTCATACAAGAAACATGGTTTAGTCACCCTTGGCACAATTTCCAGTTCTCTATTTCATCCCAGTTCCTTAATATGGTCAATCCAGATATCTCCCTTATACAATTGTCTGCCGTTGACCACCTTCCCTAAGGGACGGTTAGGTACCACCTATTGGCTTACCCCACTGACTCCTCCATCCCCCATAGACTGTACAGATATGCTGCAGCGACAACCTCTCAGTAACAGCGTGGCCACACAGGACTTGGAACAGCTTGCTTTAAACTCACAAATTAGAACTCCCATGGAAACCCACCTAATAATACCCTGGACTCCAATAAAAGCTTTAGCACACAGGTCCCTCACTCTCTCTTTTGCTCTGCACTTTGTGGTTCTGGTAGAGCATGTATGTCTGGAATGGCTGCGCTTTTCCATCAGCTCTGCAAGGAGTGCTGCCCTTTTCTCTAATCTGTAAGTAATAAACTCCTCCTATTATTGTGTGGTTTTTGTTGCATCGCCTCCTCTGCATCTCACCTGACTGACACACCTGAACCTAGCTTCTTTCCAAGGGAAAGCTCTCCTAGACAATGGATATCTTGGTAGAAATAAACTGGACATAGGTCAGACAAGAGCCACGAGGGTGCCTGCTGGTATAAGCATGTTTCCTGTGAGTGGGACACTTGGTCATGGGTTGGACGCTTAGGCACTAGGCAACACTTAGGCATTAGGCCATCCACTAGGATAAAGAAGTCACTGTAGACATCCATGACCCAAATACTGGAGCCCTTTCAGTGCAGGGTTAGAATTTATAGCCATTTTCCAGAGAGAAACCTCAAGACCAAATTAGAAAAACAAAATTCCAGTACTCACCAACAGCCTCCTGCTTTTAGAGAAGAGGGTGCTTGAAACTTCTGATTAGCCTCTCACTCTGTCATTTCCCATCTCCCCAGGAGGTAAAATAGCTCACCCCTGCTAGGGAAGGGTAGAAGTGGGGAGAAGCTAGGCAGATGGTTGGCAAGGATTACTTCTCGTATTTCATCCTAATTTGCATTAATGCTCAACTTTGCATCACTCTTTCTGTGTATATAATTTTTTAGTAAAAAAATTCCTCTTCTTTTCAATTTTGAGCCTGAAATTGTGAACAATTTGATTGCTATTTGTTAGTCACATTAAGATTCTCTTAAAATATACTCACACATTGTTATGTATCTAGCAGGTGTATACTAATGTATGTTCTTGTAAAAATATGCCTATGGGTATTTAATGCCAGAGACAATTACTGTATTTTGTTTGAAGTTCAGTCCACAGCATGGGACCTCTTCTGAAAGTGCATGTACAAAAATGATCATGTCTAGTACAGCTCAAAGTATTATCTTCCGTTCTCATTCCTGGAGAATATTACATTTTGTCCCCCTCCGGAATTTTGTAATTACTGTAGGGGAAAGAAAAATTAAAAGATGCTAAATTTACCAAGTGTAGATCTTTCAAAACTTCACAGGTAAAAGTGCCACAGAAACATTTTTCAAAATGGTTTTGTCAATACTTTAATCAAAGAATTAGCTAAAGACTTGTTGTTTGAATATGAAATTATGTTATTCTCACAAAATCTTTCCCTCTGTGATTAAAAATTGTAATCCTCATGTTCTTGTTTTATTACCTGCTATATATAAAATATATTTAGGGCAGGGCACAGAGGATCATGCCTGTAATCCCAGCACTTTGGGAAACCTAGGCAGGAGGATTATTTGAGCCCAGGAATTTGAGACCAGCCTGGGCAGCACGCAGAGACCCCAACTCTCTCTCTATGTGTGTGAATAAACTAATGTGAATTTCCTTTCCCTACTTGTACTGGAACAAGTTTAAAAGTCCTACACACATAGGGGAAACATTAAGAAATGTAAGTCATTATCATCATCATGGTCATCTTCACCAAACACTCATTTGGCTGGTGGGAAACAGATTCAAATTCATTTCTGTTTGACATCTGAATTCAAGACATTCACATCTTGAAAGTTTAATCCTTATCCTTTACTGCCTCATGTATTCTATGTAACCAAGAGAGATGATGGGCTTGTATTTATTTGCGCCTTTTCTTTGGTTCTACATGGGCAACTATTTGTCTTCTACATAAAACTTTATTTATCCTGAGCCAGTCTGGATAGGCTTGTGTTCCTGAATATTTAGAGTTCTCTGGGTAAATGCTCTCTCTAGATAATTTTATCCTATATCATATGTTTTAATCTTACCCAAATGCTGGTTATTTCTAAACTAACACATCCAGCCTTGACCTCCCGCTCTGTGTCCAGATTCAGATACCTGACTGCCAAATTAACACCTCCTCTGGGATATCTGAGAAGCATTCTGAATTTAACCACTCAAAACAGAAACTTTGATTCCTTTGATTACTGCAGTCACTTCTGACTGTTCCCTCTACTTCCATTACTTTTTTTTTTTCCAACCCAATCCCAGCTATTTTCCAAACAGGAGCCAGAATGATTCTTTCAAAAACGTAGATCAGATCACATCATTTCCTGCTCAAATTCTACAACAGATTTTCATCACAGGAAACAAATCCATAAGTCTTCACCATTATCTCCCAGGCCACAGGGAACCTAGGCCCTGCTTGTCTTTTGTATCTCTTACTTACTACTTTTCCCTCTGCCACTCTATATCACTTTGGCACTATTTTTCTTGCTGTTTATTAAACCTCCCAGCTCTTGCAGCCTTAAGGCTTCTGATTGGCTATTCCCTCTTGCATCAGATATTGGTGTGGTTCTTTCATCATTTCTTTCACTTCTGAGCCTTCTCTCCAACAATACTCTCTACACACACACATTGTGTCATTCTATATTCAACCACGCTTTATTTTTTCCACATAGCCCTTGTCACAACCTAACACTATATTATGCATTTGCTTCTTAACTTGCTTACTGTTTTTTCATTAGACTGGACACTCCACAGGGGCAGAGATTTCACCAATTTTGCTCATCCTTGTATTAAAAACATTTTTTAAAGTGCCTGACACACAGTAGGTTCTAAAAATAAGTGTTGAATTTTACCATTATGCTTTTAATATTTTTTCTAAAATAGGTTTTTATGCTCTGTATTCTTAGATTATGCTGAACACCATCGTCTTTAAGATTTGCAGCATTTGTTAGAAATGCTAGTTGTGTTGCTCTGTTAGAAAGTACAGATCTAAGACCAGGCATAGTGGCTCATGCCTGTAATCCCAGCACTTTGGGAGGCTGAGGCGGGCGGGTCATGAGGTCAGGAATTTGAGACCAGCCTGGCCAGCATGGTGAAACCCCATCTCTACTAAAAATACAAAAAATTAGCTGGGCATGGTGGCACATGCGTGTAATCCCAGCTACTCAAGAGGCTGAGGCAGGAGAATCGCTTGACCCCAGGAGGCGGAGGTTGCAGTGAGCTGAGATCACGCCATCGCACTCCAGCCTTGGTGACAGAGAGAGACTCTGTCTCAAAAAAAAAAAAAAAGTACAGATATAAGAAGAGTATGATAAAAGTGTGGGAGGCTTCTGTTGAATATGGCTTTAGTTCTCATTTTGAACATAATGTAACAGTCGCGGTATATTAATGGCTTCCCTACTTTTATTTTTTAAAGCATTACTTATTACATTACTCATATTTTTCTTTCATATCTCTTACATCTTATTCCATGAAATAAGTGCATTTTTTTCTGCCCTTTTTTCCTGTTGAATGTTCATTCACACTTCAAAATGCAGGTAAAATGTTAGCTTCATCAGCACTCACAGTTATAACTTTTCCCTTGTCTTCCAATATATAGGTAATTATATACAATCTTACTATAAAATTTATTATGTTATTGCAATCTGATTATTAAACTAGATTTAGTGAGATGAAAGCAGAAAAAATAGCTACTCACTTTGTCCACTAAATTTCTTTTTTTTATTAGACTTTAAGTTCTAGGGTACATTTGCACAACGTGCAGGTTTGTTAACTAGGTATACATGTGCCACGTTGGTTTGCTGCACCCATCAACTCACCATTTACATTAGGTATTTCTCCTAATGCTATCCCTCCCCCAGCTGCCCACCCCCCAACAGGCCCCGGTGTGTGATGTTCCCCACCCTATGTCCACGTGTTCTCATTGTTCAATTACCACCTATGAGTGAGAACATGCAGTGTTTGGTTTTCTATCCTTGTGATAGTTTGCTGAGAATGATGGTTTCCAGCTTCATCTATGTCCCTCCAAAAACATGAACTCATCCTTTTTTATGACTACATAGTATTCCATGGTATATATGTGCCACATTTTCTTAATCCAGTCTATCACTGATGGACATTTGGGTTGGTTCCAAGTCTTTGCTATTGTGAAGAGTGCCACAATAAACATACGTGTGTATGTGTCTTTACAGTAGCGTGATTTATAATCCTTTGGGTATATACCCAGTAATGGGATTGCTGGGTCAAATGGTATTTCTAGTTCTGGATCCTTGAGGAATCACCACACTGTCTTCCCCAATGGTTAAACTCATTTACACTCCCACCAACAGTGTAAAAGCTTTCCTATTTCTCCACATCCTCTCCAGCATCTGTTGTTTCCTAACTTTTTAATGGTCGCCATTCTAACTGGCATGAGATGGTATCTCATTGTGGTTTTGATTTGCATTTCTCTGATGACCAGTAATGATGAGCATTTTTTCATGTGTCTGTTGGCTGCATAAATGTCTTCTTTTGAGAAGTGTCTGTTCATATTCTTTGCCCACTTTTTGATGGGTTTGTTTGTTTTTTTCTTGTAAATTTGTTTGAGATTCTGGATATTAGCCCTTTATCAGATAGGTAGATTGCAAAATTTTCGCCCAATCTTTAGGTTGCCTGTTCACTCTGATGATAGTTTCTTTTGCTGTGCAGAAGCTCTGTCGTTTAATTAGATCCCATTTGTCTATTTTGGCTTTTGTTGTCATTGGTTTTGGTGTTTTTAGTCATGAAGTCTTTGCCCTTGCCTATGTCTTGAATGGTATTGTCTAGGTTTTCTTCTAGGGTTTTTATGGTTTTTAGGTCTAACATTTAAGTTTTTAATCCATCTTGAGTTAATTTTTGTATAAGGTGTAAGAAAGGGACCCAGTTTCAGCTTTCTATGTATGGCTAGCCAGTTTTCCTAACACCATTTATTAAATAGGGAATCTTTTCCCTGTTGCTTGTTTTTGTCAGGTTTGCCATGATCAGATGGTTGTAGATGTGTGGTGTTACTTCTGAGGCCTCTTTTCTGTTCCATTGGTCTATATACCTGTTTTGGTACCAGTACCATGCTGTTTTGGTTACGGTAGCCTTGTAGTATTTGAAGTCAGGTAGCGTGAGGCTTCCAGCTTTGTTCTGTTTGCTTAGGATTGTCTTGGCTAGGTGGGCTCTTTTTTGGTTCCATATGAACTTTAAAGTAGTTTTTCCAATGCTGTGAAAAAAGACACTGGTAGCTTGATGGGGATGGCATTGAATCTGTAAATTACCTTGGGCAGTATGGCCACTTTCATGATATTGATTCTTCCTATCCATGAGCATGGAATGTTCTTCCATTTGTTTTTGTCCTCTTTTATTTCATTGAGCAGTGGTTTGTAGTTCTCCTTGAAGAGGTCCTTCACATCCCTTGTAAGTTGGATTCCTAGGTATTTTATTCTCTTTGTAACAATTGTGAATGGGAGTTCACTCATGATTTGGCTCTCTGTTTGTCTGTTATTGGTTTATAGTATCGGGGGAACCAGCCCCCAATATTTCAATGTAGGTTGTATTTTCCCTAAGTGTTGGCTGGCCTGAGAAATAAAGAAAAACAGTACAAAGAGAGGAATTTTACATCTGGGCCTCTGGGGGTGACATCACATAACAATAGGTCCGTGATGTCCCCCTGAGCCACAAAACCAGCAGGTTTTTATTAAGGACTTTAAAAGGGGAGGGCATGTATGAACAGGGAGTACGTCACAAAGATCACATGCTTTAAAGGGCAATAAAGATCACAAGGCAAAGGGCAAAATTAGAGTTACTGATGAGGGTCTATGTTCAGCTGTGCACATATTGTCTTGACATACATCTTAAACAACAGAAAACAGGGTTTGAGAGCAGAGAACTGGTCTGACCTCAAACTTACCAGGGCAGGATCTTTTCCCTACCCTAATAAGCCTGAGGGTATTGCAGGAGACCAGGGTGTATTTCAGTCCTTATCACAACTGCATAAGACAGACACTCCCAGAGCGGCTGTTTATATACCTCCCCCCAGGAATCCATTCCTTCCCCAGGGTATCAATTATTAATATTCCTTGCTGGGAAAAGAATTCAGCGATATCTCTCCTACTTGCACATCTGTTTATAGGCTCTCTGCAAGAAGAAAAATATGGCTTTATTCTGCCTGACCCCGCAGGCAGTCAGACCTTTGGTTGTCTTCCCTTGTTCCCTAAAATCGCTGTTATTCTGTTCGTTTTCAAGGTGCACTGATTTCATATTGTTCAAACACCCATGTTTTACAGTCAGATTTCATATTGTTCAAACACACATGGTCTACAATCAATTTGTACAATAGTGGTCCTGAGGTGATGTACATTTTCAGCTTAGGAAGATAACAGGATTAAGAGATTAAAGTAAAGACAGGCATAAGAAATTCAAAGAGTACTATATGGGAACTGATAAATGTCCCTGAAATTGTCACAATTTATGTTCAGAGATTGCAGTATAGACAGGTGTTAGAAATTATAAAAGTATTAATTTTGGGAACTGATAAATGTCCATGAAATCTTCACAATTTATGTTCCTCTGCTGCGGCTCCAGCTGGTCCCTCTGTTTGGGGTCCCTGACTTCTGGCAACATTATAGGAATGCTTATGATTTTAGCACATTGATTTTGTATCCTGAGACTTTGCTGAAGTTGCTTATCAGCTTAAGGAGATTTTGGGCTGAGACGATGGGGTTTTCTAAATATACAATCATGTCATCTGCAAATAGGGACAATTGGACTTCCTCATTTCCTAATTGAATACCCTTTATTTCTGTCTCTTGCCTGACTGCCCTGGCCAGAACTTCCAACACTATGTTGAACAGGAGTGGTGAGAGAGGGCAACCCTGTCTTGTGGTGGTTTTCAAAGGGAATGCTTCCAGTTTTTACCCATTCGATATGGTGTTGGCTGTGGGTTTGTTTTAAATATCTCTTATTATTTTGAGATACATTCCATCAATACCTAGTTCATTGAGAGTTTTTAGCATGAAGGGCTGTTGAATTTTGTCGAAGGCCTTTTCTGCATCTATTGAGATAATCATGTGGTTTTTGTCATTGGTTCTGTTTAAGTGATGGATTAAGTTTATTAATTTGTGTATGTTGAACCAGCCTTGCATCCCAGAGACGAAGCCCATTTGATCACGGTGGATAAGCTTTTTGATGTACTGCTGGATTTGGTTTGCCAGTATTTTATTGAGGATTTTTGCATTGATGTTCATCAGGGATATTGGTCTAAATTTCTCTTTTTTTGTTGTGTCTCTGCCAGGCTTTGGTATCAGGATGATGTTGGCCTCATAAAATGAGTTAGGGAGGATTCCCTCTTTTTCTGTTGATTGGAATAGTTTCAGAAGGCATAGTACCAGCTCCTCTTTGTACCTCTGGTAGAATTCGGCTGTGAATCCATTTGGTCCTGGACTTTTTTTGGTTGGTATGCTATTAATTATTGCCTCAATTTCAGAACCTGTTATTAGTCTATTCAGAGATTCAACTTCTTCCTACTTCTGTCTTGGGAGGGTGTGTATGTCCAGGAATTTATCCATTTCTTCTAGATTTTCTAGTTTATTTGCATAGAGGTGTTTATAGTATTCTCTGGTGGTAGTTTATATTTCTGTGAGATTGGTGGTGATATCCCCTTTATCATTTTTATTGAGCATATTTGATTCTTCTCTCTTTTCTTCTTTATTAGTCTTGCTAGCAGTCTATCTATTTTGTTGATCTTTTCAAAAAACCACCTCCTGGATTCATTGATTTTTGGAATGGTTTTTTGTGTCTCCATCTCCTTCAGTTCTGCTCTGATCTTAGTTATTCCTTGCCTTCGGCTAGCTTTTGAATTTGTTTACTCTGGCTTCTCTAGTTCTTTTAATTTTGATGTTAGGCTGATTTTAGATCTTTCCTGCTTTCTCTTGTGGGCATTCAGTACTATAAATTTCCCTCTACACACTGCTTTACATGTGTCCCAGAGATTCTGGTATGTTGTTTCAAAGAACATCTTTATTTCTGCCTTCATTTCATTTTTTATCCAGTAGTCACTCAGGAACAGGTTCTTCAGTTTCCATGTCATTGTGCAGTTTTGAGTGAGTTTCTTAATCCTGAGTTCTAATTTGATGGCACTGTGGTCTGAGAGACAGTTTGTGGTGATTTCTGTTCTTTTACATTTGCTGAGGAATGTTTCACCTCCAATTATGTGGTCAATTTTAGAATAAGTGTGATGTGGTGCTGAGAAGAATATATATTCTATTGAGTTGGGGTGGAGAATTCTGTAGATATCTATTTAGGTCCATGTGGTGCAGAGCTGAGTTCATGTCCTGGATATCCTTGCTAAGCTTCTGTCTCATTGATCTACTATTGAGAGTGGGGTGTTGAAGTCTCCCATTATTATTGCATCAGAGTCTAAGTCTCTTTGTAGTTCTCTAAGGTCTTGCTTTACGAATCTGGGTGCTCCTGTATTAGGTGCATATATGTTTAGAATAGTTAGCTCTTCTTGTTCAATTGATCCCTTTACCATTATGTAATGACCTTCTTTGTCTCTTTTGATCTTTGTTGGTTTAAAGTCTGTTTTATCAGAGATTAGGATGGCAACCCCTGCTTTTTTTGCTTTCCATTTGCTTGGTAGATCTTCCTCCATCCCTTTATTTTGAGCCTATGTGTGTCTCTGCATGTGAGATGGGCCTCCTGAATACAGCACACTGATGGTTTTGACTGTTTATCCAATTTGCAAGTCTGTGTCTTTTAATTGGGGCATTTTGCCCATTTACATTTAATAGTGTTATATGTGAATTTGATCCTGCCATTATTATGTTTGCTGGTTACTTTGCCCCTTAGTATGTAATTTCTTCATAGTGTCGATGGCCTTTGCAATTTGGCATGTTTTTGCATTTGCTGGTACCGGTTGTTCATTTCCATGTTTAGCGCTTCCTTCAGGAGCTCTTGTAAGGCAGGCCTGATGGTGACAAAATCTCTCAGCATTTGCTTGTATGTAAAGGATTTTATTTCTCCTTCACTTATGATGCGTAGTTTGGCTGGATATGAAATTCTGGGTTGGAAATTCTTTCCTTTAAGAATGTTGAATATTGGCCCCCACTCTTTTCTGGCCTGTAGGGTTTCTGCTGAGAGTTCCGCTGTTAGTCTGATGGTTTTCTCTTTGTGGGTAACCCGACCTTTCTCTCTGGCTGCCCTTAACATTTTTTCCTTCATTTCAACCTTGGTGAATCTGACAATTATGTGTCTTGGAGTTGCTCTTCTCGTGGAGTATCTTTGTTGTATTCTCTGTATTTCCTGAATTTGGATGTTGGCCTGCCTTGCCAGGTTGGGGAAATTCTCCTGGATAATATCCTGAAGAATGTTTTCTAACTTGGTTCCATTCTCCCTGTCACTTTCAGGTACACCAATCAAATGTAGATTTGGTCTATTCACATAGTCCCATATTTTTTGGAGGCTTTGTTCATTTCTTTTTACTCTTTTTTCTCTAATCTTGTCTTCTCGCTTTATTTCATTAATTTGATCTTCAATCACTGATATCCTTTCTTCCACTTGATTGAATCAGCTATTGAAGCTTGTGCATGCGTCACGAAGTTCTCATGTTGTGGTTTTCATCTCCATCAGGTCATTTAAGGTCTTCTTTACACTATTTATTCTAGTTAGCCATTCATCTAACCTGTTTTCAAGAGTTTTAGCTTCATTTCAGTGGGTTAGAACATGCTCCTTTAGCTCAGAGAAGTTTGTTATTACTGACATTCTGAAGCCTACTTCTGTCAACTCATCAAAGTCATTCTCTGTCCAGTTTTGTTCTGTTGCTGGTGAGGAGCTGTGATCCTTTGGACGAGAAGAAGTGCTTAGGTATTTGGAATTTTTATCTTTTCTGCTCTGGTTTCTCCCCATCTTTGTGATTTTATCTACCTTTGGTCTTTGATGTTGGTGACCTACAGGTGGGGTTTTGATGTGGATGTCCTTTTTGTTGATGTTGATGCTATTCCTTTCTGTTTGTTAGTTTTCCTTCTAACAGGCCTCTCAGCTGCATGTCTGTTGGAGTTTGCTGGAGGTCCACTCCAGACCCTGTTTGCCTGGGTATCACCAACAGAGGCTGCAGAACAGCAAGTATTGCTGCCTGATCCTTCCTCTGGAAGCTTCATCACAGAGGGGCATCCACCTGTATGACGTGTCTGTCGGCCCCTACTGGGAGATGTCTCCCAGTCAGGCTACACGGGGATCAGGGGCCCCCTTAAGAAGGCAGTCTGTCCATTCTCAGAGCTCCAACACCATGCTGGGAGAACCACTTCTCTCTTCAGAGCTGTCAGACAGGGATGTTTAAGTCTGCTGAAGTTGTCTGCTGCCTTTTGTTCAGCTATGCCCTGTCCAAAGAGGTGGAGCCTATAGAGGCAGTAGGCATTGTTGAGCTGTGGTGGGCTCCACCCAGTTCGAGCTTTCCGGCTGCTTTCTTTACCTACTGAAGCCTCAGCAATAGCAGACCCCCCTCCCTCTACCAGGCTGCAGCCTCTCAGGTCAGTCTCAGATTGCTGTACTAGCAGTGAGCAAGGCTCCATGGGCGTGGGATCCACTGAGCCAGACATGGGAGGGAATCTCCTGGTCTGCTGGTTGCTAAGACCATGGGAAAAGCACAGTATTTGGGCAGAAGTGTACCATTTTTCCAGGTACAGTCTGTCACAGCTTCCCTTGGATAGGTAGAGGAAATCTCCTGACCCGTTGCATTTTCCGGATGAGGTGACACACTGCCCTGCTTCAACTCGCCCTCTGTGGGCTGCATCCACTGTCCAACCAGTGCCAATGATGATGAACCAGGTACCTCATTTGGAAATGCAGAAATCACCTGTTTTCTGTGTTGGTCTCACTGGGAGCTGCAGATCGGAGCTGTTCCTATTCGGCCATCTTCTATCCACTAACCTTCAAATTCCCACACCCGGAGGTTAGTTTCAGAAGATCACAGAATTTGTCATTGTGTTCAGGTACTGAGTATCTCATCTTTAAATAATAAAAAAGCATTGTCTGACACTGTTTTAAAACTATATTTAGAAATACCAAGAATTTAATAGCCAAGATAACTTTGAAAAAGAACAAAGTTTGAGGATTTACATGAATAAATATCAAAACTTGGTATAAAGCTAAAGTAAATCAAATAGTAAGGTATTAGAACAAGCATGGACACCTAGAATAATAAAACAGAAAACAGATCAGAAACAGACCTTTCCATATACAGTCACCTGACTTTTGACAAAAGCACTACTACAATTTAGTGTGAGGAATGGCCTTTTCAATAAAAGGTGCTGGATCAACTGGATATCGATGAGGAAAAATTTATTTTGACCCCTCCTCAAACCCTGTACAAAAGTGAGTTTGTGATTTGAAAAAATCACATCAACTAGATCTGAGACCCTGCTGAGAAATGTAAAATAATGTAACCTCTTAAAAAAGAATGTAGGACATTATTTTTATAATGTTGGGATAGGCAATGATTTTCCAAATTGTACATAACTATAACTAACCATAATTGATAAATTAAACTTTCATAAAATTAACAATTTCTGTTCATCAAAAGACACCATTTAGAGAGTGAAAAGCCAAGCCACACACTGGGGAAAATTACTAAAAATACAAAAATTAGCCGGGTGTGGTGGCACACACCTGTAATCCCAGCTACTTGGGAGGCTGAGGCGGGAGAATTGATTGAACCCGGGCAGCAGTGGTTGCAGTAGCCGAGATTGCGCCATTGCACTCCAGCCTGGGTAACGAGCGAGACTTCATCTCAAAACAACAAGAACAAAAAAGTCTTAGCACTTATTACGTAGTCATTGCTTCCATTTGTGTATATTGACATATACACAAATGAAATACATATTACATTTATAGTAATATGTATTTCAATACATATTACTATATATGTAATTTTATATATAAATTAAAATTTATATATAATAAAATTTTATTTATTATATATTTAATAAATATATGTAATTATATATATTTGTATATATACAAATATATAATAATACATTTATTATATTACATATAATAAATGTATTATTGCTGCTATCTATAAACACACACTGTGTTGCTATTACTCCTGTAATCCCAGACGGGCAGGGATTTACTGTGAGAAAGTTGAACCTCAACTGGAAAAGTATATGGTTTTGGGGTTTTGTTTGTTTGGGTTGTGGAAAAATAGATGTCAGAAAACAAAGTGGATATCAAGATACTAGAACAGTAAGAATTTAGGCCTGGGTCTGGAAATGACATTTGAACATCAATATGTAATAGTAGTTCATGTCCAAAACTCACAAGTGAGATTATCAAACTCCAGGGGAGTGTATTAATGTGGCCATAAAATCTACCCCATAATTTTGACATAATTTTTCTAGCCCAAAATACAACTGACATCATCTTATGGGTCCGGAAGTGCCGTACATCAAGCAAAATTTCTACCGGAGAAATAACACTGTAATCGTTTGGGGAGCAGTCTGACCAGTGTTCCCTGAGTTACGCCGACCGCCCCCAACCATCCTTCTCACCTAATTATTACCAGGTCAGGAGGATGTCCTGCTGCACGCTCAGGCGGTCACTCCTCCTTTCTGCAAGGCCCATGTCCGCACCGTTCGCCCCGGGGCTCCCATGGCCCCCGACCTCCAGTCTCCGGCAACGATGGACCCCCACAGACCCGGCAGGGAGCGAAGGGCGCACACCCACCTCCCGGGAGTCAGTGGGAATAACCCCGGGTGCTCTGACGGTACGTCCCACACCCGGAGCCGCACGGGCCCATCCCCGCCAGGTCCGGGCAGGCAGCCCGAGCCCGGGACCCCGCCTCCCCCGCACCTAGGGTCCGGGCCGAGCTTGGCAGCTGAGGTCCCGTTCCCACTCCCACTCCCAGCGCCTCCCCCTGGCGGCGGCGGCCGCCTGGGACGCCCCTCCCCAGGCGCTGCCTCCTCAGAGGGTGACTGCCGCCTGGCCCGGCCGGACAGAGGCCGGCCCCTCTTCCAGCTCCTCCTCACCCCCGGAGGAGACGGGGGACGGGGATGGGGTTCTAACCAGGCAGCAGGACATAGCAAGGCCCGCCACGGCACAGCCTCCTCCTCCACCATCTCACCAGGCTCCCTGCCAGGGCCGGCGCAGAGCGGCGCCTGAGCTACTAGGGAGTCTGGTCCGGCTGCTACTCCGCCGCCGCCGCCGCCTTCTCACAGCCACAACAACACTGCAGCAGCGGCCACACCGAGCGCGCTCCCGACGCCGAGCCGGGCGACGAGCGGGGACGCGCGCGCACGCTCGGGCGCTGAACCCGGTGTCCGGGAAAGGGTGCGGGTCTCCGCGGGTTGGACGGGGGCGGGGCCTGGACAGGTGGTCACGCCCCAGGAGATGGGCGGGGCTGCTGCCCAGACGAATACCTGCGGCTGGGGAGAGGCTCGCGAAAAAGCCCAGCGGAGGCAGAAGGGCTAGACAGATGGGAATTGGGCGCAGGAAAAGCGATGACAAAAAAAAATCTGGAAGAAAACCAAAGGTGGTCCTACAAATTTTTAGGAGGCGTCTTTCCCTGGGCAAGACATGGCTCACTCTACTTACCAGAAAAATAGAACAACAGTGGTATCTTTCACCTGCAATTGTGGTCAGGATAAAGCCAGTTTAATATAGTACAAGTAAATGTAGTGTTTTAGAAGATGTATTCAGAACACAATTTCTTTTTTTCTTTTCTATTTTTTTTCTTTTGAGACAGAGTCTGGCTCTGTCTCCCAGGCTGGAATGCAGTGACATCTCAGCTCACTGCAAACTCCGCCTCCCGGGCTCAAGCGATCCTCCCACCTCAGCCTCCTGAGTAGCTGGGACTACAGGCGCAGAACATGATGCCTGGCTAATTTTTGTATTTTTTGTAGACATGGAGTTTCTGCCATTTTGTCCAGGCTGGTCTCGAACTCCTGGGCTCAAGCAATCCACCCACCTTGGCCTCCCAAAGCACTGGGATTACAGGCATGAACCACCGCACTCGATCCAGAATACAATTTCAAACTGATTCAACTTCAGCTCCTAATCAAAAGCTTAGCGGGAAGAAGTGAATTTTCAAACAAAATAAAGCCCTCCCGCCAAAATTGTAACCTACCCATACTAGCCTGCGGAATTCCACAAACCAGGATTGCATTACTGTAGGCTCTAACAGATTCACCTCCTCTGAGTTGCCTTTTAACATTCTACCCTTGACTTCTGGAAACTGTCTGGGAGAACTAGTCAAATGAAATCTATTCCTGCATGTTGTTGTAAAGTTTTTCCACGGCACTTTCTGAAATTTATTTTCAATGTTTATTGTTCTTTCACTCCACTTAGAATGTAAAAGCTACTTGAAGATAAGGATCTTGTTTGTCTTGTTCATCGCTATTTCCCCAGCACCTGAAACTGTGCAGGCTAAGTAGTAGGCAGTCGAATTTCTTGATAGCTGGCTGGGCGCAGTGGCTCACGGCTGTAATCCCAGCACTTTGAGAGGCTGAGGCGGGTGGATCACCTGAGGTCAGGTGTTCGAGACCAGCCCGGCCAATGTGGTGAAAACCCGGATCTACTAAAAATGCAAAAATCAGCCAGGCATGATGGCAGGCGCCTGTAATCCCAGCTATTTGGGAGGCTGAGGCAGGAGAATAGCTTGAACCCGGGAGGCGGAGGTTGCCATGAGCCAAGATTGCATCATTGCACTCCAGCCTGGGCGACAGAGTGAGACTCTGTCTCAAAAAAATAAATAAAATCAAATAACAGCTAACACTTATTCATACAACTCATCTAATTGAATCTTCACGACTTTAATAGGTAGACGCCCTCATCTCCATGTTACAGATGAAGAAAGTGAAGCACAGAATAAATTGCACATATTAAAATTCAAACCCAAACCCAGCAGACAAACAAAACAAAACAAAACAAAAAAAACCACTGTGCTCTCACCCACCAGGCTGTACTGCCCAGTGCATGACACAGTAGCCTGAAATAAAATCTCAAGTAAGAAATTACTTTAGGCCGGGCGCAGTGTCTCATGCCTGAAATCCCAGCACTTTAGGAGGCCAAGGCAGGTGGATTGCTTGAGCTCAGGAGTTCCAGACCAGCCTACGCAACATGGCGAAATCCCACCTCTACAAAAAATACCAAAAAACTGGCCAGGCATGGTGGTGCATGCCTGTAGTCCCGACTATTTGAGAGGCTGAGGTGGGAGGATGGCTTGAGCCTGGGAGGCAGACGTTGTAGTGAGCCCTGATTGTGCCACTGCACTCCAACTGGGTGTCAGAGCGAGAAAAAAGAAAGAACAAAAGAAATTACTTTAGAGGTAAATTCTTGGAAAGCCCTTGCTTTACTACCGGGAAAACCAGCGCTCTTCCTGCTTTTTGATAACTCTTATGCAGCTGATTGTGTCTCTCTTTTCACTCTGGCTTCCAGAAAGCCCAGGGCTAAATGACCAGGGCTCAGCAATGACCTCAGCTTGGCCCTTAAGGTCCACTCCTGCCTCAACTTTGCATCTTTATTTATATGTGGCTGTCCTGATTTTCCCTTTCTGTTATATGACTGTAGGCTTTATGGAATGGGAGAAGAAATAGTAAATACATAAAATTGATGAATGACTTAAAGTCTTTTATTTTATTTTTGAGACGGAGTTTCGCTTTTGTTGCCCAGGCTGGAGTGTAATGGCGGGAACTTGGCTCACCGCAACCTCCACCTCCTGGGTTCAAGTGACTCTCCCGCCTCAGCCTCCCGAGTAGCTGGGATTACAGGCATGAGCCACAACACCCGGTTAATTTTTTGTATTTTGAGTAGAGACAGTGTTTCTCCATGTTGGTCAGGCTAGTCTCCAACTCCCGACCACATGTGATCCGCCTGTCTCCGCTTCCCAAAGTGCTGGGATTACAGCCGTGAGCCACCATTCCTGGCTCATTTTTATTTTTATATTTTATTTTATTTTATTTTCACACAAGGCCTCACTCTGTTGCCCAGGCTGGAGTGCAGTGGCTCACAGCCACCAGGTGAGTTGGGCCCACAAGTCACTCTTGCTAAGAGGCAGGGTCCAGAGCAGGACATGGGTAGATGCCAAAGGCAGCACTCCCTACTCCACACATGGATTTCTGTCAAGTAAATCACCAGCCAGGTGAGGTGCATACAGCATCTCGGGAGATGGGACACCGTGTTGTCCGCTCCTTCAGCCAGGAGGCCCCACACTGAGTGCCATTGCCTCCACTGTCCGATGCTACAGGAGAGATGTTTCCTGCTGGTTAAGGAAGTAGAAACTGCAGATCATTTTTCATCTTATTGGAAATCACTCTTTGACACTTTTGCCTCATCTTCACTCAGTACACATTGACTCTACCAGCAATAGTGTAAAAATAAACACAGCTTAAGGAAATAGGAACCCTTCATTCCTGGGACTTAAAAGCTTGACTTTCTCCAGTAAGTCAATTACCAGTGTCCATGGCAGGAACAGCTCTGATGCCAGGGTTGACAGCACACTGGAAAACAGGAGGGTGTTTGCATTTCTGGGGCCTCAAGTAATGAGAGGTTCTTCCAAGAACACTGACAGGGGTATTGTTGCCCTATTTTAGAATTATTACTGTGAAGATCAGGGAATTTCAGTCAGTTGAACTCATGCCACAGCACCTGTGCTTTTCCAGTAGGGGAGGGATGGAGTCCAGCGCAGGGGTCCCCCGTCATGGGGGAAAGCTCTGTGATGGGATGTCTGTGGGGGAATTAGAACCCTATAGCAGATGGGATAGGGTGGGGAGTCTACATATTTTTATTTGGATGCTTTGATGGAGTAAAGTTCCAAACTAAGTATCAGGCAGATGGCAGTCCAGGCTGTGGTGCTGTGCTGTGAGGCTGGGAGTCCAGGCAGGTACTGTGTTCACTGGTCACTTCCACAGCCTGAAGCCCCTCGAAAGGACATCTGCACAGAGGCCTGCTAGTGACTTCAGGATGCTGATGATGCCCTCACGGTGACAGCCAGAGAAAATCCCATCAACTCTGTCAACCAAGGGCGTCAATGGCCACGTGTGTGGTTTTCTCCGGCAAAGAACAAGCCAGTTTGCAAACCATGCTTTTGAGGCTAGAAAAAATGTCTATATTCCTTCAGTGTCTCCTGAAGGCTGGGTCCCCTGAGAGTTGATTCAAATACTGTATTCTCATATAAAATATGGTAACATTTAGACCTGAAAAATGGCCTGGGGGATAATCTTATCAAACCTCTGATGTGGTTATTTTGTAACTGAGTATACTGAAGGCTGGGGAACAAAGCCATCTGGTGCCAGCATCCTAGCTGCTCTCTCTCCTCCAGGGGCTTGCCTTGGTTTGGGGCCTTTCCAGCAAAATTAGGCTGGAGAAATGAGATTTTAGTTAAACAAGGCCCACTGTTGCTTTAAGACAAAATGTCAAAGTTTTTAAAAATATATTAACTTGTTCTTTTGGCCAAGAAATCAATAGATGCACTTCCTTTCCACTGTGCAGGCACTGAGCTGACAGAGGAATAAGAGCTTGAACCATCTACATGGTCTGAGTGACCACATCCTTCACTCGGAGCCCTGTTCTACAGCAGATAATTCTGAGCCACCCCAGCTAATGGCCGTGCACAGCATCCTGATGCTCTGATTAGGCTGAAGGGCATGTGGCATGGTGGCTAGGCTGTCTCAGAGAGCACCTCAGGCTGGGTGGACCAGGCTGACCCAGAAAAGGGCAATGGGCCTTTGACAGGGACTAGCTGGCTACTCTCTGCCTCTTCTGCAGTTTGGGACACTTAGGGTGATGGGTGAAAGTGTTTTTCCACATATAGTGGCCCGAAAGGAAAGGAAACTCATGCCAGTGTTCAGAAAGTGTGTGGGTTTCTCAGGTAACATTACTGCAGCCACTGATGTCTAATCCAAAGAGCTCTGAATGCTTGCTATAGAGATTTGTAGTTTTAATACTGAAGCCCCGAATATTCTGATTTCCTCATTAAGACCGACCTAACATGAGCTATGTAGTCAGCTAAGGTCAACGGAAGGAAATTGCCAGTGTTTCCCTCTTATTTTTCTCTGAGGTCATCTGAAAACAACTGCAGTGAGGACAGAGTTCATGCGGCACTGATGGCTGTGTCTTCCCAGCTCCAAGCATGCACTAAATATTTAATTCATTTGAATATAAATAAGTTAATGAATATGAATACATTAATAAATTAATTGGCATATTTTTAGTCCTGTTGCAGTTTCAAACTCACCAATTTATCCAATTTCTTTGCACTGAGTTCTTATTCAAGTGAAGTATTCCAGTCTTGTGACTAGTACTTCTGACAGTAATAGTAACAACTAGTATTTATTTAGAACTTTAGTTTACCAAGCACTCTACATTTTATTTTATTATTTGTTATTTATTTATTTATTTTTTTAGTAGAGACAGGGTTTCACCATGTTAGCCAGGATGGTCTCAATCTCCTGACCTCGTGATCCGTGCCCTTGGCCTCCCAAAGTGCTGGGATTACAGGCATGAGCCATCGCACCCAGCCTACATTTTATTTTTACATTTTGTCTTTACAAACCCCCACGGGGCAGGCATTCTCCTTACACACAGTGTTAATTGGTGACACAGAGGCTCGGGGGTTTAAATGGTTTCACTGCAAGCAATGTAATCTAGTAGGATGTTGCTTTCCTATTTTTCCTAATACTACCATGTTTAGATGCGGGCGGCTGAGTGAGAGTATATGATTTCCTGTGTATGTATAGATGTAACCCACACTCACAGGCGGAAAGTTCTGCAGGCCGAGAAGCGAAGCCCTTTGCTGAACAACCACCAACAACATTCTAGGAACCCCACACCCTTGGTTCTGCAGGCTATACCCCTCCCATCTGCTTAGAACCAGAAAGAAAACTCTGCGGTTACTTTTCCCTTTGACAATAAACCGTGGTTCTCTTCAACGTTCTCCTGGGGACTTGGGTCAGTGTTCCCCCACGCAAATGTTAGCCAGGCCCAGTTATTTTTTCCCCTACCCCTGCAGATTGATCATGGCACGCGGCTGCCCCATACTGTATTTTGGTCACCCCCATCAGCATCCCATCTGCTGCTTGTGCCTCTGGCCAGCTTCTTGCATGGTCCTGACACGGTGCTGTCACTCTCACATTATTTGCACACATTGTTTACCTATAGCTGGACACATTGTTCATAGGAGCCCAGCTGGTAAAGTAAAAATATTCTAAGACTGTGCTGATAAGCTACTTCTTCCCTGCATCCTGGGCTGGTGAGAAGCTAAAGAGGAATGAATGCTCTGCCTGTGAAGAGGCCGCACTGCAGAGAGGAGGAGGCAGAGATGCAGTCGTCACAGCCCCAACACCCTGCCTGGCCCTAGTTTTGTAGATCCAGGGAAGAGTTTTGCACAAATTCTCACTGGGAGCATTGTCAGGGCTGCAGCACATCACTCTTTTTTGACCTGAGTCATTTTAACGTTAGCTCTAATGCCAAAAAAGATGAAGTTGCCAACATCTGGTGGAAGGCAAAAACCAGCGAATTTCTGCCCAGGGAGAGTTCCTCTGCAGGGCCCCTGCTCCTGGTGGCCTGGAGTTGGGGAGGCCTCTGGAGCAAGTCAGGGGATGGGATTCTGGGTTTTCTTCCATTTTATTATTTTCCTATTTTGACATCTTTGAAAAATGGCTCAGCCTCATGGTGTATGGGTCTTCTGATTGCTTTTGTCTTGATTTTATTCTGACTGAGGGGCAATGGCCACTGTGGGCTCCTCATCCAGGATAAAGAGGGCCCCTCCATGGCCTCGGTCCATCCATGCTGTTCACAGTGGCCTCATGGATCGTCATACAAAGGATGATCTCAGTGATGAGCTTGAGCCTACACAAAATTAAATTATATGGGTTTATAAGATGCTTGCCTCAGGATCAGTGACATCAGGCCTGTCCCTGCTGCTAGCAAGGCCGACTTTATAATGTGCTATCATGGTGGTAAAGGCATCACCCACTTGATGGAGATCCCAAAGACCAGCTCTACTCGAGAGAGATTTAAGCTAAGTTGCCTGGTAGTCCCTGGTGCTTTTTCAAGGTTCTACTGAAGACAATGCCATCATCCAGGTATCTCTGAATGCCTATGTAGCTCTTGCCTCAGGAGCTCTGAGACCCCATGTTATCTATTTTTGAATTGGCCAAGGCCCCTAGCCAGGAAAGGGATGCTCTTCCCATCCTTGTCAGCCCTCATGTCTTGTATTTCACCCCACAGCCTCCTAGCAAGCATCTCAGTGTCTGCAGGTGAGCATGGCTGAGTTCAGTCTTGCTTACTGCAACTATAGACATGAGGCCTGTGGAACTAAGAATCCTCTCATTTGCTGACTGGCATTTTGTTTAAGTCCCAGATCACTAATCTCTGGCAAGACAATCTTCTTTGTGTTTCCTGGTGATGGACTTGAGTGATTTCAATGTAAACAGTGGCTCCACCTGGGAGGGTATCCCCTTCCCACGGTGGGGGGTGCATAGCCCCTGCCAGGTTTCTGCTGTTATCTCATCCTCCCACTGGGCTTTTCCCCTGCAGATGGCCTGGTGCCCACACTGCCTGCAAATGGCCACTCTTGCTTGTCCCAACCCCACCTCCACTGCAGCTTCCCAGAGCCCTAGAAGGGCCGGGCCCTGGCTGAGCACTATTCCTAGGCCCTGGATGGCGGGTGTGGAACTACATACTTGTCAAGGTCATTTCCTCTTCTATTTTCATCATGTTAAGTAAATCCCTCTCTCATCATAAAATGCCCTGGAGAGAACAGATGCATAGCTGTGGAGTCTTGTTCTGGGATATGTCTGGTACGGGCTCAGGTGTGTGGAGGCTGCAGGGGGTGGACATGAGTGGTCTTTCTCTCGCTGTGAATCACATGTTTTGTGCCAGCCGAAGGGTTCTGTGGAGGAGAATCAGCTGTTCACCTGGCTGAGTCTAACTCTGGGATGGCGACAGCCGAAGCCCCAGCTCCATTCCCTGACTTTCCCTAGGCTGCTGCATGGGTTCCCTGGCACTGTCACTGGGCTAATGCATTCTATCTCCTCCTGGGGTGAGGCCAGCCTTTACTCATGGTTTTTGCCCATTCCACATCATTCTGCCTCCCACCCTTGGCTTTTTCAAAAATCTGATCCAAGAGTGTGCAAGGGGGTTAGAAACATGCTGTCCACAGGGAACTAAAATACACTGAGATGAGAAACCAGAAGCACATGCTTTGGAGCTGTCACACCTTCTGGGAACTGAGAAGCAAACTCAGAGATGCCTGGAAACCTTGGGAGCACACGAGGTCTCTGTATATATTTCGGTTGCAGATGTGTTTCTAGTCAAAGTAAAAAACACACCAAGGGCATTCATGTTTCCAGGAACAGAAGCATCCTGTCTGATTTTTCAGAGGTGAAGGGAGCAGTCTGAAGGGGCCGTGGCATAAGTGTGTCTACAATCAAAGCTCACAGCCAAGGCCCTGGGGGAGGTTCAGGTGTGCCCCAGGGGGTGCGCCCCATCCAGCACTGCACTGCCAGGGGCCTTGTCTTTATTAAATTCTAGGCCTTTTTCTGGGCACTAGTTACAAAAGGGGGGTTCAATGAACCCTAGGTTTTGTGGCTGCCACCCGCCTCAGGGTCACACAGGTAATGATCACCACCCCCTCCACCTTCTGCTGAGGGTCCTGGTGACCCCCTGGTGGTGTAACCCAGGCCCTCACCCCTAAGGGGCCCTCAGCCTTGCCCACCACAGAGTCCTTGGTCTAGGGCTCCCGCACTTGTCCACATGCCATCAAATGCTGTGTACCGGGAGGTACTTGCGTGGAGCCCCTCCTTCCCCAGGCAGCGCAGCCCTGCTCCTGCTGACACCAGGGTCCAGGTGGTCACATCTTTCTGCCCGCAGGTCCCATGGAGGAGCAGCCTGAGGACAAAGCAGCACCCGGAGCTTGTTTTTTCAGAGAACCTGGCCCTGCCCTGGCTAGAAGCCCCACAGCTGTGGAAACCAGGACCTCCTGCTTTTCAGAACCTAGATATGCAGATATAGATGCACCTCAGAGGTCCTGGGTGTGATGTGGAAGGTTGGGGGACACCGGGCTTCCTACTGCTGTGCTCTCATTGCCACATCTTCTACCTGGTGGGACAAGGCAGCTAGCAAAGGTGACAGATTCCTGCAGACACTGTGTCCTCCCACATCCTGACCTGGCACCTGAGCCACACTGCTGGGTCTGAAGCTCCCAGGAGCATGTGTGTGCTGTGACCAGTGGACCTACTGCATGTGCCCTCTTCCTCCCTCTGTGGCGTGAAATCAGTTCCTCTGATGGTGTCATGTGAGGTCTTGTCCTGATGGGCAGAACTTTCTATAAACCATCCGATGGCCCCGGGGAAAAGCAAGCTCATCCTTTCAGGTTTAACTGTTTCTGTTAAATGCAACCCTGTCCTTCCCAGGTCATCAGGTCCCGGTGCAGTTGTCCCAGCCTGGCAGGAACTCTCCTTCAGGATTGTGTGGAGGGTGCAGCCTGGGCCTGACTCGTGACCCTGGCAAAGGGCAGGTGAGCCCTGGGGCTGACCACCTGCACTTTCTGTTTGTGGTGGGAGATGTTGGGCAATATTTCTTGCCTTTCCTTTAGAGAGCATCTCCCAGCCTGCCCAGACCACTAGACCCCTAAAAATGTGACTTGTAGGCAGGGCCTGGCTCTCTGTGGTGCTTTTCTCTCCCCTCCAAGCACCTGTGACTCTCAGGCCTCCAGCCCTGCTGGCTTCCCCCATCTGAGCTCCTGATGCAGGGTGAGGACTGTATTGTGGCAGACAGCATGCCGGTTTACACAGTTCTGGGAGAAAACTATAGGTATACATTATTTTATGTCCCAAGTAAATGAATCCCATTTATGGATACTTTTTTTGGCACAGAGGGAAGAAATGCATTGGTGAGATCCATGGGCCAGAGCTCAGGCCTGTGCTCAGGCTCTGGCAGCAGCTGTGCAGCTCTGGAGCTGTTGCGGAGTGGGGAGGTGCTGTGTCTTTACTCCCGGGTTAAAGGCTTCATTTGTTTCTTTGTTCAGTTTGTTTTCTTTGACCCCTGTTCAGCAATGCTGAAAATCAAGCATTCCTAAGAGGTGGAGACATGGCTTTGGAGCAGGGGCGGGCCATTGGGTGGAAATGGAAAATAGGTTGATAGTGGGAATTTCATTTTCTGGAGCACACGTGCAGCCTCTTGATGGCCTCATCACAAGTTCACCTGATGACCTGAGTGGACACTGTCCTTCTCCTGAGTAGGTTACATGCTTGCCAGGCACATGAACAGTGCATGCTCACATTCTTCAAAGTGAACGAACTAAGAAGGATTTGTCAGCACATTGTAAGCCTGAAGCTGCCAGTGTTTGGTCCACAGTAAACCACATGTGGAGAGCTTAAAAAAATGCCCTCATATCTGGCAAGAAAATGACAATAACAAATTAAATTATTACTGTAATACACATGTTTCTTTAGTTATGATTAGATATATTACACATATAACTAACAATTTTGCAGAAATTTCTCATCTACCAGTATTTATTTATTTTTTTTCATAAGTTTCCAAGGAACCCTAATGATGCGGACTGTCACTTTTAAAATTAAATTTTGTAAATAACTCCCAGAGCCATACTGATAAGAAACAAAACAAAACAAAAAGAACTAGAAATGTGAACAAACATTGGATTTCTGCTGGAAAAAAGGTTGCAAAGCAGGCCTGCCTGCTGCACTTCCCCAGAGCTAATCCTTGAGCCGAAAGAGCTTCCTGGTGAAGTCTCGCACTCTCTGTAACAGGGCGTGGGGGGACCGAGACATGTGGGCTCCAGATTAGACCATCTTTACCTAGTTATGGGATTTCAGTCATGTCTTTTAAATTCTTTGAGCTGCAGTTTTCACATACATAAAGTGAAAGTATTTTTAAAATTTTAATTCGTGTTATGGCCTTGTATAAAGATAGAATAGTACATTTGAAAGCATTTTAGCTGAAGTCAAACATTCATGTGTGTGCATGCAATGGCTTCTTAATTATTTTAGGGCTTAACCTGGTTTTACTAGTACTGTTACTAGCACTGCTACTTCTCCATGTCTCTGAAGACTATGAAATACTTAGAATTGAAGCAACAAGAAGCACCTGTCAAAGGGTTCTATGGCCGATGACAGATTTGACACAACTGGATATAATAATATGTTAGATGGTACCCAGAGATGCTGTTCAAAGTCGAAAGTGTCCCTAGAATTCTGAACCTGCTGAAGCAGCCTTCAGAACTGAAGTTGAGAAAAGTACATTTTCAGTTAAAGAAAGTCTGTGAGACTGTGTTGCCATCACACCCAAACCACGATAAATGCAAAAGAAACTTGTTCAGGATGAAGAAAAATAATAATTGGAAATTCTAGTTCACAGAAAAGATGAAAGTGTGCCAAAAATAGTAAATATGTGGAGGGGAAATTACTGTTTTAATGACATCCTCCAGGAATTACAACACGTACAGAAGAAAAATCTATGACAACACGGGACAAAAGATGAGAGGATGGTAAGGTAAGGTTTTTATATTTTATATACAGTGTTATGATATTTAATATACATTAAGTATTTATAATTTCTGAACAACTCACCAAAAATAAATAAATGAAACAAAGTCATAGTTAAAAAAAAATAACAGGGTACAAAATCCATACTAAAAAAAAAAAGAAAACCCCATAAAACAAACAAACAAACCAAAACTGCAATAATCCAGAAGAAGATCAGGAAGGCGGAACAGAGACTGTCAAAGTAGGTAAAAAGGAAACCTCAATATCCACTTTTAAAAAGAAATACACTTATGAGATAAAGATATAAATAGATTCGAACTGAAAAGATGGACAAATATACACTATGCAATCTTTGTTATCAAAAACTGCAGCCAGTGTATTAATGGCAGATAAGACACACTACAAGAAAGACAAGCATCACCAGGGATAAAGAAGGATGTTTTATACCAATAAGCCCATTTGCTTAGAAAACCTAATAAGCATAAGCATGCATGCACCTAAGAAAAACAGCAAAATACATGAAGCAAAAGTTATTGAATTAAAAGGATAAATGCATAAATCCACAATTTGACAATTCTAATTATTATATCTCAGAAATCAATAGAAAAAATAACTACAACAAGACTACAGGTATTAATAGGAGAGATTATAACCAGAGCACCAGGAGAAAAACAGCCATATCCAATATGCTTACAACTATTGATTGACAACTCAAAAGTTCCCAAAGGAATTTTTGACACTAAATAAAGGTAAATAGCCTGGAAAGCCTGCAAGCCAGCATAGGAAGGAAGTGGAAAATGAAATGTTGATTGAAAATAAATCTGGAAGTCCGGGCACGGTGGCTCATGCCTGTAATCCCAGCACTTTGGGAGGCCAAGGTGGGTGGATCACCTGAGGTCGGGAGTTCGAGACCAGCCTGACCAACATGGAGAAACTCTGTCTGTACTAAAAATACAAAATTAGCCGGGTATGGTGGCCCATTCCTGTAATCCCAGTTACTTGGAGGCTGTGGCAGAAGAATCGCTTGAACCCGAGAGGCGGAGGTTGTGGTGAGCCGAGATCTCCCCAGTGCACTCCAGCCTGGGCAATAAGAGCAAAACTCTGTACCCCCCAAAAAAAGGAGAAAAGAAAAGAAATCTGAAAAAAGGAAAAGAGAATTGAGGATAAAGCTTTGCAAATACAAAATCCAAAATCAAATGATAGAAATAAGTTCAAATATATCACTTTTTCCTACCAAACATAGAGGGATTAACCTCATATATTAAAATACAAAATTATCAATAACAAAGCAGCACTTTCAAATTAGAGAAATAAAAAAATAAAAATTTTATAAAAATTTTAAGTAAATATTCACAGAAAGCAACCTGCTATCACAAAATTAATTTTAGTTCAAATAAAATTTAAGGAAGAAATAATAAACAACAGGATAGACACTGCACATGGATGGACAATAGAATCGAGTAGGTGAAGCAATGTCAAGTCCAATGCTGGCCTCGCCTCCAGGACATACAAAGAAACTAACAGGATAGAGCAGGTCTAGAGAGGGACGCTGGAACTCATACTTCTGAATTTAAACGGGAAATAGACAAAGATGTTATGTGTTTATAAAAGGTTTTAAAATCACAACAAATGCTGAATATACATCACTTTCTAGTATATGTAATACTTACCAAATGGGACGCATATTAGGTTGCAAAAGAAATTACAAAAAACTGGAGCTAGGGACCAAAGGACTAACATAACTCAAAACAAAAAACACGCCCCATATAGTTTAGGAAAAAACGGCACAGTGATTTAATGGTAAATCACTATAAACATGAAGGGATTCACCCAGAGTTCAAGACAACAACATGTGTCAGCCTGACTTTCCGAATGACTGCACAGGAAAGGCTGCCATCCAAGGAAGCACAGAAAAGGACACCCCTTAGGTCCTGGATGGAGGAGGATGACCCCCAATACTGGATGGAGAAGGATGCCCCCCAGTCCTAGATGGAGAAGGATGCCCCCCAGTCCCAGATGGAGAAGGATGCCTCCCTCAGTCCTGGATGGAGATGGATGCCCCCTAGTTACTGGATGATAAAGGATGTTCCCCAAGTCCTGGATGGAGAAGGATGACCCCAATTCCGGGATGGAGAAGGATGCCCCCCAATTCTGGGATAGAGAAGGATGCCCCCCAGTCCTGGATGGAGAAGGATGCTCCCTAGTCCTTGATGGTGAAGGATACCCCCTAGTTACTGGATGGAAAATGATGTCCCCCGAGTCCTGGATGGAGAAAGACGGTCCTCCAAGTCCTGGATGGACTCCAAGTCCTGGATGGAAAAGGATGCCCCCCAATTCCTGAGTGGAGAAGGATGCCCCCCTCAGTCCTGGATGGAGAAGGATGCCCCCTAGTTACTGGATGGAAAAAGATGTCCCCCAAGTCCTGGATGGAGAGGGATGCTCCCCAATTCCTGAATGGAGAAGGATGCCCCTAGTTCTACATGGAGAAGGACAACCCCCAGTCCTGAATGAAGAAGGATAACCCCCTAGTCCTGGATGAAGAAGGATGCCCCCCAAGTCCTAAATGGAGAAGGATGCCCCCAAAGTCCTAAATGGGGAAGGATGCCCCCCAAGTCCAGTTGAAGAAGAATTTCCCCCACTCCAGAATGGAATAGGATCCCCTTCAAGTCCTGGGTAGATAAGACATCTCCCAAGTCCTGGGTGGAGGACACCCCTCAGGTCCTGGATGGAGAAATGATGCCCCCTAGGTCCTGGATGGAGAAGGATGTTCCCCAAGTCCTGCTTGGAGAAGGTGGCTCTGGGGACCGCATGGGGAAGGATGCCCCTTTTCCAGCCTCCCCATCCATACTTATCCTGACCTGTTAGTGTAGAACAAAGAGATTTGGAGGAAGAAACACAGGACTAAACTTTACTCAGAATGTTTTCCTTTTAATCAACATTTTATAAATTCTAATTTTTATTTGATAAAAATAAGTGAAATGTATGACATAAACACAGTGTAACAACCGATTAGACCTATTTTTCCAATCTGAGTCCTGGCTACCGGCTCTATTAGTTATTCTACTTTTCTGTATTTGTAAAGCTTCTCAAAATTAAAGATAAAAGAGTTTATTGCTAGTAACATGTATAAATAGACATTGAATAAAATGTGACTCTTTAAAAATTAGTTTATTCTATGGGCTTCTTTTGAAAGGTTATGGTGTACTAAAATTACTAGCGGATCTTTATTACAAGCTCACTGGTAAAAATAGACAACGTGGAAATGTTCTAATTTGTTAGAAATTAGTGTTGAATATTAATCAAAACTTTAAAACCAAAATACATGGACATAAGAATAAATTATTCGACTTAATTATCCACTGACTTTAAATTCTAATTGCTAAATTTACTTTTTGCCCATTTCACCTCCTTCAAATCTCCAAGTAACTCTTCATTGTTCTCTCCTGTCAATATTTTATTCTCCCTTATTTTTTTTTCTATTTCCTGATTTTTTGAACAACTCCAAGGGAGTTGTGTTTTGCTTGTGTTGAATGACGTCATTACACCAACCCGTTAGGCAACTAGACCCTCATCAAGGTGAGCACTAGGAGACTTCAGACCACAGAGCCTCTCCTGATTTTTGACTCAGGTTACCTGGCAACTGTGTTTAAATTATGAGTTGTTTAATTTTTTTAGATCCCCTATAGATAAAGAAGGATTTTAATAACCATCAATTTAAAATGCACTGGGACACTTCATGACTGACATTTCTTGCAGTTTCTGTGCTGCGGCCTCATGAGTAACTGTCTGTAAGAAACATCATGTTCCTCATTCTGCCCTTGCTCCTTGGGCTCCAAAGGGAAAGACCAGAAATTCTGTGGATATAAAACATGGAAACATTCATTCTTTAAAGAAAAAGGTGGTAAAGCAGAGATGAGGAAAGGATGGTATTGAATACATGCAAATGGATAAAATATGAATGATCATGTTCTCATGTTCAACTCAATTTTTAAAAGTGGATGTATGAGCAGTGCGAGCATTTAGTCAGGCCATGGTGGGCCTGTGGGCTAGAACAAGAGGCCACACTCAAGGAGAGATGGCACTCACGACGCGGGGCCTCTGCTCCTTTATGACTCCCCTTCCTCAGTGACCCAGAGCACCCTCCTATCACAGCCTGTAGGGGAGAGGAAGGTGTTAGGGCACTTTGAATCACAGCGGAGTGTGTGTATACATGCTCTCCTCACATGCCACAAATCTGCATCGCTTTATAATATTTCAATAGATTATGAGTAAGGAAGATCGCTGCAGAACCAGTAAAAGCTGCCCTCCCAGACAATGCGCTAAATTGGGTTTTACAAAGTATTGTGAGAGATCTCGGGAGAGGGGGAGCAACCTGCTCATAGATTTTGCCAAAATCAACATTTAAACACCTCCGTTAGGCAGAAGAGCAGCGCTACTGGAATTAGTTAGCAGCTCTTTCCTGCTGGACATCTCTCAACCTCCAGACCCTACAGAGAAGAGGCCATGACCTAAAAGCAGTTTAAAAGCTTGAAAAAATAGAAGCTAAGGATTAAGCAAATATCGAAATTTAGAAAAGGAGAGAAGACTTTATTTCTTGTAGAGGGTTACAGCCTGCAAGGTGGTCACCCCACAGGCTGGGAAGAACAGCCTCCTGCCGAGACCAGAGATGGGCACTTCCAGGAGGAGGGGTTGGGGCAGGAGCTTTGGGGTGAAAAGGTTGGCTAAAGATACACAGTCATCAGGTGACAGGCATAACAACATAAAACCAGTTGTAGGTGACACAGAATGATTCTGATATTGATGTTCAATTCCACACACTAACAGACGTGAGAACCTCATTCACCGCACGTGGAGAAGGCACTGTATCTGCTCCGTGGTGGTCCAGATGACTTATGTTTATCGTTGCCTGGGTCTGCATTTTCTCTTCTCTAGAGTTTGCTTATCCTGCAAAGCTTGTGCTGGGAAATCATTTCTAGGATTGAGTTTAAGCTGAGCCTCAGAGTTTTTATTGCAGCTACGGTGGATATGGCTTGGTTCCCTGCAGTACTCTCTGGAAAGCACCTTCCTCCATTTGAAATCCCTGACGTGGTACCTCCTACAGCCTGCACAGCTCTGGCCTCTGCCATGGGTCTCATGGCCTCTGCTGCTAAAACTAGAGAGGAGGTTCATCCCCTGCCTCTTTATAGAGAAGAGCCACTTGCTGACTGAGCTGAAAAGGGACTCCCCACAGAGCAGGCTCACCAGTGTCCCGACAGCTGGGCAGATCATGGGGATGGGGAATTCTGAGCAGACCCTCTTCAGAAACTGAGTCTCAAGGGGCCTTGGGGAACTTGGTCAGCAGATGGCAAGACTTCATCTGTCAGTGGGCGGGTCAGCTCAGCGGGACTCCTGTCTTTGGAACTGAGACTCAAGTCTCTACTCTGTACCAAGACAGAGATGGAGGCCAGGAAAGAAGACACACAACCATTTTCCATCATCTAGGGGCAAGGCAGGGCTTGGCATGAGGCAGAACCGGGCTCCATCAATGCCACATGTCAGGAGGAACCCCTTTTCTGTTTCAATCCCTCCTGCCCATTTCTGGGAGCCATTAGAGAGGCCTGACATAGTTTTTTTTCTCCACGGTCTGAGGATGTGATAGGATTTCATTCCCGCCCCACCTTGTGGTTGGATGGAATCATGTGCCCAATTCTGGTCAAGATCAAGAAACTGAGGTATCATTTTTGTTTGTGTGGGACCAGGAAAATGGCTCTAATTTGGCTTTATGTTTGTGCATGTGTGTGAGAACGGACAGGTAAATGTGTGTAATGGAGAGTGGGTAGGTGAGTGTGTACGTGTGTGAGAGTGTGTATGTGAGTTGTGTGAATGTTTGTGAAGAAATGTGTGATAGTGGTGTTTGAACTCGGCAGTATGAGTGTGTATGTGGAATATAACTGCGTGAGGATGTGTAAATATGAGTGCATATGTGTGTTAATGTGTGTAAGTGTGTGAATAAGCCATGTGAGTGTGGTGTGTGAGCTTGGGCCCATGAGTGTGTGTGCGCGTCTGTGTGAGCATGACAGAGTGTGTGAGTTTGGGGTGTGTGCAGGCCACAGCCAGTCCCTCCTGGGGTACTAGATCTTTCCAACCCAAGCACCTCAAGTCGTTCTCCTTCCTCACTCCATCCTGAGCTTCCCAGCCAACTGCTTCTCATCCAAACTCCCACAGGGAAACAGTCCCTGGGACTAGGGGCTCTGAGCATGGCACAGTGCCAAGTCTCCTCCCTGGCCACCTCCTGAGAACCTGGGTGTAGCACAAAACAGTCAAATATGTTCCTCTTCTGTCATCACTAACTAGAGCTCCACAGCTTCCCAGATTGCCCTGTTAGCTCTTCACCATAATTAGCTACTTTCTGATATCATACTAACATTCCTTAATTATTCCCTCAGAAACAAAGCAAATCCGTGGGATGCAGAGGGTACGCTGATGACTTCTGCTGGGGAGAGAAGCCCAAACACACGTCCTGGGCAGAGCCCAGAGACCTGGAGTGTGGCTGCCAGTGGGCACCCGGCTGAGGGACAAGCAGGTGGGCCTCAGTGGTGGCTGCCAGGTCCCTGGACGCCGGGGGCCACCGGCCTTGCCTCTCCTCTGCCTCGGAAGCACCGGAGGCTTTGGGGATCTGGTGGTCCTCCAGCCCTGAACGTGGACCTGGTGTGATAAAGGGAAGTTTGCCATCTCCATCCTCCTCAAGCTGCCTGTGCACCCCAGTAGCACCCACCCTCTCTGTGCTCCCGTCTGCACCGCCTGTCCTGGGGTCCTTCTTTGTGCTGCACCCAGTGACAGGAACCAGTGTCCCGACTGTGACTTGCTTCCCCCCTCAGGGACACACAAGCACTTTCACATCGAGGCTACTTTTCACCCCTTCTGCCTCCTGCAGGGACGCTGCATGCAGAGGCAGGAGGACAGAAGGGCTGGTCTCATGTGTGGCTTCTCTCACACCTGGCGCAGGTGGCCACTCCCCTTCCCCCCCACCCCCACTCCCCCACCCCACCTCAGCTCCCGGGTGTGAATGAGAAGGGGGAACCAAGAGATCATCGTTACACGGGACATGCCACAAACCCCAAAAAGACCCATTTGGTGAAAAGAAGTAAAACAACCACAAGGCTATTTTGGCCTGAGGTGGTCTCATGGCTGAAGCAGCCGCTGGTCTCTTGCCTGGGCTACTCAAATAGTAACCCGGTGTGTCCTCCCATGTGCATTTTCCCTCGGGTTGATCAAAAACACTTTGTCATCCTCCCACTCCTCAATAGAGCAGAAGGGAACGAAAGGCAACTACAGGGCCTTACAGAGCTGCTCCGGGGGCCACGGGAAACTTATCAGCATCCTAGAAAAGACAAAACCAGTGGGTTGCATGTGGCCTCTGACACCTGCCACCCTGACTGCAGGGAGTGGCCTCCCCCACCTTTCACCTTCCCATCATTAGTAAGCGAAGTGACCCCCTACGCCTGGACAAAGCGCTCGAAAGCCCAGGCCCGCGGGTTAGCTCCAGCCGCTCGGCTTGACAGGGGTCAGGGAGGCGGGCCAGCCCCACAGCCAAGTCACAGCTCCCGGGCCTGGTCGCACCTGAGCAGTGCGGCCTCGGGCTGCTGCTGGCGCTGCAGGCTCCGCGCCTGACCCTCCAGCCTGCGCAGCGGGCACTCGGCCGGGAAGCACCTCTCCAGCAGGCGGCTCAGCACCACGTTCACGCGCCCGCGCCTGTGGCCGCGCGGGCCCCAGCTCCACGCAGCGCTCACAGACCGTGAGGCAGGGCAGCGTCACAGACTTGTGCAGCAGCCGCGGGCAGCCAAGCAGGTCGCGGGGCGCGCCGGGCGCCAGGGCCGGCCTTCCCTAGCCTTGAGCTCGCCGCCCGGCTTCCCCGCCAACAGTGGCCATTCGCGCAGGCCGGGACACACCAGGCCGCCCGCCAGCTCCCCGAGCTCCTCCGGCCGCAGCGCCTCCAGCCTCCCGGCTACATGGAACGCGCCCAGGGCCACCGGGAGGCGACCGGCGCGGGCCAGCGCGTCCCCCAGCCTCAGGCACCGGCCGCGGTCGGGCTGCGCCAGCAGGGCCAGCATGGAGCGGAAGAGCCCGACTGCTTTCTGGTACTCGCTCGCGCGGAAGGCCTCGTCGCCCTCCTCCAAGCGCTGGGCGATTGGCTTCCCGCAGCAGCAGCCCGACACTGGGGCGGCGGCGGCGGGACCGGCTCAGTGCTGATCCCCGCGGGGCTGCGACCATGCGGGCCTGGAGCGAAGGCGCGGAGCAGGGGCGATGAGCTGCTGCGGGGAACTGGCTGGCGGGAGCGCGGCCACAGCCTTCGCCTGCAGAACCAAAAAAACGGTTTTAAAAATCTTTTTTTTTTTTCCTCCATATACATCAAATCATAGGAAATTTTATTAATTTCAGCCAGCTTACTTCCCCCCTTCATTTCCTTTTATGAATCATGGCATTAAAATAGACAAATCCCTTTTTGCTCTCCCGTGTTTTGGTACAATAACAGATAACAATCTTTAGTCCCCTAAAAGGCAATGTGAGATATGATTTTATAAAGTATGTTGAATTAGAAATGTTTCCCAGAATAAAAAATAAAAATAGAAAACAAAAACAAAAAACAATCAGAAGAAGAAATATTTTCAAGGGCAAGCTTGTCTGTGTATAAAATTATATATACAGTATAATCATAATTAAAGAACAAAATGAAAACAGGAATGGATAATCAAAAGTGTTAAGTGGTCTGATGTGGGGGAATGTAAAAAACTAAAAATGTTAATATAGGGCAATTGGAAAATTTCATTATGAATTTTCATGTGATAGAACACTACGTATTGGAGAATTAAGTAAAGTACCATGCAAAAACTGTGCCTGGGTCATTGAGATACTTAAGTTCTCTTCCTCTAAATAACCAACTGGATCAGCTTTTATCGTTGAAAAATAACCAATTAGCATAGTAGAATTGTAGTTGATCTGCCCGCCTCAGCCTCCTAAAGTGCCAGGATTACAGGCGTGAGCCACCGTGCCCAGCGGTAGTCATCTAACTTTCTAAGAACACATTGTGGCCTAAAGCTCAATGCTCTCTTTGTTGTTCTCCATTACTACAAAAGGTTTAACTAATTTTTAAACATACATTACATGCTGAATTGTACTTAAATAGAACATGCTCATTGTAGGAAATGCAAAAAATATGAAATGGAAACCAACTACAATTCTACTATGCTAAAAATCTTTTTAACATCCGCAGAACGTGAAGAATTACATTGGAAATTGGTTAGAGATTGTATTGGACCTATAGATTGATTTGAGTATGATGGTCATTTTAACAGTATTAACACTTCTAATTCAAAAAACGGGATAACCTTGTCTTTATTTGTATCTTTTCAATTGATTTTTATCAATGTTTTATAGTTTTCATTTTAGACGTCTTTATTTTGCCAGGCATTTTTTTTTATAGCTATTTTCAATGGGGATTCCTTTTTCAGATAGTATGCTGTTGGGTATAGAAATGCACCTGATTTTTCTATGCTGATTTTGTATTCTAAAACTTTACTGTATTCATTTACTATTTCTGTTTTTCAGTATAGGGTCTTTTATACATAAGATCATGTCATCTGCAAACAGGGACAATTTGACTTTCTTTTTGTTTTTCAATTTGGATGTCTTTTCTTTCTCTTTTCTAATTGCTCTAGCTAGGACTTCCAGTGCTATGTTGAAGAGAAGTTATTAAAGTGAACATCCTTGTCTTGTTCTTGATCTTAGAGACACAGTTTTCAATTTTTCCTTATTCAGTATCATGTTGGCTGTGGGTTATCACATATGGCCTTTATTTTATTGAGTTATATTCTTTTTATAACTGATTTGTTAAGAGATCTTATGTTTACAAAAAACATTGAATTTTGTCAAATGCTTTTTCTGTATCTATTTAAATGATTATATGATTTTTATCTTACCTTATCGAATGTGGTGTATCACATTTATTGATTTATATATCATAAGCCCTCCTTGCCTCCCTGGAACAAATACAACCTGATTATGGTGAATCATCTTTTTAATGTGCTTTCAAATTATGATTACTAGCATTGCTGGTTTTGAATTTTTGCATTTATGTTCATCACTGATATTGGCCTGTAGTTTAGTTTTTCACTGTTCTTGTCGCATTTTGGAATAAGGTAATTCTGTCTTCATAGAATGAGTTTGGAAGAGTTTCCTCCTTTTCACTTTTTTTGGAACAGTTTGTAAATAATTAGTATATGTTCCTCTTTAAATGTTTTGAAGAATTCAGCAGTATAAGCATTGGATCCTCAATTTTTATTTTCTTCTCCTTCCCTCCCTTCCTTCCTTCCTTCCTCCCTCCCTCCCTCCCTCCCTCTGTCTCTCTTTTCTTCCTCTTTCTTTCTTTCTTTTTCTTCTTCTTAAATATTTTTGGTTTAGAGACATGGTCTTTCTTTGTCACTCAGGCTGGAGTACAGTGGTGCAATCATAGCTCACTGCAGCCTCAAATTCCTGGTCTTAAGTGATCCTCCTGCCTCAGCCTCCCAAGTTGTTAGGGCTGCAAGTGCACACCACTACACCTGGATAATTTTTATTTTTATTTTTGTAAAGACTGGGTCTCACTATGTTCCCCAGGCTAATCTGGAACTTCTGGCTTCAAGTAATCCTCCTGCCTTGGCCTCCAAAGTGTGAGATGACATGTGTGAGACACTGTGCCAGGCCCTCCAGATTTTCTTGTATTGAGAGACAATGCTTCAACCTCATTATTTGTTATTGGTCTGTTTGCATTTTGTATTTCTTAATTCTTCAATTTTGATAGGTTATATGTGTTCAGAAACGTATTTATTTCTTCTAGGTTTTCTAATTTATTAGCATATAATTTTAGTACTTTCTCATGATTCTTTGTATTTCTGTAGTAACCATTTTAATGTCTTTTTTCATCTCTCATTTTATTTATGTGAATCTTCTCTCTTTTTTCTTAATCTGACTAAAGATATATCAATTGCGTTTATCTTTTCAAAAAATAACTTTTTATTTCATTGATCTTTCATATTTTTGTCTCCATTTTGTTTATTTGTGCTCTGGTCTTCATTATCTATATTCTTTTACCAATTTGGGGCTAAGTTTGTTCACGTTTCTATAGTTCCTTGAAATGCATTCTTAAATTATTAATGAGAGTTTTCTTTCTTTCATATAGAAATTTATTTCTACGAACTTCCCTCTGAGGACTTTTTCTGCTGTATTTCATAAGTTTTTATATGTTATGATTTCATTTTCATTTGTCTTAAGAATTTTTAAAATGAAACAAAATTTATTTTTTAACCCATTGTTTGTTTAGGGACACGTTGTTTAATTTGTATGTATCTGCACAATTTCTGAAGTTCTTGTTGTTTATTTCTAGTTTTATTCTATATTGTCAGAAAAGATGTGATATAATTTTGATTTTTTTTTGAATTTGCTAAGGCTCATTTTGTGCCTAATATATGATCTATCATGGAAAATGTTCCATGCGCAGTAGAGAAGACTGTGAATTATGCAATTGTTGGATAACATGTTCTGTAAATGACTGCTAAGTTATTTGGTCTAGAGTTCAGTTTAAATATGATGTTTCTTTGTTGATTTTCTGTCTTGATAATCTGTTTATTGCTGAAAGTGGAATGTTAAGGTTTCTGACTATTATTTTATTGCTGGCTGTTTCTCCTGTTAGATCTATTAACGTTTGTTTTATATATTTAGGTGCTTCAATATAGAGGGAATATATATTTACAATTATATTATCTTGTGATATTGATCCCTTTATCATTATATAATGGCTGTATTTGTCTGTTTTTATAGGATTTTGCTTGAAGCGTATGTTATCTGATATAAATATATCTATACTGGCTTTCTTTCGGTTTCCATATTTATAAAATATATTTTTCCGTCTGATCACTTTCAATTTATGTGTGTATTTACAGATGAAGTGAATTTTCTGTAGAAAGTTTATAGTTAGGTCTTGTTTTTAATCAGTGTAGCCATTATATGTCTTAAATGGGATAATCCATTTACATACAAGATAATTATTGATAGGCAAAGACTTGGTCCTGCCATATTATTACTTGTTTTCATTTTTTTTAAATTTGTACTTTGATTTATTGATTGATTTCACTGTCTTCCTTTGTGATTAAGCGATTTACTCTATCAGTGTGTTTCGGTTTCTTTTTTTTTTAATTTTTAGAGTATCTTTTAAAAATTTTTGCTTTGTGGTTACCACAAGGCATGCAAAGAATATTTTATGGTTACAATAAGTTATTTTAAAGAGATAGCAACTTAATTTTGATTCAAAAAGAGGGGAAAAGAAACCACTCTACTCTTTAACTCCCTCACTCCCTCACATTTTACATTTTTGATGTCTTAATTTACATCTTTGTATATTGCGATTCCTTAACAAATTATTCTAATTATTATTATTTTATTTGTATCGTATTTTAACCTTCCTACTAAGGATATATAAGTGGTTTACATCCAATTATTACCATATTAGAGCATTCCAAATTTGTCTGAATCCTCACTTCTATCTGTGGGTTTATACCTTCAGATTTTTTGTGTTACATATTGCTGCTATTTCCTTTCAGTTCGAAGAACAATATTTAGCATTTCTTGTAAGGCTGGTTTGATTACAGTGAATTCCTTTGCTTTTTGTTTGTCTGAGAGTGTTTCAATCTCTCCTTTATTTCTAAATGATAGCTATGCTGGATACTTTATTCATGGTTGACAGTTTTTTTAATTCAGCACTTGAATCTACTATCCTACTCTCTCCTGGCCTGTAGTGTTTCTGCTGACAAGTCTGCTGCCAGGCATATTGGAATTCTCTTATGTGTTGTTTCCTTTTTCTTAGTCCTTTCAGGGTCTTCTCTTTGTCTTTGACCTTTGAGAGTTTAATTATAATATGTCTTTGGTTGTCTTATTCAGATTAAATATGATTGGGCAATTTGACCATCCTAAACATTTTAATCTTTCTCCAGATTTAAAAAGTTTTCTGTTATTTCTTTGAATAAACTATCTCTTTTGCATTCTTAGTTCCCCTTTAACACCAATGATATGTAGATTTGCTCTTCTGTTGGTGTCCCACAAATCTCATAAACTTTCTTTGTTTCTTTTCATTCTACTCTGACCATGTATTTTCAAACAGCCTGTCTTTGAGCTCACTGTTTCTTTCTTCTGCTTGATCAGTTCTTCTGTTGATGCCTTCCATCGGATTTTCAAAGTGTCCATTGAACTTTGCTGCTCCAGGATTTACATGTGATTTTTCCCATTATTTTGATTTCTTTGTTGAATTTCTCTGGTACATTTCTGAATTGTGTCTCTGCTTTCTCAGTGTTCAGGCTCTTCTTAAAACAGCCATTTTGAATTCTTTGCCTGCCAGATCGTTCACCTGTATGTCTTTAAGTTCAGTTGCTGACACCTTGTTTTGTCCATTTGGAGAGGCAACTTTTCCTAAGCTATCATTATTATATGTAGATATACATCTGTGTACACATTAATGATTTAGATATTTATTTGAGTCTTCTCAGTTTGGGTGTGTTTGTGACTACTTTTAAGTGGGCTTATTAAGAAATTTTGAGCGGACTTATCATCGTATTCCATTTTAGGGTTAGAGAGAGCCCAAATCCCACGTTAGACGTAAGTCTTCCAATGGCTCCATCACTGATGCAACATTTGCTGGATGGGCCCATGGGTGATCCACAGGGAGCCCCTGGCTATGGGGGAGAACAAGTCAGGCCGTCAAGCCTGTAGAGTCTGTGTATTATGTTTCACATGGTGGCTGTTGCTGGCCCCACCTCCGCTTACGTCCTTAACATGCCTCAGGTGGTTCATCCCTTTTGGCACTCATGGTGCCCCCTGTGGGCTGATACAGGAGTGAGTCTACTGTGAAGGCACTCAGTATAGTGGAAAAAACAAATATCAACCTCCTGCTTTTTTTCAGTGTAAAAACTATAAGCTCTATGGGAGTTTCTGCAGATGGTACCATAATGGCCTGAGGGAGGAGTATCACAGTCACAGAGTATTGGTTCTCTCACTGCATAAGCCATGGTTTTACCCACCTTCACAGGCTAAAGGTGCTTCATAACCTTGTTCATGTATTGAGGTTCTGTTGGCTCTTGTAATGGTAATTTCACATGTGGGAAGTTGTTCATATTGATGTTTCTATAGGGATACGATAGCTGGAGAGGTCTGTGCCACTGTCTTGCTCTGCCTTGATCATTTTTTTTTCTAACAAGAATCTGTCTCCTCCTAGTTTTTCTTTTTCTCTTAACTGACCTAGGTTTAGCCTTTTAATCCTTCTCCATCCTCTGCTTCTAATGTCATTGTTTCTTTGTATGCCTATCATATCTACATGCTACATGACCTTCAGCTGGTTATGTATAATATATAAGACTTAATATCCTATAAAATAGAGGTAATAGCATCTACTTGATAGGAAAGTTAAGAATATTAAATGACACCATTGATGTTAAATGGAAGTAACTTTCTGAAATGTATTAATGAGACATGATTCTTTGTTCTAGTCTTCACTTTATAGACTAGACTACTTTGTTTGAGTTTTCTCTTTTCAGTCAGAGAAAGCAATAAAATTGTAATAGTAAAAATTAAATAAAATTTAACTTAAAATTGTGTTCTGGCCTTCTTGTTGTTCAGCCATGGAAAGCAATAAAATTGTGATAGCAGAAATTAAAAGTGAGCAGAGACTTATTTGAAAATTGGTGTTCTCCTTTTCGGTGCCAAAATAAGAACTAGAAAGTTTTAATACGGCAATAGTCTGAAGAAACAATTTATTGAAGAGAATATGGGTTTCTAAATCCTAACAAGTTTTTTTTACATATGTGAGTCAAGTTTGGCTGCCTTGAATCCTAGTATGACTTTAATGGAAGTTCTAGTTAGGGTGGAAAGTGTCAAAGAAAACAATTGCACCAGACAAAGTTAAACACATAAAAAAGCTGTTATTGAAGGCTATTGCAAAAGGGCAAAGAGGCCAGAACTTAGTCTGAACTCAGCTCCACTGAAACAAACAGCAGTAGAGATTTTAAGAGCTGGGATGAGGGGGAGATCATAGACCCCTTGTCTTTGCTAGTTATCTTTTTCCAAAGGAATATTAAACTATCTTTTATCTTTATGACAGAAGGTAATTTTACAAATTAGAGCAATATGCCTACCAATATTTGGCTCTTACTCTTTCATGGAATCTGGGAGATAATGGTGTTATCTTTCTTGAGGATTACATTTCAAAGGCATGGCTCTGAGGTCCTTGAAATGGACATTTCTGAAGTGTAAAACTGGCAAGTGGGCTCTTAAAAAATTTATTTATCAAAGAGGCAGAGAAAGAATTTACAATGATAACATTTCTAAAATATGCTAAAGAAAAAAAGAGGCCAGGAGCCAAGAATCAGAAATAATCCTGTCTAAAATTTTATCAAGCTGAGGGGATGGTTTTAGTCAAAGGTTTAGTGTAAGGGGAATTTCTATGAACAAGAGGAAGAGAAGAGCTTTTAACTACACAGGAAGAAGAAAGTTCCCAGGAGATGTGACTATGGCTCTGCCTGTGTCTCTGATCAGGTATTCAGCCACAACATTCTCCTGGGACTCGCTCAAACAGATAGATAGGAAAAAATAGACAGTTAAAGATGAGAAAATATGCAGGCTGGTGTCTTACTTCTCTAGTGCACATAGGGTGTCCCAGGAATGACAGAGTGGCAGGACAGGGGGAAGTGCCTGAGAGATCAATTCCTTTACTCTCAGCTTGTGAGTGCTGTCTGAAAAGCCAGTCTCTCCAAGCTTGGTGGGAGGGGGACTCACAACCGGTTTGACAGGACCAGTGGAGGCCCCTGGTGGGACATGCTGGCCTCAGAATGTGAGGTCTTGGTGGCTAGAGGAAAATGGCAGGTGACCAGAAACTTCATCAGTGGGTGACAATACATGCAAAATCAAAGAGATGAGCCATGTCAGCAGATATCAGTGAAGAATGCCCAGAGAAGACTCCACTGAGTCTTGCTGGCACGCTGCAGCAACAGAGGCGACTTCGACCCCGCCCACGCCACCAGCAGCTCGGACCCTAGGGTCAGATACCACCACAGAGGCTAATTCCAGTGGTCGCCCCGCATCTCAGGAAGACGGGAACCTGCACTCAGCACCATCCCTGTGGCTGCACAGGGCCCAGGACTCGTAACCCGGCGCTCTGGGTGCGGGCCAAGAAAGAGCATAAAATAGGGTGGCATGTCGGTGAACTCGGTGACCCTCTGACAACCTGGGAGCAGCCCCAACAGCCTCAGTTGTGGGCTCAGCTGCAACTGCCACCTGCCGATGGCGCACGGGAGCAGCAGTGGCAACCCTTGACCCTGTCCCCGCCACCAGCAGCGTGGAGAGCAGGGCCAGATAGCGCCGCGGCGCCTAAGACCTTAGGCCACGCAGCTACAGGAGGACGTGAAACTAGCGCTGACTGCCCGCCAGAAGCTATGCAATCCCCAGCGCAGGCGAGCCCGCAGTCTGGGCGCGGGCCAAAGATCAGACACTACGATGAAAGGACGGTGAACTTCGTGACCCTGAGTCTCGCAATGGGTTTAGCTTCAGCTGCCACCTGCAACCAACCCTGACCCTGCCCGCGTCACCAGCAGCAGTAACTCAGGGCCAGATGACGCCTCAGCGGCTAATTCAGGTAATCGTCCTCCAGCTGCAGCAGGGCGGAAATCCGCTGCTCAGCCCCATCTCCGCGGCTGCACGGAGCCCAGCGCCGGCACAGAGCTCGGCGCCGGCACAACCCGCTCTGGGTAAGGGCAAAGGAAGAGCGGACCTAGGGTGGGAGGACCCTGCACTCCCTGACCCTCAGGCCGTCTGGGGCCAGCCTTGCCAGCCTCGGTCTAAAGCTCCGCTGAGCTGCTACCTGCTCATGGCGCGCAGCGGTGGCAAACCCGGACTCCGCCCACCACCACCAGCGGCCTCGAAACCCTAGAGCCAGACTCCACCTAGTGGCCAAAATCAGGCAGTCGGCCCACAGCTGTAGGAGAGCGGGAACTTGCCCTTCAGCGGATTCCTGGAGGCTGCACAATGCCCACCGCCAGCCACCGGGTGATCTGGGCGCGGGCAAATGACCCTCAGGCCGTCTGGGACCGGACCAGCCCTGCAGCGTCAGCGGTGGGCTCAGGGGCGGCTGCCACTTGCACACGGTGAACTATAGCAGCTGTGGCAGCCCCCAACCCTGTGCAAGCCACCGGCAGTGCGGACCGCATGATCAAAAGCCGCCGCGGCGCCTAACTCAGGCTGCCGGCCCCCCAGCAGCCAGAGGGCGGAAACTTGCAGCTTAGCCCCATCTCCCAGCGCCTGCACTATGCTCAGCGCCTGCAATCCCACTCTCTGGGCGCGGGCAAGGAAGACTGGACCTTAGGGTTGGAGGGCGATGCATTCGGGGACCCTCAAGGCTTTTGGAATAAGCCCTTCCAGCCTCCGACGCGGGCTTAGCTGCAGCTGCCAGCTGCACACTCCTGGAAGCAGCAGCGGTGGCAGCTCTGGTCTCTGCCAGCTCCAGCAGCAGCGCGGACTGCAGAGCCAGAGGTCACTGCAGCGCCTGTTAGGAGGTTGGCCTCTCAGCTGCAGGAGGGCGGGAATCTGCGCCCAACCAGATCCTCATGGCTGCACAGTGTCAGTGTCCAACGCCCACGACCTTGCAATCTGGGCGCCGGCCTAGGAATAACGGACCCTGGGGTGGAAGGGCGGTGCACTCAGCCACCCTTAGGCAGCCTCAGACCAGCCCTGACAAGATCTGCCTTGGGCTCAGCTGCAGCTGGCACCTGCGCATGGCGCACGGCAGTAGTAGTGGCAGTCCTGACCCTGCCCGCAGACACCAGCAGCAAAGACCCCAGGGCCGGATGCCTCCAAGGCATCTAAGTCAGGTGGTCCGTCCCATAGCTACAGGAGGGCGGGAATCGGCTGCTCAGCCCCATAGCAGCTGTGGCAGCCCCCATCTCTGTCTATGCCACCAGTAGCACGTACCCCAGGGCCAGATACTGCGGTGGCGCCTAATTCAGACTGTAGCTGCAGCAGGGCAGGATTCCGCCGCTCAGCCCCATCCTGGAGGCTGCTCAGAGTCTAGCGCTGGTACACCGCGTCCTGGGAGCAGGCTAAGGAAGAGCAGACCCTAGGGTGGTAGGGCGACGCACCCAGAGACCCTCAGGGTGTCTGGGACCAGCCCTGCCAGTCTCTGCCACGCGCTCAGCTGCAGCTACCACCGCCAGGTGGCTCCCTGCAGCAGCGGTGGAAACCCCGCTGACCTTGCCCGCCGCCAACAGCAGTGAGGATTCCACGGCTGGATCCCTCTCCAGGGCGGGAAGCAGCCGCACAGGGCCCAGCGCCTGAAACCCCGAGCTCTGGGCTCGGGCCAAGGAAGAGTAGACCCTAGGCTGGGAGGGCGGTGCACTCGGCGATCCTCACGCTTTCTAGGACCAACCCTGCCGGCGTCTACTGAGAACTCAGCTACAGCTGCCACCTGTACAAGGGCGCCGCAGCAACAGAGCAACCGGGCACTTTGCCTGCACCACCAAGAGCCAGGACACCGGGGACAACGCCGCCTCAGCGCCTAATTCAGGCAGTCAGCCCCGCAGCTGCAGCAGGGCAGAAACCTATGCCCTCGGCGCAGTCCCCTTGGCTGCACAGTTCCCAGTGCCCGCGACCCAGAACTCTGGGTGCAGGCAAGGGAAGAGCGGACCCTAGGCTAGGATAGTGGTCCACTTCATGACCCTGAGGCTGTCTGGGAAACGCCTTGCCAGGTGATGGGCTCAGTTGCAGCAGCCACCTGCACATGGTGCGGGCAGCAGCCTTGGAGGCAACCCCAGACCATGCTCCTACACCAGCCAGGCGGATCCCAGGGCCAGACGCCACCCAGCGGCTAATTCAGGTGGTCAGGCCCCAGCTGCAGGAGAGCGGGAACCGGCCGCTCAGCCATTTCCTGGCTGCTGCCCTGTACCCAGTACCTGCACACCCCGCTCTGGGCTCCGGCGAGAAAGAACTGACTCTAGGGTGAAAGGGCCGTGCACTCAGAGATCCCCAAGCTGTCTGGGACGAGCCCTGCCTGCCTCTGATGTAGGTTCAGCTGCAGTGGTAACCTGCACAAGGCACGCAGCAGCAGCTGTGGCAAACTCCGACCCTGCCAGTGCCACCAGCAGTGCGGACCCTTGGGCCAGAAGCCTCCACAGCGCCTAAGTCAGGGTGTTGGTCCCCAGCTGCAGGAGGGCAGGAACTGGCACTCAGCCCCACCTCAGAGGCTGCATGGTGCCCAGAGCCAGGGCCCAGCTCTTCTAGCGCAGGTTGTGGAGGGGCCAGGGGCCACCCAGGCTGGAGGGCAGTGTCATGATCACAGCTCACTGAAGCCTCAATCTCCCAGATTCAAGCTATGCTGTTACCTCAGCCTCCTGATTAGCTGGTAGCTGGGACAACAGCCAGGTGCCATCATGCCTGGCTATTATATTTTATATATATTTTGGAGAGACAGGGTCTCACCATGTTGCCCAGGCAGGTCTTGAACGCCTGGAGTTCAAGCGATCCTCCCAACTTGACCTTCCTCAGCGGTGGGATTATATGTGTGAGCCACTGTGCCCTACCTGCCGCTTTTCTTATAAGGATACTTGCCATTGGATTTAGGGCCCATCCTAATCCAAGATGAGATGCCCTCATCTCAAGGTGCTGGATTTAATTACATCTGCAGATTGTTTTCCAAATAAAGGCACATTCACATGTTCCAGGTAGACATATCTTTTGATAGACCACCATGCAATCCACTCTAGGAGTATTAAAGTGCCAGTGTGGACTGAGGCACCAAAGAATCACATTACTATGTCATATAACTTGCCTTATTTGTAGTGACCCGTGGGCTTGGAAACAGAACCATTTGCAGCTGTCAGGGAAGTGCACAGTGCCTGACCTTTCCCGCAGCCTCCTCCCCACTGGCCTTCCAAGAGAGGATCACCCCTTGGAGTGTCCAGAGATTCCTGTTAAATGCTGAAGACCGCAGGGGAATTTGGGAGGGGGAAGATGTTTGGGGAGCAACTTAGTTGTCCTGAGGTGCCCATCACCCTTCACCATTTCAGCAATATGGATCTTCCAAGGATCTGAGAATGGGAACCAGGCATAAGACAGATACATGTAGATGAGAAGAGGCCAGAGTCTTTCTCTGTGTAGGCACCATCCAGCCCAAGATGAGCATTGCTCCAGAAACACATGCACTCATGATGCTAAACCCAATCTATTGAGGACTTAATACAAACTGCGATTTTTTTAAAGCATTTAATTCTTACCACTGTCCTTTGTCATCTTATTATCTCTATTTTACAGATAAAGAAACAGGCACAGAGGGTTTAAGTAACATGTACGAGGTCACACAATCACAACTAGTAAAGCCAGGATTAAAGTCCAGTCAGTCTGCATTCAAAGCCTGTGCTTCTGCCCCAAAATGACAAGTAATGACTTAAAGGCAAGAAAAACAGACCCTCCTCTACCCACCATCCTCATACACAGCGTTCCAGCCCAGGATCTGAGCCATTCATTCATTTGCTCTCATATTCATTCATTCATTCATTCATTCATTCAGTTCTTCATCACACATTTAGTGAAGCTCTGTCATGGAATGTCCACACAGAGGTTACAAAAATGAGGCAGGTGTATTTTCTCCCATCTGAAGGGGGATGACAACATGAAGAGAACTGATGGGCTGTGTGTCCCATGGCCTTACAGGGCAGTGGTGGAGGGTGGCCCAGGTCATCCACTCTCTGGGGAGGCAGAACCAGAAGCACCAGTTGGACAACTGCTAAAGAGATGTTTATGCAGCCTCATATGTTAAGTCCTATATTTTGAAAGCTTTTTTAATTTTTTATTTAAGATTTTAGATGCTTACCACTGAGTACCAGAGGGATGTAGCCTGATGCCCTTATCAACAAAGTCAGGGATGGTGGCACACAAGGTTTGACTACTGCATACACAGTCACAGTGCTACCTCCAGATGGCCTGAATTCCCCTGCCCTCTCTGGTGGGGAGAAGGGCTGGCAGAGCCATTAGCATGGGCTTCAGCCAATCCTGGCCACTTTGATGCTCCTGGTGCTGACCCAGGGTCCTGGAGGATGGGCTGAGGTGGGGGGGTAGAGATGTTCAGGGCAGCGGCTCCTTTCCATCCACACTGGAACTATTTCAGTATTTTACCACCAATTCATCTATTCCCTTGTGCGCTGACTGAACATCAGCCCTGCTCCAGGTCTCAGTTTCCCCTTTGTAAAGGGAAAGCTCTGGATTCAGGGGTGACGAGAGGTCATCATGGTCTTGAGATTTCAGGCCTGTAGGCAGGGGGTGAGAGGTTCACTAGGAGTGCAGAAGACCAAGGCTGGGGAGAGGCAGAGGAGAGAGTGGCCTCCCTTTGGCCCAGGTGGGAGGTTCACAGAGACACCCTTCCTTCTTCTCCAAGGCAGGACTTGTTAACAGTGAGCTTCAGGCAGTCTGGCACTTGGGACTAACTAGGATGTCACCCTCCCTGCAGCCTCCACTCCACAGACAACATGAGAGGAGTGTGTAAGTATAACTAGGAACAGGCTAGTGTCCTGATATTCTCTGTGATGGAGGGGACAGCCCTCCTCAGAGACCCGGGGGAGCCCAGAACCATGGACAGCCTGAACACAATTTACTTTCTCAGCAGTGACAACCAGAACCCTGGCCTACTAAAGCAGAAATTAGAAGGAGAAAAGCCTAAATTCCTGCCTGTACCAGGCTGACTCACTCCAAGGTCCTGCTAGGACTAAGCTAACTTTATATACAAGGCCAAGCAGAGCCCAGAAGGAATGGACTCCAGGAACGGGGATGAGAAGAACAAGTTCTTCTTATCAGCTTCCCCCTTTGAGATTCTTTCCTAGGCCAATATGTCTTTGCTCTGCTCTCATAACTATTTTTGTAAGTATTTCTGTAAGTTTGTAAGGATTTTGTAAGTTCCTGTTTTCCATCTGTGCAACACTGAGAAGGTCACAAGACATGTCTGAGCCAGCCTAAAATAGTGACCATCTGCTGAGAGCCTGCTGAGTGGCCCAGCAGAGGTCACCAGGCAGGTTTGAGTCATACACTTGTCACTGTTTGATTAACTGCCTTCGTTCGGCTTCTATAAGCTTGCTAAGTCTGCCCTGTGAGTTTCACGCAGCTGCATGCTGAAAAACCAGGCCCCATCTTTGTTTGGGGCTCAGCCTTTTGGATGCGAATCCACTAGGCCAGTGGCCACTTTAATAAAATCCTCCTGTCTCATCCATTGGTCTCTCCAGTCTCTCAAATCCCACAACACTACAATGGCTCCAAGACAGCATGTGGGATCTAAGTAATAACTTTTTTGTTTATTTGTTTGTTTTTATTTTTGTACAAGACTGGGTCTAGCTTTTTCACCCAGGTTGGAGTGCAGTGGTGCAATCACAGTTCACTGCAGCCAACTCCTGGTCTCAAGACACCCTCCCACCTCAGCCTCCCAAGTAACTTAGGACTACAGTTGTATACTACTATGGTTGGCTAATTTTTGTATTTTTTGCAGAGACAAGGTCTCACTATATTGCTCAGGCTGGTTTCAAATTCTTGAGCTCAAGAGATTTACTAGTCTCAGCCTTCTAAAGTGCTAGGATTACAGGCATGAGACACCATGCCTGGCCAGTAATTTTGTTTTATTATATTAAGGTGAGGTTTCTACCACATTCTTCTGGTTACAGAAGTAATACATGCTCATTGTATACACTGAAAAATGTAAACAGTATAAAGAAGAAAATAAAAAAGAATATGAAAATCACTAGTGGTCCCATTGCCTACCATAATATTATGTGCTGCTTCCTAATCTTTACTTCCTCTCCCTCCATGTGTGTCTTTGTGTGTGTGTGTCTGTCTGTCTGTGTGGTTTTTTGTTTGTTTGTTTTTTTGGCACATAGTACTATAGCTGACATTTATATCTCCCCGACCAGTGCTGAGCATGGTGTTAAGCAATTGACAAAGTGTATTGTATTTAACTCCTACAGAAAACCTAAAAAGGGAAGGGCAGTATAATTAATAGAATTTTCCAGATGAAAACACTGGGGCCTGAGTTGAGGTCACATTTTATATACGGCATTATATTGTACTTCAGACACGTAATATAGTAAGTGTCCTGGAGAATCTTGGTCTCTTAGTCTGTATAATAACATAAGAATCTTTTGTGGGATTAATAGTTTTTCCAAAGCATGCCTGGGATGTTTGCATTATATTCTAGTGTTTAAATATGTTGTTTATTGCCAGGTGTGGTGGCTCATGCCTGTAATCCCAGCATTTTGGGAGTTCGAGACAGATGGATTGCCTGAGCTTAGGAGTTTGAGTTCAGCCTAGGCAACATGGTGAAACCCCATCTCTACTAAAATACAAAAAAATAGTGAGGCATTGTGGGGTGTGCCTGTATTCCCAGCTACTTGGGAGGCTGAAACAGGAGAATTGCTGGAACCTGGGAGAAGGATTTTGCAGTGAGCTGAGATCGTGGCACTGCACCCCAGCCTGAGCAACAGAGTGAGACCCCGTCTAAAAAAATGTTATTTATCAAACCATTTTCATCTTTGAAACATTTCAGTTCTCTTCTTTGGCTTTTTCACATTATTAATAATACTGTGATAAACATCCTCCAGCAGAAACCTTCATAGGCTAGCTTCCTAGAAGTAGAGGTATTAGGTCCAAGGTTTTGAATTGTTTTAAAGCTATTGATTTATCTGGATAAAATTGCTTCCAGAGATATTGTCCCATTTTGCATTCCAATTAGTGGATCTCACCTTCAGTATTTTGTGCAACTAAAAAAAATAATGTTTCTCCTTTTAAAGATTATATTTAAAATAGCTTTTAAATATGAAAAATTTGTATCTACAAATAAGAGATAGTGACAAAAAATAAATAATAAAATAAACACAAGAGCAGAAAGTAGATTGAAACATTAAAATTCAAATCACAGACCTCTGTTATGGAGAAGACAGCTGCAATAGCTTTTCTGTTCTTTTATCTACATTGGTAGAGTCTTCTTTTAATTAATTTTTACCCCAACTTAAGTGCTGGCTGGGTTGGCAATTGGTTGCTGGGATGGAAAGAAGGAATGTGTACCTTGTCTTTTGCAGGTTATGAGAGCCTTGTCTGTCCTTGTGGTTGTGTGGGTGTCTGCTAGATTATTGTGAATATTGAGCTTTGAAAATAACCTAACAGTCAATCAATTGCTGAGCTTCTATTACCAGTAGTGGGACATAATGTACATCATGTAGAGAGGCAGACTTGTCACTGACAAGGGGGCTGACCCCTGGAAAACCAGCACAGAGCCAGCTCTTCTGTGTGAATCCACTCTCTCCAGAATATACCATAAGTCATAGAAAGAAATAAGAGTCTCAGGAAATGAGACTCTTACCGCGATGAGAGGTGAACCTTGAAAAGCTATTTTAGCAATTAGGAAGAGAAGTCCCCTTTTGCATTCCAAATCAAGTAGAGGCCTGCTAGTCCAAACATAATTTCTGAATAACCTGAGTCACCTGGGCCCTGAGGAATCCTGGCCTCTTAGTCCACATTTGCAGAAATATCAGGAGGTCAATCAGGAAGCTGGTTAGGCAGCTCAACACAGAGTCAGAAAGCTCCTATGTATGCAAATAAATGTGCACACTGGAAATTGAGCTGTGTAATTTTTCCATGACCTAGAAAACTATGATGATGAAAATGTTCTACATTCATGCTGCCTAGTTCAGTAGCCACTAGGCACATGTGGCTATTGAGTAATTGAGATGTGGCTAGTACAACTGACCAGCTAATGTTAAATTTTGTTTTATTTGAATTAATTTTAATTTTAATAGTCACCTGTGGCTATTGGCTACTGCACTGGATGGCACAGAGATGAGAAATAATAGAAACCTTTTTTGTTGTTGTTTCAATGGCTAACATTGTCAAAAGCTGAATTCATGTTTTATGTAAAAATTTGGTTTATATTTTCTCAAAGAAGTGAAGTACAAAAAACAAAACAAAACAAAACAAAAGGATGATCAAGCAGAACTTTAGTAAGGAAGGGTGAAGCAGAGACACTTAACTCAGAGTGGGGACAACAGCAATGACCTTGTTTGAAATGCAGCTCCTGTCTGTGTGGCTCTCTGTGCTCTGTTGGGGTGTCAGTTCTTTACTTCTTAGTTAAAGCGGTTATTTCGGTGGTGCAATGCTTTTTTGTTCAATAAGCATGATTTTGTACACAGCTGGTTTATCTCCAGTATGGAAACTCTCTGCTTAATCATCTTGATTTCTCTGGGCTTGTTCCTACTCTGCAGATGTAGGCATGACACTTGTATCTCTCTCTCCAGGCTCTGATCTAGGATGACAGTTTCTATGATGTGCCCACCCACAGAAATATGCAAATTGCAACTTTAGGAAGATTGAAAGAGGGCCCTGCAAAAGGCATCTACAGGCCCCATGTGCTGTTCACCTTTCTTATTTATTGGTGAAGTGAGTCCTCATCCATTTATTGGGCAGTTGCAAGCAAAGGAATTAACTGACTATGACAATTCACCTTGATGTACAACAATTTAGTCTGTTTGGAGTTTCCACTGTTGGAAAAAACCTAGTTATCCTAATTAAGAATAGTTATAGATAGTATAGTGATAGCTTTTTTTTTTTTTTTGAGACAGGGTCTTGCTTTGTCACTCAGATTGGAGTGGAGTAGCATGATCATGGCTCACTGCAGCCTCAACCTCCCTGGGCTCAGTGATTCTCCCACCTTAGTCTCCTGAGTAACTGGGAATACAAGCACATGCCACCATGCCTGAATATTTTTTCTTTTTTGTTTTCTTTTATTTGTTTTGTTTTGTTTTGTAGAGATGGGGTTTTGCCATGTCATCTAGGCTGGTATTGAACTTCTGGACTCAAGTGATCCTCTCTCCTCAGCCTCCCAAAGTACTGGGATTACAGGTGTGAACCAGCATGCCATGCCTATAGTGATACCTTTAAGTAACCCTCTCTTTTCTTCTTTTGAGCAATTTTTCAAAGCAACAGGCACTTTATTAAATAAGAAAGTTGATGTGCTTTCCTAATGCCTGCTAATAAAGTAAAGAACCAAGGAACCTCTGTGATTTCAATGAAATCCCTCCAGATATTATAGGCTACTTGTTACTGACAGGTATGGTAGGAACTGTAGGTCAAGCTGTGATAGGCAAATAGATCTTGCTGAAGAGGAAGAATGTGTCTAAAGACACAGCTAAATTGAATGCTTTCTGAGGAGGAGTGTATTAGTCTGTCTCACGTGCTATAAAGACATGCCTGACAATGGGTAATTGAAAAACAAAAGAGATTGAATTGGCTCACAGTTCTGTGGGCTGTACAGACTTATGCTTATAGGGAGGCCTCAGGAAACTTACAATCATGGCAGAAGGTGAAAAGGAAGCAAGCACATATTCACATGGCTGAAACGAGTCAGGGGAGGTGCTACACACTTTTTAAACAAGCAGATCTCAGGAGAACTTTATCATCAGACAGCACTAGGAGGATGAGGCTAAACCATTAGAAACCACCTCCATGATGCAAACACCTTCCACTAAGCCTCTCCTACAACACTGGCAATTACAATTCCACATGAGATTGGGGATGGGGGGTGCACAAATCCAAACCATATCAAGAAGCATTTTAAAAATTGAGGGAAGTTCTAATCAGATGGCAAGTCAGGACAGGGCATTCCATCAACATAACACTCCTCTCAATACATGCCAAAATGGGAGAAAGGAAAAAGTGCAAGGATGAAGAAGGGACACAGCAAAATGACAAGATGACTAACAAGATGACCCCTGTGGAAAGCATTTACTGATTCAACAACCAAATAATGAAGAAAATAAGAGCAAATTTGCTGAGTTTCTATGCTCTTTATGTTTATTAGGGAAGGGCAAAAGCCTGTCCCTCGACATTGTTACTGTTAATTAACATCATCACTGCCTGCTCTTAAGAGTTTAGATACTTTCAAGAATCTAGTATTATCTTCACTTAAATGTTTCTTGGATGTGCCCTGTCATGCATGTGATATTGCAAAAAGATTCTACATTAACCACAACAAGATGGCTATGTAATAACTGGGATCACTTTAGGGGAGCACATTTCTACCACATTTTGAGATGGAAAATGAAGTAAAGATATCCATTTGTCAATTTCTTCTACATTATGCCAAACATTCAAAGAGATTATTTTATTTATTTCAAAGATGTACACATGTTGAAATTAAAATTTAAATTAAGAAAATTTATAAACTGAGTCAAAAGAAAAGTAAGCGAGGCAGTTCTGCATGCCCTGAAGTGTCAGGCATATACGACTAAAGTATTCGGCATTTGGCCAGGTGTGGTAGCTCATGCTGTCATTCCAGGATGTTGAGAGGCTGAGGCAGGTGGATTGCTTGAGCTCAGAACTTTGAGACCAAGCAAGGCAACATGGTGGAACCCTATCTCTACGAAAAATATGAAAATTAGCCAAGCATGGTGGTGCCCGCCTTTTAGTACCAGCTACTGGAAAGGCTAAGCTGAGAGGATCATTTGAACCCAGGAGGTCAAGGCTGCAGTAAGCTCTGGTTGCACCACTGCACTCCAACCTGGGTGCAAGAGGGGGACCCTCTGCCCAGGACTCTTGGGATATGACTATACCCATAGGGACTGCCCGCAGTAACCTCACATTTGAGTGGAAGTGGAGATCATATGTACCTGTACCAATATGTAGTGAAAAAGGAAAACATAAGAAATCATGGCAGAAATGGCACAAAGTATAAAAGAGGCTTGGTGTAATTGAGAGAGGCATTCTGGTGATAAAATTTGAATTGATTTCTGGAGAATGGGTTGAATTCCAATAGAGGGAGATGGACCAAAGTTAATTCTGATGAGGGAAATGTCTTGAGCAAAATCTAGAAAAGGGAAACATGCCCATTTTAAGTGTTAATGAGGGTCCAGTTGGGGTACAGTGCAGGAAGAGAGTTCTAGTAAAAAGGTAGTTGGTCTGATAGGACAGGGTCTTGCAGGCAGAGGCAGATACTATCATTATTCCATTGTTCAGATTGGAAAACAGACACAGAGAGCCCAAGGTCACAAAGCCAGAAAGTGAATCTGGGCAGTCTAGCGGTAGCACCCTCTTCTTAAATGATCTATTAAAGGGCCTCTTCTCCAGGCACTATAAAACTCTTCTCCATCTTTAGCTCCCCCAGAGTACAGCGAGGGCCCCTGTCTACCTCACAGGATGGGGTCTCAGAAAAGCAACAGATCCCAACTCATACTAGCTTTTAAATAAAAAAAAAAACCTTGCAAAACAAGAAGTGCAGAGGTTGGGAGAGAGCCAGCACTGGTTAATTCAGCAGCTCAACAATAAATCCAAGACCTGGGTATTGGTTCACCTCTCCACACCACCATCCTCATGGGCCAGCTTCTACCTCCTCCTGAATGCTGTGTCTTTGCCTAGTTTTCTCCCTGATTTTAGCTCAAGTGCTGCTTCCTGGGGGCAATCTTTCCTGCCTCCCTCTTGGGGTCAGTCCACCTTCCCAGGCTCTTGCAGCACCCCTGGGTCTGCTGAACTTTCCCTTATTACATAATTCTGTGACTAACATCACCTCTTTCTGTTAGACTCTCAGCTCCACTAGAGAAGAAATTCTGTGCATTTTTGCTCACTATTGAACCCTGGAGTCTACTACTCAAATATTTGTCAAATGAGTAAATGGTAGCTCTGTGCAGGGCCAAGGAACACAAGAACCACAAGAAACATGCAATCTGCCAAAATACTCATTACAGCTCACTCTCCTCTGGTGACATTTCCCTGAGGCACATTCCTGTTGGTTTCTTCCCCTCAAGAAGCATTCTTCTTTCTCCTTCCTATAAAAGCCAGGATTTTCTCAGATAGCCACACCATGCCCCATGCAAAGAGATTTGGATTATTCTATCATCTTGAGGCATTTCTGTGGAAACTGCTGTCAGTCCAGGTGGCCCATGACCTAAGCTGACCCAAGCCGACTGAAGGGAGGGCGTATTCTATGCACCCTATGCAGTTCCACAGGGTGCTGGTTGTCCCGGCTGCTGCTGGTGGTCTTCATGTAGCCAAGGTATCACTAGTGCATATGGAGAAAACAGAGCAACTGGAGAGAAACTGAGTAGGTAAAAGTGGGCAGGGCTTGGTGATGTTTGGGGATATGATATGAGGGATAAGACAGAGGATGGTCTTAGGAAAATCTCCTGTATTTTCCTTTTGGACAATGGTATAAATGAATAAAAGTTCCAATCACTGGGATAGAAAACACTTGGAAAATATGAGATTCATTCAGGCAAGCCTTTCATACACTATTCCATAATCAGTTTCATAAGTGAAAGGGAGTCAGAACTCATTTCTACCTTGTTTGCTTCTATCATACTGTGTTGTACCCTGTTGGATCTACTTATCACATTCCTCCTGCTAGTGGACTTACCTGCTAATGTTTGCACTTCTGCCTTGCCAGCATGGAACCTCTGAGACAGCAGGAGCAGTGTGTGTGCATGCATGTGTGTGTGCACTTTTGTGTGTGTGTGTGTGTAATTGGATTCCCCACAGCACATTATTGTTTTATCCATAGTAAATGGTGGATGAATATTTGCAGGATTTAGCTGGACTGCAGCATTGTGGAGGTCAGATAACCACATTTTGACAGACAAGTTGCATTCTAACCTTGAAGCAGACAAAATGCCCATCTTATCAGCCTCGCTCACATCGGCTGTGCCTTTCCTTTGTGGTTGTATGTTTATGAAGCTCATCCAACAAGCTTCTTAAAAAGGGGATTGGACCTTCACCAGCCTCAGGCTGCATGGCAGGGTGACTGTGTCTTTGAATATCCCAGATGGAGGCTGGTCACCCTTTTGTCTTTGGGTGAATAGACTACTCAGGAAGGCAGGGATGCAGGCACCCCCATTTCTTGTTAATGAGTTTGCAATTTATTTTGGCAGATCTAAAATAATAATTCAAAGGCAGTGTAGAAGAAGATGGGGACATTACTTTTAATTGTTTAATATTGTTATGACATGACATGTGCTTACAGAAAGAGAGGCAAGCCACCATCTTCAAGGGAGGGCATAGTCATCGACTGTGATCCTGGTGTCCATCTTGGAATATCATGGCAACTGTCTCCCAGCACTGAACTCGATGACTTCTGCTGCATTCCCAGTGTTAGCTGAGTTGCTTAATTTACTTTCTTCAACGCCATGTGTGAAAGGGAAGCTAGAAAACTGCACTATGTGTGGCTTCGTGCACTGAAAATTTGACATTATCAAAGGAGGCATGATCTTGTCTCTCTCCATCCCTCTCCAAATGTTTTCTATAATTATATTCAGAGGCTCATGGGTCTTACCATGGGTGATCAAGGAAGGGCTGGTAACTCTTTCAACCACAGGTAAAATATTACAAACGTCTGAAATACGCATTTTTACAGGTGAGAGAAATGAGGCCAGAAAAGTTAAGTGCATCATGTTGAGTACAATTTTATTTGGTGATCAGGCAGCCCTGGGTTCAAATCCTGGCTCTATGGCTACCAATTAAGCCACTTAACTCCATCTGAGCCTCAGGTTGCCCATCTGCATAATAAGCAGTAATAGCAGCTGTCCTGCAGGACTACTATGAGAATTACAACTCAGGCAATGATCACGATATTTCTTGGCACAGAGGTGTTCACTACCTAGGTAGTGTTATTATTATTAGGCCTAAAGTCACAAAGGGAGTTTTTGAGAAAGCTGGAATGAAAACTTGTTCCTCTCAGCTCTGAGCTTATTAGAGCACACCGTTTTGCTTGAATAAAGCAGCCCTGGAGTCTCTCAGGGGAGGGTGTTTGTAACATCTGCTCAGGCACGGTTTCATTTGCTATATACCCAGAGACTAGCACGGTACAAGTTGTGGGGAGATACTCATGTGAGTTGGCGGACTTTGGGTCAAATATTTTCCCTAAACCCAGGTATCTATGGCATTCTACAGAACACTCTGCATCCTTCTAAGGGACACTGGAAGAGCAAATGGATTGTACAGTGAGTTACAAATAAAATGGCCAATCTCAGCATGAAAGGCTGGGGGTGTTACCTGAATGAGGATGCAGACCACTCCATCTACATACAAGCAAACCTAAGTGACCATGAGCCTGCCGGAAAGAAATCACATGCTATGTAAAGGCTTAGTAACAGTGATGAATATTTGAACTTGAACTCCAGCTCCAGAGAAGTTCAGTGGCCTCTCTTCCAGGAACAGAAGCCAAAGCAGCTCAGGATTCTTGAAGGCTCTGAAAGGTCAATGACAATCCTGGTATATGTCAAGACTTTCCCACCAAAGAAGGGCTCCATGTGTAGAGACTTAGAAAGGATTCCCAACTTCCGCCCCTTCAAAACCAGAAACAAAGCTGGGGGAGAGCCCAATTAAGTGGCCCTAGAGATTTGCCCAGGAGCTGGAGCCCTCTGGAGAAGTCCAGTTTTCCTATGCAGGGAGAGGACTGGGAGTTCTCTGGTCACAAGCGTTCTGCCTTTGTTTTCATGAAGCTATGTCTCTTACTTGGTAAGAAAAATGGAACTTCATGCAGCCGCTGAAAACTTTAACCAAAACCCAAAGATGCTGGCACAAAGAAAGGAGGCCTGAAGAAAACAAGTGGCCATGGAAACACATTTAGCTCTTAATCTGACCAATTTCTCATGGGCCAGGCCTGGTGCCAGGAATGTGGTGATGAATAAGGCCTGAGCTGAGATTGTGAGGATGAGAGGGAGCCCACCCTGTGGGGATCTGGGATGATAGAAGGGCTCCGCAGATAGAGGACCCGGTGGCCAGAAGTTCTGCTGAGTGGAAAAGGGCTCGGAGTAACTGAGGTCAGCTGGATTCCTTAAACACTGCCCAGAGCCCTTGAAGCCATCTAAGGGCACACTTCTCAGGCCTGCTCCAAACCACACTCAACTGGGAATCTTTTAAGGACAGCTGCTCTGTTAGGTTTGCCTGAGATGGTGCAGTTTTCCCCCGCGGCGGCAGAGGCACAGACAGTTAAGAATGCAGGAGCGGGGCCTCACAATGCCTTGGACTAGGGCAAAGGAGGACCCCCGCCTCTCCCCTCCCGGGGCTAAGACATGGGAGGACCCTCGACCGGTGGATCCATTGACTCTGGCACCAGAGGATCCCCGCTCTCCAGCGCCCTAGACTGAGGCAACAGAAGACCTCAGACCTGCTCCATCCTGAACTAGAGCACAGTGGGACCCGCGACCTGCCGTGGCCTCAGGCCCTGGAGGACACCTGCAACGCCATGCGCTAGACTAGGCTACTGAAGGACCTCTCCCGCGGCTCAGCCCTGGACTAAGGCACCGGAGGATCCCCGCCCTGCCCCGCCCCGCGGTGTCCTGGACTGTGCACTGCAGAACCCCCACCCCTCCACACCCTGGACTCTGGCTCCCGAGGACCTTGGCCCTGGCTCGCCCTGAACTACTCCTGCCCCTCAGTGCCCTGGACTGTGGTTCCAGAGGACCTGGTCCTGCGGCAACTTGGGCTACCACGTGGACTCCAGGACCCCAGTCCTGCCAGGCCCTAGACCAAGACACGGGAGAACCTCTGACTCGCCGCCCCCTGGACTAGGGCACCAGAGGACCCACACCTTGCCGTGCCCTGGACTACAGCAGAGAAGGACCCCCGATCCGCTGGGCACTGGGCTCCTGCACAGAGGGACCCCTGCCATGGAGGTCTGGACTACCCCTGCCTCACCGCACCCTGGACTACCGCACGCCAAGACCCTCGCCTGAACACGCCCTACACTCTGGCATGGGGGAACCCGGCCCCGCAGAGCCCTGGACTCTGGCATTGGAGGACTCCTCGGCTACGTCCTGGACTCCTGCACCAGAGGACTCCTGCCCTGCCACACCCTGGACACCTGCACTAGAGAACCCTGCCCCGTCGCCCCCTAGACTATGGCACGGGAGGACCCCTGCCACCGACTTCGGCACGGTAAGACCCCTGACCCGCCTTGCACTGTATTCCAGCACTGGAGGGCCCCCTGCCACGGCGCTCTCTGGACTACCCCTGCGCCACCGCGTCCTGCACTACAGCACAGCAGGACCGCCGTCCCACTGCACACTGGACTGAGGCACAGCCGCACCCGGGCCTCCTGCGTGGTGGACTGCAGGACGAGGTGACCCCCCGCCCCGCTGCGCGTTGGACTACGGCACAGGAGGACCACCATTCCCGCATGCCCTGGACCACTGCAGGACAGGTCCCCCACTCCGCCGCGGCCTGGAATATGGCACTGCAGGATCCCCGTCCTGCTGCTCCACGGACTCCACCACCGAAGACCCTCGCCCCCCTGCGCCCTGGACGAAGGCACGGGAGGACCCGGCTTCACCGCCCAGTGGGCTATCGCATAGGAAAACCCCCAGCCCACCCCCATCGCGCCAGAGACTCTGACAAGAGAGAACCCCTGCCCCCTGCTCCCCAGACTACAGCAAGGCAGGAACCACCCTCCTCCAGGATTCTCACTATGGCAACTGTGGACCCCCGCCCTGGTACGCCCTGGACTAAGTCACCGAAGGACCCCGACCCCACCACACCGTGAACTCCAGCACTGGAGGACCATTGCCTTACTGCGGACTCAAGCACTGGACTATTGCAGGGCAGGATCCCTGTCCCGCCATGCCCTACACTATGGCACGGGAGGACCCAGCCTCACTGAGCTCTGGACTCCAGCACCGGAGGACACCTACACGGAAGACTCCTGCTCCACCACGTCCTGGACTCCTGCACAAGAGAACCCCCGCCCCGCGGCACCCTGGATATAGCAAGGCAGGAATCCCACCCTGCAGTGTTCTGGACTGCGGCACCTGAGGATCCACGCCCCATCGCGCCCTGGACTGCTGCTCCACAGGACTCCTGTTCCACTGCACCCTGGACTATGGCACCAGAGGACCCAGCTCCCGGCAGCCTGGACTATGGCACCAGAGGACCCAGCCCCCCTGCGTCCTGGACTATGGCACCAGAGGACCCAGCCCCCCTGCGTCCTGGACTATGGCGCCAGAGGACCCAGCCCCTCGCATCCTGGACTATGGCAGCAGAGGACCCAGCCCCCTGGCGTCCTGGACTAAGGCACAGTAGGACCCCGCAGCATCGTGTACTCCTGCACAGGAGGACCCTCGCAGGGCTGCGTCCTGGACTGAGCTACTGAAGGAGCCTCACTCCTGCCTCACCCTGGTCTAAGGCACTGGAGAACTCTTGCTCCACAGAGCTGCGGACTCTTGCACGAGAGAACCTGCGCCCAGCCGTGCCCTGGACTGTGGCACAGTAGGGCCTACACCGGGCCATGGACTCCTGTACTGGAGGAAGAGTAGTAATAAATGTCCAGGTTTACAAGTTGAAAAGTAGCAGTCAATGTGCTACAATGGATGGATTTGATGTAAAATTACAAATGCTGAAAACATTATGTGTAATTGCCTAGCCAGATCAATTACACAAGACAAAGAAATAAAAGAAATCCATATAGGGAAGGAAGAGGTAAGATTGTTTCTGTTTTCTGAAAATATAATTTTAAGATACAGAAAATCTTTTTTTATTATTAATGTTCTATTTACTTATTTTTATAATATTTTATAAATAAACTTTATTCATATAAAACAGGCCAAACATCTGACATTCAAAAATGGCTACTGTTATAAAATCAGAAACATAGTCAGAGTGTTGGGAATATTGAAATTTCTAAATCTTTATGAATAACACAATCACTTAAGTTATATCCACAAAGAACAGAAAAGAGGCAAGCTTGAAAATATGCGGATAGAAAGATGTCACAGTGATGTGTTTTTAGAAACAGTACCTTCACCTCTAAGCAATTTTCAGGTAGGTGATAGCTAGCTCATAGGCACCAGAAATTCATAACAGAAATTAAATTACCCAAAAGGCACAGAAGAAAATGTTAACACAAGTATAAAAGTAATTTTATGTAAGCTTAAAACCTATTTTTAAAATGCTTCCAAATATGTAAAACTATACACAAGTCCATTACACATTCAGCTTAAGTTTACCATTAAAAAGTGTACACACAATACTGTAACTGTAAATACATGCCACCGTTTATAATGTAGCATTTACCACCACAGCACCCAAAGATATTAACAGAAACCAACTCCCCACTAAAATCTAGGGAAAGGGTTTAGAGCTAGTGAAATAATTTATTGCAGACCGTATTTATTATAAAGAAACTATTGGCTCATTCTACTGTATCCACACTCCCTCACAATCTTAAGGGAGATACAATAAATCCACTTTCTTCTCCTAAAATGATATTTAGCACATTTGACAAGGAGGAGTGGTCGCTTTACTCCTTTTTCTTATCTTTTTTCTTTTTTTCTTTATTTTTTTTAAGAATAAATCACTTTCACAAAACTAAGACTCAAACTTTTTTGAAGCTCAGCTTGATTTGCTGGAACTACACAGAGACATGTTTGATCACACAACAGCAACTTTACATCCTCCCAAGTCTGGAATACGGAATTGATGGAGGACACTTACTTGCTTAAAATGTATTTGATTATTCTGCATTTATGATAAAAATATCATCCAGGGATCATATTCAAGAGGTTAAATTTAGGATTACATGTTTCTAGAACATATAATATGTAATGCCATCCAAAACCAACAACAAACAACATAGAGCACTGAAACCGAAGAGCCACTTAAAATTTAGAATTAGGAAATTTCAATCTATAATTGTCAAACAATAAATCAGTTATAATATTTTTCTAATTAGAAAAATATCACCTAAAGTGGAAAGCCAGCATTTAGTTGGGGACTATGAGATACTACATCCTTGGTCTGGCTGGCCACCATTTTAAAGACCACCACAGATCTCAAGGCATGAGACCTCTCACCAACAAAATCTATCCCTGCTATTGCACCTAGTGCCATCTCAATATGTGGCAGACAGCAAATGTTCTAACTTAATCTGATAGATGCTCCTTTAGCATATAAAAGAGCTTGCTAAGTCCCTATTACCTGTAGCAGTCTATCAACTAAATATTTAAGAAGTCATTTCATAGGCAAGGTTTATGAATGACTTAGAAGTAAAATTAGTTATTTCTAAACCACTGTAGTGTTTTCTATGTTTTTAGAGATATTCCTAACACGGAGTTTTCCAAGGAGCTGTGAAAACAAGTACAAACGTACATAAGTAATTTTGTCAGGGATGTTTCTGTACTAATTTGGGGGAGACTTGTGGGCCATAAATAAATGAGATACACATCCTAAAAATAATGGTAAAAATTATCAAGTACCACTTTCAGATGGTTACTCAAGTATCAACTTGGTATGCAAGTAAGTTCACCGATTTCTTCACCTATGATTTCATACTCAAAGTGCTACATCTTACTTAGGTACTGATAACATTTAGAAACCTTTATAATCGGCCTCTTAAAGAAAATCCAGCCTTTTCAGATGGTAAACTTGTCTTTACTAACTTTAATGCCCGTAACTATTTCGATATAACCAAACAAAAATTTTTAAAAATATATGCCTTACAGCTCCTGATTAACTTATTTTTTGATACATTTTGAGGCTAGTAACAAAATTTAGACCAGAATAGGTTTTCATATATCAAAAAAAGGAAAGGAACACAGAGAGCACAGATGAGACGTATGGAGGCTGTATACTATAGACCCATCCTTGCTCTGTGCGGGAATCATCACAGGAATCGTGCCCATTCGACTTAGATTAGGGGCAGCTACCTTAGCAGGTGGGAGAGTCGGACTCTGAGGAGTGCGTTCAAAGTCTTCACTTGGTACTTGTTTATACTGAGTCTTGGAATATCCTTCCATGTTGGAAGGAGATATGGATCCCAGGGATGAATGATTACTGCCTATGTAGCTTCTGGCAGTGGACGTACGGCTCTTTGGAGGCGGCACATCTTCCTTGATATCGTGATGAACTTCCTTTTCATATTTTTCTTCTCTGCGCTTTTTACGACAGCAAAAGATGATAAGACCAATGAGCGCTAGAGCAAGCAAAGTTCCTATAATGGCTCCTGCAATTAGTCCAGCTTTATTTGAAGGAGGGACAACGTTTACACGCAACAGGCACTGATCAGAGCCCACTCTGTTTCTGATTTACAGCTGTATGTCCCAGAGTACTCAGAAGAAGCATTTTTACAGATATAACAAATGAAGTCATTTCTGCTAACCATAAAGTGGGCATTTTCTGTGAGTCAGACAATTTTTGCCACTCATACTGTAATGGAAGTGAACCTTCTTTTGGTTCACATTTTAATTTAAAGTCACTTCCAATTTCTTCTGATCCATCAACGTAACATCTTGTACCTGAAGGCTTACCAAGAACTACCAGCTGAATCTTCTTATTTGCAACACCAGGAGCTCTTTTCACTTTGCACTGATCTGTGCCAATATCTGACAGCTGAAAATTCGTTACATTTATTGATGCATCACCAGATTTGAGATCATTACTCTTAAAATGTACTCGGCCTTTCAGATCTGGATAGTAGTCATCATAAATTTTGTCTCCAGAATATAAAATAATCACTTGATCCACCTTCTGATTATCAGCTGGTGATACCAGCCACTCGATGTCCAGTGGTCCCTGGTCTTCAGGACTAAGCATAAATTTGCATGGCAGATAGGCCAGTTTCCCCTTTGGCTTTTTCAATCATCTGCTCAGGAGTAGTGATACTCCAACCTCTGATGAAATCCGCGACTCCGCACAGGAGCACGAAGCGCAGCAGGAGCGCTATGGTGGCTGCTGTGCCATGGGCGGCGGCTGCAGGTAGGCGGCTCTCGCTCCAGGTCCTAGGCTCCCCGCGCCTGGCGCACTCAAGGTAGAGAAAATCTTAAAGACTCCACCAAAATAAACGGTTAAAGCTGATAAAGAAATTCAATAAAGTTAATAGTTACAAAATCAACATACAGATAGCATTATTGTTTCTATACATTAATGACAAACTATTACGTGAAAAATAAATTAATAAGGCAATTCAATTTATAATAGAATCAAAACAGGTATAAAAATATATAAAAGACTTAGGAGTAAATTTAATCAAGAATGTGAAAGATTTGCACACTGAAAACTATAGCACATTGATGAAAAAAATTAAAATGGCATAAATAAATGGAGAAACATCCTTTATTGATTGATTCAAAAATTAGTATTGTAAAAGTGTCAATGCTACCCAAAGCAATCTACAGATTAAATGCAACCACTATCAAATTCCCAGAAATAGAAAAATTACTGCTAAAATTTGTATGAAACCACAAAAGACCCTGACTAACCAAAGCAATCTTGAACAAAAAGAATAAAGCTGGAGGCATCAGACTACCCGATTCCAAACTATATTACAAAGCTATAGTAATTAAAACAACATAGCAGTGGCATAAAAACAGACATGTTGAACAGTGCAAAGGGATACAGAACCCATAAATAAATCCGTATGTCTGTGGTCAATTGACTTTTTGATAAAATAACTAAAAATACACAATGAAGGAAGAAAATTATTTTCAATAAATGGTGTAGAAAAAACTGACTATCCACATACAGAAGAATAAAATTTGACTTTTCTTTTGCTCTTTATACAAGCATGAAATCAAAATTAAAGACTTAAATGTAAAACTACTACAAGGAAATATAGAAGAAGACTGTATGACATTGGCCTGAGCTATGATTTTCTGTAGATTATTCCAAAAGCACAGGCAACAAAAGCAAAAACACATGAATGAGATTGCATAAAACTAAAAAGCTTTTCCACAGGAAAAGAAGTGATAATAGAATGAAGAGAACCCACAAATGGGATAACATTTTTAAACCATACATCAGATAAGGGGCTCATATAATAATATATAAGTAACTCAACCTACTCAAAAATAAGAATAAAACTATACTTATTAAAAAAAAATAAGCAAAGAACCAGAATAGACATTTCGTAAGGCATACAAAAGGCCAACAGGTACATGAAAAAATCATAAACATTTCTAATTATCAGAGAAATGCAAATCAAAGCCACAATGAGATATCACCTCACACATTTTACTAGGGTTATTATAAAAAAAGATGGAAGATAAGTGTTGATGAGGATGTGGAGAAAAAGAAACCCTGTGCACTGTTGGTAAGAATGGAAATTAGTACAGCCATCTTGGAAAACAGTATGAAGCTTCCTCAAGAAATTATAAATATATTTACCCTATGATCCATCAATCCCACTTCTGGATACGTGTCCAAAGGAATTTTAATCAGTATGTCAAAAACAGACATCTGCAATTTCATGTTCATTGCAGCATTATTCATAATACCCATGAATTAGAAACAACCTAAGTGCTTATCGACTGAAGAAAAGATAAAAATATGTGGAAAAATTGGAACCCTTCTACACCACTGGTGAGACTTTAAAATGTAAAGCAGTCTCGCAGTTCTTCAAATGGTTAAACATAGAGTTATCACGTGACCCAGCAATTCCATTCCTATGTGTTTACCAAAAAGAAAATAAAACAAATGCTACACAAACAGTAGTACACGAATGTTTATAGCAACACAAAGTAGAAAACAACAGAAATGTTCATCAGCTGAGGAGTGGATAAATAAAATGTGTGTCCATAAAATAGAATCTTATTTAGCAAGAAAAGGTAAAAAACTGTTAATGCATGCTCCAAAATGGATGAACATTAAAAATATGTTAGGTGAAAGATGTGAGTAAAAAGTGACTATGTGTTATTATGATTCCATTTATGTGAAATGTCCAGAATAGGCAAATTCATAGTCAGAAAGTAGACGAGTGGTTGCCTAGACTAGGAGGGGTTTAAAAAAGGATGGAGAAAATGGGGAAAGATTGCTAATGGGCACAAGTCTCTTTTAAGGAAAATAAAATGTTCTAAAGTTATACTATGATGATTATTTGTCCATCCAGTTAATATACTAAAAGAATTTGAAGTTTGTACTTTAAATGAGTGAATTACACAATGTATAAATTATATCTCAATAAAGCTGTGGAAAGTTAAAAGTATATGTAGGATGCATACAAAAATACTATTTATCTTTATAAATGAATGAAATTCTGTCATTTGCAAAAACATGGATGAATTTAGAGGACATTATGCTAAGTAAAATAAGCCAGACACAGAAAGACGAATATCTCATAGTATCACTTATATGTGAAATCCAAAACTGTGCACTCATAGAAGTTAAGAGTAGAATGGTGGTTTATCAATGGCTGAGCAGGGTGGGGGGCAGGGGTGGAAAAAGAGGAAATATTCAATGGGATAATGCTTCAGTTAGGAGAAAGACATTCTGGTGATATGCTGCACAGCAAAGTGACTGCAGTTACTTATAATGTAGTGCATATCTTAAAAGTGCTAAAATAGTACATTTTAAATGTTTCACCATAATGTAATAAATATCTGAGGTGAAGGATACGTTATTTAGCCTAATTAGTCCATTTCACAATATCTACATGTATCGTACCACATTGTACCCTATATATATTTATTTATCAATAAAATCAACATTTTAAAAAGTGAGGAACACAGATGTGCTAGATCTTCATCTAAAGACATTTCTGAGAAAAATGTATCTGTTTTCCTTCAGAAGAAATTTACACTTAATAGATATTATGGTAACTAAAGTAAGGCAGAGAATTTTGGCCATCAGCTTTTATTATGGGATAATCTCTTTTTGCTGACCTTGTAAAAGCTGTGGAATATTAACAAGTAGGAACATTTTTTTTTATCATGATCAGGTAAAGGTTCTGCAAGTTTCTATTTTGAATATTTCCCCAGGAATCACAAAGTGTGAATGCCTTTTATTTCAGAGGTCTAGCCCTAAATGGTTTAGTCAATTACATCATGCATTCTGAAATAAGTACTGGTGCAGTTGGGAAGGTATTATATATAATTGTGTTTTAAATTTAACTATCATATAAATCTACTTTTCTAGTTAACAGTTTATATTTTATAGAGGCCCTCCATATATATAAGAGCTTTTCTGATAGTATATCCATTAGATTTCAAAGATAAGTAAAGGAACAATTTTGCTTTTATTTATTATTATTATTATTTTTTAAGGCTAGTCAAGTGAAGCAGTGGGAGTGGAGAAGGAACTGCTTTAATTTTTATGTGTTGGTGTTACAGGCTATATGTGACAGGCTATATATTTTTCTGCTGAATTTTAGAAACAAAATGAAATATTTATTTCCTATTTCATTAGATTTAGGGATGATGATTACATTGAGGGGTTGGGACTAGACTGAAGGCACCACATCATCAATCACTTGGAAACAATATTTTGCCTATGTGTTATGTTATATTGACAAAAACTTTTATTGTGGCAGGCAATATAGCTCCCTATTGAAATATGTGAAAAATGTAGAGAAAAAAAGACAATATTAGTTATCAAGGGATATTTAGGCCTGAGATGCATGATGCTAATATTCAAAACATACACTTTTTAAAAATTAGATTTAAAATGTAAATTGAAGCAGAACATTTAGAAAAAGACATAATATCTACTATAAAAGTCCTGGGTTAGAAAAGTTAAAATGCTAAATGAAAAAATAATGCTTCTTGGGTGGCTTAAAATCGAATATGAGACAAAAGATTACTCAGAAATTTTTCTAAGATTAAAAACATGTATACAGTTTGATATAAAATGAAATAAATGTCTGGATATAACTTTAACAGAATAGAATAGGGAGACAAGGGCAACGAGCAGGTGTATGTAGAATAAAGTGAACATATTATTGTAATAATGAGAGGGACAGAGTTGAATGATTGCTCTTGGAGACAAGGGATTTTGATGTCTAAGTTAATGACAAATCTTTTGTTTGCAAGTTTAAAATGTAACTTAAACCTGGTGAAGGAATAAAGGGTGGTTGGAGGGATGATTCTTTGTACACTAAACTTATTTTAATGACTAATGAATTAATCATAAGTTCAAATGATTTTATGGAGGCCCTTTCTTTATTTGATATTTCTGGACTCCTTTTTTCTTTGTGTGTGCTCCATTTTTACCTACTTGAACAATTTTTACCCCCAAAGTTTAGGAAACACTGTAACCAAATGTTCCAACATGATATAATCCCTGAAGGCATTTGCAGCTGGGGGAGTAGGGGAAAAGGGGTTTCTCTTTCAACAAATGCATGTTAACCTCGGTGAAAACTCAGAAGTTTAAACATGGTCCCCCTTGGGTCATGTGGCTACCCCAGGACCAATCATTGCACCAGACATAGGAGATAATCTCAAAAGCCAGGTTGGAGTCAAGGTTCTCCAGTGGAATTTCCACTTTAGAAATCAGTTTTGTCAGACTTTGTGTTTGCATATTACAGACATGATAGCCATATAGCTATCTATTCCAGTAGAGATGAAAACCTAAGAGCATATTCCCATTCAAAGGATTTTACATGAATCTTCATAGCAGCTTTACTTGCAACAGCCAAAACCTGAAAACAGTCCAAATATCCATGGACAGGTGAATTTGTGACTTATAAACTTACTATGGTATCTGTATATAATGAAATAATACTCCCTAGTAAGAACAGAACAATTGATAGATGTAGCAACATGAATAAATCTCAAAAATAGTGATGCTGAGTGATCAGAAAGTATACATACCCTATGATTTTATGTATTTGGAAATAAAAACTCACGGATAGTGACTAGAAGTGGATCAGTGGTTGCCTGTGGATGGAATGGGTATAGGCAGGAAAAAGTGAGTAGAAAAAGCACAAGGAAACTTTGGTGGTAAAGGTAATGGATATGTTTGCTATTTTCATATGTTGTTGGCTTTGTAGAGCTACAAATGCCAAGAATTATCAAAACGTACAATTGAAGTATGTGCAGTTTATTGCATGTAAATAAACCTTTTAAAAAATAACCAATACAAATTGACTTACATGACCAGAAAGCTCTTGAAAAACTCTCTTGTTTTCTCCCCTATTTTTATTCTTGCATGCCCTTATAGACTGTGTTAACACATTTCTCATCTTATCGTTATTTTGTGTCTACATTTCACCAAGTCAATATAACTATCACCATAATTTCTTGGTTTCTCTTTAGTTCATTAGTAATTATGAGTAATGTATTGAAATGTTAAAGATATGTTCATGCATTCAGAATCCTCTGCTCTCTGATCCACATAATAGTGAATTATGCTCTCAATAATTACAAAGTATAGTGCTTTTTTTTTTTTTTTTTTGAGACGGAGTCACACTTGGTTACCCAGGCTGAAGTGCAATGGTGCATTCTGGGCTCACTGTAACCTCCACCTCACGGGTTCAAGTGATTTTCCTGCCTCAGCCTCCTGAGTAGCTGGGATTACAGGCATCTGCCATCATCCCCGGCTAATTTTTGTATTTTTATTGGAGACAGGGTTTCACCATGTTGGCCAGGCTGGTCTTGAACCTCTGACCTCAGGTGACCTGCCTGTCTTGGCCTCCCAAAGTGCTGGGATTATAGGCATGACCCACCACCCCCGGCCAGAATATTGCTACTTTTGCAAATAGCTACAATTGACCCTGATCTGGACTTTGAGTTGATCACAGCTTTGTAACAGAGGATAGCATTGTAAAACTGCAAAATTAGACTAATAATAACATAGAATGCTTTCAGCATAAGAAATAATACTATCCTAAGCAAAAATAAATAAATAAATAAAACTGGAGGAATTATATTATCTAACTTCATATTATACTACAGAATTACAGTAACCAAAAGAGTAGGGTACTGGCATAAAAAGAGACCCATAGATCAATGAAACACAATAGAGAACCCAGTAACAAATCTACATACCTACAGTGAACTCATTTTTGACAAAGGTGCCAAGAACATACACTGGTGGGAAATGGTTTTGAAAAAACTGGATATCCATATGCAGAAGAATGAAAACAGACTAGTATCTATCACTGAATACAAAAGTAAAATCAAAGTTGATTAAAGATGTAAAGCTAAGACCTCAAACTATAAAACTAGTACAAAAAACTTTGGGGGAAATTTCCAGGATATTGGTTTGGGCAAAAATATCTTGAGCAATACCCCACAAGCACAGGCAACCAAAGCAAAAATGGACAAATTGATCACATTAAGTTAAAAGCTTCTGCACAGAAAATGATACAAGCAACAAAGAGACAATCCACAGAATGAGAGAAAATATTTGCAAACTACTCATCCAACAAAGGATTAATAATCAGAATATATAAAAAGCTCAAACAACTCTTTAAGAAACAATCTAATAACCTGGTTAAAGAAAAGGGGGCAAAAGATTCGAATAGATATTTCTCAAAAGAAGACCTACAAATGGCAAACAGGTATAAGAAAAGGTGCTCAATATCACTGATCATCAGAGAAATGCAAATCAAAACTACAATGAGATATCATCTCACCACAGTTTATAAGACTTGTATGCAAAAGACAGGCAGTAACAAATGCTAGCAGGGATGCAGAGAAAAGGGAACACTTGTACATTGCTCCTGGGAATGTAAATTAATAAAACCACCAAGGTGAACAGTTTGGAAGTTTCTCAATAAACTAAAAGTTGAGCTACCATATGATCTAGCAATCCTACTGCTGGGTCTATACCAAAAATAAAGGAAATTAGTATGTCAAATACATATCTGCACTCCCATATTTGTTGCAGCACTGTTTACAAAACTAAGATTTGGAAGAAACCTTAGTGTCCATCAACAGATGAATGGATAAAGAAAATGTGGTACATATACACAATGGAGGACTATTCAGCCGTAACAAAGAACAAGATCCAGTCATTGTCAGTAACACTGATGGAACATTATGGATCATTATATTAAGTGAAATAAGCCAGGTGCAGAAAGACAAACGTTACATGTTCTTACTTATTTGTGGGATCTAAAATCAAAACAAACTCATGGACATAGAGAGTATAATGATGGTTATCAGAGGCTGGGAAAGGTAGTTGGGGGAGGATTTTGTGGGAAGGTGGGGATGGTTAATGGGTATAAAAATAGGGAGTTAATAAGACCTACTATTTTATAGCACAATAAGGTGACTATATCCAATAACAATTTCATTGTACATTTTGAAATAACTAAGACTGTAATTGAATTTTTTATAACTTGAAGGATAAATGCTTGAGGGGAGGGATACCCCATTCCCCAAGATGTGCTTATTTCACATTGCATGCCTGTATCAAAACATCTCAGGGACCCCACAGATACATACACATACTATGTACCCACAACATTTTTAAACAATCTAATGCAATTTTTTAAATGGCTCTTATTTTTTGTTACCTTCAATTATTGTAAAATATATTCTGTCATTTATGATTTGCCTTGTTTGAAAACAAATTTTAAAAACACTATTTAAGACCAGATAAATGGACTAGGAGTAACTTGCATAAAAATGACAGAAATTGCTGCTACTTCTTCTAATTATTGAGATGGTATTTCTATATTTGTGAAATTATCTGATAGAAAATTGAATTGTTTCCAACATTATTTTTCATAATTAAACATGTTATATTGCTACTTCTTTAAAAGTAGCCTTTAAAATATTACCAATCTATTTTAAAGTCTACTTGCCAAAACATTAAACTATTCTTAAAAAAAGTAATTTATTTAATTACCTAACATCCTCAAGCAATGTCCTAATTTTCTCAAGCAATTATCTGATTTTCTCAAGCAATTGATATTAGTAAGTTGTGCTAGCTAACTGCTGAGAATCATTGTCTACATATGAGATAAATCATCTATCAATCCTTTAAAGAAGACTTTATGAGCCATAGAGATTGTAGTCCAATCTGTATCACTGACTTTAAACATTGGATAATTGACACTCCGTGTTGTCTGTAAGCCTATTTCACAGCAGCTGAGTGATGTTAATAGGTACCTCTTGGAGTGCCATTTTCCTTGTAACCCTTAGATTAATTCAGATTGACTGAGTTCTGTGTCAGTGGAAATTGCCAGAATTATATCATGCTGCTTTGCATCTAGTTTCACTTTTCCAAAAGCCTACACAGATTTCAGATGTTTAGAAAATATCTCTTGTTTTCCTTCTGGGTAATCTTTTTCATGTCACCACTCTTGTCAGCATCTGCATTGGGCAAATTTCTTAGGACCTCCCTTCTGCGTCTTTTAAAATATGAAAACAAAATCAATGTAGCGCAGCAAGCCAGGGAAAGTCTGCTTTGATTGACTTACAGCCATAGTCACCCAGCAGTTCCTTCAGATGTGGCTTCCCAGGTCAGCCACTGAGCCCACCGCTGTCCTCCTGCCTGCAGAAGTGGCTCTGTGAGCCGTTTGAGGAGAAAATGGGGGACTTTGGGCTTCAGTCCGAGGAGAACACGGTGGAGATGGAGGAGCCCCTGGGCGTCTGCAGGTTAACTGAAAACATGAGAGGACACAAGCACGGGACCAAGTCTGTCATGAACCTGTAAAGTACTCTCACCAAGCCGACTGGGCACTTTGTCTGAGCTCCTGCCTTTGCCACCACTGTGTGCAGGAATGCCTGGGGCACAACTGGGCCATCCCAGTGTTCTTATTTCTATACATTCCGAGGTTAGCCCTCAGCAAAATGCCAGAGGCTGGCAGACACAGCGGAGCATCGTGCAGTAGGGATCCGAAGCCGTGGAATCTCCAAAGGACCACTTGACCGCGTCCCAGAAGCTCCAGCTCAGGCTGGACATTGCCCAGAAAGCCCACATCGTCTTTGGCAAGACCTTCCGGATTGTGGTTTTGATTTGCATTTCTCTGATGGCCAGTGATGATGAACATTTTTTCATGTGTCTGTTGGCTGCATAAATGTCTTCTTTTGAGAAGTGTCTGTTCATATCCTTCGCCCACTTTTTGATGGGACTGTTTGATTTTTTCTCGTACATTTGTTTAAGTTCTTTGTAGATTCTGGATATTAGCCCTTTGTCAGATGGGTAGATTGCAAAATTTTTCTGCCATTCTGTAAGTTGCCTGTTCACTCTGATGGTAGTTTCTTTTGCTGTGCAGAAGGTCTTTAGTTTAGTTAGATCCCATTTGTCAATTTTGGCTTTTGTTGCCATTGTTTTTGGTGATTTAGACATGAAGTCCTTGCCCATGCCTATGTCCTGAATGGTATTGCCTAGGTTTTCTTCTAGGGTTTTTATGGTTTTAGGTCTAACATTTAAGTCTTTAATCCATCTTGAAAAGTTAATAATAATAAAAATAATAATATGGAAGAAATTTAAAAAAAACCTCCCGGAGACCAGGAACTTGGGGCGCGCGGCCTGAGATCACCCCAAGCTCTGGGTGCCTTCCTGTCCTTCTGCTTCTTCCTTGGCCACTTTAGGGGGCACGCCTTGCCATGCGTCTCCCTGCGGGCGGCGCGGTGGTGCTCCTGGATGTCACCTCCAGGCGCTTTTGAGACTGAGGCCGGCACCGGGCACCAGGCACCTGCGGATTGGCCTCCCCACGCCGGGTTCAGGGACCTCCAGCGCTCTGCGGTGCAGGCTGCAGGCGACCTCAACGTGGAGCTGCTGCCAGCGCCACAGGCCCCAGGGGAGGCCCAGGATGCTGCTTCCCCGCCCCAAGAAGGGCAGTTCGGAGGAAAGTCTTTGGCCTGATGGAAGGCGGTGCCCATCGGGGGCGGGGCTGAGAACTAGGCTGGCGCCGCTGCCTGGTAAGCGGGGACCAAGAGGCCCACGGCCTCCATCAGGAACCAGGTGCTTCTCCAAATCCCAGACGTCCAGGAGGAACAACGGCGTCAAGCTGGCTGACACCAGGAACGCTCAGAAGTCCCCGCTCCTGTCTGTCCTTCCGCACTCAGGAGCGGGGATGGCCACAGGGACACCATCAGCCCACAAACCGCTGGCGTTTGCTGCCATGGTGCGCGGAGATGCGGTCCCCTAGGAGGCCACTTTCGGCCAAGACGCCGGGATCGTATCAGCGGCAGCATCCCGCGCTGACACTCAGTATTGACTTTCCCCGGACATTGCTGGATTTTTTCCTTTTTAAAACAATTTTGCAGTGGGAGAACAAAAAAGGGCATCCTCAGAGCGTTTACAAAATTCTCCTGGACCTGTGGTTCCATGGTGTTCACCTCTGCGTTTTACTGACCACTAATTGGCCAGAGCTCCTAAGGCCTATAAGGGCCTAACCCAGCGCTTTAGACACCCCTGAGGGACACTCGCGGCTCAGGAGGATAAAGGTTCTCAGGGGCCTGCAGCGAGGAGGACATGCAGCCCCTCGGCCACCACATCTTCCTCCATTCCAGCCTGGAAAGAGAGACCTTGCCCTCCACCTTACAGGCCTTCCTGACCTTGGGACCCTCTCTAGAGGCCACGCGCATTTCCACTGCCAAAGCAATGACACAGGAGAGGGAAAGAAATTCTTGGCCAGGCGCGGTGGCTCATGCCTGTAGTCCCAGCACTTTGGGAGGCCAAGGCGGGCAGATCACTAGGTCAGGAGATCGAGACCATCCTGGCTAGCGAGGTGAAACCCCGTCTGTATTAAAAACACCCAAAAGGTGGCCGGGCTTGGTGGCGGGCTCCTGTAGTCCCAGCTACTCAAGAGGCTGAGGCGGGAGAGTGGCGTGAACCCGGGAGGCGGAGCTTACAGTGAGCCGAGATTGCACCACTGCAGTCCAGCCTGGGGGACAGAGCGAGACTACGCCTCAGGAAAAAAAAATTATTTTGCCTTCACTATATGCCTAAGTAATTTCTCTATTAGAGCCCAGAGTCGTGGGGCCCACACTGCCAGCTGACACATGAAAGTGTGGCAACGATGTGGTGGTGTCTCTGTGTGGCAGCGTGGTGGTGTGTCTGTGTGGTGGTGTGTCCGTGTGGCAGAGTGTCTGTGTGGTGCTATGTCCATGTGGTGGTGTGTTCGTGTATCTGCATGGTGATGTCTCCGTGTGACAGTGTTTGTGTATCCATGTGACAATGTCTGTGTGTCCTTGTGTCCACATGGCAGTGTCTGTGTGGTGGTGTCTGACAGTGTGAAGGTGTGTCCATGTGACAGTGTGGCAGTGTGTCTGTGTGTGGCAGTGTCCATGTGGCAGTGTGTTTGTGTGTTCGTGTGATGGTGCGTCCATGTGACAGTGATGTCTCTTGTGTGTCTGTGTGTCCCTGTGATAGTGTGGTGGTGTGTCCATGTGGTGATGTCTCCGTGTGTCTGTGTGTCCCTGTGATAGTGTGGTGGTGTGTCCGTGTGATTTCTCCGTATGTCTGTGTGTCCGTCCATGTGAATGTGCCAGTGTGTCCGTGTGACTGTGTGACGGTGTGTCCGTGTGGTAATGTCTCCGTGTGTCTGTACATGTGACAGTGTGGGGGTGTGTCCATGTAACAATGTGGCGGTGTTCCCTTCCCGGCTTGCGGAGCTGGCGTCTTTCCCTCTCAGCCCAGGACGCCCCAGGAGACCCCCAGCTTGGAGGGCAGGAGGTGGCTTCTGTGGAGGGAGGCGCACGGAGCCCCAACAGCCGAGTTTTGGGGTCCCCTGCATTGGGTGGGAGTGAGGAGAAAGGCGCCGGGGCAGCCAGGACAAGCCTGGGCCTGCCCTAAGGAGGTGACCCACTCCGGGCCTACATTTTGGGGCGAGCACTCTAGCTCGGTAATCTTGTCCTAAGTCCTTTGTGTGCCGTGGAGATTGCCGAGTTTTGAAGAAGGGAAGGTCATCTTTGTCGCGGAAAGCCTGATGTGTTTCTCTATTGCTGTCACCTTTCAGCCTCATGGCTGGCGAAACATCAAACATTGGGCACCTTCTGCCAAGAAAACTCCCGGAAGAAAATGTGGGGACTGGCAGTATCCAACCAGAGGAGTCACACACACATTTCTGTTTGGTTGGAGATCGGCCGTTTTTCCCTGTGGGTGGGGGAAGCGCAGGAGCTCTGCAGCGGGAAGGAAGGGGGGTTCTGTGTGGCCAGGAAGGTCCTGGCCCGGGGCGGAGGGGCCAGAGGTGATGTGCGGCAAAAGGCTGTGCAGGGCAGCGGGCTGTGTGCATCGCCCCTACTGCCGGGCGCCCAGGAGGAGGACAGGTCCCGGCCTGGCAGGAGCAGAGGTGCACCAGGGCTGGAGTCCCCGCACCAGGCTTGAGGGCTGGCGGAGCCGCAGGCTGTGGCGGAGGGGGACTCCCGGGCACCTGGTGGGTGTCCCCATGACCAGGATGCACACCGGGCTCCGGAGGCCAGGCGGACCAAGCTAGGGGTGCCAGGGGAGGCTCGAGGTTCCCGCGGTGGGAGGTGGGTCCCTGGACCCTGGTCTCCTGCTGCTGTCCCGCACATGGGCCGCCTTCACTCAGGGGCGCCCCGGCAGGGTCGCCTATCTGGGACCTCAGCGCAGCTCCTAGCGGGCGGGAGGCTGAGGCAGAGGCCTCGGGGCCCAGCTGGGTCTGCAGTTTCCACCACTCGTGATGCAGGGCGAGCTTAAGCTGTGCCACCCAGGCAGGAAACCCTCCGACCTTGCCAGCTTTGGCGCCAGCCTTGGTGACTCTCCAGCTCAGCTTCAACACCTTTCAACAGTTCTGTGTTCTCTATTATCACAAGAATTCTTTCTGTATTTCCTATCCTTTATCAAATAGGAATTTAAATATGCATATGGAGTAATTATCACAGTTGAAACATTAAACAATATAGAATTTCATTTGTCTTTTTTTGTTTAATGCATAATTTTCTAAGAAGTAAAATTATGACTCTACTGCAAATATAAGATAAACACATATCAACAACGTTTTTCAACTCAATAAGCGATGAGGGTTCCAGTAACAGGTTCAAATCATTGCAAGGGACATTAAAGGAGCTTTACAGCCAATGTTAACGTCAGATCGCTGGGTACTTACAGTACTGGTTAGTATCCAAGATATCCAGAAGCTGTCATCTTTGTGAGTTCTCTCTTCCATGGCACAGAAATGATGTGTTTTTCTACTGTACAAAATATTTATCTTTTCTACTACTTCTGCACATAAAAATATTGCTAGTCAGAAAAGACCAGAATTGCACTGAAAGAAAATCTCAGTAATATCTCTCACCTGTATTCTTACTTTTTCTTCCTTTATGAAATATCTTTCAACTGCATTTTCTATCTGAAGGTTTATAGAGAGATGAAAATGAATAAAAGCATAGTAAGTGAATATTTTGATAACATTTTGCAGCTTTATTCATGTCTAACGAACATAAAACACACTTCCAATATTTAAAGTGTAAATGAGATGAATTTGATATGTACATGTGCCCATTAAACAATCACCATGAAGGGGACAATGAGCATATCCAATACTCTCAAAGCTTCCCAGTTCTCTTTTGTAATGCACACTCATACCTCTCAGGTGTGAAGTATTGAGCTTCACACATACACACAAATATATACTGGGATATCTAATTGTTTCAGAAGCATTTGTTGAAAATGTTATGTCCATGAATGGTCTAAGAACTTTATCAAAAATTAGCTGATAGCTGATATACATGTGTATATCTATATTTGTACTACATTAAGTATTACTGTAACGTTATAAGTCCTGAATCCAGGTGCTGTTGATTCTCCAGCAGCACCTGGTTTCAAAGTAACTGTTTCCTTTCAAAGTAATTTGAAAGGTCCTCCACCCATCGATGTACATTTCAGAATTTTAGTTTCTCAATTTCTAAAATAAGAAATCCAGCTGTGATTTGATTGGAATTGTTATAGATCAATGTGGGAAGAGTAGACATCTTAACAATATTGAGATTTATGACTCATAAATTCTATTTATTTAGGTCTCATTTTAGCAATATTTTGTAGTTTTGTAGTTTTCAAATGTTTCTCTTTTTTGCTGGTTTATCTCTAAGTACATATTTTGATATTTACAATAATATCAAAATTATGGTCATATTAATGCAAATGTTGTTTTATTTTTTCCTCCATCAACTGTCAGGTAGCTTTAAATCATAATTTAATTGTATGATAAAACTGAATTTTGCGAGAAATGTATACATATTGTATATATACTGTTTGTCAGTTTGGCAGATTGACTGCATTATCATATCATAATTTAAAATTGCACTAATTACCACTCAGCCTCCTCTCAAGGACAATATATCAAAATATATAGCATGTTTCAGTTTATTTAGCATCATGAAACTCTCATATTGCACTTACTTTTGGAAACCTGGAATAATAAAATAATGTAAATATCAGTTCCCAGGCGACATGAGTACATGCGACAATTTTCTAAATATCGACCTATCACTCTTTAATTCTATGTTAATATTGTCAATTTTTTCCTCCTCTTGAAACTCTCTTATGCAGCTTATTGACTTTTGGTTCAATTCCTTCCCTGTTTTTCCCCCTAATTTACTTTCTAATATTTTACTGATGTTGTGCTCCTTTTTATCTGGACACTTTTAAAAAGCTGTGTGATTTCTCCTTTGTATTAAAATGCAATTCCATATCCAAAATAAATGAGCGGAGGGACCAAACAGATGTTTGTGCAGCGTGTCCATTAGCAATATTATTCACAATAATCAAAGGGAGGGAGCAGCTCATGTGAATATTGATGGATGAGTGGTTAAACAAAATGTGGTATATACGGCAACATAATAATATTCAGCCTTAAAATATATTCTCACACATGCTACAAAATAGATGAAACTTGAAGACATGCTAAGTGAAATAAGCCAGTCAGAAAAATTCAAACATTCTATCATGCCACTTCTATGAGTTACTCAGTGAAAGTTGTAGAGACAGAAAGCAGAATGGTGATTGCTAGGGGGAAGGAGAGGGAGAGGAATGGGAAGTTGGTGTTCAATGAGTAAAGCATTTTAGTTGGAGAAGAAGACAAGTTTTGGAGGTCTATGGTGGTGACTGTTGCACAATAGTGCAAATATACTTAATGCCACAAAACTGTGCACTTAAAGTGATTAAAAAGGTAAATTTTATGTTGTGTATATCTTTCCAGAATTATAAACCTGCCATCACAGTATAGAAATAGAATATATTATATAGCGTTAGGTGATGATATTTTACACATTTGCACATAATTAGAATTTCAAAGCCTTAATTTCAGATAAGGTAGTCTAAGACATAACAATATTGATGTAAGAAAGCCATAAGCAATGTTTATTTTCAATCAGATTTACTAAAAAATTTTATTGACCTGGTCAATTTTCTTTGCCAATATTACTGTATTCTTATTTCTAGTAATAGAGGTGTGAGAAAGCATCAAGGAAACTTAAATTGCATTCTCATACTGACAGCATACAATAATTCTGAAAACAGCAGAAGTTATGTATATCCCCCATAAGTAAAACATGAGTAACACAACACAACAAAAATTAATAGGAGACAATTCAAATAATGGTGACTTGTTATTCTTATCTAGTTAAGTACTATTCTTTTCTAACAGGAATTTGCTATTTCAAATGTGTTTTCTGAGATGTCTATATTTATATTTTGAGATGACATACAAACTTGAGTCAATGACATAGAATTTTACAAATCACGCAGCTTATTCTGGGGCCATTTCTTTTGACATTTTCTCTAAACTACTAAAGAGGCATTAATGATCCATAAATTATATTATCTACATTTACAGCATTTAAAATGTGTTCAGCATGAAATATTAGCTACAGGGTAAGCTAAATAAATTAAACATGGAATAAAGATTTATCCTTAAATATAAATTACAAGAAAACTTTGATATTAGCTTTTCACAAGTGAAGCATTCTTATAAAATGTCATAACCTTTTTGGGGAAACTCTGGGAAAAATGGAGAAACTCTGAAGGGTTTTAAGTATCTTTCCTGAAGCTACAGACTCCATAACCTCTCTTTACAGGGAGCTCCTGGAGCTCTGACAGAAATGAGTGGCTGAGATTCCTGGTTGCATAGCAGAGCTTCTCATCCAAACCCTTTCCCTTTTTAGTGTCTGTGTATCAGTATAAAAGTTCTATAAACAGTAGTTACTTATTTTAATCCCAAAGCACAGTAACAACATATTTCATCCAAGGGTTGGCAGTTTCTGTGAGTGTTTTGTCTAATTCTCCAAAACTCTATCTACAGGATTCCAAAGAGCCTAAAAAGTAAAATATTTTAAAAAGGGGAAAGGGAGAAAGGGAAAGAAAATAAAATTAATAGCCCATTCTGTCACTATTAAACACCAGAATACCTTTCTGTTAATCTAATTAAAATTAGTGACATCATTTAACATTTATGTCTTCAATAAAAGTTTGCAATCCTGAAAAAGACATTTAATTTGCTAATAAACATATTTGAATTGAATTGAAATCCTTACATATTACTTTAAATAAAGAACGCAAGATGATTTATGATGTAGAAAATTCTATCCCTCATTGTCCAAAATCTAACAGTTAAATTGAACTTGTTAAATAATATTTTTGGCCAGGCATGTGGCTTACACCTGGAATCCCAATACTTTGGGAGGCAAAGGCAGGTGGATTGCTTGAGCTGAGTAGTTGCAGACCAGGCTCGGCAACATGGTTAAACCCAATCTTTCCAAAAAAAAAAAAAAAAATTTAGCCAGGCGTAGTGGCTTGCCTGTAGTCCCAGCTACTCAGGAGGATGAGGTGGGAGGATCACCGGAGCCTGGGGAAGCTGGGGCTGCAGTGAGCCATGATTGTGCCACTGCACTCCAGCTTGGGCAACAGAATGAGACCCTGTCTCAAAGAAAGAAAGAAAGACAGACAGATAAGAAAGAAAGAAAGAAAGAAAGAAAGAAAGAAAGAAAGAAAGAAAGAAAGAAAGAAGAAAGAAAGAAAGAAGAAAGAAAGAAAGAAAGAAAGAGAAAGAAAGAAAGGAAGGAAGGAAGGAAAAAGAAAGAAAGAAAGAAAAAGAAAGGAAGGAAGGAAAATTAATAGTTTTGGTGCCAATAATCTTTATGGAATTTTGCTTTAATGAAATAGATTTAACTAAGTAGTGACATGATCTGCTTAAGTGTATTGACCCTAGCAATCAGAGGCCTCCGTATCCCCACAATGACTTAACAGTTACATTTGACAAGCCTTGATTCTCCTAACCTACACACAGCATAGTCAGAATTTCAGAATTCCAGCTTTCCCTATGCTATTTGGGAACATTGCTTAACTTATCTAAGACTTGATATTTATACTCTTAAGATACTACTAATAGTACCTAGTTTTTATGATATAACGTGCATCAAAAGCATTATACTTTCAGGCAGATGGCAATTTCTCAATAAAAATTTGCTAATGTTTTAGTACAAACAGGAAAATTGGATTATGATATTTATGACACTGTTGATTCTCCTTCTAGAAACATTTGTTTCTAAAACTTGTTTTCAAATTAGAGCACTATTTTGTATTCAGATTGAAAATACTATATGTTCAGATTTTTTAAAAAACAGTATTGCATGAATGTTTTAATTAAAATATTCCTAAATGAGCTTGAGCAAGGAGGACAGGGGAGATAAGTAAAATAAGGCTTTGTGGCTTAGGAGACATTTGGTGGAAATCTTTCAGCTCAACTAAGATTTGAAAAAAAAAAGAATTTTTATAAAAAATGTAAAGGCAGGATTTACCCTGATGAGTTTGTGGAGAAAATACAGAGTCTAACATAATTCAAAAGAGACTAATCAGTCTAAGTAGTTTGGAAGGAGTATCTTGAAGAGAGAGAACATAAAATGAAGATCAAGTATGTAGTTATTTTAATAATCTATCCATGAGATAAAAAGCATTGGGTTTTATTTGTCAAAAAGGGACAATAGTTCTAAGAACCATTCTTTGTTGAGCCTAAAGAGGTTTTTACATTTTGAACCAGCGACATATTGTGCTAAGTAGGATAATATCCAAATTTGTGTCTATATCAACAATTTTGTTCTCAATTAGAAACACTTCATTCACACAACTGATGATTATCTGCATTTGATTTAGTGCTGAACTGTCAAAGGGGGACTAACAAAAACAAAATATTAGAGTTGCAAGCAGTGTAAGTGGAAAATAATGATCATATTGAACTCATCATTACTGAAATAAGAAACCAAAGCAAAAAATAAATAAGAAAAAAATTGACTACATGAACATTTGCTTGTCTCCTAAGAATCAAAACCCTTAATTTGCTGTGGCAAAAAAGCATCTGGGTCCATGAACCCATGCAAAAGTCTACTGTTTCTGGGAGATAAGAAGAAGCAAAACACATCAGCTTTCAGAGAAGGTTAAGAAACCTCTCATACCCTACCCTACCCCACCTGACACCAGGCAAAGGATCACTGCTTCTGGGAGAGGGATGCAAGAAAAATACTCCTCCATCAGGAGAGGAACAAGGATTGTTTTGGGGCCCAGGATTTTGCACTAATGCAGAGTAGTGCTACTGTTGTAAAGGTTTGGAAAGTCTCCATCCAGTGACCACAGACAAAGGTACATTGTTCCTATGGAAGGAGAAATAAAAGAGTTTGTTCTTATTGTGGGGTTGAAAACTTGCAATGATATAAATCAGAGGTTTTCTACTACTGAGGTGGGAGGAGGGTAAGGTATTATTTCTTCTGCAAAAAACAACACAGATAAGTGACAGTTTGACTCCCACTAGAATAAGAGTCAAGAAGTGCTAAAAATACCCCTCCTCTGAGTGTCCAATGATGAAACTGGCTCAAAAATAACATGAATCATCCCTCTGTCCCCAACCTGAATTTTTTGCCTAGTCACACACACACACACACACACACACACACACACACACACACACACAAAATGATGTTCTACAGTTAGAGAGGAACAAGAAAGTGGAGAGAGACCCTCTCTATAACATAGGTTGTAAGGACTACCGAAAGCTAACTGTGGAACAGGATCATTGGCATATGCTCTCCAGAGTCTAAGGCCGCACACAAGGCACATCATATAGCAGCCTACTGCTGGAGAAATCTGAGTTACATTGGTCACTGAATGTTTCAGACACCGCAGCAAAAAGCAACCTTTGTTCCTGCCCACACTAATAGCATGACATAAAAATGAAACAGAAATATAAAACAATCTCGACATACATAATTATCTCATGATCTACTGTTTTTCTACATCAGATGATTTGCATTTTTTAGAAATTGGGAGACACATAAAAGCAAGTTAGAAATTTGAGTTACGAGTTATAATATTTTCAAAGGATAAAAAGTCAACAGAATCAAATTCAGAGATAATTCAGATGTTGGAACTAAATGCAAGTAATTTAAAATAATAATGATCAAAATGTTAAAGGATCTAGTTAAAAAAAGACAACATGTATGGAAAAATGAGGAATTTCAGCAAAGATGGGAACAGTATAAGGCAAAATCTAGAAATAAGTGAAAGCATGAGAACAGAGATGAAGAATTACATCAGCAAGCTGATTAGCAGACTGGTCATCAGAGTTAAAGAAAGAAGCAGTAAATTTTATACTAGGTCAATACAAATCATTTGAATGGTAGCACAAAGGGAGGAAAGAGAAAAACCAAATAAACCAATAAACCAAGCAAATAAAATACTCCAGTCAATCCAAGAATTCTCTGGTAATATGAAATTAACTAAAATACAATTAATTGGAATTACAGAAGGAGAGTAAAAACAGAATGTGAGAGAAGAAAAATTTGAAAAACATGACTAAGGAGACCAAATGACCTCAAAATATCCAAGAAAGATTAATACAAAATTTAAAGAACACTAGAATAATCACACTAGTCAAACTGCTGAAAACTAATGATTAGCATAAATCTTGAATTCAGTCACAGAAAAAATAGGAACACTGTGTAGAGAGATAAACAGAAACAAACATTATAATGAACTGCTTGTCAGTAACTCTACAAGTCAGAAACCAATGATACAAAATTCTTAAATAACTGAAGAAAAGTCAACCCCCAATCTTATATCCATTAACTGTAATACAGCAAAAATAACAATTAAATGACATTTGCAGATTAACATTGGAAGAGTCCCTTGCTAACAGGTATGCACTAAAATAAATGTCAAAATCATTTCTTGAGGCAAAAGGAATATGGAAGCAGGTGAAAGTTGAAACTACAACAAAGAAATAAATAATGCCAGAGAACATATAAAGATATATAACCCAATTATTTTACATTGCTCTAAAGATAATTGTCTAATTTTTTTAAAAAAGAGCAACTTTATATTATGGAATTCATAATATTTGAGACTATAATGCATGACATAAATAGTATAAAGGAGAGAGGAAACAGAAATATACATTTTAAGGTTTTTATACCATAGTTGGTATAGTACAAATTATAGGTTACTGTAATAAGCTAGAATAGGTATTGAAATCTCTAGAGAAACCATGAACATTTTTAAAAAATGGTATGTGCATTAATGTTTTCATAGAACTTCCAGCTTTTGTTTTTATTCATTTAATTTTATTTATTTATTTTTTTTGAGATGGAGTCTTGCCCTGTTGCCCAGGCTGCAGTGCAATGGTGTGATCTCAGCTCACTGCAACCACCTCCGCCTCCCAGGTTCCAATGATTCTCCTGCCTCAGCCTCCTGAGTAGCTGGGATTACAGGTGCCCACCACCATGCCCAGCTAATTTTTGTATTTTTAGTAGAGACGGGGTTTCACCACGTTGGCCAGGCTTGTCTCAAACTCCTGGCCTCATGATCGGCCCACCTCAGCTTCCCAAAGTGCTGGGATTACAGACTTGAGACACTGTGCCAGGCCCCAGCTTTTAGTTTTTAAGGTAGTTGTTGTGTTATTACATGTGAAGTAAGGCTACTCTTAAATATCCATGTTTTGAGAATTAATGATAATGACAAATTAATTTATCTCAATCTAAATGACATTTTAGTATTAAATGTTTAAATATTTTTATTATTTTTCCTTTTTAACAGAAGTCATTCTAACTGGTGTGAGATGGTATTTCACTGATGTTTTGTTTTGCATTTCTATGATGATTAGTGATGGTATGCATGTGTTAATATGTTTGTTGGCCACATATGTGTTCTTCTGAAAACTGTCTGTTCACGTTCTTTGCCCATTTTTTAATGGGGTTATTTATTTTTTGCTCGTTGATTTGCCTAAGTCTCTTATGGCTTCTGGATAATAGGCCTTTGCTGTATGCATAGTGTGTGAATATTTTCTTCCATTCTGTAGGCTGTCTGTTCAATCCCTTGAGAGTTTCTCATGCTGTGCAGAAGAAGCTCTTTAGTTTAATTAAATCATACTTGTCAATTTTCATTTTTCTGGCAATTGCTTTTGAGGACTTACCCATAAATTCATTGCCAAGTGCAATGTCCAGATGAATATTTCCTAGGTTTTCTTCCAGGATTTTTATAGGCAGAGGATGTAATCTCATGTCAATGGGTCTTAATAATTAAATGACTCCACACTGAGAATCATTACTGTGAAAAATCGATTTTGTTATAATGATGGAAATTTAAACATATAAAAGTAAAAACAGATGCCACCTCTTTGCTAGAACTGTACAAGGCAAATTACTATAAGAGAGGCAGAGGAAACACTATATATATATATATATATATATATATATATATATATATATAATCTCCAAAATATAATTTGCAGTGAAATAAATGAAAGCACATTATAAATAAACTTACCTGATTTTACAAACTAACCTGTAAAGGGATTTGTACTAATTTTTCCATTGCCTGCATTGCCCTTTCTTCTAGATCCAATTTATATTTTTGTACTTCACCAATGTGTCTTCACCAATGTGTACTTTCCATACGTTTTTTAAGATTTAATATTACTTCTTCCAACATCATTTTAGCCTTCTCTAGTTTTTTACATTCCTGTTGTATTTTTTCATACATAATAACTCCTGTTGAATACCTTGATTGTTTTGAGTCAAACAGACATATTTTGAAGATACAGCTTCCAGCTCTGCTGTAAGATCATCAAACTACATTAATAAAATAATATAGCTTGAAAATGAAGTAGGCTGAGAATCTCATACAAAACCAACAACAAATTTTGAAATACATTTACTTGCAATAAAATGTTATCTATAATGTAGATTCTTTAAACGTTAACCCTTAAATTACTCAGAAATTCAAGAACAAAGTAAAAGCCACCATAAGTCAGATATATTCTTTACTATCATCATCTTTGCCACAGAACTTTTGCACTTGAGTTTTCTTTTATTTTTCTGATAATTTGTGTCTGTTCCTCCTTAATGGCTCTACGTTAACTCTTATTAGAAAGTTTCAAACCCCTTTCTCTCATCATCATGCCCCAAAATTTGTCAAAAAAAGTTTCAGAGATATAATATTGAGTTATTTAGGCCAAAGTCAATAAATGGCTCTTAGAATAAGACTTTGAAAATAATGTAATACTCTATGCTAGGCATGGTGGCTCATGCCTGTAATCCCAGCACTATAGGAGGCTGTGGCAGAAAGATTACTTGAGGCCAGGAATTTGAAACCAGCCAGAGCAACATAGTGATAACATAATCTCGACAAAAAAAAAAAAATTTTTTAAATTAGCCAGGCATGGTGACTTATGCTTGTAGATCCAACTAGTTGGGAGACTAAGGCACAAGGATGGCTTGGACTCAGAGTTCAGGGCTGCAGTGAATTATGACCAAGCCACTCCACTTCTGCCTGGATGACAGACAGAGACCATATCTCAAAAAAACACAAAATAATCCTATAAATAAGGATTCTAATGTCATAAGCCTTTCCCTAGGCTGTAAATGTTTTATGCTAATTTGAATTGCATTTTTAAAAGTAATGACTCTTGGAGTAGAGGCCATAGAATACAGCACCCAGATATAAATCCACATATTTGCCTTACAAGAAATAAATCCATATTCTTGCCTTTCAAGAGCTCCTGAAGGAAGCACTAAACATGGAAAGGGACAAACAGTATGAGCCACTGCAAAAACATACCAAATTGTAACGACCATCGACACTATAAAGAAACTGCATTAATTAATGGGAAAAATAAACAGCTAACAACATCATGACAGGATAAATTTCACATGTAACAATATTAACCTTAAATGTAACTGGGCTAAATGCACCAGTAAAAAGACACAGACTGGCAAGTTGGAAAAAGACTCAAGACCCATTGGTGTGCTGTATTCAGGAGACCCATCTCACATGCAAAGACACACACAGGCTCAAAATAAAGGGATGGAGGAATATTTACCAAGCAAATGAAAAGCAAAAAAAAAAAAAAAAAAAAAAAAAAGCAGGGGTTGCAATCCTAGTCTCTGATAAAACAGACTTTAAATGGAAAAGATCAAAAGAGACAAGGGCATTACAAAGCAGTGCCATCTGTTTTTCCTCAGGACTCTGCTCCATCAGCCATCAGGTGGCAGCCATTCAGGCTGTTGGAACCTGGCCATCCATGCTTCTTTGAGTGGGTGAGGTTAAAGGCTGGTCCAACTGCATGAGGAGCATGCTTGCAGAGGTGGCTGCTTGCTCTTTGAGCCAGCTTGGCCTTGCCTGGCATGCACAGGCCCCAGTTACTGACATGCTGCTCTGAGTGAGCTTGTCCTGCTTGGGGCCAAATTCTAAGTCTGGCCAGGGCCACAGAAGGGTGAGTCCCCTGTGTGGTAATCCTGACTTTTTTCTGCACTTGAACATAAAGTCCTCCTCAAGACGGCCTGTGGTCTGCCTCTTGGCAACCAAGAAGCCTGCAGTGCCATATAAGCTCAGAGGCATGGACTAGAGCCCCAAAGGCAGTGAACACCCTGCTCCTGAGCCTGCTGCTCATTTCCTCTGTGTGGCTCCATTTGTAGCACAGTTGTTGTACTGAGGCTTGTGCATGCTGGGCAAGGCCAAGCTGGCTCAAAGAGCAACCAGCCACTTCTGCAAGGGTGTGCCAGGAGCAGGTAGACCAGCCACCAACCTCACTCGCTGCCTGCCAGACATGGCACATCAGTTCTTCTACCCTAGAGGTAGGGCCCCAGTGCCATCTGCTTTTCCTGAGGCCTCTGCTCCATCAGCCATCAGGAGGCAGCCACACAGGCTGTGGGAACCTGCCTATCCTTGCTTCCTTGAGTAGCCGAGGTTGGTGGCTGCTCCACCTGCTCCCGGTGCACCCCTGCAAAGGTGGCTGGTTGCTCTTTGAGCCAGCTTGGCCTTGCCTGGCATGCAGAGGCCCCAGCTACTGATATGCTCCTCTGAGTGAGCTTGTCCTGCCTTGGCCCAAATTCTAAGTCTGGTCAGGTCCACAGAAGGCAGAGTCCCCTGGGTGGTAATGCTGGCTGCTTTCTGCATTTGAACACAAAGCCCTCCTCAAGACGACCTGTGGTCTGCCTCTTGGCAATGAAGAAGCCCGCAGTGCCCTATGAACCCTGAGGCATGGACTGGAGCCCCAAAGGCAGTGCACACCATGCTCCTGATCCTGCTGCTCATTTCCTCTGTGGTTCCATTTGTAGCACAGTTGTTGCACTGAGGCTTGTGCATGCCGAACGAAGCCAAGCTGGCTCAAAGAGGAACCAGCCACCTCCGCAAGGGTGTGCCAGGAGCCGGTGGAGCAGACACTAAACTCACTCGCTGCCGGTTGGGGCACATCAGTTCTTCTTCCATAGAGGTTAGGCCCCAGTGCCATCTGCTTTTCCTCAGGCCTCTGCTCCATCAGTCTCCAGGTGGCAGCCACTCAGACTGTTGGAACCTGGCCATCCATGCTTCCTTGTGTGGGTCAGTTTGATGGCTGCTACATCTGCTCCAGGCACACCCTTGCAGAGGTGGCTGGTTGCTCTTTGAGACAGCTTGGCCTTGACTGGCATGCACAGGCTCCAGCTACTGACATGCTGCTCTGAGTGAGCTTGTACTGCATTAGGCCAAATTCTGAGTCCAGTCAGGGCCACAGAAGGCAGAGTCCCCTGGGTGGTAATCCTGGCTGCTTTCTGCACTTGAACATAAAGTCCTCCTCAAGATGGCCTGTGGTCTGCCTCTTTGCAACCAAGAAGCCCACAGAGCCATACTAGCCGAGGCATTGACTGGAGCCCCAAACGCAGTGCACACCCTGCTCCTGAGCCTGCTGCTCTGTTTTCTCTGTGTGGTTCCATTTGTAGCACAGCTGTTGCACTGAGGCTTGTGCATGCTGGGCAAGGCCAAGCTGGCTCAAAGAGCAACCAGCCACCTCTGCAAGGGTGTGCCAGGAGCAGGTGGACCAGCCACCAACCTCACTCACAGCCGGTCGGTGTACATCACTTTTTCTACCCAACAGGTAGAGCCCCAGTGCCATCTGCTTTTCCTCAGGCCTGTGCTCCATCAGCCATCAGGATGCAGCCATGCAGGCTGTGGGAACCTGGCCATCCCTACTTCCTTGAGTGGGTGAGGTTGGTGGCTGCTCCACCTGCTCCAGGTGCACCCTTGCAGAGGTGGCTGGTTGCTCTTTGAGCCACCTTGGCCTTGCCTGGCATGCACAGGCCCCAGGTACTGACACACTGCTCCGAGTGAGCTTGTCCTGCCTGGGGCCAAATTCTAAGTCTGGCCAGGGCCACAGAAGGCAGAGCCCCTGGGTGGTAATACTGGCTGCTTTCTGCATTTGAACATAAAGTCCTCCTCAAGATGGCCTGTGGTCTGCATCTTGGCAACGAAGAACCCCGCAGTGCCACACGAGCCCTGAGGCATGGACTGGAGCCTCAAAGGCAGCGCACACCCTGCTCCTGAGCCTGCTGCTCGTTTCCTCTATGTGGCTCCATATGTAGTACAGTTGTCGCACTGAGGCTTGTGCATGCCGGGCAAGGCCAAGCTGGCTCAAAGAGTAACCAGCCACCTCTGCAAGGGTGTGCCAGGAGCAGGTGGACCAGCCACCAACCTCACTTGCTGCCGGTCAGGGTACATCACTTCTTCTACCCTAGATGTAGGGTCCCAGTGCCATCTGCTTTTCCTCAGGCCTCTGCTCCATCAGCCATCAGGAGGCAGCCACTCAGGTTGTTGGAATCTGGCCATCCCTGCTTCCTTGAGTGGGTGATGTTGGTGGCTGCTCCACCTGCTACAGGCACACCCTTGCAGAGGTGGCTGACTCTTTGAGCCAGCTTGGCCTTGTCTTTCACGCACAAGCTCCAGCTACTGACATGCTGCTCTGAGTGAGTTTGTCCTGCATTAGGCCAAATTCTAAATCCGGTCAGGGCCACAGAAGGCAGAGTCCCCTGGGTGATAATCCTGGCTGCTTTCTGCACTTGAACATAAAATCCTCCTCAAGATGTCCTGTGGTTTGCCTCTTTGCAACCAAGAAGCCCACAGTGCCAAATGAGCCCTGAGGCATGGACTGGAGCCCCAAAGGCAGTGCACACCCTGCTCCTGAGCCTGTTGCTCATTTCCTCTATATTGCTCCATTTGTGGGACCATTGTTGTACTGAGGCTTGTGCATGCTGGGCAAGGCCAAGCTGGCTCAAAGAGCAACCAGCCACCTCTGCAAGGGTGTGCCAGGAGCAGGTGGACCAGCCACCAACCTCACTCGCAGCCAGTCGGGGTACATCAGTTCTTCTACCCCAGAGGTAGAGCCCCAGTGCCATCTGCTTTTCCTCAGGCCTCTGCTCCATCAGCCATCAGGAGGCAGCCACTTAGGCTGTGGGAATCTGGCCATCCCTGCTTCCCTCAAGTAGCTGAGGTTGATGGCTGCTCCACCTGCTCCTGGAGCACCCTTGCAGAGGTGGCTGGTTGCTCTTTGAGACAGCTTGGCCATGCCTTTCATGCACAGGCTCCAGCTACTGACACGCTGCTCTGAGTGTGCTTGTCCTGAGTTAGGCCAAATTCTAAGTCCGGTCAGGGCCACAGAAGGCAGAGTCCCCTGGGTGGTAATCCTGGCTGCTTTCTGCACTTGAACATAAAGTCCTCCTCAAGATGGCCTGTGGTCTGCCTCTTTGCAACCAAGAAGCCCACAGAGCCATACTAGCCCTGAGGCATTGACTGGAGCCCCAAACGCAGCACACACCCTGCTCCTGAGCCTGCTGCTCTGTTTTCTCTGTGTGGTTCCATTTGTAGCACAGCTGTTGCACTGAGGCTTGTGCATGCTGGGCAAGGCCAAGCTGGCTCAAAGAGCAACCAGCCACCTCTGCAAGGGTGTGCCAGGAGCAGGTGGACCAGCCACCAACCTCACTCACAGCCGGTCGGTGTACATCACTTCTTCTACCCAACAGGTAGAACCCCAGTGCCATCTGCTTTTCCTCAGGCCTCTGCTCCATCAGCCATCAGGATGCAGCCATGCAGGCTGTGGGAACCTGGCCATCCCTACTTCCTTGAGTGGGTGAGGTTGGTGGCTGCTCCACCTGCTCCAGGTGCACCCTTGCAGAGGTGGCTGGTTGCTCTTTGAGCCACCTTGGCCTTGCCTGGCATACACAGGCCACAGCTACCGACATCCTGCTCTGAGTGAGATTGTTCTGTTTTGGCCCATATTTTATCTCTGTCCAGGGCAGATTCCCCTGGGTGGTAATCCTGCCTGCTTTCTGCACTTGAATATCAAGTCCTCCTCAGGATGGCCTGTGGTCTGCCTCTTTGCAACGAAGAAGCCCGCAGTGCCACACGAGCCCTGAGGCATGGACTGGAGCCCCAAAGGCAGCGCACACCCTGCTCCTGAGCCTGCTGCTCATTTCCTCTCTGTGACTCCTTACCTAGCACAGATGTTGCACTGAGGCTTGTGTATGCCAGGCAAGGTCAAGCTGGCTCAAAGAGCAACCAGCCACCTCTGCAAGCGTGTGCCAGGAGCCGGTGGAGCAGCCACCAAACTCACTTGTTGCAGGTCAGAGCACATCAGTTCTTCTACCCTAGAGGTAGGGCCCCAGTGCCATCCACTTTTCCTCAGGCCTTTGCTCCATCAGCCATCAGGAGGCAGCCACTCAGGCTGTGGGAACCTGGCCATCCCTACTTCCTTGAGTAGCTGAGGTTGGTGGCTGCTCCACATGTCCCAGGTGCACCCTTGCAGAGGTGACTGGTTCCTATTTGAGTCAGCTTGGCCTTGCCTGGCATGCATAGTCTCCAGCTACTGACATGCTGCTGTGAGTGAGCTTGTCCTGCCTTGGCCCAAATTCTAAGTCTGGTCAGGGCCACAGAATGCCAAGTCCCCTGGGTGGTAATCCTGCTGCTTTCTGTACTCGAACATAAAGTCCTCCTCAAGACAGCCTGTGGTCTGCCTCTTGGCAACCAAGAAGCCCGCAGTGACATATGAGCCCTGAGCCATAGACTGGAGCACCAAAGGCAGCATACACCCTGCTCCTAAGCCTGCCTCTAATGTCCTCTGTGTGGTTCCATTTGTAGAACAGTTGTTGCACTGAGACTTGTGCATGCTGGGCAAGGCCAAGCTGGCTCAAAGAGCAACCAGCCACCTCTTCAAGGGTGTGCCAGGAGCAGGTGGACCAGCCACCAACTTCACTTGCTGCCGGACATGGTACCTCAGTTCTTCTACCCTAAAGGTAGGGCCCCAGTGCCATCTGCTTTTCCTCAGGCCTCTGCTCCATCAGCCATCAGGTGGCAGCCACTCAGGCTGTGGGAACCTGGCCATCCCGGCTTCGTTGAGGGGGTGAGATTGACGGCTGGTCCAACTGCTCTAGGCGCACCCTTGCAGAGGTGGCTGGTTGCTCTTTGAGCCAGCTTGGCTTTGCCTGGCATGCACAGGCCCCAGGTACTGACACGCTGCTCTGAGTGAGTGTGTCATGCCTGGGGCCAAATTCTAAGTCTGGCCAGGGTCACAAAAGGCTGAGTCCCCTAGGTTGTAATCCTGGCTGCTTTCTGCACTTGAACATAAAGTCCTCCACAAGATGGCCTGTGATCTGCCTCTTGGCAACCATGAAGCCCACAGTGCCATATGAGCCCTGAGGCATGGACTGGAGCCCCAAAGGCAGTGTACACCCTGCTCCTGAGCCTGCTGGTCATTTTCTGCGTGGCTCCATTTGTAGCACAGTTGTTGCACTGAGGCTTGTGAATGCCAGGCAAGGCCAAGCTGGCTCAAAGAGCAACCAGCCACCTCTGCAAGGATCCACCTGGAGCAGGTGGACCAGCCACCAACCTCACCCACTTAAGGAAGCAGGGAATGTGTGTTTGTACCATGCATTTCACTACAAGTACATTTCTCCTGAGTTTGGTGGCCTAGGTTTTCTTCTAGGTTTTTTATGGTTTTAGGTCTTAAGTTTAACTCTTCAATCCATCTTAAGTTAATTTTTGTATAAAGTGTAAGGAAGTGGCCCAGTTTCAGTTTTCTGCATATGGCTAGCCAGTTTTCCTAACACCATTTATTGAATAAGGAATCCTTTCCCCATTGCTTGTTTTTGTCAGGTTTGTCAAAGATCAGATGGTTTTAGATGTGTGGTGTCATTTCTGAGGCCTCTGTTCTGTTCCATTTGTCTATATATCTGGTTTGGTACCAGTACCATGCTGTTTTGGTTACTGTAGCCTTGTAGAATAGTTTGAAGTCAGGTACTGTGATGCCTCCAGCTTTGTTCTTTTTGCTTAGATTGTCTTGGCTACGCGAGCTCTTTTTTGGCTCCATATGAAATTTAAAGTAGTGTTTCTAATTGTGGGAAGAAAGTCAATGGTAGCTTGATGGAGATAGCACTGATTCTATAAATTACTTTGGGAGATATGGCATTCAGGCACAGAAATGTCCTTGTGTTAGGCAATACCATTCAGGACATAGGCATAGGCGAAGACTTCATCACTAGAACACCAAAAGCGACGGCAACAAAAGCCAAAATTGACAAATGGGATCTAATTAAACTAAAGAGTGTCTGCACAGCAAAAGAAACTATCATCAGAGTGAACAGGCAACCCTCAGAATGGGAGAAAATTGTTGCAATCTATCCATCTGACAAAGGGCTATTATGCAGAATCTATAAAAACTTAAACAAATTTACAAGAAAAAAACAACCCCATCAAAAAGCGGGCAAAGGATATGAACAGACACTTCCCAAAGGAGACATTTATGCAGCCAATGAACATGTGAAGCAAAGCACTGGTCATTAGAGAAATGGAATTCAAAACCATAATGAGATACAATCTTACGCCACTTGGAATGGCCATCATTAAAAAATCAGGAAACAACAGAAGCTGGAGAGGGTGTGGAGAAATAGGAATGCTTTTACACTGTTGGTGGGAGTATAAATCAGTTCAACCATCGTGGACGACAGTGTGATGATTCCTCAAGGATCTACAACTAGAAATACCATTAGACCCAGCAATCCCATTACAGTGTATATACTCAAAAAAATATAAATCATTCCAATATAAAGACACATGCACACGTATGCTTATTGCGGCAGTGTTCACAACAGGAAAGACTTGGAACCAATCCAAATGCCCACCAATGATAGACTGGATAAAGAAAATGTGGCATATATACACCATGGAATACTATGCAGTCATAAAAAAGGATGAGTTCATATCCTTTGCAGGGACATGGATGAAGCTGGAAACTGTCATTCTCAGCAAACTAACACAAGAACAGAAAACCAAACACCACATGATCTCACTCATAAGTAGGACCTGAACAATGAGAACACATGGACACAGGAAGGGAAACATCACACACAAGGGCCTGTCAGGGTGGGGGGCTAGAAAAGGGATGGCATTAGATCATGGGTTGGTGCATGCAGCAAGCCACCATAGCATGTGTATACGTATGTAACAAACCTGCATGTTCTGCACATGTACCCCAGAACTTAAAGTATAATTTAAAAAAAAGAAATTTGCTTTTAATTAAGCTTTTCAACATAGAACTTGTAAAGAAAATACTTCTGAATCTTTTACTACCACATCATAGCTGGGACAAACTGCTGATATTTTAAAAGTAACACAAATATCAAACAGAAAGAACTAGACTTAGGAACCAAACTCAGGTTTCTGTAGTGAACAGGGCAGAATCTTAACTTTGGGTCACCACCACTACTCCCTCAGTTTGGCCTTGGCTAGCAAAAGATGCAACCACTTATGTAAAAAATAAAAATAAAAAAGTTAAAAAAAATCATTTCTGCTAACTGGAATTTTTCAGCCACATGACATTTAGCCAATTCAGAAGCCTTGTTCCCCACAATTTGGAGCATTCTTTGGATTTGACCAAGTCAGGAAGAGATGGGAGAAAAGTGAAACAATAATAACAAAACCCCAAACATAAACAAACAAAAAGAGTTAAGCAAACAAACAAATGCACAATTCATATGATTACTGAGTGTTCTAATGGTAACGAGAAATTAAAAGCAGCTGGTGAGTAATCTTAAATTTTAGTCATTAAGGAAAAATTTTAAGACAAAACTCTAATTCAGCTACTTACCTGGAAATAAGTCTCAGGCTGGTGCTTGTTCTCTGCCATCTTAGAAGCTGGAAAAAACTTACACTCACCTTCCCTGTCAGAAGCAAGCTGAAACTCAAGAAAGGAGGTGCCTGCTCTCCATCATCATGGAAGCAGGAAAACTTGCCTTGTTGGAAATAAGAAAAACTTCAGAAAAGGAGTTGTATGGCAATCAACCTTAGATATCAACCAAATTTTGGGAGATCAGGGATTCTCTGCAGGGGAGAAGCTCCCTAACCTCAGCACATTATCCTATTGGTTTGGGCAATAAAGATAGCCCAGGTTGGTATCAAGCAATAATGAGATTTATCAAAGGTCAGGACCACCTTTGTAATCTCCTTCTTTTTTTTTTTTTTTGAGACGGAGTCTCACTGTCTCGCCTGGGCTGCAGTGCAGTGGCACGATCTTGGCTCACTGCAAGCTCCACTTCCCAGGTTCACACCATTCTCCTGCCTCAGCCTCCCAAGTAGCTGGGATTACAGGCACCCGCCACCATGCCCAGCTAATTTTTTGTATTCTTCGTAGAGACGGGGTTTCACCGTGTTAGCCAGGATGGTCTCGATCTCCTGACCTTGTGATCCATCCGTCTCAGCCTCCGAAAGTGCTGGGATTACAGGTGTGAACCACCGCGCCCAGCCCTCTGTCTTTTTTTTTTTTTTTAATCTTTATTGGTATAGTCTGTTTTGTCAGAAACTAGGAGTGCAACACCTGCTTTTTTCTATTTTCCATTTCCTTGAAGTATTTTTCTCCATTCCTTTATTTTGAGCCTATGTAGGGCACTGCATGTGAGATGGGTTTCTTGAAGATGGCATACTCCAATGGGTCTTGGTTCTTTATCCAGCTTGCCCCCTGTGTCTTTCAATTGGAGCATTTAGCCCATTTCCATTTAAGGTTAGTAATGGTATGTGTGGATTTGATCCTGTCGTCATGCTGTCAGCTGGCTTTTTTGCAGACTTATGTATGTGGTTGGTTTTTAGCATCACTTATCTGTGTACTTCAGTGTGTTTTTGTAGTGGCTGGTGGTGGTCTTTTCTTTCAATATTTAGTGCCTCCTTCAGGAGCTCTTGTAAGGTAGGTCTGGTGATAATGAGTTCCCTCAGCATTTGCTTGTCTGAAAAGGATCTTGCTTCTCCTTCACTTATGATGCTTAATTTTGCTGGACATGAAATTCTGGGTTGAAATTTCTTTTCTTTAAGATGTTGAATATCTTTTCTGGCTTGTACAGTTTCAGTTGAGAGGTCTGCTAAGTCTGATGGAATTCCCTTTGCAGGTGATGTTGCCTTTCTCCCTAGCTGCCTTTAACACTTTTTCTTTTATTTTGACCTCAGAGAATCTGATGATTATGTGTCTTGGGGATGATCTTCTCATGGCATATCTTACTGAGGTTCTCTGGATTTCCTGAAGTTGAATGTTGGCCTGTCTGGCTAGGTTGGGGACATTATCATGAATGATATTCTGAAATGTGTTTTCCAAGTTGGTTCCATTCTCCTCATCTCTTTCAGGTACATTAATCAGTCATAGATTTGGTCGTTTATATAATCCCATATTTCTCGGATGTTTTGTTCATTCCCTTTCATTCTTTTTTCCCCCATTCTTGTTTGCCTGTTTTATTTCAGAAAGCCAGTTTTCAAGCTCTGGGATTCTTTCCTCTTCTTGGTCTATTCTGTTGGATGGTCTTGCACATGAGATGGAGCTGGTCTGACCTCAGCCCTCCCTAGTCTGCTTGCCTCTCCCAGGACCCCAGCCTGGCCACACCTGCTTACAGGGCACTCTCAGGTGCCCACACATACTACAATAATTTTCATAATGCAATCACACACAATCACCATGTGACTGCATTATGAAAATTCTTCTAGTGTGATTTACAGCTCTGTCAGGTCAGTTATTTTCTTCTTTATACTCGCTATTTTGTCTGTTAGTTCCTGCAATGTTTTACAATGATTTTTAGCTTCCTTGTATTGGATTACAACATACTTCTTTCACTCAGGGAACTTTGTTCCTACCCATATCCTGAACTCTGCTTGTATCATTTCAGACATCTCAGCCTCAGCCCAGTTCTGAACACTTGCTGGAGAGTTGATGCAGTCATTTGGAGAAAAGAAAGCATGCTGAATTTTTGAGTTTTCAGTGTTCTTGCACAGAGTCTTTTTCTCATCTTTATGGGCTTATCCACCTTCAATCTTTGAGGTTGCTGAACTTTGGACAGGGTATTTTTCCTTTATTATATCTGATGACCTTGAGGATTTGATTGTGGTGTAAGGTGGATTCAGCCAACAGGTTTTGTTTTTGGAGGATTTTAAGGGGCCAACATGCAGCTCCCAATTCTTGGACTGTGTGCTTTAACTCTGGGGAACTTGTATTGGGCCACAACTTTGTTCTCTGGCTCCTCGAGGTTTGGAGTCCACTGCACTGAGGGGACCAAAGTGCGGCAGCTGTGGCAGAATGCTAGCAGATGCAAAAGTCCCTGCCTCCCTGTGGGCATTCACCTAGTGGTAGAGGAAAAACAGCTGGGGTGTGGGCCAGGGGGCCCCTGCTGACTGTGTGTGCTGTTGCACTGGAGGTAGTGCTGGTTTGGGGTGGGTGGCTGGCCAGTGAAGGTGCCTTCTCTGATCCCCCCCAAGCAACAGTGGTCACTCAGGGTATAAGAAGGTCCCTTTTCCTCTGCACAGCATTACCTCAAGGGTGAGATGCTAGCAGGGGTGGGGTTTTTGGTTCTGTGCCCACCATGGCTTCATCTTCAGTGGCAGTTGGTGTGGGTTGGGGTGTGTGCTGCATTCCCATATGCTGTTAGGGCAAGTACAACAAAACCCACCTGTGTAAACACACACAGCAAAGTGATGTAGGAAGTTTCCATATAAAGGGCTGCAGTATGGAGAGGTAATGTGCAGGCTGGTACATGGCTGTAGAGGTCACCTTGCTGCAGCTCTCCACTGATCAGCCACGGTCCGCTTGTACAGAAGCTATGGTGTGGGCACCCGAAAGTGCCCTCTAAGCAGGTGTGGCCTGGCTGGGGTCCTGGGAGAGGCAAGCAGACTAAGGGGTGCTGAGGTCAGACCAGCCCCATCTCATGTGCAAGACTGCCCAGCAGAGATCAGGTCTCAGAGGAGAACTCTCTCAAAAGTGAATCCTCAGCACAGCACAACTGCTCTACACAAACGCGGCCAGACTTCTTTTTTAAGCAAGTCCCCTTTTTTAGGAAGAGAACTCTTAGACCCGATCTGTGCTGGGCAATCTTGCACATGAGATGGGGCTGGTCTGACCTCAGCACTCCTTAAGTGCTGGGATAAAGTGTCTCATAAGAGCAAGTGGAGCCTAGAGACATAGATGTCCCTGCCCTCCGGGCTCCACATCAGCTGACTTGCGGCTCCACCACTTTCCTTGTCTCCTGGGGGCTCCACCCTAGAGAGGTGTAAGTTAGCAGTTACTTAATGTAATCACCCCAGGATGGAGGGTCTGTGCTGTGGGCCCAAGCCAGGGTTCCTTGTCTGGTGATGAGCAGTAAGGGGTGTGTTGTACCCATGGAAGATGGACTGACTTGTTCCTTGTGTCAACTGCAGCTTGTTGGAGGTGTCAATATGGCACTTAGGGTCTTTGCTCCCTTGATATTCTGAGGGTAGCAAGGGCAGTTCCACTGCAGAGGCAGTGGCAGAGAGGATTTCTGTTGCTCCTGGAAGCTCTGTCCAGGGAGTTGCTGAGTTGCTACTGGCTTGAAAGCTCAAGTGGGGGGCTGGCTGGAGACCCAGGCCAGGAAGACCTGCCCATCAAGGAGATATGGAAATGGGCACCCACATAACAGTCTGGCCACTTTTCTGTGGGGCTGCCGTGGTATGCTGGGGGTCCACTCCAGTCGCCAATTGCCTCGTATTTTCCAGTGGCTGAAGGTATCAGCAGTGAAGCCTGCGAAAAAGCAAAGACGATAGCCTGCCCTTTCCTCTGGGAGCTCTGTACCTCTGAGGTATGAACCTGTTGCCAATCTGAACACACCTGTTGGATGTGACTGGAAGCAAGTTGAGAAGTCTTGCCTAGTCAGGAGGAACAGGAATAGAGACTTGTTTAAAAAAGAAGTCTGGCCACGTTTTTGTAGAGTGGCTATGCTGTGCTGGGGGTTCACTTCAGCCCCTGGTCTCCTCAGACACTCTGAAACTCTAAGACTGAACTGGCTGAGTCATCCAAACAGCAAAGATGACAGTCTGGTCCTCCCCCTGGGAGCGCTGACTCAGGGAGGCCTGAAACCTCTGTCAGCCAGAGAACAGCAGTGAAGGTGGCTGGAGACCCTGGTTGAAAGGCTCCACCCAGTGATTAGAAATGTGGTTCGGGACTGGCTTAAACAAGAGTCTGGCCACGTTTTCGCAGGGTGGCTGTTCTGTGCTGAGGTACCACTTCCACCCCTGGTCAGCTTGGGCTCTCCAAAGCCCACAGGCCAGAAGGGTTAGTTGCCCAAACAACAAAGGTCATGGCCCACCCCTCTCTCTGGGAACTCTGTCCCAGGTAGGTTTCAAATCTCCATTGGCCAGGGAACACTGGTGGGTGTAGCTGGAGGCCTCAGGTGGGAGATCCTGTCCAGTGACGAGGAACAGGATCAGGGGCCTGCTTACAGAAGCATTCTGGCCATGATTTGGTAAAGCAGCTGTGCTATGCCACAGGATCTCTTCTGCCCCTGGTGAGTTTGTACTCTCCAAAGCCCACACGCTGGAATGACTAAGTTGCCCAAACAGGAAAGATGGTGGCCTGCCTCATCTTTTCTCTCAGAATTTATCCTGTGTGATGGAGCTTAATTTTTAGGTTGTTAATTTTACTGTGAGCATTAGAGTTGTTCAGAATCTCACTGTTATCTTTTAGGTGAGATATATGAGAATTCATTTTCTCCTGTAAATAAACCTGTTGATGTTTGTTCTCTGGAAAGAAGTCCCTTTCAGCTATCTGACTTTGATCACAATCATGTAGAGCAGTCGTCAGTCTACAATGACATGATTGAATTTCCATTTCCAGTGTTTCCTAGCTGTGTCTTACGTTCTCCAGTTCAGAACTGAGCATTCTCAGTTGTCAAAATCCTAAGCTGTCCACTGTACTTAAATACTGGTTTTCGTTAATGCTTCTTCATTCAATTGTATAGCCTTTAGAAGTTTATCACTCTTTTCTTTTACACTTTCAATTTCCTCCAAAATTTTATTTTCCCTTAGCTGGTTCTGATGTTTTGTTTCATCTAGTTCCAGTCTTAGCATGGCAATTTCTTCCCGCAACATGCCGTTTTCACGCAAGAGATCTTCTTCTTTCTTATGACTAAGAGAAAGCTAAGTAAACAAAGGGAACTTTTACTTAGCACTCAATAGAATGACATATCATGATTTCTTCTCAAATTAAAGAATGACATTTATATTTGTATAATGAAATAATTCCCACAGTGGATATTTAACTGGAAAAAAGTTGGACAAAACTTCAAATCTAAAAGAGTGTAAATTCCAAAAAGTTGAAATATTTATCTAAAGACCATGAAAAATAAATCACTAGAGGATTTTTAAGAATTTCAGAATTGGAAAAGCCTTTCTCTGAATTACAAAAAACCCAGAGGCATAAAATAGAAGATTAATACATTTGGCTACATTTTTAAAATTGGGTTTACACTCTGATATCTAACCTACAAACCACACCATCATAAGAGCCTTAGCTATGCATATATTAGGACAGAAGCAATTCCTCAAAGTTCTTTAAGTTCCTTTTTCTGAGGAATGTTTTATCAATATACTGCTTTTCTAATATTTTTACAGTCAGTTATAAGAATTACATTTATTCATAACTGTTAAATCTAAGCATTGTACCCTTCTACAATGTACACACCGGCATCTAAGCATTGCACTTCTATATACAACACTCAACTCATTTAAGATCACGATTCTTAAAAGGAGAGGTCAAAAAATATATGCAGCCAGGACCAGTGGCTCACACCTGTAATCCCAGCACTTCAGGAGGCTGAGGCAGGAGAATCGTGTGAACCTGGGAGGCAGAGGTTGCAGTGAACTGAGTTTGTGCCATTGCACTCCAGCGTGGGTGACAGTGCAAGACTCCATCTAGAATACACACACACACACACACACACACACACGTATATATGCAACGTGCAAGATTTTTGCCAGGTCTTCTGATGCTACTGCTAGTGATCCTCCACAAAATCAGTTGCTTCTGTGGTGTAAATATATAAATACAAAAGAAGCCTTTTATTTCAAAATACAAATGGTAAATAAGATATAACTTACAAGGCTTTTCTTAGAAATCATGAGATTATTTGCCATTGCAATAACTTTTCTTTCCTCTTCATAATGTTTGAAACATTATAGTAGTAAGTGTGAAATACAGGAAACATACTGAACTATTCATCTGGGAAGAAAATACTTATCAATAAATTATCACTAAATGTGTATCATGGCATGTCATTGTTTTCAAAGCTCTTTGCATTGAAATGAGAAACTACTCGGAGCAAACTGTTCCTCTCCTCAAAAGCAAGGATAATGACATCCACAATGTGGCCTCTGACCCAGCTGTACATTTCCTACTTTCCTATTAGTGAAAATAACAAACTGACTTCTCTATTAATATTTTAAAAAGAACTAATGTCCCAAAACTAGCAAATCTGTTGTTAGTAGCAAAACTTATTTTTGATATTGGAAAGATAATCAATTCTTATGAAAAATATCAAATGCTTTTCCTTTGGATTGAGGCCATTGTGAAGGTCACTACTCGACTGTTGCAGGCAAATGCAGTTGAATTAAGAACATGGCTTTATCCTATGTGTACATATATAGATATATGACCAAGGATATACAGGGTGTGTATGTGTATATATATGATTTAAAAATCCTTTATACCTTCCAAAATAAAGCTTTTTAAAAATATACACACATAAGAAAACATTTGATAATGACTAAAGAAAATACCTCAGAATTCATTTCCTTTTCAGCCACTTCTATCTGCTTTTGTTTATTAGTCAGAATCTCATCTTGTGATATTCCAGTGTTCTGTTCTTCAGAAAGTTGTTTCTGGGTACCATTTTGTTCGTCACTAGAAGAAATTTTAATTTTCATGAAATACTGGAGGTGTCCCTAAAATGATCTACAGGGCAAGATGGCACCATCAGATGTCATTCACACAATGTATATCTGCACATTAATCCAAGACAAGGCAAAGGGGTCTCACATCTGTTAACCCTGCTCTCCCAGTCATGTTGGCACCAGGGACTAGTTTTGTGGAAGATAATTTTTCCATGGACCTGAGGTGGGGGATGGTTCCAGGATGATTCAAGCACATTACATACATTGTGCACTTCATTTCTATTATTACTAATATATAATGAAATAATTATATAACTCACCATCATGTAGAATCAGTGGGAGCCCTCGGCTCATTTTCCTGCAACTAGATGGTCTCATCTAGGGGTGACAGGAGATGGTGACAGATCATAAAGCATTAGATTCTCATAAGGAGTGAACAACCTAGATCCCATGCATGAGCAGCTTGCAATAGGGTTCAAGTCATGCTCTTATGACAATCTAATGTCACCGCTGATCTGACATGAGGAGCAGCTCAGGTGGTAATGTGACAGAGAGTGGCTGTAAACAGATGAAGCTTCACTTGCTCACCTACCACTAACCTCTTGCTGTGTGGCCCAGGTCCTAACAGGCCAGGGACTGGTACTGGTCTGTGGCCTGGGGATTGGAAACCCCTGTGTTAGCCCAAACCTTTTATGTTTATTTTTTTGGAAACAGTTTCCACTTATATTCTTGATTCCTCTGTAATTTATAGACAACTTAGAAATTCCCTTTGGAACAAGACAGGGTCTAATATTGTGTTTTTAACATAGAACTTTGAATTAATTTTATCTGTGTATGAGAGAGAGATGTGAAATAAACTGATCATTAATCGCTTTCAATTTTACTTTTATTTCATGCATATTAAGAAGAAAACTGGGAAGCCCTAGGCAGAGCAATTGGGCAAGAGAAATAAAGGGCATCCAAATTGGAAAAGAGAAAGTCAAACTCTCTCTTCACCAATGATATGATCTTATGCCTAGAAAACCCTACAGACTCCTACAAAACACTCCTAGATTTGATAAATGAATTTAGTAAAGTCTCAGAGGTTACAAAATATACAAATACCAATGAACAGTACCACTATACACCAACTACAACCAAGCTGAGAGTCATATCAAGAATCCAATCCTTTTTACAATGGCTGCAAAATAGTAAAATACCTAGGAATATACTTAATGAAGGAGGTGAGTGATCTATCAAAGGATAACTGGAAAATGCCACTGAAGAAAATCACAGATGATACAAATAAATGAACATACATTCTATGTTCCTGGACTGAAAGCATTGATATTGTGAAAATGCCATAGTGCCCAAAGTAGTCTACAGAGTCAATACAGTTTCTACCAAAGTACCAATGTCATTCTTCACAGAGTTATTTTAAAAAGCTGTCATTCATGTAGAACCACAAAAGAGCCTGAATAGCAACAGACATACCAAGCAAAAGGAACAAACATGTTGGCATCACATTACCTGACTTCAAATGATACTCTAAGGCCACAGTAACAAACATCATGGTACTGGTATAAAAGTAGATACACAGATCAATGGAACAGAATAGACAACTCAGAAGAAAGGCCACTTACAACCAAATGATCTCTGAGAAAGGATACAAAAACATACACTGGAGAAAGTACACGTTATTCAACAAATGGTGCTGGGAAAAAAAGATAGTCACATATAGAAGAATGAAATTGGATCTCTATCTCTCACCATGTAAAAAAATTAATTCAAGATAATGGCCTAAACCTAAGACCTGAAGACATTAGCCTAGGCAAATAATTTATGATGAGGACCCTGAAAGCAAAAGCAACAAAAATAAAAATAAATAAATAAATAAATAAATAAAGACCTAATTAAACTAAAAAGCTTCAGCACAGCAAAAGAAATAATCATCAAAGTGAGCCAACAACCTACACAATGGGGAAAATATGGGCAAATTATGAATCTAACAAAGGATTAATGTCCATAACCTACCAGAAACTCAAACAAATCAGCAGGAAAAATACAAATAATTCCATTAAAAAGTGGGCACATGACATGAATAGACATTTCTCAAAAGAAGATGTACAAATGGTGAACAAGAATATAAAAACATGCTAAATATTACTAATCATCAGGGAAATGTACAATAAAACAACAGTGAGATATCACCTCACTTCAGCCAGAATGGTCACTACTAAAATAAAAAAAACAGCAGATGTTGGTGTGGATGTGGTGAAAAAAGAAGAGTTATACACTGCTGATGGGGATACAAATTAGTACAAATCTATGGAAAACATTCTGGAGAGTTCTGTTAAAGTAGATCTTACCATTCTATCCAGCATTCTCATTTCTGGATACCTACCCAAAATAAAAGAAATCATACTCTCAAAAAGACACCTATATACGTATGTTTACTGCAGCACAATTCACATATGCAAAGATATGTTATCAGCCAGTGTCCATCAACTGATGAGTGGAATAAAGAAAATTATATATATATATATATATATATATACACACACCTGAGACTGGGTAATTCATAAAGGAAACAGGCTTAATTGATTCACAGTTACACATGGCTGGGAAGGCCTCAGGAAACTTACAATCATGGCAAAAGGTAAAGGGGAAGCAGGCAACTTCTTCAAAAGGTGGCAGGAGAGAGAGAAGTGAAAGGGAAAGAGCCCATTATAGAATTATCTGCTCTTGTGAGAACTCACTATCAAGAGAACAGCATGGAGGAAACCAACCCCATGATCCAATACCTCCCAGCTGGTCTTTCTCTCAACACCTGGGAATTACAATTTGACATGAGATTTGGGTGGAAACACAAAGCCAAACTATTGGGGGGGGGTGTGTATCCTTACTTTTAAAATATCAAAATGTCATTATTTATATTTCAAAAGTAGCAATTTTTATTAGTAATGATTTTGTTTGAAAATAAAATGACCTTGTAAATTTTCTTCAATTTTAGCCTAGTATTTAGTCAAAATATAAAAAGCTGAATTTGCCAGCAGAAAACTGTAATTACTTTTAAATGAGGTAAAGATATATAAGAATATCACTGTTATTGTACTGAGAAGAAAGTGAACAAGAAAAGGAATTTAAAAAGAGGGTATCACTACCATATACATACATGAACTGACAAAGAGACTAAAATCTCCTACTGGAGATTATGTTAGGACTTGAGCAAAAGCTTCTAAAAATACCAAAAACAGAAAGAAAATAATTAATTTTAAGGAATAAATTATACAGAGAAATATGTATTTTTAAAAAAAAGAAAACAGATCTTCCTGAGGGCTATTATTAACCAATTCATCTTGACCAAAATTTTCAAATGAAGTCTACAATTCTGGAATATAAAATACTTTCATTTTGAACATAGTTAATTGAAGGCAACTTTTATACAGAAAATTTTTGGTTAAAGTTGACTCTAACTTAGGAAAGAAATGACTTGTACCAATGGTAACAACAAGCCACCCAAAAGCCAGTTTGAAATGTAGTCAATCAATCAATGACCACTGCTCTTGCTCACCAACCAATATCAATGTGAGCAGCTTGCTTCTGAAATACAGCCACGCAGCAGCACCTGCTCCATCAGAATAGACAGTGCCTGACCAGTATTCCTCTTACTATAGGAAGCAAAAAATTCCAACTCTGTATCTTTATTTCAAATACCAAAGGTTCATAATCCCTTGAAAAGAATTTGTAAGTCCATTAAATGTGCCACCCTAATTTTTTTTTAAATAAAATACTAGTGGCCAGGCGCAGTGGCTCATGCCTGTAATCCCAGCACTTTGAAAGGCCGAAGTGGGTGGATCACCTGAGGTACAGAGTTTGAGACCAGCCTGACCAACAGGGTGAAACCCCATCTCTATTAAAAATACAAATATTAGCCAGGCGTGGTGGCATGCCCCCGTAATCCCAGCTCCTTGGGAGGCTGAGGGAGGAGAAATGCATGAACCAGAAAGCGAAGGTTGCAGTGAACTGAGATCATACCACTGAACTCCAGCCTGGGGGATACAGCGAGACTCCATCTCAAAATAAAATAAAATACCAGTAAAGTTTGCAATTCCTCTGACTCAGTTTACCATAATTACAATTATGATTACTAGTAAAAGAATAAATAGTGAATAACCACAATATTGGGCTTTTCTCTCTAAATAAAAAAATAATATAAAGAATGTAGCTTATTATAAAGAGCCAAAACCATTTTTAAAATGCATGTAATTACCAGGTAAAACTGTTAGAATGAACCATGTCAAACATTTTTAAAGTGAGAATTAATCAAACAATATATCCAGGATAAACTCCATTCACTCATTTAATAAGTATTTATTAGGTAGCTTCATCCAATATGCTAGGCCTTTTTCTAGGCAGTGAGGATATGGTAGTGAAAAAATAAAAACCCTATTCATGAGAGTGAGAAAAACACACAATAACAACAGACAGATAAGGCAAAATATACAGTATGTTAGAGGAGAAAAACTAAAGTAGGAAAATGAAATGTTTATGTGTTTGGTGGGGAGGGTGGTGGGAAAGTTGGGGTGGTCAGAAAAGTCCCTGCTGAGAAAGGGGATTTTTTTTTCTAATACAAAAAACCTTTTATTTGTATATCAAAGACTCTAAGAAATGATGACATAAGGTTAACAGCGTTGATGTCAAGATACAAATGGGTTTGAAGTTAGAGATGTTAAATCACTTGGTTTCACTGAACCTTCCCTTCATTACGTTAGAGAGCATCCCTGGTAGGCACCCAATTGAACCTCAAGCATGACGCGTCTAGGTAGCACGCTGTTCTTCCTCAGAAAGTGGTTGTTCCTTAATGTCTTTCTTTTTACCCTTTTTCCTCTTCTTCTTAGAAAGGGGGTTTTAAATAAAGAACTGAAGGAATGGAAAGAGAAAGCTAGGAGGATAACTGGGGAAAAAGCACTCCAGACACAGGGAACTGCGAATCACAGAGGTGTGCCTGGCGTCTTTAAGAACTAGGGGTAGATAAGGGATGGCAAGAATTCAGTTTGGCTGAAGCAGAGCAAGGGAGATAATGAGGAGGAACTTTGACACATACTCTGAGTGAAATGGGAGATAATCAGAAGGGCTGGGGCAGAGGAATGACACAATTTGACTTATGTTTTAAATACATCCACTGAGTTAAGAATTGATGAAAAGGGAAGTTTTTAAAAAACAGGACTATCAATTCCCAGTCTATGACACTCATCTAGACTGCAGATGAGGGTGGCTCAGATGTACAAGTTATGACTGGCTTCTGGACATATTCTTCAGGTAGACCTGACAAGATTTACTGAGAGATTAGATGTGAGGTGTCAGAGAGAGAGAGAGATGAGTCAAGAATGACACCGAGATATTTGGCAGAGCAACTGGAAGAGTTGCCCTTAACCAAAAATAGGAAAGACTACATGAGGTGCAGATTTCAGGAAGGACATCAGTAGCCCAATTTTGGATCTGACAAGTGTGTGATACCCAATAACTAACCAAATAGAGACGTCAAGTAGGCAGGCTGATATAGAAATCTGGAATTAAGGAGAAAGATCTGAGCTGGAGACATACATTCAGAAATCACTAGCATATACACAGTAGAAAAAGTCATGAGGGGCTGGGTGCAGTGGCTTACACCTGTAATCCCAACAGTTTGTGAGATCAAGGCAGACAGATCCCCTGAGGTCAGGAGTTTGAGACCAGGGTGGCCAACATGGGGAAATGCTGTGTCTACTAAAAATACAAAAATCAGCTGGGCATGGTGGCATGCACCTGTAATGCCAGCTACTCAGGAGGCCGAAGCAGGAGAATCGCTTGAACCCAGGAGGCAGAGGTTGTAGTGAGCCGAGATCACACCACTGAACTCCAGCCTGGGAGACAGAGTGAAACTCTGTCTCCAAAAAAGAAAAAGAAAAAGTCACGAGAAAGAAGACTGAGGAGTGAGCCCTGGGAAACAACAACGTCCAAAAGGAGAAAGATGAGGAGGAGCAAGCAAAACAGACCATGATGAATGGACTAGAAAGGCAGGAGGAAAAGCCTGAGGGAGTGAGGTCCTGAAAGCCAAGTGAAGATGCCATTAGGGAGGAGATGCCCTCCATTGGCTCAAATATTGCTGACAGATTAAATAAAATGAGGTGGAAGAAAAGTGCCTAGATTTATTACAGAAAAAAATTAGTGATAATCTTGAGGAAAAACAATGTTGGAGGACTGCTGAAATTGAAGACTTACTGGCATGAGATCAAGAGTGAATGAAAAGAAAATTTGAGTTTGTGAGTGTAGACAGTTCTTTTAAGGACATCATACTTAGGAGTCATGGCTGAGAATGTTGTAATTTTCTTCCACAGTCATGGAAAAGTAATAGACAAATAGTTTCAAATTTTACATAACAGGTGTAGTTTTCAAATTTTATATAACAATTATATATTTTAAAGCTTATAAAAATTATACACATGTGGCATTAAAAATGCCAGACCAAGGTGTTAAATTCTTAAAACTATAGAACTAAAAGTTGCCTTGACCATTTCTAGATTACATAAGCTAATTATCATTTTGTTCATGCTTATACATAAAGACCAAGAAAAACTAAAAGCTTCAAGGAGAGTATTTCTTGCTTGATAAAAATCAGCCAATTCTAGGACAGTTGATACTCATCGAATATACAAAGTAATTGATCACCGTAAAATACTGAGTTCTATTAACAGGAATAAAGTGGCAGAAATGCAGAAAATAATCTTATTTTACAAATGAAATTTTTAAAATTATATGAAGTCACTGTGGAAAAATATGGTGAGGTGAATACTGAAATATATCCTTTTCTCAAAGGAAAGATAATGTCACACATGCAGGGCACTTTTACAAATAAGTGTTACTGCATTAGCAGCACCTTCCTTTTAGCACACGGGTCAGCAAATTAGCACCTGTGGGCCAAATCCAGCCCACTGCCTGTTTTTGTAAGTAAAGAATCTTGGAACACAGCCATGCTTATTCACTTTACAGTCCATAGAGTCAATTAGCTGGGTGTGATGTTGCACACTTGGGGTCCCAGCTAATAGAGAGGCTGAGGTGGGAGGATCACTAGAGCCCAGAAAGTCAAGGCTGCAGTGAGCTGTGATCACAAAATTGCACTCCAGCCTGGGCAACAGAGACCCTGTCTCAAAAATATATATATATATATAGTCCACAAAGCCTAAAATATTTACTAACTGGCTCTTTGCAGAAAAAGCTGGCCAGCTCCTGGTTTAGCAGATGAAAGATACTTTGATATATTTTAATAAAAGTTTTACTCAATATACTCAAATGTTTATATTAAATATAGATCCCCATGTACAATCCCTTGGCAATATTCAGATTGAAGGTCCAATATTTTGGCACTCAGGCACTGACAACAAAAATTTAATAACTAGCAATCTCGTTGCTAACAAGGTACAGTGTCAATGTAGCATGTAGCTTCCATTTGCAACACAGCAGATATTACAAGAATTCTAACAAAATTATCTTAAGATATGTTACCAAGCTAAATGCTTTAAATACATTTTAATTGTGAAATAATCAGTATACTCTAGATCTAACCTCATTTGTAAAAAATGTTTGCATAGTGTATTATTTTCTGGGTATGAAAATTGAGCTATTTCCTATCGGTAAGGATTTACTTTTGATAATGATAAATTCCTATTGATAAGGATCCATCTTTTTGATATAATAATGCTGTAAGAAATGTCCTTATACATAAGTACATATGTGACAAATCTATACAAATATCCTTAACATACCTATATATGCTTACTATGTTATATATGTGTGTGTGCAAATATGCTACTAAATTAATGTTCAAAATATATTTACCAACAGTGTATGAAATGTCTTTTTCAATGAGACCATTTCCTTTGCAGCAACACACATGGAGCTGGAGGCCATTATCCTAAGCAAACTAATGCAGGAACAGAAAATCAAATGCCACATATTCTTACTCATTTGTGGGAACTAAACAATGAAAACTTATGGACACAAAGAGGAGAATAACAGACACCAGGGTCTACTTGAGGGTGGAGTGTGGCAGGAGGGAGATGACCAAAAAACTACCTCTCGAGTATTTTGCTTATTATGTGGCTGATGAAATAATCTGTAGTCCAAACCTCCATCACACAGTTTACCTATATAATAAACCTGCACATGAACTTCTGAAGCTAAAATAAAAGTTCATTAAAAAGAAAAGAAAATGCCTTTTCCCTCACATTTGCCAATACTGGTTATTTTTCAAATAAATTAATGACTGGAAAAAACGGTAACTCATTGTTTACTGATTTTCATTTTTCTGATTAACGGGCAAGGCTGAATATTCTAGTAAAAGTATAAAATTTGTTCATTATGAAAGCCCAAATTAGGATTAGTTTGACAGCATATAGTTATCTCCTATTAAATGTTGCCATAGGCTTACCTGTGATACTCTTCATTCTCAGTGTCAGGAAATTGCTGATTTTCAGGTTTTCTGCTCTTCCTTTGTGGAAGTAATCCATCATCACCATTGCCAGCACTGGCACCATTAGTCAGGTTTTCTGGTAATCCCACAGGATTACTTCCATGCTTCTTTATTTCTTCTTCAACCTTGAGTGGAAGTTTGATATTAAGGATGGTTATCACTTTATTGAATAAAAATAACCTTTTTAATTGATTTTATCAATTTACTCAGTTTGCCATTATTTTAGTCATTAAAAATATCTCACACTTAAATTTGATCATATATACAGAACTATTACCGTATAATTTTAAGATGTAATTATCATGTCATTAGTATATCATTGAAATTTTTGTAAAGTTTGCTTGATTGCTGTTTGACTGAATAAAACAGAATTTTCCAAAATTCAAAAAGGGCCCTCCTTCATTTTGTGCTTTTATTCCCAAAAACTCTTCAAAATCTTATATATGAATTTACCCCATTTGACTCATGGGAACACAAAAATAAAACGACATAGACACAAAATGTGTCTTCTGTCTTTACCACCTAGATTTTACATTAAACACTCAGATGTAGAGGATGAGACACTGGGGGGCTTCAGGAATAGAAAGGAAGATGGCCCTTTTCTGCACTAAGATATTCTCCTCCCCCGCTGCCTTTGATCGTTCTTTTTTCATTTGGTTCCTGGATATCAAAAACATGATGGTGCTCACTGAAACATGAAAACCAAAGTCTGCCACAACACAAGGAGCAGAGTGAAACTGCTGAGGTGCAAGCGTGGAATTCCAGAAAATTAGATGCTCCCCAAATTTCACATTCAATAACTATACAATTTTCCAGCTGGAAATTAGAAAGAATAAGTAATTATCTTATTTAGCCACATTATCTAGTGATAATCAGACTAAAACCAAGAAAGATAAAATGATTGGTCCAAATCTCCTGAAGTGGCATTATCTAGCATTTTATGGCACCATTCAGGATTGTTCCATAATAATGAAAGAATCTCTCTAGGGTTTGTATCTCTTGAAAACTCAATGTACAGAATTCTTTCTGAGTTAAATATTAAATTTTTCACTGGTGATTTATGCTACTTACATGATAGGATCATGTATGCCTACACTTACTACACTTTGTTAAACAGCATAACATAAAAATCTAATTCCACAGAAACATTTGAACATAAAGGTATACCTCTCTATCACAGTCCTTATTTATTTCTGGTTCTTGAGACATTTTCTGCAGATGCAAAAATAGAAGGTTAATTTGCTTGTTGTATTTCCGTGTATGTCTCCTCTTTTGGAATGCATGTTAAAATAATTTTATTCTTAAGTAATCAAGTATGGACATGAAAAATTAGAAAATAAAATAAAATTTAACTGTTAAAATAATTAAATAAATAAATAATTAAAATTAAGAATTAACTTTTTAATCTATGTTTAGCTACTGCCACATCATTGGCTTCTGACTAACATGTGAAAAATAATTCACCTTAGACAAAGGGAGAATAAAAACATGAACCAGCAAACTTAACTTTGTTACCATTTGTTTGGACTAAACTTAATTTGTTATGTGTTAAATCTACCAAAAATGAATTAGCAGATGATTTGTAGTGTTCCAAGGGCTTCCTCACTTGAAAAGAGTATATCTCATGAAACCCTAACTAGTGAGCCCCTATAGTGCACTGAAGTGCTTTTTTAAAAGATTCCTAATTGGATTGTAGGCACGCTTTAAATTATTAGGAGCGGAAATCAACACCAAACAGGAAGAAATGCAAATTCTTAAATTTTAATTGAAATTATATGCTGTAATATGATAGTGTTATGTATCTAGATGATCTGCTTAAGTCCAGTTCTAATATATTCTAAGGTGTACTAATTACAGTGGATAAAAATTTTTTAATAATCTGTACTGATTTTCTGCAACTAAAATAAGGTAGAAGGTTATTGTGTTTGTGCACTAACACCAAATGTCCCATTCTGCAAGATATGATTCTTGTAATAGGCAGTTGGGTTGCTTTTATGACCTGGTTCCCTCCCTGAACAGAAATGCTGAGGTCAGTGAGAGACCACAAGGCAGAATATGTCTTTAACCTTGGTTTCAGTGACTGACAATATAAAACTGCAGATTTTCAATCACTGGCCGTGATTATTCTTTAACCATGAATCCAGCTCAGGGACCTTCAGTGTTACATTGTTCACAGTTCTATTGCTTAATAATATAATCCAATAATTGATGTTACTTTCTTTATCATGTTAGGGTGTTGTAAAAAAAAAGAACAAACAAAGGTCTGGAATATGTTTTTGCCTCTATTCCAAAAGGAAAGATTAGCTATAAGCTAATCAAAAAGGCAGATAAGAATATTTTAAATAAGAATACTGTAAAATAAGAGTATTTTAAATTTTGTAGTGGTTATGTTTTTAAGCTAAATATCAAATGTTAAATTAGAATTTATTGATTCTTCTGTTAATGAGATTGCTGAATTTATTAAAATAAATTTTAAGAATATATTAAAAAATTCTTAAAAAAAGAATCTATTGATTCTTAAAACCTAGTCTGAAAGGTAATTTCCCTTGGACTATCTAATATTATTAAAGCAAAGAAAACAACATTAAATCAAAAATTTAAATTTAAAATTTTCCATGCCTCTGGCTGGCTATTTTCACTGACTTTAAGCCTTTGTGACTCTTCCTCTGATGTCAGCTTTAAGTCTTGTTCTGTTGAGAAATCCATATATTCAGTTAAGATGAACCACTTAGAACAGTTAAAAACTATTGCCTTTATAAAAATAGATTGAAGACAACATTTTATTTTATTTCATAAATTGAGTGTTTAGTCTTTCATGAAATAGTTACTTAGGAAATAATTCTCCAAAACTTCAACAAACCACTTGGGGAGACACCTGATGTGATTCACTCACAAATTCATCCACCCCACATAAATGAACAAAACCACCAGAAACACAACTTTAAAATACAGTAGAAACATATAAGGTAACTCAGTATGTTGTTCACTTCCTAATAGTGAAGCAGTAAATGTAAAGAAAAGAAAATTTAGTTTTAAAGAGAAACAAGTTTTCCTGCACTTAGCTACTCTGACTCTAAGGACAGTATCAGGCAGGGCCCAGGAAAGGTTGTGGTGACCCTGTCTGAGAAGCCAGAGCCCACAGGTATGGGCTCCAGACATCCCAGAGAAAAGTTAAGAAAACAAATTCCTTTACCATCTCCCCTCCCCCTCAGCATTTATTCATAGCTATTTTTACAAATGCATATATTTTGCAAATTCTTGTTTTCCTTCAATGCAGCTGCAAGGTCACAAGCTATGCAGTGGTTGCAAAACTGTCACTATACAATTAACTGCCTTTGTTCTGCTTCTGTAAGTTTGCCTATATAAGCCAAGCCCTGTCTTTGTTCAGGGCTCAGGTTTTTGACGCAAATCCGCTGAGCTGGTGTGCACCTAAATAAAATCCTCTTGTTTGACCCACTGGGTCTCTCCTGCCTCCTGTTTTCTGCAAAAATAGTAACTTACAAATGATTTCCAAAATTACTACTGACACCTTTGTTAGTGTACAATGTCTTCTTAACATCTAAAATGTTTCCATCCACTATTATGACAAATTTATATTCATTTTTCTTTTTTTTTTTTGTTTTTTTGTTTGAGCCAGGGTCTTGCTCTGTCACCAGGCTGGAGTGCGGTGGCACAATCTCAGCTCACTGCAACCTCTGACTCCCTGGTTCAAATGATTCTCCTGTCTCATTCTCCTGAGAAGCTGGGATTACAGGCACACACCATCATGCCCAGCTAATTTTTGTATTTTTAGTAGAGATGGGGTTTCACCATTGGCCAGGATGGTCCTGATCTTTTGACCTTGTGATCCACCTGCTCCAGCCTCCCAAAATGCCGCAATTACAAGCGTGAGCCACCACACCCAGCCTTATTTTCATCTTTTAAAACAATGCTATGGGAAGTCTTCCTTGATTCTGCAGATCTTTCCCCAGATAAACAGGTAACTCCTTCCTTGAGGTTGCCTTAGGACCTCACTGATTTTTCTACTGTACCTTTACCACCTGAACTGTACATTATTCCTCCACAGGTCTGTCTTCTCTACTCCAAGACTGCAGAGGACAGTCTTGCACATCATCTTTGTAAAAACAGTCTTTATTTTACTCAGAAATTTCTTATTGAGTCCTGCTACATACATGCTAGGTGTTAGGGTTTAAAAAGAATGAAAATAAAGCCTGTCAGGGATGGCTTTTCTAGAACACCTGCCCAAGCAGAGACTTAAATATTGAGGCTAGCTAGATTAAAAGTGGTAGAGGGCAAGAAAGGGTGACAGCATGCCACACAGCAGCAAGAGCAGGAGTGAGGCCTGAAAGAGTGAAAGTATTTGCCTGCAATAGAAGGAGGAGTGAGTAGGGCATTAAGAGCCACTCAGTAATGCCAGAGAAAGGGCACACAGGGAAAAGGGCTAAAGATGTAGAGTAGGGCAGAAGTCAGATTATGAAAGCCTTATGCGTACTTTTAAGATGCTTAGACATTAACGTTCAAGAGTGGTCCCTGGTCCTATCTGTATTTAGATGTAGATCATTTTAATGCCAAAACCAATATTCCTAGTGAGCCATTATTCATTAAGACAAGGTGACAGCTAGCTCATGTGGACACAGCTGAGATGATACTATGTAGCAAATTCTCAATAATTCTAATGAACGCTTGGAAAGTCAATTCTATAATAAGTCATGGAAATTATAGGCCGGGCACGGTGGCTCACGCCTGTAATCCCAGCACTTTGGGAGGCCGAGGCGGGCAGATCACGAGGTCAGGAGATCGAGACCATCCTGGCTAACACGGTGAAACCCCGTCTCTACTAAAAAAATACAAAAAATTAGCCGGGCGTGGTAGCGGGTGCCTGTAGTCCCAGCTACTCGGGAGGCTGAGGCAGGAGAATGGCGTGAACCCGGGAGGCAGAGCTTGCAGTGAGCCGAGATCACGCCACTGCACTCCAGCCTGGGCGACAGAGCGAGACTCTGTCTCAAAAAAAAAAAAAAAAAAAAAGAAATTATAATAAATCACTTAATATTTGGGAAGGTGCTTTATAAAGTTATAGTGTATATGAATATAACTAATAGTTGTGAATTCAGAGCTGTGACAATAAAGCAAAAAAATCACACTGTGTTTGAGTCAGCAATCTTTAGATTTCTATCTAGTCTTCCTACCCAGTCCATAAATTCTAAGTATAATCCTAGTACTCGCTCTCAAGTTTAAGTTAAATGCTAGCCTATACAAAAAACACTCTTTCTCTTACTTCTTTTTTGTTAGTTATATGTTGCTTTATTTAAAGGAAGAACACAAAAATACCCTGCTAAAGGGATTCTGTTTGGCTGCAGGCTGCAAGAGGGGAAAAACACAAAGCACATTTTGCAGAAAATGATTTTTTAGAAGTCAGACCTATGACATGAAGTCAAGCAGGGCACTCTAGGACTGACTTTGCTGTGCTTCCTTAATATGCTCCTTGCTCTCTTTCTTTTCTGGAAGCTGTGACTCACACAGGTCATGGAGAAAATTTCCTACTCCTTCCTCACGTCCAGGTTAAATACTAGTGTACAACGTGGAAACCTGTAAATTATCTGACATTTCTCTCTGTCCCCCAAAACTTTCTCATTCAATTATCACTAAATCATATTGACTACACCTCTCTTCTTCCTCTGCTTTATATTACCACTGCCACTGAGAACATAAACATTTACAAAATGGCTTTTATTACAAACAACCCTTCCAACTATTAATGTTATTTCTTACATGAAAAAAATTAAGCAAAACAAATGAAAAAAGCATAACACCAAAAAAAGGCCAACACATTAAAATGAGTAACTGAGATTCCAAACTTTATTTCGCCACGGGCAAGTGAAAACCTTAGAATACATTGATACTAATCCAAGGATGTGTGACATGGAAACTATAGCTGACTACTGCAAAAGCTTCCTTTGTCTCCTGGTTTCTTTACATGGTTATCTTCCATCAGTCCCAGCAAACTATAGGCCACAGGCCAAATCCAATCTGCCTTTTGGCTTTGTAAATAAAGTTTTATAGGAGCTCAGTCATGCCTGTTTGCTTACATATAATCATGGTGGCTTTCACACTACAACAACAGACAACAGCCTGGTTAAGTAGATATGACAGAGACCACATAGTCTAAAATATTTCCCACCTGGTCCTTTACAGAAAAAGCTTGCTAACCCATTTTACACCATAAGCAGAATATGCCTTAATATTCAAATTTAATCTTGTAACTCCCCTGCTCAAATTTCTCCAATGAGCCCCTGCAGCACACATTGTTGGCTCCTATCAATAGCCATTCCTTATTCTTTCTTGCAGAAGAAACACAAGTCTATTGGGATATTTATTATCCCAATCCCCCTCCTCAGCCTCAGAAAGAGAAATGTTTATTCTAAGCTAATCATGTATTTGCCATCCCATTGCCTGGTTTGGGAATGAGCATGTGGTGTGACCCAGCCAATGAAATGTTACAGGAAGCCCCTTGCATGCTTCTAAGTTTTCTCCCTGTTTAAAAGACACATGTGAAGAAAAGCAGTCCTTGAAATGTTGTGTTGTGAGAACAAGATGTTTGGAGCTGCTGCGGATTAGCCAACCATGAAAGGAGACATGAAGAAAACACTGCCAACAGCACAGCTGAAAGAGGGACAAATGGGATCCTAGGATATCACTGAACAACCAAAACAACTCTGGTTCCTACTGTTTTAGCCACTGCTCATCTAGTATTTACAGTCCAAAGCATTCTACCTGGTAAATTTCCCATGGCCCACAGGGTAAGACCTACTCATTTCTATAGTATTAAAAAAGTCTATCATAAACTTGCCTTAGCTAAGTATTCACCTCATTCCCAACCTCTGGTGTCTCACACTTTTGGTACTAGCAAAAGTGAACTGCTCAGAAACCCTGCAAAGTTCACTCAGCATCTTGTCTTTTGCACTTGTTGCTCTTGCTGCCAAACAGGCAATCTCATTAGATGTTCTTCTGGCAAACACACAAACTTGTTGCATGTTCCTTCTGCCAAAAATTATTCTTCTGCTTCTTTACCTAGAAAAATTCTTCTCACTCTGCACGCTTACTTTGAATCATACCTACTTTTTTTCAAAACTTTCAGTCCTCATCACGTATGTCTGGCACATAATACATAATAAATCATAATTATAAGCTTCCAGTTGGCATCTAGCACACAGTAAGCACTGAATAAAGTAGTAAAAAAAATGACAATAATAACAAGCTCCTGTCTGTATTTTTAATTGTGTGTGTTCTGTAGCATTAGAAAAATGATTAGTATCTAAAAGACATTTGATAGTTATTTGTTAAGTGGACAAGTGAAAACATAGAAATGTTTTCTTTGTAAATTCTGTTGAAAAAGCACAGAAATGAAATAGAGACACCTCTATTATGAGCACCTTAAAGATCAAAACTACATCTATTCCATCTTTGTCTTCTGCAACTTATAAAACCTAACTTACAGAAGCTTTTTGATAAATAGATGGCTAAATTAAAGGTGTCCTCATCCAGTTTGGATTATACAATGTATTAGGTGTCCACAACCAGGTAGCATACTAGTATTTTTGTTAATGTCTTCACATTTTTCTACTTTTATTATAATCTGCTGAGCCTAGAGTTGGGCAATTTGTATATTTATTATGACAATCTTTTGGTAAATGGTAGCAGAGCATCTTGTTCTAACAAAATTACTGTTATCAAGACAATTGACCAGCAGGTAGAGAACACATCTTGTTCCAACAAAGTAAATGTATCTCTTTCCAACTTCAAATGAGGAGGAATGAAGTCAGTAAGAGTGAGACCTTGTTGGGACAAGGATATGCAACATGACTTGTGCTTTGGCGTTCTTTTGTGATCAAAAATTCCTTACTTTTATTTTTTTATCTACGGTAGGACCACCCAGAGCAGGGGTCCACAACTCCCAGGTCACAGACTGGTACCAGTCCATGGACTATTATGAACCACACCACACAGGAGGAGGTGAGCAGCAGGCAAACCAGGGAAGCTTCAACTGTACTTACAGCCACACCCCATGGCTCATATTACCGCCTGAACTCTGCCTCCAGTCAGATCAGTGATAGCACTAGATACTCATTGGAGCATGAACCCTATTGTGAACTGCTCATCTGAGGGATCTAGGTTGTGTGCTTCATATGAGAATCTAATGCCTGATGATCTGTCACTGTCTCACTTTGCCCCCAGATGAGACCACCTAGTTGCAGAAAAATAAGCTCAGAGTTTCCACGGATTCTACATTATGGTAAGTTGTATGATTATTTCATTATATATTACAATGTAATAATAATATAAAGTAGCACAATAAATGAAACATGGCTGAATAATCCTGAAACCATCCCCACCTTCCCCCAGCCCATGGAAAGACTGTCTTCCACAAAACCGGTCCCTGCTGCCAAAAACATTGTGGACAACTGACCTAAAGTAATTCATTATCACAAGTCTTACCTGGATTGTTGTTTTCAGAAGAGATTTTTAGCATCTGTTTTTCTTTATAGTCAGAAAGTAATTCACAAATTCTATGTATAAAAATGTAAGAAACCAAATTACTATTTTAATACTGATATAAAAAATACTTACCAAATGTAAAATTCTTAGAGTATTTCAAACAATATCATAATATCAGAATTTAACAGTATTATCCCATACAGTTATGAGTACATTCTACAAACTTTTCTTTAAGCTTCTAATTAAAGAATAAAAAAATTAGGTGAAATGCTCATAAATCAAGGGCACTGTGACCCAGTAAATCAGCATGCATTAGCATGACATAATAGAAAGTGTCCCAACTCTGCATAAGTCCTAGCTCCATAATGAACAGCTATTTGTTCTTGGACAACTTTCTTCTCTTAGGCTCAATATCTTCTTCTACAAAGTGAGGACTTTGCTGCCTTATTTCACTAGGTTGTTATAAAGATTTAACAAGGTAACATTTTTTAAATGCTCAGAGAAATAGTAAAGCAATGGAATAATCTGTTCCTAAACTTTATGACTAAAATTATCTTGGAATCCCAGATAAAACCCCATGTGTATTTTGTTCATAGGTTCTAATATGCAAATGCTGTAGTTTTTAGAAAATGTTATTAAGTCCTAATTTTGCTTCTTAGTTGTCCTACTCCTTATGGCTCATAATTCAGGGCATCTCAACTGTGTCATAGTTTGTAACTAAATTTTTTCATAAATCTCTCATTAAAGTAGATAATGTGATTGTCCACTATTACGGAGTTGACCAATTTGTTGTGCTAAGGGCAGAAAAACCAATGGATGTTAAGACCTGGCTTGGAGCAATGATCCTTCTCTACAGACTCAAACTCTGAGCCAGCAGATGTTTGTTAGGATAATGTTTTATATTGATGTTCAATTCCAGCTGACATGGGAGACCAAAACTCTACTTTTATTTTTTTTCCGTTTTCATGAAGAAGCTGCAAATTGACATTCTCTAATTTTTGACGTACATAGTTATAACATATTTTGCACCGAACACATTATTCAGCTCTAAATCATCTCACAGACCATCTTCCATGACTATTTTTGCAGCACAAATCACATTTTGATATTTTGGTGGCACCCATTTTGCTTTGATTCACACTGTTTCCTTAGAGCTAGTCAGCAAATAGTGAAACGATCTTCCAGTGACTGCACAAAATATGGAATGCTTCAAAGAGTTGTGCTGCCTCCTTATGCAGAAGCCATGCTAACTTTCTCTGTATTGTTCCAATTTTAGGATATGTGCCGCCAAAGCAGGCACAAAGCCCTACCTTTACACATGATTTGTGATGAGTCATGGACAAGGCTTGGCTCTTGTCCATGACTCATCACTACTTACTTAACCTACTTGAGATTCTGAGAATTCTCTTCAATGGCTTCCTGTGAGGTACAATTTGAAAATATTTTAAAATCTTGAGCTAGAGATGGAAGTAGCTTGGACGATTTTTCATTATCATGTAAATCAGATCACTCAAGGGGCCAACCACAGCTGGGAGCCACTGCTTGGGGAAGGCTCATATGGGACTTTCTACTGCCTAAGGTTCTACACAAGATATAAAGGTGCCTCACAGTGTAGATCTGGTAGCAAAGAAGAAGAAACAAACACTGATCTCTTTCTGTCACATTATTTGAACCACTCTGACCCTTTATAACAAGCCCACCTAATAGCTGCTAGAGAAAAGACCAACAACGGCCTGAAAGGATCTCTTACCATGAAGGTCTCAGCTAATTCTTGGCTAAGATGTGGGTTCCACAATAGGTTCTGAATACAGGAGGAAGGGTCAATTTGCTCACTTTGTGTGCGGATAAAGTCAGGATGCCCAGCGGCCAGAGCAGGGTGCTGGTGCTTTGGGAACAATGGCTGAGCATATAAGCATAGGTAAGGGAACTAAAAAATGTTGTAACTTCAAAGTCACTGTATGAATCCCCATGAAGACTTGAGGGATTTGAATCAGTAAGGGCATCTTGGTGTCAAAGGTCAACAATTACCAGTCAGCAGAACCAGTTTGAGTGGCAACAATGCAGCAACAGAAACAATGGAAACAACAGAATGATTGGAATGTCCTTTTTTTTCTCCTCCTTCTGACTTGATAAAAGGGACTGTCTTCCTTGGATTTAGTGAACCCCTTTGGTTCTTGAAAAATTCAAGGAGTATGTAGGAGATAGTCCCCAGAAGACAGTACAAGGCTTTCTGCTAAACTGGACATTTCAAGACCCAAATAACTAATCAGAAAAATCAAAGATGTGATACTCTTTTTTATCCCATGCATAGGTGTTATACTTGGATGAAATGAACAATATTGGGATCTCTAAGGATAAAGGTCTTAAAAGTCCTGAGGTAAAGAATCCTGCACCCATTGGTACTTCTAACTTGTCTTGCTTTTTGTCTGATTTCTGGCTGATGCAGGGGACTAACTCACTGCCACTCTAAAACTACCTGAACCAAACTATGACATCTCACCTGATATGTAAGATGCAATTGTTATAATTATTTTAAACCTCAATTTAGCATTAACTAGCCTTTTCATGTAAACACTTACACATGATGATGACTAGAAACAGCATACTCTCTGGCCGTCTGTCCAGATAGATCTTGAGAAGATACATCAACATTTTGCTCAAGTAGAAGATTGACTATACTTGCTGATCCACAACATACAGCAAGTATGAGGGCAGTTCTAAAATTACAGAGATAATTTCTCCTTTAGGAACTGTAATAAAGTTATTTTAAAAGCTAATTTGATATACTTTACCAATTTAACATCTTGCCTGTCCATGCAGAATCAAACATTTACATGCGCTAAAAGACATAAGCATCTTGGGTGCTCAAGAGTTCATCTTTGTAAAATACCACCAAGGTTAAAAGGAAGGGACAAAAAGGAAACCTCTTATCTCAGTGGGGTATTGCATAGCAGAATCTACTAATTTAAAGTCCTTTGATGGGCAAGAAACAATGTTAGGGCCACTTATCTGAAGTGGACAAAGATTTAAGTGAAGATTTTGTCACAGCTTCCCTAGACTGATATGCTGTAATAGAAAATTAGCTAGGGGCTAAGATAAATAAGAGCTCTCTGCATGCTGAAAGCAGTAATATTAATAATAATGGTAAGAATAGTAGTCACAGGAGTTTCAGTTAATGATGCCAATAAGCATGTGCTATGCACTGAATTAAATGCCACATATATCTTTCTTGCTTATGCACAGCCAACTTTGAAGGATATATTCTCCTACTTTTCACATATGACAACATATTGGGTGGTAAATAACGTTCCCAATGTCACACACGTAGCAAGTAAGAAAGTTAGGAATTAAACCCAGTCTTGTGTGAATCCAAAGCCTAGCTCTTTTCTCTTTATCACCCACCTACAGCTTGCCTTCATTAAAGGAAAAGTGTATCCACTTAAAACTATCTTCACTCCCTCTCTCCATACCAACTAAAAATAAAAACATCAAAATACACTGGAAATAAAAAAGGAAAAAAGCTGTTGAACCCACAGTATGTGGGAATAGCAATTAATTGTCATGTAGGGATAAGCTAATATTAACATTCTTCAAAGAAAGCAACTTAAAGCAGAGTCATTGAAAAGATAAAAGGATTTTCAACTCCTATTTATGTTTAATACAGCATATTTAGTGGAAAAGCATATAAGATATAGAGGTTAAAACCTACTAGAAAGGGTTAAGAAGTTCAATACTGAGTCATAAAGTAAACTGAAAGTTAAAGTTCAAACTTCATAAAATTAATATGAAATCCCTTTAGCTAACATAAGATCATGTAACCAAAAACATCATACAACAAGTAACATCAGTCAATATAATAAGAGAAGATGAATCCTACTAAAACAATTCTTTATGTTGCCCAGTCCAAATAATTGCTTTTCTACTTAACTGATTTGTGTTGATACTGATCACTATGTCCCAATAAGTATAATTTAATCTTATTAATTTATTATTTATGACATGAGTGACTGCTATCAATCTAGAACAACACACAGATTAAAAGAAATAACCATACCTTCCATATCTATCAAGTGCATTTAAATTAGCTTTTTTCTTGATTAAAAATTTCACCACTTGCTGTTTTTGTTCATGTACGCCAAGCAAAAGTGGTGTGAGGCCACACTGTAAAACAATATAAAACAAAAACAATATTTAATTCAAAAAATTATGTATTTCTCAACTGAACTGGAAGCTTATGGACTTACACTCACAGAAAGTAAATAAAATTTGGTCGCTTCCTTCTCACTGTTCTGTACTTTCCCACATGCCACTCCTTCCCTTGGAAACATCCCTTCTCTGCCTCACCACATTAAATCTGATCATCTCAAAAACTCACTTTAAACATTTACTGTTTCCAAGACTCTTTGTTTCTAAATGAGCATTTGGCATGGCACTTTTGGATGATTTTTTTTTTCATTTAAACAAAAAGCTTCTTGAGGGCAGGGGCTGTATCTTTTATCTCTATATTATCCAACCCTAAGACAAAATTGTTGTGTATAAAGCAAGAATTTGAATGTAAAATATTTCTTTAGTTTCACATGTTTTACCAAAGTTCAAGCTCCAACGTGCAATAAATATTGCTATTAATACTCACACTGCCCATTTCAAGAATTTTTCCAACATTTATTCATTTAAAATCTATTTGTATTTAATTTTTCCAGATTGTTAACTAGATAGATAATCAGTTCATAGGATTACTGAAACTAAGAGATTTCCTATCTGTATTCTTAATAACTCCATGGTTTTTAGTGTTTAAACCTGCCATCCTGATTAAGCCAAAGCTCTACAAACTTAAGAGACATACTGGATAGCCCATAATACAGCTTCAATTGACAAAAAAGGTTTAGAATTTGCTACAATTCTGAGAAAACTCTGCTCTTAAAAATGACTTACTGACCTAAGCACTTGAATGATTGAACAAAGGGACACAAAGTCCTGAGAGAGCCATCCTCTACTTATTGGAAGACTACTCACTGCAAATTTCTAAAGACCTTCTGAATGGCAGTGAATAACTGATGGTAGAAAGGAAAAGGTATTATTCTGTAAGCTGATAGATAGTGCCAATAATATTCATTTTAATGTCCCAATGACAGAGATAAGTCAGACTAGCCCAGGAATGGTGGCTCACAGCTGTAATCTTAGCATTTTGGGAGCCTGAGGTGGGTGATACACTTGAGCCCAGGAGTTCAAGATCAGCCTGAGAAACATGGCAAAAACCTCATCTCTACTAAAAAAAAAATACAAAAACAGATTGGAGGACCACCAGAGCTTAGGGACGTCAAGGCTGTGGTGATCTGTGACCGCACCACTGCACTCCAGCCTGGGGAACAGAGTGAGACCCCATCTCAAAAACAAACAAACAAAAATTTAGATTAATGTTATTGGAAAGGAAAGATTTAAAGGAATTAGCACATATCCAACTCCAACTCTTCTAGAAATATCTGAAGTTTCTGAGATATAAGAATTTACATATTACACTTATGTATTCAGTGGTTAAGCAGGAGTGTATCCGGATTTTGAGAAATTTGTTGTTGTTGTTGTTGTTGTTATTAGAGACAGGGTCTCATTATGTTGACCAGGCTAGACTAGAACTCCTAAGCTCAAGCAATCCTCCCACCTCAGCCTCCCTAGCAGCTGGGACTACAGCCATGCACCACCATGCCTGGCTTCAAGGAAACCTTTTTAAACGTACATATCCAGGCTTTATTAGACTTACTCTATCAAAATCTTCAGGGGAAAACCTAGACTTGAAGATTATTTAAAAATTTTCCTGAGGTAACTGGAATGCACAACTCTAGCTGGAAGCTAGTGCAATAGACAATTATTTCAGTCTCATCTCTCATCCACATAAACAATTCCCTTTATCATTTGAGGATTTGGCCAAAAAGAGGAAAGAGTAGGAGAGAGACTCATTTGCTGAAAACACCACAAGATTTTCCCCGGTAAGAGTAGAACAAGGTCTAAGGTCTAGTAAACTCAAAATCCAACCTGATCTTTTTACTTATAAGCCCCTTATCTCCCACCTTCCCATCGAGACATTCTAGAATTGAAAGCAGAGTTGAGATTCTAATTGGCCATTTCTACCAGAATAGGATACTAAGTTGGTTAATTACTTGTTATTCCTTCTACTCAAGGGTTTCCCACTACATTACCACATATTCACTGCCAATCTCAGAGGCCTCCTAAAATTGATCTCTAGGCAGTTTACAACCCACTAACTCCCTCTCCCAAACTGAAAACTGTCATTCTCTAAAATGGAAAAGAACCCTGTCTCACCATATAAAGGAAACAAATGAATGAACAACAATAACAACACACACACACACACACACACACACACACACACACACACACACAAAAAAAAAAACCTCTTCATGGTCTTTTCCCCCATTACCTAATTTCCAAGTTGGCCTTGATATTTCTGATTGCTGCATTTTTCCCTTTCCACTTCTGCCTCATGAGCAATCAGAAATATCTTAAGCCTTGCCACTGAGAGATACATCACCTCATATCTATTAGTGTTTTTTTAGGAATTTGCCAAAGTAGCAGGATTACTATTCACTGAAACATGTTTAAGTTTTCTTGGAGTTTTAATGTAAAACCTATTTCCAGGGCAAATTTTGTCATTTTACATTTGTTAGGGAAAAAAAACTTGGCAGGGAAAAATTGAAAAAAAAAAGTATTACCTTTTACAAATTCAGTGTTTTTTTTTTTAAAAAAAAGCATTAACCACAAGTGCACTGAAAAAACTGTACCCTCTAATGCTTCTTTAAAAGTAACAATATTTAAAATAAAGTCTTAGATAATTAAGTCATTTCAAAATATTTTCATTCAGGTTATGCTTGAGCTTCCAAATACGGAAAACTGGCCCTTACACAGGTCAATGTTAACACGAATGCATTTCAGTATTTTGAAGATAAAATTGGTAGATCTATACCTTGTTTTTTGATTCAATATCAGCACCATATAAGAGCAGTGCTTTGGCCATTAATTTATCTTCATTGTAGACAGCATAGTGTAGAGCGGTATTTCCATACTCATCTTGAATATTTTGATCAGCGCCATGTTCCAGCAACATTAACACACATTCATCTTCCTGGCATTGTACGGCCTGTCAGTATTAGACCAAAAACAAATTATAAGTCCTAGGAATTCAAAATAACATTCCACAGCTTTCACCAACTAGTTATATTTAAATGAGAAAACTCATTTTTATGCTATCTATTGAAATCAAACCCATCTCACGCTGATATAGTTGACTACTGCATACCTTTATCAGAGCTGTCCTTTTTTTGTTGTCAAGGACATTAAGTTGACATCGTCTGTCCAGCAGGAGTTGTACTACTTCTGAATTTCCATTGGCAGAGGCCAAATGTAGAGCAGTCCTATGAGAGTGAGAAGACTTCAGGAAATTGTAGTGCACTAGCTAATGCCACATTAATGATTCATGTAGTTGCAAACACTGAATAGCCTATTACTCTGCCTTCAAAACAAACTCAATTTTCCTTTGAAGAAAGCACACTACTTATTACCTCTCATTAGTCACTGTATTAATGAAAGAGCAGCCTATTTGAATAGAAAGAGCATAGCTCTTGGATGACATTCAACTTGGGCTGGAATCCTACTTGAAGCTCTGTCGCTTCCTAGCTGTTGCTTAGCCTTTTTGTGTCTCAATTTCCTCATCAATAAAATGGGAATGAAAATAGTCAGTTTCTCAGAGGAAACCACTGTAATGCTTAAATAAGACTCTACACAAAGTATAGAATAGTTCCTAACACAAATAACAGCTCAAAAATTGTAAGATATTATAATTTTTACTAATACCACTAAAGACAACATTTGAATTAAGTGAAACGATACAATTATACCTACACTTTCAGGTACATTTTAAAGATTACAGGTAGCGTTGTACTGTATTTTATTGAGTCTAAGATGATCATTGTCTCCATGTTTTAACATTTCTTACACTGAAATACCACTTATAATTCATGATTTACTATAATTATAATTGGCAGCATTTAAATAATTTTCTTAGTGAGACATAAAATAATGGGGCATCATACAATCCCTGGTGCCTTACATTAAGTAGAATATGTTATAATATAACAGGTCTGGGGCAGTTCCAGTCAGATGACTAGCATTTAGATAAATTTTAGTTCTTAAAAGAACTATGGAATAAGAGGGCTGAGGTGAAAACAAAAACAATTTTCTAAAATAATCTATTTCTTACTTTGGTTTTCAAAAACTTTAAGCCAAAGAAAATTTGAAATTCAAATGAATAGCATGGGCTCATTTTTTTCAATACTTAGATTTATACAATGTATGTACATCAGATATTTCCAATCATTCATATTAGGATTTAAGACTGTTATAAATTTTCTCTTTTTAAAATGGATTTAGGAAACTATTTGTGGAGCTTTTTTCAACTTTTACATTCGGGGATACAGGTGCAGGATGTGCAGGTTGGTTAACATAGGTAAACGTGTTCCAAGGGGGTTGGTTGTACAGATTATTTCATTACCCAGGTGTTAAGCCTAGTACCCATTAGTTCTATTTCCTGCTTCTTTCCTTCCTCCCACCCTCCACCCTCTGATAGGCCCCAGTGTGTGTTGCTTCCCTCTAGGTGTCTGTGTGTTCTCCTCATTTAGCTCCCACCTATAAGTGAGACCATGCAGTATTTGGTTTTCTCTTCCTATGTTAGTTTGCTAAGGATAATGGCCTTCAACACCATCTATGTCCCTGCAAAGGACAGGCTCTTGTTCTTTCTTTTATGGCTACATAGTATTCCATGCTGTTTATGTACCACATTTAAGTTCTTAAAACAGCTAAAACAGCCTTTACCCAAGTCTTATAAATTTTCAAAACGGCAGTTAAGGGTTATCTTTTACTATTTTCCACCTTCAGAAGTGCTTTTGTTTGAAAGGAGGGAGGAAAAGCTTCAATTGAGATTAAGTCCTAATGCCCCAATTTTGATTCTCTCAGCTTGCTCAGGCGCAGCAGGTAAACATGAAGTTTTCAAAGGTGGAAGGATCCTGAGAGATAGCAGAATATGCCTGCCATATAATAGGTGTCTGGCTTATGTTTGATGACTAAACGGATTGAAAGAATGGATAAACATAGGTTGGAAGTTCAATATTTATAAAAGAAAACTCCTGTTGAGTAGAGCAATACATTTGCGATAGTAATGATCATTTATATTTGCTATTTTAGTTTTCATAAATATATAACTAAACTAATTAATCCATACTATTTACATGTTAATCTATATATAATAAAATATATATACAATAAAATCTACCAGAAGAGGTAAACAGAAGCCCTCTACTTCTGAAGAGGGTAAAAGTTCACAGAAGATAGCCATCCACAGGTATAAAAATAAATAATAGAATGTGAGAAATTATTCGTACCTATGCAAGTAGCATATTCCTTCTCTTCCCAAGAATTATTTCATTACTAATGAAACTTAACGAAAACTTTTCAGATGTTCATTGCAGAAATCACAGATAAGAGAAAGGGAAAAACTTCACTTACAAATCCCCAGAAATAAGTTTGATTATATTTTCCACATATTTCCAGCTAACACAAGAGCAGATTCTGTTTGTGTATATGTATAACAAACTGATTTTTTCTCACTTGATATAGCAAAGTACATCTCTGCATGCCGACATATCTCTGTATCTACTGACACCCTCAATGGTTACATATTATTCCATCCTATGGATGCACTGAAATTTGTTCATAAAATCTTTATATGAGTTCTTCTCAATACATGGCTATTTTAAGCAATACTAAGAAAAACAGCTGTGTCTGTTTCATATAGATGTTTCAGTATAATGGAATAGATGGGTAAAAGGCATACACATTTTAAAAATGTGGTTCTTACCATCAAAGTGTCTACTTGAAAAGTCGCAGCAACTTAAACTTTCAGCAAGTATATAAGTACCACTGTTCTTCACCCTCACAAACTTTGTGGACACAAAACAGTATTTCATTCCTTTATATTTATTTATTTATTTTTATTTATTTATTTTTTTGAGATGGAGTCTCACTCCATCACCCAGGCTGGAGTGTAGTGGTGCAATCTCAGCTCACTGCAACCTCCATCTCCCTGGTTCAAGCAATTCTCCTGCCTCAGCCTCCTGAGTAGCTAGGATTACAGGTGCATGCCACCATGCCCAGCTAATTCTTTGTATTTTTAGTAGAAACGGGTTTCACCATGCTGGCCAGGCTAGTATCAAACTCCTGACCTCGTGATCCACCTGCCTTGGCCTCCCAAAGTGCTGGGATTACAGGCATGAGCCACCATGGCTGGCCTTTCATTCCTCTTCTAACTTAAACAGAAAATAGTCTTTCATTCCTCTTCTAACTTAAATTCCTTCTCTTAGCAGGAATGCTATGTTTTCCTGTGTGCACAGGTCACTGGTAGACATGCAAAAAAGTACCTTGCCCAATTTTAAATTGAGCTTATTTTATTATATCTGCATATATATGCTGGTTTCAGTGGCTCATGACTGTAATCTCAGCACTTTGGGAGGCTGAGGTGGGTGGATCACAAGGACAGGAGTTCAAGACCAGCCTGGCAAAGATGGTGAAATCCCATCTTGATTAAGAACACAAAAAATTAGCCAGGCATGGTGGTGGGTGCCTGTAATCCCAGCTACTTGGTAGGCTGAGGCAGAGAATTACTTGAACCAGGAACCAGAGGTTGTAGTGAGCTGATACTGCACCACTGCACTCCAGCCTGGGCTATGGAGTGAGAGTCTGTCTCAGAAAAATAAATAAATATTTGCACATATAAATAGGCATTTGTGTTTTCTTCTGGTACTTTTCTCCTTTTGTATCTTTAAAATTTTTAATCTATACTCCAGGAACTTATTTTTGTGACATAAAAATCTAGGTAGTTTTCTCCAAACAGCATGCATTTAATTTATGAATAATTCACCTTGTTTTACCAATATGAAACATCACCATTATCAAGTGCTAAATTCTTACATATATTTGGGTATTTCTGGATTTCCTATTCTGTTCTGTTCATTTATGTCTTTTCAGCTGTTAGTAAACAATTTGTGGAAATAACACACGCACATTTTGATATCTGGAAAAGCAAGTCTTTTTCCATTCTGTTACAAAAAATCAATTTATCACAATGATAAAATACATCATGTGCAATTTAAAGACACTAAGACTTTGCTATTTTTATTTGGCTTATGTAAAAGTGATAAACACAGAAAAAGCTCACATCTTAAGAAAAACGAACCCTCCTATTCAAAGATATGAACCATACTTCCCATTTCAGTTTCCTTTTAAGGTTACTCAGTAAAGAACGTATTTACATAGGGTACACATCGATATAAAATCCATATTGGATTTTATTTGAAAAATATTTAGCCCAGAAGTTGATATATTATGGGACTTAGTTCTCAATATACACCTTTCTATAGTGTATAGAACATTGTTTTAAAATGTGTACATTAAAAATAATCTGCTGCATCGACTTAATTTTGCGAGTTAAATCACTTTAAAACCGTCTATTAGTGTTCTATAAGGGAAATTATAATTGGATTGGAAATCAGCTAAAGTTTTGTTTTTGTGTTGCTGTTTATAAAGGGACCTGGGCCCTGACCTCTCTGAGGTTTCCACACCCAGGGTGGTGTGGGGCCTGCGGAGGAAGAGAAAGCCTGGCTCCTCCCTCCCTGTGCCAGGAGGGTATGTCCCCATCATCCCTCCATGTCCCGCCTCCTCCCATCCCAGGCCCGGTTACCTCTTTTGCTTGTCCCTCTTGTTCATGTCAGTGTCCCTGAGCATGACGATGAGATCCTTTCTGGGGACTTTACCCCACCAGGCAGCTCTGTGGAGCTTGTCCAGATCTTCTCGACGGACGTGGTACCTCGGCTCCATGAAGGCGCTGTCGTCATAGTCTCCCCAAGTGCCCACGTTGCTCTTGCCGCTCCCCCTGCAGCAGGGGAAGCAGTGACAGCACCACTTGCCCATCTTGCTCCTGAGTGTCTTCATAAAGTTGTTGTCATGGTCTCCAGAAGTGCCCACATTGCTCGTGCCGCTCCCCCTGCAGCAGGGGAAGCAGTGGTGGCAACACTTGCCCATCTTGCTCCTGAGCGTCTTCATAAAGGAGTCGTCATGGTCTCCAGAAGTGCCCATGTTGCTCTTGCCGCTCCCCCTGCAGCAGGGGAAGCGGGGGTGGCACCACTTGCCCATCTTGCTCCTGAGCTCAAACGGCTTCTTCACAGCAGAGGCAGCGGGCATTGAACAAACCTCAGCCACCATCTGCTTTTAACAGCCAGGGGAGGCCGGTAGTAGCGAACAGATCGCGTCTACCAACCAGTTTCACCAACTAGCAGGAAACCCTGGGTTTCCAATCTGTTTGAAGAGAAAGGTCAATCCCAGCCAAAACTTGCCAACCCCAGCAAGGGAGCCCAGCCCACCCCACCCAGGGAAAACCCACACCCACCCGGGGAAAGCCCACGCCCACCAGGGGGACCCCACGCCCACCCCAGGAAAGGCCAAGCCCCCCCTCCCAAGGAAACACCCAGCCCAGTCAAGGGAATGCCAAACCCAGCAGAGAAAAGGTCAAGCCCAGCAAAGGAATGCGAGGGAGGAAACGCCAATCCAAGCAAGAAACACCAGGCAAAGCGACTAACAGCCAAGCCAAGCTAGGAACGCAAGGCCAAGCGAGGAACGCGAAGCGAAGCGTACCCGTTACAGGTAAGCCAAGCCGTTATGCGCGTGCGGGGCGCGCGTGCGGGGCGCGCGCGCCTCAGACGTTATGCGGCGTGCGCGTGAAGCGTGCGCGTGTCATTGCACGTGGTGCAGGAAGTGGCCGATGTGTGCAATCCGCGTGCGCAAGTCTTGGCGCCACAAATGTCAGTGACAGCCTTGCGTTACTGGCAAAGTTCATGGGAGTTGGCCCAGCTTTCTGGCCACTGAGGAGAAGCCTGTGGTGGGAAAAAGCCTCTTGAAGCAGGACTGGGGCTAGAGCGCCTGGAACTCGAGGATGCTGACAGCCTCCTCTGAAGAAAGCCCCCAAGACACTAGTGGTGGCGCTGTTGCGGGTGGCCGCTGCTGCAGCTTAGAGCTCTGGTTGGCGGAGCTGGATGCAAATGGCCTCAAAATCTCCGACCACAAGACGCCCACGGAGCCCAGGGCCTGCCTGAGGCGCCTTCCACACCTGCTCCTCCTTGGTCCGCACCCAGAACACAGGGCCATCAGCAACGGGGCACTCGGGGCCACAGAATCGGGGCTGGGCTGCTAGCTCCTGCTGTGGTGCCCCCTGCCTGGTGTCCAAACCAGGGCCAACAGCTGTGGGGCTTCTGGCCCGGGGTGCTTCGCTTCACTGGCATGCAGTAGGGTTGAGGTGCAGGCCGCTGTCTCCAGGCCTGCAAGAGGGGGGGCTGGGAGGAGCACCTACCACTGATGGGGAGATGCAGGAAGGCACCCCCACGTGCAGATCCTGGGAACAGGACACTGCCAGCACCAGGGAGCCAGATCAGAGCCTCCCTGGCAGCCTGTGAGCTGGACCCAGGCAGTGGCACCTCGACCCTCCTGCTGGGACCTTCCTGCTGTGCAGGCTTATGCAGCCAGGTTCCAGGCTGCTTCACCCATACTGCAGGTGCTTTAGTGTGGGAGGAAAAATGCATTCTGGCCAGGCACTGTGGCTCACGCCTGTAATCCCAGCACTTTGGGAGGCTGAGGCGGGCGGATCATAAGGTCAGGAGATAAAGACCATCCTGGCTAACACGGTGAAACCTCATCTCTACTAAAAATACAAAATACTAGCGGGCATGGTGGTGGGCGCCTGTAGTCCCAGCTACTGGGGAGGCAGGAGAATGGCGTGAACCCGGGAGGCGGAGCTTGCAGTGAGCCGAGATCGCATCACTGCAACCTGGGCGACAAAGCAAGACTCTGTCAAAAAATGAAAGAGAGACAGAGAGAGACAGAGACAAAGACAGAGACGGAGACAGAGAGACAGACGGAGAGAGAGAAAAATGGATTCTAAGCCTGGGACACCGACCTGCTCTTGCCAACAAAAGCAGAGGGGAAGCCAATTACAAGTGCAAAAAAAAAGTTTTTATTTCAGTGGGATGAATGTCTAGGTGTGCAGTCACTGGAGTAAACGTCACTGGGACATGCTGTGTAATTCTTTGTGTACATTGCTGAGTTCTACTGCTAATGTTAGCCCATTTCATTCATGAAATTGGTAATTTATGACATCCCTTTTTTCTTTATCATTATTAGTTAAGGTTTGTCAATTTTATAGATATTTTCAAAGAACCAGCTTTATTTCTTTGCTTTTCTTTGTTGTTTTCTTTTGGCTGTTTCATTTATTTCTGCTCTTATCCTTATTATATTCTTTCTTATATTTGTTTTGATTTTATTTTGCAACTATTTTCTACTTTCTTGATGTGATAGCTTGAATTTTTATTTGAGAGATTTCTACTTTTCTATTATATATATTTAGTGAAATGCATTTTCCTCTCAGCACTGACGTCAACTGTGTTAAATCAAGTTTGGTATGTTGTATTTTTATTTTTATTCAGTTTAATATATTTAATTGTTTCCCTTGAGACGTTCTCCTTAGAAGTGTGCTTGCTGTTTAGCACTATTCACAATAGCAAAGACATGGAATCAACCTAAATGCCCATCGGTAATAGACTGGCTGAAGAAAATGCAGTACCCATACAACATGGAATACTATGCAGCCATAAAAATGAAGGAGATCATGTCCATTGCAGGGACATGGATGGAACAGGAAGCCATTATCCTCAGGAAACTAATGCAGAAACAGAAAGCCAAACATCTAATGTTCTCACTTATAAGTACGAGCTGAACAATGAGAACACATGGACACAGGGAAGTAAGCAACACACACTGGGGCCTGTGGATGGGGGAGGGAGAGGGAGAGCATTGGGAAAAATCTCTAATGCATGCTGGGCTTAAACCGAGGTGATGGGTTGATAGGTAGGGAAAACCACCATGGCACAAATTTACCTATGTAACAAACCTGCACATCTTTCACACCTACCCCAGAACTTAAAATAAATAAAAATGTAAAAAAAAGAACTAAAAAAGTATGCTGTTTATTTTTCAAGTATTTAAGATTCTGCTGTTATTTTACTTTTTTATTTTTAATTTGATGCCATTTTGGCTGGAGGATACATTCTACAGGATTTCAGTTTTTAAAAAATTCTTAATGTTTGTTAAAATCCAGGATACAGTCCATTTTGGTTTATGTTCTGTGGGTACCTAAATGTTCTGCTGTATTCTGCTGCTAGGGGGTGGAGCCTGTTTTTTTCTTCTTTTTTTTATCTCCAGGTACAATTTGCCCTATGAGACACCTGATATAGTAAGTAGCCCATCAGGTATCCAGCAGTAAAAACTAAATTAGTGGAAGGAAGTCCTGTCCCAACTGGTTTGACATATTGTGGCTGAATTTTTAGGTTTTAGTGAAAATAATAATGATGGCTTGATCTTCAAAGTTTTTTTTTTTTTACCATTTCCCAAATAGCTGGGGATTATCGTAGTGTAACCACTTAAAACTCTGATGAAATGTGGAAAGAATTTCTTTTTCTAATTGATACTTTGTGAGTGCAACTACTTTGCATTGTGCAGAGAGAAAAAAATATATTCCAGGCATTCGCCAAATCAAAAGTGCACGAACAAGTCCCTAAATTTCTTCCTGTCCTCAGATTTCCACCATAAAGTTTCAGACCAAATAAAAAATTGTTTTTTCACTAATTTTCTTTGAGGAAATGTAAGAGAAAAAAAAGAAAGAAACAAGTGTTTTGAGGGGTAGAATTTTGGCAATTATATGAGATTGTAAAATCCGAATGTGGATTAGCTTCAACCCATCAAAGATTCAAGAACAGCTACAGTTCTAAGAATGAGCCAAAAAAAATGGGTATGCATTGAGGGGAGGGAATTAGGAAGGGAATTTATAGCCATTCAGACATTTCCCAACATTAAGCCTTCATGAATTTTGCATTGGAAAGAAATATTTAAAAATTAAGAAACTCAGTATCCAGTCCACCCTGTGATAAATACTGCAATGTGCCCAAGCATTCCAATTTGAGCATGGCTTTGTGCTTTGCCAATCATAACAATGGGAGATAGAAGTAATAAGAGCCTGCATGAAGCACTGTGCTAATGATAATTTTCCCAGTAAGAACAAAAGAGAGGCCATTACTTTTAAACATCATTGAATATAATCAAACACTGGGTAGGCTTGTCTGTATTTAGATTTTATAACTCTACGGTTATAGCTATAAAGTAAAAAAGACATATTATAAAATTTCTGTCATTAAGAAAACTATTTATTATTACAAATGTGAATTTCTCTAGATGGTAAATTCTTTGGAATTAGTTGACTTCATGTAAGTTGATTTGTTCAGTAACACAGAATAGACTTCTTGTAAATAGGAACAAGTGTGCATCTGATCAAGATCCACTATTTTCTTATACGTATATCCCTTTTCTGCCTTCCCTCAGAATACTATCTTTCACAAAACAACACACATCTCTTCCACCAACTTCTCCCCCGAATACTGCATATTCGATCAGTGTCCACAAATGTTAGATACCGAATGTTAAATTACTATTAGGTTCGCACAAATGTAGTTGTGATTAATGGCAAAAATCGCAATTATTTTTGCACCAACCTAATAGTAACATTGAAACACAATATTAGTTATTCAACATCAGAAAGATCTTCCAGAACAGTCATCACCACAGATGGGCCAAACTATTATTTGTAGGGCACTGCAGTAAGTTAGAATTTTATCAAATTCATAAATTAATGGATATTTTGTTAAGGGATATGAACAGCCTATAGTATAAATTTGAGCTATACATTGTTGGGAGAACAAAATAGTAAAACGATATAATAGTAGCAATCACGTGGTGACCTTTCTGTCACACTTACAATTTTCAATGCACTTGTCTACTTATTATTTCATGTGTGGATGGGTTAGCTGAGTGGCGGGGCCATCAGATGTCATATATACAGATGACTCCCTTCTATACACCATTCTGCCATTAGTTGATGTCTATTTTACTTTTGCTTTTCCCTTCCCATTTCACTACTAGTTAAAATCCTAATCTTGAGTTCTAAATCACACATAGTTTTACTCATGTGTAGTTGTACCTGACAAAGAATTACATAAATTCCATCCATTAGAGGTGTGGCCGAATGGACAGAAAACCATTAACATTGATTACTTCAGTGCATGTGGGATTGCAAATGCAGATGAGAAGGAGAAGGTTTTTATTTTTTCTTTATATAAGTTTACCTTATGTATTCTAATGCAAGGCTCAAGTATCATTTATAGTGAAACATTAAAATGTTCTTAAAAGTTCATGTCCTTAATGTTCTGTAAAGAAAGCATAAACTCATTTATTGCAAGAAATGCAACAATTTATTTCATTCCTCAGATTATTGATCCTAATATAAATAAAACTGTTCTGAACTTGCACAGAGATATTTAAACAAACAAAAACTAGAGAAGAAGTGAAAAAAAAAGAATGCTTTTTAAATTACTTAATCATTGTTGATGGACTGAAAACATCCAACTTACATCTCCTGAATTAAATCTGATATTTTCCTGGAGAGTAGTGAGGAGTAGTTGAGGGTAGATAGAAAACAGAGTGTATTTTGAAAAATGTAAAATTTAGAGAAGCTTAATTTAAACACTCCCTGTGTGTCAAAGAGCTATTAAATAAAATTTTCATGATTTTAATGTAAGTCAATCTGAACTAGCATATGGTCTAAATTTCTCTTAGGTTGCACATGGATTTAAAATGTAGGGGGAAAAGATCACTTGGCAAATATGCTTTTGGTTTTGAAAAACTTCCAAATGTTTAAAAAGTACTTTTCAAATCAACCATACCCATATGCATCCAGGTTTTCTCATTCTCACCACTGAAGGATAAAAATAACTAGAATTAAGGCAAAATGGATGGAGAGGTCATACATATGCTGTAAAACTAAAAATCAGTTGATTCTTTAGGGAATTTGTTAAAAAAAAAATTTAGTCCTTATGGCAATTTAACCCAAAGAATCTAACACTTATTCTTAGTGGCTTAGGATCATGGATGATATTAATCTGTCAGAAAATGATTCTATGACTATTTCCAGAAGTGGAAAAGTGCAGAAATAGAAAATGCACATGATATTGCTATTTTATTTTGTTCCAAGTCTTGTTACTATTGGTGGAAAACAGTGTTCCAAAGGAATGAATATTTAGATAAATTATGGCATGAAGAATCAGTTTCAATCGTTTATGCATAGATACATTGATAATAACTGAACATCTTTGGCATCTGGCTTCCAGATACAGTGACGATTCCCTCATGATATCTAGAAATTAAATAGATGTGCATGAACACTTTAAAAAATGTAAAAACATTAAATGTCAGTTATTTTGAAATAAGTTATATTTTTAAATAAGAAGCATTGTTAATTAAAAATTAGAAAATAGAGAGCTATATTTGGACAATTACTCAATGTTTTTTCCAAATAACAGATGAAATATATTTTGACTTTTTTTGTTTTAAATAAATGCAAATATATAGATGCAAAACAAATCAGACATTGCTACAAATGAAATATGTGTGCTGTCTGTAATTCTCAAACATTGAATAATATTCAGTGAACTTCAACACATGCCTTTGGTGGCCCGTTAAAATTCATTATAATGAATTTTGAATTAGATTCCAAAATGAACACACTATTTTCTTAGCTTTTAGTGTCGGTCGGTTTTTTCTATTTTCATTTTTTTTTTTTTTTGACTGAGGTGGAGTCTCACTCTGTCACCCAGGCTGGAGTGCAGTAGCGCAATCTCGGCTTACTGCAAGCACCGCCTCCCAGGTTCAAGCGATTCTCTTACCTCAGCTTCTCAAGTAGCTGAGGTTACAGGTGCGTGCCACCACGCCCAGCTAATTTTTGTATTTTTGGTAGAGATGAGGTTTCACCATGTTGGCCAGGCTGGTCTTGAACTCCCGACCTCAGGTGATCCACCCAACTTGGCCTCCCAGAGTGCTGGGATTACAGGCGTGAGCCACTGCACCTGACTGGTTTTTTTTTTTTCTATTTTCATTACTAAGACTAAACAATAGTTATGTGACTGAATACAGCTGATCATTTTACCAACTCCTTTCAGCAAATTCATTTTGTCATTTTAATTAAGTACAAATTTAAGAAGTGAATAAATATAGATACTATAGCACATATATTTCCCAAAACATAATATGTGTGTGTGTGTGTGTGTGTGTGTGTGTGTGTGTGTGTGCATTTGGGAAATAAAAGAGTATTATATTTTACTCAAACAACATCAAACATGCAGTCAGGTAAGTTTGATGAAGAAGGTAATATTTCAGCCTAAGAATGAGAATTCTGTAAGACAATGTGTTACTTTATAGTATCAGTTATGTGACCCTTCCACACTGATATTTTGGGTGCAATTGCACCCTCTTTGCCATATACTCTTGGGAGAATAGAAGGTTCTTCACATTTTTCCATTCATTATAACTTCTCCTGTAGGACGGCCCACAAATACATTTCCTGGACTATATTAAGGAAACAAAAGCAAACAAATATGAGAAAATAATAAAGGTAAGTGTCTGGGAGGGTGGGAAATCAAATTCAGTGGGGTTTAAACTATATCTCATACAAGTGCCCCAAAGTTGTGCTTTTGGAGAAATTCACCTTGGATAGAGACATGGTCAAGTGATATATTCCCTTTACCTTTTTTAAAAAACAATACATAGCTATATCCTTGGAAGAGAGGCAAGGAGTGCTGTAAGGGTGACTATCTTTGATTTCTGTTGTGCTTCAGAGGAAGTGTAACTTTCTTAAAAGATACCTTGACTTTTGTCATATTTAGCTATTCGTTCCTTTTTATTTAGGAAAAAAAGTCTGAGCCTGCTGTGGCTTGGGCTCTTATTATCTTTTCTTGGGCTTCTTGGATCTCATAAATGATAACTCTACTTTTATTGTTGCCTTCTCCAAAGGAACCTGAATACCAGCGTCACCTTCATTTACTCTAAAGCATAATTCTCTGCCTAAGAAAACCCCTATAGCTGACATTTACATTTACTTTATACCTCTCTTAATCTTTTGAAGAATGCCTCTCTACCTGTTCTGCATAGTAAAGTTCTAATTAATTACAACTATGAAACAGATATTTCCTTCTTTTCTTATGTTTTATATATTGAATTACTTCATTATTGCCAAGCATAATCTATCTGCTTTGCTAAATTATTCAATATAAGCTTGCCTCTTCCATTAGACTTTGGAATTCCTGAGATAAGAAATTACGTTTTATTCTGAAAGTGTGCTTAAATCAATGGAAAGATGGTTTGTCCAAACAGGATATAGAGGAATAGAGTTATTCTGTACACAGCCACCTTTAGTTGCAAGAGCAGCTAGAAATAGGAGTTATGCTACCTTTTTAAAGACATGTCCTCAGCTGGGCGCAGTGGCTAGTTCCTGTAATCCCAGCAATTTGGGAGGCTGAGGCAGGCGGATCAGGAGGTCAGGAGATCGAGCCCATCCTGGCTAACACGGCGAAACCCAACTCTACTAAAAAATAAAATAAAATAAAATAAAATAAATTAGCTGGATGTGGTGGTGAACGCCAATAGAGGCAGAAAATCATTTGTTTTAACATCCATTCATGTCTGTAAAAAATTCTAAGTACATTGGAAATGAAAGGGAACCTCTCCAGTCCAATAAAGGGCAATTATGAAAAACCTATAGCAACCATTATAACATATGATAAAATCTTGAATGCATGCCCCTTTAAGATTAGGAAGAATGCAAGTATTCATGCTCTCACCACTTCTATTCAACATGTGCTAACCACTGAAATAAAGTTTTTTTTTAAAGGTATTAATATTAGGAAGAAAAAAATAAAAATCTATTCATAGAAGAAATATATGTGTAAAGCATACTATGGTGTCTTTAAATAACTATAATTTACAAGGAAATTTATCAAGGGTTGCAGGATACAAGATCAACATTTAAAAATCAAATCTTGGTGAGAATGTGAAACAACTATTAACTCTGAAAAATGAAACAAAGTAAACTTAAATGTTCTTCTTCTTCCTTTGATTTTTTTGTATAAAGTGTTAAGGATATAAAAATATTAGAAGTCATGCCATAAAAGTAAAAAAAGAAAAAAATTCTCTTTGAATTTTTATTTTTTGACTTTTCTTTTTTTTTTTTTTTTTTTTGAGACGGAGTCTCGCTCTGTCGCCCAGGCTGAGTGCAGTGGTGCGATCTCGGCTCACTGCAAGCTCCACCTCCCAGGTTCAGGACATTCTCCTGCCTCAGCCTCCTAAGTAGCTGGGACTACAGGCGCCCGCCACCACGCCCAGCTAATTTTTTTTTTTTTGTATTTTTTTTTTTGTATTTTTTATTAGAGACGGGGTTTCACCGTGTTAGCCAGAATGGTCTCAATCTCCTGACCTCGTGATCTGCCCACCTTGGCCTCCCAAAGTGCTGGGATTTAAGGTGTGAGCCACCGTGCCCAGCCATTTTTTGACTTTTTAATAACAGTCCTTCTGACTGGTGTGAGATGGTATCTCATTGTGGTTTTGATTTGCATTTCTCTAATGAATAGTCAAGCTGAGCATTTTTTTTTCATATGCTTATTGGCCGTATACATGTTTTCTTTTGGGAAGTATCTGTTCATATAAAAAGTGGTAATATTTTTTGAGAAAAAAATGAATAAATTCAGAGACAAACTCTTTTGTTGGTTAAAAGTAATATTATTGAATATATACATGCCAATGCATAAATTGAATACAATTTAATAAAATACCAGTAATACTTTTCATTGTAAAATTAATTCAAGATTATCTAGAGGAAAAAAATCTATCCAAGGTGATAAAACTTTCCTAGAAGGATTAAAAAGTCTCCATTTTGAGAACTATTTTAGATCTTCAGATTAATTTTATCTTATGTATTAGAGTGAACATTAAGAGGTGAATAAGATCCCGGATTATATGCACAATTATGAAAAAAATCATGTTTTTAAAAGTTTTGGTGGCAAGACTAACCTACTCCAAGATGGGGTTATTATTCCACCTAAGAATGTATCTAACCTCATTCATTTTGCTTCCTTTCTCTATTTTCCTTTGTGCAGCTCTCTTTATCATTGTTTTCTTTTTGTGGTTATATGGATTTGTAGACTGTGCATTTATATGGACTGCCATGCGAGCTGTCACAGCCCAGGCAGTGGAGTGTGGTTGGCTTGTGGGTAGTAAGAAGAATTTACCAACAATTGTATAGATTTGGAAAGGAAAGCTGTATTAGATGGAAAGAACGCTGCAGAGGAGTGCAGCAGGGCTCCTCAGCAAGAGAGGACTGAGTACGCCACTGCAGTAGATTTTTCCTTAGGGTATTTATGGACCTTAAAGTGGGAGCTTAAGGGTAATTTTTACCATATTAGCCACATAGGTCATGGTAAACAATTACATTTATAGACATTTTGGTGCCTTGATGTCAGCAAGGGTTGCACAATGAGTTTAGAATACATGCATTCCAGAGATGCATAGAAATTCTGGTTACTCACAAATTTTTGGAAAAGAAATCTCATACCAGATGCCAGCTTTACATAATAGGGATGTCTAATAACTTCTGAATTCCTTGGATAAGGAGTTCTGCCTCTGGATGGTCTTGCTCTCCTCGTGGACTAGTATCTCTCTGTCTCTTCACCTTTTTTTTTTTTAAGTCATACGACTATCTTTCCATTTATGCCTCTGCTAGTCTTTCTTTTCCCTTTTCTCTTGATTTTTATTTTGATTATTGTAACTTTTTCTGTACTTCTCTCTCTCCTTTCTTCTTTCTTTCCTTTTTCTACTCTTACACTTTGTTTTTGAACTGTGAAATAAATTAGAACAAATATATTTGGTGCTAAATTATGTTTATTACCCCCAAATCTGTGTTCTTATTTCACTTGTAAAGTGACCCATAAACTCAGTGTTTTCTTTAAAGCAAAAGATTAAAATAATTATAAAATAAAATAAAATTAATTTGCATTTATTTTTTCTGACTCAATTAAGTTTTAAAATTAATAATCTTTAATGGAAAAATGTTTGTCATCCTTGTTTTAGTTGAGCAGAGTGAAAGGGAACAAATTACAAATACCAAGATCATGACACATCTTTTCATGCTATGTAGGAGGTCACCTTCCCTCTAGCAATTGTTCTATCCTATACCAAGAAACTATTTTCTCTAAGAAGAATTATGCAACAGTATTCATGAGCTTTTCAATATTTCCTTTGCTAATACCCTTATCACCGTCAACATCCTACAACTGAGTAAGGTGCTTATCTTGCATGCAAAATTTAAAGGCGTGCCCAAAAACTCAATAGTAGAGACAAACATTTTAATCAATATTTTGAGAAATCAAAATTAATTTTAAAATTTGTGATAAAGTACCAAATTTTAAGCAAAGTCAGGATCAGCAACTGCCATGTTGAGCCACGTTGGAACCTGAGGCAACAGGAAAAATAAATAATATTGGTGAAGTCTTTTTTAAAAATTATACTTTAAGTTCTGGGATACATGTGTAGAATATGCAGGTTTGTTACATAGGTAAATATGTGCCATGGTGGTTTGCTGCACCCATCAACCTGTCACCTACATTAGGTATTTCTCCTAATGCTATCCTTCCCCTAGCCCCCCGACCCTGTGACAGGCCCCCGTGTGGGATGTTCCCCTCCCTGTGTCCCTGTGTTGTCATTGTTTAACTCCCACTTAAGAGTGAGAACATGTGGTGTTTGGTTTTCTGTTCCTCTGTTAGTTTGCTGAGAATGATGGTTTCTAGCTTCATCCATGTCCCTGCAAATGACATGAACTCATCCTTTTTTATGACTGCATAGTATTCCATAATGTATATGTGACCCATTTTCTTTATCCAGTCTATGATTGATGGGCATTTGGGTTGGTTCAAAGTCTTTGCTATTGTGAACAGTGCTGCAGTAAACATACATGTGCATGTGTCTTTATAGTAGAATGATATATAATTCTTTGGGTATATACCCAGTAATGGGATTGCTGGGTCAAATGGTATTTCTGGTTCTACATCCTTGAGGAATCGCTACACTGTCTTCCACAATGGTTGAACTAATTTACCCTCCCACCAACAGTGTAAAAGGGTTCCTATTTCTCCACATCCTCTCCAGCATCTGTTGTTTCCTGACCTTTTAATGATCACCATTCTAACTGGCATGAGATGGTATCTCATTGTGGTTTTGATTTGCATTTCTCTAATGACCAGTGATGATGAGCTTTTTTTCATATGTTTGTCGGCTGCATAAATGTCTTCTTTTGAGAAGTGTCTGTTCATATCCTTTGTTCACTTTTTGATGGGGTTGTTTTTTTCCTGTAAATTTGTTTAAGTTCCCTGTAGATTCTAGATATTAGCCCTTTGTCAGATGGATAGATTGTAAAATTTTCCTCTCATTCTGTAGGTTGACTGTCCACTCTGATGAGAGTTGTTTTTTTTTTTTCTGTGCAGAAGCTCTTTGGTTTAATTAGATCCCATTTGTCAATTTTGGCTTTTGTTGCCATTGGTTTTGGTGTTTTAGTCATGAAGTCTTTGCCCATGCCTATGTCCTGAGTGGTATTGCCTAGGTTTTCTTCTAGGGTTTTTATGGTTTTAGGTTTTCTGTTTAAGCCTCTAATCCATCTTGAGTTAATTTTGTATAAGATGTAAGGAAGGGGTTCAGTTTCAGTTTTCTGCATATGTCTAGCCAGTTTTCACAACATCATTTATTAAATAGGGAATCCTTTTCCCATTGCTTGCTTTTGTCAGGCTTGTTAAAGATCAGATGGTTGTAGATGTGTGGCATTATTTCTAAGGCCTCTTTTCTGTTCCATTGGTCTATATATCTGTTTTGGTACCAGTACCATGCTGTTTTGGTTACTGCGGCCTTGTAGTATAGTTTGAAGTCAGGTAGTGTGATGCCTCCAGATTTGTTCTTTTTGCTTAGGATTGTCTTGGCTATACAGGCTCTTTTTTGGTTCCATATGAAATTTAAAGTTGTTTTTTCTAATTCGGTGAAGAAAGTCAATGGTAGCTTGATGGGGATAGCATTGAATCTGTAAATTACTTTGGGCAGTATGGCCATTTTCATGATATTGATTCTTCCTATCCATGAGCACAGAGCATTTTTCCATTTGTTTGTGTCCTCTCTTTTTCCTTGAGCAGTGGTTTGTAATTCTCCTTGAAGAGGTCCTTCATATCCCTTGTTAGTTGTATTCCTAGGTATTTTATTCTCTTTGTAGCAGTTGTGAATGGGAGTTCACTCATGATTTGGCTGTTTATCTATTAATGGTGTATAGGAATGTTTGTAATTTTTGCACATTGATTTTGTATCCCGAGACTTTGCTGAGGTTGCTTATCAGCTTAAGGAGATTTTGGGCTAAGATGATGGGGTTTTCTAAATATACAATCATGTCATCTGCAAACTTTGACAATTTACCTCCCTCTCTTCCTATTTGAATACGCTTTATTTCTTTCTCTTCCCTGATTGCCCTGGCCAGAACTTCCAATGCTGTGTTGAATAAGAATGGTGAGAAAGGGCATCCTTGTCTTGTGCTGGTTTTCAAACAGAATGCTTGCAGCTTTTGCCCATTCGGTATGATATTGGCTGTGGGTGTGTCATAAATAGCTCTTATTATTTTCAGATACGTTCCATCAATACCTAGTTTATTTAGAGTTTTTAGCATGAAGGGGTGAATTTTATCGAAGGCCTTTTCTGCATCTATTGAGATAATCATGTGATGTTTGTCATTGGTTCTGTTTATGTGATGGATTATGTTTACTGATTGGGTATGTTGAACCAGCCTTGCATCCCAGGGATGAAGCCAACTTGATCATGGTGGATAAGCTTTTTGATGTGCTGCTGGAATCGGTTTGCCAGTATTTTATTGAGGATTTTTGCATTGATGTTCATCAGGGATATTGGCTTGAAATTTTCTTTTTTATGTGTGTCTCTGCCAGGTTTTGGTATCAGGATGATGCTGGCCTCATAAAATGAGTTAGGGAGGAGTCCCTCTTTTTCTATTGTTTGTAATAGTTTCTGAAGGAATGGTACCAGCTCCTCTTTGTACCTCCGGTAGCATTTGGAAGGCAAGCTGATTAGCAACCTTAAATCCATCTACAAAGTCCCTTTTGGCAATTCAGGTTAACATATTCACATTATAATGTTGTAAGGTCTTATATATACTTGGTCTATATATAATTCATTGTTCTCAAGTCCCTTATATTGTCAGTTGTTTTCTGTGCTTCTCCAATATTACTTAGATATTACAGTTTTATAATTTGTTTGCAGATTTGATCTTCAACAAAGCTGACACTGGGGAAAGGACACACTCTTCAATAAATGGTGCTGGGAAAATTGGATAGCCACATCCAGAAGAATTAAACTGGACCACTGTCTCACTATGTACAAGAATCAACTCAAAGTAGATTAAAAACTTAAACAGAAGACCTGAAACTATAAAAATACTTGAAGAAAACCTAGGGAAAAATTTCCTGGACTTTTGTCTAGGCAAAGAATTTATGACTAACACCTCAAAAGCCACAAGCAACACAAATAAAAATAGACAAATGGGACTTAATTAACTTAGAAAGCTTCTGAGCAGCAGAAGAAATAATCAGCAGAGTGAAGAGACAACCTCCTGAATGGAAGAAAATATTTGCAAACTGTTCATCTAATAGTGGACTAATACCTAGAATTTACCAAAAACCCAAACAACTCAACAGGAAAAAAAAAATTCCACTGGAAAGTGGCCAAAGGATATAAATAGACATTTCTCAAAAGAAGACATACAAAAGGCCAAAAGATATATGAAAAAATGCTCAACATCACTAATCATTATATAAATGCAAATCAAAACCACAATGAAATATTATTTTCCCCTAGTCATAATGACTATTACTAAAAACAAAAACAAAGCAAAACAAAATATAACAGATTGAAAAAGGAACTCTTCTACACTGTTGGTGGGAATGTAAACCAGTATAGCAACTGTGGACAACATTATGGCAATTCCTCACAAAAGTAAAAATAGAATTACCATTGGAAACAGCAATTTTACTACTGGGTATTTACTCAAAGGGGAAAAAAATCAATATACCAAGGGGATACCTGCACTCGCGTGTTTATTGCAGTACTTTTCACAATGCAAAGATATGAGACCAACCTAAGTGGGGGTTTGGGCTTATGAAGGTGATAGTAAAAAGACTCAGGGTTTGTGAAGTTGGTGAGGGATTTTGCAAAGCTCTTCAAACTGCATGCAGAACTGTTGACCAGTGAAGATGGCAAGGTGGACGGCTCAGCAGCCAGGGATGTGCTGGTGTGCAGGGGCAGTAGCATGATGTGCAGGTGTACCCAGCAATGTTTGGGGTACTCAGGTCCCAAGTGGTGCTTGGAAGAGGTGATGAAGCTCTGAAATAATTTCCGAGCATGATCTATTATCAAGCCAGTAACATACAAAATACAGAATATTTCATGAAGATATCCTCCAATAAAAATCATGAAAAAATAAAACAGCAAACAAAACAAACCAACAAAAAATGTGGTGTATATACACAATGGAATATTATTCAGCCATAAAAAAGAATGAAATAATGTCATTTGCAGCAACATGGATAAAACCGGTGTGAAATAAACCAGGCACAAAATGGTAACTATCCCATGTTCTCACTTATATGCAGGAGCTAAAAAAATTTCATCACATGGAGGTAGAAAGTGGAAAAATAGATCACAGAGACTGGGAAGAGTGAGTGGAAAGGGCAGGGGAAAGAATAAAGAGAAGTGCACTAAAGGATAAGATAGGAGGAATAAATGGAATGTTTGATAGCAGAGTAGGATAACTATACTTTAAAAAGTATTGTACTGGAGTGACGAACACCCTAAATATCCTGACTTAATCACTATGCATTACATACACGTAACAAAATTCCACACGTATCCCATAAATTTGTACGATAAAAAAAGCTAAAACCAAAACATAAAGCAAACAAACAAAATGAAATAATATTTCTAATTCTTGACTACTTTAATCTGATTTTCCTTCAGACAAATTTTGAAAATTATTTTGTGAACTCAAAAATATCTCATGGTTTATTGAGTTTCATTTTATAGGAGGGAAAATGTATGTGTTGAACGATGTTGCATTTTTCTCCAATACCATAATAAGTATTTAAATTTATTTGTCAACTTTTTTCTTTTTTTAGAATAGTATAGTTTTTGTCATTTATAAACAACACATTTCTGTTTAAGATTATTCCTATTTACTTTATATAGCCTATTGTTCATCTGAATAGGTTCTTTTTGGCTACATTTTAACATATTACATTTTAATATATTACATATTTAATATAATGTTAAATATATTTATTTAACAATTAAATATATTTAAGTTCAATATATTTATTTAACAATTAAATATATTTAAGTTCAATATATTTAAGTTCAATATATTTAATTGTTGAATAATTTATAAGAAGGTTATTGAATTTATTTTCTCATTTTGAAATTTTCCCTTGTACTGAATTATCTGGGTTTACTTTTTAAAATTCTACTTTATAAAATTATCTTAAAGTAAAATGGACCTTTTCTTTGTTCTGGTAAACAATCCATTAATTTTAGCATATATATAGATTATGTAATCAGCACCACAACCAAAATATAGAACAGGTTACTAATACCAAAAAACTCCTTCATGCTCTCTCTTTCTGAATTATTTTTATTTCTATTCTTTTTCTGTTTATTCTCTTGCCTTTTCCAGTATTACTCTAATAATAATTATACCTGTTTTCCAGGATTTATACAGTTTTCCAGGATTACTCTAATAATTACTATATATCCTTATTTTTTGTCTTACAATTGGATACATATTTTAGATTTACAGCTAGCCCTCTTTTTCTGTGGGTTCCATATTCTTGGATTCAACCAATAGCGGATCCAAAATATTAATAAAAAACAATACAAATAATACAAATTCAGAAAGTGATACAGTATAACAACTAGTTACATAGCATTTATATTGCATTAGGCATCATAAGTAATCTAAGATGATTTAAAGTATATGGGAGGATGTGTTTAGATTGTATACAAATATCATGCCATTTTAACTCAGGGATTTGAGCATCCATGGATTTTGGTATCAGCGGGGGTCCTGGAACCAATCTTCTATGGATACCAAGGGACAACTAGAAAACTATTAAATCTTTATACCAGTTTTGTTAAGTTTTTAAAAAGTCGTTTCCTTTTTCTTCGTAGAAGAAAAAACATCTTAAAACTAAATTTGTTTCCTTATTTCAAAGAGTGCTAGAAATGTGGTCAGCTAGGGAAGATTTTCTTGGGGTCTATTGCCAGACCTGTGGGGAATGTAGGATGGATATGACAGTTGTGAACAGTTCAGTCTTTCAGGTATTTGGGAAACAAGTCGTGCTTAGAGAGCAAGCCACAGATAAATGATTGACCTGCAGGTAAATATGGCAAGACCCTTGGCTTATGGTTTTGGGTTGTGTATCCACATCTGTGTCTTCCTGGATAATCCATTATGAACACTTCAAAAATAATGATAATTATTACAAACATCCCTGCTATTATTTCTACTATATTTTATTAAGTACTTTCCTTGTAGTAAGCATTGAACTGAATGTTTAAAGTTTATTTCTATAATTTAATTTTTACACTATTCGTCTAAGGTACTCCATACTACCTCTCTTCTCTCCTCCTGGCTATGTTGGACTTTCCAACGTCCCCCTCCTTTCTATGATTCACCTATCCCTCGAAACAGCTATCAGTATTAGTTTGTGCTAATTTTTAATGTATTGTCAGAAACTTTAATGCATGATACCTCCTTTAATACGCAACTTCCAGTAAGCAAGTATTTGCTGGAGACAAATTGCCTTAGCCTAAAAGAATAATTTTCCAATTGTTGTATTTTGAAAACTGGGTCATAAATATGGGAATATTTCCATAACTAAATAAGTAATTTTTGTTCCCCATATGCTCTGTAATTGACTGCTTCAATGTTTTCTTCTCCTAGGCCAGTCCCAGTTGTGCTTTTCTCCAATGAACATTGCTACATCACAGGTGTGCATTCCCACTTTAAATAGCAAAGACACACTTCACATTTCTTGTTGCAACTCTGTGAAAAGTTGGGTCAACATTTTAATGACTCCCACTGCAAGTAGATTATAGTGTTTAATCCTTGATCTAGTAAATGTCACTGCTTTCTAAGGGGTTTTATAATAAAGACAGGAGAAAAATATACATCCATACTACAGGCTTCTGATGCTTACTAAAGAACTATGGTGATTTCAGTAGGCTTGTGAATCTCGGAGGAAATGGTGTTTTTGATGCTAGGTGCATAACTCGTAGGTTAAAAGCTAGATATGATAGGGTCTTCAGAAGCAGTTGTGGTTTGCATTCTTCAGATAGCAAAACAATTGACATTTATTTAATAATTACATAAAACAGAAACAATGGAGGAATAGTAAAGAAAAAATTATATATAACTTAAAGACATAAAAATGAATGGTTCCATTAAATAGGAATTAAAACATTCTAGTGATGAAAAGGAGAAAAAAATGTAAATATAAACTTATGTATATGTTTAAATCAATATGAGTAGTTCCCAATAGTAAATAAATTGTCAGTAAAATAGAAATATTCAAATGTGTGAAGCTGAGGGTTTTCAATGCATTTAATATAAAAGGAACTTGTGCCATTTTCATATGAAAAATGCAATTTCAAACAGATGAAATTATTTTGGTAGTACATGGTCTTTTTCTAAATCCCTGAAGTTAAATAGATTAGAATTTTTATTGCATATGTTATTAATAATAAAACACACTGATTATTTCTGAACAGCATTGTTAAATTTGGATTTTGAAACCTAGAAAATTCCTTAAATTTTGCCCAGAAAATATGCTTCAAGCTTTACATAGACCATCTAATATAATTCTCACAAGTAGAGGTCAAATCTTAGGCTACTGAGACATAAGTGAAGTCAAGAATACCGTAACTACTCTTAACTACCGGGCAATAGACTCCTTTTAAGAATTCTCAAATATCATTCCATGACAAAATTTAAAAATAATTTTTTTTTTTTTTTTTGAGATGGAGTCTAGCTCTGTCATCCAGGCTGGAGTGCAATGGCACCATCTCAGCTCACTGCAACTTCTGCCTCCCAGGTTCAAACAACTCTCCTGCCTCAGCCTCCCAAGTAGCTGGGAATATAGGCATGTGCCACCACTCCCAGCAAATTTTTTTATTTTCAGTAGAGATGGGATTTCACTATGTTGGCCAGGATGGTCTTGAACTCCTGACCTCATGATCCACCCACCTCGGCCTCTCAAAGTGCTGGGATTATAGGTGTGAGCCACTGCACCCAGCCAAAATAATTTTTCAATATTGACAAAACAATTTAAATATGTGCAAATAAATGGAGATGTAACCAGATTTTCCTCCACATGGGAAAACATGAGGTCATCTAAAGGAAAAATATTGCTGAGGGTAACATTTATTTGTATTTTTATTTTTGAGATGGAGTCTTGCTCTGTCTCCCAGGTTGGAGTGAGTGGTGTGATCTCTGCTCACTGCAATCTCCGTCTCCTGGGTTCAAGCAATTCTCCTGCCTCAGCCTCCCAGGTAGCTGGGATTACAGGTGCCGGGATTACAGGTGTCCACCACCACACATGGCTAATTTTTGTATTTTTAGTAGAGAAAGGGTTTCACCATTGTTGACCAGGCTGGTCTTGAACTCCTGCGCTCAAACCATCCGCCTGCCTCAGCCTCCCACAATGTTAGATTACAGGCATGAGCCACTGTGCCTGGCCCATTTTTGACTCTTTTTCCATTTGTTCATTCTTTGAGTTTGTAACAATGATTTTATTCTTTTCTAAGCATATTAATATTGACTATAACTTAAATATTAGTATACTGATATTTTAAAATTTTTGACATTCGTCCGCCGTGTTTCACTGACATAATGAAATCTTTTTTAGTGTACCTTGTAAACTTTTATTGATGAAGGAATGAAATATTGCATTTTCAAAGACGGATAAGTTAGAATACAGGATTAGATAAAATTGCATTATCTATTATAATTAAATTATTATCAAAACTAGATAAATATTCAAATATATAAAGTGAAATATTCAAATGTGTAATATAACAAGGGAATTCATGTAGTTTTACATGTGGAAAAAGCAATTTAACTAAAAAAAAGATTTAGATGCATATAGATTTATAAATGCCTGATCTAACACTATATTTTTTTACTTAATTAATTTTGGTCTCATCAAATTTTCCAGTAACCTGGACAAATTTCCAGTTACTCAGCTAAAATTTCTGTAGTCAAAGGCTTAAATTTCATTAGGTGGCTGGCAAAGTAAACCCTACCTGGTCACAAAATTAGCTTTCATTTACTAGGACTAAGTTTCACTTGTTTTGTACCACACTTTTGACTGTTTGGTAAAGACATTGATATTCCATAGGAAATAAAATTTCTAGAACTTGGGAAGCACTGTAAATGAAAAAATTAATTTTGAAAAATAATTCTGAGTTCTTAATGTATCTTTTTTGTTTGTTTTTTCTAGTTTAAAATATAGCTTTGGGTAGAATGAAGAGAATTAAATGAGGGAGATTCTCTTTTTAAAACATGTTTCTATGAAATAATAAATTACCAAAAGTGGAGAATAACTCTTGTAGGTTACAAGAATGCCTTTTGGTTATCAGTTGTCTTATGGAATTAAGAAATTAAAAATTAAATAATTTATCACCCTCATAAGATATTAAATGGATCTTCTGAAATCATTAAAGTCTTAGTTAAGTCTAGTGTTTAACAATAGTTGACTCAAAATATTCACATTTTTGTGTGTAAGAGAAACCTTTGAGAGTTCAACACTTATTTTATTTTTAGTTTTATTTACATGCCTTATTCAGTAGAGCACACAAATGTAATGTAATCTGCCTCAATAAATGTGTATTACATAACTCGTTAAGTAGTATTCAGATAGGTGTATAATTGTATGGGCATGTGATGACTACAGCTCAATGTGTACTAATGCTAGTCAAAACCAAGAGGTTAAACTTTTCAGATTATATCTGGTAGCAACTGTTAAGTGATTCCCCCAAAAAATGTTTACCCTGAGAATTTTTAGTTGGATTCTAGTAATCAATCTTTAAGCGAATGATAAGTTAATATGTGGTTGTAGAAATATCACATTTTCAAACTCTGTAATTTTGTTCCTTTTACAATTATAAAGCCGAGTCTGCAGATGAATGGAGGGGTTCAACTATTCCAGAGTATCTGAATTCCTGTTACTTGGACTTACTGATTCTCCTGAACTCCAGATATTCTTTTTTGTGGTGTTTTCTGTCTTCTATTTAATGACCATGTTGGGCAACTACTTGATTTTGCTCACTGTCCTATCCACCTCACACCTTCACTCTCGCATGTACTTCCTGCTCAGCAACCTGTCTCACTGACATGTGCCTGTCCTCCTTTGCCACACCAAAGATGATTATGGACTTTTTTGCTCTGCGTAAGACCATCTCTTTTGAAGGCTGCATTTCTCTTTTTTTTACACCTCTTCAATGGGACTGAGATTGTGCTGCTGATCTCCATGTCTTTTAACAGGTATATTGCCATATGTAAACCTCTCCACTATTCAACAATTATGAGCCAAAGAGTGTGTGTTGAGCTTGTGGCAGTTTCTTGTTGGACAGTGGGCTTTCTACATACAATGAGCCAATTAGTTTTTCCCTCTATTTGCCCTTCTGTGTTCCCAATGTTGTAGACAGTTTTTTCTGTGATCTTCCTTTGGTCATCCAGTTAGCTTGTATAGATATTTATGTTCTTGGGACCTCCATGATTTCAACCAGTGGTGTGATTGCTCTTATAAGTTTTCTGCTTTTGCTCACCTCCTACATCATTGTTCTTAATATTGTCAGGGACTACTCCACAGGATCCTCCAAGGCTCTTTCTACCTGTACAGCACATTTTATTGTTGTGTTAATGTTCTTTGGGCCCTGTATTTTCATTTATGTGTGGCCTTCCACAAACTTCCTGGTAGACAAAATTCTCTCTGTTTTCTATACCATCTTCACTCCCTTTCTGAATCCACTTATCTATACTTTGAGAAACCAGGAAGTGAAGACAGCAATGAAGAAGAAACTGAATATTCAGTATTTCAGTCTTGGGAAAACTGCTCCGTGATACTTCATGCAATCAATAGCGATCTCCTTTGTGAGATATAATATCAACAGTTATGTTCTTAGAGCAATCAAAAAATTAAACTTAGAATTTACCTTTCAAATAATTTAGTTTAAATTTATGAAAAGAAGTCAGGGGTAAGAAATGTGCGACATCTTGACGAAAAGTTAGCGCAGTGTTTACAAACCTTTTGAGTTATGGGTCTATTTGATAATCTGGTGAAATGTAAAGGTGATTTTCATAGAAAAATGAACATATCATCAAAATTGTGAACATAAATTCAGGACTTCATAGACCTCTGGATCCTACAAACATACCTTGGATTAAGACTAATTAAAGAAACCTGAGATAAAATATGAATCTCCTGTTTTCTAATCCAGAATACTCCCATTCTGTACAGCCTTGTGGTACTCTGATGGTGTTTAGATTAATTTAGAAGTATAATTAGCAGTGTAGGACAAAACAAGTATAACACTGGAAATAGTTTTATGGGAAAATTTATACTGTGAAGAGATTCTTTTAGTTAATGTTCAACAATCTTGATTTAAGGGGTTCAGTTGTTTGAGTTCTGTGTCAACTCTGAAAATAAGAGAACAGTGCAAAGATTCAGAAATTTAACAATACAGTTTCTTAATAGGTGTTTATACCACTATCACACTTCATAATTAATATAGTAAATAATCAAATAATAATTTGTAAAGTTTAAATCATAGACAGTAAACTACTCAAATCTGACTGGCTTTCAAAATCGGGCTGAAAATTATAAGTATGATGAATTTATTTACTACCAAGACTCAATATTTGGGAAAAATATTAGCTATTAAATTAATCATAAGTTTTTCATTTCCAAAATAAATATTGCAGCATATTATTAGTCTTAGAAGAAGCTTTGTGTCTAATTTTCAACATAATATAACCTATGGAAAGAAAGGAAAAAAAGAATTTAAGAAATACATAGCATGATTCTCCCTAATTTGGTATATTATTGATCATGTTAAATAGATTTTTTATTACAAGAGAGTCTTTGGAAATCAGCCAGCCAGTCCAATTTCCTAACAGCTGAAGTATTGAAGGGCCAGAGAATTCACAGGACAGATTTAAGGCTGAATCACTGTAAGGGGCAAAGACATTTCTGTAGACAAACATGGACCCTGGAATTAAATCTTGATTCTGTCATTTCCTAGTTGTATTATCCCTGGGGATTCACTTTACCTCTCTCCCTTTTTCATCTCTAAAAATATTGTAAAAGGTAAATTAAATATTTGTCATGACTGCTTTATGGAAAGTAATACAGAATGGGTTCTAAAAATGTCCTTTCTATTTCCCTAAAACTTCTTCCCAAAATACATCTTATATTAAAGTAGTATGCCTTTGAAGAATAACTTCTTTCAAAAAAAGTCACTAGCAGGTTAAATTCGATATTCTAGTTTTAGCATGTCTCTAAGACTGCAGCTTGTTAAGACATATGACAGAAAAACGAATAGAACGTTTTCCAGTTTTTCATTACTAATATGGTTGGGGTGACAAAACTAGGTTAGACTGCATGGTATTTTGATATACTGATAAAAATGTGTCTACTTAAAATGACTGACGTATATAAAAAGAGTTCCGGAAGCAATCAGTCATCATAGATTTGAACAGCGAGTAGCATAAGAAAAACATGACTTTGCCTTGCAAAGAAAGAAATGGCATTAATAGTTTTGCCAATTAAAAGTCCAAGATAATTGTAAAACATGCTTCAACACAACCTCCAATCCAAATATTTAACATTAAATAATGTGCAGAAGGTTATGAAGAAATGTAGTGTTGGAGCTAGATAGAAAACCACATTTTAAATTTGAAACACTAATTCATTTTAACAAATTATAGACATAAAGTCCTTGCCCATGCCTATGTCCTGAATGGTGATGCCTAGGTTTTCTTCTAGGGTTTTTATGGTTTCAGGTCGAACGTTTAAGTCTTTAATCCATCTTAAATTGATTTTTGTATAAGGTGTAAGGAAGGGATCCAGTTTCAGCTTTCTACATATGGCTAGCCAGTTTTCCCAGCACCATTTATTAAATAGGGAATCCTTTCCTCATTGCTTATTTTTCTCAGGTTTGTCAAAGATCAGATAGTTGTAGATATGCGGCGTTATTTCTGAGGGCTGTGTTCTGTTCCATTGATCTATATCTCTGTTTTGGTACCACTACCATGCTCTTTTGGTGACTGTAGCCTTGTAGTATTGTTTGAAGTCAGGTAGCATGATGCCTCCAGCTTTGTTCTTTTGGCTTAGGATTGACTGGGTGATGCGGGCTCTTTTTTGGTTCCATATGAACTTTAAAGTAGTTTTTTCCAATTCTGTGAAGAAAGTCATTGGTAGCTTGATGGGGATGGCACTGAATCTATAAATTACCTTGGGCAGTATGGCCATTTTCACGATATTGATTCTTCCTACCCATGAGCATGGAATGTTCTTCCATTTGTTTGTATCCTCTTTTATTTCCTTGAGCAGTGGTTTGTAGTTCTCCTTGAAGAGGTCCTTCACGTCCCTTGTAAGTTGGATTCCCAGATATTTTATTCTCTTTGAAGCAATTGTGAATGGGAGTTCACTCATGATTTGGCTCTCTGTGTGTTATTGGTGTATAAGAATGCTTGTGAATTTTGTACATTGATTTTGTATCCTGAGACTTTACTGAAGTTGCTTATCAGCTTAAGAAGATTTTGTTCTGAGACAATGGGGTTTTCTAGATATACAATCATGTCATCTGCAAACAGGGACAACTTGACTTCCTCTTTTCCTAATTGAATACCCTTTATTTCCTTCTCCTGCCTAATTGCCCTGGCCAGAATTTCCAACACTATGCTGAATAGGAGTGGTAAGAGAGGGCATCCCTGTCTTGTGCCAGTTTTCAAAGGGAATGCTTCCAGTTTTTGCCCATTCAGTATGATATTGGCTGTGGGTTTGTCATAGATAGCTCTTATTATTTTGAGATACGTCCCATCAATACCTAATTTATTGAGAGTTTTTAGCATGAAGCATTGTTGAATTTTGTCAAAGGCCTTTTCTGCATCTATTGACATAATCATGTGGTTTTTGTCTTTGGTTCTGTTTATATGCTGGATTACATTTATTGATTTGTGTATATTGAACCAGCCTTGCATTCCAGGGATGAAGCCCACTTGATCATGGTGGATAAGCTGTTTGATGTGCTGCTGGATTCGTTTTGCCAGTATTTTATTGAGGATTTTTGCATCAATGTTCATCAAGGATATTGATCTAAAATTCCCTTTTTTGGATATGTCTCTGCCAGACTTTGGTATCAGGATGATGCTGGCCTCATAAAATGAGTTAGGGAAGATTCCCTCTTTTTCTATTGATTGGAATAGTTTGAGAAGGAATGGTACCAGTTCCTCCTTGTACCTCTGGTAGAATTCAGCTGTGAATCCATCTGGTCCTGGACTCTTTTTGGTTGGTAAGCTATTGATTAATGCCACAATTTCAGAGCCTGTTATTGGTCTATTCAGAGATTCAACATCTTCCTGGTTTAGTCTTGGGGGGGTGTTTGTGTTGAGGAATTTATCCATTTATTCTAGATTGTCTAGTTTATTTGCGTAGAGGTGTTTGTAGTAGTCTCTGATGGTAGTTTGTATTTCTGTGGGATCAGTGGTGATATCCCCTTCATCATTTTGTATTGCGTCTATTTGATTCTTCTCTCTTTTCTTATTAGTCTTGCTAGTGGTCTATCAATTTTGTTGATCCTTCAAAAAACCAGCTCCTGGTTTCATTAATTTTTTGAAGGGCTTTTTGTGTCTCTATTTCCTTCAGTTCTGCTCTGATTTTAGTTATTTCTTGCCTTCTGCTAGCTTTTGAATGTATTTGCTCTTGCTTTTCTAATTCTTTTAATTATGATGTTAGGGTGTCAATTTTGGATCTTTCCTGCTTTCTCTTGTGGGCATTTAGTACTATAAATTTCCCTCTACACACTGCTTTGAATGTGTCCCAGAGATTCTGGTATGTTGTGTCTCTGCTCTCATTGGTTTCTGGGATCTAATTAAACTAAAGAGCTTCTGCACAGCAAAAGAAACTACCATCAGAGTGAACAGGCAACCTACAAAATGGAGAAAATTTTTGCAACCTACTCATCTGACAAAGGACTAATATCCAGAATCTACAATGAACTCAAACAAATTTACAAGAAAAAAACAAACAACCCCATCAAAAAGTGGGCAAAGGACATGAACAGACACTTCTCAAAAGAAGACATTTATGCAGCCAAAAAACACATGAAAAAATGCTCACCATCACTGGCCATCAGAGAAATGCAAATCAAAACCACAGTGAGATACCAGGTCACACCAGTTAGAATGGCAATCATTAAAAAGTCAGGAAACAACAGATGCTGGAGAGGATGTGGAGAAATAGGAACACTTTTACACTGTTGGTGGGACTATAAACTAGTTCAACCATTGTGGAAGTCAGTGTGGTGATTCCTCAGGGATATAGAACTAGAAATAGCATTTGACCCAGCCATCCCATTACTGGGTATATACCCAAAGGACTATAAATCATGCTGCTATAAAGACACATGCACACACATGTTTATTGCGGCACTATTCACAATAGCAAAGACTTGGAACCAACCCAAATGTCCAACAATGATAGACTGGATTAAGAAAATGTGGCACATATACACCATGGAATACTACGCAGCCATAAAAAATGATGAGTTCATGTCCTTTGTAGGGACATGGATGAAATTGGAAATCATCATTCTCAGTAAACTATCGCAAGGACAAAAAACCAAACACTGCATATTCTCACTCATAGGTGGGAACTGAACAATGAGAACACATGGACACAGGAAGGGGAACATCACACTCTGGGGACTGTTGTGGGGTGGGGGAGGGGGAGGGATAGCATTAGGAGATATACCTAATGCTAAATGAGGAGTTAATGGGTGCAGCACACCAGCATGGCACATGTATACATATGTAACAAACCTGCACATTGTGCACATGTACCCTAAAACTTAAAGTATAATAATAATAAAATTAAAAAAAAAACAAATTATAAACTCTTCCTTATGTCAGCTAAGCAAATAAAAAAAAGGTTAAGGTGGAAATGTACTTTTACCTCATTTTGACTTTTCTGCCAAAATTCTCATCTTTGTTTTTGAATATTAATCTCTGCTCCTGAAATGTCAATCTTTACTTCAATAATTATTTGTTGGACATGTACTCTGTTTCAGGCCCTCACTGGGTGCCGGAGATCCACTAGAATACAAGATCTGTTTCTGTGTCTTTGAGGGACATGTATCCAGCAATTAGTTACATCAGTCCCTTGTAGATGTCAATTCCAGTGTCACAAATTTCTTGTTTTGCAACGTTGAGCAAGTTTTTTTCAATGTTTCTAAGCCTCAGTTTTTTTACCTACAAAATGTAATAATATTTAACCATTAGTAATGTTGTGAAAATTAAGCAAAAATACATGTAATATATTTAATAATGCTTGGTGTTCATTAATGCTTTAATATATACTAACTACTTATATTATTGTTGCTGTTGTGTTAAACATGCATAAGACAGCAGGTACTAGAATGGAAATAAGGGTTCTTACTTGAAATTAAATGGCAGAATTTCATACTGTAATAGGATGTATCAATTTACCTAGTATTAATTATTGTTAAAATACTGGATTTTTGTCAATTATTATTAGTCTTTGATGCATTTCTGTAGCTAGCATTGTCCTTTGTATGTGTTGGCCTTTGCATATTTTTCCAAAGAAGTATTATATACTTTTGGGGTTTCTTATTTTGAATTGAAGAATATGCCAAGATTGCATAAAGGGAAAAATAATAAATACACTATGTTCAACAGGTCAATGTCTTATTTTTTGTTTTTTGTTTTTTTTTTCACAGCAATGATTTTAAATAAAATAAACATAGTTTAAAAGTCTGAAGTATTTTGTCCTTCATCTCTTACCTATTCAAAAGATAGTAATGGAAATGCTGTCTTCTATAAATTAACTGAGAAGTAAATGACTTAATAGTTATCTATTGAATTTTTTAAAAACACGTTAATAAACAAGGCAGACTTTGTCCAGATTTATAAAAATATAACAAATTGTTTATTTTGAGACATAGTAGAATGTACTGTTCAGGAAATTGTTAAAAATAGAACCATAAAATTAAAGCATGAAGTAAGACATTTCATCTAATAAAAGCCCTAAAGCTGGAGAATAAATAACCTCTACTGGGGAATTTCTGGTAGAAGAGCTCATCTGGGGGGAATCAGCTAAGTCCTGAACTGTGCCCTCAAAGCCTTACTCAAGGAGCCTAGTTAAAATTTCTGGATAAATACAGCACGTCAGATTAGCCATTCTTCAACTTGTTCCACATGCCAGTATCTGAATATGGCTCTCACATTTGCAGTACCCTTGACTCCTCCTCAGACTGCAGTTTAGGTGACTCACTTTAGAGGCCTTGTCATCAAAGAAGGAAGATGAATCAGAGGTACAAAGAGAAGAAATTGGAGGTAGAATGAGAGGAAAAATGGATGCAGTCAAATAAATAGTTAGCTATTAATACATTCACAATTTTGATTCCCCTTTTTTCTCATCCACTACTCCATACAATCCACTAAATAGTCCTCCTATTTTAAAAATATATATTGACTTAATTTATGTCTCTTCATCTCTGCTGCCATCTCCCTAGACAAGGCAGTTGTCTAGGCTACTAAGACAATGGCTAGCCAGTTATCCCAACACCATTTATTGAATGGAGAATTCATTTTCCATTGCTTGTTTTTGTCAGGTTTGTCAAATATCAGATAGTTGTAGGTGTGTGGTCTTATTTCTGGGTTCTCTATTCTGTTTCTTAGTCTATGTGTCTATTTTTGTGCCAGTACCAAACTGTTTTGGTTTCTGTAGCCCTGTAACATAGTTTGAATTCAGGGAGCATGATGCCTTCATCTTTGTTAGTTTTGCTTAGGATTGCCTTGATTATTCAGTCTCTTTTATGGTTCTATATGAATTTTAAAATAGTTTTCTCTAGTTCTGTGAAGAATGTCAATGGTAGTTTGATGGAAATAGCACTGTATCTATAAATTGCGTTGGACAGTATGGCCCTTTTAACGATATTGATTCTTCCTATCCATGAGCATGGAGTATTTTTCCATTTGTTTGTGTCATCTCTGGTTTCTTTGAGCAGTGTTTTGTAGTTCTCCTTGTAAAAATATTTCACCTCCCTAGTTAGCTTTATTCCTAGGTATTTTATTCTTTTTGTGACAATTGTGAATGGAATTTCATTCCTGATTTGGCTCTCAGCCTGACTGTTGTTCATGTATAGGAATACTAGTGATTTCTGAACATTGATTTTGTATCCCAAGACTTTGCTAAAGTCGTTTATCAGCTTAAGAATCTTTTGGGCTGAGATTATGAGGTTTTCCAGATACGGGATCATGTCACCTGCAAATAGGGATAGTTTGACTTCCTCTCTTCCTATCTGAATGCCCTGTATTTCTTTCTCTTGCCTAATTGCCCTGGCCAGAACTTCCAATATTATGTTGAATAGGAGTGGTGAGAGAGGGCATCCTTGTCTTGTGCCAGTTTTCAAGTGGAATGCTTCCAGCTTTTACCAACTCAGTATAATGTTGGCTGTGGGTTTGTCATATATGGCTCAATATTTTGAGGTATGTTCCTTCAAAGTCTAGTCTGTGGAGTGTTTTTATCATGAAGGAATGCTGACTTTTATTGAAAGCCTTTTCTGCATCTATTGAGATAATCATGTGGTTTTTGTTTTTAGTTTTGTTTATGGAACATTACTATTTTAAAATTGGTTTAGCTATTAGATTCTCACTAGATCTTATTCAGTGTGTTCAGAAAGCACTTGTATTACTATATCACCATTGAAAAAATATTTGAATACTACAGTTTAGTATAATTGATTTTCTTTGTGTTCTTATATTCTTAAGTTTAATTTATTTTTAATTGACAATAATTCTACATATTTATGTGGTACATAGTGATGTGATACATATAATATGTAGAGATCAGATCAGGGTAGTTAGCATACCCATCATTTCAAATATTTATCATTTTTTGTTAGGAATAGTTGATATCTTTTCTTCTAGCTATTTGAAAATATAAAAAATATTATTTTTGGCTATAGTCATCCTACAGTGCTATAAAACATAAGAACTTATGTCTCTAATCTAGCTGTGATTTTGTGTCCTTTAACAAATGTCTCTTTTCTCCTTTTTTCTCTACATTTTTCAGCCTCTAGTAATCTCTATTCTGCTTTTTCCTTCTGTAAGATCAAGTTTTTTTTTTTTGGTTTTTTTTTGGTTTTTTTTGAGACGGAATCTCGCCCTGTTGCGTAGGCTGGAGTGCAATAGCACGATCTCTGCTCACTGCAACCTCTGCCTCTGGGGTTCAAGCGATTCTCCTGCCTCAGCCTCCCGGAATAGCTGGGAACGCAGGCATCCGCAACCATGCCCGGCTAATTTTTGTATTTTTAGTAGAGACAGAAACTCGCCATGTCGGCCAGGCTGGTCTCAAACTCCTGACAGGCGATCCGCCTGCTTCGGCCTCCCAAAGTGCTGGGATTACAGACGTGAGCCACCGCGCCTGGCCAAGATTAACTTTTTAAAATTTCCACATAAGAATGAGAACATGTGATGAACAGCTTTTTGTTCCTGCTTTATTTCACTTAACATTATGTACCCCAGTCTCATACATGTTGTTGCAAATAACATGATTGTTATTTTTATAGCTGAGTAATATTCCATTGTATATTTGTACTGCATTAAAAAAATCTCTTCATCTGCTGTCAGACACGGGTTGATTCCATGTCTTGGTTATTGTGAATAGTGCTGCAATAAATATGAGGCTACAAATGTCTCTTTGATATACTGATTTTCTTTCCTTTGGATAAATGCCCAGTAGTGGGATAAATGGATCATATGTAGTTCTATTTGTAGTTTTTTTGTTTTCTTTTGGTTTGGTTTTTAAAGGAAACTCTGTATTGTTCTTCATAGTGGCTGTGCTAGTTTATTTTCCCACCAATAGTGTATAAGAGATCTTTTTCTGGCTCACGCCTGTAATCCCAGCACTTTGGGAGGCCGAGACAGGTGGATCATGAGGTCAGGAGATTGAGACCATCCTGGCTAACATGGTGAAACCCTGTCTCTACTAAAAATACAAAAACTTAGCCGGGCGTGGTGGCGGGTGCTTGCAGTCCCAGCTGCTCGGGAGGCTGAGGCAGGAGAGTGGCGTGAACCCCGGAGGCAGAGCTTGCAGTGAGCCGAGATGGTGCCACTGTACTCCAGCCTAGGCGACAGAGCAAGATGCCATCTCAAAAAAAAAAAAAAGAGTTCTCTTTTCTCCACATCCTCACCAGAATTTATTATTTTGTCTTTTTGATAATAGCCATCCTAACTGGGGTGAGACAGCCTATCACTGTGGTTTTGATTTGCACTTTCCTGATGATAAGTGATGTTGAGCATTTTTTCCACATATTTATTGGCCATTTGTAATTCCCTGTATATTTTACCTCATGTGTACAAGATATTATTCTGAGAAGGGTCCAGACTTCACCAAACTTCCAAAGGGATATATGATGTATTTGTATACGCGCGCACACACACACACACACACACACACACACAAACACACACAAAGAGCTAAGAATCCCTGGAGTGGGGATCAAGAGCACCGTAATTGAAACTGGATTGCCTGATTTGAATCTAGCTTTTCACCATTTTCCAGGTTTGTGGCTTGGGGAATGTTAATTAGCTTCTCCATTCTAATTTTCTCATCATCTTGTAAGCAGAATTTGTAAGTTACCAGGCTGCAAGCCATAACTGTCCTCTATTCCCAACGTGTTTCATGTTCCCTCAAAGATTTATAAAGAAATCAAGTTAATTACCAAAATGAGATAGTGGAAAATTTCACAAATAAATACAGATTTATTTATTTTCATGAAAAATGAAACAAACAAATATAAGCCCGGCAATATTTGGCCAGAATTCCAAGTTGGAGCTCAGCTTTTAGATCGAATTATAACCAGAGACCTCATCTCTCTGTTTTGTTTTGCACCAGGCCACTCCATTCATGTATATTACACCAGCAGTTCTGCCTACATGAATAGAGCAGCCTCGTGCAAAACAGAACATGCCCTTTCTACCACCATGCCTACAACCTTTTTTGCATTTCTAACTCTCACTTTACTGTAATCCACCCTTGTTCCTAGCCTTTCATGCCTTACTCTCAACAAACATTAGCATTTGTTGAATCACCAGGAATATAATGTTTTTACAAATTATTCCTATATGAGACTTTAGGTCAAGCAGGATCATAGAATCTGTTATACTTTTATCCTCTTCTTGTTTTATACCTCTCTTCCTTGTGTCCTGATTCGTTTTCTGTTTGTACTCTAGCAGAAATCTGTTTTCAGTCATTGGCATTTCATTATACACTGAAGAGCTATGCTAGCTCTTCCAAGGATATGTCTAATTATGAGAGGATAGGATTTTTCTCTAGGTGAAGTATCTCAGAATTAGTAGGGAGGAGATGACTGTCGTAAGTTGAATTTTCTGCCTTTTAGGCTACTCTTAGTAAAGATAATCCAAGAAATGTTTTTTGGCCCTTTTTACATATCATAATCTGTGAGATGTACTGAGGAAACAGAAATGATAACATAACTTTCCTATCCTTGAAGAGATTATATTCTAACAAGAGGAAAGATAATTGCCATGGTGTAAATTTGCATGTAGTGATATGGGAACCTAGGAAAAGGCAAGTCTAAATGTCCCTGGCAAAGGCAGAGTAAGCTTGGAGATCAGAGGTAGTGCTGAATTTGAGATCTGGATGACAGGTTGGAGTAAAATAAGCCAGGAAGGGAACAGCATGGACAAAGGCAGAGGAGCATAAAATGCCCAATGAATTCAGGACCTACATTTGGTTTACTATTTCTGGAGCACACGATATTAAGTTAGTAGTAGCGGAAAGAGAATCTGTGCTGATAGGAGGTGGTCAGAGCCTTGGTTGCTACTATAATAAAGACATTAGGCATATTGTAGAGGTAATGGGGAAGCATTGATTAAGTGGGGGCAGACTATCAGCAGCTGCTTAACTTTTATCCAGTTTCTGCTGTGAGAACTTTTTACAGACTTCTCGGGTGATTTGCTTAGGATGTTTTATCTTATTTTTCCCTGTAGTGGATAAAAGGATGCTAAACATACAGTCTGCACTTGAAGACTATATTGGAGCTACAGAAAAAAAGTTATCCTTGTTCTTTTTGTCTCTTTCCACCCCTCCTGTATAACTTTGAATTTGCTTGTTTTGACCAACATACTGAGACTTGGCTTATGTGGAGTTATGTGGACTATTAGCCTAAGTAATTTCCAGACCGAAATCTCTCTTTTCCCTCTTATTACCTTCTTTCCTCAACGCCTTATGTCTTGAAGCAACTTCTCAGAGTCTCTCTACCTCCCATACTCTGAAATGACCTTATTGGTTTATGGAAATCTGTTCCTCTACATTGCAATTCTTGCATTTTCACTGATGTGGCAGTTGGTGGAAGCCTAGACCTTAAGATGATAGAACACCTGGAGGGGAGCAGGAAGGATTGCCGAAGAGATCTAGATATCCCTCATGAGGGAGGCACTCCTCAGCACTTGTTTTTCCAGGTGTGAAGTATTCTGACTTGATACTAATTTTGACAATTTTCATCCACTATTGATGAATATCATATATTTATTTATTCTCAAATATTTATTACTGAAAGTTTATAATGTGATGGGCATTATTTTATGGATTACAGAAAAAATAGCAGTGAGGCTGCGAAATAGAAAGCAACAAATTACTACAGTGTAGGATTCTGCCTACCTCCACAGCCTTATTTTGCATTTTTCTCCTCCTTGAACACTAACTTCCCTTGTCTTCTAGTGTGCCAGGCTCCATTGCTGTTGGGGCCTTTTCCAAATGCCATATATCTACATAATGATATCCATTTGCTCAACCTGCCCATGTCCTGTACATGTACCCTCAGGACTAAACCTTGATGGAATTTCTCCAAGAAGTCTTCCAATGACCACAGCAACCGGGGAAGGTTCCGGCATTATATGTTCTTTCGCTATTCTATACATGTTCCTAATAGTGCCCAGCATAATTATAATTAGAAATGATTTTGCTATTCTTTATTGAATACCTTTATATCCCCCCTCTAGACTGGAATTCCTTGAGGGTAGAGCGAAATATATATTTACTCTCTATTGCCAACAAGTAGCAGAAGGCCTGGCATACACAGATACTCGTGCACTTGTTGAAATATTAAATGAGCTGCAATGATAGAAGTATCTGCAGGTTAGTTTTGGAATATAGAGGAGGGATTGGCCAATTATGACAGGTATAAAGGAAGGTTAATTGATGTAACAGAATGCGGTGATAGTCTAGTAGAATCTTAAAATAGGATCTTAGGACAGCAGGGTTGAGGGGAGAGCATTCTAGGCAAAAGGAAGAGCATATGCAAAATGTGGAGGGTAAAACAACATGATGTGTTCTGAGAACGGAACTCATCCATCAGTTTAGAAGAAAAAGATGCTGGTTAGGAGACTGATAAGATATGAAGCTAAAGATTTAGGCATTTAGGTAGACCTTAAACTACTTATAAAGGCAATTTTCTATTTACAAATGTGCATACCTTTTGAAATAAAATCTTATTACTGAAGATTTATTCTATGAATACGTCTGATACATAAGAAATGGTATATGTTCACTATTACTTATTGTGGCACTATAATAAAATAAATAGGAGAAAACTTCATTAACTATCAATAAGATACAAATTAAATAAATTATCCATAGAGTGAAATAATATGAAATGGTAAAAATAATTAGAACTCTCTGTACTGATACTCAAAGCTTCCATACTATTAAGTAAACAAAAAAATAAGTTGAGATATGTAAAATGAATACTCATTTTAAATGATAAGAAGCAAAAAGTATTAATCTATATTTGAATCTGCTTGTATTTGGTTAAAGAAACCACAGATATGGTAATAAAAATTAAATAAAATTAATAAAGTAGATTCAGATGCGTGTATGTTTGTGCATGTGTATGCATACATGCAAGGGAAACTGGAGAGATAAGAGCAGGGATGGAAAGCACACTTTCAATTTTATATATTTTGATACTATTCTGATATTCCCTTTTTTATTATATTACCTTATTTTTATTTTAGTATTATGTCATGCATCAGTTTTATCTTATCAAAGTTGATATACACCTTTCTTTATAGAATTTCTTATCAATATCTTTTTTATTTAAACAGTTACATTTTTAATTATGAACATGACAATTTCAGCAAAAATAATGTACCAACTTTGTGCCAATAGTAGTGGAGGATGCAAAGGAAGGCAAAATCTAGTGGTCTGGAGAATCTTCCAATTTAGTCAGGAAGACATGCAGCACATAACTAGGTGTATGTTTAAGTATTTTACCATAGATCTACAACATTCATGACATAATCTCAGCTACGCAGGGCAATAGGAACACCTTAAGTATTGTCAGGTAAACTAAGAAAATGTAAGTGATATTTTAGCAGTCAGTTATGCTCACTACCTGGGTGATGAGATCATTTATACCTCAAACTTCAGCATCATGCAATATACCGATGAAACAAACCTGTACATGTACCCTCTCAATATAACGTAAAAGTTGAAATTTTTTGTACATATTATGGGGTACATGTGATGTTTTGATACAGGCATACAATGTGTAATGATCAAATCTGGTTAACTGAGGCATCTATAACCTCAAGCATTTATCATTTCTTTGTGTTAGGAGCATTCCAGTTCAACTCTTTCAGTTATTTTTAAATATACAGTAAATTATTGTTAATTATAGTCACCCTATTGTGCTACCGAATACTAGACCTTATTCCTTCTAACTGTATTTTTGTACCCATTAGCCATATCGTCTTTATCTCTCCCTCCCCACTACCCTTCCCAGCCACCATTCTATTCTCTCCATGAGTTCAATTTTTTTAGCTCCCAAATATGAGTGAGAACATGTGATATTTGTGTAAGTCAGCTTAATAGACAGCTTCTGAACAGCTTGACTAAAGAAACGTACATTGTATTTTTTTCTTTTTTTTTCCTAACTAATGTTGGTGAGGATGTGGATAAAAGGGAACCTTCGTATGTTCTTGGTGGGAATGTAAACTGGTACAGCCACTATGGAGAACATTATGGAAGTTCCTTAAAAAACTAAAAATAGTACTACTATATAATCCAGTAATCTCATTCCTGGGTCTATATCCAAAAGAAAGGAAATCAGTATATTGAAGAGATATCTGCTCTCTCATGTTTATTTCAGCACTATTCACAATAGCCAAATATGGAATCAACCAAAGTGTCTATCAATGGACGAACAGATAATTAAACTGTGGTGCACATACACAGTGAAATATTTTTCAGCTATACAAATGATAAAATCCTGTTATTTGCAAAGCATGGATGGAACTGGAGGATATCATGTTAAGTGAAGTAAATCAGGCATGAAAAGACAACTATCACATGTTCTCACTCATATTTCTCACTCATATCTCAGCTAAAAAAATTGAACTCATAGAGAGAGAAAGTAGAATGATGGCTACTGGAGATTAGGAAGGGTAGTGGGGAGGGAGATATAAAGAGGATATGGTTAATGGGTACAAAAATACAGTTAGACAGAAGGAATAAAGTCTAGTATTCGGTAACACAATAGGGTGACTATAGTTAACTATAATTCATTGTCTATTTAAAAATAACTGAAAGAGTTGAATATAATTTTAGAAAAACATTTTTTTCTGTATATATATATATACACACACATTTCTGTATATCTGTATATATGTAGAAAATATTTTAAGCTATTAAAGTTAACTAGTGCATTTAGCAATGTTGTTTGATAATGGTTAATTTTTCCCAAATTGATCCATAGATTTAATGCAATCTCAATCAAATTTCTAATAATATATTTGAGCAAACTGACAAGCTGATTCTAAAATTTATATGCAAATACAAAGAGGTAAGAATATCCAAAGAAATTCTGAAGGAAGGCATACACTACATATATCAAGACTTTCTTCAAATTTTGAAAGAAGACACAAGAAGTCTTCATATATGGTAGACTATGTCATCCTTTGAAACTTTCTTGACTATTCTTGCCTCTTTGCATTTCCAAAAACATGGAATTAACCTAGATGCCCATAAATAGTAGACTGGATGAAGAAAACAAGATACATATACACCATGGAATACAATGCAGCCATAAAAAAGAATGATATCATGTCCTTTGCAGCAACATAGGTGAAGCTAAAGGCCATTATCCTAAGCAAAGACACACAGAAACAGAAACAAAAAACCAAATACCACATGTAGTCACTCATAAGTGGGAGCTAAACATTGAGTAGGAATGGACATGAAAAAGAAAACAATAGACACTGGGGCCTACTACAGAGAGAAAGGTGGCAGAAGGGGGAAAATCCAAAAACCACCTATTGAGTACTATGCTTATTACCTGGGTAACAGAGTAATCTGTATAACAAACATCTGTGACATATAATTTACCTATAAAACAAACTTGCACATATACCCCTGAAATAAAAATAAAAGTTAAACAAAAGACTATATATTGAAATCTTGTATTGGTAAAGAAAAAAGAAACATGCTAGTGAAACACATTAGAGATTCTGGGAACAAAAAGAAAGTATATAGTCACGTGATCTATGAGAAATAGGATAATGAAGAGAAGAAACAAAAATATGATGCTTGGCATTTATACTCCTACCTTGAGCAAACAACTACAAAAAAGCTTGGCTCTAAATTCACAAAATTCACAAAAATAATTCAGAATAATATATATCTCTATATAAATAAAAATAAAGCTTTTAGAAGATGATATAGGAGATATAGGAGAATGTTCTCATGACTTTTGTATATGCAAGGATTTCTTAAATATGACAAATTATTTTAAACTTAAAAGAAAAAATAACAAACTAGACTTCATTAAAATACATTATCAATCATCATTAAAGACATTATGAGAGTGAAAATGCAGCTCATAATTTGGAAAAAGAAATTCACTAAGCATATAAGCAGCCCCCAAGATATTCCTCCTTTTAAACTTTATATTGAAAATACTAAAAGTCTGCTCATAAATCAGTAAGAAAAAAGCAGACTAATGGATAAATGGGCAAAAACTTGATAAGCCCTTTACAAAAGGAGATATTCAAGTGCTCAATAAGCATATGAAAGTTTACTTAACTGTATTAATAATTATTCATATACATATTGAAATTTTAATGCAATATTTATTTATATACATCAGAATGGCTAAACTGAAAAAGTAATACTCTCCTAGATGTTAATTAGGATGTGGAGCAACAGAAACTCTCACAGACTATTACTGAAACATGCATTTATACAATCGTTTTGGAAAGCTGGAAGAATACACCAAAAGTGAACACACATATACTACTCCACCACACACTAATTCTACTAATTTTCTCCTAGTTGTATGTCCAACATACAATATATACTAAAAGGCATGTATGAAATATTCATAGCAGTTCTATTAGTAGCAGAACTGTAATACAAGCCATATGCCCATCAACAATAGACTAAATACTGGTATATTAATAAAATAGATGACCATATAACAACGAGAATAAAAGAACTATAATTGTACACCAAAACATAGATGTATGCTGAGCAAAAAGTCAGACAATAGTTAAAACAAACTGTATTACTTTATATAAATTCTAAAATGGCAAATGTAACCCATTTTGTTAGAAGTCAGGGGACTAATTACTCTTCAGTTAACAAAGTCAAAAACTGAAAGAAAGTTTAAAAGGAAGAATAACTTAGGGGCTGGTAATGTTCTTTAGATCAATCTATTAAATAGTCATGTGGCTGAGTTCCTGTGAAGGTATGGTAGTCTCCCAAAAGGTATTCATGTCTTCATTCCTGAAATTTATAAATTTTACCTTATATTTGAAAAAAGGGGTATTTGTTGTTGTGCTTCATTTATGAATCTTGAAATCTGGAGATCATCCTGGATTATCTAGCTGGGCCTAAAATTCAATCACATGTATCTGTGTAAGAGGAAGGCTAAGAGAGACCTTATACATAAAGTGGTAGATTGATATAAAGTTGGAGCAAAGAGATTTGAAGATGTGAGAGTGATGTGGCCAATAGCCAAGGAATCCTCAGGGACACCAGAAGCTGGAAACGGCAAGAAACAGATTTTTCTCCAGAGTTTCTGAAAGAAGTGTGGCCCTGTTAACATCTTGATTTTGATCCAGTGATACTGATTTTGAATTTCTGTCCTCCATAACTAAGAGAAAATATGTTTCTGTTCTTATGAGCCACCCAGTGTGTAGTAATTTGTTACTATAGGAAACTAATACAATGGTGATTCATCATTCATCAAACTATACATACACTTATGATTTGTGATTTTTTATGTTTCTGTTACACCTCAGTAAAGAGTTTACTAAAAATTAAATGCGTAAAGAACAGGCTTAAGTGATGTATGAACTTCTTCAACAAATATTAATAAAGTTCTTATTCTATCCAGAATTTCTGCTAACTACTGGGAATTTAATGATGAGAAAAATGAAAAATATCCCAGTCCTAGTGGAAAAGGCAGGTTAAACAAATAGCTATAGAGTCTAAATTGCTCTGATACAGACTTAAGAGCAGGTAAGAAAAATCTGAGGCCTGAAGTATGTTAGTAGACAAAGAAGAAAAGTGAAGTTCTCCCTAGTACAGAAATCTACTTACAAAGGAAATTACCTACAAAGGATAATCAGATAACCACTGCACTGGAGAAATTAAAAGCTCAGATTATAGGAGACAGAGTAAATTACGGGGAACTAAGTATTCATCAATTTTCTTATATCTTCTTCTAGAGTGTAGAGCTGTTACTGGAAAATAGCTCCCCTTCCGGAACTACAATTCTTAGTCACCTTTCTTCTAAGCAAGGCCATATGTCCTATTCTTACCAACAAAATATCATATTCTTATCAACAAAAAGAAATAATTTGACTAACATAGTAATAATGAAGTCTACCTTAACTCTTTAGTCCTTTGTCTGCCAACAGGATGCAGAAGACTCTGGGATCCTAAATAAATCTTAAATCAAGAAGATGCAAGAGGAAGTGACACCAATAAGATAGCTGACTAGAAGTTCCTAACACTCAACCTCTTCCCCGGCCACCACACAAAAGGACCAAAGAAACAAATAAATAACCACATTTCAACTAAAATATATGAAAGAGAGCCCCGGAGTACAACAAGGAAATGGCAGAGACCATGTGGATCACGGAGACTCAGGATGGCCATATAAAAAAGGGAATGGAACACTCTGCCTTTACCATCTTTTCTCTCCTAGTGGGATGAGGTCAGAGCCAGGGCAGAGTCTCCTTACAGAGAAAAGGCATGCAGGAGGCCCTCAGCAACACAAATTAAAATGTGGACACCCACAATCTTTGCTCCTGGTGATCACTGTAGTCCTTACAGGTCCTAGGCCCAGCCTGAGGAGTTGCCTGGAGTTCACATGTCTATGTTACTCCAAACAAGGAGCTCACATTGTGTCTCATCCTGCCCTATTATCGAAGCTGCTGCAGTGTAATGACATCTTGAGACTGAAGCCACTGCTAGGGTGCCTTCTCATTTGGGGGCCAGTAGCCACTCTATCTTCCCATATCCTAGGCTTCACTGCCACTACACCACACCTACTCATGGTAGCGCACCATTCTGCAGCTGAGCAGCTACAACTTCTAACCCCATGGAAACAAACTGCCAAGAAGGCACTCCATCTTTCCAACCCAGTGACTGTGGTATCTTGGCTCCGTCTACTCAGAGCCTAGGACCAGCACAACAGCTGTAACCTTAACACCTGAGCCCATGTGGCAGCACCCTGTTCCCCAAGGAACAGGCACTCATGCCCAGTGATGAGGCTGTACCCAAGCTAGCAGAGCAGCCTCACAAACTCCTGCAGCCTAAGACATTTTCTTATGAGGAAATCCCCCTATATGGGACTTCATGGCTGTATCTTGCTGCTCGGACTATCAGCATATTTCTCAGAATATTTCTCAAACTTGCAGGCCAGGAAAGAATGGGATAATATATTCAAAGTGCTGAGAGAAAAAAATAAAACTTCTAGTCAAGAACAGTATACTCATCAAAGTTATTCTTTAAATATGAAGGAGAAGTAAAGTCTTTCCCAGACAAGCAAAAGCTGATGAAATTCATCACCACTAGAACAGCTGTACAAGAAATGCTTAAAAGACAGCTTCAAAGGATGTTAATTGCCACCATGAGGTGAAAGGATGTTAATTACTACCATGAAAGTATTTAAACTCACTGGTAGAAGTAAACTCATAATTAAATTCAGAGTGCTACATTATTGTAGTGGTGGTATACAGTATGAAGGTTAAAAGTCAAAATGGTCAACAATAACCATAGCTACAATAAGTTTTTAAGAAATAAACCATATAAAAGATGTGAATTAAGACAAGAAAATTATAAATTGGGTTGGAGGGTAAAAGTCTAGAATATTTGCAGGCAATCAAAGTTAAATTGTTATTAGCTTAAAATAAACCTTTAGAACTATAAGATTTGTTATGTAAGCCCCAGAGTAACAAAAAAGAAAAAAGTTACAGCATATATGCAAATGAAAAAGAGAATGGAATAAAACCATGAAACCACAAAAGCAAACACAAGAGAGGAAGAAAGAAACAAAGACCTACAAAATAACCAGAAAACAATGAACAAAATGGCAACAGTAAATCCATAACTATCAATAATAACCTTCAATATAAGTGTATTAAATTCTGTAATTAAAAGATGGCTGAATGCATTTTAAAAACATACAACTATATACTGCTTACAGGAGACTTACTTCACCTGTAAGGACACATATTGACTAAAAATAAAGAAGAGAAAACTATATGCCATGCAAATGGAAATCAAAAGAGAGCAAAAGTAGCTATACTTAGATCAGATAAAATAGACTTTAAGTCAAAAACTGTAAAAAGAGACAAAGATGGTCATGATATGATGAACAGGTCAATTCAGTAAGGGGATATAACAACTACAAATATATATGAATCTCAAACCAAAACACCCAGGCATATAAAGCAAATATTATTTGTAAAGGGAGAGATAGACTCTAACGCAATAATAATAGAGGACTTCGATATCTCACTTTTGGCAAAGCACAGATCATCTAGACAAAAATTCAGCAAAAAAAAACAACAAATATAAAGCGCACTCTAGATCATGTGGACCTACCAGATATTCACAGAACATCCCACTCAACAGCTGAAGAGTATGCATTCTCCTCATCAGCACATGGAAGTGTCTTCAGGGTAGATCAGATGTTAGGCCACAAAACAAATCTCAGCAAATCTGTAAAAATCAAAATCAAGTATCTCTTTTGACCACGATGGAATAAAACTAGAAATCACTAACAGTAAAAACTTTAGAAACCATTTAAATACATGTAAATTTAACAACGTACTCCTCTATAACAAATGGATTAATGAATAAGTTAAAAAGAAAATTCAAACACTTCATGAGACAAATAAAATTGGAAACACAGTATATGAAAACTTATGGAATACAGCAAAAGCAGTTCCAAGAGGGAAGTTTACAGCAATAAACTCCTACACCATAAAAGACAAAAAGTCTCAAATAAACAGTCTAACCTCATACCTCAAGGAACTAGAACAACAAGAACAAACACAAAATTAGTAGAAAAAGAAATAAATGAGAGTGGATATAAGTGGAATAGTGACTAAAACAATACAGAAATCCTTGAACAGAAACAAACCTTTGGTTAGATTAACTTAGAAAAGTAGATGGAAGGTTCAAATAAAATCAGAAATAAAAAAGTATACATTACAACTGATGTAACAGCAATACAAAGGATTATAAGAGACTATTATGAACAACTACATGCCAACATATACATATACAACCTACCAAAATTGAATTATGAAAAAGTAGAAAATCTGAAGAGACCAATAGTGAGCAACAACATAGAATCTATAATAAAAAGTCTCCCATCAAAGAAAAGCTCCAGATATGATGGCTTCACTACTGAAATCTACCAAACATTTAAAAGATGTTATCAATGCTTTTCAAACTATTTCAAAATAATTGAAGATAAGAGAATTCGTCCAAACTCATTCTACAATGCTGGCATAACTGATTAAAAAAACAGTCAAGGACACAACAAAATATGAAACGACAGGACAATATCTCTGATAAAAATAGATGCAAAAATCTTTAAGAAAATACTAGCAAACCAAATTCAACAGCACATTAAAAAAATCATTCACCATGATCAAATGGGATTCATTCTAGATAATACAACCTACATAATACAATAAATGTGATATAGCACATTAGCAGGATCAAGGACACAAGCTAATCTATCACTTTGATAAACAGAAAAAGTATTTGACAATATTCAACAATGCTGTTTGATTAAAACAAAATGTACCTCAACACAATAAAGGCCAAAAATGATAAACTACAGCTAACTGGAGAAAAGTTGAAAGCTTTTCCTCTAAGATCTGAAACAAGACACAGATGCCAATTTTCACCACTTTTATTCAACATAGTACTAAAGTTCTAGCCAGAGAAATTAGGCAAGAAAAATAAATAAAAAGGATCTATTTGGAAAGAAGGAAGTCAAATTGTTTATTTCATGATTTTATACATAGATTTTATATAAAGGTTCAACCAAAAAGCTCTAAGAAGTGATAAATAAATTCAGTAAAGTTGCAGGATACAGCATCAACCAAAAATATCAGTAGCATTTCTTTTTTTTAATAACTTTTATTTTAAGTTCAGAGGTACATGTGCGGGTTTGTTACATAGGTAAACTTGGGTCATGGGAGTTTGTTGCACAAAATAATTTCATCACCCAAGTACTTATTTGTTCTATTGGCTGCAGGGTGACTATAGTTAATATTGCATATTTCAAAATAATTAGAGGAAAGGATTTTAAAAGTCCTTACCACAAACTAATGATCAATGTTTTAGATAATGAATATGCTGAATAACCTGATTCTACCATTACTGAATATATGCATGTATTGAAACATCACACTGTGCCCCATAAATATGTGCAATTATTATGTGACAATTAAAAGCAAAATAAAACTTTTCAAAAATAAAGATGGAAGAAACCTGGGTTGCTCAATCTCTGACGGGTGACCAGTCACCAACCATAACACTACTGAGCATAGGTACATGAGCAGATATATCATTTCATGTGGCTAAGTACCTAAAATTTTATGATATTTTGTTACATTAGCTAGAATTACTCACACTAATAACAAAGAGAGTGAGATATAAGCCTGGGTAGAATAATCAATTTTAGAATGATGTTGTTAAGTCTTACTAAGAAATCTCAACTTTGCTAAAAGGACAATGGAAAGATTGAGGTATTTTAGGAGGTTTAATGTTATATATTTAGACTAAGCAATTTGATTGATTACAGAAAATGTATTACAAATAAAAAATCATAAAGATAATGAGATAAGTTGATGACACCTATTGCATCAATCCAGTGTGTAATGAATTTGGACTAGTTGAGGATCATAGTAAAATAGAATTGAACAGACTCAGAAGTAAAGTTTATATAGATAATGCCTATTACTTGACTACATTTGACGGTAAGGGAGAAACAAAACTGGTGCAAAATTTTCTTGCTTGAGGAGCTAGCAAGACAATACACAACTCCAGGAGTTCATTCATTTAAAAAATGTCTTTATGAATTGTTACATAAGGGAAAGATAAGTTGAATATTGTCCATAATGAATTTGAAGTGTGCATATGAAAACAAGTGGAGATGCTCAGTAGGTAATTGAATATATAGAAAAATATACAGAAAAAAAAAGCATGCTATTAAAAAAAAAAGTACCTTTAACACCTTCTCACAGGAAAATGACAAAATTCCCCCTAAAACCAGAAGCCATTTATTTAGTGAAATAGCTTGGTGGGTCACATTTTTGTAAGTGTTCAGCAAAAAGCAGACCCATTACAATGGGTCAAGAAATGTACTAGTCAAGGCCACAGAAGAAAACATAAAACCTATTTGGCAAAGGTTTTCAATATAATATGAGAATCAACTATCTATAAAAATCTTGGCAGGATTAAATGAGGCATCCTACCACCAGAACCAGCAGGAAGCTTTATTACTCTTGGCCTGGAGAGACAAGTAGAGGGTTAGAAATTGTTGAGAGCTAGAGCCATAAAGGGACCTACAAGGTATAAATACTCAAGGATAGATTACTAGAAGAATTCTAGTGAAGTGGCAGGGAGGAGAAACTGAGTAAAACCCAGACCTTTCTCTCCTTTTTCCCTCTAATCTCCTGCCAGCTCCTTTCATTCTCCAATCTCAATAAAGGCTAGAGGCAAAAAAGCCCAGATAATGTAGCCATGATAATGAGCCAACAGGGGCCTAGAATAGAAAAGGGTGGAGAATGAAACAAACAACTAAAGAAAACTTCAAGAGAAATCAATGGGAAATGATGACCTGGGGACAACTGACATGATGTAATAGTTGATTTCAAGAATTTAGGGTATAAATGGGAAGAGATGAATTTATAGTTGGGAGACGATGTGTTAAGAAAGTTAGATACTTAAGAGAGAAAGTTGAAGGAATTCATACTAATGGGAATGGGTTTGGTTTTACAAAGTAAGAAATGAATTTATACAGTACATATATACATATCCTAAGAGCCCATGTAAAGAAGAAAATCCAAATATCTTGTTCTAGGGTGTGAGAATGATCATCAAGACTGTTTTCTGTGCTTCCTTCCCCTTATCATTACATAGGTCCATAATGGCTAAATCTCCTTACTGTCCAACTGTACAAGAAGAGACCTAATTCTGAGTGGTCTATTTCGGTTCATTTCTATGCAAATTATCTGGCATTAAAATTCAATTTAAAAAATTAGCTCAGCTCCTATTGTGCCACCAGGATGATTTAAATTCTGTTTTTTCTTAAAAGAAAAGGAGCAGAACATCTCTAAATCTTTGCATTTCAAATATTTGGTTTCAGTTTTGGGTCTGGTTCTCAACACTGACCACTAGTATTAACATACAGTTTATTAGAGGAAACTTGTGTCAAATTTTCTATAACAATAGTCACAACAACATATAATGAAAAGAAAAAAATGTAACATCAACTAGGATGGGATGCTAGCGTCGACAGTTTATTTTTACTCCTGGTATTACAACCTATATTTTCACTGTTTAAAAAAAATAATTCAAGTTCCACATGAACCTAGCAGTACACTAACAATATGACAACAACGTAGCCACTTATCTCAGTAAAACAAAAATTTTACTACTTTTGGTGGTGCCTTGCAGACTCATTTTTTTCAGAAATTACTTATCATGTTTATTTATAATATTCAAGATACCCATAGGTGATATGGAATGAAATGATAGCCAATTGTATTCATTAGATTTTGCTCCATATTAAGCCACCTCAAAATTTATTGAATTAAACTAGGAACCATTTTATATTTGTTCACAAACCAGATGAGTACCTTTTCTGGTCTGGGCCAAGATGTTTGATCTCTACTAGGATATCTGGTAAGTCTGGGTGAGCTGGACAATCTATACTGACCACCCTCATATGTCTGGTAGCCTCCAGGTTAGCAACATGAGCTGGTTTACTGTCAGCCAGGCCCCAAATTCTCTCCACATGGTCTCTCATCTGCCGTCAGCTGGAGCTGACTTATACCTGAATGAGAGCTTGTTTTACATTATCAGGGGTTTTGTGAGGTAGTTATTATACACTTGGTGGCTTGAAATCTGCCATAGTGGGAGTATTTGTACCACAGACATTGGAAAATACTACATATCAGAGCCTTCTCTGTCCCCTTTACCCCAAGAAACAGCTCCTAAACATTTACCAGGACATCATTGCTTCTTGTCTTCCAAAAGACTGGCTTAGGCTCAATTCCACGGTGGCCTCAGTATTCCAATAGTAACAATAGAGGGCAGTCCCAATGCAAAACTCTCTTGTGCTATTATTCCTTTTGGCAGAACAAGACACATGGCCAAGTCCAGAGTCAGTGCAGAATACCACTCATCAATTTAAAAGAACCAACTATTGATTCACAGAGTAACTGGGGTGAATCTCAAAGGCATTATGTTGAGTAAAAGAAGCCAGTGTCAGTAAAAACATATGTATGACCCCATTATAACATTCTCATTTTTTAAAAAAAGAGTTTTATGGTATTTTTGAAAGGTAAAAAGTAACCACCTCGCAGCCGCTTGTACACTCATTTATTCAGTGAATCAATAATATTCTGTGGGCATCTACTATTTGCTAGGTTCTGGGCCAGGTGTTGGGGTGATGATAGTGATCCTAAGACACTCAGTTTTTCCCCACATGAGTCCCACAGTCTTGGAGTGGAGATGCAGGAAGGAGAGAGAAACAAAAACATGTAAGAAAATCAAATGAGCAAATTAAAAGTTTAATGAGTGTTACGAAGGTAGTAAATAATGTGAGATGAGAAAAAACAAAGGAGTGAAGAGGGGGGAATGGTGCTCAGAAAAAGCCTCTGTCTGCTCTGTGTAATGAATAATCTTTTATTTAATTCCAGTGAGAAGGATATACAATAGAAGAGCCGAAGGAAACAATATTCAGGCAGGCAAGAGAGAAATGGAAACTCCCTGAAGTGGAAATGGATTATGTGTTTCAGAAAATGAAAGCAGGAATTTAGTGAATGACCAATGAGTGAGAAGAGATGAAGCTGAAGGTTAATATGTAAAATACAGGATATCAAGGGCTCATTATGGAGACTGGATTATATTTCTAGAGCAATGGGGACTATGATGGTCCCTTGGTGTCTATGGGGAATTGGTTCCAAGATCCCCGCAGATACCAAAACCCATGGATGCTTCAGTCCCTGGTATAAAGTGGTGTAGCATTTGCATATAACCTATGCACATTCTCCCGTATACTTTTAAATCATCTCTAAATTACTTATAATATCTAATACAATGTCTACATATCACTTCATTTAAGTGAATTCAATGTAGTACTTGGTGTGTTGCAAATTTCAGTTTTGATTTTGAAGATTTGTGGAATTGTTTTGATCTGTGATTGATTGAATCCATAGACACAGAACCCATGTATACAGAGGAATGACTGCATGTTTATCATTTTAAAGTTGTTTGACTTATTTATCTTATTTTTAAAGATTTATCTTATTTTTAAAGACTGCTCTGAGCATTCAGGAGAAATTGACTGGAAAAAAAATCAGTGCAGAGAGTTGGAGATTACTAGAAGCCCTTCGAAACATTTAAGGAGAAAGAAAGGGAAGGTTTAGACAAGGGAAATTGTAATAGAAAGCTTTGATGGAAGTGGGAGTGAGAAAATGGAAGGAGCGAAGTTTCTGGCTGAAGCCACTGCGGGAATACAAATGCCGTTACCTGGGTTAAGGGAGACTAAAGGAGGACTAGATTTGGAAACAGAAGAACCAAAATGCCTGTGAAAATTAAACAGAAGATGTGAAGAAGAAACGTGGTCTATCAGTCTGGGCTAACGATTGGGCTCCTTTCCTCAATTAAGCTCATCAAATTTCCTGGGCACTCACTCTGTGCCACAACATTTACTTTTGTCTTTGTCGCCTGCTCTTCTCTGTAGATTTCCTAAGTCTTTCTACAGCTCTAATGGGATATGTTTCCATACCATCCCAAAGCAAGCTATTTTTATATCTGGGCAGTTTTACCCACTTATGTCTGTTGTATGGTCAAGTACTGTGTAGTGATAATTAAAATATTGGATAATTTTGGCAAAATATTGTGTTGTATGGAATTTGAAAACCTTGACATAAAAATTTTCAAGAAAAGGAAGAAGTGTAAGATTAGAGAAAACAAAATTCTAATTTTCTTAGACCCATTGCTGGATTTATATTTCTTTGGATCTAGTTTTCTTCAGGCCCTGTGCATGTGTGCTAGTGCTTACTGGCACAGTCACTTTAGATAAGGACAAAGAAAGCATAGAGGCAGAACATTAAATGAGGGTAAATGTAGTTGCTGCAAACTTTGAGGTCACTACATTTCTGTCTCATGACATGTTCTCATTTGCAATTATGGGCAAACAATTTAAAAGTTCTTACCATCTTGATATGGGGGAGAAGCAACCAAAATAGTGTTAATAACTACCATAGCAAGATGAATTCACTTAACGAAGTTTGTTTTTTAATTGGCTTTTGCAATTCATGAGATTGGCTATCTGAGACTTTGGGGAGTATCATGATATTTAAATAGTTCCTTTATAGGCTCCTGTGATTCCCTTTTTTAAATTATTTTTTAAAAAGTTTTGGAAGCTTCTCCTCTTCACCCTTTTGTTACTTTCCTGAGATTTATCTCAAAATTGGTATGTGGAATTTAATCGCATCAAGCTTAAAAGCTACTATACATGTTGCCATTCAGAGAGATAAAGGGATTCTGGGCTAAAGTTATTACCAAATCAAGGCAACCTGGGTTTTTGAGCATGAGGACTTGGGGTTTGGGTGTGAGAGCCTAATATAAAACAAAATAGTGAATTATTGCTGATTATTGTTACTGCTAACACAAGCATGGGATTGAAGTAGCAAGATAAAAGTGAGCATGCTGATGTATAGTTCAGAAAGAGCAGAGAATATAATTGGGCACAACTTTGTTATTTTAGAGGTAGGAGGATCACTTGAGGCCAGGAGGTCAAGGCTGCCGTGGGCCATGATCACATAGTTGCACTACAGCCTGAGTGATAGAGCAAGACCCTGTCTCTTAAAATAGTAATAATACTAATAAAAATTTATTTTAAAGACCAGGTAGACATCCTTAGATAGAGGTTTTCCGCAATCAGATCCTTATTTAAGCAATATATAGCAGTTAAACGTATGTTCTTTGTGCATTCAAACCTTCAGACTACCAGTGTGCCTTGTGACGCTAACTTTAGCACTAAATTTTAGCTGCTTCTAACACAAAGTTAGGATTATAATAATATCTACTTTATAGTATTGTAAGGATAATAAGGTAATTACTGGTTACATATCACTGCAAGATAACTAAATCAACCTCATCATGCATTCGCATATGTTCTCTTATCCATTATACATGTTTTTAGAACTTAACCCTCTCTGTCAGACTTATTTTATTACCTATAAAGTTTTGTGAGTCAAATATAATGAGAATATTTTCTAAAGATATACAAATAGAAAACAAACGTAGCAAAAAAATTGATCTAATAGATAATAAAAATGGACCCCTATTAGATTAATAAAGAGTAAAACAAAAGGATATTACTAAATAAGACAGAAAATTTGAAAACATGGAAGCTCTATTTGGTCAAAAATTTCTGAACAACTTTTAGAAAGCGATTTGCTGTATTCATCAAATTATGTCCATATTCACGAGCTGATAATTGTATTTCTAGGAGTCTATCTTGAACAATTTCTTCCCTAATTCTGTAACATAAAATTAAATGCATACATATATATATATATATGTACATTAGAAATGAACTGTAGAAAATATAGCCTCATGAAGAAATGGGTAAAGCAAGTCATAAGGAGAAAATAAACTGTTGATTTTCTCAGTGCAAGAGTGTCATCTGAACACCTACTATACCCACAAAAACTGAAAATTAAAATTAAAAAATTAATAAAGTGTCATCTGAAACAGACTGACATTGTTTCCTCGTTCTGAGAAAACGTTGCTCCACTCACATAATGAGCTAGAATAATTCTGATTTCAAAATTTGAATAGGGTCATATAAGAAGGAAAAATTATAGGCCAATCTCGCTCAAAAACAAAAATACAAAATTCCTTTAAACACAGAGCAATACAAATTCAGGAAAATAGAATAATAAAATAGTATCCATTTGAGATCACACAGCAATGCAATGTTGATGATGAACTGAATGAACATTTGATAATAATTTAATACAATCCACTGTATTAACAGAATAAAAGAAAAACTGTATATATAATATATATATAGTTAACTTCAATAGGTGCAAAAACTGTTTAAAAATAATAATTATTGTTGTTAAGAAAACTTTCATAAAGAATATAAAAAGTATATATGGCTGAAAAGTTTAATATCAGCCATAAGCACACAATGCTATCTAGGAATGACACTGTTATTTACTCCACTTATTTGAAATATCAACACTGAAGGTAAAAATAATTTTAACAAAAAAGCCAAAAATGTAAACATAAAGTAGAAGGAGGTGAGGTTCACAGCACATGAGGTGAGGAGGTGAGGTTTACAGCACATCTAATTCAAAAGGACTTTAGAGGCCAACTAGTTGAGTGGTTATCAGATTCATCTGATCATCAAAATCCCTAGAAATTTTTTTTCCTTTTCAACTTTTATTTTAGATACAGGGGATAAATGTGTAGATTTGTTACAGGGGAATCTTGTGTGATGCTCACACATGTGATGGGATCCATACTCTAAACCTCACATACTGAGTATGGATCTCACAGGTAGTGAGCATAGTACCTGATAGGTGGTTTTTAAACCAAGCTCCCTTTTCACCCTCTAGTAGTCCACAGTGTCTATTGTTACCATATTTATATTTGTATGAGCTCAATGTTTAACTCCTAGTTATAAGTAAGAACATGCAGTACTTGGTTTTCTGTTCCTGAGTTAATTTGCTTAGGATTATGGCCTTCAGCTCTACCCATGTTGCTGCAAACAACATTATTTTATTCTTTTTTATAGCTGCATAGTATTCCATGGTGTATATTTACCATTTTTATAAATCCAAACTATTATACCACTGATGGACATCTGGGTTGATTCCATGTCTTTGCTATTGTGAATAGTGCAGTAATGAGCATACAAGTCCATGTGTGTTTTTGGTAGAATGATTTATTTTCTACTGAATATATATCCAGTAAAAATGGTAAAAGAAAAAACACCCTACAAAATAGAGTGTTATGCCACCAAAAATGATAAAGTAAGGAGCTAATCTAAAATCCCTCTTCCATAAAGAAATGAAAAATTGACAAAAATTTACAGAGCCACTGTTTCCATATCCCGGAGATTAAGGAAAGGCTTACAGCAACCCAGGGAACATTTATTAAAGAAAAGTAGTTTGGTTCTTAACAGTAAATACTAAAAAGAGCCCGTTAGGTTGAAGTAAAAGTCCTAGACAGTAACTTGAATACATATGAAGAAATAAAGAGGACTAATAAAGGTAAATGCATATGTAAATGTAAAATACATAAATATGTATTTTATTTGTAATACTTTTTTCTCCTACCTGATTTAGAAGATAACTTCACAAAGAAACACCTACAAATCCACTTGTTGTTCAGCGCAACATGTATAAAGATGTAATTTGTATGACAATAACAGCCTGGAGAAAGGGTAAAAACAGAGCTATATGGAAGCAAAGTTTTAAAAATATTATTGAAATTAAATAGATATTAATCCAAACTTGATTGTTATAAGTTAAGGTGATAATTCTAAGCCCCAGGGAAACCACTAATACAAGATAATTAAAACGATATACTAGCAAACATATGTTTAACATGAAAGAAGACTATAATAAGAAAGAAAAACAGAAAAGATACAAGACATATAGAAACAAATAACAGAGTAGCGGATGCCCTACCTTATTATTAATGACTAAATGTAAATAGATTAAATACTTCAATTAAAAGGCAGATATAAGCAGAATGGATTGAAAACATGACTTATCTATATGACGCCTATAAAAAACTCACTTTTGATTCAAACATACAAATAGGTTGACAGAAGATTCATGAAAAAAATATACAGTATGCCAACAGCCATAAGCAAAAGAGAGTTGGAGTGGATATATCAACATCAGATAAAATGGACTTTATAACAAAACATCTTTACATATATATATATATACATATATATATAATACTTTCAGTTTTAGGGTACATGTGCACAACGTGCAGGTTAAATATGTATACATGTGCCATGTTGGCACCCATTAACTCATCATTTAACATTAGGTATATCTCCTAATGCTATCCCTCCCCCCTCTCCCCACCCCACAACAGGCCCCAGTGTGTGATGTTCCCCTTCCTGTGTCCATGTGTTCTCATTGTTCAATTCCCACCTATGAGTGAGAACATGCGGTATTTGGTTTTTCGTCCTTGTGATAGTTTAATAGGGAGAGAAGGACATTGTGTAATGATACAAGCATAAACCCATCAAGAAGATTAAACAATTTTGTACACATGTGTGTATGTGTTTATTTATTTCATTAAATGGCAACAGAGTCCTAAAATACATAAAGAAAAAACTTACGTAATTCAAGGGAGAAATAGACAGTTTCACAATAATAGACAAAAATTTTAATACTTTTAAGTAGAACACTAAGATAGAAGATCAGCAAGGAAATAAAAGACTTGAAAAACTTTGTAAGTCACCTAGACTTAATGTATTTATAAAACACTCCACCAAACAACAGTAGAATACAATTTCCTCAAGTGCACATAGAACATTCTCCAGGATAGACCATGTATTAGGCCCTAAACCAAGTCTCACTAAATTTAAAAGGATTAGAATCATGCAAACTATGTTTTCTGATTACAATGGAATCAAATTAGAGATCAATAACACAACAAAACTTGAAAAATTAACAAATAGTGGAAGTTCAACAACATATTCCTAATATCCATTGGACCAAAGAAAGAATTACAAGGCAAATTATAAAATGCTTTAAAATGAAAATGAAAACACAGCATACCAAAACATAAGTAAATCTTTGTGACTTTGGATTAGGCAATAATTTCTCTGATTTGACACCTGAAACACAAGTAACCAAAGAAAAATAGATATTTAATTTTATCAAAATTAAAAACTGTTGAGGTTTAAATGACACAATCTAGAAAGTTCAAAGAAAACTCACCAAATGAAAAAAAAAATTGTGAAGTTATATCTGACATGGGTCTTGTATCCAGAATATATAAAGAACTCTCAAAAATAATAACTAAAGACAAATAACCTACTTAAAAATGGGCAATGGATTTGAATAAACTTTTCTCCAAACAAGACATGCACATAACCTTAACCACATAATATTGCTCAACACCATTAGTCATTAATAAAATGCAAATTTAAACTACAATGATATACCAATTCACAACCATTAGGATAGCTGTAAGTAATTTAAAAAATGGAAGATAACAAATGCTGTCAAAATTGTCAAGAAATTAAATTCCTCATCTATTGCTTGTAAGAATGTAAATTGGTATAGCCACTCTGGAAATCTGTTTGATAGTTCCCCAAAAAGTGAAACATATGCCCCAGAAATTCCAATTCTAGTCAGAGTTCATAGGTTTTTATTTCATTTCAGAGAAATAAGATGTTTATCCAAAAACTTGTACACAAGTATTCATAGCAGCAGTACTATCGACAATCAAAACTGAAAATAACCTAAATTCCCATCAACTGATGAATGAATAAACAAAATTTCTATATCCTTACAATGAAATATTACATAGCTATAAGAGGGAATACAGTATTCATACATGCCATAACATGGATGAAACTTAAAAACAATATGCCAAGTTAAGGAAGCCAGACACATTATTATTATGTCATATCACTTATTAGAAATGTCCAGAATAGGCAATTCCAAAGAGTCAGAAAATAGTTTAATGGTATCCAAAGGCTGCATTTAGGGAGAATGGGAAGTAAATGCTAATGGTTGCAGGGTTTCTTTTGGGGTTGTGGAAAATGTTTTAGAGTTAGACAGTAGTGATAGCTGCATAACCTTGTTAACATGATAAAATTTACTGAATTGTACACTTTAAAAGGATAAATTTCATGGCAAATGAATTATAAATCATTTTAAAAGAGAAGTAAACAATATTCATGATTTTTTTCTTTAAAAGAAAACAGTATTAACTTCCACTTCCAGCCATGAGGTACTACTGGATTTAATTTCCCTTCATAATCAACAAGAAAACTGGATAAAATATACCACTACATTGTGTTTAAGCATTAGTCTACATGCAACACAAGACTAAGATCCTTGAGGGAATAAAATATAAGATTAATATTATGATCAACCTAGTTTCCTCCTTGGAGGTACTTTCTACATTTCAGGGCAGCAAAGGCAATTCAAAGCAGAGTACAGTTGACCTGATGAGTTAGAAACAGAAAATGGAGTTCAGAGAGCTGGCGATGGCCAAAATCTACATCCAGGACGACAACAACAACAACAACAACAAAAAAAAAAAAACAGAAAAACTCTCCAGAAGTTTCTATGGGGCCCACTCGAGTTGTTATTGAATAGTAAGATGAATACACAAAGGCTAAATCTTCTAAAATCAAGGAAAAATTTTGTAGAGCTATAAGCTGAACTGTGTGAGTTTACTCAGGAGACGTATGATGTCTGATCAGCCAGAGAAGACAGTCTTTTAAAAATACCCAAGACTGAATGGGTGCGGTGGCTCATGCCTATAATCCTAGCACTTTGGGAGGCCGAGGCGGGTGGATTACCTGAGATCGGGAGTTCGAGACCAGCATGACCAACATAAAGAAACCCCGTCTCTACTAAAAATACAAAATTAGCCAGGCTTGGTGGCGGATGCCTGTAATCCCAGCTACTTGGGAGGCTGAGGCCCAAGAATGGGTTCAACCTGGGAGGTGGAGGTTGCGGTGAGCCGAGATCATGCCATTGCACTCCAGCCTGAGCAACAAGAGTGAAAACTCCATCTCAATAAAAAATAACATAACATAGCATAACATAACATAACATAACATAACATAACATAACATATAAAATAAAATAAAATATAAAGTAAAATAAAATATAAAATAAAACAAAATAAAAATACCCAAGACCCTAGTCGACCCTGGGCAATTCCTTAAATACCAGATACTTCCTTAATACTAAGGTTAAAGTAGCTTAGAGAAGCCTACTCTAAACCCATCCTAAAATATTTAAAAATAAAATGACATAATTAGCCTAGCCCACAAGTAAATTTGCGACTGAACAAAGACTACTACTTTTGAATAAAAAAAGAATCCAGCACTCAGAAATATTTTTAGTGTCCACCATTGATAAATGTAATAAAGCATAAAAATATACATCGTAATGAGTAGAATTGGAAACTGATTCAAATAAGCTCAGAAATTACCAAGATGTGGAAATTAGAATAAAATAACTTTAAGAGAGCTGTCATAAATATGCTCAAGTATATAAATCAAATATATAAACAGAATGAAGAGAGGAATGGAATATATTAACAACATCAAGATTTTGTGAGGTGAAAAATGTTAGACACCACAAAGGAAATTATCAGTAAACTAGAAGACACAGCAATAGAAAATCTCTAAACCAAAGTACAGAGACAAAAATATGAAAGGAAAAACTGAACAGAGTCACAGCAATATGCAAGAGAATGCCAACTGGCCTAACACATATGTAACTGGAGTTCCAGAGGAAAGGATAAAATGGGGACCAAAATGTTCTGAATTTGATTGAAAGTTATAATAAAAAAAGTCAAGAAGTTCTACCAACCTCAAGCGAGATAAATCAAAAGAAAATCACAAGAAGACATATCACAATTCATATGGGAAACTTGTCATACAGAAAATATCTTACAGTAGCCATGGATAAAAGAACAACCATATACTGAAAAACCAGGATTTGAATAACTGAATACTTATTATAAAACAGGATTCGAATTGTTAAAAAAACTGAATGAAAACAACAGAGTTAACACAATCATTTAAGTATGAAAAATATCCTTCAAAATGAAAGTGAAATGAAGACTTTGTAAGTCAAACAAAAGCAAGACATATCATGGTTGATATTATTCTACCACAAAAACGGAAAGTAAAGGAAGTCCCAAATTAAAAAAAAGTAGCAAGGTAGTAGATATAAACCCAACATATCATTTACATTATATGTAAATAGTATAAGAAGTCTACTAAAAGGCAGACATTGCTAGAATGAACAATACAAGCAAGAGCCAACTATTTGCTGCCTACCTTGAATCCACTTTAAATATAAAGACACAGACTACTTAAAACATAAAAAGATGAACAAAGATATACAATACAATGCAAATAGTAATTATAAAGGAGCTAAAGCAGTCACATCAATATCTGACTCTGTAGATTTCAGAAGAAAAAATATAATCAAAAGTAAAGAGAAGCATGTCATATGATAAGGGGCTTAATCAATCATGAAGACACACCAATCCTAATCTGTTTGCACCTAATTTCAGAGTTTAAAATAGATAGAATCAAATATTTCTTATCAAATCAAATCCTCCACCTGACTTGAAAAATAACATAAACATAAAAACCTACAAAAAATGTTTATAGCAGTTTTATTCATAATCACCAAAAACAGAGATAAAGCAACCAAGAAGTCCTTCAATATACAAATGGATACACCAACTGTGGTGGAAATACAATGGGATACTATTCCATATAACAAAGAAAGAGCTATTAATCCATGCAACAAGAAGAATGAATCTTGAATGTATATTGCTAAATGAAAGAAGACAGTTGAAAAGGCTACACTTTGTACAATTTCATTTGTCTCATGTTCTGGAAAAGGCACATCTGTGGGCATGGAAAACAGAAGAATGGTTTCCAGGTGTTTGAGGAGGGGAAGTGGTTATCTGTAAAGGGGTGCACAGGGGAGTTTTGATCATGACACATCTAGACTGTATGGTACTAGAGTCTTGAGTTTTGTATTATGAACCTAGAGTCCCATTAATGCTCAAATTCTTTATTTGAACTCAGAAGTATAAATGTTTGCAAAATTATTTGGAGTCTCTTTACTAGAATCTACTCTGTAGGATACAGTATCTCTATTGTATTAATAAAGCAGCTTTCACTTTTTTACTCTAAAATCCTTGCCCTAGAAACCAAGCACATGGCTCTTGTGAAGCTGTCAAAATGCCAAGGTGTTTGCCGTGTAATATGCACAGTCACATGATGACTCCCCATCAATTTTTGACACTCCCAATAGTGCTTTTCTAAAGCTCTTCGGAAGCATAAAGAATTAGCTAACAAAATTACTCATTGCTTTTTAAAAAAAGTGTTACATCTCTTACAGAACAAAGCATTTCCATTAGGCCTGCTGCTTCTTCCATTTGTGAAATCCTCAAGGTGATGCACCATAATTATTGTGGGCAAACAAATTGTCTCACGTAATTATCCCTGATTAAGGTATTTCTGCTATCACAACTCTCCTCTGGGTCTCTTGGTCACTACAGTCCAGTGACGTCAAATTCCTAATGAGCTTGTAATAATCGTGATGGCTTTTCTTATATCAGTGTGCTGAATATACTGATACTGCAGAGTGTAAAAGGTGAAGACTGAAGTCTGGAAAGACATGGGTTCTCTATCTTTGTCCCTCATCCAATGGCTCCTGGTGAATTTTGTTTTCCTGGGTAGGTGCTGATATTTTAAGGCCAGGGACAGAGACTGAGTCAGAACAGAACAGAGACCGGAGACAGTCAATTATCCTCCGTATTGTTTTAAATTAATCTTTGAATATTCTATGCCCATTTTACCTATTTACCATTGTCCCAATACCTAACTCTGAAGAGTGACTGCTGCCATCACTTTACTAAAACCAGGTGTTTTACGCTTTTGATTGGATATACCTTAATTTCAATATAATATTTTATAATTATTCTTATCTTTGAATTGACTTACTCATTTTGGATCATGTTTTTCAAAAACCGGAGACTGCATTTGGGAGAGGGAATTCTACTCTTTTTTTGAGGAAACACAGAGCACCTGGGAGGGTATGTAATTTGCTTACAACTATAAAGTTATTGAGTGAAAGATAGAATTGGAAAATATATTTTCTATATCCTAGGCTAATACATGTATTTAATTTTTAAAAATTAATATATTCTTTTATCTCAATAACTTTTAGGATACAAGCAGTTTTTGGTTACACTGTTAAATTATATAGTAGTGAAGTATAAGATTTTTAGTTCACCTATCACCCACAAACACAAGTAGTGTACATTGTACTCAAGATGGCTAATACATTTTTGATAGTCCATAATGTCTTTGGCCAGCATCCATTGATTTGAACTTCAGGTTTTTAAAGCTTATAGTTTAGAATGGTCCTTGTTAATCTATGACTAGAAAGTAGTAATATAAACCACTAATGAAATTTAACATTTCTTGCTGGATATATATTCTATTTGTGAACAAAAGCATATCCCATATATAATTCCTTAAAATATATTTTAAAATATTACTATTATGGTAAATTCATTATATCACTACTGCACAAGATGTTTGATTTAGTTATATAATGATTATATATATCTGTCAGAAGCAAGTAAAAAGTCACCTACACTTTGAATCAAGGGAAAGTCAGATGAAAGGAAGAAAACCCTAAATCTTCCCTGATGAAATTTTTGATAAAATAATGCAATATCTTACTACTTCAGAGTCTTTACAGATCCCAAATCATATAAAAATCACTATTATTGATGGTACTTCCTAAAACATTCTCCAGTTTTATAGATCCAGTGAGGCTGAATCCTTTGCAAAATTGTGAAGCAGAAGATTTTGTTTTCAGCATTTCTTCTTTTCAGTCTACTCTTTTTCTCCTTTCAGATTCCCGACTGCTCCAAATGCTCCTCTAGTTGCCTAAGACTTAGATTAAGATACAGCATCCAGACCTGTCTCACCTCCTTGAAAACAACTCAGCTACAGACACCCTGAATCCACTTCTGTCTTGTTTAGAAGTAAATTCTTTATGACTTATCTCCTGAGGGATTGTTCTGTTTTCTTAGGAGATGTGGAAGTAACAACGAAATTCTTCCCAAGCATTAATGACTATAGATTATAGGATAGCTCCACACTTTCCATTTCATCTTAGGTAAGTAAAAGTGTTTTGTCAGCATCCTTCTGAAGACCATGCACCAGCATTTGTCTCCAATATAGTCTATAATAGAGAGACTGCTATTTCTCTGATCTGCATTTGGAGTGGGAGGGGGGTCAGGGGAACAGCAATATTGGCAAGTTTGTGAAAGATACCTATTTGAACTTGTAGAGTTTGGTGGCCCCTGTAAACGATACCTATTTATTTCACTTCATCTATCAGTCATAATATCTGAGATAGAAATATTGAGGCAAGATTCATTTGACAGAATTTAAAATAGGAGGGAACTGAGATTTGCTGAGCACAGCCCTGTATACATACATTAATCCATCTTCAAATTTTCAAGAATTTTTTTTAAAAAACGCCTTTACATAAAACATCTACTTATTGGAAACTCATTCTTGTGTGAGTCAGACCACATAATGTAAAATTATGAGAAAATACTTCTTCTGATCTAAAATAATACATTATTAAGAATGCATACATATACTTAGTCACTGCAGTTGGTTAAAGAATTTTCATTTATATAATCTTTTAAGAAATATTTTTAGTGTCTCTTTGAGGTTAATAGTCTCAAGATTTAATATTTGATGATAATAATCCCTGAATGGCTAAAGGAACTGCTCAGCGTCACACAGTTACCCAATGATACAACATAGAACATTTTAAAATAATAGCTTTGTTTTGACTACAGTACAGCGATTTTATTGGGAACAAAAATACAGTCCATTTTATCTAATAGGGAATGTACTAGGGGTAAAGGGAAGTGAATTCGTCAGCTTGTCTAAATAAGGAAAGGGTTATTAATATTAGCAAATAATTTTTAGGGAGACAAGTTATAAACCTAACTGCCTCATCACCAGTGCATAGCACAGTGCCTGGGGAAAAGCAGGCATTTAAATTTATATAAAGTAAATGAACCAAAAAAGAATGGATTTAGGTAAGAAACAGGTTCAGAGTTCATGTGTTCCACCACTTTCATCTTATATACTAAGAAAGTTCTTGATTGAATCAATTTGCCCAATGTTTTCTCCATGAAAAACAGGGTCTTTTCTTTTTCTGAGCACCTGAAGAAGCCAATGAAAATGGAACAATAGAGCTCTGCAGAAGAGTCAGAAAAGCTATCGGGAGGATGATTCTTATGACTGTCTTTCACACGGTTGGATTGTGTGTCTTAGCCTAAAGACACCAGGAAGTTTCTGTGCTCAGAAATGCCTCCTGATGCCCCTCTCTGCTGCAGCACCCGGAGGGTCTCCATAGGACACTCATTCCTTGTGCTTATGGCTTTGCTCTTTCTGATGGAGTACCTATGAACTCCTATTCGCTGATTTTGTTAGATTTTACTTCTATTCATGCCTTAGGGATTCAATGCAGTATTTACGTCACAGGATTGAAGGGTCAGGACTTCTGGGAAGTGAGAAGAAAGAGAGATTTGTATAATTTTTTTCGGTAGCCTGCTTTACCTTCAAGCTCCACTTGTTAAACTCTTCTAAAAAGCCTAGAGCCATAGTTTTGATATGTGATAATCTGTGATAATACAAGAGTCCTCCCTTATCCATGATTTTGTTTTCAGCAGTTTCAGTTACCTCAGGTCAACTGTGGTCCAAAAATATTAACCTATTTTGAGAGCGAGACAGAGGAAAAAAAGAAACACATTCACATAAATGCTATTTCAGTATCTTGTTATACTTATTTTATTGTTAGTTATTACTGTTCATCTCTCACTGTGCCCGATTTATAAATTAAACTTTATCTTAGGTATGCATGTATAGGAAAAATATAGCTTATATAGGAATCAGTACTATCAGTGGTTTCAAGCATCCACTGGAGGTCTTGGAACACATCATTTGCAAATAAGGGAGAAAATTTGTATTTTTTTGGGAGAATTGGAGATTTGAAATACAGAAGTGAGTCTAAATTTGGTTTCTGGGAGTTAAAATTATTTATCACACGTTCTGTTCTTATAAATAAACCCTCCAGTCTAACCCAAAGAGAGACTTAGCAATTTGCAGCTATGATCTAAGAAGACATTAATATCAAAAATTGCAAGTGGTTAGAAATGAGTAAAATAAAAGACATCCTCTCCCAAGAGCTGATTAAGATGTAGAGAAAGATTCTTCAAAATCAGATAATGTAATGCTCCTTTAAAATTCACATTTTATTTTTTCTTATTTACCATAAAACTTTTCTAAGTTCTAAATAGCTTCTACAAATAAAAATGACATAAAAGGAAGAAAGTTCTGATAACATAGAATATAGAGTAACTGAGTAGAAAAGAAAAATCTTTTTTCCTGCTCTGATTTCCTTAGTAATAAGTAATATAACTCATTAGTTATATTAGTATTTATAGTAAGCAATATAACTTATAAGTTTTTAAGCCACATCACATCAAATGAAATATCAATCATAGCTCAATAAACTGTCTATGGTTAGTAACACCAATGGCTAAGTTTAAAGACGCTTCATACCTTCAGGGATTAATTGAAAGGAACCAGTGTGCTAGATTTCATGATAAAGTAGAACTCCATGAAAAGCTGAATCATAAAAGAGTTCCAATAATATTGGGGCCTTTCAATTTTGCCAGGGTTCTGTACTTTAGTTTACATAATGTTTAACTGTAGAGAAGAAATAAGATATAATCACTTAAGGCAATGATTTCTCCTGTGAGCTCTCTTACACAAATCTAATGCTGTCTCTCTTTCTCTCTAATTTTCATAATTATGCAACTTATGTATAGAAAAGAGAAAAAAGCAAAAGTTCATATTTCAGTAAGTTTTCATAAAGTAGACACTCCCATGTAACTATCAACCACATCAAGAAAGAATATTACCAGCACTTCAGAAACCCCTCCCATGACCACTTCCTGTCCCTTAAGGATAACTGCTATGAGGTTTTTCTACACCTTAGTTTTGCCATTTTTGAACTTCATTTAAATAGACCAATACAGTGTATACTCTTTTGTGTCTAACTTTTTTAGTCATCAAGTTTGTGAAATTATCTTCCTCTGTGGCAGATGTTCAAAAAATTTTTACTATCATTTACTTTAGAAAAATTGGTTTAGATTTTGTCTCTGTAGACTTTTAGACTGGATTTCTGTAGTGTCACAAAAACTTCAGATGCTCAAATTCATTTTTAAATTGTCGATTTTATTTCTTAAATTAATGTATTTAGATATCCCAGTTGGTTGAACATCTCCTTGACAAGTCTCCCCTTTAACCCAATCTTCCACACTTAGCTGTATAACTTGTAATAACTCATGAAAACCCAGACACATACATAGGAATAGGAATTGGAATTCTGAAAAGTTTAAGTGTAATTGGAAAACCAAACCCATGCTCACTTCATTAACTGATCTCTGTTTCTCTCCTATTCATGTAGCTGAAATTAAGTCCCTTCCAAAATTCAATGAATGAGACAAATCATTCTTGGGTGACAGAATTTGTGTTGCTGGGACTGTCTAGTTCAAGGGAGCTCCAACCTTTCTTGTTTCTTATATTTTCACTACTTTATCTAGCAATTCTGTTGGGCAACTTTCTCATCATCCTCACTGTGACCTCAGATTCCCGCCTTCACACCCCCATGTACTTTCTGCTTGCAAACCTGTCATTTATAGACGTATGTGTTGCCTCTTCTGCTACCCCTAAAATGATTGCAGACTTTCTGGTTGAGCACAAGACTATTTCTTTTGATGCCCGCCTGGCCCAGATTTTCTTTGTTCATCTCTTCACTGGCAGTGAAATGGTGCTCCTAGTTTCCATGGCCTATGACCGTTATGTTGCTATATGCAAACCTCCCCACTACATGACAATCATGAGCTGCTGTGTATGTGTTGTGCTCGTCCTCATTTCCTGGTTTGTGGGCTTCATCCATACCACCAGCCAGTTGGCATTCACTGTTAATCTGCTATTTTGTGGTCCTAATAAGGTAGATAGTTTTTTTCTGTGACCTTCCTCTAGTGACCAAGTTAGCCTGCATAGACACTTATGTTGTCAGCCTACTAATAGTTGCAGGTAGTGGCTTTCTTTCTCTGAGTTCCTTTCTCCTCTTGGTTGTCTCCTACACTGTAATACCTGTTACAGTTAGGAATCGCTCCTCTGCAAGCATGGTGAAGGCCCGCTCCACATTGACTGCTCACATCACTGTGGTCACTTTATTCTTTGGACCGTGCATTTTCATCTATGTGTGGCCCTTCAGCAGTTACTCAGTTGGTTCTTGCTGTATTCTACACCATCTTCACATCTATTTTAAACCCTGTAATCTACATGCTAAGAAACAAAGAAGTGAAGGCAGCTATGTCAAAACTGAAGAGTCGGTATCAGAAGCCTGGTCAGGTTTCTGTAGTCATAAGAAATGTTCTTTTCCTAGAAACAAAGTAAACTTATGAGACTGTTACCACTTTAGCCCTGTCTCCATACACTTACAAGTGGATTCACTGTAATCTTAAAGCAAATCAACTTGGCCTGTGGGAAAGGTCAGTTGATTGATTCGAAGCAAACTGTAATGATAATAAAAACTCATGAAATAAACTTTAGTGATTTTAAGTATTCTTTCCCCATTGTATATTTTTTTTAATTTCCTACTTTGTATTCTTTATTTTAAAACTTAAGATATAGACTTTGATGACATTGAGAAAATGACATTGCCTTATAAATAAATGGTTAATATACTATTATCTCTCCCTTTGAAAACAGTACTACTCACACCAACTTTGGAGTAATGATAGGTGCATATCTCCAAGCCACAGAGATAACAGATCTATTTATAAGTATATGATACGTGATATACGGCATGTGATAGATCTAGATACGAATGCATTTTATACTGCACTATATATCTGACAGCACATGAAGACACGTCTATGAATGGTGTGAAAGATACAGTAAAATGTAAAAGGGCATGACTAACCAGCAGAAGGCATTTACATTCAACACTTTCACAAACCCTTCGTCACAGTGGCTGCTTAATATATGTTGTTCATGAAAAACAACCACCTGAACAAATTATTTACTGGTGTGTTATGTATTGGCCTATGTTAACTTCTGTTTAATACTGATAAAATAATCTGGGGAACCAGAGATGAGTTATAATTCTCTACCGCCTATCTTCATGATAGTAGGAGTCTGAATCTTAGTATAAAATATTTCCCCCCTAGATTTTTATGATCTTCTTAGAGTATTTTTATATTAGTACTTGGTAGATATTATAATTTTTTCTATGTGGACTTTTTAATTCAGTTGACGTTTCATTTTTAAATTGCCCAAGTAAGCTCTGAAAATGACAAAACCCTATTTCAAGACCTTAGATTTCATCATAAATTTACCCCTCCTTGATCACTTACAAGGCCAAGACTTTTGGGGATTCACCACTACAGGCTATTTTAGGCTTTTCCTCTTTTATAGCATTCAAGGCTATTTCTATATTTTTTTACTGGGTTCTAGTCACAGTCTGGTATAATGTTAACCAATTGTTTTCCAGACTCAGTCTTTAGAGTCTCCTAAAGGGATTCAATAATTCCTATTAGTGAAGGGAAAAACATGTTTCTGAGCCAAAGCATTCCGAGTTATTTAAGAAATAACAAAATAAAAAGAAAACAAATGTGCATTAGCATTTAAGAAAAAAATTAAATACAAAAAAGTATAAGTAAAAAAAGTAAGTATAAAAACATAGTAAAACTTTTTACAATAATACAACACTTCCAAAATTTTACAATATTTTTGCATATTCTAATTTTATGCATAAAATAAATGATATCTTGTGGTACTAGTACTAATTACAACTGAGTTGACATTGAACAACAAGAAATGTAGTAGTAGTTTTACATCTTTTTAAGCTTTAAAATATCTCTAGGATATATTCATTCCTTTCATTTTACATATGATAAAAATAAGATAAAGAAGCATTAAGAATACGGTGCAATATTATAAAGCTAGAAAATAGCAGAATGGATTTCCTACGCAGGTTTTGTGGTGTTTTGTTTTTTTGGTTTCTTTGACCCAGATGGCACACTTTTTAAATGTATTACTGCTTATAGTAGTACATTTACTGTGTATTATAGTTGGAGTACAGTGTGCCTTGTCCAGAAAATATGATTCTCTGGTTATCCTCTCACACACTTTTTCCTATTCCTAGTATGCAAAAATGTCTCCGAATATTATGTTTTTCACTAAAGAGGGTACCCAAGTTCCTTGCAAAGTTACTCAAATAACAAGAGCTCCGGCTGACTGGTACAGTTTTTCTGTAAACTGGACATTAAAATAAAAGCACGACGGGTTTTTCTTAAAGCACTAACCTGTTCTTTAACAAAAATTATAAAGGCTTAAAAAGAGTCTATAAAAATCTTACCTTACGGTCAGACATTAAAATTGGATAAATATGCCTACAAGGTTTTATTAAAATTGAGTTTAACATTAATGGCACACTAATATAAAGGTGAAATTTAGCTTATCTGGTATAAAATCACACAGGAAGCATTGTCAAATATAAAATGGTGTTTGGCTTTCTTTAGTCTAAAAACTAATAAAAATAGGTGCTAAAGAGAATTTAGAAGGAAAATGGATATTGCTAGACCAGAGAGAAATGTTATCCAAGCCCCTTATAAGGGAGTTCTTGTTCCAACTGCATCAAGGGACCGATTGTGGGTCCCAAGCCATGTGTGATGCAGTCCTCAGAGTTTATGGGTGCATAGGAATTTATACTCTGGCCAAGCAGGTTACAGACAGTTGCTTAGTAAAAGATTACCCTTTGGGGGAAGGAGTCCAGGCTTAAGGCCATTCCAAAGTATCCAGATTGATTACATACAGATGCCTCCAAATTGGTCATCTGAAATATTTATTAGTAATAGTAGATCACCTTACGCATTGGGTAGAAGCTATTCCCTTTTCAAGTACAACTGCTAATAATGTAGTCAAGGCATTAGTTGAAAATATTATACCCAGGTTTAGATTAATAGAAAACATTAATTCAGATAATAGGACTCATTTCACGGCACATGTCATTAAGAAATTATCCCAGGTACTGGATGTAACATGGGATTATCATACTCCCTGGCACTCATCTTCATTAGGGAAAGTAGAAAGGCCTATTACCCTGTTAAGAGTCTGAACTGCTCCCCCAAAAGACACAGGCCTATCCCCTTAAGAGATGCTTTATGGATCACCTTATCTGCATTCTACTACTGATCTTCCTACATTTGAAACAAAAGATCAGTTTCTCAGAAATTATATACTTGGTTTATCTTCCATTTTATCTTCCCTCAGAACTAAAGGTCTTTTAGCACAGGTGCCACCTCTAGAGTTTCCAGTACACCAACATCAGCCTGGGGACCACGTCCCCATCAAAATTTGGAGAGAAGGAAAAGCTGGAACTGGCCTGGGAAGGACCTTACCTAATGCTCCTAACTACTGAAACCGCAGTCCGAATAGCAGAAAAAGGATGGACCTGTTACACCTGAGTCAAGAAAGCGCCACCCCCTCCAGAGTCATGGGCCATAGTCCCAGGGGAAAACCCTACCAAACTAAAGCCAAGAAAAATTTAACTTCCTTTCATCTATTCTGTTACTCCTTCTTCTTTCCTCACTCTATTGCTGACCACCTAGTTATTAATGTAACCAAGTCAATTTCACCTCAAACTATTAAATTTGATGCTTGCCTTGTTAGATCCTATGGAGACTTTTTAAGTCAAAGACAGCTCTCCACTTCAGAAAAGTACCTCTGTCCTTCCTGGCTCTTCTCAGACTGGACATTATTGAATTGGGATCATTTAGTCTGGGAAGATTTCAATGAGGACCCCGGCATCAGCTGGGAGTCTTGTCCCCCATAGAGCTTTTATGCTGCAGTTGGTCCAACGTTCTGTGGACCACTAAAGAGCAAGGATGGACTGCCTCAACCAGTAGTTGTAATCTCCTAAAGCCATACATTCATTTTACTAAAGGAACAGCTTCACTTAGCTGTCAGCTAAACCAGTGCAATCCAATACAGGTTATTACCCCAAACCCTCAAAGGTCTTCCCCTCCTCTAAGCTGGTTCCCTTCTTTAAGCTGGTTTTTATGGTATGGGGGATGAGGTTTCAGGAACAGACCCTATCAGATACTTTGAAATATGTTTCATTGATCCCCCACCACCTACATCTTCCCCTAAGCCTTCTTCCAAAACCTCTCACAATGAAACAGTTGTTACTCCTCCATCTAATGATAGGACCAAAGTAGACACTGTAGAAGTAAATGATTTAAAACAAACTTTAGCAATAGAGACAGGATATCAAGATGCAAATGCCTGGTTGGAATGGATCAAATATTCCATCTGCAGGTGAAACAAAAGCAATTGTTATGCTTGAGTGCATGGCAGGCCAGAGGCCCAGATTGACCCCTTTCCACTAGGGTGGTCCTCCAGTCGACCAGGCATGGGCTGCATGGTAGCTCTTTTCCAGGATTACACAGCCTGGGGTAACAAGTCATGTCAAGTTCTCTCTCTGCTATATCTCGAAGTTCAACACCCTGCAGGTCAGCCCCTGAAGGCCATCCAGCTTCCATCTCCCCACATTAATTTCACTTCTTGTCTCTCATGACAGGGAGGAAACTTGGTGTTTCTTGGAGACCTGAAAGGATGCAATGAGCTTAAGACTTTCCAAGAGCTTACCAATCAGTCAGCCCTTGTTCATCCCTGAGCAGATGTATGGTGGTATTGTGGTGGACCTTTACTGGACTCTCTGCCAAGTAACTGGAGTGGCACTTGTACTCTAGACCAGTAGGCTATCCCTTTCACCCTGGCATTTCACCAACCAGAGAGAGGAAAAATACAACATCATAAAACAAGGGAAGCCCTTTATGTGTCTTCTGACTCTCGCATTTATTTAGATGTAATTGGGGTCCCATGAGGAGTACCAGATAAATTTAAAGCCAGAGATCAAATAGCTGCAGGATTTGAGTCAATATTTTGGTAGGTGACAATGAAAAAAAACATAGATTGGATAAATTACATTTATTACAACCAACAGCGGTTTATTAACTACACTAGAGATGCTGTTAAAGGAATAGCTGAGCAATTAGGGCCTACTAGCCAGATGGCTTGGGGAAATAGAATAGCCTTAGACATAATATTAGCAGAAAGAGGAGGAGTCTGCATCATGATTAAAACTCAATGTTGTACCTTCATCCCAAACAACACCACCCCCTGATGGAAGTACAACAAAGGCATTGCAAGGTCTAACTGCCCTGTCCAATGAGTTAGCCAAAAACTCAAGAGTGAATGACCCCTTCACAGGGTGGCTAGAAAAATGGCTCATTAAATGGAAAGGAATCATAGCCTCAATTCTTACTTCTCTTGCAGCTGTAGTAGGTGTACTCATTCTTGTCCAGTGTTGTGTCATACCATGCATCTACGGGCTAGTGCAAAGACTTATAGATGCAGCATTTACTAAAACCTCCCTTAGCTCTCCTTCACCTTATTCAGATCAGCTTTTTCTTTTAGAGGATTAAGTTGAGCAGCAAAGCCAAGATATGTTAAAAAAAGTTTGAAGAGGAAATACTATGAAAATTGAAAGGAAGAAAATTGTAGGATATCATAAATTCCTCCTCAAAAGTTTTAGCCTGTAAATTGTTAAATACAATGAGTTCTGAGATCCTCTCCAAAGAACCAATGTATCAGTATATGTTTGGCTCCCTGTTCTTTGCTCTTCATTTTAAAGTTGAATTTCCTTGTTCTTTATGTCTCCTTGCCCCTAGTTTCAGTAAACAACCTCCTCCTACCCTCTATCACCTGCTCTGATCTTAGTCACCCTTGTTCACCTGCTCTGATCTTGGTCATCCTTGTTCACCTGCTCTGATCTTGGTCATCCTTGGTCACCTGCTCTGTTCTTAGTCATCCTGAGTCACCTTTTCTGTAACTGTCCTTCCCACCAAACTACTCATCCTGCCACTCTGGCTCGTACCTCTGTTCTCTTTAAAATAGCCAATCTGAATTAGCTTAGATGTGCGGTCTGACCCTAGCCAATAGGGGAATGACACAGCAGTAGGGGTGGTGAGGGATAAGAACCCCTTCCCCTCCCTTGTTCGGGTGTGCTCTCACCGTTGCTCCATCCATGAGACATACGCTTCTATAGAAGTAAAATTGCCTTGCTGAGAAAATTCATGTTCGAGTGCTATTTCTTTTGCGGCACCAAAAATTTATTTCCAACACTCTCTTCTAGCTATTTTGTAATATACAGGCTACCATGTATATGTGAATAGAATAGGAGATAATTGATCATATAGAGCAGAGATTGGCAAATTTCTTCTGTAACAGGCCAGATATTAAATATTTAGACTTTATGAGGTGCATAGTCTCTGTTGCATATTGTTCCTTACTGTTGCATTTTTTTCTTTTTTACATCCCTTCAAAAATATAAAAACACTTCTTAGCTTGTGGGCCATACATAAACAGACTATGAGTGAGATTTGGCCCATGGAGCCATAATTTGCCAACCCTGGCTACAGATAATCAATTATAGTAGGGGACACAGAAAGCAAGTAAACAAGCAAACAAACAATAAGTAAGTGCTAAACTAACAAGAAAACATCACTACCTATAACATATAAATCACTCCCAAGGGATCCCTTGTAATACTATGGAGATCCTGTCCACTCTCCTCCCCCCAGAGAACCACTGGCCTACTTTTTGTCACTTTAGATTAGTTTGAATTTTGTAGAGTTTTAGAAAATTGAAATCATACACTAAGAACTAATTTTTTAATCTGTTTTTCACTCTGTCTAATCATTTTTTCAATTCATACATGGTCATTACAGGAAAGGTGTCTGGATCCAGACTCCAAGAGAGGGTTCTTGGATCTCATGCAAGAGAGAATTCAGAGTGAGTACACAGAGTAAAGAGAAAGCAAGTTTATTAATAAAGTAGAGGAATAAAAGAATGGCTACTCCATAGACAAGAGTCATCCCTACGGATGCTGGTTGCCCATTTTTTATGGTTATTTCTTGAGTATATGCTAAACAAGGAGTGGATTATTCATGCCTCCCCTTTTTAGACCATATAAGGTAAACTCCTGATGTTGCCATGGCATTTGTAAAGTGTCATGGCGCTGGCAGAAGTGTAGTAGTGAGGACAACCAGAGGTCACTCTTGTCACCATCTTGATTTTGGTGGGTTTTGGCTGACTTCTTTGCTGCAACCTGTTTCATCAGGGACTTGTATCTTGTGCCGACTTCCTATCTCATCCTGTGACTTAGAATGCCTTAACCTTCTAGAAATGCAGTCCAGTAGATCTCAGCCTTATTTTACCTAGCTCCTGTTTAAGATGGAGTTGCTCTGGTTCAAACACCTCTGACATTTCCCCCTCACTTTTATAAGAGAATCCTTAATACCAAGGGCTGCAAAGGGATGAAGATCCATCTTCTGAAACTTCTTCAGGCTGAATAGGGGTAATGATATTCCTGCCTAATTATTAGGGTCCCCTGTATTTGGGGTAGAGAGGAGCTCAGTCAGAAAGCATCAGTATGGTGAAGGCCATTCCTAACTCTGAGTTCTGACAAAAGGTGATATCTGGGACATTAGTAAGTGTTTAATTTAAGGAAACATTGAATAAGTTTATCCTACGTTCCTACACAGAGAGTACAACAGCAATATATTCCACAAGAGTAGAGCAAAGTAAGTAAAAATATCTGAAGTAAACTAAATTAGAAGGCTTTCCGTGAGCTGGGCAGTTGTTGGAACCAAGCCAGTATGAGATTACTAGCCGATTCCAATATGTGCCCAGAATTATAAATATTGATTCAGATTTTTACATTATCCATCCCTCGTTTCTTCTGAACAGCAGTCAGAGATCACTGGTTGGCTTAGAAGGATTCTTGTTAAAGGCTGGCCAAGAACTTAGCTATCAAAGGTTGGCAGTAAAAAAACGAATTTGATTTCAAGGTTGCAGGGATTCTTACCAAACTGACTTAACAGGATTTTTCACTAAAACCTGGCTAGGTAAGTCAAGAGAGTAGGGTGTTGTGTCAAAAGACAACAGGGGTGGCTATACTAATATCAGAAAAAATCGGATTTAAATAAAAATGTTTACAAGAGACATAAAAGGACATTATATACTGATGAAGGGTTAAATATAGTAAGAAGATATAACAATCATAAACGCTTACAAACCATCAAAATATTTGAAGCAAAAACTGACATAATGGAAGGGAGAAATAAGCAATTCTACAATAACAGTTTAAGACTTCAATACCCTACTTTCAATATGGATAAAACAACCAGACAGAAGATAGGTAAGGAAAATAGAGGACTTAGAATAAACCAAATTGTTCTAACATATACAGAATATTTACCCAACAACAGCATACACATCCTTCTCAAGTGTATATGGGATATTTTCCAAGACAGAAAATATGTTAGGCCCAAATTAGGTCTCAGGAGAATTAAAAGATAGCTATCACACAAAATATCTTTTCTGAACACAATGAATTAAAGTGAGAAATCAATAACAGAAGTAAAACTGGAAAACTGACAAAATCGTGGAAATTAAACACACTCTTACACCATCAGTTGATTAAAGAAGAAACCACAGTAGAAATTAGAAAATATTTACAGACTAATGAAAATGACAACACAGCATACCAAAACTAATGGGATACAGCAAAAGCAGTACTAAGGAGAAAATGTATAGTGATAAATGTATACATTCTGAAAACAAAAAGTTTTTTTTTTTCAAGCTGACTGGGGAAATTACATGCCAGCTCTTCTCAGAAAGATCAAAGTTACCAGTGAATGAACAAGTTTTGAATGGAAAATATAGAGAAGTGAGGACCTGTTGGAGTAACCACGCGAAGAAGCTGAAGCCCAGAAGAAGAATGCAGCAAGACTCTGGCTGATATCAACCTCTGAGCAACTCAGAGCTCAGCCAAAATGGTAGGTAGAAGTTGCTTCTTTCTACACCCCTCTGACGACCTGCCGAGTGCTAAACGGCTGGGGAGCCCCTTTGCGCTTGCTAGCCGGGGCAACACAATCAGTGATGATTAGAGAATTTCCTGAGAACACAGAACCAGTGGCCAGCTCGCACAGCCATACCCACTCTCCCCTTGGACCTGAACTGAGATGGTGGGCACCATACTGGTTGTGCACCAGTGTGTCACTTTCCTTCCCAAGGATCCTCTGCCCTTAAGTCATTGCACCACCAGACCACCTGCAAATATACTCCACAACCTGCTCTGACTTTGGCAAGCACAGGGGACCAGTGGGTGCCTGGGGTATTGTAGGTTCTCTGGAGATCTTACTCTCAGCATGGAGCCACCCTTTAAGGAGCTGGGGAGCACAGCCTGCGAAAGTACTCCCTGGGACAAAGGAAATACAGATGTGGCACCAACTGAGGAATGAGACAGCATCAATATCCAGGAATAATTATGAAGAAGAGGATCTCTCCCACCTTTCATCCACCGTACACTGTTATGAATGCAGTAGCAGTTCTTCCTGCAAGAGCTGGTGAGTGTGTACTGAAAGAAAGTGATTCTTTGTGCTTTCAGCAGGGGTGGTGGATCCATCCCTGCTGAAAATGAGACTGTGCCTGCTCTGGCTTTCACAAGGGGTGGGGTCCAACTCCCCCTTCCAACACAGAGTGGCAGCACCCTGACAACAGAGAATAGACTACAAAGTTGTCTGTCCTGTACTGGAGGAAGAGGTTCTACCCTGACCCTCGTTATAGTGGTAGCCATCAGAGAGGCAGATCCATGGCCCACAAAGGCACTGTGCTGGGAACTAAAGGATGAAGATTTTACAAACAAGGTCATGAGACCTGTGACAGGGATATGATAGGGAAGTAGACTGCATTTCTTCTAGTTCAGGATGAAGAGCTGGTGCACCCCTCCATCTCTTTCCTGGAGGCTTCAGGGCACTCCATCATGATCTCTTCCCACCATGCTCATCAGTGCAAATTCATCCAAAGGGCAGCAGCTTACCTGCCATATCATACTCCTAAGTGCTATATACTGGACTACAGCCTGAAATGCACCATCAAATAAAAAATACATGGCTATACCAAACAATATCTGATAAAGCCACCACACAAAACGTATCCACATATCCACAACCAACATGTAGAGCCTTGTCGCCCACCAAAAGCATTCAGAAACTAAGCCAAAAGATAATACATAACATCCACCACAGTTACACCCTCAAGGGAAAAAAAATAAAGAGCCCCATCCAAACAATACAAATTCAAAAATAAGAAACAACACTTTCCTTAGATGAGAAAAATCAGCATAAGAACTCCAGCAGTACAAAAAATCACAGTGTTTCAACATCTCCAAAGGATTGCACTAGCTCTTTAGCACTGAAACCTAGCCAGATTGAAATGTCTGAAATGACAAATTAAAAATTTCTAAGTATGGGTTGTAAGGAAACTCAATATTCAAGAGGATGTTGAAATCCAATAGAAAAAAAAACAGGAAAATGATTCAGGATATGAAAGATGACATAGGTATATTAATGAAAACCCAAACAGAATTTCTGAAATTGAAAAATTTACTACAGGAATTTCAAAATACAATCAGAAGACTTAATTGCAGACTAGACAAGCAGAATAGAGAATGCCAGAGCTCAAAGACCACGTTTCAAATTAACTCAGTCAGACAAAAAGAGAGGGAAAGAATTTAAAAAATGAACAAAGTCTTCAAGAAATATTATATGATATTATGTTAAACAATAAAAACCTATGGCTTACTGGCATTCCTGAGAAAGAAGAAGAAAGAGAAAGCAAATTGGAAAACATATTTCAGGAAATAATTAAATAAAATTTCCCCAATCTTGTTAGAGACATTGCCATCCAGATATATGAAATTAAGAAAACTACTGAGAGATACTAAACAATATGACCATTCCCAAGGCAAATAGTCATCAGACTATTCATGATTAATGTGAAATAAAAAAAATCTCAAAGGAAGCTAGAGAAAAGGGCCAAATTACCCATAAAGGGAATACCATCAGACTAATGGTGGACATCTCAGCAGAAACCTTATAAGCCAGAAGAGATTGGGGGTCTATTTTTAGCATTTTGAAAGAAAACATAAATGCCAACAAAGAATTATACATCCCACCAAACTAAGCTTTATAAACAAAGAAGAACTAATGTCTTTTCTAGACAAGCAAATGCTAAGGGAATTTGTTACCACCAAATCAGTCCTACGAAAATTTTTAAAAGAGTTCTAAAAATGGAAACGAAAGAATGATACTTGTTATCATAAAAGCACACATAAATATAAAGCTAACAGACCCTATAAAGCAACTACACAATCAAGATTACAAAGAAACTACCTAACGACACTACAACAGAACAAACTCTTACATATAAATATTAACCTTGAATGTAAACAGCTTAATTGCTCCATTTAAAAGATAGAGTGGCAAATTGGAAAGAAAACAAGATACAACCTTCTGTTGCCTTCAAAAGACCCATCACACATGTAATGACACCAATAGGCTCAAAGTAAAGTGATTCACCCACCTCAGTCTCTCAAAGTGCTGGGATTACAGGCGTGAGCCACTAAGCCCGGCCTTAACCCTAATTCTTAAAGTATGTGCACTGAGGATTTTCAAATAACGTTTGGACAAATACAAAAATAATGTTATAATTTCTTGTATCCTGGTTGCATCATTCATTATGTTATGTAAGAATTTCCTTTTTCTCTGAGATGAAATTGCTTTCTGCTACTAATACTTTCTATGTGAACATAAAATTAGCATTAACTCTTCATTGTTTTATTCCTTGAATAACTACTCTCAATGTATTAGTAGAGCTTACAAAAAACATAAGATATTCAAGTCACCAGTTATGCAACTTTTTTTCACATCTCTAAAATATTGTAAAGGACAGATGTATGTATGTATGTATGTATGTATGTATGCATTTGAGACAGAGTCTCGTTCTGTTGCCCAGGCTGGAGTGCAATGGCACAATCTCTGTACACTGCAAACTCTGCATCCCAGGCTCAAGCGATTCTCCTGCCCCAGCCTCCAGAGTAGCTGGGATTACAGGCACAGGCCACAGTGCCCAGCTAATTTTTGTATTTTTAGTAGAGATGGGATTTCATCATGTTGCCCAGGCTGGTCTTGAACTGTTGACCTCAGTTGATCCACCTGCCCCGGCCTCCCAAAGTGCTGGGATTACATGTGTGTGCCACCATGCCTGGTCCAATTAACTCTTTCTTATTGGTATATTAGGCTTTTCTTATTGATGTGAACACACTCAATATTATACAAAATAAGTTATTTATCATTCAAACTTGTGATGGTATTTTTTAATTACAGCAAAAATATACACATAAAATTGACTATCTTAATCATGTTAAGTGTAGATATCATAAGTATTAACTATATTCACATTTCTGTGCAACAGAGCTGCAGAAATTTTCCATCTCACAAAACTGTAACTCTATAGCCATCAAGTAACAACTCCCCATTTCCTACCTGTTGTGGTGGTTTTAAATATAATGCAATATATACTAGCTGAAAATAGAAAAAAAAGGAATCCATGAAAATATTAAATGCATAGAACAAAAAATGAATAACAGTGTAACTTTGGTTATAACTTTAAATGAGAGAACCCAAAGTAAAATAATGGTATAAATATCATATAAAATGCACAATTTATACCTAAATTTTAAAAAATTTAATATTAACAAAAATAAATGTAATATACTACACAAATAGGTATTCAATAAAACTAAATTTAAATTACTTTTTAAAACCATGTTATACTATGGATAAATCCTATTAATTTTTAAATATTTAGGAAAGAAAACAAAGTACATCTCTTCTTTAAAAAGTTTGACTCCAATTTTAACAAACAGGTGTTTTTGGTAACCAGTTTATTTCCTTACTGAAATTTTGAAGGCACAGAAAGAAATAATATCCATTACATTGTCAAAAACAACAGTACCTGGAAGATTTAGAGGCAAAAATGAAGCCTGAGAATAGCAGGACATAGACATATTTCATAACATAGACTCATAGCAGAATGATGGTTATGTTGGTTCATCAGAGAAGAAAACACTAAACATCGCTTGCAAATCCACCCAATATACGATATCTTGTGACTTTAACAAGTTAGCCATGCAGAACCATGAGGCAAATGCAAAAACAAATAAATACACTAAAATAAATCCATTTTCTAGAAAAAAAATTAAAGTGAATTTTCTAGATTCACTAAAGAATTCAGTATTGGCTTATTATGTCTTCATTTTATTTTATACTGGAACGTGTCTAATTTTATGCTAAATTTATGCTGTAAGGACACCTACTCTGGAAAGGTTAAGAGGACACACAGTGGGTAGTGGACCATACTCTACTAAAAAAGAGCATATTTTGACACATGACTTTTGTGCCTCTACATTTTTAACTAAGAATAAAGAACCTGATGATTAATTAAATGATTTTTCAGTTGCTCATCAATGCCATCAGATGCCTTGAGTATACTGATGGGGATGGCATTTGGAAGAAAAGGAGACCTGAATAATACTTCAGAAGAAGCCTATTTCCACATCTTATTTTCCCTATCTCTGCAGCTCTGAATTTAATTATCTGTATTGTGAATCTGGGTGAACCACCTCAGAAGACATCAGGCAACTGGATGACTGCACTTTAGATTTCATGCTAGTGATTCTTATCCTCTCTCCACCCCGACACTTTGATACTTCCTTGAAATTAGACTACATATGAGATAGAAACAAAGAATGCAGCTGTCATCATGACTCTTTCTCAGGGGCCACCGCATCTGTGTTCATGATGTGATTACTGTGCCACCTGCCTCCCTCTTCTTAAGGCCCTTTTTTATTCCTGGAGATGTGCTTACAACAAGATAGCTACAAACATATCATCTGCTTGCCCTGCCAGTTATAGCAATTATGAAAATAAATTTGCAGCATCATATATAGCTTGAATATTCTCAAAAGATGTTCCTAACAGTTCTAATAATAAAATAAATTTTCCATAGAATAGCTGTACCTACATGCTCTCTGCTTATGCAATCTTATGTTTTAATTAATCTTAAAGCAAAACTTTTCCTAAAAGTTCAGAACTGAAGTCTTTTGTCATTATATGAAGAAAGACACAGTATCTAATATTGTGAACTTCTCTATTTTAAGAAGTTTTAAGACATCAAGTCTGCATAATAAAATTAATTTAACAATTTGGAATATAATTTTATAAATAAAAAAAGCTTTAAACTATATGTTACTAACACGTTTTTCTTCAAGTGTGGTTGCCCTTGCAACTTTTTGGTAGTTCAATGAAAACCACTACTTGAGAGAAAACTGAAATAGACTAGGACATAGAAGATAGATAAACAGAGAAAGAAAAGGTAAATTAACTATTTGTGCCACATGGCAAAGAAAGTTTACAGTATGTAGTCATTAATGTACTTGGTTATAATTATATAACCAACAATGAATAATTTTAAGTGCAATTTAGAATTCAAAACGTTTTATACTTGATATACATTTCTGAAATATGAAATCTACCTAATGAGGGAGATACTTTATATGTGTAATTACTTACAAATGGAGAAAAGTTTTACAATAATTTTGATTATAAACTATAATCAAGAGATTCAGTAAGAGAAGCATTTTTTTCTTCCACAAACCACTTTAGTTGTGTGCTCACCACCTACTTCAGAATCTAAGAGAACTCTGACACCTGTTTTTGGCACCCCATTGCCTTCTCATCAGTCTAACTCCAAGACCTTCCTCCAAGTGGTAGGCTCTGGTAATTCAGTGAAAGCAAGGCACTAACAGGCAAGTATGAAGCCAAATGGCTCCGAGTAACATCTCTGACACCTTTTTGCCAGCTATTCATGTGTATTTAATATATACCACTTCCCTGTGACTGTCTGCATCCTCTTCTACCAGCAATTCCTCCTGATTTATCCTTCTCCTCCAGCAATTCCTAATTTCTTTGCCTTTCTAATAGATGTGGCCTAACAGAACACCTTTTGCTGGAGTTCTTTAAAGGCTAATTATAACCATAAGGAACAGGAAATAAGAAGCTATTCCTTGTAAGTTTGCTAATCTTATCTGTTCAGAGCAATAAAAGTTCCCCATCAAAGACTTATGAAGGGAGATTTCATTCCCCCAGCTTGCTATTCCTACTCTTTTTGCATTCTTAAGACAGGAGGCAAGTGCTTTACCTTCTCCTGGGAAAAGCTGAGGCTGAATATGCAAGTTGTCATGCAAATTTGCTGAAGATAATGAGAGGGTCACAAATTCAAAAACCCAGTTGCTCTAGGGCAGGGGGTTGGGAGGAGAGCCAATAAATAAAATGTGTGGTATAAATGCCTTTCAGGAAAGGGTGTGAAGGGTGCGGTGGATTTACCAGAAGCTTTTGCAATCAGCTTTGAAGTCTTCTGGAAAGGAAAAGTGTAGCCTTCCAGGGAAGCAGCCTGATGACATCTTCCATAAGGCTGATGTGTTGGGAAATAGCAACACATGAGCAACAAGTCCCTTGAAAAATTTTCTTCCCTCCTTCTTCTTCTGGAACTGTTGGGAAACTAGGTAAGACCCAGGAGTCTGGTTTTTGAGAATGGCCCGGAATGAATTTTTAGTTTCCGGGTAGGAAGAGAGAGCTCAGAAGGTTGTTCTTTCCTCCAAGGAAATCTGGCCATAGCTTTTTTCCTGTTCTATCCAGAGCTTGTGTGCTGGTGGATTAAGTACATCTGTGCACAGGGCCGGGTTCTGGCAGACAATCTCAGGGAGGATGGCAAAAGGAGAAGCAAAAGGGGATTGTTCCTCTACCTCACATCTTCTTTTCCCAAAGGAAACAGAATCTACTCACCAACAACAATCCCAACACCACAAAAGGGACATGGAAATAAATGTGCATGCAACTGGGACACATACCCTGTGTCACCTGCTACAAATGGAGAAGTGGGAGAGAATTGAGCCACTGGGAGCCTAGGCCTTCTGAGCTGTAGCCTACTTCCAGAGGATGCAGACTTCCTCACTGGTCTCTGGGTGGCTGAGTAACTCTACTTCCCTGACCTGGGAAGGATGCGGGAATAACCAGCTATGAGGAGACACCCATCCTCTTAGGGCTGCCTGGGGTATCTTAAGCAGAGGTGGTAGCAGCAGACTCCTCAACAGAGGCACTGAGATCCAAGAATTCCAGGATAATGTCCCCAAGGCAGTAAATCATATGCCTGTTGATGAGTGGTTGTTGTAGTGACTCCAAGACTAAACACTCAGCTGGCATTTGTTCACCCCAAGAATTTCTACTATGAGATCTGGGAAGACTCCCATTAGGCTCTGCAAAGCCTGTTTCTCAGCAGCCAGTTTCTGCTCCTGGGTCCTTACAGGCCGTGGAAACTTAGGCAAAACTCCACCAGGCCAGATAGACTCCTGAAGAAGCCAGAGGTACTGCACCCAGCACTGTGGACTTGTTAAATTAGCTACCTGCACCTCTAGCCACCTTTGAACTAGGGTAGCAAAGATAAGACGAAGAAACTTCTGCATGTTTTCAGTACACAGCCATTTCCACTGTTCTGTTAGTAGCAAGAGAAGCAGATTCAGGGCTGTGTCAGCTAACTCTGTCTCTGTTCCTGAATTGCTGTTGCTGGGATCTTGGGCTGGCACAGCTGCATCTGACAAGCAACTGTCCACATGTCCTTTGGGAAGTTGTTCAGGATCTTTTTCTGGGGCTTCTGTTGGCTGCATCTCCAGTAACTTTGTCTGTTTTTCAATAAAAGATTCCATCCCAGACATGGATAGGGTCTTGGACTCCACATTGCCTTCCTGGAGACAATAAAGAATCTTGTCTTGTGCTTCAGTCACACTTAGTGCTGGAGAAATTTTACTGGATGAGAACCTCAGCCTGGACTTGCTAGCCTTCTTGCCTTCTGTATGGGACCTGCTTTCAGTCTCGGCCTCACTCAGCTCCTCTGTGGGGCCCTGGGATTCAGAGCAAGGAAATGCTGTCTTCAAGTTGTCCACAATGGCACTCACCACCATCTTCTCTATTCTAGAGACCATAAATGGTTTCTTGACAAAGGAAACGTGAGCATCTGTGTTCACAGCAAGAAACTCCTGCACCTCCTCACTGTTAGCGATCTCCGGAATGGCACACAATTGCTTCAGGAATTATTACAGGAGGCTCTTTCGGGCTTCTACTCTATCACTGTCTGTGTTTTCCAAATGGAAGATCTGGAAAGAGCTTTTTAGAACACTTCACATTTTTAATGAACTTTCATAGATCTGGTTTCTTCTCCTGATGGCCTGCAGATTCAAGAACTCCCAATAGCGGTGATTCACAGTGTGGTAGGCCAGCTGCTGCAGGCTGCTGTTTTCACCATCAAGGGATGTCTCACACTTCACAGTATAGCGTGTGCAAGGGTGCAATCCGGTGCCACTGTGCTCTCGGGCTGTAATGGTGCCAGTGATATGAAGGTTCTGGATGACAACTGGGCCATCTGGACTGCTTAGGGGCTTAAAGCTGAAGGTGGCTGAGCTGAGAAGACCAGGTGAAGAGGAGGAAAGCAGAACTGGTGGCAGACTAGGATCAAGGGAGGTCACATCATTGGTGAGATCCTTCTCTAAGCATGAGGGCCGTGAGGAGCAGGTCTTTTCCAGCCCCTCCAGCAAAGCTGTAACAGAGGTGGTAACTTCTCCTTGTTCTATCTCCTTGTCTGCTATGTCAATCTGGATCTCTGGGCAGAAGTTCAGTGTGGAGACAGGCAGGACTGTCTCTGTTTCTGTCCCTGGACCCTCAGCCTCTACTCCTTCAGATCCCTCACCACCTTTGGGTTCCAGAGCCTGGGAACCCTCTAGGGCACACAGGGCATCCTGAATCCTGTCAGACAGAAAGTGGCCTGGAGTCATGAGCACGATGGTTTCTTAGCCTACTTCAGACAGCGGAGACTCCAGCTCTGAGTCTCCACATAAGAACAGGGGGCCTCAAGTATTTGGCTGTAGGAAATGAGATGAGTTGTTTCCTACTTTTCTTCTTTCAGACATTCCACCCAAATCTCCCTCTACAGCTTCCTGGCCACCTTCAACCTCTGAGGAGGGGCCTGCAGGAATCTCTGGCTCACTGTTTACTTAGGAACCCTGGGGCTGCTACTGGAGAAGGAGCTCTCCCTTCTGGAAGCTGCTGTACCTCAGCAATAAGTGGCAGAGACGTGGGCACTGAGGGCTGTTCAGGGCCACTGGCTGGGCAGGGTGTTGGATCTCTGGCCTTGGAAAAGATACCCATGAGGACAAGGTGGATCCAGTCAGGATCTGACAGCCTGCTGATCAGTGGTAAGACTACACTGCATATGATGAGTTCAACCACTACATGGCATCCAGTATGAGTCTCCAAGTGGGACTTGGGCACCAGCCCTTGAAGCAACAAATTCGCAATATCACATGTATAGGTGGCTTCAGCATTGGGGCTGTGCACAGCAGGATGTGGGGCAGTAGCCCGGTAGTAAGCCTCCCAGAGGTGGGAAGGCTCAACTGGACCATTCTTCCCTGTAGTGGCCTCCTTTGCCTGAATGTAGCTCTGCAGGTGAAAAACGACAGAGAGTCAGAACACTCTGAGCAAGAGCATGATGGTCCATCATGCTCATCCTCCTCTGAAGCTCCTGGACCAACTCTTTCATGGCTGCCTCCATTTCCTCTGCAAAGGCTGGCTCCTGGCTCTCAGAATAATATAAAATCTCAAATAATCACATCTGGATGGTGCAGTTGATCTCCTGTTCCAGCTGTCTTTCTGCCTCAGGGCATAGAGGACAGGTGGCCAATGGGATGAAGCCTTCCAGGAGCAGTGGACTTGAAGCCACTCCAGAGACACTGGAGCCCAGCCATCCTCCCAGCACCACTAGCAATGCAGACAGAAGGCACAGCAGCCACATGCTGACCAGAAGGTGTATGACCAGGAGCCAGCAAGCAAGACCCCCACAGCCATCACCTTCCGCCTACTCAACAGGTTATTGAGGTGACAGCTGGATCCAGCTGGAGTCTCCTGGAACGATGGCACTGTTTCTGTCTTCATGGCTGAACGGACAAGGTGGCTTCCCCAGATGACAGCCTCAAGATTTTACTGCAGAGTTAGGGAAGGGGGGAATGAACTGTGTCCCCAATACAGGGTGATCTGGGTGCTGTTCAGGGAACTGATGCTCCAGACCCTCTAAGTCCTACAGGCACTGCAAAGCGACAGCAGCAGCTCTGCATTTGCCCATGGCTACCACCCACAGAGTCCTCGAACTCGCCCCTTCCAGTGGAGGTGTGGCTTTGGAGGAAAACTCTGCAGCCTTGATACTGCCCCAGGCAGAAGGCCTCTTTGCAGCCCTGGGGCCCGCAGAGGGCAGCGGCTGGCCAGGACTGGGTCACACGCTGCCGGGAACCATGTGCCCACACTCAGCCCCGACCTGAAGTGGGCTCATCGGGGTCATCTCTGCTGGCCTCGGCCTGCTGCTCCTGCAGACCTGGGTGACTGCACTCGCAGCCCTGCCTGTGTTAGGGCTGCCAGCCTGCCGGCCACTGGCGACCAACAGTAGCTTTTTATAACTTAAATTTTCTATATTTTCCTTGCATATATTTTGGACTTTGATCATGTATTTTATTTAACCTGCTAACAGAATGTACCTACAGTAAGATTACAATAAAAATTACCATGGTCCATGACAAATTTACTTGTAAGTGCAGTGGGAAAAAAAGTTTAATAAAAACAATAGAGATATACAATATGTGGCTTTTCACACAGTCTTTTGTCTCCCATATTATTCCTATCATTTATTCTATATTTCTAAGGTTAAGTAATATTAAGATCAGGTACAAGCGTTGTAATGTGCTTTTAATTATGATATATAAATGTATCCCATGACAATTACATTATTTCAAGCTATGTACAATTTTAATAATAATTTTATACACGTTGCTTTGAAAATGAGAGCGCATTTGAATATAATCAATAATCACAAAAATATTTACAGTGCAAATATTCTCAGCAAGATTTGAATTGTTGGTAAATTCAAAACAAATAGAATTAAATAGATGCTAGAGGAATTAGGAGAATGCAATAAAACAAGCAAAATTTTGTATAATTTTCCTTTAGTTTATGTTAAGATGTTTTGAATTCAGACTAATCACATACCATGATATAATGTTTTTGGTTTTGTTTTTTTGAGACAGAGTCTTGCTCTGTTGCCCAGGCTGGAGTCAGTAATATGATCTCAGCTCACTGCAACCCCTGCCTCCCAGGTTCAAATGATTCCGGTGCCTCAACATCCCAAGTAACTGGTATTACAGGGGGGTGCCACCGTGCCTAGTTTTTTTTTTTTTTTTTTTTAGTCAAGACAGGTGTTTGCCATGTTGGCCAGGCTGGCCTGGAACTCTTGGCCTCAAGTGATCCACCCACGTCAATTTCCCAAAGGGCTGAGATTACAGGCATGAGCCATGGTGCCTGGCCCTGATATAATGTTTGAAAGTAATGGGTGAATAGTACACTTGAGATACTAGAGACCTATTTGGAACATTAAGTGAATGTATCTTACTCTCTTCTTTCTTTTAAGAATGTATTCTTTACCATTCTATGCAATAGCTAACATACGTGCATATGTTCTTGGGCTGTCTACATGATATACAAATATTTGGATACATACAGTAACATAAACCACTCATCTAAAAGCTTTTCAACCTGACACATAAACTCGGGTTATTTGAAAATGGAATGGTAAGTGTTACTGAACAGCTTTTACTATGGTTCACGTTTGGTAGTATATGCTAATATACTAAAAACAAAACAAACACAAAAAATACCTTGATTTTATAATCTAACTTCTGGTGTCTAAATTAATCAATAAGATAATTTTTCTATTTTAACTAACTGTATTATATTTTATTTTGATGCTGTGTAATTTCACAATGGATTAAATATTAGCTGATGCTCATCAGAGGTAAACTAGTGAATTATTATCCCATTAAGATAAATTTTGTTTCTGCTAAAGTAACATCTTATTTTAAATGGAGGAATTTACTAAATCAAGTGCTAAGATTTTATTTCTGCTAGTAAATGAAAGACATATGTAAAATTCAAATACATTCCATTACTCAAACTATTCTTTGTAATCATGAGAATATAGACAGCATATTTTACACAGAGCATACATACAAAGCCTTATCTTCATCGAATTACAAGTAAAATATAGGTATGTAAATATATATACATAATTTAGATATTAAATGACAGAATTTACTTATTTACCTGTGCATGACAGAATTTGATTCTATTATTCCAGGTACAGTAACTGCTTGAAAATGGGACATGAAGTAAACTAATAGTCTTAAAAGTGACTACATCCAGTGAATTCATTTTAACATCTCCAAGCAAGGCAAGACCACCTTCTTGAGATAAGGAATGAGGGATTACTTATTTTGGCCAAGTTGGCTCAATGATCTGGGGAACCAAAAACTGTATGTACATGGATAGTTGTTTTGTTCCCCCCACAAAAAAATTGGGGAACCCATTATTTCCCAATTCATGCTTTTATTTTCATGTAAGAGAACAGTTGATGCTCCAGAATCTAAAATTTTAATTAACCAAATACAATGTTCCTAAAGATAAATATTTCCTTAGAGTTAAGCCGGCCAGGCAAGGTGGCTCATGCCTGTAATCCCACCACTTTGGGAGGTCGAGGCGGGCGGATTGCTTGAGGTCAGGAGTTTGAGACCAACCTTGCCAACACAGAGAAACCCTGTCTCTACTAAAAATAGAAAAATTATCTGGACCTAGTGGTGTGTGCCTGTAATACCAGCTACTAGGGAGACTGACGCAGGAGAATCACTTGAACCAGGGAGTGGGAAGTTGCAGTGAGCCAAGATCATGCCACTGCACTCCAGCCTGGTGACAGAGCCAGACTCCGTCTCAAAAAAAAATAAAAAAATAAAGATGGGGGGAAAATAGAGTTAGGATAACAGAAAGATAAGGAATACGAAACAGAAAAAATCAATAAACCAAAATGAAATGTTTGGAAAGATAAAAAAATTGGCAAATGTTTACTTAGGCTAAGCAAGAAAAAAAGAGAAGAAACTCAAATTATTAAAATCGGCAATAAAAGAGAACACATCACTGGCAGTATTACAAAATAAATATGATTAAAAGAGAATGCAATGAAAAATCTTATGCCGAAAAAGTAAGATAGCCTAGACAGAATGAAGTCCTAGAATGACAGAAACTAAAACAGTCTAAAGGAGAAATTAAAAATATAAGTAGATCTATGGAAGGTTAAAACATTGGATTGTAATTTTAAAACCTTACAATAAAAATCTCATCTCAGCTAGCTTCCCAGGTGAATCAAACACTCGGAGAAATTAATATCAATTGTTCACCAACCCTTGCAGAAAATAAAAGGGCAGAGAACACTTCCCAATTCATTTTACAAACAGGATTACTCTGACACCAAAACTGAATAACAAAACAATATAGACCAGTGCCTTTAATTGTTTTATAAAATCAAAAATCTTCAACAAAATACGCCAAGCTGAACCCACCAACTTATAAAATAGATTATGCACTGTGTGCAGATGTGATTGACCCCAGGAATGCCCCATTGATTTAATATTTGAAAATCAGTGAATGCAAACACCATATTAACAGAATAAAAGACCAAAATATATGAGCATCTCAATAGACAGAAAGCATTTGAGAAAATATTACACATTTTCATCATGAAAACACTCCAGTTATGGACAGTAAGATAACTTCCTGAAACTAGTGGTAGTTACCTATGAAACCCACAGCTATCATTACACTCTGCAATGAAAGGGTGAATCCTTTCCTGGCAGGGTTAGTTACAAGAATGTCCACTCTTGCAAATTCTACTCAACATTATACTGTGGATTCTAGCGAGGTGTATTTAGTAAAGAATAGAAAATTGAAAACATCCTGATTGAAAAAAAAATAAAATTATTTATATTTACAGATGGCATGATCTCATATATATGTAATTCTAAGAAATTCAGTAAAACAGTATTCAAAATAATAAATTTGGCATGGTTTCCAGATATAAATGTAATACTAAAAATTAATTTTATTTCTATATACTGTCAATGAACTGCCTTAAAATGATATAAAAGAAACAATCCCATTTATAATAGCAACAAAACAAGTAATAAATTTAGAAATTAACAAGAGCAGCTCAAAACTAATACTCTGAAACCTCCAAAACATGGTTGAAATAAACTGAAGAAGAACTAAATAAATGAGAAGAGGTGGAGCGAGATGGAGGATAGAATCTCAGTGACTCTGTCTCTGCAGGAATATTAAATTGAACCACCGTCCAACAATCCAAGCAAGATAATACCTTCACAAGAGCTAAAGAAAGCAGGTGACAGATCACAGAACCTGGTTTTAGCTTAAAAACAAGAGAAAACACATTAAAGAGGGTGAAAAGACAGTCTTGCAGTGACTGCACTGCCCTTCCCTCAAACCCAGGCAGTGCAGTGCAGAGAATGTGTCCACCTCTTGCAGGAGGGACAAGGAAGGGTCCGTGGGACTTTGCCTTGGAGCCCAGTGCCAGCTCTGCTATAGTAAAGGACAGCACTGGGCAGAACCCCATGGCCTTTGGTTCCAGGCCAGTGCCCATAGATAGAGCATTTAGACATGACCTGGTCTAAAAGGGAATCCACTACCCTGGTGGGACAAACCTGAGTCCTGTCTTGCTTCACCACCAGCTGATTCAAGTGGCCTCAGGCCCCAAATAAATTTAAGTGGCAGGCAGGCCAGAGTCACTTTGGTCCTTGGGTGAGCTCCAACAACCAACGATGTGCTGGTCTGGGAGGCTGTGGGCTTCCTATGTGATATCAGCTGCAGCGGCCAGAGGGCTGCCTGTGTTACCCCAATCCCAACTCCAGGCAGTGCAGTGCAGAGAGAATTCCTTCCCTATGCGAGAAAGAGGAGAACCCAGTATCAGCCCTACTACAGTGGACACAGTGTCAGGCAGAATACTGTGGCCCTGATCCCAGGCAGGAGCTCCCAGACACCTACAGACCCCCCTGCAGGGAGAAGGGATTCTGCCACCCTGGCTGGATGGACCCAAACCCAGGCCAGCTTCATCACCAGCAGACTAACCTGGCTTAGAAACCTAAGTAAGTCAGCAGCAGTCAGGCAATATAGTGGCCACAGGACTCAGATAAACCCCAGTGCTGCTCTGGTCTGGGAGGCTGTGGGCTTCAGGTGTGTTGCGCCAGCTGCAGTGGCCATGAGAGTGCCCAAATCACATGAGAGTGCCCAGATTCACAAAGCTTGGTGCCCAGATTCCTTGCAAGGGGAAGAAGATGGACGTGAAAGAAGAACTTTGTCTGGGAACCCAGGGAACCCCTCCCTTATCTTCTCCAAGTGTGTCACGGCCACCAGGGACCTCAGTCTGCAAGTCATGGTGAACCTGAGCTTAAGGTGCCCTCTGTTGCTGTAACAGCTGCAGAGACCACAGGCTTGGGGAACTCAACAGTCTTGAATTTCTTGGAACTTCTGGAAGACTGAAGAAGGACAAGCACACACAAGAACAGACTGCAAAAAGTGGAATAAATACACACTTATTCAACTCCCCGGCATGAACATATGCTCAAAAGCGTTAAGAACATTCAAGGAAATAAATAACAACAATAAATAAGTCACCAGTGACCAGAGCTAAAGATGTGAGACTCGACTGGGTGTGGTGGCTCACACCTGTAATCCCAGAACTTTGGGAGACTGAGGTGGGTGGATTACCTGAGGTCAGGAGTTCGAAACCAGCCTGACCAACAAGGTGAAACCCTGTCTTTACTAAAAATACAAAAATTAGCTGGGTGTGGTGGCAGGTGCCTGTAGTCCCAGTTATTTGGGAGGCTGAGACAGGATAATTTCTTGAACGTGGGAGGCAGAGGTTGCAGTGAGCCAAGATTGTGCCTCTGTACTCCAGGCTGGGTGATGGAATAAGACTCCATCTCACGAGTTAGTGGGTGCAGCGCACCAGCATGGCACATGTATACATATGTAACTAACCTGCACAATGTGCACATGTACCCTAAAACTTAAAGTATAATAAAATAAAAAAATAAAAAAATTAAAAAAAAAAAAAGATGTAAGACTCTCCAAACAGGGGAGTAAAAATGGCTGTTTTGAGGATACTCAATGAAATTCAAATATAGAGAAGTAATTCAGAAACTTATCAAAGAAATTTAACAAAGAGATAGAAGTAATTTAAGAAGATGACAGAAACCTCAAAGCTGAAAAATGCAACTGATGAACAGATAAATGCATGAGAGGGCCTCAACAGTAGAACTAATCTCAGCACAATAAAGTTCATATATGAGAAATCCACAGCTAACATCATAATCAATGGGGAAAAGTTAAAAGTTCTTCTTCTAAGATCTGGAACAAGTGTGGCTGCTTTTACCACTTTCATTCATCACAGTACTAGAAGTCCTAGCTACAGGAATTAGATAGGAGAATGCAATAAAAGGCATCCAAAATGGAAATAAAGGGAGTCAAATTGTCTCTGTTTGCAGGTGACATAATCATACACATATGCAGAACCCTAAAGATTCCACAAAAAAACCTACTAGAAATAATCAACACATTTCATAAAATTGCAAGATACAATATCAATATATAAAAATGAGTAGCACACCCATGTACCAATAGTGAAACACCTAAGAAAGAAATCAAGAAAGCTATTTTATTGCAGTAGTTACCCAATGCCCCCCAAAAAAGATACCTAGAGATAAGCTTAACAAAAAGGCAAAAGATCCCACAATTAAAATTATAAAACATAGACGAAAGATATTAAAGCAGACACAAGTAAATGTAAAGATATCCCATGTCCAAGCACTAGAAGAATATCGTTGAAATATCTGTATCACCCTATGTGATCTACAGAATAAATGGAATCCATGTTAAATTAGGAAAGAGATTCTTCATAGATATAGGAAAAAAAAAAACAAACGGCCGAGCATGGTGGCTCACGCTTGTAATCCCAGCACTTTGGGAGGCCAAAGTGCCTGGATCACGTGGTCAGGAATTTGAGACCAGCCTGAACAACATGGTGTAACCCCGTTTCTACTACACACACAAAAATTAGCCGGGCGTGGTGGCGCATGCCTGTAATCTCAGCTACTCAGGAGGCTGAGGCAGGGGAATTGCCTGAACTCAGGAAGCAGTGCCTTCAGTGAGCCTAGATCGCGCCAATGCACTCCAGCCTGGGTGACAGAACGAGACTCCGTTTCAAAAAAAAAAAAAAAAAAAAAAAATCCTAAAATTCACATGGAAATGCAAAATACCTCAGATAGACAAAAGAATCTTGAATAAAAAGAAAAAAGCTGGCGGCATCACACTACCTGATTTCAAAATATACCACAAACCTAGTAACCAAAACAGCATGGTAGTGGCAAAAGAAAAAAAATAGGTAGGGGACAGACAGAGCGAGAGAGAGACAGAGATACACAGACCAATGACTGACAGACATAGACAAATCAAACAGAATAGAGAACTCAAAAATAAATTCAAGCTTTTACAGTCAACTCTTTTAACAAAGGCACCAAAAACACACATTCGGGAAGGACAATCTCTTCAATAAACTGTGCTAGGAAAACCCAACACCCACAATACATGTAGGCTGTTATCTTATCATCTACTGAAAATAAAGATTTAAATGTAGGACATGAAACTATTAAACTACTAGAGAAGAAAACATAGGAAAATGCCTCGTGAAATTGGTTACAAGGGATTTTCAAATACACATCAAAAACACAAGCAATAAAAAGCAAAAATAGACAAAATGCAGTTGCATTAAACTTAAACGCTTCTGCAAAGTAGCGAAAGCAATCAATAGAATGAAAAAACAATCCAGAGAACCGAAGAAAGTATTTGCAAACTATGCATCAGGCAAGGGGTTAATACAACAAAAAATATATAAAAAACTAAAACTACTCAAAGCAAAAATACAAATAATTTGATTTAAAACTCAGAAAAAGTTCTACCCAAAAACTTTGTCCCCCACCTTCTTTTCTCAACCACCTTTGGCCCCCTCCCTCTCGACACCCTTTTTCTTCATCTACCCCAAAACATTTTTCCCACTATTTTTCCCCACTGTCATTTCGCAAAGCCTTCTCTACTCTCCTGCTCACCACCCTTTTCGCCTTCCATCTACCCAAAAACTTTTCCCCCCTCACTGGATACCCTCTTTTTCTCCCTTCTGCTCTCATTCCTCTTTTGTTCCTCCATCTACCCAAAAACTTTTCCCTCATATTTTCCCAAAGCCTTCTCCCCATTCCTGCTGCTCGCCACCCGCTTTTCCAACCTCCATCTACCCAAAAACGCCCTCTTCTTTCCTCTATCCTTACCATCCTCCTTTTGCCCTCCATCTACCCCAAAACTATTTTCCCCACCGTCTTTTTCCCAACTCTTTCCCTCCTCCCTCTCGCCACCCTCTTTTATCCTCCCAATTGCCACCCTCTTTTCCCGCTGCATCTACCCACATTTTACCCACCGTCTATCTTTTCTTTCCCCATCATCTGTCTTTTCTACCCATCTTTTTCACAAAACCTTGTCTCCCTCCCACTCGCCATCCTCTTTTTTGTTCTCCCGCTTGCCACCCTCTCTTCCCCTCTCCTGCTTGCCACCCTCTTTTCCCCCTCCCCGTACCGAAAAACTTTTCTCTCCCCACTGTCTTTTCCTTACGGTCTTTTGGCAAAACCTTGTCTCCCTCTACTTGCCACCCTCTTTTGTCCCTCCTGCTCACCACCCTCTTTACCCCCTCCATCTACCCAAAAACTTTCTTCCTCACTGTCTTTCCCCCCTCACCATCTCTTCGCAAAGCCTTCTGCTCACCACCCTCTTTTCCCCATTCCTGCCCCTCCTCTTACATGCCACCTTCCTGTCGCCCTCCATTTACCCCAAAACTATTTTTCCATCGTCATTTTCCCAATCGTCCTTCCACTCTCCCGCTTGCCACCCTTTCTCTCCTCCATCTACCCAAAAACTTCTCCCACAGTTTTCTCTCCCCACTGTCTTTTCTTCCCACCGTCTTTTTGCAAAACCTTCTCCTTCCTCCTACTCACCACCTCTTTTTACACATCTTTTCTTTCCCCAATGTCTTTCTGTTCTCTTCACCGTGTTTCTCCCCACCGTCTTTTTGTAAACCTTCTCTCCTTCCTATTTGTCCCTGTTTTCCCCCCCTCACCACCCTCTCTTTCCTCCTTCTACATGCCACCCTTTTTTACCCCCCAGCTACCCAAAAACTTTTTTTCAACCATCTTTTCCCCACCGTCTTTTTGCAATGCCTTCTCCTGCTTGCCATCCTCTTTTCCCTTTGCCGCTAACCACCCTCTTTATCCCTCCATCTACCCAAAAACTATTTACCCCCTCCTACCAGTCCAGCCGAGCTGCCGTCTCTGTTGCCAGCACCCGCCACAGCGAGGCGAGCTGTGGTGCCACATGCTCCAGCCTCCAGCTGTGGCAAGTGACTACCCCTTCTCCTGGTCCTCCAAGCCTGGCACGGAGCAGCTGCGCAAGCAGCCACACACGAGTCTGGAATGGCCTGACTCCCCTTCTGCATCCTTTATATGTGAGGTTATGCAAATGAGGTTCCTGGACTACATATTCTGATTGGATGAGAGAAAACTTCTAGGCCTATTCTGATTGGACTTTATTTTCATGCTGTGATTGGTTGTCCTAAGACTTGCTCTCATCCAATCAGAATCGAAGCTTGGAGCTCAGCTTAGAGAACAGGAAGTGGGAGCCACATACCCCGAGCTGGAGGCTTGAGCCTGTGGCATCTAGGCTCGCCTCACGGTGGTTGGTGGAGGTGACGGAGGTTGCAGCTTGGCCAGCATGGTAGAAAGGTGGCAGGGTAGGTGAGCTATCCAGGGATGCACTACCCTGGATAGGAGCACTATCAAGGTCACATTGCCGGTAAGGGTATCAGGGGCGTGGGTTGGCGGAGTTGGTGGGGGCTATACTGCCTGGTGGTGAGGGTGGTTGTGTGTGCTACAGGGGGCTGACCGCCAGCTGGGGGGAGGGTTAGGGGTGCTATCAGCTCCTGCACTGTCATGACAGGGGGGCAGGTTGGGGGCACTATCTGGGCTGTCACTACCCCCAGCAAGGGCTGGTTGGGGGCACTATCCCTGGCTGCACTGCTGGAGGCAGTGGGACAGTTTGGGGGCGCTATCAGGTTTACATGCCCTGTGGCATGCCAGTGGGGGGGCACTATTGGGGTTTGCACTGCACTGCTGCTTCTGGCAATGGGCTACGGAGGTGGCAGCGATAGCTGTGGCCTCCAAGGAAGGGGCCGTCCTCCTCTTCCCAGACTCTAGATTCTAGAGGGCAACCTCTGTTTGCTCGTGCTGGAGCATGGCAGGTGCACAGTGTTTCCTTGGGAATACCGAGCACGGTAAGGCCCCCACACCCGCCATGGTTCCTGGGCCTGCACCCTCTCACTGTGTTGCAGAGACAATCTGAGACTCCTGGGCACGGAGTAGCGGGCATCACGGGGGAACAGGGCCCTGTGGGTGGAGGCATCAGAAACAGGAACTGGCACTTGGTTGGAGAGAGCTGGCTGGGTCTGAGTTTCTGCTTCTCCTGCTCACCAAGGAGTGCAGCCAGGGTGGGCCCAGCAGTTCCTGGCCAGCTGGACCTAGCCAGAGGCCAGTTTCAGCAAAGGCAGTCACACCCACCCCAGGTCCCAGTTGTGCCTTTGCCAAAACCAGCCCCTGCCACCCAGTGACCAGCATGACAAGGTGAGCCTCTAACACTACCTCTCCTTCCATCCTGTTCTAGGCACATCTGGCTTTTACCACCCAGATGCTTTGAGCCAGGAGCTGGAGGAGTCATCTGTTGCATGCTGGAGGCTGGAGCCTGCAGATGGCATGGTTCTGTGGCTCCCCTCGCTGCAGTTGGTGGCAGAGACAGAGACTGCAGCTTGACCGGAGTGGTGGAGTGGTAGGAGAGTGTCTGCGGGGGCCAGGTGGTAGGAGGCTTGTAGGGTGGGCCCATGCATTGAGGGCAACAGCAGCAGTGGTCATGTTGGTGTTGGTGTTAGTGGTGGCAGCAGCAGCAAGTCTGGGATCCGAGAAGTGGGAGTGGGAATGCTGTGGAGCCCACCGGGCCCAGCCTGGCCTGAAGTGGGGAGGCAGCTGCGGGTGCTGTACCATGGGCCGAGGTGGCAGTAGTGGAGGCCCACCCAGGGCAAGGAGGAGTCCTCCTCCTTCTCTTGCAGAATCTGGAGGTGCCCTCCTCCTGCTGGTGCCTGGGCCAGGTGTGAGTGGCAACATTGTCTTATTCTTAACAAAATTTAGGGGGTGACTATTGGTGTATCTTTTAGCTTGGTTTTGTTGTGAAAAGTCTTGAAATTTTTTCAAATTTCATAAATCAGGAGGGGAAATAAGGTATCATAATAGGCTTTCTAATTCCCACACCTGTTCTTCTTCCTTTCTTTCAGTCTGTTTTTTCTTCTTCTAATCATCATCTTCTTGTTCCTCTTCATTTTCTTATGCTGCTGCTTCTGTTTCTTGTTTATATTCTTGTTTCTCCTCCTCTTGTTTTCATTATCCTAAGCAATGGCCTTAACAAACAACAAACCAAAACTGAGTTAAACATAAACTACTTGTCACCGAGTTGTATTCTTAAAATAATCAGTCCATTACTATGCTTTAGAGATGAGGAAAAACATTGATTGCATAATTATTTGGTTACTTGAATAGCTATGCTTTTCATGATCCTGTTAATGTGTTGTAAGTAGTTATTCAAGGAATCAAAAATGAAGCATCAAATAAAATATTGCTAGCAAACAGCCATTTCATCTCTCTCACATAGTCTGGAGCTATGCAAGAGTCAGGGGGGTAATTAGTTCCAATTTATGAGATCATTAAGTGAACTGTATTCCTTTCATTTTATTTCTCTGCCACCATTTTCAAGAGTATTGTCATCTGCATGAGCAAATCTGGTTCATCACATCTTTGCAACAGGAAAAGGAAGGGAGGATCATGTGTATAATGTTTTAAGGCCAAGATTCACAACCAAAACAAAGTCTTTATTAACTTTTGCCTTCAAGAACCTGCAGTGTTGAGCCCTTTTTTATTTCTGGTATTATTACCTTTGGTATGAAATCTTTTTTTTAGTGAGTACTCTAGAAGTTTATGCATTTTATTGACTACTTTAAAGAAACAATCTATATTGCATCATTTTTCAAGCCCACAGAAATGCGTAAGGTCTATAATTTTGACACTTTTTATTTTTAAGGTTATGAGCATGTAAAATACTGTTGATATGTGTAAGGATATGTAAAAATGCCACTAGATAGCTTATATTGAAGAGATAGTGTCTAAATTTTGGTCCAGAATGGATTGGTTGCTGTTTCTTAGGTGTGTTTCTCAATATATTGCCTCAATGTTTTAAGGCATATAGAAATATTAATACTATTTAACCTCATATAGTCCTTCGTAGGTTGTTTAATATTTCTACAGACTAAAGATATCACAGCCTCCGTTAATATTCAGTAATATTAATAAAATTTGGGATATATAGCATTAGAATCCAACAAATCCAGAGGAAAATTGTTAAATTATATAGCTGTAGAGCAGGAAATGAAACCCAGGTTCCAAGCTCTAAGGGGCCCACGAGCTACCATACAAGTGAATTAGTGACGGACATAGAGTTAGCAGAATTACAGGATGGTTAAAAGAGAGAGCTGTGGAGTCTAACACTATGTGAACATAAAATTTTAAACTTCATGGTGCCTCAGTTTATCTGTCTTTACAATGAAAGTAGTACTAAGTTTTTCTTTTTCTTCTTAGTTGTCTGAATTACTTTCCTAGTCTGTCTTGTTGCCACTCTCGACGCCCACATGAGAGGACCTGAGATAATTTCTGACAGCCTGAGAATCCATGGGAAAAACAGAAGGTGCCACAGACCCCCTTTTAGGAGAAACCTCTCTTTTCCTCATGGAATCCTAAGAACTGTAGGCAGACAGGTCCCTCTCAAAATCTAAGGCTCTATTGTTTTGCCTTGCTACCTGATCTTGTTTGATTTGGGTGGGCATAAGAAATTAGTAGGGAGGAGAGATACAAAGAAAATTGTGGATATGAAGATGTGTTTATGGTTAGAAATGTTATGAAGAAATGTTACATGAGAGAGGAGCTGGTATGGCAAATTCTTGTCCTAAAGTAGAATGACTAATTATTTAGGAAATAGGGAAAGATAGGACAAGTCATAAAGTTCAAGCATGTCATAGAGAGTCTCCCTCTGTCATCCGGGTTGGAGTGCAGTGGCATGATCTTGACTCACTGCAACCTCCACCTCCCGGGTTCAAGCCATTCTCTCCCCTCAGCCTCCGCAGTAGCTGGATTACAGGTACCTCCCACTACACCCAGGTAATTTTTTGTGTTTTTAGTAGAGAGAGTTCACCATGTTGGCCAGGCTCGTTTCAAACTCCTGACCTCGAGTGATCCAAACAGCCTCGGCCTCCCAAAGTGCTAGGATGCCAGGTGTGAGCCACCATGCCTAGCCTTATCTATGATTTTATTTTGGCTTTCTTTCTCTTTCCCTTAGTCTAGTTAAAGCTTGTCAATTTTGATTTTTTTTTCAACCCCCCCCCCCCAGCTCTTTGTTCCATTGGCTCTTTGTATTTTTTTGTATTTTATATTTTTTGTTTCTATTTGTAAAATTTCTGTTCTAATCTTTCTGATATTCTTTCTACTAATTTTAACATTTGATATTTTTGTTTTTCTCATTACTTGAGGTGTACTGTTAGGTTGGCTATTTGAGATCTTTTTACTTTTCTGATGTAGGCATTTATAGCTATGCACTTTTCCTCTTACAACTGCTTTTGCTGCATCCCACAGGTTTTGTTATGTTGTGTTTCTATTTTTATTTATTTCAATAAATTTTTAATTTTTTTATTTCTTTATTCATTGTTCATGAACATGTATTTTAATTTCCATATGTTTGTACAGTTTTTAAAGGTCCTCCTGTTACTGATTTCTCATACTATTCCACTGTGATCAGAAAATATGCTTGATATGAATTCAGTGTTTAAAAATGGGCTGTGACTTGTTATTTGGCCTAACACATAGTCTGTCCTGGAGAATAATCCATGTGCTACTCAGTAGAATGTGCATTGTGCAGTTGCAGAGTGGAAAGCTGTGTAAATGTTAGGTCCATTCAGTAGAGATTACAGTTTAACTGATGATTTTTTGTCGTTTGGGTGATCTGTTCATTGATGATAGTGGGGTGTTGCTTATAGTTGAGTGTTGAGGTACTCTATTATTGTATTGCAGTCCATCTGTCCTTTAAGGTCTGTTAATATTTGCTTCTGTGTTTAGGTGCTTCAGTGTTGGTTGCATTTGCACTTATAATTGTGATATTGCTGTATTGATTTCTTTCTCATTATATAATTATCTTTGTATTTTATCTAATATAAGTATAGCTACTCTTGCTTTTTTGTTTCCATTTGTATGGGATATCTTTTACCATCCCTTCATTTTCAGTCTATGTATGTCTTTATAGGTGAACTGAGTTTCTTGTAGGCAGTATATAGTTGGATCTTGTCTTTAAATCCATTCAGCCACTCTGTCTTAATTGGAGAATTTAATTCATTTATATTCAAGGCTATTACTAACAAGTAAAAACATACTACTGCCACTTTTACTTGTTTTCTGGTCATTTTGCTACTCTCTTTTTTCTTTTGTTATTTCTCTCCTCATTTCTTCCTCTTTCTCTTCTCTCTCTCCTTCCTTCTTTATTCCTTTCCTTTTCTCCCTCCTTCCCTTTCTTCTTGTCTGTATTTATAGTGAGGTAATTTTCTCTGGGAGTGTGATTTAATTCTTTGCTTTTTAGGTGTCTATTATTTTTACGGTGTCTGTTACTGAATTTTGTTTTCTAGTTACCATGAGGCTAAAGAATATCATTGTAACCAGTGGTTTTAAACTGAGGAAAACTTAAGTTTGATTGCAAAGAACAAAAAGGAGAGAAACAAAAAGCTATAAACATTTATTACCCTGTAACTCTATCCCCCCTAACACACACACACATTTTGACATTTGGATCTCTTCAATATCTTTTTATATTGACTCCCAATTTAAAAATTGTTGGGTTATTATTATTTTAATAATTTTGTATTTTAGCCTTTTGTTATTGTTAATTGCTGTTTGCACCATTGTTCAATGATGTCTTAATTTGTTCTAATAAATACATACATATATATATATACACACACACAGATTTCTTAATGGCATGGGCATTTTCTTCACCATTGTTTTTCCAGCCTCTAGTTCCTATTGCCTAGCGAATAGAACACTTACACTAAATGCTTGTCAGATGAGTAAAAGAGCTCTTTACAGTGAGCAGATCTTAACACGTTGCTATATGTAATTTGATTTGAAATAATTTTCCAATAATTTAACTCATTTTGTTCTTTTTTAAACTTCTATTTTTTGACTGGGGTACATGTGTAAGATACGCAGGTTTGTTACATAAGTAAACGTGCATTATGGGGGCTGATTGTACAGATTATTGCATCACGCAGGTATTAAGCCTAGTATCTGTTAGTTATGTTTCCAGCTTCTCTCCCTCCCCCAACCCTCCACTCTCTGATAGGCCCCAGTGCGTGTTGTTCCTCTCTATGTGTCCATGTTCTCATCATTTAGCTTCCGCTTAAAAGTGAGAACATGCAGTATTTGGTTTTCTGTTCCTGCTTTAGTTTGCTTAGAATAATGACCTCCAACTGCATCCATGTCCCTGCAAAGGACATTATCTCATTTTTTTTTGTGGCTGCATGGTATTCCATGGTGTATATGTGCCACATTTTCTTTATCCAGTCTATCATTGATGGGCATTTGGATTAATTCCACGTATTTGCTATTGTGAATAGTGCTGCAAGGAACATATGCATGCATGTCTTTTTGCAATGGAACAATTTATAATCCTTTAGGCATATACACATTAATGGGATTGCTGTGTCGAATGGTAATTCTGTCCTTAGGTCTTTGAGGAATTACCACATTGTCTTCCACAATGGTTGAACTAATTTACACTCCCACCAACCGTGTAAAATGTTCCCTTTTCCCCACAATCTCACCAGCATCTGCTTTTTAACTTTTTAGTAATGGTCCTTCTTACTGGCATGAGTTGGTATCTTATTGTGGTTTTGATTTGCATTTCTCTAATGATCAGCGATGTTGAACTTTTTTAATATGCTTGTTGACCACATGTATGTCATCTTTTGAGAAGTGTCTGTTCACGTCCTTTGCCTGTTTTTTAATGGCCTTGTTTTTTTCTTGTAAATTTGGTTAAGTTCCTTGTAGATGCTGGATGTTAGACTTTTGTCAGATGCATATTTTGCCAAAATTTTATCCCATACTGTAGGTGTCTGTTAGTTCTCATGTTAGTTTATTTTTTTCTTTTTGCTGTGCAGAAGCTCTTTAATTTGATTAGATCCCATTTGTCAATTTTTGCTTTTGTCGCAATTGCTTTTGGTGTCTTCACCATGAAATGTTTGCCTGTGCCTATGTTCTGAATGGTATAGCCTAGGTGGTCTTCCGATGTTTTTACAGTCAACAAACCACTGCCCAAGGAAATCAGAGATGACACAAACAAGTATGAAAAACATTCCCTGTTCATGGATAAGAAGAATCAATATTGTTAAAATGGCGGTACTGCCCAAAACAATGTATAGACTAAATGCTATTCCCATTATACTACTACTGACATTCTTTGCAGAACTAGAAAAATCTGTTTTAAAATTCATATGGAACCATAAAAGAGCCCAAATAGCCAAGGCAATCCTAAGCAAAAAGAGCAAAGCTGGAGGTATCACACTGCCCAACTTCAAACTATACTACAGGACTACAGTAAGCCAAACAGCATGGTATTTGTACAAGAACAGACACATAAACCAGTGGAACAGAACAGAGAACTCGGAAATAAGACCATACATCTACAAACGTCTGATCTTTGACAAACCAGACAAAATCAAGCAATGGGGAAAGGACTCCCTATTAAGTAATTGATGCTGGGATAAGAGGCTAGCCATATAGAAAATTGAAACTGACCCCTTCTTTACATCATATACAAAAAATTGACTCAGGATGAATTAAAGACTTGAATGTAAATTTAACTCATTTTGATACTGTTTCTTGTGCATAAAAAATTTAATACCTCTTTAATGTGCTATATCCATTTGCTTGTATTTGCGATTATACTTCTATTGATCCAATCTCAGAAAAATTATTCTGTTTTCAATAAAGGCAATAAGATGGATGGATGATTTAGTTCATACCTTCATTTTCCCTGTCTGAAGGTCACTGTCCTATAGTATCTGATGTTCACTGTCTGAAGACCATTGATATGTATATTTTATCAAAATTTTCTTAGTTTATTTAAGGCAAGAGTACAAACCTAGTCCTTATTATGCCATGTGTCCGGAATAAGTTCCAGTGTTATAAAAACATATGAATTCTAATGTGAATACCAGCCAAAGTAGACTTCACAGGAAAAACAGTACAAAAGTGAAAGAGAAACATTTTATAATGATAAAATAATTGATTCATTTAAAAGACAAAACAATTTGAAATGCATATGCTCTTAATAATATAACTTCAAATTATATAAAGTAAAATTTTACATAGCTAAAAATGAACAGCCAAATTCATAATCTAAAGATTTCAAGTGGGGTTTATACCAGGTATGCAGGGAAGGGTTAACATATACAAGTCATAAATGTGATACATCATGTAAACATAATTAAAAACAAAAATTATATGATCATCTCAATAGACACAGAAAAAGCATTTGGCAAAATTCAGAATCCCTTTATGGTTAAAATCTTCAGCAAAATTGGCATAGAAGGGGCATATGATACAAGCCATCTATAACAAACCCACAGACAACATCAGACTGAACAGGGAAAAGTTGAAAAGCATTCCCCCTGAGAATATGATGCCCACTCACCACATCTATTAACCATAGTTCTGGAAGTCCTAGCCAGAGCAGTCAGATGAAAGAAAGAAAGGGCATGCAAGTCAGTAAAGAGGAGGTCAAACTGTCACTGATTTCCAATGATATAATTGTGTATCTAGATAACTCTAAAGACTCATCTAAAGAGCTCCTAGATCTGATAAATTCACTTAAGTTTCAGGACACAAAACATCAATATATACAAATCATTAGCACTGCTATACACCAACAACAATCAAGCTGAGAATCAAATCAAGAACTTAATCCCTTTTACAACAACTGCAATATACATATATATGTATATAAACACACACATAAATATATGTATATGCATATGATATACATATTATATACATATGTATATGCATATGATATACATATTATATACATATGTATATGCATATGATATACATATTATATACATATGTATATGCATATGATATACATATTATATACATATGTATATGCATATGATATACATATTATATACATATGTATATGCATATGATATACATATTATATACATATGTATATGCATATGATATACATATTATATACATATGTATATGCATATGATATACATATGTATATAATATGTATATGCATATGATATACATATTATATACATGTGTATATGCATATGATATACATATTATATACATGTGTATATGCATATGATATACATATTATATACATATGTATATGTATTATAATATACATATTATATACATATGTATATGTATTATACATATTATATACATATGTATATGTATATAATATACATATATGTATATGTATTATACATATATACATACGTATATGTATAATATACATACGTATATGTATTATAATATACATACGTATATGTATTATAATATACATACGTATATGTATTATAATATACATGTATATGTATTATAATATACATATATACGTGTATATGTATATAATATACATATTATATACATATGTATATGTATTATACATACGTACGTAAGTATATGTATTATACATATATACATATTATATACATATGTATCTCTTAGGAGCATCCAAAGCCAAGGAGGTGAAAGATCTCTTCAAGGAAAACGGCAAAACACTGCTGAAAGATATCATTGACCACAGAAACAAATAGATAACACATCTCATGCTAATGGATGGGTAGAATCAGTATTGTGAAAATGACCATACTCTCCAAAGCAATATACAGATTCAGTGCAATTCTCATCAAAATACCATCATCATTCTTCACAAAACTAGAAAAAACAATCCTAAAATTCATATAGAACCAAAACAAGAGCCTGCCTAGCCAAAGCAAGACCAAACAAAAATAATAAATTTGGATGTATCACATTACCCAACTTCAAACTATATTACAAGGCTATCCTTACTGAAACAACATGGTACTGGTATAAAAATAGGTACATAGACCAATGAAACAGAATAGAGAACCCAGAAATGAAACCAAACACTTAGAGCCAACTGATCTTCATCAAAGCAAATGAAAACATAAAGTTTGGAAAAGACACCCTATTCAACAAATGGGAATGGAATATTTGGAAAGCCACATGAAGAAGAATGAAACTGAATTCTCATCTCTCATCTTATACAAAAATCAACTCAAGATGGATCAAAGACTTTAATATCATAAACCATAAAAATTCTACAAGATAAGATTGGAAAAAACATTAAAAACATCGGCTTGGTTCTTCATGACCAAGAAACCAAAATCAAACACAACAAAAACAAAGATAAATAGATTGAACATAATTAGACTAAAAAGCTTCTGCACAGCAAAAGGAAATAATCAGCAAACAGACAACACATAGAGTAGGAGAAAACCTTTGCAATCTATACATCCGACAAAAACTCATATCCAGAATCCACAAGGAACTCAAACAAATCAGCAAGACAAAAAAAAAAGTCCATCAAAAAGTGGGCTAAGGACATGAATAGAAAATTCTTAAAAGAAGATATACAAATGGCCAACAAATATATGAAAAAAATGCTCAGCATCACTAATTATCAGGGAAATGCAAAGTAAAAACACACTGAGATATCACCTTATTCTTGCAAGAATGGCCATACTTTCAAAATATAATAGATACTGACATGGATGTGGTGAAAAGGGAACACTTGCATTAATGGTGGGAATGTAAACTACTATAACCACTGTGGAAAACAGTATGGAGATTGCTTAGAGAACTAAAAGTAGAACCTCCATTTGATTCAGCAATCCCACTACTGGGTATCTACCTAGAGGAAAATATTTCATTATATGAAGAAGACATGCACATGCATGTTTATAGCAGCACAGTTTGCAATTGTAAAAATATGGAACCAGTCTAAATACCCATCAACCAATGAATAGATAAAATGTGGCATGGAATACTACCCAGCCATAAAAAGAAATAAAATAATAGGCCGGGCACGGTAGCTTATGCCTGTAATCCCAGCACTTTGGGAGACCGAAGCAGGCAGATCATCTAAGGTCAGGAGTTCAAGACCAGCCCGGTCAACATGGTGAAACCCCATCTCTACTAAATATACAAAAATTAGCTGGGTGTGGTGGAAGACACGTGTAAGACCAGCTACTTGGGAGGCTGAGGCAGGAGAATTGCTTGAACCTGGGAGGCAGAGGTTGCAGTGAGCCAAGATCGTGCCATTGTGCTCCAGCCTGGGCAACAAGAGTGAAACTTTGGCTCAAGAAAAGAAAAGAAGAGAAGAGAAGAGAGAAAGAGAAGAAAAGAAAAGAAAAGAACGTGAAATAATGGCATTTGCAGCAACCTGAATGGACTTGGAGGTTATTATTCTAAGTGAAGTAACTCGGGAGTGGAAAATCAAACATTGCATGTTCTTAGTTATAAATGGGAGCTAAGCTTTGAGGACACAAAATCCTAAGAATGATATAATGGACTTTGGGGACTTGAAAGGAAGGGTGGTAGGAGGGTGAAGGAGACCACACATTCTGTACAGTGTACACTGCTTGGGTGATGGGTGCATCAAAATCTCAGAAACCATTGCTAAATAACTTATCATGTAACCAAAAACCACCTCTTCCCCTAAAAACTATTAAAATAAAGACAATTTAACACCTTTCCATCACCACTTGATCAAATGAATATCAGTATGAAAAAAGAAAAGTTAAAAAATAAAACAGAAATAAATATTTGACATTTATAACCAATTAACTATATATATATATTTTTTTTCCATTGGTAAATATTACCAAACATTTAACAAGATAGAATATATGATGAGTTATACGTTGTCTCAATATATTTGAACTTTTTATATCATAGAAAGTACATTCTCTGATCACAAGCATATTAAGTTAGAAATAAATAAAAATCAGATACTTAGAGAAACACAAGCTATCTGGGAAATAAACCATAAACCTCTGTACATTCTGTAACTAATGTTTTAAAAATTCCTTATATTGGGGGGTGTGTGTGTGTGTGTTTTGTTATTAGACTTACCATATGTCAAACAAATATATCAGTCTTTCGCAGAACAAATTTTTCCTTGTATTTTTCTCTGTCCTTAATTTCTACTTTTATATTTGCTGTTGCCGTTCTTCCTCCTTTAGTTTTAATGTAATCTGTTTTTGTAGCTTATCGTGGATGTTTAGAAAATTGATTTTGCATTATCTTTTTTAGGATCAATACACAAGACTATAAATATTTTTTAATACTGCTATGTTTGCATCCCACAAATTGTGATATATAGTAGTATCATTATTTTTCAGTATGAAAGGTTTTCCAACTTCCCTGTGAATTTTTTGTTTGATTCAAGTACAACTAAGAGAATGCCTTGAAGGAACACAATGTCTGCGTCTTTTAAGGAAAAAGACAATGATAAACAATTATAGTACAATGTTACAGTTGGGGACTTTTGATACATGGTAATTATTGGCATTATTAAGTCAACTTTTCTGTAAGTCGGCAATTATGCCAAAATGAAAATTTTAAATTAAGTAAGGCTTTTACTCTATTAAAAAACACTTACATCAGGAACTCAAGGATAATACAGCTTTAAAAAACTTATGTAAACATGTCATATTAAAAGATTAAGGAAGGAGGATTATACAGTTATCTCTACAGTTTTAGAAAAATACACTAAAAAATAAATATTTACTCCAAATTTTAATAATAATTCTTAGAAACCGTAAGATTGAAAGTTCTTGTTTGGATAGAGCACATCTATGAGAAATATATTGTATATTATGTTTAAAGCAAAACATTAGAAAGATATCTTTTATTTTGGAAACTAGGATGCCTGTTATAATTAATTTTAAATGCAAAATTTGAGGTGATTTTCGATAAAATAAGAGGAATAAAACTTGAAAATACATGAAAGAGTGAATATCAAGCAGAATCTAGATTCTTATGTATTGCAGGAGTCATAATGATATGGTTAAGATAAAAATAACTAGGCCAGGCATGGTGGCTCAAACCTGTAATCCCAGTACTTTGGGAGGCCGAGGCTGGTGGGTCATGAGGTCATGAGTTCAAGACTAGCCTGGCCAAGATGGTGAAACCTCGTCTTTACTAAAAATACAAAAATTAGCCAGGCATGATGGTGGGTACTTGTAATCCCAGCTACTCTGGATGCTGAGGCAGAGAACTGCTTGGACCCAGGAGGCAGAGGTTGCAGTGAGCTGAGATCGCGCCACTGCACTCTAGCTGGGGCGACAGCCAGGCTCTGTCTCAAAAAAAAAAAAATAAAAATAAAAAACTAATAAGATTGTATAGAACATGGTTAATTGTAAGGTCAGCATAAAACAAATACAAATAACATCTTTCTTATACATTATCAAAAGAAAAATGAAAATTATATAAGAAATTCATTTTACAGAGGAAATTTATGTCTACATGCAAATTGCCTAGGAATAAATTAGCAATAAATACATTGGAATATGGAATATAATCTATTAAAATTTACTGAACTATGTAAAAGAAAAAAATTAGAGAATTGCTTTTAATGCGTGGCATAAGTCAATATTTAAAGACCTCAATTTTTTCCAGTCTCTCTCTCTTTTTTTTTTTTTTTTTTTGAGACAGGGTCTCGCTGTTATCGCCAGGCTAGCCTGCAGTGGCACCATCTCAGCTCACTGCAACCTCCGCCTCCCGGGTTCAAGCGATTCTCCTGCCTCATCCTCCCGAGTAGCTAAGACTACAGGCACGTGCCACCAAACCCAGCTAATTTTTGTATTTTTAGTAGAGACAGTGTTCCACCATTTGGCCAGGATTGTTTCAAACTTCTGACCTCAAGTGATCCACCTGCCTCAGCCTCCCAAATTGCTGGGATCATAGGCATGAGCCTCCATGCCTGGCCTTTACTATTAATTCACAGTAATATCAGTCTGTTCCATCTAGGATACTTTTTGAAACCTAATAATTTCTTTCTAAAGTTTATATGGAAGACTAGATGGGTGGAAGTGGGAATTACAAAGAAACATTTAAAAAGAGTAAAATGGTTTACCAATTTAAGGATCCCTGCCTATACTTATAAAAATACGATATTTATCTAAACATGATAATTATGTTAATTCAAACCAGACAATAATGATGGAATAGCAAAATTAAATAATGAAAGAGGAAGACTAAATATATGTACTATAGCTCAGATTTTGTTAAATTTGGATTTTCTTCTTTTTTTTTTTTTTTTTTTGAGACGGAGTCTCGCTCTGTCACCCAGGCTAGGGTGCAGTGGCGCGATCTCGGCTCACTGCAAGCTCCACCCCCCGGGTTCATGCCATTCTCTTGCCTCAGCCTCCTGAGCAGCTGGGACTACAGGTGCCCGCCACATGCCTGGCTAATTTTTTGTATTTTTAGTAGAGATGGGGTTTCACGGTGTTAGCCAGGTAACTCCTGACCTCGTGATCCACCCGTCTCGGCCTCCCAAAGTGCTGGGATTACAGGTGTGAGCCACTGCGCCCGGCCAAATTTGGTCTTTCAAATCAATGATATTATTCAATATTATTTATACCACACATATGTAAATGCTGTATTATGCTGAAATATTTAAGCATTTGTTTTTGTGCCCCCAGTCAAATGATCACAGATCACATACATCTATGATATGTATATAATAGTGAAAATCCTACATCCCTGAGATAATTACTTGTTGATTTAATTTCTGCTATTTTCTGTTACTAGATATACTGCATTTATGTTTTTAAATAGAATTCACCTTGTGTGTGTAGTGCATACACATCTGAGGTGTGCACACACACATGCACACATATGCCCCCTCATATGTGTGCATAAGCACACTCAGGTACACTTATTTTTGAGTTTATGCTAGCTTTGTATGAGTAATTTCTAGTTTTTTTGTGTTTTTGTTTTGAATCAATTTATATACTAAGGAAATTATGCATTCTTTCTTTTCCTTTCTGAACTATGAATTCTGGGCCCAGGGACTTTATTAGAGGAATTCTTTGATGAAGTTCTTTGATAACCTTCTCATTAATTATTTGTATGACAAATATTTTAGTATTGATTTCTTCTAGAGTCAGTTTTGAATATTTCAGACCACACATTTTAAAAAATGATTTGAGATTGGCACTTCATTTTTGGTTTATATTATGTTATTAATTATAATTCCTGTTTTTTCTCCTGAGTTTTCCATATTCTGTTTATATCATTGTACTTTTTGAGTAGCTAAATATATTTTTAAAAATATTCTCATGCCATAGAAGAAAGAGCCTAAACACCTTTTGTGTGATCCATATCACTAGTTAGAATAAAGATCAAATAAACAATTTTAAATGCTATTAAGTTTTGATCAAATATTATTTCTCCACACCAGAATACCAAGTGAATGATGTGAAGTGTAAACCAACCATTGTTGTGTTTCATGTTACTGTCATACACTTGTTTCCTTCAGCATAATGTTAGCAAAAATTGTGTGTGCAGTCATCAGATAAATTTTCTGGGCATGATTTCCTTCCAGATGTAATTTTATGATCATCCATTTTCCAATTTCCTATGAAATTCACTTATTTAGTAAGAATTTAGTGAATCTCTTCTGTGCACACTGCTTTGTACTGAAATTGGTGATTTAAAAAGAAGTTAAAATGTGTTCTTTATTAGTACTTTTTGGGAACATTGATTGTACATGTGCATCAAAGACATGCACATAGGAAGAATCTGCAACAATTTAATTTACATACAATATGAACTATAAAAATGTGTGATACAGAAACTGTGTCTAAAATAACAAACTAGCCCTGCAGGAAATAAATTAGACAATGAGAATCTGTACTTGAACTGGACATTGAATAATAAGTAAATTTTAAGAGCCAACAGGAATAGAAAGACAATTGGAAAATTAGGTATATGAAAATAATATTTTTTGAAAACCTCTTTTCTGTTTTTATTCCGTTAAAATTTTAGTATGTTGGCGCAAGATAAGTCTAAGAGATTACCATAGAATAGTAAATATGTGCTATAGACCTTAATGGTTTATCTAAATGCAGAAGTTTATTATATGGTTTAAGTCTGTATTGATTCAGAAAAAAATGCATTATTTTTATATTTACTTTCCCTGCTGAGTCATTTGGCCTTCTTTTTAGAAATGTATATGGGTTATTCACATTATATCAACCACATGTATAGACAATTGAAGAAAGCTGTAAACAAAAAAAAATTGCTCTGATCCTCACATAATTTATATTCTAGATACAAAAGATACAATTTAATAAACAAGTCAGATAATATGCACTTTATGACAGGAGACATTATCCATGTCAAAGGTTCATAAACAGTCCCCTGGATATGACCATGGCATGCCAATGTATGTATTGTGGAAATATCATAATGTTGTAACCGAGCGAGTTGTAGAGAAATGCCACACTATGAGACGAATTCAGGAGTCCTTTATTAGCCGGCAACCGAGAGACCCTTAGTGCTCGAAATTCTCTTGGCCCCGGAGAAGGGGCTAGATTTTCTTTTATACTTTGGTTTAGAAAGGGGAGGGGGAGCTTAGCTGAAGCAATCAGCTAAGTAAAAAAGGCAAAAAAGTTAAAAGGACAAATGGTTAAGGGAAAACAAACAGTTCCAGGTGCAGGGGCTTTAAATCCATCACAAGGTGATAGACCTGGGGGCTTTGGGTGCTATCAACGGGACACAAACCCTGGGGGCTTTGGGTCCTATCAACCAGGGGAATTCCTGGGAACTGCAGATATAGCTTGCCACAGTGTCTTACCGGTTAATCGTGTTCTTTGATGTGCTGGGAGTCAGCCTGCACAAGTTAAGTCCTTGAGGAAGGGGGGTGGGTAAGAGGCTGCAAGGGGCTGCAAGTGAAGGAGCCAAACTGGAGTTTGTGTGGCTCTCTCAGCTAAGGGAGAGTCAATTCAGGTTAAAACAAGGCAGGATATCACAATAAGACCTTCCATGTGAAAAAGAATTGAAAGGAATCCTAGACTAAAGCAAATATGTAAAAAGTTTTTATAGAATGTTAAGCAGGAAATGATTGTGATTTGAAATAACAGGTTATAGGTGGGAATGGAAAGAGTAAATAGACCAAGGAAACATTTGAGATAAACATACTTTCTGTTGTTGTATTTATGCTGCAAGGGAACAGAGAAAAGGTATAAATGATTATTTTTCAAATTTTTGGCTTAAAAATGTGTTAATCCAGTGCCTGATACAGGGGGTATTAGTTAAGACTAACTGCTTTGGTTGCCAGGTAAAGAAACTCTACTTTGTCAGGAAAAGGCAGGAATCAATAAACTATGATCCACGGCTAAATTGATCTTGCCATCTGTTTTTGTAAATCGAGTTTAATTGCAACACAGCCATATCCATCACTGGAGCTTAATAGTTGCACCCAAACCTTATGTTTCATAAAACCTAAAATATTTGCAATCTAGCCCTATACAGAAGATGCTTACTGACCTTGGGCTAAAACGGAACAGTAAAATTCATCAGTGTTCAACGTGTTTTCAGGTGTTCAGACAGTGTTATCCGGACTCTGCCTCTGCATCTTTCAGTTCTGCCTCAGCATCGGCTCCTGCTTCAGTAGGCTCAGAAGGTGCTTCATGAGACAGCAACATTATCCTATCCATTTAGAATCCAGAGGGAGTAAACTTTGTCCAAAAATTTTAGCTAAGTTCATGGAAGTCACTGTCTGTACTGAGGTCTGGATTTCATGGCATCTATGGAGTTATAGGTGGAATAAAGTCATTTGGACTGAGGATTTGGAGTCTCCAAAGGAAAATCATGGTACTGTTATTACCCACACCTGATGTCCAGCATATTGGGAACATAGGAGAAGCATAAGGTCTTGAAAGATAAAAAAATACTTAATTTTAGTCATAATGAGTTAAAAAGATACAGTAATTAAAAAAATGAATACTCATGCAGAACATATGAGCTAGATAAAGTTTTGGTCTTTGGAGAATTTTATCTATATTGACTCTATTGTCTCTCACAATGCTGCTGTGAAATACATATCTCCATTTTTCAGATGAGAAAATTGAGGGAAACTGATGATATTCAGAAATAATAGCAACCAACTAATACTGTTTATTTACTATTTGCTAAATAATTTCCTAAATAAATTTTTAAAGTAATTATCTTTCCTGGCAATGCATAATTATTGAGAAGTCACTGTTGTAAGCATCAAATGCCTAGCTATGTACAAAAAGAGAAAGTTTCTGCAGTCTGGGAAATCATGCTACTATGACATAATAGTAAGCAGGTAGAAAAAGTTGGCTTTCAATACTTAAATACCATCAGCAAAGTATGACGGGAGGCCTTCATTTTAAGTGAATGCTGTATGTTTAGCCCAACTCCCTCTAAACATAACTGATATATGAATTGATATCGTACTAGATATTTCTGTTTTTGAGTCTCAGCATAATTTTGAGTGGAGAAAAAATACACATACATCTTTATCTGCGGTGAGATGCTCCCTCTATGTAAAGAAAATTGAAATAGAATTGTGTTGTTTCAGAAAAGCAAGATTAAATTTCTTTTGTTTAATAAATGTAAATTATTTACTTATTGAAAGTAGGTAAGGGGAAGATCATGATCACAGTTAATGATTATTGAGTCCTTGAAAAATACCAAATAGTCTTCACTTAAATCATCTTTAGATTAACGGGCATTATTATAAACCTATTTTACCAACATAGAAATTCTTGTGGTCAGCTGGGTGTTAATGCACCATATGCCGTATAGTCAGGATTTGAACCCAGTGAGATACAGCTAGAGCAGCATGCTTCTACTCACTACACCATGATGCCTCCATAGAACCCCGTGGTTTTCATTGGTGCTTCTTGTTCTCTTGTCTCAACTGTGAAAACATCTCAGACTTTGCAGTTGACTCAGAGAAGTAGAAAGGAAATTGCAGCCCCTTTCGTGATAATATCAGGGATAGGAAAGTGACTGCAAACATTGAACACAATTTTAAGAGTAAGAAATGCTTGGACTCACTGTTTCCTGAATCGCATAGTGGAGAATATGAATTCAGGCAGCGGCTGACTTTGTCCTCCAACTGTATAAGCAAGGCAGTAGACTCCAGGAGGGAATCTGAGATAAGTTTTTTAATTTGTTTTAGTTATTAGTTTTGTAACCTGTGACACCTGGAGGTGCAGTTTCTGTGGTCCTCTTTAAACGGATTATGGAGCAAGTTGATAAATAGTCCATCACCTAGAAAACAGTTACGAAGAACAGGCCTCAAAAACAACTTAATTAATGTCTATGTTTTTGGAAAAGAAATTCTCCCTTATGCTTTTCACAGTTAGAGAAATCTCAGGCACAAAAAAAGCCTTTTCCTAAGTATTAGCATATACATTTTTTAAAACAATGAGAATGTTTTAAATGTTACAAAGAAAATATAAGGAGACATAATAGTTACATTTCAATAATACACTTATGTACAAAGTAGTAAAAATCGTATGTTGTAATAGATGGGAATCGTATGTTGTAATGGATGGGAAATAGTAATTTGGTTCAAAATATTTGGAGCATGTTCATTAATCTAGATTAATACATTGTCTATTTAATTTAGATATAAATAACATTTTTATTTTATAATTATATAAGAACATAGCTATTTTTCAAATTTATACATTATTTCCTTAGAATCTGAAACTAAAATTTGGTTTTAACTGTATTGTCACCTTAGTTTTTCTTTTCGGAGATATGTAGTTTAGGTCAGCTTAGTAATATCCAGAATTTACACGTGTAAAATTTAGCAGGATTTTAAGATATACCGATATTGTCAAGAAAGTATTAAATAAATCATAAATTAATGAAAATTAATGATAAAATAATACTAACAATAATCGTGGAAAACATTGATCTTACTATCCTTGAAATACCAAAGAATTGGCACAATGATGGGATTTTTTTAGATTAAATGATCTAAATAATTGCTTCAGTCTTCTATTATACTTTCCCAAACTAGATTCTTAGGACTTTATGATATGTGGTAGTTAAGAGTATACAGAATGGAAGAAATAACTTCCAGTAAGTTGTTTGCTTAACATACTTATCACAGTTCTCACTTATAAGCTAATTTAAGCAATCTTTTTTAGGTATGCATGTTCTAAGCTAAATCTAACATGGTTTTATTTTCTGATCTCAAAGAAGATAAATCTTAATTCTACTGAAGATATTGTTATCAATATCACTGTCTCATAAGCTTGCTAATATTTAGATATTGTGATACATACATACATACATACATACTTGATAAAATATAGGAGTAGACACACCTAGAAACAGATCTACCTTTTTTAATGAGGCTTTAGCTCATGGCAACTTGAGCACAAAGAAAGCATGACTGTAGTATCCATAGTAATAATATACAGGAGTAATCCTACTTCATTGAAGTACATTTATGAAAGGATAGCATTGTACCACAATAAAAGTCATAAATTATAATGATACTGGTGAATGGATTTGTTAGAGAAAATAAGTAAAATGGTATTCAATTTGTAAGAATCATTTAACACTCAAAATTTTATTTTTCTCACTAACTTCTACGAAACTTTCTATTGTTTTTTTCTGGGATTTGACTTCTCCATTTGGCGAGCTGTCACTTTGACAGGGGTTAACACCAGAGATCATCTTTCTGGAGGGCCATTTTACTAGAAAGCTTGAAGACAGCTGTGGTGGGATTTGCTTTATATTAAACCCAGTTTAGAGGAGAATGCAAAGTCCCCAGGTATACTGTTAAAGCAGGGCATTTCAAAGTAACATCTTGCTTGGTTGCCACTGTGAACTGCTATATCTTTATATTGTTGAAGCAGTATTTTTTTTCCTCTGCCATTAAAGGTATTAATTGTAAGTGCTTGAAAAGAACTTGTAACAAAGCACCTCTGCTCCTACTATCATTTATTTAGTTTTAGCTTTCAAAACATAGAGAAGTAACTGTTGTTTTATTTTTATATAACAGCACTTTAAAATGTTTATTTTTATGCTGTTCCTAAACAAAGTCATAAAGTCGTCTCCATTAGAGATCTTTCTGCTTATTTCAAACATCAACAATTATCCATATGTGCTGAATAATTTTCACACTATATGAAAGCTTCGGGTTTTCCTTATAATTTTTCCCAATATAGAATTTTGAATCTACATGGTTTAAGTAGTCCAGACCTTTGGTACCCAGATATGGGTGAATTAATCATCGATGACTAATATATATTTTATATAGTTTGAATTTTATTAATTTGTATAATAAAGGGAACTTCAGCCTGTTGTATTCCATGGGAAAACAATCATCTGATACACAATGTTTACTTCCCAGCTTTGCAACTATAGTGACTGGAAATGATGAAGTAGTTCCCAGAATTTCAGTGTTAATTACAGTGTAGTACATCATTGGCACCTTGTTTTAGAAAAGAAAAACTTTTCAAGATTTGTATTACATTACCATCTACTTCAAATGCAGTTTAATTGTATAAGAAACACATTGTTTTTACAATTTTGATTTTGAGTATTTTCCTACTAAACTATATCAAAGATATTTAATGTTTTCAAAACATGTTTTTGTAAACATGTTTTGAAAGAAATAAAGAAATGAATCACCCTAATAAATATTTTTAAATTGTTTTAGATCTGGGATATTGTAGCTGTTATTGTGATACTCTGTCAGTTTTCCTCTTCGGGGCCTCCAAGAAAACCATTTCCCAGTTTATGAGGAAAACCATTTACAGCTTCATCACTCAATTAGGAATTGCTCTCAACCACAGGAAACTGCATAGTCAAGAGTATGCCCATTGTGTGAATGCATCCTGAGGTCCATTGTTGTCCTATGGTGGGGATATCAAAGTTGAACTCTTAGAACTCAATTTGGAACAATGTGAAGGCTTATTTTAAGTCCAGAGCTGTTTATAGAATCAGCAGAATCCTCCATTGTCACCTTATTGTTTGGCAGCTTCCCCCTCTGTCTAATCCTGCATTTCTCACTTCTTTACAGGTGTGTATCTCAAGAGCATTCCACAACAAAGATTCTGCCTGCAATCCTCCACTTCAAGGTCTGTTCCAGGAAACCTGTGTAACACAGTTATGCATAGAGTGGTCTTAGGAAGCTGACTGTAACATGAAAATTTAGAGTTGGATCTTTTGCTGATGTATTGAATATTCGTAAGAGCGTATGATACGTTTGTCTACCATAAACATGTCATTTCAAAAAACCCTCAAAGTTGCCTTGTAGAACATAATTTTAAAACTAGTGTGTAGGAATATTTCATATCAGTTATTCAGTCTTCTTAATATCTGAATCCAAATTAATCTTCCATTCTGCTTTCATTTATAAATAATATGATTTATTGTCAGATTCAATAATCTATATTTTCATTTATTCTGAAGTAGGAAATACCAGCATAAAAATAAATTATTTGAAACAAATCACATTGTTGTCCCATTTTACCATTACTCACATGTAGAAGATAATTGTTTTTAACAAAAACGATAAGAGAAACAGAAACTACCAATTATTAACTGATGCTTACTGGAAGCTTTAGAAGGATTTTCTTATTTAACTTTCAATCAAGTTTTTCATGGACATTGTTATTGACAAATAATTTTAATTTATCAAATCCTCACAGCAAATTATAGGTGCCATTATTAACAGATTTTTTTTTAAATCTGATTCATAGAAAAGGTTAATGATATGGTTTGGATCTTTAACTCCATCAAATCTCATATTGAATTGTAATCCCCAGTGCTGGAAGTGGGGCCTGGTGGGAGGTGATTAAATTATGGAGGCGGAGTTCTCGTGAATGCTATAGCACCATTCCCTTGATGCTGTCTTGTGATTGAGTTTTCATGACATTTGGTTGTTTAAAAGTTTGTGGCACCTTTCCCATCTCTCTCTTGCTCTTCCTGCAGCCATGTGAAGGGCTGTTCCCCCTTCGCCTTCTGCCATGATTGTAAATTTCCTGAGGCCTCCCCAAAAGCTGAGCAGATGTCAGCATCATGCTTCCTTAACAGCCGATGGAATTACGAGTCAATTAAATCTAATTTCCTTATAAATTACCAGTTTTTGGTTTTTCTTCATAGCAGTGAGGAAATGAATTAATTCAGCTAGTAAATGACAAATGCCATGAAAATAGCAAATAGCACAAGAAGATATCCAACCAAGACTAGGGGACTCCAGAACCTAAGGATTTCTGAAAGCATAGGTTTTTAAGAGTGTGAAGAAGCTAAGCCTGGGACACATTTAGGAACTCAATTACATAAGAAATAAAAATCATATGTAGACTATTTAAATTTAGAAGAGGAGGAGGAGAGGAGAAAGACGAGGAAGAGTAGGAGGAAGAAGACATTCTGGCTTAGCACATTTACTCTAGTCTGTAGGGAAAGCTCAGTTATACCCGTTCCCCACTAACCCTAAGAGGAGCTCTAATGTTCATAAGGGGCTTTCTCAAGGACTCAAATAAATCCTCAGGGATACAAAATAGGGTGGGATACCAAGCAGTAGAGTTGTGTGTGTGTGTGTGTGTGTGTGTGTGTGTGTGTGTGTGTGTTAGACAAATAGATGAAAAATTTTATTTTCTTTTGAGGCATAATCATTTTGTTTGGAGAGTCTCTCTTTTTCTCTCGATTTTCTCTTTCTCTCCTTCTCTGTCTTTCTTTTTCTTTCTCACTTTCCCTTTGCAATATAGTGAAGTAAGACAAAATGAAATGAGCATGGGGTCTTTCTCTAGCTTGGTAGATCGTTTGTTATTGTTTCTTCATTACAAACTGCCCTGTTAAACTTTCATGGCTTAAAACAAAATAATATATCTTGTTCCTGTGGGGGCAGCTTGTGGTCTTAATCCTAACCGGCCCTCTGATATCTTAGATTCTTTCTTTCCTATTTGTGAATAAAACTTCTGCTCCAGTAGGATGAGCCTGTTTCCCTTGTGACTGCCTGATTAATCTATTGCTTTATATCCCAGTTTTTAGAAGCAGGCAGATATTACTGGGATTAAAATATTTTTGACACTAAAGGTAGTATCTTCAGTTTTTACTTATAAGTTACTTTATGTACAGCTTGGATTAAATTACATGGATTGACTTTCCATAGCTTTCACCATAGTGAAAATGGAAAACATGAAGCATTCCACAGCAAACCCTGAACTTATAGAGAGTTAATTGTCTGAGCAAAGCAAGCATTCATGCTAATTTGTTTGTGTGTGTGTGTCAGTGACAGATGAGCATGGTACTTGAACCATAATTGTACTTCTTCAGATTCCAATATCCAGTAATTTTATCATGTAGATACACTAATATTAAATCCCTAAACCTACTTGAGTCTACTGTGTATTCATGTTTTAAAATAATGTTTTCCAGCTTCCAAATATCTGTTATATTTTTTCTGAATTAGAAACATTGTTTGGATTGAGTTAAAAGGATCATTTTTTATATGTTTATTATGTCTTAAAAGTGTTTGCATTGTTACCTAGCTTCTCTTTTCTCTTTCAATGTGAATTTTTACTGGTTTATTATATGTTGTTTATTTTCATTTTATGAAGCCATTATTATTTAGAGGGCAATGATGGAACAGTACCAGCAGAAATTGAAGTACCAGCAGAAGGATAGGAGAAAAAGAGATTTTATATTTTACTGTATTTTTTGTATTTATTTATTTTGAGACGGAGTCTTACTCTGTCACCACGCTGGAGAACAATGGCATGATCTCAGCTCACTGCAATTTCCGACTCCTTGGTTCAAGCGATTCTCCTGCCTCAGTCTCCTGAGTAGCTTGGATTACAGGCACACGCCACCACACTCAGGTAATTTTTGTATTTTTAGTAGAGACGGGGTTTCACCATGTTGGCCAGGATGGTCTCGATCTCCTGACCTCACGATCTGCCTACCTCAGCCTCCCAAAGTGCTGGGATTACAGGTGTGAGCCACTGCACCCGGCCTGTTGTATGCTTATTCTATATTATAGATTATATTATTATTTTTTTTTTTGAGATGGAGTCTTGCTCTGTCACCCAGGCTGTAGTGCAATGGTGCAATCTCGGCTCACTGCAAGCTCCGCCTCTCGGGTTCTCGCCATTCTCCTGTCTCAGCCTCCCAAGTAGCTGGGAATACAGGTGCCCACCACCATGCCCAGCTAATTTTTTGTATTTTTTAGTGGAGATGGGGTTTCACTGTGTTAGCCAGAATGGTCTTGATCTCCTTACCTCATGATCTCCCTGCCTTGGCCTCCCAAAGTGCTGGGATTACAGGCGTAAACCATCACACCCAGCCAATTTTAGATACCTTATATAAGTGGACTTGTACAATATTTTTCCTTTTGTGTCTGGTTTATTTCACTTAGCATAATGTTATCAAGGCTCATTTATAACACTAAAAGAATTTCCTTTAAAAAATATATATATATATTTGTAGAGATGAGGTCTTGCCATGTTGTCCAGCCTGGTCTCAAAATTCTGGGCTCAAGTGACCTGCCCACATTAGCCTCCCAAAGCGCTGGGATTACAGGCGTAAGCCACCAAACCTGGCCAGATTTTTTTTCTTTTTATGGCTGAATAATATTCTGTGTATGTATGTATTACATTTTCTTTATTCATTCACCTACTGATGGGCATTTGGGTTGGTTTTACCTTTTGGCCACTGTGAATAATGCTGCTATTAAACAGGTGTACAAATACCTGTTTGAGTCTCTGCTGTCAGTTTTTTGGGCATATACCCTTAAAGGGTGTTGTTGGATCATATGATAAGTCTATGCTTAGTATTTTGAGGAAATGCCAAACCATTTCCCACAGGGGGCTGACATTCCAAACAGCAATGCATAAAGGTTCCAATTGCTCTATATGCTTACTGACAGTTAATAGTTTCTGTTTATGTATTGTATTTTTATAGTGTTTGAAATTCATCTGAGGGTTTTTACTGATACCAAAATATTAGAAAAGGTTTTCCAAAGAAAATAATATGCTGTATTATAAAGACTTTTACATATTACGTGATGCCCTGTGATCTATTTTGTCAGTAAGAAGAGGAACTTCTCTCCACCCAGCCTCATTCCACTGCACCCACTCTTTTCTGTGTTGGCTTATGGACGGGAGTAAAGGAGCTTGGCACCTCTTTCCTGTGTTGATGTGGTAGCCCATCACTGGGTTGTAAAGCGCCTTGCCTCCTCTTTTATTTGGGAGAAATATACTGGGTGACGTGTATTTATTTTCGGAGTGATACTGATCTAACTTTATAGAAATAATACTAGCTAGAAAGTTAGGGGATGGATTTTCTATCTGATGAGAGTTTTGGGCAAATCGAATACCTAGTTTCTGAGCCTTATTTTTTCTCTGATGCAAGAAAACTGTAAATTAGCCAGTGAAAAACTCTCACAGCTCTGGATATGGGTTTAGGGCACTGGATTTTTACCACTTACGTTCTTTTCTTTTTGTGTGTGTGTGTTTTGTTTGTTTGTTTTTGAGATGGAGTCTCATTCTGTTGCCCAGGCTGGAGTGCAGTGGTGCGATCTCCACTCACTGCAACCTCTGCCTCCTGGGTTCAAGTGATTCTTCTGCCCCAGCCTTCTGAGTAGCTGGGACTACAGGTGTGCACTGCTATGCCCGGCTAATTTTTTTTGTATTTTCAGTAGAGATGGGGTTTCACCATATTGGCCAGGCTGGTCTCAAACTCCTGACCTTGTGATCCACCCACCTCAGCCTCCCAAAATGATAGGATTACAGGTGTGAGCCACCACACCCTGCCCACCACTCACTTTCTTACTACTTCTCTTGCGCAGGGATCATGGCCCAAGTTTTAGTGCCTACCCTGTCCATTGAAGATGAGGACTCCTACGAGAGCAGGATGGTGGTGACGTTCCTTATGTCAGCTCTTGAGTCCACGGTGAGGCCTTCTGTTCTAACATTCAGTAGTTCAGTAGGACTTGGTTGTAGATACGGTTGATTTGTATTTGTAGAACATACAATTTTATGTTTTTAAGTTCTAATGAGTAGTTTTTTTTTTTCTTGAATAGTAGTTATGGTCAAACACTTCCAACCAAATGTGTGTGCAGAGTTTCTACTCCAATTTTCAGACAATCTGGATACCAACTCGGTATCCCACGATTCCATTCTGACACTCCCTGGAGTTAGTGCAGACCACACAGGTCAGGGCTCAGTCCCACAAGACTACCCTCACTTCAAATGCCAATTGCAAGCCCTGGGTTGTTACATGTACTTTTGACCAATCAGTTAGAAACCGGGGTCTCATGGCCCCCTTCTTGGGTTGAATCATTTGCTAAAACACCTTGCAGAACTCAGAAAACAGGTTATTTTCCTTTTTTTCCTGAGATTCAGGGTCTCACTCTGTTGCCAGGCTGGAATGTAGTGGTGTGATCAAAGCTCACTGTAGCCTCAAACTCCTGGCCCTAAGTGATCCTCCCACCTCAGCCTCCCAAATAGCTGAGACTAATATAGGACTGCACCACCATAGCTGGCTATGTTCTTTTATTTTTTGTAGAGATGGGGTCTTGTTATGTTGCCCAGGCTGGTCTCAAATTTCTGACCTCACATGATCCTCCCACCTCAACCTCCACAACATGCTGGGATTGTGGACATGAGCCACTGTGTCTCACCAATTTATTATTACTGGTTCATTGTAAAGGATATATCTCAGAAACAGCCAGTGAAAGAGATGTACATGCTGGGCACAGTGGCTTATGTCTGTAATCTCAGCACTTTGGGAGACTGAGGCGGGAGAATCGCTTAAGTTCAGGAGTTTAAGACCAGCCTGGGCAACATGGTGAAAACCCATCTCTACAGAAAGTTTTTGTAAAAATTAGCCAGGTACAGTGACATGTGCCTATAGTTCTAGCTACTCACTTGCTATTTAGGAACTTAGGAATTTTTCACTGGAATTCATGTAAAGAAAGACCATGGGCATTTGCAATGGATTTAGCATTCATCATTTGACTGCATGACTCATGCCAGAACCATAATTTTACTAATTTTTCAGATACTACTCAGCTGGGAACTGAGCCTAACCAGCAACCCACCCTCAACCATTCAGTGGTCTTTTGTTTTACTCTATTCCTCCTGAAAGTCCATTACTCTCAGAAGGTGATAAAAACTTGCATTTCTTTTTCTTTTTTCTTCCTAGAGACAGGGTCTTGCTGTGTCACCCAGGCTGCAGTGCAGTGGTGCGATCATGGCTCACTGCAGCTGGAAACCCCTGGGCTCAAACAATCCTCTCACCTCAGCCTCCCAAGTAGCTGGGACTACAGACATTTGCCCCTATGCCCAGCTGACTTCTTTGTTTTTTATTGTACAGATGGGATCTTACTATGTTGCCCAGGATGGTGTCAAACTCCTGGCCTCAAGTGTTTTTTCTGCCTCAGCTTCCCAAAGTGCTGGGATTATACGCAGGTGGGAGCCACCTGTGTTCAACCCCTATTTTCTTTCTTTTCTTTTTTTTTCTTTTGGAGACAGAGTCTTGCTCTGTCACCCAGGCTGGAGTGCAGTGGCATGATCTTGGCTCACTGCAAACTCCACCTCCCTGGTTCAAGCAATTCCCCTGTCATAGCATCATGAATAGCTGGCATTACAAGTGCATGCCACCATGCCTGGCTAATTTTTTGTATTTTAATAGAGACAGGGTTTTGCCATGTTGGCCAGTCTGGTCTCGAACTCCTGACCTCAGGTGATCTGCCCGCCTCAGCCTCCCAAAGTGCTGGAATTACAGGCATGAGCCACAGCACCCGGCTCCTTTAATGATTTTATTGAAACATGATTAACATATCATACAATTCATTTGTGAAAGTGTGCAATTCAGGCTGGGCGCAGTGGCTAATTCCTATCATGCTGAGACTTTGGGAGGCTGAGGGAGGTGGATCACTTGAGTTCAGGAGTTTGAGACTAGCCTGGGCAGCAAGGCAAAACAGCATCTCTGTTAAAAATACAAAAATTAGCTGGGCGTGGTGGCTCATGCCTGTAGTCTCAACTACTCGGGGACGTGAGGCTGGAAGATCACTTGAGCCCAGAAGGCATAGGTTGCAGTGAGACCAGGTGGCGCCACTGCACTACAGCGTGGGTGACAGAAGGAGACTTTGTCTCTAAATAACTAAAGAAAAAAAGAAAGTATACAATTCAGTGGTTTTTAGAATATTCAAAGAGCTGTGTATCCATCACCACAGTCACTTTTAGAAGTGATTACTCACTTATGAGTTACCCACTTATGAGTGAGAAACCCTCACTTATTAACTGCTACCTCCTACTTCCTCCATATTCCTGTGTCTTCATAGACGACCACTGATTTATTTTCTGTCATTGTAGTTTTGCCTAATCTGGACCTTTTATGGAAATAGAATTGTACAATATGTGATCTTTTGTAGTTTGCTTTTTTTTCTCTTAGCACAATGTTTTCAAATTTCTTTCATGTTATAGTGTATATCAGTATTTTTTTCTTTTTGTAGCTGAATAATAGCTTATGTTTATCCATTCATCAGTTGATGGACATTTGTGTTGTTTCTGCATATTGGCCATCATGAGTAATGCTGCTATGAACAATCATGTGCAAGTTTTAGTGTGAACATATATTTTTATTTCTCTTGGATTTACACCCAGGAGTGAAATTGTTGCATTATGTGATAACTATACATTCAGCCTTTGAAAAATGGCCATGTTGTTTTTCAAAGTGGTTACACCAGTCAGGCACAGTGGCTCACACCTTTAGTCTCAGGTATTTGAGAGGCTGAGTTTGGAGGATTGCGTTAGCCCAGGAGTTCAGGACCAGCCTGGGCAACATAGGGAGACAATATCTTGATTTTTAAAAAAATCAAATGACAAGAAAAGAAACACCCAAATTGATTACACCATTTTATGTTCCCACCAGTAATGTATGTGGGTTCCAATTCTTCCACGTTGTCACCAACTTTTTTTTTTTTTTTTTGAGACAAAACCTTGCCCTGTCGCCCAGGCTAGAGTGCAGTGGCATGAACATGGCCAGTGCAGCCGTGATCTCCCAGGCACAAGTGATCCTCTCACCTCAGCCTCCCAAGTAGCTGGGACTTACAGGTGAATGCCATCATGTGTGGCTGATTTTTACATTTTTTTGGTAGAGATTGGGTTTTGACATGTAGCCCAGGTCTGTGTCAAACTCCTGAGCTCAAGTGATCTGCCTGCTTCAGCCTCCCGAAGTGCTGGGATTACAGGTGTGTGCCATCAAACCCGACTGGTGTAACCACTTTGGAAAACAGCCACTGAGCATAGCCTTCACCGATATACCAATATTTGTTATTATCTTTTTTTTTTACTTACTATTTTTTATTTTAAAAAACTTAGATTTTTCGTCTGCCTTATTAATTATAATAACAAACAATTTTGTAGTAGAGTCCCCCAAAAAAGTGTTTGTTGTTTAACTGAAAGTTTTTTTTTTTAACCTGGATATATATTTTTTCATTTTCATTTTATTTTTAGTTTTTATTTAAAAATTTTTTTTAATATTTTTTATTTAATAGGTGTTTTGGAAAAAGGTGGTGTTTGGTTCCATGAATAAGTTCTTTAGTTTTGAGTTCTGAAATTTTGTAGTACCCCTCATTACTCATTAAATATGTATTAACTCATTATAAAATAATTAATAAACCAAAGACTTTAGTAAAATGGAAATTTTATTTTAACTTGCAACCTGAGAAATAACTGTCAAAAAAATTAGAGAAATTACCATATTAAAGTTTGAAAATCTTGAACCTAGCAATGAAAACGCAGGTGCACCTAAGAACCACCAGCCGACTGGTCAGGGTGAACAAAACTAAATAAAAAGCAAAAGAAAACCAAGAAAACCAAATTCAGGATTATTCGGTATTCTGTAATGCTATTTTATCTTGGGAGTCACAGGAAATAGTTCTTCTTCTTCTTCTTCTTCTTCTTATTATTATTATTATTATTATTATTATTTTGATATGGAATCTCTGTCACCCAGGCTGGAGTGCAGTGGCACAATCTCAGCTAACTGCAACCTCTGCCTCTCGGGTTCAAGTGATTATCCTGTCTCAGCCTCCAGAGTAGTTGGGATTACAGGCATGCTCCACCATGCCTGGCTAACTTTTGTATTTTTATTAGAGATAGGGTTTCACCATATTGGCCATGCTGGTCTCAAACTCCTGACCTCAAGCAATCCACCTACGTTGGCCTCCCAAAGTGCTGGAATTACAGGCATAGGCCACTGCACTCAGCTGATTTTATGTACATTCCAAGTCAGAATACATTCTATTCTTGAATACTTTGTGAATACCCAAATCATAAGCATTTTGCTGGATGCATTCATAAATATTTTATATAAAAAGAACATTAATTGAAGTTTTACACCATTTTATGATTCATCAAATGCAGCAACTGAATACTGGCATATAGCAACATTACAGAGGTTAGTCTAAGATAAAACTCATAAAAGGGTAAAAGGAAGGAAAGGAGAAAGGATACCAAGCTATATAAAGATTTTAAAAACAGGCCGGGTGCAGTGGCTCATGCCTGTAATTTCAACATCTTGGGAGGCTGAGGTGGGCAGATCACGAGGTCAGGAGATCAAGACTCATCCTGGCTAACATGGTGAAACCCTGTCTCTACTAAAAGTACAAAAATTAGCTGGGCGTGGTGGCACGCACCTGTAATTCCAGCTACTCAGGAGGCTGAGGCAGGAGAATCGCTTGAACCTGAGAGGCAGAGCTTGCAGTGAGCCGAGATCATGCCACTGCACTCCAGCCTGGGTGACAGAGCAAGACACCATTTCAAAAAAAAAATAAATAAATAAATGAAAAATTAATAAAAATATTACCAGGGCCACCCTAATGAAATAACTGGGAAAGTTCTTTTTCTTACTGTGTTTCTTTAGTTTCTTTATTTGTAGGCACAGCTGCATAAAGAAACCAGATGGCCCAACAGCACCAGAGCTTCTCCATCCCTGACCAGATATCAGAAGGAGATAAGATCTCCAACCAGCACAAACTTGAACAGGTGACCCCTAGTTGCTTTTAGATCTTTTTTTTTTTTTTTTTTTAAGACAGAATCTTACTCTTGCCCAGGCTTAGGTGCAGGGGCACCATCTCGGCTCACTGCAACCTCCAGCTCCCAGGTTCAAGTGATTCTCCTCCTCAGCCTCCCAAAGTAGCTGGGATTACAGGTGTGTACCACCTCGCCCGGCTAATTTTTTTTTTGTATTTTTTATTAGTAGAGACCGGGTTTCACCATGTTGGCTAGGCTGGTCTCGAACTCCTCACCTTAGGTAATCTACCCACCTCAGCCTCCTAAAGATGTATGTTTATGCACTGAACCTATGCACCTAGAGTCCCACCCTGTACAGTTCTTAAAAACCCCTGATAAAATTGAGTATTAATTCTAGTGATATTTTAGTGAATCCTTTTTTTTTACAGAAAATTATTTCATTTGCAATAATGACAGTTCTACTTTTATTTTACAATCTGGACAATTTTTTTCTGTTGTAGAATTTTCCTGGCTAATACTACAATGCTGAATAGAGTGGTTAAAGTGGAAATTCTTGTCTCTCAAACTTTCAGGTAAAGAAGCACAAGTCTGTCGCCATTAAGTATGATGGATGTTAGCTGTAGGTTTTTTATAGATACCTCTTAGTGGGTCTCAAAATCTTTTTCTATTAGTAGTTTGCTGGGGGTTTTGTCAGGAATGATGCTTGATATTTGTAACTTTCTCTGTACCTATTTAAAGGATCACTTTTTGTTCTTTACTAATATTGGGCATTATCTTGATTGAATTTTAGATACTAAGTCACAACGACACTTACAAAACAATCACATTTGTTCTTGGTGTATATTCATATTTTATGTGCCTGGATTTAGCGTGCTAAAGTTTTCTGAGGCTGTATGTGTCTACATGAATATGGCATATTTGCCCACACACCTTCTGTTTACACTTGTGTCTGGTCTTAGTATTACAGTAATACTGGCCTCTAGAATGAATTGGAAAATGTTCCCTCTTCTTCCTTTTTTGGAAGTATTTTCTGCTGAAGAATTAGTATCAATTATTTATTGAATATTGGTAGAATGTTTTATATAGGTTATTTTGCCCTGGACGTTTCTTTGTGAAAATTTTTTAAATGAATGCTTTTGCTTTACTCGAATAACAATCCATAATATATAAATATGCATTTTATATTATACTTTTCAGTTTACATTTATAATTTGTACATCCAAGGTGTTAATTTCTAATTTATAACATTCTATGTGTAGTAGATTTTCTAGGCTGTTAACATGAAACAATCAAATAATAGAGAGTGAGTGAGACTTCAGCCCAATCAATGAATGACCCAAAGTCTGTCTATTGTAGGATGAATCATTTAAATATGATGTTATCCTTAATGTTTACATTTTTGTGTGAGGAAAATAAGGTACTGAATCTAAAGGAAATTAGTAAAACTACCATTTAACTTTGGATTTTCTCAAGAGGGCAGAACAAGTAGACCTTCTAATTTTTGTTACTACTTAACATAAGACAGAAACATAGTTTTTAATTAGAACAAACAATATGCCATTTGAAGAATGGTATGAAGATGATAATTTGATGAATAATTTTAGTAGTACTTGCTTAGTGCATACAATATGTTAGGCAAGATTCTAAGCCGTAACACACACACACACACACACATATATATAGACCTTATGTATAATTGTTTAAGGAACACACGGATTCATGAGCAGTGAAAAACTGACATATTCTCAATCTTAGTAACTTTAAAACTATCATAACAATTTACTGTTTTGATTTACAATAACTATGTACATAAAACTATTAACTTCGTTAGAAAGTTTGACTTGGCATGGAGATAAATGTGTTGCACAGTTGAAAAGTAACCATAGACACATTATTATCAAATACCAAACAAAAACATTTTAAAAAAAGATTAGGACTAAAAGATGCCATAGAATTTGTCACAGCAAAAATACAACAGAGCACACTTTTAGGCACTGTGATATGTTAATAAAAACGATCAATTAATGTGTAAACACAGGCCAGTGTGCTCATCATTACATGAAAAAATTTTAGAACTAGTAAACAAAGTCAGTAAGTTTGCAGGATACTATATCAATGTACAAAAAGTCAATTGCATTTTTATACCCCAACAACAAATATCTGGGAAAAATCAAGAAGACAGTTACATATACTATAACATCTAAAATAACAAAATATTAGGTTGGTAATGGCAAAAATCACAATTACATTTGCACCAATCTAATACTTAGAAATAAATATAATAAAGAAGGAGAAAGATTTGTACAACAAAAACTGTAAAATATTAGTGGAGGCAATTATAGAAAAGACAAATTAAAAATACTTAGTGTTCATGGATTAGAAAAATTAGTATTAAAACATTCATACTGGCCAGGCATGGTGGCTCATGCCTGTAATCCCAGCACTTTGGGAGGCCGAGGCGGGTGGATCATGAGGTCAGGAGATCGAGACCATCCTGGCCAAAATGGTGAAACCCTGTCTCTGCTAAAAGTACAAGAATTAGCTGGGTGTGGTGGCACATGCCTGTAATACCAGCTACTCAGGAGGCTGAAGCATGAGAATCGCTTGAGCCCAGGAGGCGGAGTTTGCAGTGAGCCGAGATTGCGCCACTGCACTCCAGCCAGGTGGTAAAGTGAGACTCCATCTCAAAAAAACAAAACCAGAAAAAAAACATTCATACTACTGAAATTGGTGTATATATTTAAAGCAATTTCTATTGTAATTTCAATAGCATTTTCAACAAAAATTTAAAAAAATCCACAGTTTGTATGGAATTACAAAAGATCTCAAATAAAGCAATTTTGAGCAAGAGGGACAAAGCTAGAAGCAGTATGCTGCCTAATTTCAAGCTATATAGCAAAGCTGTGGTCATCAAAACTGCAAAATATTGGCATAAACACAAACACATAAGCCAATGGAACAAAATAGAGAGCTCAGATATGTATAAAATATATCCGTCTGTGTATGGTCAACAAATTTTCAACAAAGGCATATAAACACATAATGGTGAAAGAATAAACTCTTCAATAAATGGTGATGGGAAAATGGGATATCCATATGCAAAAACAAATTGCACCCAACCTTTACAACGTACATAAAATTAATTTAAAATATATTAAAGACTTAAACATTGGACTTGAAACCATAAATCTTCTAGAAGACAACACTGAGCAAAATTATTTGGCATTGATCCTAGCAATAGTTTTTTTTTGTATTTGACACCAAAAGCACAGGAAAAAAAGTAGGACTACATCAAACTAAAAAGTTTCCACTGCATAGCAAAAGACCGTCAGAGACATTAAAACGCTATCTACAGAATTGGAGAAAAATACCTGTATGCCAAATATCAGATAAAGGATTAATGTTCAAAATCTGCAAGAAACTCATAAAACTTAAGCCCCCAAAATAAAAATAACGAGAAAACGTAACACATTCTTTTAAAAAGCAGCCAAAAAAACTAGTTTTTTTTTAAAGAAGCCATTAGAAATTCTGAGAAAAATGCAAATCAAAACCACAATGAGTTAGCATTCAAACACATATTAAGGTGATATTTATCAAAAATTCAAAAGAAAGCAAGTGTTATCAAGAATATAGAGAAAAGGGACCTTTGTACTCTATCACCGGGAATGTAAATTGGTAAGCCGTTATGGAAGATGGCATGGAGGTTCATCAAATAATTAAAAATAAAACTATCATGTGATTCAGCAATCTCACATCTAAGTAAATATCCAAACAATATAAATTCACTATCTTGAAGAGACATTTTCACTCCTATGTTGATTGAAGCATTATTAACTATAGATAAGGGGCCGGGTGCAGTGGCTCACGCCTGTAATCCCAGCACTTTGGGAGGCCAAGGTGTGTGGATCACGAGGTCAGGAGTTTGAGACCAGCCTGGCCAATATGGTGAAACCCTGTCTCTACTCAAAATACAAAAATTAGCTGGGTGACAGCAGGCACCTGTAGTCCCAGCTACTCGGCAGGCTGAGGCAGGAGAATTCCCTGAACCTGGGAGGTGGAGGTTGCAGTGAGCCTCCAACTTGCCACTGCACTCCAGCCTGGGCAACAGAGTGAAACTCCATAGGCTGGGTAACATAGCAAGACCATGTCCCTACAAATTAGCTAGGCATGGTGGTGTATTGCTGTGGTCCTTGCTACTTTGGAGGCTGAGGTGAGAGAATAATTTATACCCAAAATTTAGAGGTTACAGTGAGCTATAATCATGCCACTGCACTCCAGCCTGTTGTTATATCTAACAACAACAAGAAAAATGAAATGTTACATATACGTATTGTATGTATGTGTGTGTGTGTGTGTGTGTGTGTGTGTGTGACACAATTCAGGCCTTGAAAAAAATCTTGACATTTGCAACCACATGGATCATCTTGAGGGCGTTATGCTAAGTGAAATAAGCCAGACACAGAAAGATGAACACTGCATTATCTCAATTATATGTGGAATCTAAAAAAGGGCTTGAATTATAGTTACAGAGAGTAGAATGGTAGTGACCAAGGGCTGTGGCTTGGGGGAATGAGATATTGGTCAAATGGTACAAACCTGTTTTATAAGATGAATAAGTACTGGAGACCTAATGTACAGAATGGAGGCTACAGTTAATGTATAGGTAAATTTTATTAATAAAGAAGACCTCAAATATTCTTATTACACCAACAGTAACTATGGGAAGTGATGAGTATGTTATTTAGCTTGATTGTAGTAATTTTATTATATATATTTACATATACATAAACCACATTGTATACCTTAAATATATGCAATTTTTATTTGTCAATTATAGCACATGTGGGAAAATATTGTGTAACCATATAGTATCTAATTACATGTAAATTTCATTTAAAACCCTTTAAAATAAATTCTAAATTAAATGTAAAATCCAAATTGACATATTTCCAGTCAGGGAGGTTCTAACGAACAAGCATAGTATAAAAGCTAAAATTGGATATTTAGCTAAAGTACCTTTCATAAATAAGAGTAAATTAAAATATTTTCAAAAGTAAAAACATTGAGAAATTTGATTACCAAGAGAATATTGTTAAGAGTATACTTCAAGGCAGGTTGCGGTGGCTTACGTCTGTAATCCCAGCACTTTGGGAGGCTGAGGTGGGCGGATCAAGAGGTCAGGAGTTCAAGACCAGCCTGACCAACATGGTGAAATCCCTTCTCTACTAAAAATACAAAACTTTGCTGGGCATGGGGGTGCGTGCCTATAATCCCAGCTGCTCAGGAAGCTGAGGATGAGAATTGCTTGAACCCAGGAGGTGGAGGTTGCAGTAGCTGAGATTTCATCACTGCCCTCCAGCCTCAGCTACAGAGCGGAAAAAAAAAAAAAAAAGGAAGAGTATACTTTGAGAGAAACATTTTCTGCTACCAAGATAAAGTGAAAATAAAAATGTGAGAAACTTGATACAGAAATGTCAACCCATGGTAGACACTGGAATTAAAGAAATTACATGGTCCTTAGATGCATCAGTTTTGAAAGCATATAAATATAATAAAAGTATGATTCCATGCATTTTATTAAATAAGATAAAAAGAACTCCAGGGCTACTTGAACAATTTAACTATAGGAGAAGACTATTTTTTAGAAATGTTTTCCATCGCCAACTTGTTAAAGCTTTATAGCACTTTGCATATTTTGGAGAATGTCAACTATATTTTTATCAGAGCTGATTTGTTCCGGTGGAACAACAGTGGCATAGACATCGCCCACAAGATTCTGCACACTCAGGAAGACTGGGTTACACGTCCACAGCAGGGTTGAAGAAGATGAGATGATGAGGTCCACCCAGCACATGACCAGAAAGTAGCTCACTAACAGCGGGATGGTCCGAGCAGCCCTTTTCTCTGGGAAGGCTTGTGGAGAGATGCTGATGCTGTGAAGGTGCTGAGGTTGCCTCTCATGCCTGGACACAAGGATCACCATGTGTGCAATTGAATGCAGTGTAATTCCTATAATGAAGACATCCCTGGATAATGTCAGAGTAAAAAAATACTTTTCTCATGAAGGACTTCATGGGAGAAAGTGAACAGTATTTGCTGCCCTTAGGTAGACTGGTCTGGGTCACATTAGAAGAAGCCACAGTAAAGAATACTATGTTATGACTGAAAGACAAATTGATGGACCAACAAAAAAAGAAAAAAGATGACACGATACTGTTATTTGTGAATTTCTGTTTAAGCCTTGCCAAACAGAAGTTGCTGGGGCTGATGGTGCTGGCCTGGTGTATACTCAGGAGACATGTGTTACAGATACATAGGCCCATCCTCACTCTATTTATGTAGGACAAGGACTTAAATTTGAACTCATTCCCTAAGTGCAGTGATTCAAGCATATCTGGAGGCCAAGCATCCACCACAGTGAGGAACATCACTACATGAATGAAGGCCGAATTACAGCTGATGAGGTCATGGGGCTTCAATTTCTGATCCTGAAGGAATATGAAGATGTTGAAGAAAAGGAAAAAAGTGTTGGCTAAAAGTCCAATGGTAGCTTGGGAAAAAAGGTTTTTTGTTTTTTGTTTTTTGTTTTTGAGACGGAGTCTTGCTCTGTTGCCCAGGCTGGAGTGCAGTGGTGTGATCTCACCTCACTGCAAGCTCTGCCTTCTGGGGTCATGCCATTCTCCTGCCTCAGCGTCCCGAGTAGCTGGGATTACAGGCCCCCACCACCATGCCTGGCTAAGTTTTTGTATTTTCAGTAGAGACGAAGTTTCACCCTGTTAGCCAGGATGGTCTCGATCTCCTGACCTTGTAATCCGCCAGCCTTGGCCTCCCAAAGTGCTGGGATTACAGGCGTGAGCCACTGCACCTGGCTGAAAAAAGGTATTTTTAAGCATAACAGAAGCATTATGCTTAAAGTATGTTCATCTTAATAAAAAAGAAATGTATTTCATGTATCTGGGAAAAAACAACAGATCTCACATTATCAATGTTTGTTCTTTAGTGCTCCAAATAATTACCACGATCATTTTAATTTTACCTTCTCCTTGGTTATCTCTGATTATCTCATGTACATTCTGGATAATCTAGCCTCTTCACTCATTTCCACATCAAATAATATAAAACATCAACACAGCCACAGAGTGTACAATTTCTAAACTTTTATTGTACCATCTGGGTTCCAAACTTTTTAATGTGAAAGCTCATTTTTCTATGTAGCTTCTGCCTAATGGATTGTATGTTCTCAGAACTTCTCAACAAAATATACCTCCCAATAATCCAGCCTTCAAAATGTGCACAACACAATATCACATTTCCTACTGTGTTTCTATGGGTTCCCTACAGGTGATTTGTAGTGTTCTTCAAATATGTTCCTTAGTGGATTTTAGTTTTCTGAATTGAGCTAGAGCAAAAGTATTTTGGAAGTCAGAAAAATGTTACTTCTTTCAGAGTTACATAGGAGAAGTGCTCTGTCCTCCAGAGGACACGTCTGTGACACAGATCATGAGATACAGGGGGAGGATATCCTAGGTTGCTTATTACTTCCACTCCCATCAATTTGTCCTGATGCATTTATAGAGAACAGAAGGATATCTCCATTCCAGCCCCTGAGTTTTGTGTCTTGTAGTGAGTCTGTGCCTCTGTCTTGTCATCTTAAAAAATGCTTCACATTTCCCACCTCCTTAGGTTTAACAGGAAGGCTAGAGGGAATGGGAGTTGCATATGATGTTTTCTCTCACATGAAGGGCTCAAGTGATCTGAAGTTGAATATTTCTCTTCTTCCCCCGCTGAAGACTACAGCAGTCTGGTGATGGGTATTTCCCTTAACTTAGGTCATATAAACTCTGACGAAACCCCAGTAGGTTAGGCTTTGCTCAGATAGTTTTCTGATGGCAGAGCTTGGTAAGAATAGAATGTTCTAGGTGGTTTTTAGAATGGGTACATTTCCTTTCCCTATGCCAGAAACACGAGATTTTTCTACCTCTACTGTAAGAATCTGGTAAGGCTTCTGACAATAAAACTCTCAAAAGTGAGAAGGAGGAACTAAGACTGGCCTCCCCGGAGACTTTAACTCTCATGATTGTCCATGCTCAGGCTTCAGCAATTCCTCAATTACAGCGCAGGTTTCCTACCATAGTACTAATTGCTACTGAAGTTTTTTCTTACCGGTTTCTCTTCTGGTAAGTCGTGATGATCTTTATTCATATACCTTTCCATACAGTTTGGGGGCAGATGTTTAGCTCATGACCTCATTTTTCCGTTTTTAATTCTTTTTTTTTTGAGACAGAGTCTCACTCTGTTGCCCAGATTGGGGTGCAGTGGCGTGATCATGGCTCACTGCAACCTCCGCCTCCTGGAGTCAAGCAATTCTTATGCCTCAGCCTCCTGGGTAGCTGGTATTGCAGGCACCCACCACCATGCTCAGCTAATTTTTGTGTTTTTAGTAGAGACGGGGTTTCACCATGTTGGCAAGGCTGTTCTTGAACTCCTGACCTCAGGTGATCAGCCCACCTCAGCCTCCCAAAGTGCTGGGATTTGTACAGGCGTGAGCACCACACTCAGCCTTTAATTTTGTTTTTAATTGACACAATAATTTTACATATAGATGGGGTACAATGTGAGCTTTAGATACGTGTTTATATATGTAATAATCAAATTAGGGGATTTAGCATATCCAACATCTCATTTATTATTTCTTTGTGGTGAGAACATTCAAAACTGTCTTTTCTAGCCATATGAAATATTCAATACAAAATTGTTCACCATAGTCACCCTACTGTGCACTAGAATATATTCCTCCTATTAACCGTAACTTATTGCCCATTGACCATTTTCTCCTCATTTTGCACTCTCTTGCACACCCTAGCTTCTAGTAACCACCATTCTACTCTCTACTCCTATGAGATCAACTTTATTAGATTCTCTATATTAGTGAGAATGTGCAGTATTTTTTTTTATGCCTGGCTTATTTTACTTAACACGGTGTCCTCCAGGTTCATCCCTCTTGCTGCAAAGAACGGAATTTTATCTTTTTATGGCTGAATACTATTTCATTGTGTGTGTGTGTATATATCTATCTATATATAGATATCTATATATAGATAGATATTATATAGATATAGATATATATAGACATATATATATTTATATATATATAGCAAAGACATGGAATCATCTGATGTCCTTCAATAAACAAATGGATTTTACAAATGTGGTGTGTGTGTGTATATATATATATAATTTCATTGTATATATATACACAATGTAATATAGATATATATTACACAATAATGTAAATACACAATCGTATTTCATTGTATATATCTATATCTGTATATCTATAGATATATATGTATCTATCTATATATAGATATATATATCTATGTACCTATGTACCTATATCTATCTATATGTCTATATAGATATCTATATCTACATATCTATATAGATATCTATATCTACATATCTATATAGATATCTATATCTATAGATAGATATAGATATAGATATCTATATCTATAGATAGGTATAGATAGATATAGATATCTATATCTATAGATAGGTATAGATAGATATAGATATCTATATCTATAGATAGGTATAGATAGATATAGATATCTATATCTATAGATAGGTATAGATAGATATAGATATCTATATCTATAGATAGGTATAGATAGATATAGATATCTATATCTATAGATAGGTATAGATAGATATAGATATCTATATCTATAGATAGGTATAGATAGATATAGATATCTATATCTATAGATAGGTATAGATAGATATAGATATCTATATAGATAGGTATAGATAGATATAGATATCTATATCTATAGATAGGTATAGATAGATATAGATATCTATACAACGAAATACGATTGTGTATTTACATTATTGTGTAATATATATTACATTGTGTATATATATATATATACACAATGAAATTATATATATATACACACACACCACATTTGTAAAATCCATTTATTTATTGAAGGACATCAGATGATTCCATGTCTTTGCTATTTTAAATAGTACTGTGTACTAGTACAATAGTACTGGTACTTAGTATGATTGTAAATAGTATTGTAATAGTACTGTGATGAACATAAGCATGCATGTGTCTTTACAGTTGAATGATTTCTGTTTTGGGGGTATATACCAAATAATGGAATTGGTGGGTCAAATGGTAGTTTGGTTTTAAATTCTTTAAGAATTCTCCAGAGTACTTTCTAAGTGGCTGAAAAATTTACATTCCCTCTAGCAGTGTATAAGCTTTCTCTTCACTACCCACCAGCATCTATTATTCTTTGCCTTTTTTAATATGGCTACTGTGACTGATGTGAGATAGTATCCAGTGGTTTCGATTTGCATTTTTCTAATGATTAGTGATATTGAGCATTTTAATATGCTTGTTGGATGCATGTCTGTCTTCTTTTGAGAAGTGTATGTTTGTGTTCTTTTTTCATTTTTAATAAGGTTTGTTTTTTGTTTGGTGAATTACAATTTTTTTAAATAGATTCTATATATTAAACCTTTGATGAAAAATACAGTTTGCAAATTTTTTTTTCTCATTCTGTTGGTTGTGTGTTTACTCTGTTGATAGTTTCTCTTGCTGTGCTGAAGCTCTTTAGCTTAATCCGGTATCATTTGTCAACTTGTTGTGTTTCAGTTGCTTTTAGAGTCTTGAAGTCTTTGCCAGGGCCAATGTACAGCATGGTATTTCCTAGGTTTTCTTCTAGGGTTCTTACACTTTTAGGTTTTATATTAAGTCTTTAATCCATCTTGAGTTAATTTTTGTATATGGTATAAATGAAGTGGTCCAGCTTCAATCTTCTGCATATGACTAGCCAGTTATCCCAGCACTATTTATTGAATAGGGAGTCTTTTCCTTCCTTCCTTTTTTTTTTTTTTTTTGAGATGGATTCGAGTAATTGCCTAGGCTGGAGTGCAGTGCCACGATCTCAGCTCACTGCAACCTCCACCTCCCAGGTTCAAGTGATTCTCCTGCCTCAGCCTCCAGAGTAGCTGAGATTACAAGCGTCCTCCACCACGCCCAGCTAATTTTTGTAATTTTAGTATAGATGGGGTTTTACCATATTGGCCAAGCTGGTCTCAAAACTCCTGACCTCAGGTGATCCACCCGCCTTGGCCTCTGAAAGTGCTGGGATTACAGGCATGAGCCACCGTGCCTGAGGGGGAGTCCTTTCCTTATTGTATGTTAGTCTTGGCTTTGTGAAAAAATTAGATGGTTTTAGATGTGTGGCTTTATTTCTGGGTTCTCTAGCCTGTTCCTTTGGTCTATGTGTCTATTTTTGTACCAGTATCCATGCTCTTTTAGGTATTGTAGTCTTGTAGTGTGGTTTGAAGTTGGGTGGTAGTATGAGTCTAGCTTTGTTCCTTTGCATAGAATAGCTTTGAGTATTCAGGCTCTTTTTTTGTTTCAAATAAGTTTTTTCATTTTTAAAAAATTCTGCAAAAAATGCTGTTGGTAGTTTAATAGGAATAACATTGAATTCAAAAGTAAATTTATTTCAGTAGTATGGCCATTTTAGCAGTATTGATTCTTCCTATCCAAGAGCAAGGAATGTTTTTCTGTTTGTTTTTGTCATCTCTAATTTTTTTTTAACAATGGTTCATAATTCTCATTGTAGAGAACATTTGCCTTCTTGGTTAGCTGTGTTTGCAGGTATTTTATTCTTTTGGTGGCTATTGTGAATAGAATTGTATTTTCAATTGGATGTTATTGGTGTATAGAAATGTTACTGATTTTCATACATTTATTTTGTATGCTGAAACTTTACTGAAGTTTTTTTTCAGATCTAGGAGCCTTTGGGCAGAGACTGTGGGCTTTTCTAAGTATAGAATTATATCATTTGTGAAATGAAATCATTTGACTTCCACTCTTCTATTTGGATGCCTTTTATTTATTTCCACTGCCTGATGGCTTTGGCTGGGACTTCCGGTATTTTATTTAATAGGAATAGTGAGCGTGGGTATCCTTGTTTTGTTCTGCTTCTCAAAAGGAATGTTTCAAGCTTTTGCCCTTTCAGTATGATCTTGACTGTGGGTTTGTTATAGATGGCTGTTATTATCTTGAGGTACGTACCTTTGATGCCTAGTTTTTGAGGGTGTTTAACTATGCATCCCAGGAATAAAGCCTACCTGATCATGGTGGATTAGCTTTTCTGATGTGATGCTGGATTCAGTTTGGTAAATATATTTATATTTATATGTAAATATGTATATTTTTATTTTTATTTATATGTATGTTTACATATATACTTATATAAATATGTATTATATTTATATAAATAAAAATAATATATATTTATATACTTATATATAATATATAAATATATAAATATATATAAATTATATATTATATATAAATATATTATATAAATTATATATTATATATAATTTATATATTATATATAATATATATAAATTATTTTATATATATATAAATTATATATATAATATATAAATAAATATATATATATTTTTGAGATGGAGTTTCACTCTTGTTGCCCAGGCTGGAGTGCAGTGGCGTGATCTCAGCTCACTGTAACCTCCACCTCCCATGTTCAAGGGATTCTCCTGTCTCAGCCTCCCAAGTAGCTGGGACTACAGCCCTGTACCACCAAGCCCAGCTAATTTTTTCTATTTTTAGTAGAAACGGAGTTTCACCATGTTAGCTGGGCTGGTCTTGAACTCCTGACCTCAGGTGATCTGCTTGCCTCTGCCTCCCAAAATGCTGGGATTATAAGCGTGAGCCACCATGCCTAGCCCAATGTGCTTTTTTTTTTTCCCCCATATCTGCTAGGTTTTGGTTTCAGAATGATGCTGTCCTCATAGAATGAGTTAGGAAGAAGTCTTTCCTCCTCCTTTTTTTGGAATAGTTTCAGTAAAACTGTTACCCCCTCTTCTTTATATGTGTGGTAGAATTTGGCTGTGAATCCATCTGGTCCAGAGTTTTTTCTGGTAAGCTTTTTATTATTGATTGAATTTTAGAAGTCAGTATTGGTCTGTTCAGGATTTTAATTTCTTCCTGATTCAGTCTTGAGAGTTTATATGTTTCCAGGTATTTATCCATTTCTTCTGTGTTTTCTAGTTTGTGTGCATAAAGGTGTTCATGATAGTCTCTAATGGTTTCATGTATTTCTGTGGCATCAGTGATAATATTTCCTTTGTCACTTTTTATCATGTTTAGGTAGATCATCTTTTTTCTTTAGCTAGCAGTCTATCAATCTTATTTATTCTTTCAGAAATAAGTTTCACTGGATTTTTGTGCAGTGTTTTTTTTTTTGATCTCTGTTTCATTCAGTTCAGCTTTGATATTTCTTGTCTTCTAGCTTTGGGGTTGATTTGCTGTTACATTTATACTTCCTCTAGATATCGCCTGGCACAGTGGCTCATGCCTGTAATCCCAGCACTTTGAGAGGCCGAGGTGGGTGGATCATCTGAGGTCAGGAGTTTTGAGACCATCCTGACCAATATGGTGAAACCCCGTGTCTACTAAAAAGAAAATAATTAGCTGGGCATGGTGGCACACACCTGTAGTCTCAGCTAGGCTGAGACAGGAGAGTTGCTTGAACCTGGGAGATGGAGGTTGCAATGAGCTGAGATTGCTCCACTGCACTCCAGCCTGTGTGACAGGGCAAGACTCTGTCTCAAAAATAAATAAAATAAAAAGATACAATATTAAGTTCTCAATTTGATGTCTTTCTAACTTTTTAATGTGGGTGTTTAGTGCTACAAACTTTCCCTTTAACACTTCTTTTAAACAGTTTCTCAGTGATATAGGTATGTTGCATCTTTGTTTCTGTTAGTTTCACATAATTTATTGATTCCAGCCTTAATTTTATTCTTTACCCAAAAGTCACCAGCAGCTGCTTATTTAATTTTTTATTAAATTGTATGGTTTTAAGAGATCTTCTTGGTATTGATACCTATTTTTATTGCACTGTGGTCCGATAGATAGTGTGGTTGGTATGATTTTGATTCTTTAGAATATGCTGTGAGTTGCCTTATGGCCAAGTGTGTGGTGGTCAGTTGTAGAGTATGTGTCATGTACAGGTGAGAAGAATATATATTCTGGTTTTGCTGGCTGGAGTGTTCTGTAGATGACTGTTAGGTCCATTTGGTTAAGTGTCAAGTTTAGGTCCTAAATATATTCTGCCTTGGTGATCTGTCTAGTACTTTCAGTGGGGTTTTAAAGTCTCCCAGTATTATCGTGTGGTTATCTAAGTCTCTTCATAAGTCTCTAGGAACTTGATTTATGAATCTAGGTACTCCAGTGTTGGGTGCCTATAATTAACATTTAGGATAGTTAAGTCTTCTTACTGAATTGAACCCATTATCATGAAATGCCCTTCTTTGTCTTTTTTGATCATTGTTAACTTAAAGTCTGTTTTGTCTGATAAAAGAATAGTAACTTCTGCTGTTTTTTGTTTTCTATTTGCTTGGTAGGTCTTTCTCCATCTGTTTTCTTTGAGCCTGTGGATGTCCTTGCATGTGAGATGGGTCTCTTGAAGACAGCATACAGTTGGGTCTTGCTTCTTTATTTAACTTGTCACTCTGCGCCTTTTCAGTGGGGTATTCAGCACATTCTTTTTCGAGGTTAATATTGATATGTGCAGATTTGATCCTGACATTGTGTTGTTAGCTGTTTGTTATGTAAACTTCATTGTGTATTTACATTATAGTATAAATAGCGCATGTACTTCAGTGTGTTTTTTGTGGTGGCCAGTAATAGTCTTTCTTTTCCATGTTTAACATACCCTTAAGAATCTCTTTTAAGGCAGGTTTGGTGGTAATGAATTCTCTTAGGATTTGCTTGTCTGAAAGGATATCTTTTATCTTTTGTTTATGAAGTTTAGTTTGGTGTGATTAGATTCTTGGTTGGAGTTTGTTTTCTTTGAGAATGCTGAATATAGGCCCCCCAATTGCTTTTGTCTTGTACAGTTTCTGCTGGAAGGTCTACAGATAGCCTAATGGAGTTCCCTTTATAAGTGACCTGCACCTTGTCTCCAGCTACCTTTAATATTTTTTCTTTCACACAGACCTTGGAGAATCTGATGACTACATGTCTTGGGGATGGTTATCTCATGTACTATCTCCCAGGGGTCCCCTGAATTTTCCAAATTTGAATTTCAACCTCTCTAGGAAAGTTAAGAAAATTCTTATGGACAGTATCCTAAAAAGTGTTTTCCAAGTTACTCATTCTGTCTTCCTTTCTCTTAGAGATGCCAATGAGTTGTAGATTTGGCGTCTTCACATAATCCCATATTTCTCAAAGGTTTTCATGAAAAACAATCTTTTTCAGTTATTTTTGTCTGACTGAATTAATTCAAAGAACTAGTCTTTGAGCTCTGAGATTCTTCCCTCAGCTTGGTCTCATCTGGTGTTAATATTTCTGATTGTATTACAAAATTCTTTTTGTGACTTTTTCAGCTTTGTCAGATCAGTTTTGTTCCTTCTTAAGAAGGCTATTTCATCTCTCATCTCTTGAATAGTTTTGCTGAATTTTTTAGATTCCTTGAAATGGGTTTCAGCTTTCTCCTCAATCTTGATGATCTTCATTGGCATCCAGGTTCTGAATTCTCTGTCTGTCATTTCAGTGATTTTATGCTGGTCCTCCACTTGAGTACTAGCCATAGGTCTTGGCTTGGCACTCCCATCCCATAGCCCTGTGCACCATAGCTCTGGGGTGAACTCAGGCTTTTCATTTTCTCCCCAGCTTGGGAGCAGCAGGGTTGGGGACCTTGGCAATGGCAATGGCAGAAAGCCTTTCACTTGTCTCTTGGGGTACCACCTCAGAGACGTGCAGAGCTCTGCCAATCAGAATGATCAGTCAGAAATGGAGCAGCTGCGTTGTGGGCCCAAGCTGGGCCCCCTGCCTAGTGAAGAGCAGGGGATTTGCGGCCAACAGGGAAAAGAGACTGGGCTTCCCTCCATATGGTGCCTGTGGCCTGCTGGAGGTGTGAGCAAAGCACTCAGGCACTTTGTTTCTTCCCCAGCCTGAGGGCAGCAAGGGCAGTATCACTGCAGCAGTAATGGCAAAAGGGCTCTCAGTTGCCTCCGGGAACTCCACCCCAGAGAGACGCAGAGCCACTGCCAATGAGAATGTTCAGCCAAGGGTGAGGTGGCTGAACTGTGGGCTTAAACCTGGGCCTCCCTCTGGTGAAGAGCAGGTTGCCGGAAGCTCACAGAGAAGAGAAACTGGGCTTCTCTCCATCTGGTGGCTGTGGCACGCTGGAGGTGCTGGCAAAGCAGTCAGGGTCTTTATTCTTTCCCCAGGCCAAAGGCAGCAGTGGTGGTACTGCTACAGTGGCAATGGCAGAGAGCCCATGGATTACCTCTGAAAGCTCTATCTCAGAGAGATGCAGAGATGCCACTGACTGAAGCAATCCTTCAGGGTGGGGGTGCAGGATGGCTGTGCTGGGGGCCCAGGTCAGGAGACCCTACCCAGTGAGGCATAGCAGGGAGGGGGATCCACGTGGATACAGTTTGCCCACTTTCTGAAAGGCAGCTGTGGCGTGCTAAGAAGCCTATGATAGTTCTTGGGCTCTTCAGTCCCTCCCTAGCCTAGGAGAGGTAGAGGCAGGGACCATGGCAGTTGCAAAAACAGTACGCCTGACAGTTACCTCTGGGAGGTCAGTCTGCAGAGTTGCAATTAGCCTGAGTGCTGAGGCAGAGGGTAAGTAGCTGCACTGGGACCCAGGCCAGTGGGCACTACCAGGCGAGATGTAGTGGAGGTGAGGCCGCTACAGGAGGTAGAGTAGAGACAGGAGGTGAGTCTGTCTCCTCCTCAGCACTGTAGATATGGCCTCTATCCTGGGGGCATGTGAGAGAGTCTGGCCTCTTTTGGTGGCAGAGCTATAGCAGCTGGCACTGTGGTGCTCAGGGGTCCAAGGCCCTTAGGGTTCCATGTGGGCCTGACTGGAGGCTCTGCCCAGACTCCATGCAGCTCTCTGTGTCAGTTGGGGAGCCCTGAGGGGAGGGTGTCAGGGGATTTTCTGTGCCCAGGATTTCAAAAGTCGATGGCAGAAGGGTGAGTCACCAGTGGCTCTTGCTCACTATTTTCCTGCCGTGGGGAGCCCCCCTGGGATCCACACCAATTCTGGGTGGGTGGCTTTTCTGTCTCACTCCTCTCTGCTCTCTGTGGTTCACATTTCTTCCTTGATGAATTCCCCATTTTAAAACAACTTTACATACATTTGTGGAGTGTAAGTGCAATTTCGTTACACGCATAGATTGCATAGTGCTATCAAGGTTCATCTATAGCAGTATCAGAATTTTTTTTTGAAAAAACTTACAGAGATGAGGTCTTGCTATTTTGCCCAGGCTGATCTGGAATTCCTGGGCTCAAGTGATCTGCCTGCCTCTGCCTCCCAGAGTGCTGAGATTACAGGGGTAAGTCACTGAACCTGGCCAGAATTGTTTTTTCTTTATACAGCTGAATAATATTTCATGTATGTGTGTATATCACATTTTGCTTATCTATTTACCTGTTGATGGGCATTAGGGTTGGTTGTACCTTTTGGCCATTGTGAATAGTGTTGCTATGAACATGAGTGTACAAATACCTGTTTGCTCTCCTGTCCTTGCTCTCGGTGCTTTTGGGTATATACCCTGAAAGGGAGTTGTTGGATTATGTGATAATTCTGTGCTTAATATTTTAAGGGGCTGCCAAACCATTTTCCACAGGGGCTGCACCAGTTACATTCCAAAAAGCAGTGCATAAAGGGTCCAGTTTTTCGATATCCTTGCTGACATTTAATATTTTCTGTTTATGTGTTGAATATTTAAAGTGTTTGAAATTCATTTGAGGGTCTTTCTTATTACCAAAATATTATAAAAAGTTTTTCAAATAGAGCAATATGCTGTAATATAAATCATCTTACTTGCTTCTTGATGCCCGTGATCTATTTTCACAGTAAGAAGAGAAACTTCTCGCCACCCATCCTCAGTCCACTGCACCCACCCTTTGCTGTGTCAGGATGTTCAGGGGAGAGAGGGAGCTTGGCAGCTCTGTCCTGCATTGGTCTGTGGTAGTCCATCACTGGGTTGTAAAGCACCTCTCCTCCTCCTCCTTCTTGGGAGAAATTTCACTGATTCTGAGTGCCATCTGCATTTATTTTTGGTGTGATATTAACCCAATGTTATTGAAATAACACTAGATAGGAAGTTAGGGGATAGATTCTCTATCTGATGAGCGTTTTGGGCAAATCACATACTTAATTTTTTAGTCTTGTTTTTTCTCTTAGGTAAGAAAACAGTAAATTAGGCAGCCAGTGGGAGATCCTCAGAGCTCCAAATGTGGATTTGGAACACCACATTTCTACCACTGATTTTCTTATTACTTGTCTTGCACAAAGATCATGGCCCAAGTAACAGTGTCCACCCTGGCCGTTGAAGATGAGGAGTCCTCAGCAGGATGGTAGTGACATTCCTCATGTTAGCTCTTGAGTCCATGGTGAGACCTTCTATTCTGACATTCCATAGTTGGGTAGAACTGGGCTGTAGATAAGGTTGATTTGTTTTTGTAGAAGATATAATTTTATGTCTTTTTAGTTTTAAGGAGTAGTTTTTTTTTCTTGAGTAGCAGTTATGCCTTTCAAATCACATTTTATTACCATGCTTCAGAATGTTTAATTTTTACTTTGAATCTCAAATAATTTTCTACCATTATTTTAGGCAGTCTTTTGTTTTGTAAGTGTGAATTTTGAAATTATGTATAATATTTGTGGTTACTCAGAATGAGTTTGTATACTAGAGTATGGGGCTGGAGTTTTATTGTATCAATATGTAGAAGATTCCCAGAATTTGGGGTCATGAGGGCATCTTTACTATTGTGTATCTATATTTCTTCTGCTTACACATTCACTATTGCATTAACCACCTCTTTCTAAATTGTTTAGTGTTAGCTGTTTATGGTTTTTTTTTTTGTTTTTTTTTTCCGGAATCTCACTCTGTCACCCAAGGTGGAGTGCAGTGGTGCGATCTTAGCTCACTGCAACCTCCGACTCCCAGGCTCAAGTGATTCTCCTGACAGCCTTTCCAGTAGCTGGGACTGCAGATATGTGCCATCACACTCAGCTAATTTTTGTATTTTTGCTAAAGATGGGGTTTCACAATGTTGGCAAGGCTTGTCTTAAACTCCCGAGCTCAAGTGATCTGTCTGCCTTGGCCTCCCAAATTGCTGGGATTACAGGTGAGAGCCACCACACCTGGCCAGCTCTTTACTTAAAAAAATAAAGCCTATAATATGCATAATTACAGTGAAATATTGAGTACTGATTATGTAGTTTTGTATTTTTATATTACTATCATGGTGGTTATACAATTAATTTATATTTTTATGGGTATGTAGTTGGAAATAGTATTTATTATAAAAAGTATCAGGTGGCTGGGCACGGTGGCTCACGCCAGTAATCACAGCACTTTGAGAGGCCAAGGCGGGTGGATCACGAGGTCAGGAGATTGAGACCATCCTGGCTAACAGGGTGAAACCCCGTCTCTACTAAAAATATAAAAAAAATTAGCTGGGTGTGGTGGCGGATGCCTGTAGTTCCAGCTACTCAGGAGGCTGAGGCAGGAGAATGGCATGAACCCAGGAGGTGGAGCTTACAGTGAGCCGAGATCATGCCACTGCACTCCAGTCTGGGTGACAGAGTGAGACTCTGTCTCAAAAAAAAAAGAAAAAGTATCAGACTTAGGTATTATCTTTTTTTTTTAACCTTTTTTTTTTTTTTTTTTTTGAGAAAGGATCTTACTCTGTTGTCCAGACTGGAATGAAGTGGTGTAATCATGGCTCACTGCAGCCTGGACATACTGGGTTCAAGTGGTCTTCCTACCTCAGCCTCAGAGTAGCTGGGACTGTAGGCATGTGCTACCACATCTGGCTACTTTGTTTTGCTTTTTAGTGGAGATGAGGTCTTAATATATTGCCCAGGCTGGTCTGTAACTCTGGAGCTCAATCAATTCCACCTCTGCCTTTCAAAGTCCTGAGATTACAGGCATGAGCCACTGTTCCTGGCCTAGCTAATTTTTAAGCTTTTTTGTAGAGACAGGGTTTCTTTATGTTGCCCAGGTTTGTCTTAAACTCCTGGGTTCAAGCAATTGTCCTGTCTTGGCTTCCCAAAGTGTTGGGATTACAGGTATGAGCCACCATGCATGGCCTTAGGTGTTTTCTGACATATTAAATGTAAATGTTTTAAGCAGGAGTATGCATTTTCCTCCTCTTAAGTGGTTGAAAAGTATTTAGGTGGTGCTTAACCTCACAGAACTCTGTGTGACAATGTTTGTGGATACTTTTTTTTCATTTTTTTGAGACAGGATCTGACTCTTTTAAGATGGAGGGCAGTGGCATGATCATAGCTCAGTGCAGCCTTGACCTCTTGGGTTCAAGTGACCTTCCTGCCTCAGCCTCCCAAAGGGCTCAGATTACAGGCTTGAGCAACTGTGCTTGGCCATCTGTTTTGTTTTCTTAGCGCATTTAAAAAAATGTTTTAAGAACTTTATAAAATTATCCCCTTAAAGAAATTTTAGAATGGTTGGTGGTTATATATTGTTATTTTATGAATGACTTGTTTCTGCCTTGTGATCATAAAACCAGGCAAAATTTGTGACTTTAATGTTAAATAAAAATTTAGAGATGAAATGCTGTTCTGTTTATAATAAAATGTTTTTTTAAAATATTGATCTCTGCAAAGAATACCATAAGGCCACGTAAGACCCATTCACTTCCTTAGAGTTTCTTAACAGTTCCCTCATCTTTGGCATAGTCATTTCACTATTCTCAGCCTTTATGTCTTCCTTCCCAGCATTAGTAAGACCATTTCTCCTCTGATTCCTAGTTGTATATTACATGGTATAATTAAAGTTGTAGAAACTGCTGAGTTTTTCACTGGCTTGTCAGAGTGCTAAGCAGATCCAGGCTGACTTTATCTCTTCCTTGGCTGGTAGACTTCTTTTATCTAATCTACGGATAGTACATGAATCTTGCTTCCTCTTTCATAAACATTGCCTTTGTTGACAGGATTGTTTTAGAGTGTGGATACTGAAGCAAGAATGTACCCTCATTTACCACAAGGTAAGTAAATAATAGTTCCTTACAGGAGAGTAGCCACAGCACATGTCATGTAAGTGCAATGGAAGGAAATTACTGAGGCCCATCATTCTTCTTGCTGGGGCAGTTGTCCCACCTCCAAGTCAGAAGTTCGCTACCATGGCTTTATTATAGCTCAAAAGATTTCTGATCACCTCACTAGCTGCTAAATTAGTTACTGAAGATAACATTTTAAAGCAATATTATGCCGAAATAATCTCCATTTAAGAAATTAGAGGGCATTTATTGTACAAATCAAAAACAAATACTGGAAAGCTTACAGTTTTCAACAAATGATACTGAGAAAATAGGCTATTTGGTAAAAAGTAAAAATTGTGGTAAAAACAAGCTTCAATGTATAGTCTTCATCATGTGATGAGTTAAATTCTAGATGAGCAAAAATAGTTATACTGGACAAATTTTAAAACCAAAACAAAATATATGTAATTATTGTATAATTATTTAATTCCATAAATGGCTTTTCTATGCCTAAAATAAGTGATGTACCTCTATGGGTCAGTCGGAGATACACTAACACATTTGATAAATAGACAAAGGATATGGTAATGTGCAGAGAATTATGCTATGATACTCTTTAATTTTAACACCAATCAGTGGAGTATGTTTATGACACTAAGATACCCTTTTTCAAGGTTTCTGGAAAAGTCACATGGTAACATTTGCTAGGATGTTATGAACCTTATTAGAAAGCAAATTTTAGTAGATTTTGAGTATTTGGAGTATTGACTCTTAATGGTTGTTTTTCTTGACTCTCATGTCTTTTTTGAGAAAGTCATTGAAGATGTACATAAATATTTGCTTCCCAGGTTATTACAGTAGTGTTATTTTTAGGAGGGAAAATTGGAATCACTGACCTTTGAAATGATGTTAGCACTAAATGAATTATGGTGTATCCATAAAATGGAATACTATGTACTCTATAACGTTTTTAAATAATTTGACTCTCATAGAAATATTCTTAGTGAAAGTCAGTAAGTAATCACCTAAATGTGATTCTGGCTATGTGTAGATGGGGTAATACTTCTGGAGGAGGGGATTATGTACTGAATACTGTAGTGTGGGTTTCAGTCCCTTCTTTCAATTCTGATGGCACTAATTTCCCCAGCTGCTACAAGTGTTCGAGTCACCTTGTCCACCTTTTCCCTGGGGAGGGCCACACTGGCTTCTGAGCTCTTGGTGCAGCTGCATCCCTGTTCAGCACTTTGCCTGTTCAGCCATGCCTGCCTCCCACCTCCTGGGTGCTGTTATTGACAGTGCTCCCCAGCAAGCCTGTGTGAAATATCAGTCTCTTTCTTGGAGAATCTGACCTATAATAGATTACAAGGGATTTCTGCATTTTTTTCTTATAAATTTTGTGTTGTCTTTTGCTTAAAATCAGGCAAAAATCTATTTAGAAAGAGTAGTAACTTTAAAAAATGGTGTTAGTTTCTTTCTTTTTTTTTTTTGAGACAGAGTCTTGCACTGTTGCCCAGTCTGGAGTGCATTGGCATGATCTCGACTCACTGCAACCTCTGCCTCCCAGGTTCAAGCGATTCTCCTGCCTCAGCCTCCCAAGTAGCTGGGATTACAGGCGTGAGCCACCACACCCAGCCTTTTATTTATTTATTTGTTTTCATTATTATTATTTGGATTTTTAGTACAGATGGGGTTTCACTGTGTTGGCCAGCCTTTTCTCAAACTCCTGACCTCGTGATCCACCCGCCTTGGCCTCCCAAAGTGCTGAAACTACAAGGCATGAGGTGCTGTGCCCAGGCTTGTGTTAGATTTTTTAATTCATCTAGCAGAAATGGTGCTTTTAAATGTCTGCCTTTAACATAATATTTGCTGTTCTTATTATAGTTTAAAGAACTGGCCAAGTTTAAGGCCAAAGTGGCCTGCATCACAGAGTATAAAGCAGATCTCTTTGCCTTCAGAACTGAAGGACAGAGGACACAATTTTTTCAATACCAGAAAGGATTTTCAAGCCGATTTTGTGAAATATTGTAAGCGTTGTATTGTTATCATTTTTATTTCATTGTTTTTAAACCTAAATATTTATAGATAACACTAGTCATATTTGCTTCTAAAGCAGAATGAGGTTTAAACTGTAAAAAAAAAAAATTTTTTTTTGAGGTGGAGTCTCATTCTGTTGTCTAGGCAGAGTGCAGTGGTGAGGTCTCGGCTCACTGCCACCTCTGCTTCCTGAGTTCAAGCAAATCCCCTGCCTCAGCCTCCTGAGTAGCTGGGATTACAGGCACGTGGCACCACACCCAGCTAATTTTTTTTTTTCTATTTTTAGTGGAGATGGGGTTTCACCATGTTGGTCAAGCTGCTACTGAACTCCTGACTTCAAATGATCCACTCACCTCGGCCTCTCAAAGTGCTGGGATTACAGGTGTGAGCCACTGTGCACGGCCTAAACTATGAATGATTTTCTGAAATGTTTATGAAGACATTTCAAAATGCTTAAAAGGAATCACTGAAGTGGTGATATGTCAGGGTAGATACTGAAGAGTTAAGAACAATGGCAAGTGTTGATTGTACAGGGCTCCTTGCTTGGCTTCACTCTGGATTAATGAGATGCATTAGAGAGAAGATAATGAAGGGAGAGAAATTTTGAATACATTAAACGTTCTTACTCAGATATGGAGTTCTAGATAAAGGTGGTGAACTGAAAACAAGAAATTCACTGTGCAAAGGAGTTTGTTTAAGCACGATGCAGAATTAAACAGTTCTCAACTTGCTGAGTGGAATCACCTTATCTGAATCTTCAGTGGGTTTTGTAATCCTCGTTTAGAGCAATGAGCTTATTTGACATTGGAATACAGTATTAAAATTTACTATAGGGTGTTAATACTTATGGCCTTTCACAGTATGGCAATTTTCATATCTGTATGTAACCTAACACTGTCGATAGGTTTCATGTTAACTGAGTGAAACACTGAAAGGGAACAAAAAAAGGCAGGGCGTCTATAGGCACAGAATACATACAGGCATAACTCATTTTTTTGAACCCTGCAGATACTGCAGTTTTTACAAATTGAAGATTTGTGGGAATCTTGTGTCAAGCAAGTCTTTTGGGCCATTTTTCCAACAGCATGTGCTCTCTTTGGTTCTCTGTGTCACATTTAGTTACTCTTAGAATATTTCAAACTTCTTCATGATTATTATATGTGCTGTGGTGACCTGCGATCAGTGAGCGTTGATGTTACTGTTGTAATTGTTTTGGACTCCATGAATGCACCCATATAAGATGGCAAACCTCATTGGCAAATGTTGTGTGCTCTGACTGATCCACCAATCAGGTGGTTTCCCATCGCTTCCTCTCCTAACGCCTCCCTAGTCCCTGAGACACAATATTGAAATGAGGCCAGTTAACAGCCCTCCAGTGGCCTCTAAGTGTTCATGTAAAAGAAAGAGTTGCAGTCTGCTCACTTTAAATGAAGTTAAAAATGATGAAGCTTAGTGAGGAAGACATGTTGGCAGCTGAAAGCTAGGCCAAACAGTTTGCCAGGTGGTGAATGCACAGGAAAAGTTATCGAAGGAAATGAGAAGTGCTGCTCTAGTGAACCCACAAATGATAAGAAAGCAAAACAGCCTTATTGCTGATATGGAGAAACTTTGAGTGGTCTGGATAGAAGTTCAAACTGGCCACAACATTCCTGTAAGTCAAAGCTTAATCCAGAACAAAGCCCTAACTCTCTTCAATTCTGTGGTGGCTGAGAGGAGGTGAGTAAGCTGCAAAAGAAAAGCTGAAATCTAGCAGAGGTTGGCTCATAAGGTTTAAAGAAACACATAGTCTGTATAATATAAAAGTGCAAAGTGAAGCAGCAAGTGCTTGATGTAGGAACTGCAAGTTCTTCAGAAGATCTCGCTGAGATAATTCATGAAGATGGCTACACTCAAAAAACAGATTTTTAATGTAGACAAAACAGCTTTATATTGGAAGATGCCTTCTGGGACTTTGCTAGCTAGAGAGAATTCCATTACTGGCTTCAAAGCTTCAAAGGGCAGGCTGAGACTCTTGTTAGGGGCTAATGCAGCTGATGACTTTAACTGAAGCCAGTGCTCATTTACCATTCCAAAAATTCTAGGGCCCTTAAGAGCTATGCTAAATCTGCTCTGCATGTGCTCTCTCAGTGGAACAGTAAAGCCTGGATGACAGCATATCTCTTTATAGCATTGTTCACTGAATATTTTAAGCCTACTTTTGAGACCGACTGCCCAGAAAAAAAAGTTCCTTTCAAAATATTACTGCTCATTAACACTGCACCCAGTCCCTCTGAGAGCCCTGATGGAGGTTGTACAAAGACATGAATATCATTTTAATGCCTGCTAATGCAACATCCATTCTGCAGCCCATGGATTTAGGAGTAATTTCAAGTCTTATGATTATTATTATTTTCTTTTTTGAGAAGGTCATCTTACTGTTGTTCAGGCTTGAGTGTAATGGCACATTCACAGCTCACTACAGCCTCAGTCTTCTGAGGCTCAGGTGATCCTCCCACTACAGCCTGCTGAATAGCTGGGACCACAGGTGGTGTACCAGCATGCCTGGCTAATTTTTGTAGGGTTTTTTTGTAGAGATGTTTTGTTTCCATGTTGTCTAGGCTGGTTTCAAACTTCTGGGTTCAAGCAATCTGCCCACCTTGGCCTTCTTTAGAGCTTGGGATTACAGGTGTGAGCCACTGCACTCAACCTTCAAGTTTTATTCTTTAAGAAATATATTTTGTAGGCCAGGCGTGGTGTCTCATGCCTGTAATCCCAGCGATTTGGGAGGCCAAGGCAGGCAGATCACAAGGTCAGGAGATCGAGACCAGCCTGATCAACATGGTGCAACCCCATCTCTACTAAAAACACAAAAATTAGCTGGGCGTGGTGGTGTGTGCCTGTAATCCCAGCTACTCAGGTGTCTGAGGCAGGAGAATCACTTGAACCAGGAAGTCAGAGGTTCCAGTGAGCCAAGATCGCACCACTGCACTCCAGCCTGGCAACAGAGCAAGATTCCATCTCAAAAAAAGAAATAATTACATTTTGTAAGGCCATAGCTGCCAGAGATAGTGATTCCTCTGATGGATCTGGGCAAAGTAAATTAAAAACCTTCTGGGAAAGATTTACTGTTCTAGGTGCCATTAAGAACATTTGTGATTCAAGGGAAGAGAACAAAATTAACATTAACAAGACTGGTGGAAGAAGTTGATTCCATCTCTCATAGGTGACTTTAAGGGGTTCGGGATTTTAGAGGACGAAGGAACTGCAGATGTGGTGGAAATAGCATGTGAACTAGAATTAGAAGTGGAGCCTGCTGGCTGGGCACAGTGGCTCATGCCTATAATCCCAGCACTTTGGGAGGTCGAGGTGGGATCACCTGAGGTCAGGAGTTTGAGACCAGCCTGACCAACATGGAGAAAGCCCATCTCTACTAAAAATACAAAATTAGCCAGGCATGGTGGTGCACGCCTGTAATCCCAGCTACTTGTGAGGCTGGGGCAGGAGAATTACTTGAACCCAGGGGGCAGAGGTTGCAGTGAGTGGAGATCCTGTCATTGCACCCCAGCCTGGGCAACAACAGTGAAACTCTGTCTCAAAAAAAAAAAAAAAAAAAAAAGCCTGCAGATGGGACTGAACTGCTGCAATTTCATGATCAAACATGAACAGATAAGGAGTTGCTTCTTACAATGAGCAAAGAAAGGGGTCTCTGAAATGGAATCTACTCCTGGTGTAGATGTCGTGAATATTGTTGAAATGACAAAAGATTTAGAATATTCCATAAATTTACTTCATAAAGCAATGGCAGGCTTTCAGAGGATTGATTCCGATTTGGAAAGAAGTTCCACTGTGTGTAAAATGCTATCCAATGGCATCATACCTCCCAGAGATCTTTTGTGAAAGAAAGATTCAACTAACTTTTAAATGCATTGGGAAACGAAGACATTTGTGTAACTTCACTTTATGCTTCCATGATTATGGGGGTCTGGAACTGAACCTACAGTATCTCCCACAGATGTCTGTATGCCACTAAGCTTTAAACTTAAATTTCTGTTGTCAGGTTAGATTCAATTCATCATAAATCGAGCAGATTACTAGTGAATTAAAAATTTTGCTAATTCACTAATTCGTATTCCAAGTAGTATTTCTAGTTTCTTTAAAAAACTATCCTCGCCACTGTTTCACTCCCCTCACCACCTGTGTTATAATCTTCCAAGCTTTATGGTAGTAACCTATTTTTTAGATTTTGCCAATATTATAATTTTGAGAAATGTTAAGTCCTTGATTGTATGTTTCTTTATACTAATAATGCTGTTTTGATTGTGTGTGTATCACCTGCCCTCTGACCCACAAATGCCACAATCTCGCGGGCAGCTATGTTTATTCTCCCCTTCCTGTGTTCCATGGCTTACGTGGTTCTCCAGTGATTTGAACTAAGCATTAGGGGAGTTGTCCTCAGTGGCAAGTTGTAGTCCCTGCCTATTGGTATTTGTAGTTTGTTTACATTGCTACTAATTTGATACCATGGAGAATGGTTTTTGTACCTAATTCTCAAGTACCTTTTATTTGTTTGCAGTAGTGTTCTTCTGAAACATAATCAATAGTTTCATGAGGAAGTTGTAGAATTTCTTCAGGAGAATTCTGAGCCCTTTTCTGGGATTTAGTGAAGTGCTATTAAATAGAACTAAATACAATGCGAGTCATTCACATGATTTAAAACTTTCTAGTTATAACATTAAAAAATACAGGGAAACAAGTGAAAATCATTTTAGTGGCAATACTTTAAAATATTTCAATGTGTAATCAGTGTAGGAATTATTAATGGGATATTTGGAATACTTTTTGTGCTGAGTTTTCAAAAGTCAATGTGTATTGTTCACCTACAGCACCTCTGAATTTGGACTGGCCACATTGCAAGTGTCACGTATGCCTAGTTGTTATTGCGCTGGACTTTGTAAGCCTAGAATTTGTTTCCTGATGATAATCTTCCCATATTTAAGTTTGTAGCCGATAAATTATTCTTATTTTAGGTTTTTATTTTAAAAGCTCCCTTTAAAAATTCTTCCTCCACTTTTTTTTTTTTTTAAGAGACAGGATCACTTTCTGTGACCCAGACTGGAGTGTAGTAGTATAATTATAGCTCATCGTAACCTTAAATTCCTGGACTCAAGCAATCCTCTTGCTTCAGCCTCCAAAGTAGCTAGGACTACAGATATGCACCACCACACTTAATTTTATTAATCTTTTTTTATAGGGATAGGTTGTTTCTATGTTGCTCAAGCTGGTCTTGAAATCCTGGGCTCAAGCAATTCTGCCTCAGCCTCCCAAGGTGGTGGGATTATAAGTGTGAGCCACTTCACTTGACCTATTTTTTGTTTGTATAACAGATCATAAATATTGGAATACAGGAAAAACTATTTTTACTAAAAGCCAAATAAATATTAAGAAAATAGATATGCACGTTAATATTTTTTACAGGTGTTGAAGAAGAAGAAAAGGTTGCAGAGATGTGTAAAATAAGGTCTACAACCCAGGTGAATCAGATGAGTGTAGATGTTGTAGAAATGGCAACACTCGGAAAAAAACAGTTGAGGACTGTTTCTGCTTTTGCTGTCTTAAAAGCAACACACTTAAATTTTATAAAAGATACCTGATATAATAGAGTTTTTAAAGGGTAGACTATGTTATGTCATTGACTTAACAGTCATATAACAACATTTTCACAAGCTGAATGGATGAGGAATAACCTTACTTTCCACTTCCTTTTAGGAGGAACCCAAGAAATATGCCAGGGTAGGACCATCTTAAAGACAATAATGCAAGAAATCAGACATTTCTCTCTCCTTTTGTGTAGTTTTTAAAGTCAGATATTTAATATACTTTACATTTTGGCCCTTTGGATCGGTGTCAGGTTTAGAACTTCTTACATGTGAATAGGGTGCTGTAGTGTTAAGTAATTTTAAAACCACATGTTACAAAAGATCACGTATGCCTTTATTAAGCCACAATAAGGTAGTGATGATTTTGTTCTTTAATCTTAAAATTTAATGACATTTATCTGCTTTTTGCCTCTCCCAGGGAAAGCTTTACAAAAACCCACAGAGGTACCTGTACCATATGAGAAGATGCTACAAGACCAGTCAGCTTTGATAGTACAGGGGCTTCCAGAAGGTGTTGCCTTTAAACACCCTGAGAATTATGATCTTGCAACCCTGAAATGGATTTTGGAGAACACAGCTGGGATTTCATTTATTATTAAGAGGTGAAGTGCTTTCTCCCTTCGTGCCCATCAATGGTTTATTCATATAAATTTGAATATTCAGCTTATGTTAATATAGTTTAAAAATTCTTGGTTAAGACAATTCATTTAAATTCATGCTGTCATTAATTTTATGTATTCATGTGTAGTTTTATTAGATTTGTTTTATTGCAGATCTTTCTTAGAGCCAAAGAAGCATCTAGATTAGTGATTGCTTTGCTTCCTTGATAGCTGGCTGGCTTCCTAATCCCGTTTTGCTAGATCTAAATACACTTTAATGGTTTCTTTTTTATTTTCTTTGAGAATATGATGTAAGACATTTTCCTATGGGCTGCTTAGATATTTATATAATCCAAGAAAAGTTCATTGAGCTGAAAAAGTAGAGACTTGTTTTTTGTTTTCAGATCAGCTACTTGTTTTCTACATAAGATCATAGATCTGCGCCCACTTCCAAGCATCACGAGTAGGATTAATGACCTAATGTCACTGAATAGGCATGGCATTTTTGGGCACAGCTTTGGGTGGGGAGGGGATGCACAGCTGTGTATAAGCATTATGGCTTTGGAGGGCTCGGAGTCTCGTGGAAGAGAGAAAAGTTTGTAAAATGGCCATGGCAAGAGTCTCACATCCCTGCTGTAAGACTGGTTCAGAGAAAGTGCTGCGAATGTTCATTAGGGGTTGGATTCCTTTATAGTTCAGGAAGAATTTCATGAGGAAGAGGGCATTTACATGAGCCCTTGGGGAATGAGAAGGATTTCAGCTTCCTTTAGGGAAGTTTAACCATTTCATTTGAAGAGAAAAAATGATAGAGTGGTACCTTTTGGAGTCAATTTTTTTTTAGACTTTTGAAATAACAAATATCATTGGAATACTCTTCACAATGTAAGGATAAAAGGGAAAATAATATGCACATAAACACACACATTTTGTTTTCTGTTAACCTTTGTTTTATTCTCATTGTGGTGAAAAGGTTAATTTTTAGCAGCTTTATTGAAGTATAATTGATGCACCATAAAATTCACCTGTCTGAAGTATTTAATTCACTGATAGTAAATTTACAGTCTTACATTTTTTTAAATGATTTTGCAACAATCATCACAATCTAATTTTAGGGTGCTTTTATGACCCCATCTCTGAATTATGATATAGAAATTGAGTACATAGTGTGTTTCCTATTGAAATTAGTTTTTTTTCACTGAGCGTAATTCACCTCAGGCTCAGTGGGCTTGTTGCGTGGATCAGTAGCTCCTTTTTATTGCTGAACATTAAGTATTCTATGAACATACCAACTGTTTAATCATCACTTGATGATTCTGTTGTTTTCATTTTTTGCTGTTATGAATAATGCTACAGTGACCATACTTGAGCAAGTTTTTGTCTGGACATATACCTTAGTATCTCTTGTATATATACCTAGGGGTATAATTACTAGGAATAGGGTACATTTACACTGAACTTTTAAGAAACTGACCGGTTGTTTTCCCAAGTGGCTGTACCATTGTATATTCCAGTAGCACATTATGAGGGTTCAGATTCTCCACATTGCTGCCAACTTACTGTCTTCTTGATGTTAGCCATCATAATAGGTGTGAAGTGGTATCTCATTTTGGTATTTTGTTTTGTTTTGTTTTATATTTCTCTAGTGACTATTGATGTTGTGTTACCTTTTACTTTTTTTTTTTGAGACAGGGTCTCACTCTGTCACTCAGGTTAGAGTCCAGTGGCATGATCTGGGCTGAGTGCAGCCTCAACCTTCCTGGCTCAGGTGATCCTCCTGCCTCATGTCTTGAGTAGCTAGGACTACAGGTGTGCACCATCATACCTGGCTAATTTTTGATTTTTTTTTTTTTGTAGAGATGGGGTTTCCTCACATTGCCCAGGCTGGTGTCAAACTCCTGGGCTCAAGCAATCCACCTGCCTAGGCTTCCCAAAGTGCTGGGATTACAGGTTTGTGTTATCTTTCAATGCGCTTATTGGTCATTTACAAATTTTTTTGCAGTAATGTCTACTTAGATCCTCTTCCCATTTTAAAATTGGGTTTGTCTTTTGTTGAGTCATAAGAGTTTTTTACATAGCCTCAATATAAGTCCCTAATTGATTGATGATTTTGAAAAAATTTGCATGTGAGACAGGATGTCACACTTTCATGCAGGCTGTAGTGTAGGATTTGGAAATATTTTCTCCAATTCTAGTAATTCTACATTACTCTTAATATATAAGTTGTCTTCTCCCTTGCTTGGTAGTATCGTTTTGAGGCAGGAAAGTTTTTAATTTTGACAGAAACCAGATTATTCTCTTGGCACTTGTGCCTTTGACTTCATTTTTTTTTTTTTTTTTTTTTGAGACAGTTTCGCTCTGTCACCCAGGCTGGAGTGCAGTGGCATGATCTCGGCTCACCACAACCTCCACCTCCTGGGTTCAAGCGATTCTCCTGCCTCAGCCTCCTGAGTAGCTGGGACTACAGGCGCGTGCCACCACACCCAGCTAAGTTTTTGTATTTCTAGTAGAGACAGGGTTTCACTGTATTAGCCAGGATGGTCTCTATCTCCTGACATCGTGATCCACCTGCCTCAGCCTCCCAAAGTGGTGGAATTACAGGCATAAGCCACTGCATCCAGCCTTGACTTCATATTTAAGAAACCATTGCCTAACCCAAAGGCATGAAGATTTTATTTTGTTTTACTTTTTTTTTTTTTTTGGTGACATGTCTATGTAAGTGTCTGCCCATTTAAAAATTGTGTTTTTCTTCTTTTACGAGTTACAGGAGTTCTCGATATGCTCTGGATACAAGTCTTTTATCAGAAGTAAGATTCTGCACATACTGCTTCTGTCTGGCTAGTTGTTTCATTTTCTTGGTGGTGTCCCTTATTGCTCAAAAGCTTTTGTTTTGGTGAAATTCAGTTTTTCAAGTTTTCCTTTTATTACTATGCTCTTGGTGTTGTATCTAAAGAATCTTTGTCCAACCTAAGGTCACAAAGGTTTAGACTTAGATCTTCTTCCTGAAATTTATAGTTTTAGCTCTTATGTTTAGGGGTAAGATCCATTGTGAGTTATTTTTTGCACATATTGTGAGGTAAGAGTTTAAAGTCACCATTTTGCATGTGATTTACCAGCAGCATCTGTTGAAAAGACCATTCCTTCTCTGCTTACTTGCCATAAAACCTTTTTCAAAAATCAACTCTTGGGCTCAAGTAGTCCACTCATCTTGGCCTCCCAAAGTGCTAGGATTACAAGCATGCATCACCATGCCTGGTACTAGTTTGGTACTAGTATTAAGGGATTTATAGCTTATATGTTCCTTTAAGCTATATAACCTGTCTTTAGGTTATATGTGGGGTCCAAAAATTTTAATCATATGAAACACAATTTTACATTGTTGAAAAATAGTCAACGTCTCTGGGCTTAACCTCTTGCAGAGGGTGGGAGCCAGTTGTCAGTTGCATTATATCTGAATTCTCACTGTTGCAGATCCTGCCATTGTGGGGCTTTTAACTATGCTTTCACATGAGTTCAAAAAATATCTTATGGCTCAGTGTGATGACTCATGCCTATAGTCTCAGCACTTTGGCAGGCTGTGGCATGTGGATTGCTGGAGACAAGGAGTTAGAGACCAGCCTGGGCAACATGGCAAAACCCCACCTCTATCAAAATACAAAAATTACACAGGTGTGGTGGTGCATGTCTGTAGTCTCAGCTACTTAGGAGTCTGAGGCAAGAGGGTCGCTTGGGTCCAGGAATTGGAGGCTGAAGTGAGCTAGGATTATACCATGGCACTCCAGCCTGGGCAACAGAGCAAGATTCTATCTCTAAAATATAAAAATTTATATTCTACAGTGAATTTCATATTTAGGATTTATCCAGAAACACAGGATAATTTTATAAAAAATCTTAATTCATTTTCTCATATTATTGAACTAACTAGAAATAATGTATCATCTGTGTGTCTCATGAAAAAGCAGCAGAAATCCTTAATATAATTGGTTGGAATATTATTGCAAATGCCAACCCATTATTGTCTAATAGTAAACCACTAGAAGCATGCTTCATATGAAAAAGATACACACTCCCACCAGTTGCTCATCAGTTTCCTAGATGTATAAACCAGTACAGATTAGTTGCAAATAATTAGAAAGTAAAGGGCACATCTTGTTTTGCAGGTCATATGATTGTATATGTAGGAAACCAGTCAGAATCATTTAGAAAATGAATAAAATCCAAACATTTATAATCTGACATTACTTTTAATAAATGTTAAAATCCAGATATAATAAGACTTTAGATTAAAAGCAGGTGAAAAAAGAAACACTTCAGTTTCTTGAAATGTTTCCTAAGCCTACCTTTAACTAAAAATCGAAAAGTTTTGTATGGCAAAACCATCTAAAATGTGTCAAAGGACGTGTAAGAGAAAGGGTAGGCTATTTGCAAGAAAATGACAAAGGGTTTGATTTACGAAGAACGAATCCAGGCTGGGCATGGTGGCTTACACCAGTAATCCCAGTCATTGAAGGGCCAAGATGGGAGGATTGCTTGCACTCAGGAGTTTGAATCCAGCCTAGGCAACAAAGGAAGACCCCATCTATATGTTGTTTTAAAAGAAGCAAGCCACAAAATAAATGAGCAGAGACTCAAGAAATTCTCAATCTCGTTAAAGAAGTGCGGATAACAATCTAAGAATGAAAATGTTTGACACCTAGCAGGTTGGCAGACAGTAAATTTTGCTTATGCTCAGTCTTAGCAAAGGGTTTGGAAAAACAGGCAGGTTAAGACATTGTTTATGTGCATATAAACTGTAGCTATCTTGTGCATGGTACTTTGACAATATTTATTATTTTAAGATGCATGTATTCTTTAACCCATTGCTGCCTTATAAAAAAGATAATTAACCTACTGTTCCATTCTGGAAATTCCATCCATGTTGCCAGTAAACACAAAATGATAGATCTGTTTATATTCATAGGGAAGTACCTGTAAGATAGACTACAAGAGAAAAGCTTGATGTAGAAGAGATAAATAATACTGTAATTCTTTAAAATTTTTGTTGTAAAATCAGTTACAGTTTGAAGCAATTTCAAGCTAACAGAAAGACCCCAGAAAGCATCCATGTATATGGTGCAATAAACTTTTTCCTGTACTATTTGACAGTAAGTTGCCAGCACAATGCCCTATCTCTCAGCTACTTCCATGTGTAATTTTTACAAACAAGGACATTGGCCTGTGTAACCACAGTACAGTCAGCACAATAAGGAAAATCATCGTGTGCATGCACACATTTACATCTGTATTTGTCTGTGTACTTACACATGTTGAAGGCCAAAATCTCATACCTGTATCTTCAGTTCTGTTCTTAACATCCAGAGCTTGGGTTGGTTTGTTTGTTTCTTTTCCTATTTACAATGCTTTCATAGAACCATGCCACCCAGATATTCTCAGCCTATTGATTTATTTCATCATTTACCCAGTATTTATCTTGTGTACTAGTGCCACCGTTGAGCCTCCCGCTGCTGAGCCCATGTCCTTTACTCACATGGGACACTCTTTGGTGGGCTGTTACCACCTTGCCTGCCCCTCATCTGCCTCTGTCTGCCCAGGCCCTTGGCAACTTCTCCTGCTCCTCCTAAACCTTCTCATCTTGCTGTGTTTCCCGGGGCAATCACCTGCCACACTTAGCACCATCTAATGGCATCTGGAATGAATTGTTGGGGAGAGGGGAAGAGCTGTGATAATGTGTGTGTGTGCATGTATGTGAATGAGCTTTTATGTATGTAAATGTATTTTGGGAGAGCTGCAAGAAACCATAGAAGTATTATTATTTTTTGTTTTGTTTTGAAATGAAGTCTCACTTTGTTGCCCAGGCTAGAGTGCAGTGGTTTGATCTCAGCTCACTGCAACCTTCGTCTCCCAGGTTCAAGTGATTCTCCTGCCTCAGCCTCCTGAGTAGCTGGGATTACAGGTGAGTGCCACCACGCCCAGATAAGTTTTGTATTTTTAGTAGCTACTGGGTTTCACCATGTTGGCCAGGCTGGTCTTGTACTTCTGACCTCAAATGATCCACCTGCCTTGGCCTTCCTCCAAAAATTAGAACACTAAGGTGTCTAAGGAACAAATCTAGGTCATGGCTGCCACTGCACCCACTCTCATTTTGACTTTGGAGGTGGGATACTGTGTGGTTGGCACTGGCGGCTTTGGGGCATACTGAAGCTGTCGGTAGTGTCAGAGACATTGTCAACCAGACATGTATCTTGTTATTGGAGGGCCTTCATTCACCAGGCTGAATGAAGGTACCAAGGAGTGACCTTGATGGGATTAGGGTGCAGACAAGGAGACAAAAAGAAGGCACAGATCCCTTCCCCTTCTCTAGCCTATTGTCTCCACATAGTGTGTTCTTGTGGTAGAGACTCACACAAAGCCAGTTGCTGTGCAGAGCTCAAGCTTCACCAGAAACCCAGAGGATGGGTTTGCAACTAAGAGACATCAGCTTTAATGGCTAGCCCTGGCTACCCTCTTTGGCTACTCAGGAAATATACACACCCTTCCCTGCACATTTGACTTTCTGTATAACAACACAACTGTTCCATCCAACAGAGTGCAACTTCCTACAAATAAATCAATTTTTACCATCTGCTCAAAATGAGGAGACGTAGTGTTCCAACAGCCACACCCATCTCTGGGAGACTGACTATCTAGTCATGAGGCATATCACTTACTCTTCAAATTCAATCCTAACCTATTTGAGTAATCTCTAGTCTAATGGACAAATGGAAAAGAAACCTCCAATAAAACTTCTGTAAAATACTGCGCATAGAAGAAGGGAATAGTTAATATATGCAAATACATAATCTGCATACAAACACATTCATAGCAGGAAAGGAAGAAAATACGTACAGTTGCTACAGTCTACTTTTCTGCAACTTACAAGACTTTTTTTGGATTTAACCTTTTTAGTTCATACATTTGTAGGTTTTTCTAGGGTAACTGTGATATTTGTTATTGTATCATCTGTGTCATGATGAAGTCAGAGTAGTTGGGGTGTCCATCACCTTGAGTATTTATGATTTCAAGTCCTCTCTTCTAACTAATTTGGAATGTACAATGCATTGTTGTTAACTATAGTCATTCTCATCTGCAGTCAATTGTCACAAAAATTTATTCCTTAGTTTACTACGCTTACATTAATGTTTTTAGTTTTTTTTGTTTTGTTTTGTTTTGTTTTTGTTTTTTTTTTTGAGACAGTCTTGCTCTGTCGCCCCGGCTGGAGTGCAGTGGTGCGATCTCGGCTCACCGCAAGCTCTGCCTTAGGGGTTCACGCCATTCTCCTGCCTCAGCCTCCCGAGTAGCTGGAACTACAGGTGCCCACCACCACACACAGCTACATTTTTGTATTTTTTGTAGAGACGGGGTTTCACCATGTTGGCCATGCTGGTCTTGAACTCCTGACCTCAGGTGATTTTCTTGCCTTGGCCTCCCAAAGTACTAGAATTGCAGGCATGAGCCACCACACCCAGCCTACATATTCAATAACAAAGATTTCATTTGTCTATTTTGACCTTCAAATGAGAGGAATTACCCAATATGCACTCTTCTGTATCTGGCCACAAAGGTGGCTTCAAATTACCTGTCCTAATTGTGGGCAAACCTTTATGCAGAAAGGTGTGCTTTGTCCTCTTGTTAATAGAAGAGATTTATGAGGAGGAAAAAAAAAATCAATGTATCTCATTATTGAAATTGCCAAAAATTATACCATCTTTACTCTGGAATATTGAGTTATTAAAACTGATGTATATAACAGTGGTTTATAATAGTAGTTTTAATATTTAGTGAACATGGATTGTGACTAAATTTTCTTTAATTCTAAAGATAAGAATTTGCTGGAGAAAAAAATTGGCAGCAAATAATTGCAGAATATTAATAAATGGTTAAAACTTTGTCTCAATTGGGACTATAGGTGACTCCTACACTCTGCTACCTGGTGAACTTTTGTCCTTTCAAAGACTTTTAAAGTCTTTATTTAAAATGGGTATTCATTGCTGTATTTATAGGGAGCATGGAGAGGATTTCCCTACACAGTTTAGCTGAAAGCCCTGACATGCAATCATATAATTTCATTTGCTTTTATAGTCATTTCCCTGGAAGTGGCAGCTGTGACAGTAAAGGAAGAATCAGAAGATCCTGATTATGATTATATCACATTCAAGGTAATAAGGGTGAATGCAATTTTTTAATTAAAAAAATTTGTGGTTAAAATTAAAGTTTATCAGTTGCTTTAACTTCTTAAATAGTATTTTATTGATTAGTTCTTGATGGACATCTATATTTGTAAATAAGTCACTGGGATAAAACATTTAAAAAATGTGGATATAAGCTCAACTCACACAATTCAGGGGATATGTAAAATAGTCATTCATGTTTGTAAAAGTATAAGCACAAGTTGTGGCACAATTTAGAATTCAATCCCAGTTTCTAGTGTTGCAAAATAAACCTATTAGGCAAATGCAGATATAGTCAGCTTAATTTTTTATCTATGTGTAATTGTAATAAATTAAACATTTGAAGTATAAAATCCAGTTTTGACATGTATATACCTAATAAACCATCTTCATTGCAACCGAAATAATGAAATATCCACACCCCCAAAAGTTTTCTCATGTCCCCTTGTAATTCATGTCCCTGCCCAGTATTCAGGCAACATGCTGATTTTCCGTTTTAGCTTAATTTGCATTTTCTAGAAAGTCATATATATGATATCATATGATATGATTAAATGTGGACTATTTTCATGGGGTAGGGACTATTGTGACTTCTTTACTTCACATGATTGTTTTGAAATTCATCCACAATGTTGCATGTATCAGGAGATTCTATTTTGTTGTTGATTAAATACGCTGTTGTATACATGGGTCAAAATTTGCTCATCCCTTTGTTTGTTGATAGCCATTTGGGTTCTTCCAGTTTGGGGTTGGGGCTACTGCAGGTAGAGCTACTATGAATGTTTGTGTACAAGTTTTTGTGTGGACATAGGTCTTCATTTCTCTTGAGTAGATATCTGGGAATGGAATAGCTGGGATCTATAACTTTTGAAGGAAATGCCAAACTGTTTTCCAAGGCACCTGCATTATTTTACATTTCCGTCAGCAGGGTATGAGAGTTTTGGTTGACATTCTTGTGAATACTTGTATGGTCAATCTTATTTTTACCCTCTTAAGTTGATATGCAGTGGTTCCTCATTGTGGTTTTAATTTGCAATTGCCTAACAGGTTTATTTTCTCTCAGAGGATAGCTTTATCAGGTCTAGAGAACTCTGAAAGTGTTTTGAGTAAACCTTCTGGCTCATAATTATGTGAATATGTGTATACACATGTTAGGCCATGTCCAAGTGAATTTCATGTTTTTAGCAGTCAGTTTTCAGTAATTGACTGCTTTTGACATTAGGAATTAGTTACATTCTTTTTTTTAGTAAGTTGGTAAAATATGCCAGTGAAACCATCTGGGCCTTGAGGTTTCTCTGATAGAAAGTTTCCTAACTCCCTTTGTTACAAAAATTACCCTCATCTGGGTTTGCACCCTGTTGTCCCAGCCACTCTCAAACCTGAGGTGGGAGAATCACTTGAGCCTGGGAGTTCTAGGCCAACCTGGGCAACATAGTGATATTCCATCTCTTGGGAGGCTGAGGTGGGTGGATCATCTGAGGTCAGGAGTTAAGACCAGCCTGGCCAACATGGTGAAACCCCGTCTCTACTAAAAATGCAAAAACAAAACAAAACAAAACAAAAAACAAAAAAAACCCAGCATGGTGGCAGACACCTGTAATCCCAGCTACTCGGGAGACTGAGGCAGGAGAATCACTTGAACCTGGGAGGCGGAGGTTACAGTGAGCCAAGATCTTGTCATGTCACTCCAGCCCAGGCAACAAGAGCAAAACTGTCTTAAAAAAATGCTTTTAATCGATACAGGGCTATCAGTTTTCTCTTCTGTGAATCTTGTAATGAATCTCAAAATGGATATACAACACATTTTCCTATTTAAGGTAAAGTACACATTTATACCTTAGAATAGTCAGAAGTCAGGTTCTTATTGTATAATTAGTAATGAAAATATTGATGAGGTCATGTTCATACTTAGTACTGATAAGAATTCTGAAATATTCATTTGTTCATCTGTAAGTTTTATGAATTGATTACCTTTTTTGGAATTTTTCATAGTGTTCCCAAACTTGATACTCATAGGCTATTTGTAACAGGTTTTACTTTGATCTACTCTGGTTTTTAGCACATGAAATGGATTTTCTTTAGGTCTAGCATATAACATACATTCAATTGTTTCGGATTTTAAAACAACAAAAAGGACCTATAGAATCATTGCTTAATTTGAAACTAGCCTGGTAGTCCCATAGACGATAAACGTAGAAATTTAACCCTGCTGTTAAAGCTTGAAACTATACTTATCTGCCTTCCCTCCTCAAAAAAAGATCTTCAGAAAGTATCAAAGATCTGAAATTCACCATATCACAGTACCCAGATGCTTCCTTGCTCCTCCCTAATTCCTGTTTTCTTATACATTGTTGCATTTCTTCCTGCCAAATAGACTCCTAGTTTTAGTCAGTGAAGGAGATGGATTTGAGACTGAGCTTCCCTCTCCTTGGCTGCAGCACCGGGTTACAGCCTTCTTCCTTAGCAATACTTGTCATTGGGTTTCTATGCAGTGAGCAGCAGGACCTAGACCAAACCTCTTTTGTTTCAATAACAACATGAACAACCATCTTAACTGTTCTTCTTTACTGAAAAATTTTACTTTTTAACTCCTGGCCCATTTTTCACTGTCTCTCCTTTCTTTGACCTCACATCTCTTTTTGCTTTTTGATTTTACAGTCAAGAACTTAATGCTCCATAAATTCAAATTTTAAAGTTAAAAAAAGAGGAATAACTAATTTACACTCCCAGAAAATGTGGCACATATACACCATGGAATACTATGCAGCCATAAAAAGGATGAGTTCATGTCCTTTGCAGTATGAAGCTGGAAACCATCATTCTCAGCAAATTAACACAAGAACGGGAAACCAAACGCTGCATGTTCTCACACATAGGTGGGAGTTGAACAATGAGAACACATGGACACAGGGAGGGAAACATCACACACTGGGGCCTGTGTGAGGTGGGAGGCTACGGGAGGGATAACATTAGGAGAAATACCTAATGTAGATGACAGGTTGATGGGTGCAGCAAACCACCATGGCACGTGTATACCTGTGTAAGAAACCTGCATGTTCTGCACATGTATCCCTTAAAAAAAAAATCTCCTAACTCAGAGGATTGCTTTGAGGATTAAATAAGATAATGCACATAAAAAAGGGAAAGAAAGTGTGTGTAGAGAAAGTGTATTTTTTATTGAATTAAAGGTTGATTCATAGGTATAGGTTTATAGATTTACCTAGAGTTTTGAGTTCATGTGCATTTTTACAATATAAGTGGAAAAGAATCTGAAGGTAATTGTGACATGATAAAGCTGGATATTGAAAACCAAAAAGATTTGGCCTCAGTATGGCACTAGTCGCTGAATGACAGTTTTTCAGACTGTAATCGTTGCTCTTTAAAAATTAAGAGAAAATATATTTACAACATTTGTATTACTTTTATTACAATGTCTGAATTTAGTTATCAGTAGATAAGACAAAATAGATAAGCATCTGCTTCCCTTCCCCCTAAGTGATGCATTCTTACTCAGATCTAATGTATGTTTATTCATACCTGAAGGCAGTGTTTTTCAATCTTTTCCATGTTCGTAGCTCAGGTCTTTAAGGACAGAGGATGCATATTGGGGGCAGCTTGCGTTCTTAATCCTAAGTGGCTCTCTGATGTCTTAGGTTCTTTCTTTCCTATTTGTGAGGATTAAGGAGATAATGTATGCAAAAGCCATGTTACTATTATTATTGGTTGTATTAATAATCTGCTTTCTAATGTGAAAATCTCCTTTGTATTAAATAACCCTGGCAGATGATCCTTGACCCTTATGTAGAAAAGTACCCATTGTCTAGTGAAAAAATTTACTGCCCGTTCCTAGCTGTGAGACTTTGAGAAAGATACTTGGCCTTGAATGACTCACAGACTTTCATGAAGCTTAGTCAGATAATGGCTATAATGTATCCAGCACAGCATTTGATAGGTAATATATACCATTCCATTTCTCTTTGGTTTTTAGAAAGGATTGATTTAAAATGTGTAAAATTCAGTGGCATTTAGTTACATTCACAAGGTTTACAACCATCATGACTATGTATTTCCAGAATTTTCCATCATCCCAAACAAATTCTGTACCAAATAAGCAATAACTTTCCATTCTCTCCTCCCTGATACCCTGGTAACTTCTTAATCTAATTTTTGTTTCTATGAATTTCCTTATTTGGGTACCTCATATAAAATGAATTATGCAATACTTGCCCTTTTATGTGTGGCTTATTTCACTTAGCCTAATGTTTTCAAGGTTCAGCCAGGTTGTAACAATATATCTGATAGCATTGATCAGAACTTCATTCTTTTTCGTGGTTGAATAATATTCCATTGCATGTATATGTCACATTTTGTTTATCCCTTCATCTATGGATGGACACCTGGGGTTTGTCCACCTTTTGGTTATTGTGATTAACGCTGCAGTAAATACTGTCCTTGGACTTTCCTTTCTTCTCTTGTCCCGAGCCAACATCAACACTTGCACATCAGCACTCGGCATGTTTCTGAGTTCATTTTTTCAATTCTTTTGGTTATACACCTGGGAGTGGAATTGCTTAGTCATATGGCAATGCTATGTTTAACTTTTTGAGGAACTTACAGACTTTTTCACAGTGACTGTACCATTTTACATTCCTAGAGAGAATATTCAAGGGTTCTAATCTCTCCACTTCTTCACCAGTGCTTGTTATCTTTTCATTATTATTATAGCCATTCTAGTAGGTGTGATGTGATATCTCATTTTAGGACTGATTTTCTTTCCCTAATAACTAGTGATTTTGAATATCTTATGTGCTTATTGGCCATTTCTATATCTTTGGTGGAATTACTATTCAAGTCTTTTTTTTTTTTTTTTGACAGAGTCTTGCTCTGCCACCTGGCTGGAGTGCAGTGGTGTGATCTCTGCTCACTGCAGCCTCCGCCTCCTGGGTTCAAGTGATTCTCATGCCTCAGCCTGCTGAGGAGCTGGGACTACAGGTGTGTGCCACCATGCCCAGCTAATTTTTGTATTTTTCATAGAGACAGGGTTTCCCCATGCTGGCCAGGATAGCCTTGATCTCTTGACTTCGTGATCCGCCTGCCTTGGCCTCCCAAAGTGCTGGAATTACAGGTGTGAGCCACCATGCCTGGCCTACTATTTAAGTCTTTTGCCTATTTAAAAGTTTAAACAATAAACTCTGGTCAGCTATATGATTTTTAAATATTTTATCCCACTCTGCAGAGTGTCTGTTCTCTTTCTTTTTAGAGACAGACTCTTGCTGTGCTGTTCAGGTTGGAAGTGCAGTGGCACAATCATAGCTTACTGTAATCTCAAGCTCCTGAGCTCAAACAGTCCTCCCATCTCAGCCTCCTGAGTCACTGGACTTACAGGCGCACACTACCCTGCATGGCTTAATTTTGTTTGTTTGTTTTTGTAGAGACAGAGCTACCTCTTTCTTCATAGGTAGGAGAGTGTTCCGTAGTAAAGATTCCCTGGTGATGGATGGATCCAGCTCCCTGTTGAGTCCAGCAAATATTTGAGAGCAGTTGTCATATTGTGTTCTTTCTTCCAGTCCAAAGTCCTCCCAGTTCCTTTAGTCCAAAGGTCAACAAATTAAAGGGCCAGATGCTAAATATTTTAGGCTTCAAAGACTAAGAGACAAAACCAAGAATAGCATGTAGGTATAACAAGAGAGAAAACAAATTTCCACAAAATTTTAATGAATGAAATTCAAAATATAAATGAGTACAACTTTTTGTAATATAGCTCCATTAAGGAGAAGAATTGGGTTGTTTTGTAGGGGATGGGGTAGGAAGTAGGGGGTAGGGTGATCCACAAGAGGAGCTTGTGCTAGAAACCTAGGACTAAGACCAAATATTGAAACAAAAGATGCTCCTATCACCTCTATCATTGAGGACTTTATAAGAGCTTTAGAAGCTCTGTGCCAGGACCAGGGGCAGAGACCAAATGTGTCTTTCTCTTCTTTTGTTTTCTATTTTTGAGACAGTGTCTCACTCTGTGACCCAGGCTGGAGTGCAGTGATGTGATCATAGCTCACTGCAGCCTCAACCTGGGCTCAAGCAATCCTCCCGCCTTAGCCTCCTGACTAGCCAGGACTACAGGTGCATGCCACCTACGCCCAGATAATTTTTTTTATTTTTTATAAAAATGCCATCTTTTTATGTTGCCTAGACCGGTCTCAAACTCCTGGGCTAAAGCAATTCTTTTATCTCAGCCTCTCATGTAGCTTGGACTACTGGTGTGCATCACAACGACTGGCTAATATTCATTATTACTACTATGTCTGTAGAGGTGGAGTCTCACTATGTTGCCCAGGCTGGTCTTGAACCCCAGGCCTCAAACATTCCTCCCACCTTGGCATCCCAGGGTGTTGGGATTACAGGTGTGAGCTACCATGCCAAGCAATAACAAGGGTCTTTATAATAGCAAGAGGGAGGTAGAAGAGTCAGAATTGGACGAGATGTGATGATGGAAGCAGAGGTGAGAGAGGCATATTTGAAGATGCTCCACTTCTTGCTTTGAAGACGGAGTTAGGAGCCATGAGCCAAGGAATGTGGGTGGCTTCATGAAGCTGGAAAAGGCAAGGAAACACATTCTCTCTAGGCCCTCCAGGAGAATGCAGCCCTACTGACCCCTTGACTTTAGCCTTGATATGCCTATTTTGGATTTCTGAGCTTCAGAACTGTCAGATAGTAGACTTGTGGTGTTTTAAGCCACTCAATGTAGGGTAGTGTGTAAAAGAAGCAAGAAGAAATGAACACAAAGCCAGGCACAGTGGCTCATGCCTGTGATCCCAAGCATTTTAGGAGGCTGAGGTGGGAGGATGAGTTGAGCCCAGGAGTTCAAAACCAGTCTGCACAACATAGTGAGACCCTGTCTACAAAAAAACCAGTCTTGGTAGCACATACCTGTAGTTTTAGCTAGTAAGGAGACTGAAGCAGGAGGATTGCTTGAGCATATGAGTTCAAAGTTGCAGTGAGCTGTGATTGTGCCACTGCACTCTAGCCTGGGTGACAGAGGGAGGTCTTGTCTCAAAAAAAAAAAAAAAAGAAAGAACAAATGAGTGAGCATGGTGGGAGTGGGGACAGATGGCAATATTAAATAGAGTTCAGGGTTGTCCTCATAAGTGAAAATTGAGCAAAGGCTTCAAGGAGGGAAAGGAGCTGGCCAAGGTGCTTAGGGAAGAGCATTGCAGGCAGAAGCAACAGAGTGAAGATGTTAGGAGGGAACTCCTTGGTGTGTCTAAGGCTCAGGATGGAGTCTGGTGCAGCAGAGAGAGGGAGGAAGAGAAGCAGGGGAGGAGGCCAGGGAGTAGCTGGGCTGAGATCAGTACAGATTGTGTAAGCCCTGGGATGTTATTGCTGGGGCTTTGACTTTTACTCTGACTGAGATGGGAACTGCGGGAAGGTTCTGAGCAGACAGGTGACATCATCTGTCTCCCTATTTAAAAGCACCCCTGGCTGCTGAGTTGGGAAAGACTATAGGAAGATTTTGGTAGAAGCAGGGAGGCCGAGCTGTCACCACATCCAGGTGGGAGATGATAGTGGTCCTGACCAGGGTCATGGTGGCAGTGAGAGATGGTCAGAGCCTGGAGACATGTTGAAGACTGTCAACAGGATCCTGACAGACTGGACATGGGGTGTGAGAGAAGGCAGGGGTCAAGGTTGAGTTTGATTCAAATTGAATTATTAAGTAATTAAAAAAAACCACTGCTGCCTTTCCCAATCCTACTAAGTAAAGGATGCTAGATTAAAGAAATCTCAGGTCAGGCCAGGTGCAGTGGCTCACACCTGTAGTTCTAACAGTTTGAGAGGCAGAGATGGGAGTATCTTTTAAGGCCAAGAGTTAGAGAGCAGCCTGGGCAATAACAGCAAGACCTCCTCTCTACAAAAGTAGAAGAAAGACATTTAGGAAAATAAATATAGCCAGGCATGGTTGTGTATTCCTGTGGTTCCAGTTACTCTGGAGGCTGAGGTGGGCAGATCTCTTGAGGCTAGGAGTTTGCGGCCAGCTTGGGCAACATAGCAAGACTTCTTTCTCAACAAAAATTAAAAAAAAAAATAGCCTGGCATGGTGGAACCTGCCTGCATTCCCAGGTATTAGGGAGGCTGAGGCAGAAGGATCTCTTGAGGCCAGTTGGTCAAGGCTGCAGTGAGCTATGATTACACCACTGTACTCCAGCCTGGGTGACAGAGTGGAACCCCGTCTCAAAATACAAATCCAAATAAAATGAAATCTCAAGTTGGACCAGTCCCATCTAGGCTATGCAGGCCTTTCAACTGCATAGCCACATGATCGGGTTTGTGTGGCTGTGGATGAGGAGACCCCTGCCCAATTGTTGTTGACTGTACAATCGGTTTATTTTTAAATATAGTAATCAAATATATTTCATCAAACTTGATGGTCTCAGATATGTGTGGGTTTTGGAATTCTCCTTGGAACAAATTTTAACATCTTATTTGTTCCATCATTTCATAATTTTTTTATCTGATCAATTTTTTTTTTTTGAGACAGAGTCTCACTTTGTCACCCAGGCTGGAGTACAATGGCACAATCTCGGCTCACTGCAACCTCCACCTGCCAGGTTCATGCAATTCACCTGCATCAGCCTCCTGAGTAGCTGGGATTATAAGCACACGCCACCACTCCAGGCTACTTCTTTGTGTTTTTGGTAGAGACGGGTTTTTACCATGTTGGCCAGGCTAGTCTGGATTTACAAGTAGATTTACTAGAATCCGCCACCATGCCCGGCTAATTTTTGTAATTTTTAGTAGAGAAAGGGTTTCACCATGTTGGCCAGGCTGGTCTCGAACTCCTGACCTCAGATGATTCGCCTGCCTTGGCTTCCCAAAATGCTGAGATTACAAGCATGAGCCACCACGCCCAGCCCTTTTCTTTCCCTTTTACAGACAGAGTCTTGCTCTGTCGCCCAGGCTGCAGTATAGTGACATGATCATGGCTTATTGCAGCCTCAAACTCCTAGTCTCAAGCAATCCTCCCACCTCAGTCTCCCAAACAGCTGGGAATACAGACGTGTGCCACCATGCCCAGCTAAATTTTTTTTTGTTTTTTATTGTAGAGGCACGATTTTGCTAGGTTGCTCAGGCTGGTCTCAAACTCCTGACCTCAAGCGATCCTCCTGCCTCACCCTCCCATGGTGCTGAGATTACAGGCAGGTATGACTACCTGTGCCCAGCTCCTTATTATTATTATTTTAACAGCTTTATTAAAATGTAATTCACATATCATTCAATTTATTTGCTGAAATCTGCAGTTCAGTGGGTTTTAGAATATTCACAGAGTTGTGCACTGATCACCACAGTCACTCTTAGAACCTTTCCTTACCCTGTAGAGAAATCCGCACCCCTTAGCCACTGCTTCCTACTCCCCCCACCTGCCTTTGCCCCCAGCCTCAGACAACCATTGATTGATTTTTCTGTCACTGTAGATTTGCCTAATCTGGACAAATAGAATTGTACAATATGTGTTCTTTTGTGGCTGGCTTGCTTTCCTTCTTAGTAAAATGTTTTCAGAGTTCCTTTGTGTTGTAGCGTGTATCAGTATTTCATTCCTTCTGTGGCTGAATAATATTCCATGGTAGAAACACACTGCGTTTTGTTTATCCATTCATCAGTTGGTGCACATTTGGGTTGTTCTCATGTATTGGCCATTATGAATAATGCTGCTATGAAGGTTCCTATACAAGTTTTTGTATGGACATATATATTTTTTTTCCTCTGGGATATATGCCTAGGAGTTAAATTGTTGCATTATGTGATGACTGCACATTTAGGCTCTTGAGAAACTGCCAGACATTTTCTAAAGTGGTTAGATCAGTTGGGTGTGATGGTTCACACCTATAATCCCAGCTACTTAGGAGGCTCAGTTGGGAGGATGACTTGAGCCCACAAGTTCAAGACTAGCCTAGGCAAGATAGCGAGACCCTGTCTTGATTTCAAAAAAAATCCAATTAAAATGATAAGAAAAGAAATTCCTAAAGTAGTTATGGCACTTTATGTTCCCACCAGTAATGTGTGTGGGTCCAATTCCTCTGCATCTTCACTGACGTTAATTTTTTTTTCTAGACAGGGACCTGCTGTGTCTCTCAGGCTGGAGGGCAGTGATGTCATTACAGTTCACTGCAGCCTTGAACTCCCAGGCACAAGTGATCCTCTCATCTCAGCCTCCTAAGTAGCTGGGAATTACAGGTACACAGCACCATGACTGGCTAATTTTTATATATTTTTTTGTAGTGATGGGGTTTGACCATGTTGCCCAGTCTGGTCTTATACTCCTGGCCTCAATGATCTGGCCACCTTAGCCTCCCAAAGTTCTGGAATTACAAGCTGAGGCCCCGTGCCTGGCCTTCACCAACATTTGTTATTATCTGTGTTTTTTTTCCTTTTACACCTTAAAGCAGTATAAGAACAAGTGTCTTCAATGATAGTAAACAAAAAATATAATCCCAGGACATTGGAAGCTGAGGTGGGAGGATCGGTTGATGCCAGGAGTTTTAGACCAGCCTAGGCAACCTAGCAAAACCTCATCTCTACAGAATATTTAAAAATTAGCTGAATGTGCTGGTGCCTGCCTATAGTTTTTCTCTCTCTCTCTCTCTCTTTCTCTCTCTAACTTTTTGAGGCATGGTCTGGCTCTGTCACACAGGCCAGAGTTCAGTGGTGTGATCATGGATCACTGCAGCCTGAAACTCCTGGGTTGATCAAGTGATCAGTCCTCTCACCTCATCCTACCAAGTAGTGGGGACCACAGGTGCATGCCACCCGGGTCTTGCTATGTTTCCCAGGCTGGTCTTGAACTCTTGGCCTCATGTGATCCTCTCCCCTAGGCCTCCCAAAGTGCAAGAATTACAAGTATGAGCCACTATGCCTGGCCCCCACCCTGCCTATTGAGAACCAAAAGAAGGAACCAAATTCTCCGTAGCTCAACTCGAGCCATTTCCTGATTTCTTCATCAGGAATGAGCTGGTTATTGGGCTGTCCAGGACTCTCAAGCAGCACAGAAATGAGGTGAGTGCGTTTTCCTGCTGCTCCACTCTGCGGAGAATTAGAGGATGTTTACTCATTTTCAGAGAGGGATGCCTTGTAGGCACCTTAGGATGGAGGAAGCCCTGATTCCAATGTCCTTTTTTTTTTTTCTTCAGAAACAGGATCTTGCTCTCTCACCCTGGATGGAGTTCAGTGGTGCAATCACAGCTCATTGTAGCCTCAACCCCCCAGCCTAGCAATCCTACCATGGCCTTTCGAGTAGCTGTGACTACAGGTGAGCACCATGACACTCAGTGAATTTTCAATTTTTCGGTAGAGGTGGGGCCCGGCTGTGTTGCCAGGGCTGGCCTTGAACTCCTGCACTCAAGGGATTTTCCTGCCTAGGGCTTCCAAAGTATTGATATTACAAGCATGAGCCACTGTGCTCACTCTGTCTGGTTCTTAACTTCCTGCTTCCCTCTTCCATATTTAAAGAACCCTTGTAATTACATGGGCTCACCCAGATACTCCAGGATAATCTTGTTTCAAGGACAGCTGATTAGTAACATTAATTCCATCTGCACTCTTAATATCCCCCTTCCTCTGAAACTGTGCTGTGTAACCTAGGACGTGAGCAATTGGTAGGGGGCATTACTTTGGCCACCACAGTGACCAAAAGGATTGGTGGGGGACAGGTTAAAGATACAGGGAAGTTGGAGGAACAACTGACAAGTGAGGTTCCAGAGAGGGCAGGTGAAGAGGAGATTCCAGTAGGGAAATTAGATTAGCACTTTCTTTTTCTTTTTTTTTTCTGAGACAGGGTCTCACTCTGTCACCCCTGCTGGAGTGCAGTGGCATGATCTTGGCTCACTGCAGCCTAGACTTCCCAGGCTCAAGGGATCCTCCCACCCCAGACTCCCAAGTAGCTGGAACTGCAGTTCTGCACCACCACCATTCCTGGCTGTTTTTTTTTTTTTTTTCTTTTGTTAGTAGACACAGGGTCACACCATGTTCCCCAGGTTGGTCTCCAACTCCTGGTCTCCAACTCCTGGTCTCAAGCGATCCTCCTGGTTCGGCTTCCAAAATTGCTGGGATTATAGGCCTGGGTCACCATGCCTGGTCTCTGCTAGTTGTATATTTTATTTTATTTTAACTTCAGGGATACAAGTGCAGATTTGTTACATAGGCAAGCTTGTGTCATGGAGGTTCATTGTACAGATTATTTCATCACCCAGGTATTAAGCCTGATACCCATTAGTTATTTTTTCCTGATCCTCTCTCTCCTCCCACCCTCCTAGGTCTCTGTGTGTCTATACATTATCATTTAGCACCCACTTATAAATGAGAATGAGAACATGTGGTATTTGCTTTTCTGTTCTTGTGTTAGTTTGTTAAGGATAATGGTCTTTTCAGAAATCTGTAACGATACTTATTAAAATGCAAGTGATATATAAGTGAACTATGATAGGAAGCTAATTGGCACATTTTACCACTTCATCTCACCAACTTGTTATGCTAAAGACCTTTGAAAAGTATTACATAAAATTTCAGCATTTTTAAAAAGTTAAATTGTAGATTTAAATTCAAAATTATTAACTTCATTTCAAAACTTGCTTCACTGATCTATCACAAAGGAGATAAAAATATATTGTTAATATTGCTATACTCAAAATAGGTTATGATAGCTTGTTTTTTAAAAGAATATGCATTCATCAAGCAACTGGAGATTTAATGCCTGCAATCAGCATTCAGCAGAGGAAAGAGACATTTTGTTTTTTTAAAAAAACTATTTGTATATTAAGTACAGGAAGTCCTTGCTTGATGTTGTTGATAAATGCTTGGCAACTGTGACTTTAAGCAACATTACATATGGAAAGTCTTTGAGTAACATCATTTTCTTCAAAATTGTTTGGTTATGCCATTGATAAGAAAAAAATTGGTTTTGTTATATGTCATTTTGAATAGATATTTAGAATTTCAGTGTATTTTCCTATACAAAACTATTATATTTGGTAAATTAATTAGACCATCCTCTTTGCAGAATAAAATATTTACCAATTGTGAAGGGAAGAAAGGATAGTGATTTATGGAGAGACAAGGAAGGTTGAAATACATGCTGAATAAAAGAAATGTTTAACTATATGGCACTGGAAACAAACAATTTGAGTTTGAAGGACATATTTTCTCTTAAGGATTATATAATATGAGAAATTAATCAGAAATTGAAGCAATGAATTCAACCAATTAACGAAAATTAGTAGAATGGTATGAAGTATAAATGAAGAAAATGAATTTTAAAGTATAGAAAATTTGGAACCATGGTGTATGTCCCACTTAACAACCAGCATAATAAAAATTTGATTGTGCAAAAAGTGATTATTAAATTTACTAATAGAATTTGATGAGAGTGGATATTGAATGCTAGGAGATGGGTAACAGAAAGTTTCACTAAGGCATTTTCTAATAATTTCATAAACTTCTTGACTTTCGGCCGGGCGCGGTGGCTCACGCCTGTAATCCCAGCACTTTGGGAGGCCGAGGCGGGCGGATCATGAGGTCAGGAGATCAAGACCATCCTGGCTAACACGGTGAAACCCCGTCTCCACTAAAAATACAAAAAATTGGCCGGGCGTGGTAGCGGGCGCCTGTAGTCCCAGCTACTCGGGAGGCTGAGGCAGGAGAATGGCGTGAACCCGGGAGGCGGAGCTTGCAGTGAGCCGAGATCGCGCCACTGCACTCCAGCCTGGGCGACAGAGCGAGACTCCGTCTCAAAAAAAAAAACAAAAAAAACTTCTTGACTTTCAATAGCTACTTGCTACCTCCAGTTTATTGGTGGATCTCCTGTCATTGGGCTTCATTAAAATAAAAACAAATCTGTGGCATTTATGTCAAGTCAAAAGAATCTATGCATTCAGAGTTGTGGCAGGAACTGCATATGAATAAAGGAGTCCCTTTACTACATTCTAAGGAAGAATTTGTATGTTCTATTACAGACAATGCTTTGTTCTCAGCCATGTCTGTCCTGATATGGCTATCCGGATAGACTTATCTTCCAATTCCTCTGACTCCGCAAATCTTTTTTTGTGTCCTCTGGAATTCATGGCCAGTCAGCATCATAATTCTGTATAATCTCAATATATTTATTTTATTTGAATGTTGCCCTAATAGGAGATTGTGTTGAAGACACAGCTTGTTCAGCAGCTCATATCATTCACATCTCCCTATGCTTTCCTTCAATCTAATGTGAGTTCATTTTTTAGCACTGCAGGTCCAAAATGTTGAATAGATAGCTCGACTTTCAAGATTTTTAGATGCCTTCTTCTGCCCCTTTCAATTGGCAAATGCATCATAGCAAAAATCTGAACAGAACATCTAATTTATGTTCGTGTGCTTCCCTTCTTTCTGGAGTCTTGCATCCTCAAGTCTCTGCTGCTTGGTAGCTCTCAGGTGCCCTCTAACACATTATCTTTCATATTTTACCCAGCCTTACTAATTAGTCTAGCAAGAGGGATGGTCATATTCAAGTTCATGTACTATAGCTAGAAGTAAATATCCTTGTGTTAGCTATTAAGATTTGACGAGGCATGAGAAATAAAGATGCAAAATTGTCATCATTTACAGATGATATGATTCAACACTTTCAGTATACAGGAGCCAAGACTGAAAAAAATGACTTAAAACATGATGATAAATTATTATGATAGGTGAATAGAAAACAAAAATAAATCGTTTGTAATGTATACATTATATAATTAGAAAACACCCTATTTTGCAAAGCAAAAAACTTGAAACAGACCTCACAATGTGTACGATTTTTAAAGGGAAAAATTATATACTATTGGAAGATTTAAAGTAAGTTGTTAACAAATAGTAAGCATGTAATGTCTTGTAATAAAAACACAACACCATAATGATGACAATTCTGTCAATATTAATATATAAATTTAAAAGAACAGTAAAATAGAAATGTTTTCTGCAATCACTGTGAAGTCAAGCCCAAATTTTATGTAGAAAGATAAAACAACCAGAAAATTCCTAATAAGGCAGATGGATAGCCAGGAGGAACAAGAATGAACATATAGGAAAATATTGTATAAGGTTATTAAAGAATTTTATTTAAAGAAGCAACTTGATCCTATTCCCATTTTAGTAAAATCACTGTAATACATAGAAAGGATTATGAACCAACAACACTGAGGAGAGAAGTTAGCTTTTTCAGAGAGAAGTTAGCTTTTTCAGTGATACTTTCAAAATCATAGAATTCTGAATTAGCAAAATAACAGTGAGGCAAGAGGGAGAGATTTAGTAGATGTTATCAATCATGATACTCTTAACACAGCAGTAGCTGCCACATAGAGTGTTTATATAGTTAGGTGCTGTGTATATCTCAATGTATTTAACCCACACAAAAACCTTTGTGTTGAGTTCTACTTTAATTTCAATTTGGCAGATGTGGGAATTAAGGCACAGAATTATTGCATTAATTGCCCAAGATCATGCAGTTACTTTTAAAAAGCATGATTCTGGCTTCAGATTCTGGGATCGCACCCTGAAAAGTACACAATTTCACTAAGAGTTTCTGTGACATCATTGTCTGTGGCCTGTGACAATGTCAATGAACTTGTGTCTGACTTGGGGTGTGGGTGAATTGTAGTAGTGCTGTGTATAGAAATATGTGCACACACACACACACATACACATACACACACATACACCCCAACAACTAAGAATAAAAGAACTTGGGTCATCTTTTGAGAAGCATGATTTGAATGATGTCTCAAAAGCAGTGTATATATAAATCCAGCTATGATTAGTGATATCTGAGCTGGCAGAAGAGACCTGGGAATTATCAGTCCATCAATAATAATTAAAGGCATGAAAATGAGATAAAAGGCATTACAAATAAGAAGCAATTTGAACTGTCACTGATCTCTAAATAATAGACATATTGTAAAGAACAGGCAGAATAAATTGAATGAAGAGGAACTGAGAAGGCATATCCAGAGAGGGAGAGAGAGAGAAAGAAAGAAAAGCAAACTCAAAGAAGTATGGTGTTCCACATGATAATGTAAGTGAACAGAGTTTTTGAAGGTAAAATTCAAATAGACAACTGCCATGGTTTGAATATTTATATCAAAACTTAACATTGATATTTAATCATCAGTGTAATGATATTGAGAAGTGAGGCCTTTATGAGGTGATTAGGCCAGGAGGGATCTGCCCACATGGGTGGGTTAAACAACTGTTGAAAAGGGCATTCAGAAATGAATTTCAGCTCCTCTGTTCTGCCATGTGGGGAACAGTGTTCCCTCCCTCTGGAGGTTGCATCTTAGAAGCAGAGGTGGGGTCCTTATCAGACACCAAACTTGCTGATGCCTTGATCTTAAACTTCTCAGTCCCCAGAACTGTGAGGAAAAGAACATTCTGTTATTTATCAATTACCCAATTTCAGGTATTTTTTTTGTAGAAGCACAAAACTGACTAAGATAATAACTCCTATCTTTATTCTTATATAATTTTAATATGATTGTTTTATAAGATTCCCAAAATATTAGCTCTGTCATTTTCTCTCTGTTATTTACAGCAATTTTTCTTTAAAAAATTCCGCTTTTATTTTAAATACGGGGGTATATGTGTAGAAATGTTACATGGTATATTAGACCCATGTAATGAGCATGGCACCCAAGGGGTAGTTTTTTCACCCACGTCCCCCTCCTTCCACCTTTCCCCTTTCCCTAGTAGTCTACAGTGTCTATTATTTCTATGTTTATATCCATGTGTGCTCAATGTTTACCTCCCATATATACATTCTTAGTATGGGGGTACCATTCTTACCTGTAGGGCAACAGCAAACATTACTATCTGTGGACTTTCAGAGTCGTGGTTCCACTGGCGTGAAAACACATTATTATTACATTAGACCAAGACCTAGTTTATAGCAAAGGAGAAGAGCAAGTGGGCCCATGATCATGAGATGACATACTTACCCATCCAGAAGCTGTCAGCTGGAGAGAGAGTTGAAAAGGCCTGCACAGCTAAAATGTCAGTTTGGAGCCAGTACTTTCTGAGAATTGTGTTTCATCATCTAGGATGCAGCAGATAGATTGAACAGAAGACCTTTGATGGCTCTGTGGCTCTAGTGGAAAGAATATATGCATTTGGAATCTAAGGTATGCAAAGAAGAATGGCCCCATTAATTAATATAATAGTTCCCCCTTATCCTCAGTGGATCTGTTCCAAGAACCCCCCGGGGGTGCATGGAATTGCAGGTAGTAACATATCCTATGTATACTAAGTTTTTTCCTATATATACATATCTATCATACAGCTTAATTTATAAATTAGGAACAGCAGAGATAACAATAACTAATAATACAATAAAAAATTAAGATAGTATGCCAGTATTATTAATCTTGAGCTTTGGGATTACTGTTAAGTAAAATAAAGTTTACTTAAGCACAACCACTCAATCACTAATAGCCTACTACTGACCAGAAGCCTTACTAACAACATAAACAGTAAATTAAAATATATTTTGTACATAATTTGTATTATACACTGTATTCTTAACAAAAAATTAAGCTAAATAACAGAATGTTATTAAGAAAATCAGGCCGGGCACGGTGACTCACGCCTTTAATCTCAGCACTTTGGGAGGCCGAGGCAGGCGGATCTCTAGGTCAGAAGATTGAGACCATACTGGCTAACATGGTGAAACCCCATCTCTAATAAAAATACAAAAAAATTAGCCGGGTGTGGTGGCGGGTGCCTGTAGTCCCAGCTACTCGGGAGGCCAAGGCAGGAGAATGGCATGAACCTGGGAGGAGAAAATATACAAAATATATTTACTATTCATAAAGTGGAAGTGGATCATCATAGTGATCTTCATCTTTCTCATCTTCATGCTGAGTAGGCTTAGGAGGAGGAAGAAGAAAAGGGGTTGATCTTGCTGTCTCAAGAGTGGCAGAGGCAGAAGAGGTAGATGAAGTGGAGGGAAGGTAGGAAAGGCAGTCACACTTGTTGTAACTTTAATTTTTAAAAATCACATATAAGTGGGCCTGTTCAGTTCAAACTTGTGTTGTTCAAGAGTCAACTGTATATTAAAGTTATTATGAATTGTCACAGAGCCGTTCATAGTGAAATGTTGTACATAACTTAAGTGTCAGATCAAGACTGCCTAAATAAATTAGAGCACACCTGTACAATGGAATGACATTTAGCAAAAAAAGGAGCTAGCCCTTTTTATAGAAGAATCATCAATATATATTTAATGTGAATAAAGAATGGTGCTGATATATATATATAGTATGATATTAGTTTTGCAACTTAAGCAAAATATTTGTAAAAACATTTGCTTCTATATGCCTAAAACCATTGGAAAGATTGACAAGAAACTAAGAACGTGATTTTATTTTGAGTAATAGTTGTACTGAGTGGACTGAGGATGATTTTCACTGAATAACCATGTATATTTAGGTATCTGTTTAATGGTTTAGCTACTCAAAAAGTATATAAAGTTATATCAAGGACAAATTATTCCAATGAGCAGGATTAAAAATATTTCTAACATAAATATTATAACTGAAATATTATCTACTTATTAAGAGACAAATAAATGACTAAAATACTTCACTATTCTCTAATATTTTGTTTGGACCAAAGAAGGAAATAATTTTAAAAGCAGTATCTTTAAAAAAATCTTAGTCTAACAAAGTACACTAAACTATTTGTTGCTTAAACTCCATCACTTTAAGTTTTACCTGTAAAGCCATCTAAATAAATACTTAAAGTTAGAGGGGGAAGATAAATAAGTAGCTTTTCATCTGAATACATTACAGTTGAATTACAGTTGATCTTTAAATAACATGGGTTTCAACTACACCACTCCACTATAGTAGATTTTCTTCAGCCTCTGTCATCCCTAAGACAGCAGGGCCAACTGCTTCTCTTAGCCTACTCAATGTGAAGACAATGTGGTTGAGACCTTTATGATAATCCATTTCCACTTTATGAACAATACATACATTTTCTCTTCCTTATGATTTTAATGTTTTCTTTAGCTTACTTTATTGTTAAAAATACAGTTATATATATATATGTATATCATACAAAATATGTGCTAATTGACTTTATATGTTATTGGTAAGGCTTCTGGTCAACAGCAGGCTATTAGTAGTTAAGTTTTGGGGGAATCAAAAGCTTTTTGGGGATTTTCAACTGCTCCAGGGATGGTGCTCCCAACTCTAGAGTTGTTCAAGTGTCAATTGTATTCTTGCATATTCTGTTAGTGCAGTAAGGTGTCCAATTTAGAATGCTAGGAGTTGTTACAAACTTTTCTATTTGACTCACCATGAATAATCAACTGGTAGCCAAATACTGATTATAAAAATCTCCATTTTGTGTGTGTGTGTGTGTGTGTGTATGTGTACAGGTACTGAATACTTTTTATTACTATTAGTAAATAGACGTAAAGATTCCTCCCTGTTTTGCTGAGACTGTTAATTCATTAATCTACTATATACTAGGTGTATGTCATTATTTCATTGTAAAGTTTGATATTAAACATCACTCTTTCATGATGCTTGAGAGGTTACTCTGGGAAGAGGCCATGACATTTTTTGTCACTATGGCTTTGTCATTTTACAAATGAGTGAATGACAACAATAGTTTGTTGAATAAATGTGTTGATATGAGATCTACTTCATAAAAATGCAAATGAATGCATGATGGAAATTAGAATAAATCATATTGAAAATTATGACTGTGACTCTTCTCTTCCAGTTTATCTATATTTTTTGCTTCAGAATAATTCTTAGTTTTCTAAAGTGTCATAGAAATTACAAAGGGTCTAGTCCAAAATGCTTATCTCATATCTATTCTTTAAAAACAGGAGCCCTTGAAGCTATGTATTTTCAATTACTTTATAATTACATACATTGCATGATTGAAATCAAATTGAGAAACATGTTTCTCTTGTGAATACAAAAAGTCTTATCGTTGCCAACGTGCAGCCACTTCTGACAATTAAAGTTCTTTACATCAAGAACTGTTTTTCATTTTCAGTCAAAGATGCCAAGCATTAATTCAAGTGTTTTCTTATTTTTTATTACATTCATGGACTTGTTGAGATGGAAGTTAGAAACCGAGATAAAGAATAACTCTCATCTGAGATACAGGAAGAAAACTCAGATATGCAGGAAAATATTAATATAGTGCTTTAGGCCAAAGAGAGCACATCACCCTCACACGCAGCTTTAGCTTTTGGGGATTTGATATGGTTTGGCTCTGTGTCCCCATCAAATTTCATCTTGAATTGTAAGCTCCATAATCCTTACCTGTTGTGGACAGGACCTGGTGGGAGGTGATTGGATCATGGGGACAGTTTCCTCCATGCTGTTCTCATGATAGTGGGTGAGTTCTCATGAGATCTGATGGTTTTATAAGTGTTTGACAGTTCCTCCTATGCGCTCTCTCTTTTTTTCTCTCTCTCTCATTCTTGCTCTCTTGCCTGCTGCCATGTAAGACATGACTGCTTCCCCTTCTGCTGTGATTGTAAGTTTCCTGAGGCCTCCGCATCCATGCTCATGGAACTGTGAGTCAATTAAACTTCTTTTTGTTATAAAATACCAGTCTCTGGCAGTTCTTTATAGCAGTGTGTAAACGGACTAATATAGGATTGATATAAATACAAATAAAAGTACCCATTTGCAATACAGCCTCTGCCAATCCTGTGATTCTGACAACTCTCAGAGACAACCCTGATTCAGGTAAGCAGGCTTACACCAACTACATGTATATTACAAAATATTTCCAATTCTGTCTCAATCTAAATATAAAATTACAGCTATCTAAAGTCTACTTTGTATATGTAATATATCTAACTTGAAAGTATGTGAAATTACACAAAAGCCTAGGAATGAACTTCAATCTCTGTTCTTTTTCCTAAATTATTTATGCACACCATTTAAAATTCCAATAGGCTATCAAAATGTTTGGCAATTTCAATAATAAAAATTATCTAGATTTTTAAAAAATTCAGATATTGCAATATATCCATCCTTTTATACTATTTTAAAATTCTTTTTTTGATAATAGTATTTTAAAAATAATTAATTATAATAAACACTTAAACACAGTTTTCAATTATTTATTTTATACCTGGTAATGTGTTTTAAAATTTATGAAATTATCTAACTTAGTTCTTACAAACCCTTTGAAACAGTTATTAGTATTGTTCAGTTTTACAGATGAGGACATGAGGCTCTGATTTATTACATTCCATTCTCACTTGAATCAATTCCATTCCAACACTTCAAAAAAACAAAATGAAACTATTATTGCCAGTGTTACAAATAAAATCCACTTTGAAAATCTAATATAAACTTTTACTTCCTGCCTGATCTTTCTACAGCATTGAATCTTCCTACTACCATTTACCTGGAAACTGTTCCTTTATTTCAGGGACAACATAACCTTCCCTCTTCTCTCATGTCTTGCTTGCAGGTCCTTCTTACTTTGTTCAGAAACTCATCGTCCGATCTCCAATAACTTTGAAATGTTCCACAGCTGAATTTGAGGCCACTGCGTTTATTATCAAGATTCACTCTCCTGGTTCCTAAATCCTGTCTCATGGCTTTAAATATCATTTAGATGCTGAGAATTAAAAAAAATGCATCGCCAGTTATGGCCTCTATTTTAAAATCCAGAGTCAAGTTTAATTAACAATTTGACATTTTTCCTTGAACATATAGTACGGTAGACAATCTCAAATTAATATGCCACAATCGGAACTCAGTCTAACCTTTTCATACTCTGATCACCCCCTTCAGATGTGCTTTTATTCAAGGGTTCCATATTTTATAAAAATGAACATATAAAAATATTTGCAAATAGCCTCTATCCTATTAGCATAGTCAAAAACATTTGAATTTTCATCAACTCCTCTATTTATCTTACACCATGTATTGAATCTAACAGGAAATTCAATTAGCACTATATGTAGCCACAATAACTGGTTCTTGCCACCACCACCCTTTCTCTACTATATATTTTCACAGTGACCTTTAGATTTTCTTACTTCTGATTTGACAGCTCTAAGTTCAATCCAGGAGCCATTGTCAGTTTTTCAAAAGGAGGTGAGAATGTATGACTCTTCTGTTCTCTGGTTTCTCATCTCACTCAGAAAACACATGCACCATTCTTCGTGCATCAAATAGCACAATCTTTAAAAGTAAAGGTTTATATTTTGCTTTATATATATTTTATCATCAATTTCCTTGAAATATATATTTCTAGTCAGTACAAACCACAGATTACTAGAGACTCTTCAGCAGAATAAGAAATAAGCTAAATATTATGATAAATAAATAACATTCCAAAATAAGGAAAGGCTTCTGATGAATCTTGCCATTTTCAGGAAATCCACCTGGAATCCCATTCTCACAGTATTGGAACTCCCTAATTCTCCCTTTAGCTGCTCATTGTTCACCTAGTCTTTTCACTCTCTCCATCAAAAAAAAAATTTCCTCAGGAAAGGCTCTGATACAGGAATCATAGTTAGATGAACTAAAACTTCAAATTCTACATATATATACATATATATACGTATATACACGTATATACGTATACACGTGTATATGTATATACGTGTATATACGTGTATACGTATATACACGTATCTATGTATATATACATATACACATATATACATATATACACATATATACATATATACACATATATATACATATATACATATTATATATAACTTTAGCAGTAAAAACAAGTAGACTTTAGTACTGTTACTTTATAATTCATTTAGGAAAAGAAGGAACACCTTTGCAACTACTCCCACTAAGTTACCAAGATTTTTTTCAATACTAATCTTCACAATTCATATTCAAATACTAAGAATCCCTAATGCCTTTAAAAAATACATGTGTATTTCCAATAATTTGATACAGGCTCTCAAAAAGTCATTACATTTTGAGGGTAAAATTGAAACAACCTAAACATTAATGCCGAGTAATGAATATAATAGTTCACACATATTAAACAGCTAATCCATATGTGTAAGACATTGTTATATATATACTTATACACAAAAACAAACATGTATGTGTGTGTATAAAATCTCAACAAATCTCCATAAGAATTATTAGAACTAGTAATTAGACACAGTTGTTCTACTTCTGTAACCCATGATCTTAAACCATTATAGAATAAACCTTAAAAGCAATCATTATTTTCAAAGACAATTTTGAAACTTGCCTTGTGCAAGTTAGTAAATAACTGTGCTCCTTGGTTTCCTCATCTGTTACATGGGTAGAACCTACACTGTTACATGAAGATTAGAGCAGTTAATAGAATATTTTAGTATTTATAGATCTAGAATATAAAAAGGAATTAATAAGTTTTAAGGAGAAAAAAATAAGGGAAAAATAGTCTCATTTTCAACCCTACTAAACATAAAATGTTTTTTACATTTAATTTATACATGCAGGGTAGGTCAGTATACTAAAAATAAAGCACATTTAATTTGAAATTTTAGAAAGGGGTAGATTGTTCTTATTTAGAAAATTGCAGTACATTTTAATTTGTGAGCAGGAGGTCATGGTGTTATTTAGAAACAGTGACAAGAAACTTTTTTTGGCTATTGTAAATGGAAATGGAAAAAAAGAAAGAAAAGCCAAGAGTAGTCATTTGACTCCAACAAGCAGTTTTTAAAAACTATTTCATGTGATTATCAGCTTCAATTTGAAAGGTTATATATCTGATAAACAAAACACAAAGGAAGAGCTTGATAATTAACAAAAAACTCTATAGTATTTCCTTTTTTTCATCTTTTCCCAGGTCAGATTCTTGCAAGCAATGGGAAATTAGTGTTTATTTAAGATTTAATGACAATGTTAATGCCACTGTCAATCTGGATTCTTTATCTAGAAAGGCAAATCTGATTTACATTAACCTGAACACCTTAATATATAATTAAGATCTCAGCCTTATGGCTAAGTTCTTAGACATTTATTCTGTTTAACTCAGCAACAAAATATTATTAGTCACTTTCTTTTGAGAAAGGTGAGTCTAGTTTATCGGTACTATTAGGGCATTTTATAATCTGCAACCTAATTAGCCTTAACAAAATATTTTGTACTCAGCATGACTCAAATATTTTACCCAATAACTTACTGAAAAATAATTCTGCCATTGCATTTCCACTCTAATATACTGCAGTGATTTTCTGTTTGCACATATTTGTCCATGTCATATGTTGGCTTGAAAGAATGTAAAACAAAGAATGCATATAGATTATTAAAGAAATCCTCCCAAATTTGTTCACATATATTAGATCCTAAACTAAATAGGTTAGTTTTTTTCTGAATTGAAATAGATTAACAGAACATATTAACTGAAATAACTGTCATATTATTTATAATTCTTATCAGACACATGCAATTGAGCCTATGACCGAGCATGAAGACTCTATAAAGGACATCGCTCAAGTACACAATATGATTTTCTTTAATTTTGATCTGAAAGACTGTTAATAGAAAGACTAAAATTCTGTCAAACAAATTGATTACATTTCTACTGGATTTGGGAAATATGTAGCATCTGTGATAAAGTACTTAATCATCACTTATTGTCTTTAGTGTACAATTTATTATATCCATATTTTATACCCCTCAAAGTATTTGCAAAATTAATAGAACTTTCTTAAGAATACAGTGACTGTCCTCAAAATCCACTTAATAAATTGGTAGCCTCAAATTTATATTTCATCTACTCTTCCAAAATAATTATTGTATTGTTGGTTTTAAATCTAACATCTCACTATTTCTTTTCTATTTTATCATATGCTTTTCTGGTGCATATTTTTTTCTGCTTTATGTTGATTTTTATGATCCTATTTTTTTCTTTATTAAGTTTTAGGTGTAACTTTTTATTTTGGTAGTTACTTCATAGTTCATAATATGCAGCTTTAACTTATCACAGTCTACCTTCAAACGATATTACATCACTCAGACTGATTTGTGAGTACAGAGAGACTGGGCAGGGACGTAGATGATGAATCAGAAGCACCTGACTCATTTAAAAGGCTCACTAATCTTAGTAAAATAAACCCATACAGAAAATTCTTTTGCTTTAAGGTGAGTAAACATGCACACACATGGCCCTGCAAGGTCATTCTGTCAATCAGCCTTAATCCAACCCATGAGATATCAGTTTGCCAGTTTATGATCATTGCCATAGAAGAGTTTTTTTATTTTAGATTCTAAGTTTAAACTGAAGATTCAATGGATGTGGAACTAGTTTTATTTTTGAGCGAGAAAATAACTCAATTAAATGTACTGTGTCTCAAAATATGCAGTATACACACCACCATGAAAACGAGACAACAGTAAATAAATTAAGACATCTAGAAAATTAGGTAAGACAGTGTTCAATAATGAGGCAAAATAGGATGTGAATGTCACCTACGCTATCAAATAGAGAGAAATGTGGGGTTTCATCCACTAAATATGAGGTTGAATGTATAGAACGTTATTTCAAATATGTCGTGATTTGTATCTAAATTTATATCCTATAAAATCATGCAGAATATGAGGAGTCATTATCTAATTTTCAGTAGGAAAAATGTGAATCAGTACTAATACTAAAAACTAATAATTTACTCAATGCCAGGCAATGTTTCTAGTGTTTTATGTTTTTAGAAAACAATTATGAGATAATTGTGAAGAAAACAATTCTTCACTTTTCAAGAAAGAAAACCAAAGTAATGAGAAACTAAGTAAGTGGCCCACCCAACGTTGTATAGTTAAGAAATGACTACGTTGTAGACCTTGTAGACCTTAACATGGTTTGATTGTTTGTTTGTTCGTTTTGAGATGGCATCTCACTCTGTTGCCCAGGCTGGAGTGCAGTGGCAGGATCTCGGCTCACTGCAAGCTCTGCCTCCTGGGTTCACGCCATTCTCCTGCCTCAGCCTCCCAAGTAGCTGGGACTACAGGTGTCCACCACCACTCTCAGCTAATTTTTTTGTGTTTTTAGTAGAGACAGGGTTTCACCATATTATCCAGGATGGTCTCGATCTCCTGACCTCGTGATCCACCTGCCTCGGCCTCCCAAAGTGCTGGGATTACAGACGTGAGCCACCACGCCCGGCCGACCTTAGCATGTTTTTAAGTAAAATGTATTATTTTTCATGTGTAATATTTGCTCTGTCTCTCATGTATACATAAAATTATAAATATAATCATGAAGAGAATTATAATAGCCAACTTTCTCTATATTTCAGAGATATTGGTTTGGCATTGCTTTCGGCAGATATTTCAACATTAGCCTCTGGAGTGGAGTTGGGGACAGGTTGATTTCAGTGTTTCAAAAATATATGAGAACTGTGAACCTATGTTAGTGGATTGCCTATTGGCGACTTCTAGTTGAACACTAGCAAAATTGACAACTAAAAAAATAATGAAATGAGAGAAAGTGTTTATAGCGCTTAAGAGGATAAATTAGTTTCTTTATGTCTAGATTTTATATTAAATAAAGAGCTTTCAGGAAAAGTAAATGACAGTTAATGATTTTGATTATAATCAGTCAGATTTTTTCCATATTTGAGCAAAAACTGTAATTGACTTATCCACTGCTTTCAGTGTAGATTAGCTGAATCATCTAACATGTCATCTCTTATAAATATTGATTGAGATGAAAAATGAATAAATGATTTATTTATCTTATAACAGTTCTATGTTGATAACGTAAAAAATACTGACAGGTTCATCTAAAATGTGTTTGGATAAGCTACATTATATATGATTCATATCTTATGTATAATTTATATATGATATTTGATTTGGTTCATACATAAAGGAACAAATGTTTCTATATAAGAAAGTTATTTTGCTTATTATAGAATTTAAAACTAAAATGATTCTTCCACGATGGCCATTTAACAATTTAAATTTAGGAAACTTCTGGCATGTTCAATTGAGTATTTACTTTGCATAATTGTGTTCCATATCTTAATGCATTCCCTTTAGCAGTTTCTTTCAGCAAGCAACACATGTAAACTTGTTTCTCACTAAATATTTTTTATTTTAGCAAAGTTTTAGACCTAGAGATTTAAAGAAAAATTGCCAAGATGTTACAAACATGAACTCTTGAACCGAATCTTTTATTTTTAAGCATGCAAAACGGTGTGGTTTTTTAAAACCCTGAAGACATAAATGTACCACGGAGAACCCAAAGAAAATTGGACTGTTTTGTTTTGTGATTTGATGTCTGAAAAATAAAATCCTTTAGTTTCCTTTCATTTTTCCTCAGAGAATATAGACTGTGTTGTGATGTCAAACTCATTCTGAGTTTAGATGCCCCATGGGCAAATCGTTTGGTCTAATTAAAACAAAATGAAGACAAATCTCTTACACGTAAATCTTTGATGGTGGGAAATGTAGCTTCATGTTTTTAAAGCCTTCACAGAAGACAAAGTACCTCTCAATCTTGTAACTCTACTTTTTATAGCTACCCAAAATAATTATTAAGGCATATTTGATATATTGTAATCAATTTATATTTGTGTTTTGTTTAATAATTGGGCTCCTTTGGACCATTTGCTGCAAATATCCTATATTAAAAAAAAACTTTGTCTAAATATATCATGCAGAAAAATATTTATACCTAAAAATATAAACTCCATTAACAAAAATTGTTCAGCAAAACTCTATTAATTCAATACATTGTATGGTTAATTTTTGTAGCCAATTTTTCCTTTTCTTCTCTCTAATGATGTGATGTTCTTCAATGTCTTCTGAAAACTTGAGCATAGGAAGTTGGAAGTGTATAAAGCAAAACAAGTAGTAAGGAGAGAATTTAGAATGCTAATTTTTGAAGGGGAAATATAAATTTTACAACTCTTAGTTTGCATTTTAAATTTATATTATTATCTGTATTTAAGTATTTAAGTTGATTTTCACCAGCGTGTTAGTGTGTTTGTGTTGTTGTAAAACAAATACCTAAGACTGGGTCATTTATAAAGAAAATAGATTTATTTGGCCCTTGGTTCTGCAGATTGTACACAATGCATAGTGTCAGCATCTGCTTGTGGTGAGGCCCTCAGGAAGATTACAATCATGGCAGAATTTGAAGGGGAGCCAGCGTGTCATAGGGCACGAGAGGGAGCAAGAGAGGGAAGGTGCCACACTCTTTTAGATCTCCTGTAAACTCTTTACCACTCATTACCCAGGGGAGGGAACCAAACCATTCATGAGGGATTTGCCCCCATGACCTAATACCTCCCACTAGGCCCCATATCCGACAATACAGGTCACATTTTAATATGAGACTTGGAGGGGATAAAACATCCAAACCATATCAACTGTTCACTGCTAACTACTAAATCAAAGAATTAATTTTTTACAGGCAATGTATTATTCTTTTCTTCATTCAAAAGAAAAATACTTGACTGGACCTTATGAGGAGAAAATGTTAATCTCTTGCAGTTTTTAATTAAATAAAATAGTTTGAGGCTATTTGTGCAAATTAAGGCCATTGAGAAGGACTGTAGACTATAAAAAGATTCCAGACATTTTCTATAAACATATTTCATTTTATATATATATATATATATATATATAGTTGTTATCATGGTAGATTTATACCACTGCCATCTGGAAGTAATTCCCTTATTCAATACAGAAGGATTTCTCATCCTTCTCCTAAATATTTTCTTCTAGCTCAGAGTGCCTGTGGCCAAAACAAGAGATTTTAAAACAAAAACAAAAAATTCTGCTATCCCCATGTGGGTTATCTTTCTTTTGTAGTCTTCTTTTTACTTGAGTTAAAATATTTCCTTTGAATTTCGACTGACAAAGATATTGAAGGACATCGAATGTGGTTTAGGGCACTGTTCCTGCGCCTGTGTTCACTAGATCAATAGTGGAGGTGACTGGAGATATTGGAAGAAAGAAATAAACTAGGGTAGCTCATATCACCCATTCCACGTTTTTTCTCTTTAGGATGTCCCAGCCTGCAGTGAAAATGAATTCTGTTCTGCCTCTGCTGTGCGGTAAATTTAGCGATAAAGTTTCTGCTCTGTGCTCTGTACTGGAGTGTAGTGTAGGAAAATCCCTGTTGCTAAGCACCACGCCAACAACACCATGAGCTACAGAGATCACATGTTTATTTCATTATGATTTACTTCTGTTTTTTGTTTTTTTGTTTTTTGTTTTTTTTTTTGAGACGGAGGAGTCTGGCTCTGTAGCCCAGGCTGGAGTGCCGTGGCGCGATCTCGGCTCACTGCAAGCTCCGCCTCCCGGGTTCACGCCATTCTCCTGCCTCAGCCTCCCGAGTAGCTGGGACTATAGGCGCCCGCCACCACGCCCAGCTAATTTTTTATATTTTTAGTAGAGACGGGGTTTCACCGTGTTAGCCAGAATGGTCTTGATCTCCTGAGCTCATGATCTGCCCACCTCGGCCTCCCAAAGTTCATTATGCTTTACTTCCATGTCTATCTCGAATTGTTCCATATTCAGAGAAAACAGGAAGGTAAGTTGTTAACATTCTTCATTGCAACCAATTTTTTAGAACTAATTCTACATTGAGGAATGTCTTACATTTTAACCAAAACCTTTCGATAAATTACAGAGTTGCTGAATATATCTAGATCTAAATCTTAAACTATATCTATAGCTATTATATAGATGTATATGATTTATCAAGAGCTATTATCTGGAATATATACTGGATTCCTTTTACAATTTTCATAATGTAACCAGAAAATGACCCTTGAGATCCTTGAGAGTGATTATGTAAACATATCCTTGATTTGGTGTCTCCAGCCTAATTATCACAGTTAAAATTTTGGTATTAAAAATGGAGCAAAGATAATAAGACTTGTAAAGCAGCAGACCTTACAAAATGTTAAAAACAATTTTATTTACGTAGTGCCTCCACACAGACCTAATTATATGTATTAAACCTAATGTTTAACATTAGTGAGTCAGAGAATTTAGAAAAATCAGACATAATTTTAGATAAATATTAATACTAGTCATTAATATTAATCCCTGTTTGATAAAATGACTCTATATGAAAATAACTGCCCTCAAATTACTTTCATCTCACATATTTTTAATGAAAGGAAATGGTGGCTGGGGGCAGTGGCTCACACCTGTAATAACAACACTTTGGGAGGCCAAGGCCGCAGATCACTTGAGATCAGGAGTTCAAGACCAACCTGGCCAACCTGGTGAAACTCCATCTTTACTAAAAATACAAAAGTTAGCTGGTTGTGGTGGTGGGTGTAATCCTAGCTACTCGGGAGGCTAAGGCAGGAGAATCACTTGAACACAGGAGGTGGAGGTTGCAGTGAGCCAAGATCGTGCTACTGCACTTCAACCTTTGCAAGAGATCAAAACTCTGTCTCAATAAATAAATAAATAAATAAATAAATAAGGAGATGGTATGGAATCATTATTAATGTTGGGCCCCTCATGTTAGCTAATATGTTTAAACCTAGGTCAAGATAGAAACTGACCCAGATTATTAGCATGTTTCAGTGCATAATATTTTAAAATAATTCAACACTGACACATAATACTATGCTATTCCACTTAGATATAAAAAAATGGCAAGAGAAGTCTCATGTTCTTGTCCCGGCATGGTGACTTACACCTGTAATCCTAGCACTTTGGGAAGCCAAGTGGGGAGGATCCCTTGAGGCCAGAAGTTTGAAACCAGACTGGGCAACATAGTGAGACCTATCTCTACAGAAAATTTAAAAACTAGATGGGCATTGTGGCAAGCACCTGTAGTCCCAGCTACTGGGGAGGCTGAGGTGGGAGAATTGCTTTTGCCAGGAGTTCCAGGCTACAGGGAGCTATGATCACATCACTGCACCCCAGCCTGCGTAATACAGTGAGACCCTGTCTCTTAAACAAAAACAAAAAATAATCCCAGAACTCTAATGTTCTTATATGATATAGGACTTTTAAAAATTAGCCAGGCATGGTGGCGCATGCCTGTAGTTCCGGCTACTTGGAAGGCTGCCGCACGAGAATCACTTGAGCCTGGGAGGCGGAGGTGGCAGTGAGTCGAGATCACGCCACTATACTCCAGCCTGGATGGTAGAGTGAAACTCTGTCTCTAAATAAATAAATAAATGAATGAAAGTACACCGAAAGTTTTAACTTAACAAATTTTATTTACGCCGCACATTGATGGAGTGATAAGAACAAATAAGTAATACTAATGAAGGTATGGGACATTTTACAATTTTTTAAAAATTAGACCCTTATATACACAAAGTAATTGAATTTTTTTTTTTTTTTTTGAGACGGAGTCTCACTCTGTCACCAGGCTGGAGTGCAGTGGTGCGATCTCGGCTTGCTGCAACCTTCGCCTCCTGGGTTCAAGCAATTCTCCTGCCTCAGCCTCTCGAGTAGCTGGGACTACAGGCACGCGCCACCACGCCCTGCTAATTTTTTGTATAGTTAGTAGAGACGGGGTTTCACCATGTTGGCCACGATGGTTTCCATCTCTTGACCTCGTGATCCACCCGCCTCGGCCTCCCAATGTGCTGGGATTACAGGTGTGAACCACCACGCTCAGCTGCAAAGTGATTTAAATTTATCAACAATTTTAATGCAAAATTTTTGTCATTTGTGATATTTTCCAATAGCTTATCCGAATTCCTTAGAATCAGATTTCCCAAGTCAGATTTCTTTGAAATTACAATCCGAAAATATTTAGATTTTAGAAAGGTAATGTGGTAAATATTCTGCCTATTATGGAATAACTCTGATGGCAAATCATATGAATAATCACATGAACTGGGATCAATAAGACTATAAATACCCCTGGTCGGGTGCGGTGGCTCACACCTGTAATCCTAGCACTTGGTGAGGTTGAGGCGGGTGGATCACAAGGTCAGGAAATCGAGACCATCCTGGCTAACACGGTGAAACTCCGTCTCTACTAAAAATACAAAAAATTAGCTGGGCGTGGTGGCAGGCACATGTAGTCCCAGCTACTCGGGAGGCTGAGGCAGGAGAATGAATGGCGTGAACCCAGGAAGTGCAGCTTGCAGTGAGCCAAGATCAAGCCACTGCACTCCAGCCTGGGCGACAGAGCGAGACTCCGTCAATTCACTAGGGATAAAAGTCAGAAGAACAGAAATTGTGAGTTCCTTTGTGAAGATCCAAGGACCTTCAAGGACCTCTGAATAGCCAAGAATAATCATTCCTGTTTTTCATCTTCAATGGAAAAAAGAGCCCATTATACCTTTCTAGCCTATTCTGGAATAAATAACAATGAAATTTTATTTAGTGTAAACTAACAAAGAAAACAGAGTAAGTTAATGAAATGTAGTCTCTACAACTTGTTAGACTGTTTATTTTTTATTTGTTTTTTATTTTTAGTTGGACTTTGTTTTTGAGACGGAATCTCGCTCTGTCGCCCAGTCTGGAGGGCAAGGGCTTGATCTCGTCTCACTGCAACCTCTGCCTCTCAGGTTCTAGTGATGCTCCCTGCCTCAGTCTCCCTAGTAGCTGGGATTACAGGCGCACACCACCACGCCCAGCTATTTTTAGTAAAGACAGGGTTTCACCATGTTGGCCAGGCTGGTCTCCAACTCCTGACCTCAGGTGATCTGCCCGCTTCAACCTCCCAAAGTGCTGGGATTACAGGCTTGAGCCACGGCACCAGGCAACATGCTAATTTTTGTATGTGTGGTAGAGACGGGGTTTCACTCCATGTTGGCCAGGCAGGTCTCCACCTCGATCTCAGGTGATCCACCGGACTCGGCCTCCCAAAATGCTGGGATTACAGGCCAGAGTCACCGCGACCGGCCTGCGTCCATGTTACTTAAAGTACAAAGTAACCTACAAAGTAACCGGCCAGGCGCGGTGGCTCACGCCTGAAATCCCAGCATTTTCAGAGGCCGGGGCAGGCGAATCACCTGAGGTCGGGAGTTGCCGAGACCAGCCTGACCAACATGGAGAAACCCCATCTCTACTAAAAAAAAAAAAAAAAAAAAAAAAAAAAAAAAATTAGCCAGCATGGTGGCACATACCTGTAATCCCGGCTACTCAAGAGGCTGAGGCAGGAGAATCGCTTGAACCTGGGAGGCGGAGGTTGTTGCAGTGAGCCGAGATCGCACCATTGCACTGTAGCCTGGGCGTCAAGAGCCAAACTCCGTCTCAAGAAAAAAAGATTACATCCTGGCACGGTGGTTCATGCCTGTAGTAGCAGCAGCGGTGGCAACCCCAGAACCTGTCCGTGCCACCAGCAGCGGCGAACCCCAGGGTCGGACGCCGCCACTGCGCCTAAATCAGGCGGTGGGACCTCAGCTGTGTGAGGGCGGGAACCTGCCGCAAAGCCTCATCCTGGCAGCTATACAGGGCCCAGAGGTCGCGAGCCTGCGCTGCCAGCGCGGGCCAAGGAAGAGCAGAGCCCAGGGTGGAAGGGCGGTGCACTCGGCGACTCTCAGCGGTCTGGGCCCAGCCCTGCAGCCTCCACCGTGGACTCAGGTGCAGCTCCCACCTGAACGTGGCACGCGGCAGCGGGGGCTCCAACCCGGACCCTGTCAGTGCCAGCAGCAGGGCGGATACTTGGGCCAGAAGCTTCCAGGGCGCCTAAGTGAGCGGGTCGGTCCCCAGCTGCAGGAGGGCGGGAATCGACGCTCAGCGCCGCCCTGGAGGCTGCACGGTGCCCAGTACCAGGGTCCAGCTCCTGGATCGCGGGTCGGGGAGGGGCCAGGGGCGGCTATGTCAAGCAGGCCGTGTTGCAGGGCGCCCCACACGTTCCGCTCCAGGGAGGCCCGCCAGCCCGGCAGCGCCTCAGCGGCCGGTGCCACCTGCACGCGGTGCCCGGTGGAGCGCGGCCAGGGCGCGTGTCTCCTCAGCCTGCTGAGCTGCGCGTGAGCTGCTGCTGTAACGCTCTAACGTTAGAGCAGCTAACGGCTCTGCTCAGAATTTCTCCCGACAGAGGCCGGAGTGTTCAAGAGCTTGGCGATACAGAAATTTCTGCTGGTGTTGGGGCGGGTGCGGGAACTGAAGACGGGCGAGTGCGAGCCGGGGGCGGGTGCTGGGGAAGGGTAAGCGGGAAGCGAGGGCGAGGGGTAGGGGCTGGGGAAGGGCGAGCGGGAGGCGCGGGCTCTCTCTAGCAGGGGGCTGCAGCCATGAAGAGGCTCTTAGCTGCCGCTGGCAAGGGCGTCGGGGCCCGGAGCCCCCGAACGCCTTCAGCGAACTGGTGTACACTGAGAAGGACTACGGGACCATCTACTTCGGGGATCTAGGGAAGATCCATACAGCTGCCTCCCGGGGCCAAGTCCGGAAGCTGGAGAAGATGACAGTAGGGAAGAAGCCCGTCAACCTGAACAAAAGAGATATGAAGAAGAGGTACCAGGCCCTGCCTGAGCCGGGGCTGCAGGAGGAGGAGGCGGCTGTGGGAGGATCGCCCCTTCAGAGTGGGGGCTGGGGGTCCTGGGGACGAGGGGAGCAGGTGCAGGAGTGGCGGGAGATGGGGCGGCCGTCCTGGGCCCCGAGGTCTTGATCTTCTTCCCGGGAAGGCCCCCCAGGCCTTGGATGGGGGCGCCCTGCAGGGCGGAGGGCCCAGGCCACCTTAAAATCAACCCCAAACTTTAGCTGCTTTCTCCTTCACTCCCACTTCCTCTCACAGAGCACTGTGTAGAAAATTTTAAAGTGATTAAACTCACAAAATTAAGTACATACAGGGTTTTACTTTTAATGTACAGGTTTTAAAAGATAATGTTAGATACACTATGAAATGGTGCATAATGAAATAATTCCCATAATATATGACCTTCTTGGCTAAAAATTCTTTGGATAAAGTCCAATGTCCATTTTGATATCAATGAATGTCTATGTAAATATGTTCTTTGCTGAGGGACCTTAGAAGGAAACTTCGAGGTGGGAAGATGGTTTATGTTCTTGAATTTAAGAAGACTCATTTTTCTCAAGATGCGACTTACCAGTTTTACATAAACCAAATAAAGCTATTAACGTTTTAACATTTTTAAAATTACACAGGCTTTTACTGTTGTGATGACATTTTAAATATTTTGTAATGGAGTAGAAAAGTCTTGCCCTTCTAGATATCAAAATGCGCTATTAATTTGCACAAAATGGGCCAGGAGCGGTGGCTCACGCCTGTAATCCCAGCACTTTGGGCGGCCGAGGCGGGTGGATCATCTGAGGTCAGGAGTTCAAGACCAGCCTGGCCAATATGGTGAAACACCGTCTCTACAAAAATACAACAATTAGCTGGGCCTGATGTCGGGTGCCTGTAATCCCAGCTACTTGGGAGGCTGAGGCGGGAGAATTGCTTCAACCTGGTAGGTGGAGGTTGCAGTGAGCCGAGATCCCACCATTGCAATCCAGCCTAGGTGACAGAGTGAGACTCTGTCTCAAAAAAAAAAAAAAAAAAAAATCACAGATTGTTTGCTAACAGCTGAAAAGACAGGTAAATGAATACAACAGAATAGAAAATCCAGAAACACCCAAACATATGTAAGAATTTAGAACTTGATAATGATCACAAGGATCATTATCCTTGTGGAAAAGAATTAGTTTCGTAATTCTTTTAGGAATATGAATTATTAGGAAAAGAATTAGTTTCATAAGTGAAATGCCTGCTTTTTGGAGAAAACTAGATTTTTATGGCACAAAATAAGTTCCTGATGGAATATAGATTAAAAATTTTTAATATACAAAAGATAAAAATACCAGAAAAAACATAAATGCCTATTTACACAGATACATTTTTATGTTGACAAAACCTTTCTAAGAAGCTCAGAAGCAAGCATTCTGAAGAGTCATTTAGTAAAACAAAAATTAAATCGCCCTGCATATGAGAAAAAATAAAAGGCAGCATACTTGTAAAATATTTACTACTCATGTATGTGTGTGTGTATACATATTAGAATTAAAAATCTTCCTTTTATAGAGAATTCACTCAAATCAATAGAAAACCCTCTAATTTAAAATTGGGCAATTTAAGTTAGAGATCTAAATTGCAGATCTAAAAAAGTACTTGGCCTCTAATTTAAAACTGGGCAAAGTCCTTTTTTAAGATCTGCAAGTAACCTATGCATACAGGAAACAATATTAGTGTTCCTGGTTAGAGAAGGCATTTAAGTTAAAAGAGGAAGCAAATACTGTTTTCTATCCACAAAGTTTGTGAGGATAAAAAGCAGTGATATTTATAGTACTCCTTAAAGTGTAAGTTGCAGGTGAGTTTTCAAATAAACAATTTGATGGTAAGTACCATATTTAAAAAATTGTATATGCCCATTAGTGATCCATTCTATTATACTAAAATATTTTTAGAAAATAATGCAACATACACACAATTTCTTTTCTGAGCACTGCTTAAAATATCAATGTATTAAAAAGAATCCATTTAATGGCTTTTATAAATACATTTCAGTGAGTTTACAGCATGGGATAATATGTGACCACTCAAGGTAGAAACATATACAGAAGTATGTTGACATTTGAAAATGTATTTTGGTGTACCAAGTGAGGGTAAAATTCAGTTTGACTATACATACAGACTATGGTCTTGTGTTATCTGAAATTATGTCCAAAATATGATAAAATTTGCTATTTGAGGATACTCGTTTTAATATAAAATGTTTTTCCTTTTTATTATCTTTGATTTCTGCATTGAACATGTACGATGCTATTAGTAAACGTTTATTATTAATGAAATAATTTTTGGGAAGAGCAGCAATATGTATTTTGCACAGATGAAAATAATTTCTCACTTTCTATATTTTATTTTTTTTGTGCATTTGTATATTCTGTGAACTTTTAGCATCTTCAGAAGAGAATCTTTTTATCTCTGCTTATTGATTTACATATACATTTTATTAAACACATTTTTATTATATATAGGCTTATTACATATATGTCAATAACTATAGATTAATCATTTTAGTGTAGTTTTATTATTAGAAAAATAAAATGACAAATATAAGTGCTTTATTTATAGCAGTTTTTTAAGATATTGTACTTCCCAACTGTATTTATCCTTTCTTTTAATCCATTTATCACATGTGTAAGCTGGATGCCTATTATGTAGAAGATACATTCTATTAACTCTCAAGACCTTTTCATCCTTAAAAATTTCATGTTTACCTGCTCAGCCTGAGCAAAGTGAGAGATTTAAAATTGGAGTATTAGGACTGAATCTCAATTAAGCTTTTCCTCTCATCTTTCAAACAAAAACACTTCTGAAGTGAGAAACGAGTAAAAGATAACTACCAACCAGGATTTTGGAAATTTATAACAGCTCTAAATAGTAATATTAATCATCAAAAATACCTAATTTACATGCATTCTATAAATCTAAATATGAATTTCCATACATTCTGTAAATCTAAATGTGGAATAAAATGAGCCATACCTATTTATTTGAATCCAAAGTTTTCTTTGGCTTGAAGTTTTTAAAATCTTGAAGAAGCAGTTTGTTTTAACAATTTGTTGTTTTTATTTCAACTCTCCTATTGTGTAGTCCTCTAAAAAGCTAAAATTTCTTTCAGTGTTAATCCTGTGACTAGGACTGCCATCGTCCTGTTGTATATACCGTATTCCACTTCTTGGAAGACACTGTGAATTGTGTGATGCCTCTTTATTTTATGCACCAATTAAAGATTGTTTAAATTTCTGCCAAATATAGTTGTAATAAATAATGAATTATAAATGGCATTTCAATGTCAGAGATGTTAAAATATGAGCAATTGAGCATCTTAGAATCATTAAAATACTGTGTTATCTCTAACCTTTAAAACACACCACGAAGTAGGCATAATTGCACCATTTTACTTAAAATGTTTTCTTTATTAAGTAGTAGTAATAATTATAATATCTAACAATTACTTAGCTGTTACATGTACTAGGAACTCTCCAAAATACTTTGCATAGATTCTCAATGAGGCATCACAGTGATGTCCTGTGAGATAACTGCTGTATTCATCTCCATTTTATTGATGAGAAAATCGAGGTGCAGAAAGTTTAAGTGACAGCTAGAAAGTGAAAGACCTTAAAGTAATATTCAAGCTCAAGTTGAACTGAATCCAAAGGCCAAGCTCTTTGTATTCAAACAGGCCACTCTTTCATTAATGCGGTGAGTAATAAGAGAACGAATGTTGTACTTTCTTCAGGAGAATATTAAATATTTGTTTTGAAGGCAGAGAAAGAGCATGGTATTTAATGTTTACAATTACCTAAATCGTTGTATGTTTTGAGACAGTGGGCTATACTTTGCCTAAAAGTCCTCTCACTCTCGTAGGACTGCTCTACACTGGGCCTGTGTCAATGGCCATGCAGAAGTAGTAACATTTCTGGTAGACAGAAAGTGCCAGCTTAATGTCCCTGATGGCGAAGGGAGGACACCTCTGATGAAGGTAAATAGTAGCCAGTTTTTTCAGCGGGAGATGGATTTGGTTTAAATACATAGAATAAAAATGAATTTAGTTGAAATACAACTAGTTTGTGAAACCTGTGGAATACTTATTTTGATTTCCTATAATTTATAATGTACTTCTTGCTTTAATACTGACAGGCTCTACAATGCGAGAGGGAGGCTTGTGCAAATATTCTCATAGATGCTGGTGCTGATCTAAATTATGTAGATGTGTATGGCAACACGGCTCTCCATTATGCCGTTTATAGTGAGAATTTGTTAATGGTGGCAACACTGCTGTCCTATGGTGCAGTCATTGAGGTGCAAAACAAGGTAGACATTAACCAATGTTATTTTCAAAATATTTGAAATCCATTTGTTTTAATGTTAACATATGTAAGGCTTTTATATTTGGAAACACAAACATTCCTTGAGTGAAAATAATTTGAAAGAACTTAATTGTCTAAGATTTAACCTTAAATATTAATTTTTTAAAAGAACTATTAGAGAGTATGGCTTTTCTGTGCATTTATGATAAATATTTGAATTTGTTAAAGGTAAAACTTTTTCAAATATTCTTTCCTACCCAAGTTTTTTTTTTCTTTCCAATTAGTGTAAAACTACAGGAAAGCAAAATTTGCCTGTGTAAATTGAGTCAACATGTAAAATTTAGGAGACGTGCAGAAATCTGGATTTCCTCTTAAAGGATGGAATCTGGTGTCTCTTGAGCACATATGACTGTTTGGTATGCTAAGACGACGTTCTAGCTTTACACAAAGCATGTTTCCAGTTTGCCACTGTGCCCACCTAGTTACATCACTTACTGAACTTACCTCTTTTGCCTCTGTAAATATTTCAGTTATCAATTCCTCTCTCATAGTATATTTTGGTAAAGGTTTCAAGGTATTCAAGACAGTTGATAGCTGTTTATAATATATAGTTTATATTTTACATTAATTCATTAATACTGGGGTTGACTTCTAGAATTTAGAAGACTTTTTAAACAATGATTTTTCTGTATATAAACCATAAATAATAATCTTTTATTAGAATGCCTTTAAGCCTTTTTAGATTAATCATGGTTGTATTTGAATAGGTTATGCATATTGCAGAAAATATTATATCCTTCTTCTTAGAATTGTCCCTTAAAATTCAATTGATTTAGGGGCTTCTGTTATGCTAATCCACATAGATGAGTTAGAACTTTCATTAATAAGCCATTTTATTCATATTTTTGATATTTTTCCAAAAATTAAGTAGCAATTACAATAGCAACCAGAATAAAAATGGATTATTGCATTGAAAGAAGTAGATATGCATTAGGATCCTAGGATTATCATTATAATTGAGAATAAACTTTTATACTGAATTTCTAATAGCCGAGAAAAAATTCTATTGTCTTGTAATAGGAGAAACCTCATGGACCATTTAGTAATAAGCAGTCAAAGTTCATTTGAAGCCAATCTCTTTCGATTTAGAGCCACTTCCTTAGTGACCCATTTAGAGCAGGAGTGCCTGACATTGGCATCTGGGATCTTGGGATTATTGATAGAACAGAATCAAGACAGTTTGTATCACCTACAGGAAATCTCCATTTTTCTTGGGAAGCTTTCAAAACTGTATCCCTGAAATTCTGATTTGTCCAATGTTAATCTCTGCCACAAAAATATATTGTCAAATAAGTATTTAGGCAAAGTTCAAGTCATTTATTGAATAATGGACATTTAGTTCACAGTTTTATAATATTTCTTGAACATAGATAATGGTGGAATCTGTTGGGGTACAGTGCTTCTGGTAAGGTAATTATTCTTTGGAATATAGTTTAAGAAACACTGCTCTAGAAGTAATATTATAGATTACTCATTTAGTCAAAAACAAAGTATTTACTACTATGTCTTAGGGTTTAAGGATATAGAGATAAAAGATACAGCCCTTGCCCTCATGAAGCTCTTGGTTTAGATGGGAAACCATAAAATCATTACAATATAATGATTTTTGGAGATAACCAGAATTAATGTGGTGATGCAGACGCTGAATATTTACAAGGGAAGGTGCAGTGCATGGGAAAGCACAGAAAAAGGAGAAAGAGGGGACTGCTATTGATTTACTTGATTTACTTTCTACTTTATGTGTTTAAGTTAATAGGATATTATATAAGGTATTCAGTTCAGCTGAGAAATATGTAATTTCATGAATTATAAATTGTTCTGCTATTTTACAGGCTAGCCTCACACCCCTTTTACTGGCCATACAGAAAAGAAGCAAGCAAACTGTGGAATTTTTACTAACAAAAAATGCAAATGCAAACGCATTTAATGAGTCTAAATGGTATGGTAGTTCTTTTTTTTTTTACTAAAAAACACTTGACTAGTGTTCTAGAGTAATAATGCTCAAGTCAGAAATATTAAATTAACAACATTTAGTTAAAATTATTAGATTATAGTGAAACATATCAACACAAATTATCAGAAGAAAAGCAATTATTTGGACTCGTCAACATAAAAAACAGTATATAGTAGGACTTATCTTCTCTTATTATATTGACTGATTCTTATTTGTAATCTGATGATTTTGGTTGCATTATTTTCTATTAGCTAATGTGGTTCTTCATCAGTTTTAAGAAGTATGAACTTTTTTAGTTTGCTTTATAATTCAATATTGAATTATTAACAGTTTTATAGTATTTTTCTAACTTCTCTTTTTTATACACTTTTTTAATTTCTTTTTTATTATTATTATACTTTTAAGTTTTAGGGTACATGTGCACAATGTGCAGGTTTGTTACATATGTATACGTGTGCCATGTTGGTGTGCTGCACCCATTAACTCGTCATTTAGCATTAGGTATATCTCCTAATGCTATCCCTCCCCCTTCCTTCCCCCCACCCCTCAACAGTCCCTGGTGTGTGATGTTCCCCTTCCTGTGTCCATGTGTTCTCACTGTTCACTTCCCACCTATGAGTGAGAACATGTGGTGTTTGGTTTTTTGTCCTTGCAATAGTTTGCTGAGAATGATAGTTTCCAGCTTCATCCATGTTCCTACAAAGGACATGAACTCATCATTTTGTATGGCTGCATAGTATTCCATGGTGTATATGTGCCACATTTTCTTAATCCAGTCAATCATTGTTGGACATTTGGGTTGGTTACAAGTCTTTGCTATTGTGAATAGTGCTGCAATAAACATACGTGCGCATGTGTCTTTATAGCAGCATGATTTAGAGTCCTTTGGGTATATACCCAGTAATGGGATGGCTGGGTCAAATGTTATTTCTAGTTCTAGATCCCTGAGGAATCGCCACACCGACTTCCACAATGGTTGAACTAGTTTGCATTCCCACCAACAGTGTAAAAGTGTTCCTATTTCTCCACATCCTTTCCAGCACCTGTTGTTTCCTGACTTTTTAATGATCGCCATTCTAACTGGTGTGAGATGGTATCTCATTGTGGTTTTGATTTGCATTTCTCTGATGGCCAGTGATGGTGAGCATTTTTTCATGTGTCTTTTGGCTGCATAAATGTCTTCTTTTGAGAAGTGTCTGTTCATACCCTTTGCCCACTTTTTGATGGGGTTGTTTGTTTTTTTCTTGTAAATTTGTTTGAGCTCATTGTAGATTCTGGATATTAGCCCTTTGTTAGATGAGTAGGTTGCAAAAATTTTCTCCCATTCTGTAGGTTGCCTGTTCACTCTGATGGCAGTTTCTTTTGCTGTTCAGAAGCTCTTTAGTTTAATTAGATCCCATTTGTCAATTTTGGCTTTTGTTGCCATTGCTTTTGGTGTTTTAGATGTGAAGTCCTTGCCCATGCCTATGTCCTGAATGGTATTGCCTAGGTTTTCTTCTAGGGTTTTTATGGTTTTAGGTCTAACATGTAAGTCTTTAATCCATCCTGAATTAATTTTTACACCTCATGCACTTTTTAAAAAATGCAATATTTGCTGGGCATGGTAGTTGTTGCCTGTTATCCCAGCAGTTTGGGAGGCCAAGGTGGTTGGATCACTTGAGGCCAGGAGTTTGAGACCGGCCTAGCCAATATGGTAAAACCGCATCTCTACTAAAAATACAAAAATTACTGCCATGGTGGCGCATGCCTGTAGTCCCAGCTACTCAGGGGACTGAGGCACGAGAATCGCTTGAACCCAGAAGGCAGAGGTTGCAGTGAGCTGAGATCATGCTACCACACTCCAGCCTGGGTAATAGAGCGAGATTCTGTCTCAAAGGAAAAAAAAAGCAATATTAAATAGAAACAGAAGTTTAAAACCATTTTGTCTTTAGGACGACTATTTGCTTTAATAAAGTTTTTTCTTTGAAGCATATTAATTTTAGGTTATCCCTATGTGACTGACTATTAATTGCTATCACCAGATACTGTGAATTTATTATTTTTTCATTTTTTTCATAGTGTATTTTTATTTTTAATTTGTATGGGTAGAGGGAAGAAAGACATCTTTAATCTGATTAATATTTTAGTTAATTAAGCCATAGGTGAGTGATAAAGAGAAAAGAGATAGGCTTTTGATTCACACAAGACTGAGTTTAATTTCTAGCTTCCTCACTTGATAGGTGTGACCTTGCAAACATTACATAATACCAAGTATGACTTTCTATGTGAAAAGGAGAATAATAATATGTGCTTTAAGGACGATTGTGTTGAAGTAACATTATAAATATCAACAGCATTTAATTCAGTGTCTCATACATTCTTATCAACATCATTAACTAAACTTACTATGACTACTACTAATATCATTATTCCTAATATTGTTTTAAGCCTTCAGATTGCTCTCTCTTGTCTGACTTCTAGCTGATTTTGAAGTACAAAATATTATATCAGACTAAGGAAGAAATAGATAATTCTTCCCTTAAATCTTTGCCTCTTTTAGGTTAGTGAACAAATCATAATTCCTTGCCCCTCAAGGGACTTTATGTTAGCCAATTCTAGTATGCCATACCCCAGTGGGACATGAGTCTTTTTGCCCCTTCCTTTTAGATTTGGTGGTGATTTGCAAGGATAAACACTTGAGCACTCAAGATACTTATGTTTGTTAGTACATGTAAATGGTTAATTCTACACTGATAGGCACATATTAAATTGATTCTGCTCGTAATAAGTTATCTCTTTGTTATTTTAGCACAGCCCTCATGCTTGCCATATGTGAAGGCTCATCAGAGATAGTTGGCATGCTTCTTCAGCAAAATGTTGACGTCTTTGCTGAAGACATACATGGAATAACTGCAGAACGTTATGCTGCTGCTTGTGGAGTTAATTAGTAAGTGTTTACATTTAAAGGCTAGGTGAGATTTTATAGTTTGTTTCAGGTAGTTTTTGAAAGACAATGACTTAGTTCACTTCATCAGCCAGAAACTAGGCAAAAAGCCAGACTAGTTAGAAGGAGTACTGGGTCCAGGATTCTTTATTTTAGGACTTTCAACAACTTTATCCCTAGGGATCCTAATGTTGACTGCTTGATTTGAAGTATAACCCCTAGGCTCGGGATAAACACAGTGTCACAATTTTGATTTTTCTAATTAGTTATTTGGGTCTGGAAATGTCCACTTCGGCAGAAGACCTGATAGTGTCCCCTGGGGGCTGTCTTCCATACCTTAATACTTGAATTTTTAAAAGGAATCTAAGGGGTTCCTTAAGTCCAAGGAAGACATTCATTTTGCATAAGTCAGAAGGATTGGGGGGGACACGGCCATTCTCTTCATTTTGTTGTTTCCATTGATTCTGTTGCTGTGCCGTTGCCATTGAAACTGCTTCTGCAGTCTGGTAATGATTGACCTTTGTGACCAGGATGCCCTTACTAACACAGATCCCTCAGTTTTCATGGTGATCCATATGTAGACTTCAAAGTTATTACAGTTTTTTAAAGTTCACATACATATTCTCAGCCATTGTTTCCAAAGTACCAGCACCCTGCTCTGGCAGCTAGGACTTTTATCTTTTGCCACACACATAGTGAGCAAATTGACCATTCTCCTCCCACTCAAAACCTGATGTGAAACCCACATCTTAGCCCGGACTTGGCCTAGACCTTCATGATAAGTTATCATTTGAGTGACTTTTTCTATTTTCTCTAGCAAATATTAGTTGTGAAAGTTTAAGACTGTACGACAGGTTGAAATACTGTTACAGGAAGAAATTAGAGATCCATTTTTATTTTGTTACCATATCTATATTCCTGGCACTTTATATCCCGTGTAGCACCGTTTTATAGGTAGTGGAAGGTCTCATCTTATTCTGTAAAATCCCATGTCATCTTTCCAAAGTTGTAGTGGGTTCCAACTTGTGGTTGTTCCCTCAAGTGATTCCCTTTTCCTGAAAGTAAAAATCTTCCATGTTACTTGCATCTTTACCTCGAGTTTTTAAAATGTTTTCAAATTCTGCATTACCATGAAGCCATTCAATAGACTTCAGTCTATCTCAAGTAAGTTGCTTAGATTTAACAGAGCTAAGCCTCATCCATCACTGATCGGTCTTCACATATAAAAGTAGGGATTTGTGCTGGTGTCAGGGGTACATATACTAAAATTGAAACAATGTCAAGAAGGTTAGCATGGTCCCTGCACAAGGATGACACACAAATCTGTGAAGTGTTGCATATTTCTTGCAGTCCCCAAAAGGACATTTGACTAACTAGCTCCAAGGAAATGGTGTGAATCAAAGCAAAATGGGTGACACCCAGGATTGCAGTTGTGATTTTCATACAAAAAATATTTATGTAAGGTGATCTATGAAATGAGATGTGGTAACACATAGGATCTTGTGTGCAATATGTTGTTAGTAGGCCTCTCAGAAATGAGAAAATACCAACTTGCATCTTGTTTGTGGAACTTACAAAAAATAAAGGTAGGGTTTTGTGTTCCACAGCAGCTGGAAATGAACATCATGACTTAAGCATCATTCTAACAAAGATTTGTTGATTCAGGTTTAAGGAGGTAGATAAATAGTAGTAGTAGTCCAAGCCAGGTGCTGAGATCTGTTAGTTTTCTGCCCTTGGTGTGATTGATGAGGTCGGTAATAGAGGATAATCAGGTTATCCAATGTAATGAATTAATATATTTACAAATAAATTTCATTACAAATTATAAAATAGCTTAGATGCCTTGAATTACAAGCCACAAAGAATAGAACATCTAATAACCAAAAGTAGGAATTAATAACAGAAAACTGCAACATTTCAACATTACAACCTATGAAGAAACACTTTTTTAAAAAAAATTAAATTTATTTTTTGTAGAGACAGGGTCTCCCTGTGTTGCCCAAGCTGGTCTTGAACTTCTGGGCTCAAGCAATCCCCCTGTCTCAGCATCCTAAAGTACTTGCATCACAGGCATGAGCCACCGCACCAGGCCAACACATTGGGTTTTATTGGGAATTTTAAAATAGTTTCAGCAATAAGATTCAAGAATAAATTATTTCATTGCTTCACTATTTCTTTGAGCATTTTAAAAATGTTATCTTGTTTAATCTTTGTAATAACCTAGTGAAATAAGTCTCTAAAATCCTCATTTTTAGAAGACATTGAGCCTAAGAGAAGCAACTTGTTCAAGAAAAAATACCTGTTGGTAACTGCGCTAGGACTTTTTCTGAGTTAGGGACATTTTCCATTAAGCCAAGCTAACTCTAGTTAATTTACTGAGTTATACTGCCCTCAATTCATGAGTATTTCATCTTACTTTATTTATTATTTAATTAGAAGCTTAATAAGTTCATAGAGCTTACAGACTTAAAGTCTGTGAAATAAGTAACGTTCTGATGTTAGCTCTGATATCGTCTGAAATACTCTAAGAACTTAATAAATTTGGTAAATGTTTTTTATATCTTGTTAAAATAGTAATTTTATTTATTACATTTTTATACATAGCATTCATCAACAACTTTTGGAACATATACGAAAATTACCTAAAAATCCTTAAAATACCAATCCAGGTAAGACTTCGGATAGCAAACTACTCTTGATGGTGCTACCATAAGATTATGGAAGTGCTGATCACAAAAAAGCAATTCAAAAAGCAATGTGCAAATAGCATGTGTTTACATATATACATATATGTGGGTGTGTGTGTATATATAATGTATACATAGCTTTGATTTATTTTTTTAATTTATTATTCAGAATTATTTAAGAATTTAGGTGTAGGTAGTTTATAATCTCAAAAAATATTATCTGAAAAAATATTTAATTATGGTCCCTAAAATCCTATATAATATTTTGTGTATATAGGTAACACAATTTTTAAGTTTGTATATTGTATGATTCCTCAATTGTCATAACAACTTAGACTTGTTATACAATGTATAACCCTTGGTGTGATTGATGAGCTCAGTAATAGGGGATGATCAGGTCATCCACTTTAATGAATTAATATATTTATAAATAAATGTTATTACAAATTATAATTAGTTTACATGCCCTGAATTACAAGCCACAAAGAATTGAACATCTAATAATGGAGAGTAGGAATTAATAACAGAAAACTGTAACATTTGAATATTATAACCTGCAGGGGTCTATCCTGCAGACCCCGGCTGCATGACGGATGAGACACATACCCAGACACCCATATTCAGTGAAAGAGCAGCAAGGGTTCTGAGACCATTACAGACACCAAGGAAGGCACTGTAAGGAGTCAGCAGCCACAACCCTGGCAGGCTGGCCCTGTGGGCATTTATTAGCAAAGTTTTAATGACAAAGGCTTTGAGTCAACATACCTGTGGGTAATTAATCTGGTCACCCCACCCCAGGAGAGCCATCCTGCCCATGGGTGATCAAAGGGGAGTCTTAAGACTGCATGAGTAAACAAGCTATTTAGATAAACTACTCTACTTTCCTTTGTACCCACTTTAGGTTATTTACTCAAGGTAAGGATTAGACTGCTTTCAGCCATAACCCTATCTTGAGACTTTTACAAAACTTTCTGGCCTTCCAAGGAGATTTGTGTCTATGTCCTATAATGTCATCTTAAAATGTTTCCCACGAGCCTGATGAACTCACACAATAAGCTATGAAGAAACATGGTTTTATTTATTTATTTATTTATTGTAGAGACAGGGTCTTCTTATGTTGCCCAGGCTGGTATTGAACTTCTGGGCTCTATTTAATTTTTACAATAAATGGTTTGCATTTAGTAAATGAGAGTTAATTACAGTTGAATCTTGAGCAATATGAGAGTTAGGGTGCTGATCCCCCATGCAGCTGAAAATCTGCTTCATATGAAAATCTGTTTCTTTTGACTCCTCCAAAACTTTGCTAATATTCCACTGTTGACCTGGAGCCTTATTGAAAGCATAAACAGTCAATTAAACACATAGTTTCTATTTTATATGTACTATATACGGTATTCTTACAATAAAGTGAGCTGGAGGAAAGAAACTGTTATAAGGAGGAAAAAATATATTCACTATTTATTAAGTGGAAGTCAATTATTATACATAAAGGTCTTCATTCTTACTGCCTTCATGTTGAGTAGTCTGATAAGGAGAAGGCAGAGGAGAGATTTGTCTTGCCATCTTGCAGTGGGAAAGGAAAAGAAAAATCTATTAGTGGGCTCCTAGAGTGAAAACCCTTATTCAAGGATCAACTGTGTGACAAAGTGACTTGTGTCACTAAAAAAGTAACTATCTTTAGAATTTGGAATTTAATAATACTTTTCTGGCACCATAAACAAATGTCAGCAAGAATTACAAAACTTAGCCAGGGTGCATCAGTACCAATAGGAGATTATCTTTCAAAGATACCTACTGAGTGCAGAAGTCAGAAAAGCAATTCTTTGTTGAGAAGCGCAGGTTATGTTACATAGTCTTGTACCAACAAGGTCTCACTATTATCAACTTCATTCCATCTAAGTTGAAACCAAATAAGATATATTTACTTCATTAGAGCAAGGTATGTTGTTCTATCTACTGGATAATTAGTGTGTTAATAGTAATTTTGTTACAGCAAGATACTCTAATAGCCAAAATATTATCATTATAAATATTCAAATAGCTTAACTCTAAACACAAAAAATTATTAAAAAATTACAAAAACTTTTCACAATAATGAAAATGCTACTGTGATACCTAAATGTGACACAATGCATTGTACAATATGAACTGTATGAGCACATCTTTATTATATATTTATCAAAGGACCTCTATAAGTTAGGTTTGGCAAGTTGCAGGAGACAAAGATGGAATACACATAGTTTGGGTCTTTAAGGTGCTCATAATACAGAAGAGCTGTGCCTATTGAATTTCTGCATTTTTCCAACAGAATTTCCTTAAAAATGTTTTTTATTCGTTTATCTGCTTGTCCACTTAACAAATAACTGTCAGCTATCTTTAAGGTACTAAGTATCTTCCTTGTTATTATCATTGTCTTTTTTATTTGCTTCTTTATTAAGATACTAAGCATTTTTCTTCTTATTATTATCTTTTTTATTATTTATTACTTTATTTAGTGTTTACTCTGTGCCAGAACCCCTTTTGGAGCTTATAATTATTACTTACTATGTCATGCCATTACCATATTCAGCATGTGTCAGAAATTTTATATCCAAGGTGAAGAATTAAAGCTTTAAAATGTTTGGTAGTGTCCAGGCACAGTGGCTCACTCCTGTAATCCTAGCACTTTGGGAGGCCAAGGCAGATGGATTGCTTGAGCTCAGGAGTTTGAGACTAGCCTGACTAACATGGTGAAACTCGTCTCTACTAAATACAAAAAATTAGCCAGGTGATGTGGCCTGTGCCTGTAATCCCAGCTACTTGGGAGGCTGAGGTAGGAGAGTCGCTTGAGGTAGGAGAATCGCTTGAATTGCATTGAGCTGAGATCATGCCACTGCACTCTAGCCTGGGTAACAGAGCAAGACTCCATCAAAAAAAAGAGAAGAGAGAAAAGAAAAGTTTGGTAATATTTAAGGAAAGCATACAGAATAAGTAGAAGTTTGCCAGGTGAAGTCAGGAGGATGATATTTAAGCAGAAAGAAAATTTAACCAGATTGTGTGTTTGGCAGAAGGAACATCTACAGGAACACCTGATGAGGCTGCACCCTTGGTGGAAAGAACACCTGACACGGATGAAAGCTTGGTGGAAAAAACACCTGACGAGGCTGCACCCTTGGCGGAAAGAACACCTGACACGGATGAAAGCTTGGTGGAAAAAACACCTGACGAGGCTGCACCCTTGGCGGAAAGAACACCTGACATGGATGAAAGCTTGGTGGAAAAAACACCTGACGAGGCTGCACCCTTGGCGGAAAGAACACCTGACATGGCTGAAAGCTTGGTGGAAAAAACACCTGATGAGGCTGCACGCTTGGTGGAGGGAACATCTGCCAAAATTCAATGTCTGGGGAAAGCAACATCTGGAAAGTTTGAACAGTCAACAGAAGAAACACCTAGGAAAATTTTGAGGCCTACAAAAGAAACATCTGAGAAATTTTCATGGCCAGCAAAAGAAAGACCTAGGAAGATCACATGGGAGGAAAAAGAAACATCTGTAAAGACTGAATGCATGGCAGGAGTAACACCTAATAAAACTGAAGTTTTGGAAAAAGGTACATCTAATATGATTGCATGTCCTACAAAAGAAACATCTACAAAAGCAAGTACAAATGGTAAGATGCTTGAGTGAACTTTGCAGGGTTTATTGGCACTTTGGGTTCCCTAGTGAAAAAAGTGTGATATGGGAGTTGTTGGGAATGACTTGAATATCTAAATAAGGCAAGCTTAGGCAACACTTTTTAATAGTGTAGAAATAAATAGATCTTATTCTGTAGGCCCTGGAAAAATTCTCACAATACTTCTGGTTGTAAATACTAGATGAACTAACTAACAGTGGCTAAAATCATAGGAACCAAAGTTGTTTTGGTAGTACAGGGATATCATAGGATCCCTTTTGTATTTTTTATTTTATTTTATTTATTTAGTTTTTGAGATGGAGTCTCGCACTGTTGCCCGGGCTGGAGTGCAATGGCGCGAGCGATCTCGGCTCACTGCAACCTCCGTCTCCTGGGTTCATGCAATTCTCCTGCCTCAGCCTCCCAAGTAGCTGGGATTACAGGCACCCACCACCACACCTGGCTGATTTTTTGTATTTTTAGTAGAGACAGGGTTCCACTATATTGGCCAAACTCCAACTCCTGACCTCGTGATAGCCCCGCCTTGGCCTCCAAAAGTGCTGGGAATTCAGGTGTGAGCTACTGTGCCCAGTCAGGATCCCACTTTTGGTTGGCTAATTAGCAACAGCTCCAATCATCATGCTCTCTCAAGACAATATTTAAAGGCTGGAAGGGCTGCTTTGTTCACATGTTTCTTTTAAATAGAGAGAAAACTTGGAAGCTTGCAATAATCTTCCTGTAACATTTTGTTGGCTGGATTATACCACATGCTCATTTCTAAGCCAGTCACTAGGAAAGCAAATGTAATTACTGTGATTAGCTTAGAAGAATGATTTCTATTTTTGAGATGGAATGGGGGGGTAATGGAATAATGAATATCTAAATAAACTTGTGTTTCTGCAGCAAAAAACGAATAAATAATTACTAGGCATAGGAAGCCAGCAATGTTTTCTGCAGGGATTCATTGGAAAAGTTTGAGCAGGGGAGTCACAAGATTGGATCTGAGCATCAGGGCATTCTGGTCGTGGTATAAGGCAGAGATTGGCAAACTTTTCCTGTAAAGTGCCAGATAGGAAATATGTTAGACCGCTGGGTGTGGTGGCTCACGCCTATAATCCCAGCAGTTTGGGAGGCTGAGGCATGTGGATCGTGAGGTTAGGAGTTCGTTCGAGAACAGCTTGGCCAATATGGTGAAGCCCCATCTCTACTAAAAATATGCAAAAGAGCCAGGCTTGGTGGCACGTGCCCGTAATCCCAGCTACTTGGGAGGCTGAGGGAGGAGAATTGCTTGAACCCAGGAGGCGGAGGCTACAGTGAGCTGAGATCGCACCGTTGCACTCCAGCCTGGGTGACAGAGCAACACTCCATCTGAAAAAAAGAAAAAGAAAAAGAAAAAGAAATATGTTAGGCCATGTGTCTCTATAACAGCTATTGAACTCTGCATTGTAGAGTGAAAGCAGCCATAGATAATGTGTGAGCAAATAGGCATGATTGCACTCCAAGAAAACTATGTATAAAAAACCATTTGGTAAGCTGAATTTGGCCTGTGATACACAGTTTGCTGGCCCTTCACATAGAAGATAGATGGAGGGTAATTACATAAAAAGATTTAAAGACAAAGTAAGCTTTTGTAGTAGTTCATGCTATAGTCTTTTTTTTTTCACCAATCTGTGGCCTAGTATCAATCTATTATGAAAATTTGACCCTTCCAGGGTAAAAGGAATCAAGTTCAGAAGCTCAATTTACAGATACAAACCTGTATGTCTTTCTTTGCCATTATTTTATTTTGATTTGTTTTACTGAATTTTTTTAACTTAAAAAATAACAATAGTAATTGGTAGGGTTTCTTTTTCACTGTGAAAGCCATCAGTTAAGGGGCCATGTCTAAGTAGGAAATATAAATATAAAATAATAAGTTTGTATTTCCAGTGTCACTGGAAAGATAAAGCAAGGGCAGAAAAGAGGTACAGTTAATATGGTTTAGTTATTATTGAGTTTAAAAAGCTAGGGGACAGAGAAAATCTCAGGTCTTAAGTTTACAGACTGTGCATGAGCATTTACAATGCTCATGGGGAAGGAGTAGAAAATTGTCAGGTCAGGGCTGGGCATGGTGCCTGTAATCCTAGCACTTTGGGAGGCCAAGGTGGGCAGATTATGAGGTCAGGAGATGGAGACCATCCTGGCTAACACGGGTGAAACCCCGTCTCTACTAAAAATACAAAAAATTAGCTGGGCGTGGTGGCAGGCGCCTGTAGTTCCAGCTACTCAGGAGGCTGAGGCAGGAGAATGGCATGAACCCAGGAGGTGGAGCTTGCAGTGAGCCGAGATCTCACCACTGCACTCCAGCCTGGGTGACACAGCGAGACTCCATCTCAAAAAAAAAAAAAAAAAAAAAGAAAAGAAAATTGTCAGGTCAGCAGAGAAGTGCAAATAGTCATGGGACAGACCAACCATTTTCTTTACATATTGAGTTCAATGAAACATTCATGTGGGATATTTTCTGTAGGTAATTGGTTTATACGTATTTCTAGCTGGAGATAGAACTCTGGAGATGTAGGCTTAGAATAATTTTATTATAATTATTAGGCAAAGCCATAGATCTCAATGAGCTTATCCATGATGCAGAAGATGTAGAATAAGAAGAAAGCCATTGACAAAACCCTGGGAGTATCAACATTTCACAGAGTCAGAAGACTTGGTAAAGGAGATTGAGCAGTGGCTAATGAAAAGTAGGAGAGGAGTTACTTTTAAATGTGAGAATTTCAAGCAGTAAGATTACTGAAAAGTCAATTAGATTTAACTTACAAGTTCTTCAGTGGTAATCTGTTCAAAAGAATTATTTTAGGGTTGTTAAGTATACTGTTGATATGGTTGATATTTCTGGTGTCGAAGAAAAAATCTCCCAAGATCCTACCTAACTTTTTGTAACTGAAGCAGCCAACATACCTAGGGTCTGGAAAATTGTCTAGACTGGTAAGTACACATGCCAATATTTTTCCAGAATTGTCAAAACCTAAGGGTAAAGTGTGAGGAAAAGTGTTGTCTTTTTTATCTGCTTCTTGTGGAGAGTGGAGATCTGTGTTGTGTCTCTCTCTCACACAAACATAAACAAACACACACAAATAAGTACAGTAATTCACCCTTATCCATGGGGGGTATTTTCTAAGACACCCGGTGAATGTCTGAAACTGTGGATAGTATGAAACCCTATATATACATGTTTTTTCTATATATGCATATTTATGATAGTTTAATTTATAAATTTGGCACAGTAAGAAATTAAGAATAACTCATGATAAAATAAAACAATAACAATACATTGTAATCAAAGTTAGGTGAATACGGTCTCTCAAAGTGTCTTGTATTGTACTCACCCTTCTTTTTCTTGTGATGACTGTGAGATGATATAATGCCTATGTGATGAGATGAAGTCAGGTGAATGAGGTAGGAGTTGTCATGTGGTGTTAGGCTACTAATTATTTCTGGCTATCTGACTACATATCAGAAGGTGGATCATCTGCTTCATGTGATGGTGGATCATTGAGCCATGACAATGTTGATGGTTGGGACTCAGAAACAGACCATTTTGATGACTAATGGGCAGATAGCACATGCAAAGGAATGATTCATGACCTGGGTGAGATGGAAAATGATGTCTTAATATTTCATCATACTCCTTAGAATGACACATTATTTAGAAATTATGACTTGCATATTTCTAGAATTCCCCATTTAATATTTTTGGACTATGGTTGACCATGAATAACTGAAATCACAGAAATCAAAACCATGGATATTATATTGTGAAATCTATGTTTGGTCTTCAACACTGTTTTCTGGCGTACAACTCATAGAATGTTTAGAATCTCCAAAGTGATGTCTTTGTATGCTAATAATTGAGTGATGGCTGGCAGTCCCTAGGTAGCTTCAGGATAGGAGCTGGTCACAAGAAAGAAGAAGACATGATGTGTTGGGACTTTCAGCCCCACCCCTCAACCTCCTAGGAGGTGAAGATTAGGTCAGTTACCAAGAGCCACAGATTTTTTTTATTCGTGCCTATGTAATAAAGCTTTCTTTAGAACCCAGAAGGACTGGGATCAGAGACCTTCCAGATAGCTGAACATATGGAAGTGTTTGGAGGCTGATGTGCCCTGGGAGGGCATGGAAGCTCCATGCCCCTTTCCTATAACTTGCTCTATGCATCTCTTCATGTGTCTCCTTTGTGATACCCTTCATAATAAACTGGTAAATGTGTTTCCCTTAGTATTTGGGGCACTCTAGTACGTTAATCAAACCCAAAGAGGGAGTCATGAGAATCCCAACTTGAAACCAGCTGGTTAGATGATTCAGAGATCCACATTTGCAACTGATGTGGGAGGGCAGTCTTGTGAGACTGAGCCCTCAGCCTGTGGGATCTAACACTATTTCTAGATAGATAGTGTTGGAATTAAATAGAGGACAACTTGCTGGTTTCTGCTACAGAATTGATTGCTTATTTTTTGGTGGACAAAATCTTCCACACATTTGGTCACAGAAGTCTTCTGTTTTGATGATTGTGGCATGAGAGCAGAGGGAAATCATGTTGTGTGTGTTTCTTTCTACACATAGAGCAGATAAAGAGAGACTACTGTGTACTCTGCTCTAACTGCTCTTAGTTCATTTTTCTAGAAATTATACTTTCTAAGGTTGACACTGTCCACTTACACTAATTCTGATAATAATACAATTTTCTGTCTGTCTTACAGGATTCTGTTTGGATTATGACTATTGTATACTGTAGCTTACTTGTAGAGATCAGATTGTGATAAATTCTATTTTTCCGTGCATTTGAGAACTATAAAGGAGGGGAAAAGTGTTCTTAATGCATTAATTTCCTACCAAGAGTATACTTAATAATAATTTTACTATAGTCTCAATGTATGGTCCCAAAGGAAACCTTTATATCAAATCATGAGTCTTCATAACAAAGTGTTGGAATATTATGCTTTTTTAAACAAGATCTGGATCATGCACGAAAATATGCATGATTCTTTTAAGTTAAGTTGAAGTCTCGCAATGTCTCCTAGGCTGCTTTCAGACTCCTGGGCTCCTCAGGTGATCCTCCTGCCTCACCTTCCCAAGTAGTTGGGATTACAGGCATTTGCCATCATGCCCTCTTACGTTGTTAATACTCTGTATTTTCTATTTATATTTGTTAATTTAATGTATTTTACTTTTTTTCTTTAATAGTGGATGTGAGTTCTGTAGAGCCTATATTCAGGTAAGACTTTGCGGTTTTTTAAAACGAATAGGTTAACTCAGAAAATATAGAGAAAAGAAATCACTATCTGCTGAGTATTCTACTCTGGGCTAGACAACATATTATGTGCTTAATATTTATCATCTCACATAGTCATCACACAGCTTTGCAAAGCATCTGTGCTACTGTCACCTACTTTGTATTAAACAGGCAAATGTGGTTCAGAGAGGTTGATTAATTGGCCTATGATTCATAGCTAAAAAGTAGCTGACCCTTGAGTTTGCCATCTGCCTACTTTGGTCCCTAATCCCTTCTCTTCTCCCTCGGCATAGATTGATGGAGACCTCTGCATCACTGAGATCAAGGTACAGGTCCAGATTGGATCAATTCACAAAGTTACATTTTGTTATAGGTTAACTCTTTTTAGAGTTTTCTCTTAGAACACTCATTCATCAAATACTTTGTTCTAACATGTTTAACTGTTAAAGCGGTAACCAGTACCTTGTTATTATCATCAAAGTGTTTAGAGCAGATCTTACTTAGCTGTGGCCACAAGACATAGGCTTTTGTTTCATAAGGAAGACCAGGTAAATCTATAGATGGATTATTTTACTCTTAGTGGAGAATAGATATAGATATGTTATGTTAATCATATTTAGAGGCTATATCTTATAGAATTCTCTATTGACTGACTTCCAAGTTTAGTTTTTCTTCAAAGCAGTACCCTGCCTAGTTGCAGGCATTTTTCATTTTTTTTCTAGAGTCTTTTTTTCTTCTTCCATGACTTTTCTATAATCTTTTCCTGATTACTTTCTTCTCTGCTTTGCTTGGTGTTCTTTTCTTCTATTGTTTTATTCCTTTCTGCCAGCACCATTTTTCTATAGCTAAAATAAAAGGCACATGGAATTTTAGGATTTTAAGGACTCTTGGAGGCTAATCAAAACACTTTCATATTTCAAAATGTATTTAATATCCTGGAAAAATGGTTGTTCAGATGGAGAGTCTGAAACTCAAAGTGACTTATTTAAATATAGGAGGTAGCAGAAGTAATATTTAAACTGATTTCAAAGCCCATTACTCTTGTTTTTATATCATCATGTAGGTGAGTGTTTGAATAATAGGAAGAGGGAATGGGTCTAATTAAACAAATGGAAAAGGATAAGAATGGAATTAGCTGGAGAACCCAGTGGAAGTAGATAAGAATGGAATTATCAGGGAAAGGTCAAGTTTGAAAAGAAACAATCCCAGGATTGGTAGGAGTAAGAGTTTTACCAAAGAGATCAGAATGTTGGATTTTATGACAAGTTTGATTAAAGATAAATTAGAGGAACAAAAACACAGAAGACATTGGGAGTTATCTAGAAGAGCATACTAAAATAGGGTTCAAAGAAGTCCTGAATAGGTCACTGCTTTTTTGCTTGTTTAATTGGAGGAATGGGCAAACTTCAAGCTTTCTATTGAAAGATAAAAAAAAGAGAGCCACTGGGAAAGGTCTCTACAATCTGATAGAAATGTCCTATTCTGTTCTTTCACCCCAAATCTCACAAGAGTGGCTTAGAGCCCCTTGAATGCTAGGGGATTAAAGGTTGCTGAGTCACATAGATCTGTGGCCCAAGGCAGATGTCCCCTCCCCTTTGTCTCTTTTCCCAAGCCTCTGATGTCCTACCCATGTACATATAAAGCAGGGGTAAGATTGACTGGCAAGTAAGTCGTGGTTCAGTTGGGTTTTTGGTAACATGCTTATGCTGGAGGTGAATGACTGACTGAGACTCCATTTCGTTGTTTTTCAGGAACAGGTGAATACAGAACTTCTTGGTTGGTCATTGAGTTTATCTTTTCAGTAGTCTGTGCTTTGATGAGCTGAATATTTAAAGGTTGGAGACTGCCATGAAGCCCTGCAGAAGAAAGATCTGGAAGTGAGAGAGACACTTTCACTATATATAGTGGCTCCCACTTCCAGATCTTTCTCTCTGTATATATAGTACTTAGAGAAATCCAACTATCAGGTCTCAGTTTTTCTAGCAGTCTCTCTCCTTGGGTATAAGTACCTATGAAGATTTTTAAGGCTTTGCTAGTTTATGTAGACCTGAACAAGGAAGGACAAGTATAAAATAAGTAGTTAGATTTTATTATTTTTAATGTTTCAATTTTTGTGAGAAAAAATATTCCGAATAACAAATATACATTTGCAACTTGAAATTTGTAGGTTCAGCTTTTCAACATTTCAAATATTTCAGGGTACTGTTTTGTAGTGTTTCAGGGTGAAGGGAAGCAACAGGGCCTTCTTAAGTGGCTTTTATGTTGAAAACAAAGAATGTCATTTTCCAGTGACACAGATTAGTCTTTGAATCAGAGATAGACAATGGATAAGGGACAAGGTAACTGTATCTTTCTTCCTTATTTTAGGTTATAAAGTTTGTTCCAGTTTAGATATCAAAAGTTATGTCAGCCATTAAGTAGATTTCCAGTTCATCATTGAGGACAGTTTGTGAGGATGAATTATACTCAGGGTATGGCAAATATATTGGCAGTCACTATTTCTTATGGAACTAAGAGTCAGTCTTTATTGTATGTTTTAGGTTGGGGAGGTAGAGTCAAAAATAGGTAACTAAAATCATTTTTAAAAACAGAGGACAGGAGGGAGGAGCCAAGATGGCCGAATAGGAACAGCTCCGGTCTACAGCTCCCAGCGTGAGCGACGCAGAAGACGGTGATTTCTGCATTTCCATCTGAGGTACCGGGTTCATCTCACTAGGGAGTGCCAGACAGTGGGCGCAGGCCAGTGGGTGCGCGCACCGTGCGCGAGCCGAAGCAGGGCGAGGCATTGCCTCACCTGGGAAGCGCAAGGGGTCAGGGAGTTCCCTTTCCGAGTCAAAGAAAGGGGTGACGGACGCACCTGGAAAATCGGGTCATTCCCACCCGAATATTGCGCTTTTCAGACCGGCTTAAAAAACGGCGCACCACGAGACTATATCCCACACCTGGCTTGGAGGGTCCTACGCCCACGGAATCTCGCTGATTGCTAGCACAGCAGTCCGAGATCAAACTGCAAGGCGGCAGCGAGGCTGGGGGAGGGGCGCCCGCCATTGCCCAGGCTTGCTTAGGTAAACAAAGCAGCCAGGAAGCTCGAACTGGGTGGAGCCCACCACAGCTCAAGGAGGCCTGCCTGCCTCTGTAGGCTCCACCTCTGGGGGCAGGGCACAGACAAACAAAAAGACAGCAGTAACCTCTGCAGACTTAAATGTCCCTGTCTGACAGCTTTGAAGAGAGCAGTGGTTCTCCCAGGACACAGCTGGAGATCTGAGAACGGGCAGACTGCCTCCTCAAGTGGGTCCCTGACCCCTGACCCCCGAGCAGCCTAACTGCGAGGCACCCCCTAGCAGGGGCACACTGACACCTCACACGGCAGGGTATTCCAACAGACCTGCAGCTGAGGGTCCTGTCTGTTAGAAGGAAAACTAACAAACAGAAAGGACACCCACACCGAAAACCCATCTGTACATCACCATCATCAAAGACCAAAAGTAGATAAAACCACAAAGATGGGGAAAAAACAGAACAGAAAAACAGGAAACTCTAAAATGCAGAGCGCCTCTCCTCCTCCAAAGGAACGCAGTTCCTCACCAGCAACGGAACAAAGCTGGATGGAGAATGATTTTGACGAGCTGAGAGAAGAAGGCTTCAGACTATCAAATTACTCTGAGCTACGGGAGGACATTCAAACCAAAGGCAAAGAAGTTGAAAACTTTGAAAAAAATTTAGAAGAATGTATAACTAGAATAACCAATACATAGAAGTGCTTAAAGGAGCTGATGGAGCTGAAAACCAAGGCTCGAGAACTACGTGAAGAATGCAGAAGCCTCAGGAGCCGATGCGATCAACTGGAAGAAAGGGTATCAGCAATGGAAGATGAAATGAATGAAATGAAGCGAGAAGGGAAGTCTAGAGAAAAAAGAATAAAAAGAAATGAGCAAAGCCTCCAAGAAATATGGGACTATGTGAAAAGACCAAATCTACGTCTGGTGTACCTGAAAGTGATGCGGAGAATGAAACCAAGTTGGAAAACACTCTGCAGGATATTATCCAGGAGAACTTCCCCAATCTAGCGAGGCAGGCCAACGTTCAGATTCAGGAAATACAGAGAACGCCACAAAGATACTCCTCGAGAAGAGCAACTCCAAGACACATAATTGTCAGATTCACCAAAGTTGAAATGAAGGAAAAAATGTTAAGGGCAGCCAGACAGAAAGGTCGGGTTACCCTCAAAGGGAAGCCCATCAGACTAACAGCGGATCTCTCGGTAGAAACCCTACAAGCCAGAAGAGAGTGGGGGCCAATATTCAACATTCTTAAAGAAAAGAATTTTCAACCCAGAATTTCATATCCAGCCAAACTAAGCTTCATAAGTGAAGGAGAAATAAAATACTTTATAGACAAGCAAATGCTGACCGATTTTGTCACCACCAGGCCTGCCCTAAAAGAGCTCCTGAAGGAAGCGCTAAACATGGAAAGGAACAACCGGTACCAGCCGCTGCAAAATCATGCCAAAATGTAAAGACCATCAAGACTAGGAAGAAACTGCATCAACTAACGAGCAAAATCACCAGCTAACATCATAATGACAGGATCAAATTCACACATAACAATATTAACTTTAAATGTAAATGGACTAAATTCTCCAATTAAAAGACACAGACTGGCAAGTTGGATAAAGAGTCAAGACCCATCAGTGTGCTGTATTCAGGAAACCCATCTCACGTGCAGAGACACACATAGGCTCAAAATAAAAGGGTGGAGGAAGATCTACCAAGCAAATGGAAAACAAAAAAAGGCAGGGGTTGCAATCCTAGTCTCTGATAAAACAGACTTTAAACCAACAAAGATCAAAAGAGACAAAGAAGGCCATTACATAATGGTAAAGGGATCAATTCAACAAGAGGAGCTAACTATCCTAAATATTTATGCACCCAATACAGGAGCACCCAGATTCATAAAGCAAGTCCTGAGTGACCTACAAAGAGACTTAGACTCCCACACATTAATAATGGGAGACTTTAACACCCCACTGTCAACATTAGACAGATCAACGAGACAGAAAGTCAACAAGGATACCCAGGAATTGAACTCAGCTCTGCACCAAGCGGACCTAATAGACATCTACGGAACTCTCCACCCCAAATCAACAGAATATACATTTTTTTCAGCACCACACCACACCTATTCCAAAATTGACCACATAGTTGGAAGTAAAGCTCTCCTCAGCAAATGTAAAAGAACAGAAATTATAACAAACTATCTCTCAGACCACAGTGCAATCAAACTAGAACTCAGGATTAAGAATCTCACTCAAAGCCGTTCAACTACATGGAAACTGAACAACCTGCTCCTGAATGACTACTGGGTACATAACGAAATGAAGGCAGAAATAAAGATGTTCTTTGAAACCAATGAGAACAAAGACACAACATACCAGAATCTCTGGGACGCATTCAAAGCAGTGTGTAGAGGGAAATTTATAGCACTAAATGTCCACAAGAGAAAGCAGGAAAGATCCAAAATTGACACCCTAACATCACAATTAAAAGAACTAGAAAAGCAAGAGCAAACACATTCAAAAGCTAGCAGAAGGCAAGAAATAACTAAAATCAGAGCAGAACTGAAGGAAATAGAGACACAAAAAACCCTTCAAAAAATCAATGAATCCAGGAGCTGGTTTTTTGAAAGGATCAACAAAATTGATAGACCGCTAGCAAGACTAATAAAGAAAAAAAGAGAGAAGAATCAAATAGACGCAATAAAAAATGATAAAGGGGATATCACCACCGATCCCACAGAAATACAAACTACCATCAGAGAATACTACAAACACCTCTACGCAAATAAACTAGAAAATCTAGAAGAAATGGATAAATTCCTCGACACATACACTCTCCCAAGACTAAACCAGGAAGAAGTTGAATCTCTGAACAGGAGCTGAAATTGTGGCAATAATCAATAGTTTACCAACCAAAAAGAGTCCAGGGCCAGATGGATTCACAGCCGAATTCTACCAGAGGTACAAGGAGGAACTGGTACCATTCCTTCTGAAACTATTCCAATCAATAGAAAAAGAGGGAATCCTCCCTAACTCATTTTATGAGGCCAGCATCATTCTGATACCAAAGCCTGGCAGAGACACAAGCAAAAAAGAGAATTTTAGACCAATATCCTTGATGAACATTGATGCAAAAATCCTCAATAAAATACTGGCAAACCGAATCCAGCAGCACATCAAAAAGCTTATCCACCATGATCAAGTGGGCTTCATCCCTGGGATGCAAGGCTGGTTCAACATACGCAAATCAATAAATGTAATCCAGCATATAAACAGAGCCAAAGACAAAAACCACATCATTATCTCAATAGATGCAGAAAAAGCCTTTGACAAAATTCAACAACCCTTCATGCTAAAAACTCTCAATAAATTAGGTATTGATGGGACATATTTCAAAATAATAAGAGCTATCTATGACAAACCCACAGCCAATATCATACTGAATGGGCAAAAACTGGAAGCATTCCCTTTGAAAACTGGCACAAGACAGGGATGCCCTCTCTCACCACTCCTATTCAACATAGTGTTGGAAGTTCTGGCCAGGGCAATCAGGCAGGAGAAGGAAACAAAGGGTATTCAATTAGGAAAAGAGGAAGTCAAATTGTCCCTGTTTGCAGACGACATGATTGTTTATCTAGAAAACCCCATCGTCTCAGCCCAAAATCTCCTTAAGCTGATAAGCAACTTCAACAAAGTCTCAGGATACAAAATCAATGTACAAAAATCACAAGCATTCTTATACACCAACAACAGACAAACAGAGAGCCAAATCATGAGTGAACTCCCATTCACAATTGCTTCAAAGAGAATAAAATACCTAGGAATCCAGCTTACAAGGGATGTGAAGCACCTCTTCAAGGAGAACTACAAACCACTGCTCAAGGAAATAAAAGAGGATACAAACAAATGGAAGAACATTCCATGCTCATGGGTAGGAAGAATCAATATTGTGAAAATGGCCATACTGCCCAAGGTAATTTACAGATTCAATGCCATCCCCATCAAGCTACCAATGACTTTCTTCACAGAATTGGAAAAAACTACTTTAAAGTTCATATGGAACCAAAAGAGAGCCCGCATCGCCAAGTCAATCCTAAGCCAAAAGAACAAAGCTGGAGGCATCACACTACCTGACTTCAAACTATACTACAAGGCTACAGTAACCAAAACAGCATGGTACTGGTACCAAAACAGAAATATAGATCAATGGAACAGAACAGAGCCCTCAGAAATAACGCCGCTTACCTACAACTATCTGATCTTTGACAAACCTGAGAAAAACAAGCAATGGGGAAAGGATTCCCTATTTAATAAATGGTGCTGGGAAAACTGGCTAGCCATATGTAGAAAGCTGAAACTGGATCCCTTCCTTACACCTTATACAAAAATCAATTCCAGATGGATTAAAGATTTAAACGTTAGACCTAAAACCATAAAAACCCTAGAAGAAAACCTAGGCATTACCATTCAGGACGTAGGCGTGGGCAAGGACTTCATGTCCAAAACACCAAAATCAATGGCAACAAAAGCCAAAATTGACAAATGGGATCTAATTAAACTAAAGAGCTTCTGCACAGCAAAAGAAACTACCATCAGAGTGAATAGGCAACCTACAACATGGGAGAAAATTTTCGCAACCTACTCATCTGACAAAGGGCTAATATCCAGAATCTACAGTGAACTCAAACAAATTTACAAGAAAAAAACAAACAACCCCATCAAAAAGTGGGCGAAGGACATGAACAGACACTTCTCAAAAGAAGACATTTATGCAGCCAAAAAACACATGAAAAAATGCTCATCATCACTGGCCATCAGAGAAATGCAAATCAAAACCACTATGAGATATCATCTCACACCAGTTAGAATGGCAATCATTCAAAAGTCAGGAAACAACAGGTGCTGGAGAGGATGTGGAGAAATAGGAACACTTTTACACTGTTGGTGGGACTGTAAACTAGTTCAACACTTGTGGAAGTCAGTGTGGCGATTCCTCAGGGATCTAGAACTAGAAATACCATTTGACCCAGCCATCCCATTACTGGGTATATACCCAAAGGACTATAAATCATGCTGCTATAAAGACACATGCACACGTATGTTTATTGCGGCATTATTCACAATAGCAAAGACTTGGAACCAACCCAGATGTCCAACAATGATAGACTGGATTAAGAAAATGTGGCACGTATACACCATGGAATACTAAGCAGCCATAAAAAATGATGAGTTCATATCCTTTGTAGGGACATGGATGAAATTGGAAACCATCATTCTCAGTAAACTATCACAAGAACAAAAAACCAAACACCGCATATTCTCACTCATAGGTGGGAATTGAACAATGAGATCACATGGACACAGGAAGGGGAATATCATACTCTGGGGACTGTGGTGGGGAGGGGGAAGGGATAGCATTGGGAGATATACCTAATGCTAGATGACGAGTTAGTGGGTGCAGTGCACCAGCATGGCACATGTATACATATGTAACTAACCTGCACAATGTGCACATGTACCCTAAAACTTAAAGTATAATTAAAAAAAAAAACAAACAGAGGACATATTTTAATTCTACCAAGAAACATGATATAATATACAGAGGACTGGTCTTTCCCCAAATTTTATTTTTTGTTTTCATTTTATAGAGTGAGCACCAAGATATGAACTAGCAGATTTTCTTTTTAAATATATGAATTTGCTCATTTATGTTGTATCATTTTTCTTTAAAGTTTTTTTGGCACACGGACTATTGAAAATTCACAGTGTACAAAAGTTGAGGAAGACTTTAATCTTGCTACCAAGGTAAAATGTTCTTTTGTGAAGTTGATTTTCTCAGTTGCAATATATTTCTGTATAGTATTTCTTAGCAGTGGTGTATGTATCATTATTTCATGTTGGTAATATGAAGTTGGTCAGATAAAAACATTTTATAGAAATATGAGTAGTTGATTTAAACAGTTATTTGTTTTTTTACTTTAGTAAATAACAAATGATTGGTAAATACTTTGAGGGTGTGAGGGCCAAAAAATGGAATGGGCTGGAGAATACATAGTGACAGGAACATTATACTAGAAAAAACTTTTCCACAATAGAGAATATATAAAATCTGGTAAAGATTTATTTGGATAAGTAAACTTACTGTGACTTTTAAAATTATTCTTTTGTAACTTAAAACAAAATTCATGCTTAAATTTGTCTTGATGGACCCAGTTTCTTATTATAGTAATCAAGGAATCTCTCTGATACTGTTCAGTTCCGAAACTGTGCCACATAGCATATAGGGTTTTTTTTTTGCATGTATTATTTTGATATCATGTAGTTTTCAAGAGAGAGTTTTCTCTCAGTTTCTCTTCTTGGTTCTTTAATTACACCAAAATAATATTAGAAATTGTGAAAATTTATTTGGGCATGGTGGTGCATGCCTGTAGTTCCAGCTACCAGGGAGGCTGATGCAGGAGGATTGCTTGAGCCCAAGAGTTTGAGACCAGTGTGGGCACATAGTGAGACCTTATCTCTAATTTTAAAAATAATTGTAGAAATTTAGAAATGTAAATTCTGTTTCTCAGAATCTGTATTATTAAGGCATGCCAGTGTGTTTTCTAAGTTTTTCATTAAAAGTATGCTTTAAGTTCTTCATCTAAATGAAGAATGCAGATTTTACCCCAAGTAAACAACCAGTTCTGGAAGCAGAGACTCTGAATAAGCATATAGTAAGATTTTAATTTCAGAATTTTTAAATTGCAGTTTTTAAATATATTGTTCAAAGATCTTTGATCACATTTGAAAATCTTAAATTACGGAAGATTTTGTATTTAGTTATTTAAATAGTCATTTTGGAGCTCTTGCATCACTATGAGATACTGCAGGTTAGAAAACATACGTGTGTGCATCCTAGTGTACCCAGAATACAGTCTTGCCTATAAAAAGGATTTTAAGAGGTTTTCAATGTGAATAAATAAGCTGACAAATGAATTTTTATATAATGGAATATTACAAGTGAGATAATATGCATGATATATCTTATAATTAAATATAATGCATTTCAAAAATATGGCTTAAATTTATATTTTCTTTTAATATTTAGAATGCATAAATTCATGTGAAAATATGTCTCAAATAAGAAGACAATCAGAGATATGTAGTAAATAGGAAAGAAGATTACACTATATTTTCTAGTATCCTCCAAGTGGAGTTTAGATTAAAATAATTTTAATCTCAACTCATGTTCTTTTTTTTTTTTTGAGACAGAGTCTCTCTGTCATGCAGGCTGGAGTGCAGTGGTGTGATCTCGGCTCACTGCATCCTCTGCCTTCTGGGTTCAAGCAATTCTCCTGCCTCAGCCTCCTGTGTAGCTGGGACTACAGGCGCATGCCACAATGCACAGTTAATTTTTGTAATTTTAGTAGAGACAGGGTTTCACCATGTTGGCCAGGATGATCTCTATCTCTTGACCTCATGATCCGCCCGCCTTGGCCTCCCAAAGTGCTGGGATTACAGCTTGAGTCACCACGCCCATCCAAAACTCATGTTCTATTAAACATATCTTTTCAAGGAATACATTACTCTAAAATTCTGATTACCAGTACTTTCTTCAGGTGAAAAGTTTATGGAACATTCGATTTTAAATTTTTTCTCTCTCTGTAGTAAGAATGTTCCCGCTTTTAGGTATTGGCTGAAGACCATGTTTAACTAATTGAATGTCTTATTATATAATAATAAAATTAAAATCTTTATTACCCAGGTATTAACAAATAACTAATTGTAGTGTAAATACTGATCAGCATTATAGGAATATATTATGAACAAAAGTCTGTACTTTATGTGTTTCATCATATGTCTTATAGTTGTTGTTTTTCATTTTATTTCATGACTGAAGCTCATACTTGATTCACTGGTCACCTCTCTTGTTTGTTTCTCCCTCCTCTTTCACCTTTTTAAAAATGATTTGCCCCAGACTTTTTTCTCACAGAATACATTTCTTCAGTGTCTGCTTTTTAGAGCATTGCTGTCTCAATTGTCAGCATATTTATTTACAGGTTTCTATTTAGTGGCTATGTATGATTTTCATTAATCAATCATTGCCATCTCCATGATTTATTCTTTTTTTCTCTGTTTCTTGGAAGAAGCAGAATTTATACAATTATTTATACTTAGCTTTTTGCCGTTCAGAATAGAAACAACCTATACTATTTCAATGCAAACCCAGTTAAATAAGGTACTATTAAAGACTAAACTTTCATATTTTTCCACACAAGAGGTAATTAATACAACTATAAATTAGGAAGAGATATTGCAAAATATAACATGTAATTTAACTTTTTAAATTTTAATTATTTCTACAATACTATAAACTACATAAGAGTAAATTTTTGTTCTAGGTTATTTTAGCTAAAAAAAAAAAATCTAAGGGCCAGGTGTGGTGGCTCATGCCTGTAATCCCAGGACTTTGGGAGGCCAAGGCCGGCAGATCACGAGGTCAGGAGATCGAGACCATCCTGTCTAACAAGGTGAAACCCCGTCTCTACTAAAAACACAAAAAAGTAGCCGGGCGTGGTGGCGGGCACCTGTAGTCCCAGCTACTCGGGAGGCTGAGGCAGGAGAATGGTGTGAACCTGGGAGGTGGAGCTTGCAGTGAGCCCAGATCATGCCACTGCACTCCAGCCTGGGTGACAGAGCGAGACTCCATCTCAAAAAACAAACAAGCAAACCAAGAAATTATTTTCTGACATTTATCAGAACATACTTTATAATCATGTATCAAGTAGATAACAGCTGCATAGTGCAATTCTGCTAATTTGCAGGATTAATTTTGAAGCCAGTGTAGAATAGTGCAAAAGAAAATAAGGCTTAGAAGGCACTAGGAATCTATTTAGTTCCAAAGTTGTTTGTCTAAAAACTAAATAATTTGTCTGCATTGATTTATGGACAATTATATGATTCTGTGTATATCTAGATGTACAAAAGCTCTAACTGGATTCAGGGAGAAAGAGTTTAAACTGTAGTCTTAGTCTTGCTCAACTTGGAACTTGAAAAGATAATGCCTGGGACTTCAAAATATCAGTATTGGTATATTTTGATTATCCAGTATAGACCTGAAGGAACATTTCTGGAGTTGGATAAACATGAGAAATAGGACACCTGTAAAACTATAATAACAACAATTTGGTTGAGTAGTATTTTAATAAGTAGACATTCTTTTCACAAATAGAACTCTTTGAGTTTCTTTGTGGCAGCCATGTTTGCAGCCACATAGGTATCAAATAATAATGATGTATTCCAAGGTCACAACTGTGGATGTGGAAGAGATAGCAAAGGCCTCACCAGTTAGGTAGAAGCAGCAGCTGCATAGTGGTAACAGCAATGAGTGGATGTCAAAAGATAAGTCTGTATTTGGTTCTGACACTTACTAGCTATGGGAACTTGGAAAAAATCAATTAACTTAACCAAATGCAACTAACTTGGTTTATAAAAATAGCGCTCATATCTACCTCTTAGTTGCATGTGATGAAATAATGTTTTAACAAATGTGAAAACATTTTTTAAACTGGAAAGTCTGTATACAAATGTAAGACAAAATGTTCAAAGTGGCATTTATGTGAAAGCAGTATTGTTAGCACAAGAATGGGGAGTAAGAACAGGCATGTGGATTTCTAATTTTGGGTAAGGGGATGGTAACTTTCAGCAGGCTACTACTGCAGATTTTCCATAAAAATATAGCAGTTTGGAAAGCTAGACTTTCCTGATGAGATTTTCAATGTTTTGACCTGGAGTAATTCCTTTCTGAGTACCAACTGTGTGCTAGGCAGTGAGTCTCCGAATATCCAAGATGAAAAATTATGCTGCAGTAGTAGGAAGAGAATAACAAATGAAAAACACTTATAAATTACTGTAACTTTTTCTTTAAAACAAAACAGAGAATGTTCCTTAAGAGAAAATTGAAGAACTTTATAATTAGCATGCATATGGGAGTGGCAGTGGAATTCAATGTCAGAGTAGATCTTTCTGCAACTGCCATTTAATCTCCTGTCTCAAAGATGAGGAGTAAGCCATATGAAAGTCTAGGAGGAAGACATTCTGAACAGAGAGGGCAGTGGACCATATTTGTTCATCATTTTGTTCTTAACAACCTAGAATGACTAGGATGCAGAAAGTGGGGTAACCACCAATGTCATCGTCATCCTCATTATTCTAAGGTGAAGAAACGTCTGCAAATATGTGTCTGTCACATGTTACATGTTTCACGAACACTTGTTTTTATTTTTCTCTTTATATGAAGGCTTGCTCTACTTTTCTGAAGTTATGCCTTAAGAATGAATTGCATACTTTATCTAATGATTGTTTGCTTTCATTTAAAAATAACATAAATATAAATTTTCCTTATGAATCTTTCCTTTCAAGCAGTTCTGTATCAGCAAAAAAGATGTAAAATTATTTTCATTATTTTAAGCCCTTGTTTTCCTAAATGAAACAGCTTTTAACAGAGTTCTGTTCCTACTTCGCACGACATACTCTGAAAATTCTCTTCATGCCATGCATAGTTTTTAACCAAAAAAATCTATAATTATGCATATGTCAAATGTTGAATCATTTGTATTTTGTTTGTATGTCCTATTGTTTTTGGTGAGGACTACAGTGTAAGGCAGATACTTTGAAGTAAATTCCTTTTAAAATATGCATGAGTGAATTTTTTGGCGAATATGATTTATTTTCCTTGCTCAGTAACCTAGTCAATAGCCACATGAAAGTAAAAGATAAGCGTGATCTACAGAGCATATTTGAGGTTTTCTCTTGAAATGTTTTTGTTTTCAATATGTGAACAGCCTTAAATCTAATTGCCTTTAAAGTTAAAAAATGTGTTTTAAAAAAGATTTTTAATAAAAAATGTGATGCTTGTCATTATTATTTTTAAATTGAAATTATTTATTGAGGCAGGCTGTGGTGGCTCACACCTGTAATCCCAGTATTTTCGGAGGGCGAGGTGGGCAGATCACTTGAAGTCAGGAGTTTGAGACCAGCCTAGCCAACATGGTGAAACCCTGTCTCTATTAAAAATACAAAAATTTAGCCAGGTGTGGTAGCTCATGCCTGTAGTCCCAGCTACTCGGGACACTGAGGCAGGATAATTACTTGGTCTTTGGAGCCGGAGGTTGCAATGAGCCAAGATCATGCCACTGGGCAACCCTGCGAGGCTTCATCTCAGAAAAACAAAATAAAAAAATAGTAAAAAAAGAAATTATTTATTAATATTATCTTTAACAGATTATCTCTGTGAGTGATACACAGAATTATGAGTGTTTACCTGAGGCTACATATCAAAAAGAAATAAAGACAACAAATGGCAAAATAGAAGGTAAGAACCATTTTTTATTTAAAACATCTTTTGTCCAAATGTTTGTCTCAAAGCATGAGGACTGATATACTCTGACACCCAGAGAAAATTATTTTTTAAATGCATAACATGGAAGAACAAAGGCAGTGAAAGTTATGTGTCTTCTCAGGTGTTGGCAACAGATTATATTGAGAGTGCCAAAAAAGAGCTGAATTATTAGTTTAAATTCAACATACTCTAAGACCTGAGGAAAGGAGTAAAACAGGGAATGAAGACTGAGGAAGACAGAGAGTACAGGGAGTACATGAGGGAACAAGAAGCAGGTTTACATAATGGAGAATGGTAAAATAAAAGAACTCTTCAGAGAAAGATAGAGCATGGTTAGAAAGCTGGGAAGAATATAAAGTGACCTTCCATTACCAAAATTTGGCAGAGAATTACAGCAAACATGTTGTCAGTCTTGTCTTTCTCACCGGTGGGAAGGCATTAGGGATGGAAGCACCTGACCATGGAGAGTTGTGTTTTATCTGCAGTATGTGAATATAAGCATATTTGCACAGCCATGCGTGTATATAATTTGTTATATACACTCAGTATAGACGAGAAGTTTTCACACTTTAGAAAATCAGCTGAATACCTTGTTAACAATGCACGCTGTGACTCAGCAGACTTGGGATTCTGGCATTTTTAATAAATTCTCAAGTGATGCTGTTGCTGGTGGTCCTTGCACCTCACTCTTAAGTAGCAAGGGAACAGCCTTTCCTTTGGAAAAATCTGGAAGAAGGGCAGTTGGATAGAAGTTCAAGACATAACAGGGTCAAGAGAAAGCATTATATTGCTTTTATTTCTGAGTATGTTTCTGACCAGAGGGGAAAAAAGAGGTAAAGAAATAGTAATTACAGATGTCAGATACTACCCTAATCAAAGAGAAAGAAAGTGTTGGGAAAATTGATTTTAAAAGATGTTGAATGGGAAGAATCAAGACCACAGATGTAGACATTATTTTGGCTAAGGAAGAGGGATTGTGAGGCATGAAACACAGCAAGAAAGAAGATAGCCAGCCAACTTTGGAGTTTCTGAAAAGGAAATTTGAGTGAATTCACTTCAGATGCATTTACAATATTTGCACTCCAGAAGATTAGATTGTGGGTACTCCAGAGACTACCGGAAGCAGGAGGATTACTAGAATTGGAGTAAACCATGGTGACTCATTAGTTTTCTCTATTACTATCAGGCATAAATGTTTATATTTTGTTGATATTAGCTATTCAAATGAGAGATATTTGAATCTAAGAGCATTAGCTTTATTTTTAATGAAGCAAATTGTTTTGGTAAAATTGTTGTTCTATAAAAATCTATTAGACACTTACCATAATAAACAAAGCCAACTAATTTTTAGAAACAAAAAATTACAGAATTTATTACTTGAATTCTAAAATTGTTTTTTAAAATAAATATTGTCCTGATTTAAAAATATAAAATGTTATTTATATGTGATAAGTATGTTGCCATAAATTTTCAAATAAACATATCAATATTGAAAGCTCATTATACAATATTTTTTAATGAGTTTTATAGTATTTTTTGCATGAGTGAATCAAGAAAATTTCTGAGGATAAACTAGAGGATACAGCAATGTAGGCATATGATTACACTGCAAGGATATGGGAAACAATGAATATTTTATTTAGTATTATCCAATAAGTAAATATCCAAGCTGATCAATTTGTAATATGTTCAGTGATGAGGTGTCAGTTCTGCATTCAGCTGAACTCTCATCATAATGGTGTACCATCTCAATTGTAGGACAAATTAAAGAACATGATTAATATAATAATATAAATTATTCCAGTGTATTTCATTGAATATATGGTGTAGGATTCTATATTCAGCTTTGACATTTATTTTTTCCGGGTCATAATTTGCTCCTCTGATCAAAGATCATTTCTCTTTTCATCACTCAGCATATACATATTAATATCAACACATTTTGCATGCACAACACATTCTGACTTTTGAAGTCTTAAGTGCATGTTTGATGAAGCCTAGATTCCTAGTTTCTTCAGTGTATTTCTGTCATGTGAGTGTCCTAAAGAAACATACCGAAAGAAAACCCCCTAAACCTAAAGGAATCATTCTCAAAGCTGAGAAAAAGGACTTAGTTAGATACTATCACTGGATTCATTTGTGGCTGGTTTTGTCATATTTACTTATGACTGATAATAAATCTCTTTTGCTTTTTAGAGTCTCCTGAAAAGCCTTCTCACTTTGAGGTATTGAGCGTTATAATTTTACCTTGAATTATTTATTAACTATGTATTTTGTGAAGTACACATTCGTTATTAATCATTTTTCTTCCAAACCCATTTAGCCTGCCATTGAAATGCAAAACTCTGTTCCAAATAAAGGCTTAGAATGGAAGAATAAACAAACATTGAGAGCAGGTAAATTTTACAGTTCAACTATATTAAAATGAATATTTCAATAGTTGACATATTAATAGTCTCATCTCCCCAATGTTTATTTTTCAAATATTATGGAAATATTTGAGTTAATAATGTCAATAGTGGTATCCACATTTGAAAAACTGATTACTTACAAGAACACGAATTTTAATTAGTTTTTTTAAAAAGTAGCTTTAATTTCAGGTGTTTCTGCTTTCATGTCCTCATACTGTAATGTTTTGTATTGGGAATGTCTGTATGACTTAAAGATTCAAGAAGGTGTATTTTTAAACTCTAATATTTTTTTCTGTTCAAAAATTGATTCAAATTCTACCCTTTACTGCAGGGAAAGCTTCAATTTTGACATGCCAATTGTGTTTTGACATTGGTTACCTCATGGGACTGTAGTCATTTGAAGCATCCTAAGGAAATCTGTTGTTCTGATTAGCTTACTTTCTGTGTGTGTGTGTGTGTGTGTGTGTGTGTGTGTGTGTGTATGTGGTGTGCACGTTTGTGCCTGTGTGCATGTATATGTGTGTTTGTGTGTGGTACCCTTAATTTTTAAAAACTGGGAGAAGTAAGTCCCAGCTACTCGGGAGGCTGAGGCAGGAGAACAGCGTGAACCCTGGAGGCGGAGCTTGCAGTGAGCCGAGATGGCGCCACTGCACTCCAGCCTAGGGGACAGAGCGAGACTCCGTCTCAAAAACAAACAAACAGAAATAATGATAATAATAATAAGTGGGAGAAGTAATCATTTCTTTATGATCATTTTGGTAAAACTGTGATTCTGAAGCATTTGGCTTTGTGTCTTTTCATTGTTTAGAGGTAAACAATTGTCTAAACTGGTTTTTTATATTATTCCTATGCATGCTTAAACATTATACAACATATGTGCACGGTCATAGATAATATGTAGAATTTGTTTTCAACTTCTAATATGTAAATAATTGTACATTGTGTAATTTTCTGTAACATTCTTTGTTTGATCAGCATTATATTGTTAGATCCATCCATAATGTGTAGAATTAACTCTGATTTTGTTTATATTAGGTTCCTTATAGAATTCCATTATATAACTGCACCACAACTAATTAAAGTTTGTTTATGCAAAAAACAAATATATGAAAATAAAAACGAGATATCAGTCTTCATTTAAGTTGGTTTTTACCTACTGATTTTTGATATATTAGAAACTGAAACTATTTCAAGTATCACTATGTACAATCATCTACTTTAATAAAAGTGAAAACTGTGACCTATGGACCATTAAAGCTATGCTGTTGTAACACATTATTTCCCTGAAACAGTGCAGTATAGACTTCATAGTACATATGAACTTCATGGTACATATATGCCACATTTTCTTAATCCAGTCCATCATTGATGGACATTTGGGTTGGTTCCAAGCCTTTGCTATTGTAAATAGTGCCACAATAAACATATGTGTGCATGTGTCTTTATAGTAGCATGATTTATAATCCTTTGGGTATATATCCAGTAATGGGATCGCTGGATCAAATGGTATTTCTAGTTCTAGATCCTTGAAGAATTGCCACACTGTCTTCCACAATGGTTGAACGAGTTTACACTCCCACCAGCAGTGTGAAAGTGTTCCTATTTCTCCACAGCCTCTCCAGCACCTGTTGTTTCCTGACTTTTTAATGATCGCCATTCTAACTGGTGTGAGATGGTATCTCATTGTGGTTTTGATTTGCATTTCTCTGATGGCCAGTGATGATGAGCATTTTTTTCACGTGTCTGTTGGCTGCATAAATGTCTTCTTTTCAGAAGTGTCTGTTCATATCTTTCACCCACTTTTTGATGGGGTTGTTTGATTTTTTTTTAAAACTTGTTTAAGTTCTTGTACATTCTGGATTTAGCCCTTTGTCAGATGGATAGATTGCAGAAATTTTCTCCCATTCTGTAGGTTGCCTGTTCATTTTGTTCACTCTGATGGTAGTTTCTTTTGCTGTGCTGAAGCTCTTTAGTTTAATTAGGTCCCATTTGTCAATTTTAGCTTTTGTTGCCATTGCTTTTGATGTTTTAGTTCTGAAGTATTTGCCCATGCCTATGTCCTGAATGGTATTGCCTAGGATTTTTTTCTAGGCTTTTTATGGTTTTAGGTCTAACATTTAAGTCTTTAATCCATCTTGAGTTAATTTTTGTATAAGGTGTAAGGAAGTGGTCAACTTTCAGTTTTCTGCATATGGCCAGCCAGTTTTCCCAACATCATTTATTAAATAGGGAATTCTTTTCACATTGCTTTTTTTCCAGTTTTGTCAAAGATCAGAGGGTAATTTTCACATTTCAATGAATTTGTCCATTTTGTCTAAGTTGTCATGTTTATTCACATAAATTTTATAATATTACCTTGTATTTTTAACTATCCGTAGAATCTAAAATAATGTCACATTAACTCATTTCCAAAGTTAGTAATTGTAGCTTTCTCTTTTCAAGAGCTAGTTTGGCTAGATAGACTTTTGCTTTTATTGATCCTCTCAAAGTGTTTGGTATTTTTCAACTCTTCTATCATTTTTGTGTTTTATTAGTTCCATCTCTGATGTTTTAGTTCTCTTTGCCTAGTATTTAAAAAATCTATAGTTGGGAGCTTATCAACAACATAAATTGAATTCTCACAATTTTGGAAGCTGCACAGTTCAAGATCAAGGTATCATCAGATTTGATGTCTGAAGAGGTACCACTTCATGATTCATTGATGCATTCTTTTTCCCTGTGCCCTCACATGGCAGAAAGGGTAAAGAGGCTCTCTGGGGTTATTTCTGTCAGAGCATTAATCCATTTATGAAGGGTTGGCCCTCATGACTTAATTACATCCAAAAACTCCTACCTCCTAATAACATCACCTCTGTGATTTGATTTTGGCATATGAAAATTGCAAGGACAAAGACATTCAAACCAATACAAATATTTATCCTTTCCTCTGCTTCCATTGAATTTACTTTCTTATTTTTTTTTTTTTTTAGTTTCTTCAGGTAAAAGTCGAAGTTATTTACTTGAGAGTCTTCTAATGTAGACATTCAATGCTGAAAAGTTTTATTTAAGTGCTGTTGTAGATGCATTTTACAATATCTAATGTGTTTTCATTTGAAGTTAGTTCAAAATACTTTCTAATTTTTCTTTTTACTATTTTTGGAACCAACCCAGGGTTATTTGGATGTTATGTTACTTAATTTCCAATAGTTGAGTTGTTTCAGGTACATTTTTATTATTGATTTTTAATTTGATTGCTTTTGGGTCAGGTAACATGTTTTGTATGACTTAAATCCTTCTTAATCCTTTTACTAAGATATAATCTAGAATATAGTCCTTGAGTACTTCTGAAGAATGGTGTTAAGTCTACCATATTCTTGCTGATTTTCTGCCTCCTTATTCTACCACTTGAGCAAGGGGTTTAGAAATTTTAGACTATACTTAGGCATTTGTCCATTTCTTTTGCAGTTCTGTCTATTTTTGTATCATGTATTTTGAAGCATTTATGTTATTATCTACATAAATATTTAGGACTGTTATGTTTTCTTGATTCAGTGAACCCTTTGTCACTATAAAATCACCTTGTTTATTGCTGATAATGTTTTTGCTATGAAATGTACTTTGGTATTAATACAACCACTCTTCCTCAGCCTTCTTTTGTCAAGTGTTAGTGTGGTATATCTTGTTTCATCTTTAACCAATTTTTGTCTTTATATTTAAAGTTTATTTCTTATAGGTGTTATACAGGTAGATCTCACTTTTATATCCATTCTGACAATCTGCCTTTGAGCAGAGGTTTTTAGACCAGTTTAATTTATAATGTAATTATTGATGTGATAAAAGTTGTCTGTCAGCATGCTGTTTGATTTCTATTAGTCCCAGATCTTCTTTGCTTTGTTTTGTTCTTTTACTGCTTCCTTCAGACTAGTTTAGTAATTTTTATGATTTAGTTTTATATGTGTATATATATATATATAGGTATAATGTTTTTTAGTTATTGATCTGGTTGTATATTTCTTCATGATTTAGTCATATCTTTTTGTGGTATAAGTTTATTTGGCTATTAGGTATAATTCTTTGCTTTGCTGTCTTAGTGGTTGTTTTAGGATTTATAGTGTATGGATTTACCTCATCACAACTCACCTTCAAGTAATATTATATCATATCATAGATGGTATAAGAAATTCCAATCATATATTTTCATTTCTTCACTTCCAGCCAGATACCAGCCTGGATCTGTGGGATTGTAGCATTTGTTAAGTTTAGAATATATTTAGCCAATTTTTCCTCAGATGTTTTTTCTGTCTCTCCTTCTACATCTTTGTGGACATACATATTACTTGCTGGGAGTTTGCTCATAGTTCTCTAGTGTCTCAAATTTGTGAATCTTTTCTTTCATGATGGCAAATCAATCTATGCTCATATCTACTCAGTGTAGCTTTCATCTGAAGCATTGTAACTTGTATCTCTAGAAGTGCAATTTAGTTTTTAAAAGTATCTTCTATTGCTTTACTTATCTTCTTGATTTTTATTGTAGAATAGAGTTGAGTTACTTATAAACAGCTTGATCCTTTTCATTTTTGCTTTTTATGAGCTGACTCCCCACACCTGAGGCAAGGCCTTTCAGACTATTCATTTTCCTGTGAAGTCTGAGTCTTCCCAGGCAAATCTATAAAAATAGACACTCTTCTTGGCACTATGTGAGCACCAGGTGTGATTTTCTCTAATTTTATAAGTTCCGTTCTGACCTGGCTTGGTCTTAGGTAGTTTTCTGTCTTACATGCAATCTTCATTATTTTGCTAAATACTGGGAGGCAATTTCCAGGGGTTTCTTGCTTTTGCTTCTGTATCTCTGTCTCCTCCTCAGTGTTCTGTTCTATATTGTCTGTCTCCTTTGGTTTTACCAGACTCTAAGCTTTATCACTGTAACCAAGAGTGTCTGGTAGGTTCCACCTCAGTTTTTGTTTCCTGTGTCAGGTCTTGGAATCTCTGTCAAAGCAAGAAGCTGAAACATTCATAAGGTTTGCTTTCCACTTTTTTTTTCTGTTTTTCAGGGACTATCATCTTCTTTGCCTAATGTCCACTATCTAAAAAATTGTTTAGTGTATTTTGTGTGTTTTATTTTTAGTTATTTTAGCTAAGAAGAAAAATCAGTACCTGTTGTTCTCTCTTGGCTGGAGGCAGACTACACTAGAGCTTCAGCACATGCCACACACTGGCTAAAATGCTTTTCTTCCCCCCTTGCTCAACTGCTTCCTTTTCAATCTTTGTTCCTCAGTGTAGCCATACATTCCTCAGGGGAATTTTCCATGCACCTAGTACAGATCCTATTCTTAGCAATCTATTTTCTTACAGTATCTATCTGAATTTATAATTGTAACTTTTCTGGGGCTTTGCTTTTCAGTATATTTTAAGCTAAACAAGAGCAGAGTTTTTTTTTTCTGTTTAATCTGCAGAGCTTAGTATAATGCCTTCCACATGGTAGGCAATCAATATATATTTGTTGAGTGTATGAGTTAGTGATTGTTAAAATATGCAGCCCTTTATATCCCAAAAGTACTAATATATTTTATTTCTATCTCCTCCTTGGGACAGATTCAACTACCCTATCAAAAATCTTGGATGCAGTTCCTTCTTGTGAAAGAGGAAGGGAACTTAAAAAAGATCACTGTGAACAAATTACAGCAAAAATGGAACAAACGAATAATAAGTTTTGTGTACTACAAAAGGAACTGTCAGAAGCAAAAGAAATAAAATCACAGTTAGAGAACCAAAAAGCTAAATGGGAACAAGAGCTCTGCAGTGTGAGGTATGACATCCTAGTTTTAAATAAATATTTCAACTATTTATACTAAAAGTATGTAGGATACTTTTTGTAAAAGCTGACTTACATTCTGAGATATAACTGGAGAAAAAAATCTGTCTTGTAGAGTGTCAAATTCTTTTAAATAATAAAAGTTCTTAAATGTGAATACTTCCACTGATAATTAATGCATATTTATTTAAATCACAATTTTAATGGCTATATAGAAGGCCATTATTTGGAAATACCATTACTTAGAAATTAATTTTTTTGATTTTTAATTGTTTGTATTATAAATGCTACAAGGCATAACTGCATGTAAATCTTTTTCTACCTTTCTAATTATTGACTTGGAATAAATTCTTCAATATAGAAATATTTAGTTAAATTATAGGAAGTTTTTAAAAAGTTCTTTGTTCATTACTTCTAAATTGTTCTCAAGAAAATTTATATTCATTTACAGTTCAACAAAGAGAGTGTGAAACGGCCATTCTTCTCTCTCCAAGAATCAATTTCCTTTAATTATACACTTTTAATCTTAATGTGCATGGAATATAAAGAAAATATAATTTATGATTAGTTTATTCAACATCTCTCGCTCTCCTACATAAATAAAATTAATTCAGAGTTCTAGGTTAAAAATACATATTATTTTTATTCTTTAATTAAATATTTATACTCTTTCTTGTTCTAAAGGAGATTTAAAATTTGTTGAAAAATATATAATACTCAACAAGATATGTTTAAGTCTTACTCAAAAAAGAAACAAAAGGCATATGGGATGACACATATTAGACTCTTTAATCTAGTCTGAGATTATAACATTCAAATTATTTTTAGGGATATTTGCCATATTTTATAAGTAGAAATATTTATGTCTAATAAATCTGTAAACCTTTTTCATAAAAAGTAATGTCACTTTAATCAGTTAACTCTAAATGATTTGTCCTCATTGAGGAGTAATTTTGACTGTGTGATTTTTTAAAAACTAATTTTCAACTTATAAATTTACTAGATAGCTTCCAATATTCTTTTCCATAACAGTTGTCAAAGTTACTAGTAACAGAAACTTTCTAACTAGAAGAAGTTTTTTCTCACTATTTTTCAAGTATGTATGTCATTTGGAAGAGGTTACAGAGTAATGAATACCAGAGAACTAGAAAGAAAAAAAAATTCAGGAATATAGGAATTTTATTGGAATAATAAACCAGTATAGGAAGAAGTAGATCTCAAAGTGAATTCTATTTTCTAACAAAATGAATTTTAAGATAAGTACGTTTAATGGCAGATTGACTTTAAATCAAGAAGAAGAGAAGAGATGTCGATATATTAAAAGAAAAAATTAGACCCGAAGAGCAACTTAGGAAAAAGTTAGAAGTGAAACAACAACTTGAAGAGGCTCTCAGAATACAGGATATAGAATTGAAAAGTGTAACAAGTAATTTGAATCAGGTAAATCAATCTCTGGCAAAAATTTTATATTTCTGACTTTATTTCATCAGTATTACTTTTAACATCCCTTTGATTTAGTATGTGTTATTCAGGTCTAAATCAAACAAAAGTATTGTCTTAAAATTAACTATGACTTTTGTAGCTACAGTTATTTATTATAAATTATGGCATGCAAATAGTATCTTATTTCAGTACAAAGAGCTTTTGAAAATAATGATAATCCCTACCATATACTTAGTGATAATTTATTGGTAAGTATTTTATTCCTAGCAACATAGTTTAGTGTATTTTTCCTAGTTAACATTTAATACTGACTCAAACATTATCAAGAGGAAGCAAAAGTTAGTGTAGTAGTAAATAAGCTCATGGTTTTCTAAGTAGGGCTCTCTAGATTTTATCTTCTTTACCACTTTTGTTTTGAGATAGAAGACTTCTTTTATATTTACATATTTACCCAGTAGAATTAACTGAGATTTGGTGGAGAAGTCCTGGATGTAGACTCAGAAGACTTGGAGAAAATCCTACAACTTGTTTATATTTTTAATCTTTTCCTTTCAGACTTGTGATAACTAAAAGTGCTTGTTACAATGTCTCAACTTATCAAACATTCATAAATATAATTCTCACAATTAACTATATTTTTTAGAAAAACAGAATATCTAGAGAATATTCTCAGGAAAAAGGAACTGAAAGAGCTTCCGGAAGTTTTATCTGTCTAAATATATGCAGCACTAAGGCTCTTAGTATGGGATCTTGTATAGGTTAGACATCAGAGTGTAAACCCAATTTTCGTATGTAGTCAAATTGATTAATCTTTTATTTTATGCTTTTGAGCTTGTTGTAATTCAGGGAAAGTTTTTTTTTTTCAATTCTGAGGCTCTTAAAAATTCTCTAGTCATTTCTCTTTTACTTTCATGAATTCGTTGTCTCCAAATAAATGTTTGAACTTTGGGGAATTTATGCTCTATAGCATTTGAAGTTTTGATTCAATGGTTCTTCAACTGATACCTACTTATAAAAACCCTTTCATTGTATAAACGTACAAGTTATTCTTTAATTTCAGAGGAACTATGATATGCCATTTTACTGAGTGCTAGTTAAATGTTTATTTTGTTTTATTTAGGTTTCTCACACTCATAAAAGTGAAAATGATCTCTTTCATGAAAATTGCATGTTGAAAAAGGAAATTGCCATGCTAAAACTGGAAGTAGCCACACTGAAACGTCAACACCAGGTGGAGGAAAATAAATACTTTGAGGATATTAAGATTTTACAAGAAAAGAATGCTGAACTTCAAATGACCCTAAAACTGAAACAGAAAACAGTAACAAAAAGGGCATCTCAGTATAGAGAGCAGCTTAAAGTTCTGACAGCAGAGAACACGATGTTGACTTCTAAATTGAAGGAAAAACAAGACAATGAAATACTGGAGACAGAAATTCAATCACACCATCCTAGACTGGCTTCTGCTTTACAAGACCATGATCAAAGTGCCACATCAAGAAAAAACCAAGAACTTGCTTTCCACAGTGCAGGAGATGATCATTTGCAAGGAATAGTGAATGTTGATGTGAGTAATACAATATATAACAATGAGGTGCTCCATCAACCACTTTATGAAGCTCAAAGGAAATCCAAAAGCCCCAAAATTAATCTCAATTATGCAGGAGATGATCTAAGAGAAAATGCATTGGTTTCGGAACATGCACAAAGAGACCGATGTGAAACACAGTATCAAATGAAGAAAGCTGAACACATGTATCAAAATGAACAAGATAATGTGGACAAACACACTGAACAGCAGGAGTCTCTGGAGCAGAAATTATTTCAACTAGAAAGCAAAAATAGGTGGCTTCGACAGCAATTAGTTTATGCACATAAGAAAGTTAACAAAAGCAAGGTAACAATATTCAGTTTCTTGAGACAAAAATGCAACGTCATCTAAAAGAGAAAAATGAGGAGGTATTCAATTATGGTAACCATTTAAAAGAATGTATAGATCAATATGAAAAAGAGAAAGCAGAAAGAGAAGTAAGTATCAAAAAATATAAATACTTTTCAACCTTCCTGAAAGAAAATGGCCTTGGCTAAATGCTGAATCTAGTTGAATATATATATATACACACACACACACATATATATATATGTGTGTGTATATATATATACACACATATATATGTGTATATATATATGTATAAATAGATGATAAATGTACTTACTATATCAGCTTAGAAACATGCCTCATTTCCACCAAATTGAAAGCTAAGAGACGTTTTACTTTGAGTAAAGGCATTGTGTCACTGATGAAATTATAAGAGTTTAAGTTAAAGATTTTTAATAGATTAACATTAATGACATTGGCTTATACTGCTGAAATAAAGGTTTTAATGTCTCTTTGTGGCCACATTTTTTGACTATAATGAAGCAGAAAAATGGGAATGCCCATATCAGCAATTAGTATTTTGAAATTAAGATTCAGTTCAGCAATTTACATTGACAGTTAATTCTAAATTTTCCAGAGGAACAGAAGTGTATTTGAAGTATATTTTGAAGTGTACATTTCTGCATCTTGTAATAACACTTTGTTAGTAGCTTTTTATATATTTTAGTTGGTAGAATTTTATTTTCATTTATGTCAATTTGACTTAATCTGAACATATTTGAATCTGAAATTATGTATTGTTAAAACCTCTCAATTTTTTAAAGGCATCTGTGTTTTGTTAAATAATACCTTAGGACAAATGTAGTGGATTTTAGCAATATCAAATTTGATTTAATCACCCCACTGGTATTCATAATTTATTTTGAATATTGTTACAAATCATTTGCTCATAATTTCGATTTCAAGGCTCAAAAACTATCATGTGGATAGAACTTTGTTCCACAGAAAGATGATTGTAGCTATCTGTGATTTATTAGCTTTGCATTGGATCCCCATTTTTCAATTCATAAGGGGTGGCAGGGTTCATGTATAGTACAAAAGAAGTGAGTAGAGGAGAGAAACATAGGAGCTGAGGTCAGGAGGGATGTGGAGACCAGGTTACCAAGGGCCTGTAAAGTTTGAAATAAAAATACTTTTATTCTGAGATAAAAATCTATTGGAAAAATTTCAGCAGGTGATTGAATATGTGAGGAACTTTGACGTTGATTTGTGCTTCTAATACAGAAGAAGGAAAGAATTCCACTGTGTAGAATTTACCACCACTAGTCCTGCCATTTTTTTTTTGAGACTTCTGTAAGTTGTGAAGAATTACAGATTCATTAAGGGAAAAAATTACTAGTGAGATGAATCTTGTGTCTAGTAAGACAGTACCAATTTGGCAGAAAGATTACACCTTCTTGTGTCCTTAAGTAAATTCACTAACAAGGAGCAATGTGCACAAATGAAGAAAATAAACTGAATCAATATATTTGGGGATACTTTTGAAAGTAAATATTGTTAATTTGATAAGATGATTTACGAAATCAAAAACATGTCTTGTCAGGTCATTGTGAGACAACTTCAAAAAAAATTGGCTGATCTTAATAAACAGTGTGAGGCTTCACTAGAGGTTACATCACATTCTCACTCTCTGAGGCATCAATAGAGGCTACATCACATTATCACATTAATCTCAAAGGTGAGATACAGGATTTAATGAGGAAATGATTTCAAATCAAAAGTCAAGTGTGTGTTAAATGTGACATGCCAACAGTGAGTCTATAACTGGTTAAATAATATAAATTGTTTTATGATACTAATATCCATGGGAAGACTTCTTTTATATGTTCATTACAATTAGTTTTATTACAATTTTATTATTTTTATAAAGTGCTTATTTTTAAAACTGTGGCTGTCATTCTGCAATGTTTTTCTTTTTTTTCAGATTAAACAGTAAAATTTATTGTGAACATTTGCTTCTTTTTCCATTTTAAAGTTAAACAAGAAGAAAAGGTAAAATGAAAAGAAATAACCAAAAATTTACTTCCCAAGATAGGATGTACAGAACTAAAATGATAAAAGTCATATAACAATGGTACCCTAAACCACCCACCTCACAGCATAGGGCAGAGATGTCCTGGCAGTGCTTCTGGTGTGTGGGATGGGGGTAGAATCCCATGCATGAGAAGGGGACAGGTCCTTTCTTCACAAGACCAGTCTTTGCTCCAGAAATGAATCCTTATCATGAATCCCTGAGACGTTCAGTGTTTTCAGTTATTTTTCTTGGCTGTAGGAATGTCACAATGGACTGTAGAGTGTCATATATAGTTTTCAGTAAAATACTGGACAATAGAGTTTATAGTCTCCCATTTAAGCACAAGCCTAGACAGACAGGAACACTTTTATATACTTATAAAAACACAAATTTCCTTGTTTTGTGGAAATAAATCCCAACTATTGAACCTTCTAGTTAAGAGATTGACAACTCTATACTTGGTTCAGGATACTTTCTCCCCTCTTTTCTCTCTTCCTGTCCCAAGACTCCAAGTTCCTGTCTTATGGTTAGCTAGGAGAAACTATCCACGAACACACACACTCACACACACACACGCCTCTACCCTTGGGGTGATGCACAATGCTTTTTTATTATTATTATTTATTGATCATTCTTGGGTGTTTCTTGGAGAGGGGGATGTGGCAGGGTCATAGGATAATAGTGGAGGGAAGGTCAGCAGATAAACACATGAACAAAGGTCGATGGTTTTCCTAGGCAGAGGTCCCTGCAGCCTTCCATAGTGTTTGTGTCCCTGGGTACTTGAGATTAGGGAGTGGTGATGACTCTTAACGAGCATGCTGCCTTCAAGCATCTGTTTAACAAAGCCCACCTTGCACCGCCCTTAATCCATTTAACCCTGAGTTGACCCAGCACATGTTTCAGAGAGCACGGGGTTGGGGGTAAGGTTATAGATTAACAGCATCCCAAGGCAGAAGAATTTCTCTTAGTACAGAAGAAAATGGAGTCTCCTATGTCTACTTCTTTCTACACAGACGCAGTAACAATCTGATCTCTCTTTCTTTTCCCCACATTTCCCCCTTTTCTTTTGACAAAACCGCCATCATCATCATGGTCCGTTCTTGATGGTGGCTGTCTCTTCAGAGCTGTTGGGTACACCTGCAGAAAGGCTGTCACTTCACACTTGGAAGATTGCACAACGGCCAGGCAGAGACACTCCTCACTTCCCAGACAGGGCGGCTGGGCAGAGGCGCTTCTCACTTCCCAGATGGGGCAACCAGGCAAGAGGCGCTCCTCATTTCCCAGATGGGGCGGCTGGGAAGAGGTGCTCCTCACCTACCAGATGAAGGGCAGCCAGGCAGAGGCACTCCTCACATCCCAGACGATGGGCGGCCAGGCAGAGGTGATCCTCACTTCCCAGACGGGGCGGCTGGGCAGAGGCACTCCTGACTTCCCAGAGGGGGTGGCCAGGCAGAGGCGCTCCTCACCTCCTAGACAGGGCGACCGGGCAGAGGTGCTCCTCACCTCCCAGAGGGGGTGGCCAGGCAGAGGCGCTCCTCACCTCCCAGACGGGGCGGCCGGGCAGAGGTGCTCCTCACCTCCCAGAGGGGGCGGCCAGGCAGAGGCGCTCCTCACCTCCCAGATGTCGCGGCCGGGCAGAGGTGCTCCCCACTTCCCAGACGGGGCAGCTGAGCAGAGGTGCTCCTCACCTCCCAGATGGGGCGGCCTGGCAGAGGTGCTCCTCACCTCCCAGACTGGGTGGCCAGGCAGAGGCGCTCCTCACCTCCCAGAAAATGGGCAGCTGGGCAAAGGCACTCCTCACCTCCCAGACTGGGCGGCTGGGCAGAGGTGCTCCTTGCCTCCCAGATGGGGTGGCCAGGCAGAGGCGCTCCTCACCTCCAGACGATGGGCAGCCAGAGAAAGGTGCTCTTCACTTCCCCGATGGGGCGGCCGGGAAGAGGCACTCCCCAATTCCCAGATGGGGTGGCAGTCAGGCAGAGGCACTCCTTACAACCTAGATGGGGCGGCTGGGCAGAGGCGCTCTTCACTTCCCAGAGGGGGTGGCCGGGAAGAGGCACTCCTCAACTGCCAGACTGGGTGGGCGGCCAGAGGAACTCATCACCTACCAGACAATGGGTGGCTGGGGAGAGGTGCTCCTCACCTCCCAGACGGGGCAGCCATGCAGAGGTGCTCCTCACCTCCCAGATGGGGCGGCCAGGCAGAGGCACTCCCCACTTCCCAGATGGGGTGGTGGCTGGACAGGGTGCTCCTTACATCCTAGATGGGGCGGCCGGGCAGAGGCGCTCCTCACTTCCCAGATGGTGTGTCGTCCCTGCAGAGGTGCTCCTCACCTCCCAGATGATGGGCAGCCAGGCAGAGGCGCTCCTCACCTCCCAGATGATGGGCAGCCGGGCAGAGGCGCTCCTCACCTCCCAGATGATGGGCAGCCGGGCAGAGGCGCTCCTCACTTCCCAGATGGGGTGGCTGGGCAGAGGCACTCCTCACTTCCCAGATGGCGTGGCCAGGCAGAGGCGCTCCTCTCCTCAGTTCCCAGATTGTGTGTTGTCCTTTCAGAGGCGCTCCTCACCTCCCAGACGATGGGCAGCTGGAGGGAGGCACTCCTCACCTCCCAGACGGGGCGACCGGGAAAAGGTGCTCCCACTTCCCAGACAGGGTGGGGGATGGGCAGAGGCACTCCTCACAACCCAGACGGGGTGGCCGGGCAGAGGCGCTCCTCACCTCCCAGACAATAGGCGGCCGTGCCGAGGCACTCCTCACTTCCCAGATGGGGCGGCCAGGCAGAGGCGCTCCTCACTTCTCAGATGCTGTGTCGTCCGTGCAGAGGCGCTCCTCACCTCCCAGACGAGGCAGCCAGGCAGAGGCGCTCCTCACCTCCCAGACTGGGCGGCCGGGCAGTGGCGCTCCTCACTTCCCAGATGGGGCAGCCGGGCAGAGGCGATCCACACTTCCCAGATGAAGTGGCCAGGGAGAGGCGCTCCTCACCTCCCAGACGATGGGCAGCTCGGCAGAGGCGCTCCTCACCTCCCAGACGGGGCGGCCTGGCAGAGGCACTCCTCACCTCCCAGATGATGGGCAGCTGGGCAAAGGCACTCCTCACCTCCCAGACGATGGGCAGCTGGGCAAATGCGCTCCTCACCTCCCAGACGGGGCGGCCGGGCAGACGCACTCCTCACCTCCCAGATGGGATGGCCGGGCAGAGGCGCTCCTCACTTCTCAGATGGTGTGTCGTCCGTGCAGAGGCGCTCCTCACCTCCCAAATGATGGGCAGCCGGGCAGAGGCGCTCCCCACTTCCCAGATGGGGTGGTGGCCGGACAGGGGTGCTCCTCACATCCCAGACAGGGCGGCCAAGCAGAGGCGCTCCTCACTTCTCAGATGGTGTGTCGTCCGTGCAGAGGCGCTCCTCACCTCCCAGATGATGGGCAGCTGGGCAGAGGCGCTCCTCACTTCCCAGATGAGGCGGCCAGGCAGAGGCGCTCCTCACCTCCCAGCCTGGGCAGCCAGGCAGTGGCGCTCCTCACTTCCCAGACAGGGCAGCCGGGCAGAGGCGATACACACTTCCCAGACGAAGTGGCCAGGCAGAGGCACTCCTCACCTCCCAGACGATGGGCAACTGGGCAGAGGCGCTCCTCACCTCCCAGACGGGGTGGCCTGGCAGAGGCACTCCTCACCTCCCAGATGATGGGCAGCTGGGCAGAGGTGCTCCTCACCTCCCAGACGATGGGCAGCTGGGCAAAGGCGCTCCTCACCTCCCAGACTGGGTGGCTGAGCAGAGGCACTCCTCACCTCCCAGATGGGATGGCCGGGCAGAGGCACTCCTCACTTCTCAGATGGTGTGTCGTCCCTGCAGAGGCGCTCCTCACCTCCCAGATGATGGGCAGCCCGGCAGAGGCGCTCCCCACTTCCCAGGTGGGGTGGTGGCCAGACAGGGGTGCTCCTCACATCCCAGATGGGGTGGCCGGGCAGAGGCGCTCCTCACTTCTCAGATGGTGTGTCGTCCGTGCAGAGGCGCTCCTCACCTCCCAGATGATGGGCAGCCGGGCAGAGGCGCTCCTCACCTCCCAGACAGGGCAGCTGGGCAGAGGTTCTCCTCACTTCCCAGACAGGGCGGCCGGGCAGAGGTGCTCCTTACTTCCCAGATGGCGCGGCTGGGAAGAGGCACTCCTCACTTCCCAGATTGTGTGTCGTCCACGCATAGGCGCTCCTCACTTCCCAGACGATGGGCTGCCAGAGGGAGGTGCTCCTCACCTCCCAGACAGGGCAGCTGGGAAGAGGCGCTCCCCACTTCCCAGAAAATGGGCGGCTGGGCAGAGGCAGTCCCCGCTTCCCAGACAGGGCGGCTGGGCAGAGGGGCTCCTTGCATCCCAGATGGGGCGGCTGGGCAGAGGCGCTCCCCACTTCCCAGATGGGGTGGCTGGGCAAAGGCACTCCTCACCTCCCAGATGGGGCGGCCGGGCAGAGGAGCTCCCCACTTCCCAGACAAGGCAGCCGGGCAGAGGCGCTCCTCACCTCCCAGATGGGGTGGCCGGGCAGAGGCGCTCCTCACCTCCCAGATGGGGTGGCCGGGCAGAGGCGCTCCTCACCTCCCAGATGGGGTGGCCCGGCAGAGGCGCTCCCCACTTCCCAGATGGGGTGGTGGCTGGACAGGGGTGCTCCTCACATCCTGGATGGGGCGGCCGTGCAGAGGTGCTCCTCACTTCCCAGAAGGGGTGGCGGCCATGCAGAGGCCCTCCTCACATCCCAGATGGGGCAGCCAGGCAGAGGCCCTCCTCACTTCCCAGATGATGGGCGGCCGGGCAGAGGCGCTCCTCACCTCCCAGAGGGGGCAGCCAGGCAGAGGCGATCCTCACCTCCCATACGGGGCAGCTGGGCAGAGGCGCTCCTCACTTCCCAGATGAGGTGGCCAGGCAGAGGCGCTCCTAACCTCCCAGACTGGGCGGCCGGGCAGTGGAGCTCCTCACTTCCCAGAAGGGGCAGCCAGGCAGAGGCAATACACACTTCCCAGATGAAGTGGCCAGGCAGAGGCACTCCTCACCTCCCAGATGATGGGCAGCTGGGCAGAGATGCTCCTCACCTCCCAGACGGGGCGGCCTGGCAGAGGCACTCCTCACCTCCCAGATTATGTGCAGCTGGGCAAAGGCACGCCTCACCTCCCAGACAATGGGCAGCTGGGCAAAGGTGTTCCTCACCTCCCAGACTGGGTGGCCGGGCAGAGGCACTCCTCACCTCCCAGATGGGATGGCTGGGCAGAGGTGCTCCTCACTTCTCAGATGGTGTGTCGTCCGTGCAGAGGCACTCCTCACCTCCCAGATGATGGGCAGCCGGGCAGAGGCACTCCCCACTTTCCAGATGGGGTGGTGGCCGGACAGGGGTGCTCCTCACATCCCAGACGGGGCGGCCGGGCAGAGGTGCTCCTCACTTCCCAGATGGTGTGGCGGCCGTGCAGAGGCCCTCCTCACATCCCAAATGGGGCAGCCAGGCAGAGGCCCTCCTCACTTCCCAGATGATGGGCAGCCGGGCAGAGGCACTCCTCACCTCCCAGAGGGGGCAGCTGGGCGGAGGTGCTCCTCACCTCCCATATGGGGCAGCTGGGCGGAGGCGCTCCTCACTTCCCAGACTGGGCAGCCGGGCAGCGGCGCTCCTCACTTCCAAGACGGGGCAGCCGGGCAGAGGCGATCCACACTTCCCAGACGAAGTGGCCAGGCAGAGGCACTCCTCACCTCCCAGACGATGGGCAGCTGGGCAGAGGTGCTCCTCACCTCCCAGACAGGGCAGGCTGGCAGAGGCACTCCTCACCTCCCAGACGATGGGCAGCTGGGCAAAGGCACTCCTCACCTCCCAGATGATGGGCAGCTGGGCAAAGGCACTCCTCACCTCACAGACTGGGCGGCCGGGAAGAGGCACTCCTCACCTCCCAGATGGGATGGCCGGGCAGAGGCGCTCCTCACTTCTCAGATGGTGTGTCATCCGTGCAGAGGCGCTCCTCACCTCCCAGATGATGGGCAGCCGGGCAGAGGCGCTCCTCACCTCCCAGATGATGGGCAGCCGGGCAGAGGCGCTCCTCACCTCCCAGACAGGGCAGCTGGGCAGAGGTTCTCCTCACTTCCCAGTCAGGGCGGCCGGGCAGAGGTGCTCCTTACCTCCCAGATGGTGCAGCTGGGCAGAGGTGCTCCTCACTTCCCAGATTGTGTGTCATCCGCGCATAGGCGCTCCTCACCTCCCAGATGATGGGCTGCCGGAGGGAGGCGCTCCTCACCTCCCAGACAGGGTGGCCGGGAAGAGGTGCTCCCCACTTCCCAGAAAATGGGCGGCTGGGCAGAGGCACTCCCCACTTCCCAGACGGGGTGGCCGGGCAGAGGGACTCCTTGCATCCCAGATGGGGCGGCCGGGCAGAGGCGCTCCTCACTTTCCAGACGGGGTGGCTGGGCAGAGGCACTCCCCACTTCCCAGATGGGGCAGCTGGGAAGAGGCGATCCTCACCTCCTAGACGTTGGGTGGCCGGGCAGAGGCACTCCTCACAACCCAGACGGGGCGGCCGGGCAGAGGTGCTCCTCACCTCCCAGACGGGGCAGCTGGGAAGAGGTGCTCCTCACCTCCCAGACATTGGGTGGCCGGGCAGAGGCACTCCTCACCTCCCAGATGGGGCGGCTGGGCAGAGGAGCTCCCCGCTTCCCAGACAAGGCGGCCGGGCAGAGGCGTTCCTCACCTCCCAGACAATGGGCTCAAACAAAGGGCCAAATTACCTATAAAGTAAATTAGATTAACAACTGACTTATCAGCAGAAACCCTGCAACCTAGAAAAGATTGGGGCCTAGCGTTAGTCTTCTTAAAGAAAAAAAATGCCATCCAATAATTTCTTTTTTTTGGAGACAGAGTCTCACTTTGCCATCCAGGCTGGAGTGCAGTGGTGTGATGTCAGCTCACTGCAACCTCTGCTTCCTGGATTCAAGTAATTCTCCTGCCTCAGCCTCCCCAGTAGCTGTGATTGCAGGTGCCCGCTACCACACCTGGCAAATTTTGGTATTTTTAATAGAGAGGGAGTTTCTTCATGTTGGCCAGGCTGGTCTTGAACTCCTGACCTCAGGTGATCTGCCTGCCTCGGCCTCCCAAAGTGCTAGGATTACAGGTGCAAGCCACTGCGCCCAGCCATGCAAGAATTTCATAACCTGCCAGACTGAGCTTCATAAAGAAAGGAAAATAAGGTATTTCCAGACAAGAAAATGCTAAGGGAAGTCATTACCTCCAGAGTGACTCTAAAAGAAATGTTTAAAGGAGTTTGACTCGTGAAAATAAAAGAATGATACTTGCTACCAGAAAAGCATACATGAATACAAAATGTACAGAACCTATAAAGCAATTAAACAATTGAGACTACAAGGTAACTAGCTAATGCTATAAAAGGAAGAAAACGTAACACATCAATATTAAGCTTGAATGTAAATGGCTGAAATGCTCCACTGAATAGACACAAAGTGGCAAACTGGATAAAAAAAGAAGACACTTCTGCTGCCTTTGAGAGACCCATCTCATGTGTAATGATACCAACAGGCTCAAAGTAAATGGATGGAAAAAGATTCATCACATAAATGAAAAACAAAAAAGAGGTATTGCTATTCTTGTATCAGATAAAACAGACATTAAGCTAACAACAGTAAAAAGAAATACAAAGAATGACATTATATAATGATGAAGTGTTCAATTCAACGAGAAGACTTAACTGTCTTAAATATATATGCAGCCAACATTAGAGCACCCAGATTTTTAGAATAAATATTACTAGACCTAAGAAAAGAGATACACAGCTGTACAATAATCATGGAGGACTTCAACACCCCACCGACAGCAGTAAGCAGATTAGTTAGGCAGATTATTAGGCAGAAAACTAACAGTGAAACTGTGGACTCAAATTGGGCTCTTGACCAAAGAGACCTAATAGATATCTACAGAATACTCTACCCAGAAACCACAGAATGTACATTTTTCTCATTTGCACATGGAACATTCTCTAAAATTGACCACATGCTCAGTCATAAAATAAGCCTCAATAAATTTTTAAAAATCACAACTATATTAAGTATCTTCTCAGACCACTGTGGAATAAAATTAGAAGTCAATATCGAGAACTCTCAGAACCACAGAGGTACATGGAAACTAAACAATCTGCTCCTGAAGGACTTTTGTGTAAATAACAGAATTAAGGCAGAAATTTAAAGAAATTCCTGAAACAAATGAAAATAGAAACATAACATACCAAAACGTCTGGGATACAGAAAAAACAACGTTAAGAGGAGAGTTTGTAACACTAAATGCCTACATAAAAAGAGAGAAAGATCTCAAATTAACAAGCTAAAATAGCCAAACACACTAGAAAAGAACAAACCAAACCCAAAGCTAGTAGAAGGAAATAACAAAGGTTAGAGAATAAGTTAATGAAATTGGGACCAAAAAAACCATACAAGGAATCAGCAAAATTAAAAAGTTGGTTCTTTGCAAGGACACATAAAAATGATAGATTGCTAGTTAGATTATACAAGAAAAAAGAAGATTCAAATAAGCACAATCAAAAATGACAAATGAGACATTGCAAAGGATACCACTGACATAAAAAAAGATCCTCAGAATATCTTTGTGTGCATAAACTAGAAAACCTAGAGAAAATGGATAAATTCCTGGAAACACACAACCTTCCAAGACTGAATCAGAAAGAAACCAAAAGTCCACTAGGGCAGTGCCATCAGGAAATATGGGATTGAAGCCTCCACACAGAGTCCCCACTGGGGCACTACCTACAGGAGCTGTGGGAATGGGGCCGCCACCTCGAGATCCCTGAATGGTAGAGCCATGGGAAGCTTTCATCCTGAGCCTAGAAATACCACAGGCACTCAACTCTGATCCAAGACAGCAGCCATGGTGACTGTACACTGCAAAGCCACGGAGGCAGAGCTGCATAAGGTCTTGGGAACCCACCCCTTGCACAAGTGTGCCCTGGATGCAGGACATGAAATCAAGAATTATTTTGGAGCTTGAAGGTTTAATGTTTGCCCTACTGGGTTTCAGATTTGCCTGAGGCCTGTTGCCCCTTTCTTTTGCCCAACTTCTCCATTTGGGAATGGGAATATTTACCCAACACCTGTACTGCATTGAATATTGGAAGCAAATAACTTGGTTTTGATCTTATAGGCTCACAGATGGAGGAACGTACCTTGAAGCTCAGATGAGATTTCGGACTTTTGAGTTGATGCTGAAACAGCTTGAGATTTTTGGGGACTACTGAGAGAGGATAATTGTATTGTGCAATATGAGAAAGACATGAGATTTGGGGGGGCATGGGGTGAAATGACATTGTTTGGATGTGTTTACCCTCCAAATCTCTTGTTGAATGTGATCTTAAACGTTGGTGGTGGGCCTAGTGGAAGGTGTTGAATCATGGGGGTGGACCCTTCATAATTTGCTTAGCTCCATCCCCTTGGCGATGAGTGAGTCCTTGCTCTGTTGTGTCACACGAGAGCTGGTTGTTTAAAACAGCCTGCCATGTTCCCCTTCTTGCTATTCATTTCTCTCTTGACACGTGATACACTGGCCCTCACTTTGCCTTCCTCTGTGATTGGATGCTTTCTGAGGTCTCACCCAAACCTGAGCAGGTGCTGGTCCCATGCTTCTACTGCCTGCACAACTATAAACCAAATAAATATTTTTTCTCTATAAATTTAAAAAAATCTGAACAGACCAGTAGTTAATTATGAAATTGAATTTGTAATAAAAATATTTATCAGGCAGGAGAAGCCCAGGACTAGATGAATTCACAGCTGAATTTTACCAAGCATACAAAAAAATAGATGGTATCAATCTTACTGCAACCATTCTAAAACATTGAGGAGAAGGAATTCCTCTCTAACTCATTCTACAAAACCAGTATCATCCTGACACTAAAATCTAGCAAGGAAACAACAACAACAAACTACAGGCCAATATCTGATGAACATAGATGCAAATATCCTCAACAAAATGCTAGCAAACCAAATCCATCAGCATATGAAAGATGTAATTCATCATGATTACATGGGTTTTATTCCTGGGATGCAAGGACTATTTAACATATGCAAATCAATAAATGTGATTTACCATATAAACAGAATTTAAAACAAAAATCATATGATTATCTCAATAGATGCAGAAAAAAACATTCAATAAAAATTCAACATCCTTGCCAGGTGCGGTGGCTCAAACCTGTAATCCCAGCACTTTGGAAGGCAGAGGTGGGCCAATCAACAGAGGTCGGGACCAGCCTGACCAACATGGAGAAACCCCATTTAGAACTAAAAATGCAAAATTAGCTGGGCGTCGTGGTGCATTCCTGTAATCCCAGCTACTCAGGAGGCTGAGTCAAAAGAATGGCTTGAACTGGGGAGGTGGAGGTGGCAGTGAGCCAAGATCACACCACTGCACTCCAGCCTGGGCAACAGAGCAAGACTCCGTCTCAAAAAACCAAACAAAACCAAACCAAACCAAAACAAAAAAACCCTGAAATCATATCAATTATTTTTTCTGACCAGAGTGGAAGAGTATTAAAAAATCAGTAACAGGAAGAATTTTTTTCCCGACCAACTTTGGCTCCTTCTCTCACCACCCTTTTTCTTCCTCCATCTACCCCAAAACTTTTTCCCCACCATTTTTTTCCCACTGTCTTTTTGCAAAGCCTTCTATACTTTACCGCTCACTTCCATTTTCCCCACCCATCTACCCCAAAACTTTTCCCCACCGTCTTTTCTCCCTCTCCCTGGCCAGCCTTTTTTCCACCTCCCGCTCTCATCATCCTCTTTTGCTCCTTCATCTCCCCAAAAACATTTCCCTCATCTTTTCCCAAAGCCTTCTCCCTACTCCTGCTGCTCGCCACCCTCTCTTTCCCCTTCCATCTACCCAAAAACTGTTTCCCTATCGTCTTTTTCTCCCATCCTCCTTGCCACCCTTTCCCTTCTCCATCTACCAAAAACATTTTCCCACCGTCTTTTTGCAAAGCCTCTTCTCTACTCCTGCTCACCACGCTCTTTTAACCCATCTACCTCCCCAATTTTTCCCTGCCACCTTTTCACAAAGCCTTCCCCGCTTCCCGCTCACCCTCTTTCTTTCCTCTGTCCTGCTTGCCACCCTCTTTTTGCCTTCCATCTACCCCGAACTATTTTCCCCATTGCCTTTTTCCCAGTCCTCTTTCCCCACTCCCTCTGGCCACACTTTCTATTCTCCTCCAACTTGCCACCCTCTTTTCTCCCTCCATCTACCCAAACACTTTTTACCCACTGTCTTTTCTTTCTACACTTTCTTTTCTGCCTATCGTCTTTTCGCAAATCCTTTTCACTTTCCTCCTCGCCACCCTCTTTATCCTTCTCCCACTGGCCACCCTCTTTTCCCTCTCCATCTACCTAAAAGCTTCTCTCCTCACTGTCTTTTCACAAAACCTTCTCTCCCTCCTGCTCGCCACTCTCTCTTCCCCCTCCCTCTCTGCACCCTCTTTTCTCCTTCCACTTGTCACTCTTTTCCCCCCTCCATCTACTCAAAATCTTTTTACCTACAGTCTTCTTTCCCTTTCTTCTCTCCCCACCGTATTTTTGCAAACCTTCTCTCCTTCCTGCTCATCTCTGTTCCCCACTCATGACCCTCTCTTACCCCCTTCCATCTACCCAAAAACTTTTTCCCTACCATCTTTCTGTGAAACCTTCTGTCCCTCCTGTTCACCACCCTGTTTTTCCCCCTCCATCTACTCCCAATTTTTTTTTTCCCAACATCTTTTCCTCACCGTCTTTATGCAATGCCTTCTCCAGCTCGCCATCCTTTTTTCCTTTTGGCACTAACCACCCTCTGTACCCTTTCATCTATCCCAAAACTATTTTCCCCTTCCTACTGCTCCAGCCACACTACAGTCTCTGTCACCACCAACTGCAGGGAGGCCAGCCATGGTGCCACAGGCTACAACCTCCAGTCTGTCCTGGTCCTCTAAGCCGGGCTCGGAGCAGCTCGGTGAGCAGATACAGAAGAACCTGGAATAGCCTGACTCTTCTTCAGCACCATTTATGTACTGAGGTTATGAATATGCCTTTCCTGGACTACACGTTCCAGGATTGGATAAGAGAAAGCCCGGAGGCCTACTCTGATTGGACTTTGTTATCATGTTCTGATTGGATGAAAGAAAGTCTTAGGACAACCAATCAGAGTATGAAAATAAAGTCCAATCAGAGAAGGCCTAGAGGTTTTCTCTCACCCAATCAGAACATGTAGTCCAGAAACCATGTGCGTAACCCCACGTGCATGCTGAGGAGGCCTCATGCCAGTTTAGGCTCTCCAGTATCTCCAGCAAAGCTACTCTGTTCCCGGCTTAGAGGACCAGGAGAAGGGGGAGCTGGAGGCTGGAGCCTGTAACACTGTGGCTCGTCTCACTCTGGATGGTGGTGGCAACAGAGATGGCAGCGTGGCTGGAGTGTTAGGAGGGTGGCCTGAGTGGTAGGAGGGCGGCCTGAGGGGTAGGAGGGGGACTGGAGCAGTAAGATCATGGCCGGAGTGGTAGGCAGGAGGCTGGAGCAGTAAGATGGCAGCCGGGGCGGTAGGAGTGCAGCCTGAGCTGTAGGAGGGTGGCTGGCAGCTGGAGTTGCTCTTGACCAGCTAGAGGTCTAGGAGAAGGTGGGGACCGTGCCCAATGCTGGCAGCTGGAGCCTTGGCCACCACGGCTCGCCTGGTTGCGGTTGGTGATGGCAACGGAGACTGCATCTCTGTTAAAGTAGTAGAAAGATGGCAGGGTAGGTGCGCTCTCTGCAGCTGCACTGCCTGCTTGTGGGGTGGTGGGGGAGTGGGTTTGGTGTGCTTTTGGAGCTGCACTGCCTGCCGCAGGGGGCTAGTGGGTGGCGCTATCGGGCATTGAATTGCTGGCAGTGGGGCAGGTTCACTGCACTTTCAGGGTCTACACTGCCTAAGGTGGCAGGTGGTTGGAGGCAGGTTGTGTGTGCTGTTGTGCACTGCCAGCGGCGGGTGGCAGGGGATTAGGGGAATTATTAGCTGCTGCACTGGCCGATGCAGGGGGCAGGTTGTGTTAGCTATCATGAGCTACAATGTCAGCAACAATGCCAACCGGCAGGCAGTTGGGGGTGCTTTAGGGGAGCTGTCAAATGTTGCATTGTCCATGGGGGAAAGGGGAAGGTGGAGTCGGGGGGTTGGTTGGGTGCAGTACCCCGGGCGTTCACTGCCCGCGACAGGAGCAGATTGGGGGCGCTATCTGGGGCTGTGCTGCTTGTGGTCCGGGTGGGGGGCGGGTTTGATGGGGCACTATTTGGTGCTGCAACACCCGTGGCAGGGATGGGTTGTGGACATTATCAAGTGTCCACCAGGGGTGGTTTGGGGGTGCTATCAGGGTTACACTGCCTGCAGCAGTCTCTGGGTGTGTTGTGGGCACAATCCGGGGGCTAAGCTTGTGGTGGGGGGGGGCAGGTTAGGGGTGGTATGGGGGGAGGCTGCACTGCTGCTGCCAGCAGCAGGTTGTGGAGGTGGCCATGACAGTGGTGGCCTCTGAGGAAGGGGCCCTTCTCCTCTTCCTGGACTCAAGGCTCTAGAGGGTGAACAACTTCTGCTCGTGTTGGAGTGCAGAGGGTGCACAGAGTTTTCACGGCAATCCTCTGACCACCGCAGGGCCCTCGCACCCACCATGGTTACCCGGCCCTTGCCCTCTTGCTCTGTGTTGTGGAGACCATCTGGGAGCCCCAGGCATGGAGTAGTGGGCACCACGGGGGCTCAGGGTCCTGTGGGTGGAGGAGTCAGGAATGGGAACTGGTACTTGGGTGGGGAGGACTGGCTGGGTCTGAGTTTCTGCTATTCTTGCGCCCCAGGGAGCCCCGGGTACTGTGGTGTCTCCAGTCCCCACCCCAGGTCAGGAGGCCAGCTTGGTCTAGGAGGAGAGGCTGGACTTTGGAGGGTGGGTGTGAGTGCCTTCGCCAAAACTGGCCCCAGCCACCCAGTGGCCAGCATGACAAGGTGAGGCTCTAACACTGTCACTTTCTGCATCCTGTTGTAGGTTTTTCTGGCATTGTCTGCCCAGCTGCTCCAAGCCAGGCTGATGAAGGAGGTGTCCCCTGTGGTGAGCTGGAGGTTGGAGCCTGAAGATGGCACAGCTCTGTGATTCATCTCCTATGGTTGTGGCAGCCATGGTGATGGAGACAGCAGCTCAACAGGAGCGGTAGGAGGGTACCTGTGGAGGCCAAGTGGTAGGAGCCTTGGAGGGTGGGCAGGTGCATGGAGGGTGACAGCAGCGCTGGTTCCTTTGGCGTCGGTGCTAATGGTGGCAGCAGCAGCAAGTCTAGGGGCCAGGAAGGGGGAGTAGGAGGGCTTTGGGGCCCGGCCCGGCCTGGGGTGTGTAAGAAGCTGCTGGTTCTGTACCACAGGCCTCAGTGACGGTGGAGGTGCAGCCAGGGCAAGGAGGAGTCCTCCCCCTTCTCCTGCAGTCTCTGGAGGGTGCCCTCCTTCTGCTGGCATCTGAGCCAGGTGTGAGTGGCAGCATTGTTTCGTTCTTAACAGAATTTAGGGGCTTACTATTTGTGTATCTTTTTGTTTTTGGTTGTGATAAACCTTAAGGGACAAAAGGCTTCTTTCCTGGGTTTTGGTGTTGTGGGATCCCCCCATGTAAGACAAAGGGTGCTTTCTTGGCAAGCTGTGTGTTGGAGGGAGTTCACCAAGGGGAAGAAAGGGAACCTCTCAGGAGGGTGGCTGCTGTGGCAGGTCCCCTGCCTCTGGGCACCCTTTGGGCCACCTAGTTTCCCCTGTGGAAGAGGGGAGGCTTAGACCAGTACCACTTGTATCATCAAAGAGGCATCCTCCTGGGCCAGTTGATTTGACCTTCCCACTTCTTCAGCCCACCTGCCCATGGTGTCACCTGGGGAAAGTGGAACCTTAGGCCACAGGGGCAGAGGCTTCTCTGGCAGGCTGATTGCTGTAGCAGATTCTGTTCTGCTTGCTGCTCAGGAGGGCTTCTATGGCCAGGAAGTGATGCTGGGACTCTTCTGTTGGTGTTCTGCTGCCTCCGTGTTGTCTCTGGCTTCTCATGGACTCTCAGATGTGTGAAGGCAAAAAGGTTTCCTGGCTAGTTTGCATGGTGTGGTTGGGATCACTTTTGCTACATGCCCCTCAGGCACCCTAGTGGGGGAAAAGGGAATTTAAGATTTAAGGAGAATGTGTCTATGTTGGCTGCTTATTGTTAGCAAATTTCTGAACAATTCTATTCTAAATGGTCGCCTCTTGTTGAGTAGACTCCAGCTCCATTGGAGAAGAGATGAGCTTACCTGGGCTGTGTTTTCTTGCTAGCTTGAGGGTTGGAAACACTAGGATTTTGTCTCCTTTTCCAGTTGAGTTAGGGAAGTGACATGCATTGCCACAAAACAGTTTCTTCAGTTCTGGAGTCCTTAGACAGTCATCTTACTAGCACCTTCCAGCATTCTCCTTTCAGTGAGATAATAAGGGAGGGTTCCTAATCTAAAAGGAAACATGGATGGTGTTCTTATGTTGTATGACAAGAAATATGAAATAATTCTGAAAAATTTAGTCATTCTTCTTTTAAATTTAGAAACCCATTTTTTATATTTATAATATTTAAAGCCATTAAAAGTTAAGATGTCATAATTAAAATAATCTTTTAACATTTTACATTAATTAGCATTTAGCAGATGACCATAATAAATTATTTTTAATTATGTTACATTAATTGCCAATACAAATTTCTTTCTGGTTTTTACAAATCTGTTTGCAAAATTTTATTTTGTCATTTATTAAATTTTTGTATAATTAGCTGCTACATTGCAGGTATAGGAACTTCCAGTATTAAGCATGATTACAAATACTTCAGTTTTCATGTCTTACCTTTTATTAATAGTCTAAAAGTTATAAAATGCTTTGTGCATTAGTATTGGTAACATTCTTTAGTATGAACTATCATTTGAAAAATGTTAGGAACATAGCTTTCCCATCTTATTTATTTTCTTGAGGTGGGGTCTCACTCTGTCGCCCAGGCTGGAGTGCAGTGGCCTGACCTTGGCTCACCACAACCTCTGCCTCCTGGGTTCAAGCTATTTCTCCTGCCTCAGCCTCCTGAGTAGCTGGGATTACAGGCACGGGCCACCACGACCTGCTAATTTTTGTGTTTTTAGTAGAGATGAGATTTCACCATATTGATCATGCCGGTCTCGAACTCCTCACCTCAGGTGATCCACCTGCCTCGGCCTCCCAAAGTGTTGGGATTACAGGAGTGAGCCACCACGCCAAGCCTATTTATTTTAGATACAGTGTCTTCCTCTGTTGACCAGGTTGAAGTGCAGGGGTGTAGTCATAGCTCACTGCAGGCTCAGACAATCCTTCTGCCATGGCCTCCCAAAGTGCTGGGATTACAGGCATGGGCCACTGCACCTGGCCTAAATTGTAATAATTTTACAGTTTGCCTCAAATGAGGGGTGACGTCTGGGCAAGGTTTGCTGGGGGCCTCCCACATGCAGGCAGTCTCTCTGCTGTGCCCTCCACCAGCACTGAGGGTCACCTGCCCACAGGCACCCCTCTCCTTTCCCCTCTGGGGAAGGCCAGAAGTGACTTTTGAGGTTACCCACGGGACTTTGTCTGGAAAAGTGTGTGAAGCTGAAGCTGATGGCCTCAGTGTCCAAAGGGGAACACTTCCCACAGGCGTTTGGAAGCCACAGACCTGACAGTGGGGTCCTGGTCTTGGGGGTCTCAGTCACCTGGCCACCCATTCCTTCCTCACTTAGGCATCCACCTAGCGGGCTGCCCACACCCTCTTCTATCTGTCTGTGCTCAGCCAATCAGGCAAGCCAGGGTTACAGCCCTCCCTGTCCTGGGCCCTGGCTCCATGAAGCACCATGTGCCTTGAAAGACCTCCCTGATTGATCCCGTCTCCCCAGTATCTTCTGCTAAGGCAGAGGTTTCCCTTGGCCCCTGCTCTGGTCTGCTTCCTTGGCACAGTTTCTAGCTGTGCCTGACACAGCCCACCTGCCTGGCTTCTGCCCAAACCTGCAGCCAGGCCATGTGACAGCTGCAAATGAATGCCCAAACATTCATCCAGCCCCACCCAGAAGAGCCAAACAGCACTCACACCCTAACCCACATACCCTCACCTGCCCACCCCCACCCACACACCCCTACCCACACACCCTCACCCACACCCACACACCCCCACCCACACACCCCCACCCACAGACCCCCACCCTCACCCGCACACCCTCACCCACACACCCTCACCCACACACCCCCACCCACACACCCCCACCCACAGACCCCCACCCTCACCCGCACACCCTCACCCACACACCCTCACCCACACACCCCCACCCACACACCCCCACCCACAGACCCCCACCCTCACCCGCACACCCTCACCCACACACCCTCACCCACACACCCTCACCCGCACACCATCACCCACACACCCCTACCCACACCCACACACCCCCACCCACACACCCCCACCCACAGACCCCCACCCTCACCCGCACACCCTCACCCACACACCCTCACCCACACATCCTCACCAACATACCCTCACCAGCACACCCTCACCCACACACCCTCACCCGCACACCATCACCCACACACCCCTACCCACACACCCTCACCCACACACCCCCACCTGCACACCCCCACCCACACACCCCTACCCACACTGGCACACCCTCACCCGCACACCCTCACCTGCCTGGTCCTGCTGCGCCCCCACCCCACCCTCCCTCTAAACCTACTGGGTGAGCAGCTTCCCCTACATTCGCTTGCTCCACCTCCTCCTAGAGCTGGGTCACATACCAATTCCCACGCTCTTGGCAGGTTGGTCATGGTCCCGGCAGATCTGAGGACAGGATGGGCACAGGACTGTGTGCAGCATAGAAAGGTCAAGGAGTGCAGCCTCGTACTCTGTGCCAGCTGCCAGCCCCTGGAGCTTACTAGGCTGATGGGGACAAAGAATGCACCAGAGGGGACAGTGACCATTGCCCCTGGGTTAGTCCACCACAGGACTGTTGGGAAGTCCATGGATGTACTGATTGCCCTGTTGCATTGGTCCTCAGGGGCAGATGCTGAGATGGGGTTAGGAGAACAAAGGGGAGGAAGGGAGCTTGGCATGGTGGCTCATGCCTGTAAATCCTAGCACTTGGGGAGGCCCAGGTGGGAGGATTTCTTGAGGCCAGGAGTTTGAGACCAGCCTGGGTAACATAGCAAGACCCTGTCCCTACAAAAAAAAATATTAAAAATTAGCCAGCCATGGTGGCTGTATTCCCAGCTACTCGGGAAGCCGAGGTGGGAGGAACAGTTGAGCCTAGGAGTTGTCAATAGAAATCAAGTGTTGGGATATTGAGAATGGCATTATGATGAGGGTCCAGAGTATGTTGTTAATACTAATGGTATAATTTTGAGCTTCTGATATATACACAAACATGTATAGCTACACCAGAGATTGTGCTCAAGATTTGACTTACATTAGCTTGTTTAAGCCTCTCCCACACACTATTTGAGGCAGGTAGTGTTGTTATTTTATGGATGACAAAACTGAGAAGCAGAAAATGTAGGAAACTTGCCCAAGAACACACAGCCACGAAGCAGACACCAGAACCAGAGCCCTAGGCTCACAAACTTCACTGCCTTCACTCCTAGGCTCTATGTTATTCTGACCATCTCTCAGGCAGGGAGTCACTTCCTTATGCAAATGACATTGTTGGTGCTGATGGTGAAATATTTCTATTCTCACAACATTGGAAAGAGAGAGCCTGATTTGTTAGCTAAGCCCCAAGGGTTTCTCCTACCATTTCTGAGAGATGGAAACTTTTTTTTGCCCCTAAACTGTGGCAAAGGAAACAGAGAGGAAGAAACAGCCATCAGAAGACTAAAAATCTCTCATCTTTGCAAATAAGAATTCACTCTCAGCTTTTTTGCATGCAGCACTGGGAAGAGACCTTGTTTTTTATTCTATCAACTTATCCATTTAACAATTTATTGAGAACCTGTTGTGTATCCAATGCACTGCTGCCATTGGTCATGTAGAAATCAATGCAGCATGGTCCTTTCCCCAAGCAACTCAGTCTCCTGCTTGGTTCTCTTTTCTGGATCATTTTAATTATGGTTCTCCTTTTAAGTAAAGGACAAACAGAGAAGTAGCACTGAGTCAGATTTTTGCCACTAGTCTTATACAGGCGACCTATTTTTCTTAATGCTCCCCACACATGGAATCTGAGCCAGCTGAGCCCTGAAACCTTCCAGGCTGAGAATGTAGTGTGGCACTTCACATGAGACTGTGCAGGAGTCGATACAACTGGCATGTTAGCCACAGAAACCCTGCCAAGCATTCGGGAGTAGAAGGGGTGGACAGGACCCCACCTACTTTTCCTAATCTCATGGATATCAGGCACCAGGCAGCCTTGTCCCTAGAATGGAGACATCTCAGGTAGGGGTTGTCACTGTTCCAAGCTTCCTTTGATGCCGTTTTGATCCTGGATGTAGAGTTGCCACATGGAGAGTGAAATCACCAGAATATATAATTGAGAGGAATGGAAAGATGGACAGATACCTAAATAGATACATAAATACTTTGCAGAAGTCTGGGACAGTGGAACGTAGGAAGAGAGCCTCAGCTAGAGAGAGAACAGTAGGTTGATTGTGGTAAAGGGAAGACTTCACTTTGTTATTCAGTATACTTATTTATTGAATTGTTTAAACAATATGTATATCTTTATAATTAAAAGATAATTTGGGGCCGGGCGTGGTGGCTCACACCTGTAATCCCAGCACTTGGGGAGGCTGAGGTGGGTGGATCACGAGGTCAGAATTTTGAGACCAGCCTGGCCAACATGGTGAAACCCCATCTCTACTAAAAATACAAAAAATTAGCTGGGCCTGGTGGCAGGCACCTGTAATCCCAGCTACTCAGGAGGCTGAGGCAGGAGAATCACTTGAACCTGGGAGGCAGAGGTTGCAGTGAGCCGAGATGGTGCCATTGCACTCCAGCCTGGGTGACAGAGCAAGACTCCGTCTCAAAAAAAAAAAAAAAAAAAAAAAGAGAGAATTTGGGCTTTAGAATAAGATTGGAGTGTGAATCCTGGCTTCTGCTATTTCTGAGAGCTATGTGACTGTGGGCAAATTGTTTCAGTTCTCTAAACCCCTAATTCCCTTGTTTATGAAATGGAGGTCATGGGGATTGAATGAGATTAAGTCCTGTATAAAATGCTGATGGAGCTCTCAATAACATCAGCTCTTTATTATTAATAGCATTAGGCGAGGCTGAGAGTCAGCTACAGAGGAGACCTCTGTGGGCAGAAGAGAACCACAGAGGAGTTAGCAAGTAGCAGTAGAGCCGAGTGAGGAATGGGTTCCATTTAATGCGGTGTCAAGTGCACTCCTCATTAGGGAGATGTACCTCCCTCCCTTCTTAACCTGCCAGCACTTGTTTTCTCCTGGGGAAACACCCGGCATGGCAAGCTTTGTATGTGGTAAGGTGGCTGAGAACATGAGCCCTGGTGCCATTGATTTCCATTCTAGCTGTGCCACTTACTTGCTTAGTCAGTTTCCTCACCTGTAGAATGGGAATGGTGATTGTGTCTACCTCAAGAATTGTCTCACCAATTAAGTGAGTTAATGCATGGGAAGGGCTTCAGAAGAGCCTGGCACAGAGTAAGTGATTTATAAATATGAGTGCATATTCTATACTCTGGTTCTACAGTAATCCTAAGACTTTCGAAGACCCTGAACACTCTTCCTTTTGGAGATTTCAACCCACATTTTATCAAACATACTGAAAGTCACCCACATTTCACGTTAATTATTATTATTATTTGCTGTAGTATGTTTAAAAGAGGTTTTAATGATTTTGCTTGTGGTTGGCTGTGACTAACTCATGGCTATGAGGCCTTAGCAATCGCTGGACTTATTTGAAAACCCTTTCAAAGTGAGTAATTCTAAGGAACAAATTGTTTTTAAGTGTAATACAATTTGTATGAACATCAACCTTAACAATTAATGATGTTTTCATAACATTCCATTATGTAGACATTTAATTAAAGTTTTATCTATTTCGATTTTTCAGTTTTCTCTTTTTGTATTTTGAAGCCAAAAAAAAAAAAGTGTTTTCAGACCTCAGGTTAAGGGAATAGATGAAAGCGGTTAGCAGGGACCAGAAAGACCTCTTGGCCACCCTCCCGAAGTTGTGGTTCAGCAGAATCAGGCAGAGCCTGGGTGCAGAAGGGACCTATAAGCTTATCTATCCCTGTTCTTCCCTTTTATGAATGGAATAACTCATGTGCAAGGAGGGGAGTGACTTGCCCAGAAGATAGTATAGTTTGATTCTTCGAATGCAGAGTCCTGAGCCCTTTCAAACTTCTTGTTGTTTGTTTTACACGTTCCAAGATGATATTCAAGGAGTGGTTCTCAAAGCCTAGGGGAGTGACCTCATGAGAGGTCAAGGCCGCTGATGCTGGGAAGACTCATACAGGTCCACCCAGGCTGCACGTGTGTGTAACCCAATGACCAAATCAACAGTGACTTGAACCCGCAGCCAGGGGAGTGTGAGTGAAATATGAGCAGACGTTTTCACCAGCTGTTAAAACCTAGCAGGAGCATGAGGAATCAATCGCAGACTGTGCCTCAGCAAACCTCCATGAGGAAGGCTTAAGGGAGCGGAAGAGCAGTCACAGGTCTCCACTAGCCAAGAGCAAATCCAAGCAGAGCTAAGCGGTTTTGTGTCCTCTGGAGCAAGGCAACCCCATAACCTTGCAGACTTTCGGGAATGATGGAAGCTGAGAAGCTACATGGCCATGTCAGGAAGATGATGAGATTGCCAGGCAGCTGCCATCAAGTTAGGGTTCAGAGCGGTCCTGGAAGAGAAGGAGATGCCCCTGCCCAGGACCACACAGGACAGAAGGGCATCTGGACAGTGCCAGGCCATGTTCAGAATGTGAAGGGGCTTTCCCATAGGAAGGTTATGGGCCCAAACACTTATTGAGCACTTACTGTGTGGCTGGCATAGTCAAAAAGTGTTAAAGGAAGGGAGAGAGAAACTGCGAGGGAAGAGAGGAGGAGGAGCCCCTGTACAGCAGGTGCTGTCACTCTGAGGCTCCTCCATGTCCACAGTTGGTGGCTTCTACCTTACATCTTTATACCTTTGAATTGAATGAAATGTATTTTCTCTTGGTCATTAGGGCACTGGTGCACAATTTCAGTATGACCTTGTTGGTTCGTTCCACCTGGTCATTAAGGTTCTGGGGACTGTTTATGAAGCAGTATCATACAGGAGAAGGAGGGAGGCAAACCTGGTTTTGAATTCCAGCCTAGCCACTATATAGCTGTGGTACCATAGAGACATTCTTTACCCTCTCTGAAAGTGAGTTTCTTCATCTGGGCAATGGGCGCTAAGAATTCTTGCTTCCCAGGGCTATAGCAATGTGCTAACACAGTCCCTGCTACATCATAGTAGAGGCCCCATAGAGTGCCTTTTCATGTCCCATGGTCAAGGTGGTCTTGCCTGAAACTAAGACATAGCTCATTGTACTGCTCAAGTCAGAGCAAGCCAAGTGCTCTTTGGACAACCAATGTGCCTAAGCCTGGGTCCTGAGAGTCCTAAAAAGGAACAGGGCATGGCTCTGGATCTCAGGGAAACAGAGTCAGATGTGGGGGAGACATAGATCTGGAAAAAAAAAAGCACCGGGCTTGGGGTCTGGAGTTTGGGTCACCTTCCCAGCTTTGCCACAGATTTGCTATGTGTCCTTGATTAAGTCACAGTTCTCTGAATCTCAGTTTCCTCTTCTCTCCTGCAAGGGCAAAACTTGATGGTCTCTGAGATTCATCCTTGTTGAGTAAGTGCTAAGCTGCATGGCACAAATTTCAGATGCTTCTTTAAGTGTGTCCAAGAAGAAAATTCTCAGAGTCAGTTGGAGTGCCTGGGAGTGGCTAGGAAAAATTAGGGAAATGATGCCAACATTTAGCCACAAGTGATACAACTAACTTAGGAGTCTGCTCCTGATCTCATGGGGGTCTTAAATTCTTCCCTCCAGTCCTTCTCTCTTGGGTTGTATTAGAAAGATTACTGAGGTAACCTTAAGCACAGCAGGTTGGATTCAGGTTAGATTTAAGGAAGGACTTCCAAACAAATGCTTTTAAAGGTGTGAGCTTGTAAGTGAACAGAGAGAAAGGCATCATGTACTTTTTAAAAGACTTAAGATGCTGGGCACAGGTATATTTTGCGTTCCTGAAAACTGTGTGCTAACAGAATACACTGAATCAGTCCTGCTTAAAATGCACCAGAGTGTTCACTATTTAAAGGCATGGGGATGCCCTTAAGTTCACCTGTTTATGAATACGAGCTTTGTTTAGCCAGGTTTTTAAGGTGAAGATTCCCTAGCTGGATCTCTGTCACGCAAAGTTCAAATGTAATCTTCCTCAGAGGCAGAGAAATAAATTCAATGCATTCTCAAGGTTGCTTTCAGATCTATGGGTCCAGGAATGCATCAAATACAAGGAAAATGTTTATGATGTTTCTGTATTGGCCAACATTCCTGGCTTCTGTCCCTGGAGGACCTGCAGAGCCAGCAGTCTCTTCTTTGAGTATGTCTCAATCGTGAGCACCAGGCAAAACCACAGGAGCAGTACCATTGTTCTGGAGAGTTTAGTCTGGGGCCTACTGGGAGTTGAGTAGAAGTTGGAATCTGATTTGACTTCCATTTACTCTGCACCTTGTACTTTGCAGTAACAAGACTGTCAGTGCCATGGGGCAGGGAGTATTTGTGATTTGCTTCTCATTGCCTGGCATGGAACAGGTACTCAATAAATGATGAATGAATGAATGAATGAATGAAAATGGACACATCAATTCTAGTTGACTTTCTGGCCTTTGGCCAGGTACTTAACTGCTCTGAGCCCCAGTTTCTGCATCCATAGCATGGGGGATAGTAAGAGTTCCTACTTCACAGGGTTGTCATCAGAATTCAATGAGACAAAATATGCAAAGTACTTAGCGTGTTGTGTAGAATGTAACAGGCACTCAACCAATGTTAGCTTAGTACTACTTTTTCTGTGTAAGATTATGTTGTCCTTTCCACAGCCCTGTAAGGAGAAATATACCATCCCCACTGAACAGATGAGAAAACTGAGGCTCAGAGGTGTCAGGTGACTGCCTGAGGTCACAGGTGGGACTGGGGCTCCTTGGTCTGTCCTCTTTCTACTGCGAAACAGTCTGGTGAAGCCACAGAAGGACCCATTCCTGCTAATGAGGCACTAAATGTAATACACGAGGAACTCTCAGGAATATGTGGAAATTCTCCTGGGTTTTCCAGCTCCTGAGAGTGCCCTGGCTTTGTGGGGTGAAGTCCTTTGATTGCCTCAGGTTCCTGATCTGTTCATGACCATGTTAGCCCAAAAGGTGGCAGAGCTCCATGTAAGTGCTACTGTTCTTTTTGTCTCCCTGACTCTCCCCTGTTACCCACCTGCATCGCCTTAGGCATTTATTCTTTGCTTAAACATGCCTATTTGCAGAGACACACTGAGCTAAGCAGCAAAAGTGGAGGTTTCCAGTGAGAAGTCCACTGTGAGGGAATAGGGTGTCAGGAGAGGTCCTACCAGCTCATCTTGACCGAGATGCTCGTGTGCTGTGCTTTTGAAAACGCAAGCAGTCAAAGAACATTTAAAATGCACTCAGTGGTTACTCTCCCTTTGTGGAACCGAGCAGACAGGAGTGCAGGTGTGAAACATGACGTCCATATGGAAATAGAAGGACAAAACACGGTCTTTGTTAACTTGATTATCTACCCTGTGGTTAGAAATGAGGGCCTGGCTAAATGCAACACAGAGAATCTAGAAACTTTGTTTTGCAAAAAAAGGCACCTACCCCATTTACAGTTTACTGCACTATTATTAATAAGGAGCTTATGAGTCTATTAGATACGGTCTTTGCCTTCTTTCTCGATTCTAAGGTTGGGTTTCTGGGGACAGTGAAAAGCCCCAAAGGTGGGAAAAGCAAGAGGAGGGCAAACAGAAAGTCTGCAAACTCCATCATCCGAATAACAGGGCTGATGCTTTAGAGTGTGCTGCTTGAAAATCTGGTGTGCATATTTAAATTATAGCTTTCCACACACAGAAAGGGCAGCCGTTCCCTTTAGCCCAGCCCCTCCCTTTAGCCCAGCCCCCTTTCCCTCATTATTAAAATAGAGGACAAAAGGGGTGCTTTTTTTCCTGGGTTTCTATTTTGGTATGAATTTACAAAATGTGGTTTAACTATTGATTTTATAGGAAGAATGTCACATTTTAAGATTCAGTGTTAGGCGTGGAGCTCTCTAAAAGATTGTTAAGTAAGTATTAAGGCCAGGAAAAAGGTGCTGTGCAGCAATGCCCAGCAATAGAGGGCATTCAGGCAGGAGGGGCTGCCATTCATCAGCTACCCAGTCTGAGTTCTCCTCTGCACAGACTTCGGAGATATAGCAAAGGCAGAGCAGTGTTCTCCTCAGCACAGACCTGGGCGGGCAGGCAGGCCGGGGGCACCGCAAGGGCGCAGCTGCGTTCTGCTCAGCACAGACCCCGGGGGACACCGCGAAGGCAGAGCAGTGTTCTCCTCAGCACAGACCTTGCGGGCACTGCCTCGCTTTGGGACAACTCGGGGCCACATCGACAGTGAATAAAATCCTTCCTGTTTGCAGCCCTGAATAATCAGGGTCAGAGACCAGTTAGAAGGGTTCAGTGTGGAAAACGGGAAACCAAAAGCCCCTCTGAATCCTGCCCACTGAGGTTCTCCCCAGCCAAGGCGAGGTGGCCACAGTGCAAGATCCACACCGCAGCCTCGGAAGACAAATGCAGCATTCCTAATGCAGACATGACACCCAAAATATGACACCCCCATTGCTCATGTAACAAGCACCTGTAATGCTAATGCACTGCCTCAATACAAAAATATTAATATAAGATCCGCAATCCCCTCATTGCCATGCAGTCCTAAGACAGCGATCATAACAATCAACATTGACATAGTCAATACAAACGTAGTAACGAACCTAGGGTTAAGGTTGGTGTTAGGGTTAGGGGTTAGGGGTTAAGTTTAGGGTTAGGAGTTGGAGATAGGAGTTAGGGTCAGAGTTAAGGGTTAGGAGTCAAGGTTTAGAGTTAGGGGTTAAGAGAGGTTAGTGGTTTGGGATTAGGGGTTAGGGTGAGGGTGAGGGTTGGGGTTAGGGGTTAGGGTTAAGGGTCCGGGGTTAGGGGTTAGGGGTTAGGGTCAGGGGATAGGGGTCAGGGTCAGGGGTTAACGGTCAGGGTCAGGGGTCAGGGTCAGGGGTCCTACTCTGTGGGTTGTCTACTCTGCTGACTGTTTCCTTTGCAATACAGAAGCTCTTTAGTTTAATTAAGTTCCAGCTATTTGTCTTTGTTTTTATTGCATTTGCATTTGGGTTCTTGGTCATGAAATCCTTGCCTATACCAATGTCTAGAAGGGTTTATCCAGTGTTATCTTGTAGAATTTTTATGGTTCTGGAATTAGGTTTAAGTTCTTAATCCATCTTGGGTAGATTTTTGTATAAGGTGAGAGATGAGAATCCAATTTTATTCCCCTACATGTGGCTCGCCAATTATCCCAAAATCATGTGTTGAAAAGGGTGTCCTTTCCCCACTTCATGTTTTTGTTTACTTTGTCGAAGATCAGTTGGCTGTAAGTATTTGGGTTAATTTCTGGGTTCTCTCTTCTGTTCCATTGGTCTATGTGCCTATTTTTAAACCAGTACCATGCTGTTTTGGTATCTATGGCCTTATTGTACAGTTTGAAATCAAGTAATGTGATGCCTCCAGGTTTGTTCTTTTTGCTTAGCCTTGGTCTGACTACATGGCTTTCTTTTGGTTCCATATTAATTTTAGAATTGTTTTTGTAATTCTGTGAAGATTGACAGTGGTATTCAGATGGGGATTGCATTGAATTTGTAGATTGCCTTTAACAGAATGGTAATTTTCACAATATTGGTTCTACCCATCCATGAGCATGGGGATGCGTTTCCATTTGTTTGTGTCATCTATGATTTCTTTTCTTTCTTGTTTTTTGTTTTTTTTTTTTTTCAGAGGGAGTTTCGCTCTTGTCGCTGAGGTGGGAGTGCAATGGTGTGATCTTGGCTCACTACAACTTCTGCCTACTGGGTTCAAGTGATTCTCCTGCCTCAGCTTCCCGAGTAGCTGGGATTATAGGCATGCACCACCATGCTTGGCTCCCTCTATGATTTCTTTCAGCATTGTTTTGTAATTTTCATTGTAGAGGTCTTTTGATTCCTTTCCTAGGTATATTCCTAAGTTTTGTTGTTTTATTTTTGTTTGTTTTTTGCAGCTATTGTAAAAGGGGTTGAGTTCTTGATGTGATTATCTGCTTGGTAGCTGTTGATGTATAGAAGAGCTACTGATTTGTGTCCATTAATCTTGTATCTGGAAACTTTGCTGAATTCTTTTATCAGTTCTAGGAGCTTTCTAGAGGAGTCCGTAGGGTTCTCAAGGAGAAAGGTCATATCATCAGCAACCAGTGACAGTTTGACTTCCTCTTTACCGATTTGGATTTCCTCTATTTCCTTCTTCTGTCTGATTGCTCTGGCTAGGACTTCCAGTACTATGTTGAAGAGGAGTGGTGAGAGTAGTCTCCTCATCTTGCTTCAGTTCTCAAAGGGAATGCTTTCACCTTTTCCGCATTCAGTATTATGGTGGCTGTGGGTTTGTCCTAGATGGCTTTTATTACATTAAGCTATGTCCCTTGTATGCCTATTTTGCTGAGAGCTTTAATCATAAAGCAATGCTAGATTTTGTCAAATGCTTTTTCTGCATCTGTTGATATAATTGTGTGAGTTTTTAAAATTCTGTTTATTTGGTGTATCACATTTACTGACTTGCATATGTTAAACCATTCCTGTATCATTGGTATGAAACACACTTGATCATGGTGGATTATCTTTTTGATATGTTGTTGGATTCAGTTAGATAGTATTTTGTTAGGGATTTTGGCTTCTGTGTTCATCAAGGATATTGGTCTGTAGTTTTCTTTTTTGGTTATGTTCTTTCATGGTTTTGGTATTAGGGAGACGCTGGCTTCATAGAATGAATCAGGGAGGGTTTCTTCTTTCTCTGTCTTGTGGAATAGTGTGAAAGGATTGGTATCCTTTCTTCTTTGAATGAAAGAAGACATTCTTTGAATGTCTGGTAGAATTCTGCTGTGAATCTGTCTGGTTCTCGGCTTTTTTTTTTGGAAATTTTAAAATTACCATTTCAATCTTGCTGCTTGATTTATTGGTCTGCTTGGGGTATCTAATTCTTCCTGATTGAAGTTAGGAGGGTTGTATTTTTCCAGCAGTTTATCCAACTCTTCTAGGTTTTCTAGTTTATGTGCCAAAAGGTGTTCATAGTACCCTTGAATAACCTTTAATATTTCAGTGGTGTCAGTTGTAATATCCCCTGTTTCATTTCTTAGTGAGGTTATTTGGATTTTCTCTCTTCTTGGTTAATCTTGCTAATAGTCTATCAATTTTATTTATCTTTTCAAATAACCAACTTTTTGTTTTATTTATGCTTTGTATTTGTTGTTGTTGTTCTTGTGTCAATTTCATTTAGTTCTGCTCTGATCTTGGTTATTTCATTTGTTTGATGGGATTGGGTTTGGCTTGTTCCTGCTTCTCTGGTTCCCTGAGATGTGAACTTAGATTGTCTGTTTGTGCTCTTTCAGACTTTTTGACGTCAGTGTTTAGGGCTACAAACTTTCCTCTTAGCACTGCCTTTGCTGTATCCCAGAGGTCTTGATAGGTTGTGTCATCCAGTTCGAAGAAATTTTTTACATTTCCATCGTGATTTCGTTTTTCACCCAATGCTCATTCAGGAGCAGGTTATTTAAATTCCATGTATTTGCATGGTTTTGAAGATTCCTTTTGGAGTTGATTTTCAGTTTTGTTCACTGTGATCTGAGAGAGTGCGTGATACAATTTCAATTTTCTTCAATTTACTGAGACTCGTTTTACGGCCTATCATATGGTCTATCTTAGAGAAAATTCCATGTGCTGTGGAATAGAATGTGTATTCTGTGGTTGTTGGATGAAATGTTCTGTATATATATGTTAAGTCCATTTGTTCCAAAGTATAGTTTAAATCCAGTGTTTCTATGTTGACTTTCTGTCTTGATGACCTGTCTAGTGCTGTCAGTGTAGTATTGAAGTCCCCCACTATCATTGTGTTGCTGTCTATCTCATTTCTTATGTCTACTAGTAATTGTTTTATAAATTTGGGAGCTCCAGTGTTAGGTTCATGTATGTTTAGGATTGTCATATTTTTCTGTTGGATGAGACCTTTACCATTATATACTGCCTGTCTTTGTCTCTTTTAGCTACTGTTGCTTTAAAGTTTGTTTTGTCTCATATGAGAATAGCTACTGCTGCTCGCTTTTGGTGTCCATTTGCATGAAATGCCTTTTTCTATTCCATAATCATTCTGATGCAAAAACAATTGTAACTCTCTTTCTAGTGCCTACATTTCCTGTGAGCCCCAGTTGTGCATAGCAGAAAATACGGAGGCATCTAGGAAAACCCAGGGGCAGGAAGGGCTGGGAGGGAATAAGGCCTTTCAAGGTGTTTGAAGAAGAGACAAAGATGAAGAAGCAGGCATAGTTTCTGAAGAGGTTTTTTGGTTTTTGTTGTTTGCATTTACCTAATTAGTTCTCAACTGCAGAGGCACATTAGAATCTTCTGGGGAATTTTTAAAATACCACTGCATGAGCCACCTGTCATATACACTGATGTAATTGGCCTGAGTTGGGGCCTAGGTGTCTCTCTCTCTCTCTCTCTCTCTCTGTCTCTCTCTCTCTTTCTCTCTCTCTGTCTCTCTCTCTCTCTCTCTCTATACATATATATATGTATATCTCCTGTTCTGTATATATCTATATATCTATAGATATATACGGAACAGGGGATACCAGTGTGTACCTACCATTGAAATCAATTGTTTTCAAGTCTTTTTAGGTCTTATTCTCAGACGGTCTTGGGTAAATGGTGGCTGATTGCCTTCAGCATCTAGAACAAAACACTCTATGGCCCAGAGGAATTCCAGCTGGAATCTATGATCTTATTCTCTTGAGGTAGGGCAGCCAAAGGGAGGATTATCTTCATGTTGAGTCTGATGGCAGGGTAATTTGCTTCATGTGGAGGCAAAGACATATTGTTAGTTTTCCAGCTTCATTGGGAGTTCTAAGTAGCCACATCTCAGGCTAATAGGAAGTCCAGATTGGTTCAAACCTTTTCTTAATTATCCTGTGTAGGAATGGACCATGCAGTATCCTTTAAGGAAGAATCAAGAATGTTTCCACAGAGAATATACATATTTCATCTCTTTCTCTGCTGAATGGATCCCCACTGAAAGCCATGAATTACTCTCATTAGACCCTGTAGAATCCCAGTTTATGGCAGTGACATTAAAAACATCTAGTTTATGACTTGGATTAGGCAGCCTGTAAAATGGCTTCCAGTGATCCCTGCTTTCTGGTATGTATGCCTTTGTATAATACCCTCCTCATGAGTGTAGGCAGAGGTAACATCACTTTTGAAACTAGGTTATATATATTAAAACAAACAAACCTGTGGCTTCCATTTTGGGTACTTTATCTCACACTCTGATTTCTTGCTCCGTGGGAAACAGACTGTAATATTGTAAGCAGTGCTATGGAGAGGTCCATGTGGTAAGGAAGTGATAGGTCCTGATAACAGCCAGTGAGGATCTAAGGTGGATCCCTTTCTGAGTTGAATATTGAGATAGATGACTACAGCCCTGGGCTACACCTTGATTGCACCTCATGAGGAATTCTGACCTAAAACACTGTGCTGAACCATGTCCAGGCTCCTGAGCCACATAAACTATGAGAAAACAAATATTTGTTTCAAGCCATTAAGTTTTAATTTGTTACACAGCAATAGATAAATACCACATGGAAGGATTCAATAAGAGAAGGGTTTTTCATAAGTGAAATGTTATTTTCATCTCACATTTCAATTATTAGAATATAAATGAAAGAAAATAAATTTGGATAGGCTCTCATAAATTCAATGATAAGAATTTGGAAAATGCAACCACATGAAAACCAGGAAGTAAAAGGAAAACATAAGCGACATCTTCCCAGACGAGAGTAAATATCTGGTTCCCTGAGAAGTGTAGTTTGAGAATGGAGAAATCAGATGTTACTGGAAAGAGGCTAGGACTGTACTATTTCTTGCTTCCTGTCAAGTCTTTTCAACTCAAGAGAAAGTAAATTTTCTTGACAAACCATTCAAAATTAAAGGATAGGTGGGAGTATATGTGTCCCTGAAGGAACAAGTGACCTTCATTGAAATCAGCAGCTTGGTTGAATAAATACTGTACAGAAGTGGAATAAAGAGTAGCTGACAACAATGCTGAAATAGTTACACATGAAGTTTTAATGAGCTATTTCATATTAAGATACATATTGAGAATTCAAACCAGAGAGACCAGTTAATAGATATTTTCCCAACTCGGTTTTAAGGTGATCATAGAAATGATACCCACAAGTTAGTCACAGTGGCCTGCATCCATTTCGATATATCAGTGATGTATTCTGATTGGCCAGTAATCACCTATACTGACTGTTAAATATTTTAGTTATCACTCCTATGCATGGTGAATTTGAGTTCTGGTTTTCTTTAGCCTTGTGTTATTTATGTGTAAAGTTGGATTATGGGAGGCAAAGACTCTCTCATGTATCATTCATGCTCAAGTAAATGGCAGTGGGGTAGGGATGTAAATGAAACTGCGTGATAAGCCCTGCAAGTCATTCTGAGGTATCAATTTTGCTTACTGGTGTTTAATTGCAGACATTGTCATATTAACGCAACCACTAATACATTATGGAGTAAGATGCAAAAATCACATGAGTCTTAAGAGAAAAGAAATGTGCTGTCTGTCATTGGTCCCCTTTGCATTATTCTCTAACTTCATATTTTATACCTCTACTATTAGAGAAATTTCAGTAGAAAATAGTGAGGGGCACCGTTTTACAGTTTTTGTTGTTATAGGAATGCTTTTACTACAGCTAGGTCCCCTCATACATCTTTATGTTCTTTGGCAGTCTAGAGAACCAGAAGAGCAAACTCTATGAGATAGAAACCCTAAGAATTTACCTCCAGCATCCCTTCTCTTCTGTCATTAAATTGAATTTGTAGCCAACTCAAAGGCTGACAATTTATACTATGGTTTTTATGTTTTTATATTATAATTTATATTATGGCTTATGTCAAAATGTTTTGTTCACTGCTTTGAAAGTATCTTCTGTTTACTTTTGTTATCATTTCATATTTTAATTTTTTCCTTTCTAATTGTTAGAAACTCATGTATTTAATTTTATCTTTCAAAGAACATTTTTAAAAGCCTTACTCTGCTTATATGTATATTTTGCACAAAGCTTTCCATTAATAAACAAAAGGTGAATAGGAATCAGAATTGAAAACTACATAATTTCTTTTCTCCTTTTGAGTCAAATCATCACAGTATAGATTAGTCATTCTCTATGAAGTGCATTGCCAAGACATAGTCACATTTGTGTACAAATGTAAAGGCTATATCTCAATAGAAATCAAAAACAAAAAAATGCAGACCATTAGCTAATAATACTAATGATCTAGTGTAGAAAGCATGTGCCAACTGATCTAGACTCTTGTGACAGTTGTATATCTACCCAGCTGCATGACCTTAGGTGTATCAAAGTCTCGATCTCCTAGACTACAAATGAGTAAGAGGGATGGAGGCCCCTTACAGTTTTAAGATTCTAGAATTCTAAGTGTGTGTAACTGGAGAAAATTTTATTTTCTAAAATTTGCATAATAAACTTAAAAATAGGAGAAAAACAAATAATTAAAGTACATATTTCTAGAAGTCTTTTTTAGGTGGCTTACACTACCAGGAATGGATTTACTACTAAATGTTGGTTTTGCCTAATTCAGCATTGCTATGTAATTTGATGGAAGTATAACTCCATAGACAAAGAGCATTTGGTCCTAACATAGCTTGTATTTTACATGTATATATACTATTTCTATTTAAATTTCTGTGTTGTCATGTTTTACCCTTTTAAAATGAAGATTAGTTTTATTATGTATTTTCTTTTGTCTATAAACATTCAATGAATTCACATTGAAAACTGATTATGAACAGATAGTCTGCTAGGCACTAAGGAAACACATATGAAAGACTAAGTCCTCCTCTGCCCTCAATATGCTCACAAGACTACAGTTACTGAAGCCTGATCTCAAAACCTAGCTAGCAAAGTCCTTGAATCAGGTGATAGTTCAGAATACCATTCATGCTCTCTCCCAGGAGTATATCTGAGGAAGAACAGTTCTTTCTAGTTTTCTACATCCTGGTCATATAAGTCAACCACAGGAAAATTAAATGAATCTATTGTTTTGTTGATGTTGACCTAGCCTTTTCATATAACTCTCATCTATAAATGTATTACCAAATACTATTTATTTATGTAAAGGGACTTGAATGACAAATATTTTGAAATTAAAACCACAATGGTTAGCAAACCTTTTAAATTAGATAAATGTTGACCTCCCATTGGTGAACATATAAAGTGGCACCAAGATCTGCCAATGAAAGACTTTGGAAGTGGAAATTCATCTTTGTAATAATCCTGTTATCAGTAGGCTGACCTCAAGCCTTCATGACATTCAGGGCCCCTTATTCCTAACTGTATCTTCTATGTTGGGCATTGTGCTCTTGCATCTAACAGGAAAACAACTTTCAGTGCTGCCAACTTTTGAACAGGAGAGATTTCTAAAGATTAGAAAATTACTAAATTTAAATATACATAGTTTTAAAATATGATACTTTTCTACCCATGCATTCAAATATATTCTAACTTTAAAATCCTGTAAATACTTATATTTGTAATGATTTTACTTATATGATCCAATTAATTGGCAAGAATATGTGGTGAAAGATTTTTTACATATTTGTATTGTTCTGTGTGAGACATCTATTGTAAGCATTGCTTCAGGCTCTCATTTTCATCTGCCTTCCAGGATTTGCTGGCCCAAGTGCTGTGTGCTAGACTTAGTGTCAGTCACAAAGGGGAGGGAAACTTGCAGTTAAGCCAGACAGTTTTGTTATTCCTTTAAAATTAAAAGCATATGAAACAGATACAGCTTATTAAGGTTTTTTATAAATAAAATAAACTTAAATAACAGAACAATAAAATTCAAAAACAACTTAAAATAGAGTTTAATGCTGTAATCGTAGGAAAAAATCATGATTATTTGTGGGAAGAACATTATTAAAGGCCATATTCCCAAATATGAATTATACAAAGATAGATTATGTTACTTGAAAAAAACTTAAAGATTTCTCAATTTTACTTTGAGGAATTATAAAATGTTATTTTGTGGCAAGTAAGATGAAGTACAGTATTATCATCAATCACTGTTGCTATCTTATATACAAGATTTTTGGAAACATCCTTTTAGCAATACCTTTTCCACTTGAGCAGCATTAGAAATTTTGTTCTTGTTAATAGGTATAAGCATGTTCTAATCCTGTACTTTTGTTAAATGGCCAGGTTGCAGAAATCTTTTCACTTGTGCCCTTCCCGCAGGCTCTGTATATTGTTCTGGGTGGAAGCATCCTTGTTGATATAATTAAGTGCCTCATGTGACTCCAGGTTGAGGCCAGGGTCAAACATGAGGAATTCAAAATACATTCATGAGAGTTGAGTTCAAACTTTATTCCAAAGGGAGGTCACAGGGCCTGCTATGGTTGGATTTGGTAGGAACAAGTTAGTGTGGCCCATATCCCCATTGCTGTAGCAGAAATTGTGGCGTCTGTGGCAGGAAAAGAGAAAGACTATATTTTGATCTTTGTGGAGGAGCTCACTGTCCTTGAATCTCATCTGTTATAAAGAACATAAATGGGTGGACATTTTCTGCATGCCTGGATCTTTCTACCTGTGTTTGTGGTGGTAGCAGGTGAAGAGATTGTGCTGATTCCTTTAAAGTCATATTCCCAAGATGCAGGTGTGACTTGTCCAGAGAATATCACCTGAGAGGAAATCCTAGAGAAGGATGATGAAGAGAAAAATGGCTTTTTCTCAGGTGACTGTGTCTCAGATTAGGAGCAGTGTTCACTCTGCCTCCTGGAATGCCATTTGCTTAGAACTTACAAACCTGTACTTCTTGACTTTATGCTGTTTCTCCCTATAAGTTTGTTTAAACATTTTTTCTTCTCATGATAGTCAAGCAACTCTGAAAAAATGTTATTTTCTATACACTAGAGCCTTCTCAACATTCTCTTCATCTTGGCTTCTTCTCTGCCATGCAGAATTCTCATCATTAATTTATGACTCGTAATATTAAAAATATTCCCTTTGGCTGGGTGCGGTGGCTCATGCCTATTATCCCAGCACTTTGAGAGGCCGATGTGGGTGGATGACCTGAGGTCAGGAGTTCGAGACCAGCCTGGCCAACATGGTGAAACCCTGTCACTTCTAAAAATACAAAAAAATAGCTGGGCATGGTGGCGGGTGCCTGTAATCCCAGCTACTTGGGAGGCTGAGGCAAGAGAATCACTTGAACCCAGGAGGTGGAGGTTCTGGAGGTTGCAGTGAGCCTACATCATGCCACTGCACTCCAGCCTGGGCAACAGAGAGAGACTCCATCTCCAAAGGAAAAAAAAAAAAGAAAAATACCCTTTGTTGCTGGTGCTGGTGCACATGGAAAGGCATGGATACCCAAGATTTCTACTGGGGAAGAGGTGGGGTTCTTAGATATTCATGAAAAAGGGGAATATGTAATGTTGAAGTTCTGTCTGTGTGCTCCATCAACTCCATGTGGAACAGGATTAAAATATGCACATTTGAACAGGATGGCATTTATTACCCAGAATAATTCAGAAAGTTTTGAAAAAAATAATTAGAAGATACTCACTTTCTAGAATGCTAAAGAAAGTCTGCGTAAATACTTTAATAGAGATTACACAACATGAGCGATTACTGTAGTTTGCATTTTGCATAAAACTTGTTTCTTTATTATTAGATTTGAATTATAATTTGCTTCTTTGGTGGGGGCCAGTATCACAGCAGTGATATTGTGTCCTTCTGTGAGCATCAGCGCATGATGAAAATTTGTTCTGTTATTATTGGTGTTAATTTGATTCGTTTAGTTAAACAGTTCTCTGAGAATTTTTTTCCACTGTAGAGTTATTTTTCTCTTTATTATCGAGTACCTTGGGGACATTTACCAGCTGATGTGCATAAAGCATCCCATGTAATCTGGAAGTTCTCTTTTCTTCTTAGATTGTCTTTGCATATGTCTTTCTTTAAAAAGTGAAGTCTCTCATCTTTGTTTACTGGTCATAAAAACCCAGGCTCTGTCAGTTAATGAATGTTTGACAAAATATTTATCTTGGGCCAGAAAGATTGGTGTCACTTGTGAGCTTGTTAGAAATTCAGAAACTCAGGTTTTACCTCAGGTTTCTTGAAACAAAATCTGCATAAAAAGATCTCCAGTTTATTGTTGTACACATTAAAATTTGAGAGGTACTTTATAACTAAGCCTGACTTTTTAATCTGAGAAATATACAGAACTTCTACTGTATGATTAAATGGAGCACTCAAAAATGTACATGTCTATGTTCCTGTTGTTAATTTTGTACTTTATCATTCAAAAAATATCATCAATACACTACACTGGTATTGTGAATCTTATGCTCTCTTTTCTCAGAGATAGAGAATACAACAGAGAATATTTCTTTGTTGGGAATTATTTTATAGGACAATTTCAGTCGTATAAGTCAGAATCAGTTCTCTTCACTCATTTTATCTTGAGTCAATTTAAGAATTCTGCCCATGGCCACTTGAAGTGGGTGTGTGTGTGTTTTCAGGGACTGTTGACATTCAGGGATGTAGCCATAGAATTCTGTCTGGAGGAGTGTCAATACCCGGATGCTGCTCAGCAGAATTTGTATATGGATGTGATGTTAGAGAACTACAGAAACCCGGTCTTCTTGGTTGAGGATAACTTCAATATAGAATTCCTAATTTACCCTAAAGTTTTCATTTTCTTCCTTTGTAGGATGTGTTTTGGTAATTTCTGCTTTGCATGAGTGAATTTCAGATCCCTATTTTCAAGACAATCTTGAGGATTTTTCGGTGTGGAAAATAAATTCTTCAGGTTGTTTCATTTTGACCTGAATTTTCCCCTTTCCTGAGTTTATCTATATTATTCACTCTAGATAAGTGGTAATTTCAGAAATTTAGTGACATACATAATACATAATGTTGTCCACACCTTAAAATTCAATTGCCACCACCAATTTTTGATTCAGTAATACTGGGGAGTGAAACAGAGGACCCTCATATTTAATGTACTTTCTGAATACGCTAAAGGTTCTGTCAGTAAAAAGTATTTTGGAATTAATTTTCTAGAATCTTCTATTATGTCCTCTTTTCTCTACTTAGCACAGTATTAGATTGGTAAATGGAGAATCCCAGGAAAAGTCATGCTCATGATGCTTTTTAAAATAAAACAGGTATTGTCTTCTCTAAGCCAGACCTGGTCACCTGTCTGGAGCAAAGGAAAAAGCCATGGAGTATGAAGCACCCAGGTAGGTGAAAGCGAATGAAGAAGAGGATGACATAGATGAGGCATCCAAAGGCCGAGAGGAACCTGGACTTTTACATGTGATTTGGGAAACTGTGCTCCAGTGGAAATCCTTTCTGAGAAGCCTGGGTTTTTTCACTTGTTCTCACATAGGGGCACCCTCTGTCCCATGCTCTCTAATGACTCTACATTTTCTTCAATAATTTTTCTTCAGATTTGCAGTGAGAGCCAAAGTTCTCTTTATGGCTTATAAAACAGTGCACAATCTGACTACTTTTATTGCTTTTGGGGATATACAAATAGCTGCATATTTTTTAGAAACCCTGTGTTTAACCATTTTTAAGTTCTCTTTCTGCATTGTGTCTGAAATATGTAAAAGTAGTGATATTGAGATTTGGTTCAGAAATCCCAGAAATACAACACACATATGTTGTATGTTTTCTGCTTTATAGTTTCTTATTTTATGGAGGTTTCAAATGTGTTTCTACAGAAATTCATACCCGGTAATTTAATCAGAATATTAAGTATCTCTTTAAGAATATCTAATGTTATTTGAATTGAAATTTTTATTCTTTTAGTACTAACTGAGGTTGGTAATTTCAATTCTGTCTTAATTTCTCAACTGTAATATAACATAGATATTTCCTACATTTCTACAATTCACTATGTCAGGGAACTTAGAACATTACTGAGCATATGTTAAGCTCCCACTTCTTTCCTTGTTTTTTAAATTACTATTTTATAATTTTATCTTGTTCAGGATAAAGTTTACCAGAACTGTAATTTATATGTGTGTATATATATGTAGGTGTGTATTGTGGATTTTTTTACAAATAAAAATTGTATATATATTTATTGTGTACAATGTAATGACTTACTGCATGTGTATATTGTAAAATGATTAGCACAATTATGTTTATGAGCATTTTTATCACCTTTCCTCACATAGGTACCTTTTTTGTAATCAAAACATCTAAGATCTGCTGACACCAAATTTTAAGCATACAAAAATTTAGTGTTAACTGTATCATGAAGCTATACATTACATTTGAAAAACTTACTCATAACAGAAAATTTGTGTCTTTTCAACATCTTTTCATTTTCTCCCATATCTAGTCCCTGACAACTTCCATTGTAGTCTCTGCTTCTGTGAGTTCAGCTTTCTTAGATTCCCCATATAAGTGAGAATGAGCAGTATTTCTCTTTCTATGTCTGGCTTATTTCCCTTGGCATAATGTCTTCCAGTTCTACCCATGTTGTTGAAATGGCAAGATTTTGTTATTTTTCAGGCTAAATAATATTCTATTATTTATTTATACCAGCTTTTCTTTATTCAGCATCCACAAACATTTAGGCTTTTTATATGTTGGCAATTGTGAATAATGCTGCAACAAATATGGTGGTACAGATATGTCTTCAAGTTACTTATTTCATTTCCTTTTGTTATATACACAGTATTATATGCACAATACTACTATTGCTAGATTGTGTAGTAGTTCTGTATTTAAGATAACCTCTATTGGTTTTTGTAATGACTCCATCAATTTATAACTCTCCAAGAATGTACAGAATTTTTTTTCTTCAAAGTGTTGTCAACACTTGTTATGTTTCTTCTTTTTACATTATCCATTCTAACATGTTTGAAATGATACTCATCATGGTTTTGATTTGCAATTGCCTGATATTTGGTGATATTGAGTACTTTATGGCTTAGCTGTTGGCCATTTGTATGTCTTCATTGGACAAATATCAGTTCAGTTTTTTGCCTATTTTGAACTGGGTTACTGTTGTTTATGCTTTCAATCTGCTTGCATTTCTTATATATTTTGAATATCAATCTTTTATCAGATGTATGGTTTGCAAATATTTTTTCCCATTCTACAAATTTTTTTATTTTATTGTTCCCTTTTCTGTGCAGAAGGTTTTTAGTTTGATGCAGTCCAGCTTGTTTATATTTGCTTTTGTTGCTGTACTTTTGGTATTATGTCTAACAAATTATTGTTAAGACCATATCATGAGGGTTTTCCATGTATTTTTTTTCAGGTTTTTTAAGGATTCATATTTAAGTCTGCAATTTAACTTTTAGCATGGTGTAAGAAAAATAAGCTAATTTTATTCTTTTGCCTGGAGGTATCCAGTTTTTTCAGAACCAAATATTAAAAAGACTATACATTGTTCATTGTGTATTTTTGGTGCACTTGTCAAAGATTAGTAAACTTCATATGCCTGGGTTTATTTCTGGGCTCTATTCTGTTCCATTGTTTTATTGTGTCCATATTTTGCATGTATCATCTTGTTTTTTTACTACAATCTTAAAATATAGTTTGAAATCATAAAGTATGAAGTTTGGTTGCTTTGTCCCTTTTCGTCTAGATTGCTTTGGTTTTTCAAAGCCTATCGTAGTTTCATGTAAATTTTAGAATTGTAATTTCCATTACTGTGAAAAACATCACTGGATTTTTAATAGAGAGTTCATTGAAACTGTAGATCACTTTGAATCATATGGCGCTTTATAATATTTATTCTTCCAGTTCATAAACTTGAAATCTTTTTGCATTTATTTGTGACTTCTTCCATTTCTTTCATCAATATGTTTCAGTGTAAAGATCTTTTGTCTTCTTTGTTAAATTTATTTTTCAGAAATTTATTATTTTAATTCTATTGGAAATGAGATTGTTTCCTTCCTTTTTTATCAGATGGTTTGTTGTTAGCATATGGAATCATAACTGATAATTATATGTTAATGTTATATATTGCTAATTTTCTGAGGGCATTTGTTATTTTTTGATGTATTGTTTATGGTTTTCTATATATAAGATCATGTCACCTACAAACAGCAACATTTTAATTTTTTTTCCTCAATTTGAATGTCATTTTTAGGGTCATTTTCTTGACTAATTCTTCTGCAAAGTACTTTAACTGCTATGTTAAAATAGAAACATTGACAATGGAACCATGTAGCCTTACCCCGGTGTCTATAAATTTGAAGAAGCAAACAGCTCTTTAATTTTTTATAAACTGGTTTCAGGAGGTACAGATCTTCTTTTGTTGGGTCCCCAGGGTAATGGGATGCCCTATGAGCTTGTAGTAGGGAAGAGTTTATAACTGTGTCACAAGGCTGCTGGGTATGCAGTGGATTCAACCTTCAAGTGGCTTTTTACCAGGGGCTTTGGTTGTTGTGATTCCCATCTAATGTCTGGGTGGGCTGGATTTCCTTCAGGACTTTTATTTATAGTGCAGAAACTAGGACAGATTTCTGCAATTGGGTGTGCATATGGTGGACCTTATATCAGGATGTGGTAAGTGTGGCTACCACTGAGTATTTGGAAGTTTTTTTCCACATCACTGTGTGGGTCCCTGTGTTGGCAGGAATTGTTGTGAACTGTGGCAAAGACAGCTGAAACTGAGTCACTGAACTCCTTCAGCGGCCACAGTAGAGGCCAAGGTCTGCAGGCCACAGTAGAGGCCCAGCTGGAGTGCAGTGGCACAATCTTTGCTCACTGCAACCTCCGCCTCTCAGGTTCAAGCAATTCTCCAGCCTCAGCCTCCCGAGTAGCTGGGATTATAGGTGCCTGCCACCATGCCCAGCTAATTTTTTTGTATTTTTAGTAGAGATGGGGTTTCACCGTATTGGCCAGGCTGATCTCTACCTCCTGACCTCAGGTGATCCGCCTGCCTCGGCCTCCCAAAGTTCTGGGATTACAGGAGTGAGCCACCACGCCCAGCCTTCTTGGCTGATTTTCAACAGTTGTCTTATTATGTGAAGGTGAGTAGTCACAGAAACAGTGGTATATTCACCAGGTGTTTAATGATAAATATATATTTTTTCTTTGTGTGAGAGAAACACTTTAGTGATTTGAAGGTGATTTATATTTATATATTTTATGATTTATAGAAAGACCTATATCACTTTTAGTTGTTTTCAAAAAAAAATGCGAAAACACATAACATAAAATTTGCCGTCTTAAAACTTTTTAAGTCTATATTTCAGTGCTGAGTGTGGTGGGGCTCATGCCTATAATGCCCGCACTTTGGGAAACTGAGGCAGAAGTATTGCTTAAGCCGAGGAACTTGAGACCAGCCTGGGCAGCATATAGAGAGCCCTTCCCCACAAAAATTTAAAATTAGCCAGGTGTTGGGTTGTCCACCTGTGGTCCTAGCTCCTTGTGAGGCCGTGGCAGGAGAATCACTTGTGCATGGGAGGTTGAGTCTGCGGTGAGCTATGATTATATGACTTCATTCCAGCCTGCAGGACAGAGTGAGAACCTACCTCAAAAAAGGTGTACATTTTAGTCGTTAAGAGTATTTACATTGTTATGTAAAGACCTCTAGAACTTTTACGTCTTCTAAAATTAAGACAATACCCATTAAGTAACAACTGCCCATTTTACCCTCTCTTTAGACCTTGAGTAACACCATTCTCCTTTCTGTTTCTATTTGACTACTTATAATGACTCATATCATGGAATCATATAGTATCTGTCACTTTATTACTATCTTATTTCAGTTGACATAATATTCTCAACGTTTATGTAAGAATGTGACAGATTTACTATTTTAAGGCTGAATAATATTCCACTGTATGTATATGTCAAATTTTTAATTTGTTTATCAGTCAAGGGATATCTGGGTTACTTCTGCCTTTTGGATTTTGTAAATATTGGTATAATATATTTATATATAGTATATATAGATATATGTGTATATATTTATATATAATATATTGGTATAATAAATATATTATACCAATATTTATATATTTAATATATATAAAATATATATTTATATTATATATATTTATTCAATATATATTATATTAATATATATAAAATAAATAAATATTGGTATAATATATTTAATATATATTAAATTAATATATATTAAATATATAAATATTGGTATATTTATTATACCAATATTTGAAATATATATTCAAATATATCTTCCACGTTCTTTGTTTGAATATAGATTTATATTTGGAGTATACATTTATATTTATGTTTGAATATAGATTTATAAGTGGAATTCTTGTATTCCATTTATATATATATTAATATATAAAAATGTGTTTTATATTCCAGTCAAATAGTATGATTTATATTTGAATCTAGGTTTATAAGTGGAATTATGTAATTTAAATTTTAAGAAATATTCATAATATGATGGTTGCATCCTTTTTCCCCCACCAACAATTCACATGAGTTTTAATTTCTTTACATCCTCAACAGATTTCGGCATTTTAAAAATTTATCATGGCCATTCTAATGGGTATGAGGTGGTTTTGTTTTGGATTGTAATTTTGTTTTGTATTTCTCTACAATTGGTACTTTTTTTGCATTATTTTAAGTGCTTTTTTCTACTTACATATATATTTTTGATTAAACATCAGTTCAATTCTTTGTCCATTTCTAAATCAATTTATGCAACGTTAGTTGTTCAGTTTTAGTTGTTTATAATTCTGAATATTAAGTCATCACATGTAATTTGCAAATATTTTCACCCATTTTTTCGGTGGCATTGTCATTCTACTAAATATTTTCTTTGGTGTGCAGAAAATTTGAAGTTTAGCACAGTTAAATTTTGGGGGTTTTTATGTTTTTCATAAGTATGATGTCATATCTACAAAAAAGTGCCAAAACCAGTGTTCTGTATTTTCCCTATTTTTTTCTTCTAAGAGTTGTATTAGTTATATGTTTTTTAGTTTAATTATTTTATTTAAAATGTGCAAGAAAATAATCCAACTTTATTTTTTTCAGTGTAGATACTCAGTTTTCAACATCATTTGTTGAAGATATTTTCTTTTCTCTATTGTGTAGTCATGGCAACTTTGTGGAAGATTATTTGATTATATAAAGAAGGATTCATTTCTGGGCTATTTTGTTCTATCATCTGTTTATTTGTCTCTGTTAGTACCACATTGCTTTTGTTTATTATAGCTTTTTAATATATTTTGAAATCAGGAAATATAATGCCTCTTTGTTCTTTCTCATGGGTGTTTGGCTAGTTTTAGCTCATAATCAATTTAAAAAGTTTTAAACAATATTTCGGGTCAACAATGTACCATTGGAATTTCTTCACCACCATGAGTTGTTTTCACATTTAGATTAAATTATCTGGACCTTAAGCAAGAATATATTAAAGAGTGTGTTTTATTTCCATATATTTTTGAATTTGCCAGTTTATCTCTTGATTTTGATGTCTAGTTTCATTTCATTTTAGTCAGAAAACATAACTGTATAATTTTGGTCATCTTAAATTTATGTATTTATTTTTGTTGCTATTGAGAGACAGATTCTCACTGTGCCACTCAGGCTGGAGTGCAGTGGTACAATCTTGGCTCACTGCAGCCTCAAGCTCCAAGACTCAAATAATCCTCCCACCTCAGCATCCCAAGTAGTTGGGACTACATATGTGTGCTTTCACGCCTGGCTAGTTTTTTGATTTTTTGTAGAAATGCGGGTTCTCACTATATTGCCCAGGCTGGTTTTGAAATCCAGGTCTCAAGTGGTCTTTCCTCCCAAAGTGCTGGGGGCTACAGGCCTGCGCCACCACACCTGGCCAGGCTTCTTAAACTTAATAAGACTTGTTATGTGTCCTAACAGAATGCACCAAGTTCAAACAAGAATATTGTGTAATCTGTTCCTTTTTACTGGAGAGTCCTGTACATATTTTTAATGTGTAGTTGGTCTATGATATGATTTGGATGTTTGTACCCTTCAAATCTCATGTTGAAATGGGATTCCCAATGTAGGATGTGGATCCTTGTGTGATGTGTTTGGGTCATGGGAGCAAATCTCTTGTAAATGACTTCGCACCATCCCCTTGGTGATCAATGAGTTCTCACTCTGTTAATTCACATGAGAGCTGTGTGTTTAAAGAACCTGGCACTTTCCTTTCACGCTTGCTCCCTCTCTCCCCATGCAATATGTCTGGTTTCTCTTTGCCTTCACCATGATTGTAAGCTTACTTAGACCTTCACCAGATGCAGATGCTGGCACCAAACTTATTGTACATTTTGCATAACTATGAAGAAAATAAATCTTTTTTCTTTATAAATTACACAGTCTTAGGTACTTATTGCAATACAAAATGAATTAATACAATTTATAATGTCATCCAGGTTTTGTTCTCTTATTGATGTTTTATCTAAACTTTCACTCATTATTAAAGTGGGGTCTTAATGTCTGTAATTATTATGTTGCTATGTATTTTTTGCTTCACTTCTGTCGATATTAGCTTTATATATTTTGGAACCCTGATCTTTTAAATAGATATGATAGTTATAGATTCCTGGTAAATGACCAATGTTACCATTATATAGTAACAATCTTTACCTCATGCTAGTTTTTGATTTACAGCGTATTTTGTCGAATATAATTTATGACCACCTCACTTAATTGTGGATACTGTTTGCATGGAATATGCTTTTTCATTCTGTTTCTTTCAACCTATTTGACTCAAAGTTAAAGTGAGTCTCTTGAAATCCTGGTCTCAAGCAATCTTCCAGTCCTGGCCTCCCAAAGTGCTGGGGCTACAGGCATGAGCCACCACACCTGATTAGTCTTCTTAAACTTAATAAAGCTTGTTCTGTGTCTTAACAGAGTACACCATGTTCGAACAAGAATATTGTGTGATTTGTTGCATATTGTGTGATTTTGTTTGTTCTTATTCCATTGGGCCATTTAATTTCTTATTATTAGTTTAATCAATTTACATTTAAAATGATTCCATAGAGGAATGAAGTTACTATTACCATTTTGATTGTTATTATTTTCTGTGTTTCTTGTAGAGATGTTTTCCATAATTTCCTATTTTACTGTCTTAATTTTTGCTTTTTTGAGTTTGTAGTGTTATGCTTTGTTTCCTTTCTCATTTTGTATTGCATACTTTCTATAAACTTGTAATTATCTAGGTAATTGGAGATTATGTAAATCATTTTAAAGTTATAACAATATTAGTATGTCATAACTTCAGTTGAATACAAAAACTATACCTCTTTACATCCTGTAGTGGGTTTTTTGTTTGTTTTGTTTTGTTTTGTTTTTGAGATGGAGTCTCGCTCTGTCACCCAGGCTGGAGAGCAGTGGTGTGATCTCGGCTCACTGCAACCTCCGCCTCCCAGGTTCAAGCAATGCTCTGCCTCAGCCTCCCAAGTAGCTGAGATTACAGGCACCCACCCCCACGACCGGCTAATTTTTCATATTTTTAGTAGAGATGGGGTTTCACCATCTTAGCCAAGCTGGTCTTGAACTCCTGACTTCGTGATCCACCCATCTCGTCCTCCCAAAGTGCTGGGATTACAGGCATGAGCCATTGTGCCCAGGCTTACATCCTGTAGTTTTTCATTATTACAAATATTATTTTATATTGTGTATCTATTAACAGATTTATGCAGATTTTTTTGTTGAAATTCTATAGCAGTATTTTAAGAGATTTTGCTTAATGATTATGGTAGTAAACAATTGTATATGTGTTTATGTATTTACATTTAACAGAAAGTTTATAGTTTCATGTAGTTTTTTAAGGTTGTTCAGCTTCATTATATTTTTCAACATATGGACTCTTTTTGGCAATAAAAAAATAAACAGCATCTCACTATGTTACTCAGGCTCATCTTGAACTCTTAGCCTCAACTAATCTGCCTGCCTTGGCCTCCCAAGACTCTGGGATTACAGACATGAGGCACTGGTGCCTGGCCACCATGTAGCATTTCTTGTGGGACCATGCCTGTGGTGATAAATACCTTCACCTTTTGTTTATTTTGTAAGTTCTTTATTGTTTCCTTATTTTTAATTCCAGAATAATTCCAAATAATTTCAAAGCAAACAGTATTGATTGGTATTAGTTTTTCTTTTATCACATAAAAATTTGGAAAGTTCTCATCCTCTTTTATCTTCAAATAACCCCTCTAACTACTTTTTCCCTACATTTGTCTTCTAAGATTTCTTTTCCAAACGTCGTAATCTACTTAATGGTGTTCAGTAAGTTTAACATTCCATGTTTTCATTTTGTTTTGCAATTTTATTTTATTTCATTTTACTTTACTTTTTTATTTTTTTTGAGACACAGTCTTGCTCTGTCACCCAGACTGGAGTGCAGTGGCATGATCTCAGCTCACTGCAAGCTCCGCCTCCCAGGTTCATGCCATTCTCCTGCCTCAGCCTCCCTAGCAGCTGGGGCTACAGGCGCCCGCCACCATGCCCAGCTAATTTTTTGTATTTTTTAGTAGAGATGGGGTTTCACCGTGTTAGTCAGGATGGTCTCAATCTCCTGACCTCGTGATCCGCCCGCCTTGGCCTCCCAAAGTGCTGGGATTACAGGCATGAGCCACCACGCCCAGCCAATTTTATTTCTTTTTTGTTTCATATTTTAGAGTATGCCACGTCACATCAGTTGTGTTTTTAGTTTTTATTTTTATGACAATTGTGAATGACAATATTCAACTCTGTACACTTTAAGACAGCGTGGAGCCAAAGTTACATATGAATCAGTCATATCTCTTTTCCCAATATAATAATTTCTGTGTTTGTGTATACACATATTATTTCTGTATTGTTTATGACTTGTATGTTTGTGAGTGATCAATGGTCGTTTTATCTGAGTAGTCATAAAAATTCTCCTACTTCTAATATCTATTTGGGAATCTATTTTTGTGTGGGAGAAACACTTTTTTGATTTGAAGGTAATTTTAAAAACTGTCAATTTTGTCCCTTTTTAAAGGTATTATTACTGTTTACTTTAAATTATCAAGAACATAAAATTTAGAATCTTAATTTAAAAATATGTAGTTTATATTAATTATATTGACATTATTATACAATCTATCTGTAGAATGTTTTTGTCTTGCAAAACTAAAACTGAATACACATTGAACAACTACTCAATTCTCCCATTTTCTGGCCCTTTACAAACAATTCTGTTTTCCTGTTTTTGAGTCAAACTGCTTTAAATATGTGATGTAAGTGGATTCGTACCATATTTTTTGTGGCTGACATATATTATTCTGCATAATTTCATGAAAGTTTGTTATGGTTGTTAGAATATTTCCTTTTTTTTAGACGGAGTTTTGCCCTTGTTGCCCAGGCTGGAGTTCAGTGCAGCGATCTCAGCACACCACAATCTCCACCTCCCAAGTTCAAGCCATTCTCCTTCCTCAGCCTCCTGAGAGGAGGCTGGGATTACAGGCATGCACCACCATGCCCGGCTAATTTTTGTAAGTAGAGATGGGGTTTTTCCATGTTGGTGAGGCTGGTCTCGAACTCCCAAACTCAGGTGATTCACCCACCTCGGCCTCCCAATGTACTGGGATTACAGGTGTGAGCCAGTGTGCCTGGCCTGTATTTCCTGTTTTTAAACACTGAGTAATATTCCATTATTTTTATGTTTCAAATTATATTTATCCAGTAATCTGGGGAGAAAAATTTGCATTGCTTTCACCTATTGCCTTTCAATAACAATGCTGTAAAAATTATGGATATGCAGCCGGGCGCGGTGGCTCATGCCTGTAATCACAGCACTTTGGGAGGCCAAGGTGAGTGGATCATAAAGTCAGGAGATCGAGACCATCCTGGCTAACACGGTGAAACCCCATCTCTACTAAAAATATCAAAAAATTAGTCAAGCGTGGTGGCGGGCACCTACAGTCCAAGCTACTTGGGAGGCTGAGGCAGGAGAATGGCATGAACCTGGGAGGCAGAGGTTGCAGTGAGCCTAGATTGTGCCACTGCACTCCAGCCTGGGCAACCGAGCGAGTCTCCATCTAAAAAAAAAAAAATTATGGACGTGCAAATAACTCTTCCTGTGATTATATGTGTGAGAGTTTATATTTATACTACATTCTCATTTGGTCTAGTACACTTTTTATAACCAAGCCAAATTGTTTTAAGTCTATATAATGTGTTTTGAAATCAGGGAGTTGTGATGCCTCCAACGTTGTTCCTCTCTTTGAAGATTATTGGGTGTTTCATTGTTTCTTAAAATTTCATATAATTTGGGGGTTGCTTTTTCTATTTCTGCCAAAATAAAATTAGATATTTGAAAGGGATTGCATTAAATCTGTAGATTACACTCAGCAGTATGGGCATCTTCACAATATTAATTATTTTACCCTTCGATCATGCTGAATATTAATTATTTTACCCTTTGAGCATGCTGAAGAGTGTGTTGTTTAATTTTCATGTATTTGTAAATTTTTTAGTTTTGTTTTTGTTGATTTCTACTCTCATTCCATTTTGGTCATAAAAAGTAATCTATCAATTTCAATTTTTAAAGATTTAGTAAGTTTTTATTTTTATCATGGCCTAACAGGCAGTTTATCAAAGAGAATGTATGTGAGCTATAGAGAATGGTTATACCCTGCTATTGTTAAGGGGTATTCTTTGTTAGGCATAATATTGTTTTATACTTCTTTCTTTGTATATTTTTTCTTTTTGAGATGGAGTCTTGCTCAGTCACCGAGGCTAGATTGCAGTGCCGCAATCTCGACTCACTGCAAACCCTGCCTCCCTGGTTCAAGCAATTCTCCTGCCTTAGCCTCCTGAGTAGCTGGGATTACAGGCACCTGTTACCGCACCTGGCTATTTTTAGTAGAGATGGGGTTTTGCCATGTTGGCCAGGCTGGTCTCAAACTCCTTACCTCAGGTAATCTGTCTTCCTTGGCTTCCCAAAGTGCTGGAATTACAAGCATGAGCCACTTGTTCCCATCTGTACTGCTTTCAGTTTCTCTTTTCCTTTTTTTTTTTTTTTTGAGACAGAGTCTTGCTCTCACCCAGGCTGGAGTATAGTGGTGCGATCTCGTCTCACTGCAAGCTCCACCTCCTGGGTTCATGCCATTCTCCTGCCTCAGCCTCCTGAGTGCCTGGGATTACAGACACCTGCCACCACGCCCTGCTAATTTTTTGTATTTTTAGTAGAGACCGGGTTTCATCGTGTTAGCCAGGATGGTCTCCATCTCCTGACCCCATGATCGCCTGCCTTGGCCTCCCAAAGTGCTGGGATTACAGGCGTGAGTCACCGTACCTGGCCCTCTTTTCCATTATTAATATTGTTTTATTTTATTGTTCATTGCAGAAATTGAAGTATTAAAATATCTTATTATAATTATATTGCTCTTTATTTGTTGCTTTAATTCTGTCAATTTTTGCTTTGTATTTTTGGAAACCTAATGTGAGAAATACACATACACACACAAACATATAAATATATGTATGCACATATTTGTCATACATTTTCAATAAATGATATCTTTATTATTGTTTAATGACCTTTTTTCTCTTGTGAATTTTGACATAGAGTATATTTTATAAAATAAGAGAGTTGTTGACTTACGATGTATTTTGTATAATACAATTTTGATCTCTTCTGCTCTTATTTGGTTAATGTTTGCCTAAAATGTCGTCTTCCACTTGCCACTTTCAGGCTGATTTCACTACTAGATCTCAAGTGACTCTTGAAGAAAGGCAAGTTGGGTCTTGGTATATAAAATTTTATATAATCCCACTATTCAATGTATGTGTATTGATTGGCAAGTCTATTTTTAAAATATTTATTTTCTGAAGACAAAGATTATTGTTATTTTATTGTTTAATGATTCTTGTAGGTCTGTTTCTCATTCTATCTTCCTTAGTGTCTTTTTGATTTTTGTATGGATAGGCTGTCACTTCTTTCTTATTTCCTTTTTTGTACCTATACAGACATTTTCTTTGTGGGTGCCTTCAGGATTATATAAAAACCTCTTAAAATTTCAACAATATATTTTGAAGTGGTGAAATTTAAATTTGGGTCCATGCACAAATTATTTCTTATTACATCTGTCCTCAACTTAGTTATTGATGTCACTAAACATATCTATTTATGTTATATATTTATTAACAGATGTTCATTATTATTTTTAGCTTTTATCTTTAAATTTTAGAGAATAATTAAATAAAACATTTTTTGGTATTATTATAATGCTACAGGATACTTTTTCTATAATATTTGCATATCTTTATATCTTTCCTAGAAAGCTACCTATTTTTATATGATAGTTTTGGTTTTTAGCATCATATAGTTTTAGTAGGAGGACTCTTCTCAGCATTTTTTGTAGGGCACATGTAGTGTTGATATAATTTTTCCACATTTGGTTACTTTTAGAGGTCTTTCCTTTTTCTTCATTTTTGTAGCACAGTTTTGCTGGTTATATTATTCTTACATAGAAGCTATTTTTCGCTTGGCACCTCGACTATAGCACACAATTTCCTTCTGGCCTGCAAAGTTTTTGTTGAAAGAGTCACTGGTTATATCATAGAACAATAATTACGTATTTTCCAGCATTTGAGATTCTCTTCTTGTCTGTGACTTTGGGAACTTTGCTTTGCATGTCTTGTTATGGATCTGTGTGTTTCCTAGTTTTAGTATGTTGAGCATCTTCATTTTTACAACCTTATTTTCTTACTTTTGAGAATTTCTCAGGTATTCTTAATTTTTCGAGACAGTGTCTTGCTCTGTCACCCAGGTTTGAGTACAGTGGCATGATTGCAGCTTACTGCAGCCTTGGGTTCCCTAGGCTTATGTGATCCTCCTACCTCAGCCTCCTGTTTACTGGGACCACAGGTGTGTGCCAATACACCTGACTAATTTTAATTTTTATAGAGGAGAAGTATTGCCATGTTTCCCAGTTTAAACTTGAACGCCCTAGGTTCAAGTGATCTGCCTGCCTCAAACTCCCAAAGTGCTGGGACTACAGACATGAGCCACTACACCTGGCCTCAGTCATTATTTCTATTTCTATTTTCTACTTCCATAATTCTATTATATTTTTCATCTTTTCCTTGATATTCTATTTTTTTCTGATTTTATTTAGTTACCTGTGTTCCCATTTAGGTTAAATTTTTAAAATTAATGTGTACATCTTTATTTTCATGGTTGTTTTCTGACAGTTTTAAGTTTTTTTTTTTTACTTAGGCCATGTCACTGTAATATTTTGTATGTATTGTACTCTTTGGTTGAGATTTGGACATTAACAAACAGCTACCTCTCACAATCTTTATAATGTGGTGTTGTCCTAACATAATCTGAAACCAGTTGTCTCAACTAGAGATTCTGGGAGCCTATCAAATATGTTATGATGTGTCTTGTGTGGAATTTTGTGTTGATTATTCAGTTAAAGAGGTTTGTCTGTGTTTCTTAACAGTCTGTAATTACTTCCTATACATATTGCATGTCTGTGGTACTGTAGTTTGTTGCTGTAACACTTACCTTTGGTCTCAGCAGACTCAAGCTGTTATTTCAAAGTATACCATCATTTCTTTCAGCACATTTTGTCACTGGAGACAGAAACAAGTCTCTGTAAAAGTGCCCAGAAGCCAGAAGTAAAAATACATGAGCCAGTTTTTTCTTTTTCTATATTGAGGAAGATGCCAGGCATTGCAGTTGACTTCTAAAAGTGCCATGCTGCATTATGGAGGAGTAAAGGTGTTGGGAAAATGTAACAAACTTTTCTATCCATTCAGGATGGCTTGTGGCATTTTGCTCACCTGGTACACTGAACACACTTGACTCATTTCTAGATTTTCCATAAAGACATTTTGGTCAGTACAGTTTTGTTATAAGTCTATAAAAGAATTAAGACCTGTGGTATTTTTGTTATGCCATCTTGCTAATGCACTTTGTATAATTTTATGTATTAGATTTGTAAACAATAGATTTGTATATTTACATGGGCCTAGTGAGATAATTTGTTATTTTTATTTCTTTCAGCTGTGTTCTTATTTCACCCAAGACCTTTGGCTAGATCAGAACACAAAAAATTCATTTCAAAAAGTGATGCTGAGAAGATATGGGAAATGCAGACATGAGAATTTACAAATAAGAAAAGGCTGTAAAAGTTTGAATGCATCTAAGGTGCAGGAAGGAGGTTATAATGGACTTAACCAATGTTTGTCAATTACTCAGAGCAAAATACTTCAATGTAATACATGTGTGAAAGTCTTAAGGAAATTTTCAAATTCAAATAGACTTAGGAGAAGACATACTGGAGAGAAACCTTTCAAATGCAAAGAATGTGGCCAATTCTTTCACAGGTTCTCACACCTAAGACAACATCAGATAATTCATACTGAAGAGAAATCCTACCAATGTGAAGAATATGGCAAAGATTTTAAGCAGTCTTCAGGTCTTACTGTACATGAGAGAATTCATACTAAAGAGAGACCCTACAAGTGTGAAGAATGTGACAAAGCCTTTAAACAATCTTCAAGACTGAATAAACATAAGAAAATTTATACTGGAGATACAACCTACAAATGTGAAGAAAGTGGCAAAGCTTTGAAGTAGTCTTCAAACCTGACTATACATAAGATTATTCATATGGGAGAGAAACCCTACAAATGTGATGAATGTGGCAAAGCCTTTAGAAAATCCTCAAAACTGAAAGAACATAAAATAATTCATACTTGAGAGAAACCCTATAAATGTGAAGAATGTGGCAAAGCTTTTTACTATTCCTCAGGCCTTACTCAACATAACATAGTTCATACTGGAGACAAACCCTACAAATGTAAAGATTGTGGCAAAATTTTTAAGTGGTCTTCGAACCTTACTATACATCAGAGAATTCATAGTGGAGAGAAACCCTACAAATGTGAAGAATGTGGCAAAGCCTTTAAACAATCCTCAAAACTGAATGAACATATGAGAGCTCATACTGGAGAGAAATTCTACTAATGTGAAGAATGTGACAAAGCTTTTAAGCAACCTTCAGGCCTTACTCTACATAAGAGAATTCATACTGGAGAGAACCCTTACAAATTCAAAGAATGTGGTAAAGCCTTTTATTGGTTTTTAAGCTTTACTAAACATATGATAATTCATAGGGGAAAGAAAACCTACAAATGTCAAGAATGTGGCAAAGCTTTTAAGTGGTCTTCAAACCTTACTATACACAAGAGAATTCATACGGGAGAGAAACCCTGCAAATGTGAAGAATGTGGCAAATCTTGTAAGCAGTCTTTGGGGCTTACTATTCAAAAGAGAATTCATACTGAAGAGAAACCCTACAAATGTGAAGAATGTGGTAAAGCCTTTTACTGGTCCTTAAGCTTTACTAAACATGACAGTTCATACTGGAGAGAAGCATTACAGATGTCAAGAATGCATCAAAGCTTTTAAGGGTCTTCAAATCTTACTATATATAAATAAGAAAATTCATACTGGAGAGAAACCATACAATTGTGAAAAATGTGGCAAAGCGTCTTACTGTTACTCAAACCTTATTCAAAATAACATAGTTCATGCTGAAGAGAAACACTACAAATGTCAAGAATGTGGCAAAGCTTTTAAGAAGTCTTTAGACCTTAATGTACATAAGATAATTCATAGTGGAGAGAAACCCTACAGATATGAAGAATGTGGCAAGGTCTTTAAACTATCCTCAAAACTGAATGAACATTAGATAACTCATAGTGGAGAGGAATCCTACAAATGTGAAGAATATGGCAAAGGCTTTTGCTATTCCTCAAGCCTTACTAAGCATATGATAGTTCATACTGAAGAGAAACTGTACAAATGTGAAGAATGTGGCAAAGCTTTTAAGTGGTCCTCTGAGCTTACTGTACATCAGAGAATTCATACTGAAGAGAAACCCTATAAATGTGAAGAATGTGTCAGAGTCTTTAAACACTCCTCAAAACTGAATGAACATAAGAGAAATCATACTGGAGAGAAACCCTACAAATGTGAAGCATGTGGCAAAGCTCTTTAAGCAGTCTTCAGGCCTCACTATACATAAGAGAATTCATACAGGAGAGGAATCCAGAAATGTGAAGAATGTTGCAAAGCCTTTTACCGGTCCTTAAGCTTTACTAAACATAAGAGAGTTCATACTGGAGAGATACCCTACAAATGTCAACAGTGTGGCAAAACTTTTTCTTGTTGCTCAAGTTTACTCGACATAAGAGAGTTCATACTGAAGAGAAATCCCACAAATGTAAAGAATGTGGGAAAGCCTTTAACCAGTCCTTTAGCCTTACTAAACTTATGAGAATTCATACTGGAAAAAAATCATACAAATCGGAAGACTGTGGCAAAATCTTTTAAGTATTGCTCAAATATATCCAGCCATAATTCATACTAAAGATTATGCCTATGAACCTAAAAAAGTTTGGCAAAGCTTATGAATACACCTCAAACTTTCCTTAGCATTGGAGAAATATCAGTGAGAAACCTCAGAAAACTGAACAATGTGGCAAGGCCTTTAAATGGTTGTCACATCTTACTGTAGGTAAAATAATTGATAGTGGAGAAAATCTCTACAAACAATGTGTCAAAACTTCTAACATGCTCATACCTTATGGCACATAAAGGCGTTTATACTTGAAAAATTGTACAGAGTGTGGAAAAGCCAATTCTATTTGCTCACATCATAGCCAACATCAGGAAGTTCATACTTAATAAAATTATTATAAATGTAATTACTTTTGAAAGACCTTGGAAAATTTAAACCCTTAAAAAAGAGTACTCTGGAGACAAACATTACAAATATAAAGAGGGTTGTAATACCTTTACTTGCCCTATATAATGTACAGATTTTATGCTAGAAGAAAACTCTAAAGGAATTATTCAAACTTGTTCAGCATCAGAGAATTTATGTTGAAGGAAACCATACAAATGTAATAAATGTGGAAAAATATTTGTTCAGAAACTACAGCTTAAAAAACACCATGCAGTTTATAATAAAAGATATTTTTGCAGATGGAATACATGTGTAAATATATTTAGTCAAAATTAAGTCTTTGTAAACTTTAGAAAATTCACAGTAGGAAGAATTAAGGCACTGGCACTTAAGACGTTACACTAAATCAGAATGTTCTGTATAGAAAGTAAACCAAAGCTAAAACTGTTGGATAATTTATTTGTATATAAGTTTAAGAGGAGTGGAAGATTATTTTTTGGAGAGTTATAATTACATTCAAGGTATACGTTTTTCCTTGAAAAAAATGTAGATTTTTTAAAAAGAAAATAGTGAGGTAATTCAACTGTAAAATTGCTTCATTCTATTCCTTTTTTCCTGTTGTTTGTGTAAAAGCATGTCATCAATTTCTGTTGCATCAGAAATCTGAGAGATTCCTTTCTTATTAGGTAGGCATCATTCATTAACTTTTCCGTGGAAGAGTAAGGATATTAAAATGTAAGATGTATATTGAAAATCTAATTGGAGAGGCTCTTTATGGCTGACTTTTAATATTTTTCATGTGATACATGAGTTATGTGTTTAGAGTAATATTCTGCATTATAGTGAAAGGAAAACTTTGAGTTTTAGTAGTAAATTGTTTTACCAATTGTACTTTTATGTAATAAAATGTAGGGAATTTTAAAATTCTTTTATAAGACTGTGATAACTTAGCTTTTAAATTAAAGGGAATAGTTTTAAACTTTTTAAGACCTGCATTTAGTTAAGTGTTATGTCACCAACTTTAACGTGTCCCACCTTATTAAAGATGTAGATAAAAGATGGTAACATAGTAGAATGAGCTCTCCAGCAATCTCTTTTGCCTGTGGCATTAAACTGAAAAGTTTAAGAGTATTGTTTCAATGGGTAAAAATGTACATTTGTTTAACGATTTAAATTTTTGTAAGAACATAGTATTGTTTACCTATTTATGGCATATATAGAATATTTTCATACAGGCATACAACTTGTAATCACATCAGAGTAAATGAGGTATTCATTACATAATGCATTTATTTTTTGTGTTACAGACAATCCAATTAAACATTTTTAGTTATTTAAAAATGTACAAGTAAATTATTACTTGCTACAGAGGTTTTTTTATGGTCATAATAATAATTACATAGTAGTATAATAAGAAATCTCACATTTCTAAGTCCTGAATGAATATTTTAAAAAATTGGTCATATATATTTTGAACAAGTGGCCTCTCTGCCTGTAAACTCATACAGACTGTTAGTTTTTTACTTATATGGTGCTAAATATACAAATATTTTACTCTTAATATAAACATTAGGTGTAAGAAATTTGTGGGGCAAGTAATTGTGTGAGTGTGAGTGTACCTATTTTCAGAAGACAAGAAATATTGGAACAAAATATCACTTTAATAAAGTGGACAAATCATTTACTAGAAGACCAGAAACCTCCATGATTTTGAATAATATCTGTATTCTCTGTATTTTATTTAATTAATTACTGTGAAGTCTTATGGATTGCGTTTCCGAATCTTTCCATGCAAATTCTTTCTTTCATGTGCCTGGTACTCATGGTAGACTGATTTTTTTTTCATATTTTTTGTGTTTATAATTTATTAAGTATTCATTATGTGAGTTGCTCAGGTATTCTAAGAATTTTTATAAAATTTACTAATGCACGCAAAATAATTTTTCAATGTTATTTCACAATGAGTGTATTAACTTATATTTCTTTTGTTGCTTTCTTTTTTCTTTTTTTTTTTTTTTTCTTGAGATGGTGTCTCACTCTGTCGCCCAGGCTAGAGTGCAGTGGCGGGATCTCAGCTCACTACAACCCCCACCTGCTGGGCTCAAGCAATTCTCTTGCCTCACCTTCCTAAGTAGCTGGGACTACAGGCATGTGCCACCATGCCCAGCTAAAGTTTTTGTATTTTTAGTACAGACTGTGTTTCACTATAATGGCCAGAGCAGCCTTGAACTCCTGACCTGGTGGTCCACCCGCCTTGGCCTCCCAAGGTGCTGGGATTACAGGCATGAGTCACTGCATCCGACCAACTTATATTTCATTTAGTTAGAACATCCCATTTTGTTATTTTAATTGGAGAAACCTGTGTAAGCTAAGTTTCCTTTATTATTGTTTCTTTTACTCTTTATAATTGACATAGGTGAATTTATTCATTCAGCCAATTTGTTTAGGTAAATGCTGGGGAGGCTTCATAAGTCATAAAGATATTTTGATATGTAAATGTAGCAAACACAATGCTTGCTGTGTAATAGATGCACCATTATTGGCCACAAATATTTCTGCTGGAGTTAGTTTGTAGCTCCAAGTAAAGATAAAGAAATACACATGGTGAAGAAATAAAATCGATTCTGTATATGGAGAGGACATTGTTCTTATGCTGCAAAATTGACTCTTTCTGAATTTAAAGAGACATTCTGCTTATTTTCTGATTATCTTTAGTTTTGTTTGTGTGTCTACTTATGTTTATCCCAACTGTGTATGCATCACAGCCCTTCTCTTTATTCTTTGTGTTATGGCTACATCTTTATTGCTGTTTGTTTTGTGCCATGTCACTTCACATAGTACTTTGTAGGTTCTGATGAAAGTTTGTTAATGTAACTTTCAGATCTGTTAATTGAGATAAAAGGCATGCAGTGCTCACAGGTGAGAGGAATAAATCAGTCAGAATTTCTTCTCTTTGTAAAACCAAACTTTTATTAAATTTTAACAGGGTCTGTGTGTGGTGGCTCACACCTATAATCCCAGCACTTTGGGAGGCTGAGGTGGGAGAATCACTAAGTCAAGAAGTTGAGACCTTCCTGGCCCATATGGTGAAACCCCATCTCTGCTAAAAATACAAAAATTAGCTGGGCATGGTGGCATGCACCTGTTGACCTAGCCATTCAGGAGGCTGAGGCAGGAGAATCACTTGAACCCAGGAGGCAGAGGTTGCAGTGAGCTGAGATTGCACAACTGCATTCCAGCCTGATGACAGAGCGAGACTTCATCTCAAAAAAAAAAAAAATTAACATAATGTGTGGAAAATATAAAATTAGTTAGAAGATATGTCTTAGAAATTAAACTTTTAGAAGAGTTAATGGTAAGTGGAGAATGTTAAATTTAATTTTTTATTACATACTTACAGCTCAACTTAAGTTTTCATTCAGAATCTTTTATTTTGGTGTGAATGTTAAATATTCGAAAATAATAGAATGACACCTGTGGATTTCACATGTGAAATAATCTTTTTCATATTAATGTTAAAATCTTGAGGAATTTCTCACACTTGTATAATGTACTTTTTTATTGGGTGCAGTTTACAATTTAGAGGTTTCAGTCTTTGTCACCTAACTAGTCAACTCCTTGGTCATTTTATCTGGAAAAATTTTAAAGATCATGGCATCTTTGGAATTAAAAAATTTCTTCAGTGATCTGGGATGCAAACTTATTTACTCTCTTCAGAGTGGTTTAATCATGTGAAACACAGCAAGAGCTGCCCTTTTTGTGTCTTCCCTATCATTACCACCAGCACCAGAATCTCCAGTTGTCCCAAGCTCAAAATAAAAGCCCTAAGGTACATTGGCTTCTCCCATGCTCTGTGCTGGGTGCCGAACATGGTGGTAAATATTAGAGTTCATATGGTCATGACTGACTAGGTGACAAAACAGCACAGAAACTATGTATCTTTCATACTATTCAGACAGGTTTATGACAAAAACACAGGTCAGAATTTGAAACATTGTCATTTTTAATAGTTTTTATAAATATATTTTTAAATTCACAGATGAAATATGTATTTATTTTGTGAAATAGTATTTTGAAGTAAATATACATTGTCAATGCCTAATTTTAGCTAATTGTCAAATGCTTTGTCTCACATAGTTATTATTTTTGTGGTGAGAAGACAATATTTACTGTCAGTATTTTTTCAGAAATACAATACATGCATTATAATCTCTTGAACTTACTTTTCTTATCCAACTGTAATTATGTAATCAAGATATGTTTTGTAGAATCCACATGTGAGTGAAATCATGAGATATTAACCTTTCTGTGCCTTATTTCAACAACTATAGTGTCCTTTAGGTTTATCTTTGTGATTAAAAATAAGATTTTCTGTTGAAAATACAGTATTCGATTGTATATATATACCATAGTGTCTGTATTTCATCATTGGACGATGGACACATATGTTGATTCTATGTTTTGGCTTCTGTAAAGTGTGCTGCAACAAACACAATTGCAGATGTCTGTTCATCAATCTAGTTTCATTTGTTTTGTGATAGATATCCAGTAGTTCAATTACATGTTAGAGTTTAATTGTTTTGCGAAATTTCTATTTTTCATAATGGCTGTTTTTATTTACATTGACACAAACAGTGTGAAAGCTCCCCTCTTTCTCTTTTTTCAAATTTACCAACAATTTTTTAAACATTTTAACAGGAGTGAGTTTATATGTTAGAGTTGTTTTGGTTTGCCTTTCCTTGATGATAATTGACTTTGAGCCATATTCATCTGTCTGCCAAGCTATATGTATGTCTTTCTTTGAAAATTATTTATATAGATCTTTTGCTTATTTTTCATGGTTATTTGTTTTCTGTCGTATAGTCATTTGAGTTTCTTGTATATTTTTTATATTAACTGCTTTTCACATGTGTAATTTGCAAATATTTTCTTCCATTTTTCAGTTATGTCATTCTGCTGATTGTATCTGTTGGTGTGCAGCAGCTTCTTAATTTTAAGGAATCTGATTTGTCTATGTTCCCCTAAAATTTTGAGGTTAAACCCAAGAGTCACTGCCCAGACCAATGTTATGGGGCATTCATTCTATATTTCCTCATCTTAGTTTTAGAATTTCAGGTCTCATATTTAAGTATCTAATTTGAGTTAATTTTTATATATGGTGTGAGATGAAGGTCTGATTTTATTATTTTGCATGTGGATATATATTTTCTCAATATCATTTATAAAAGAGACTGCTCTTTTTTTAAAAAAATTGTCATCTTTATTTACAATCAGTTGTCTGTAAATACATGTATTTATTTCTGGTCTTTCTCTTTTGCTTTGTTGGCCTTTGTGTCCATTTTTATGTAAGTAACACTCTGTTTTGATTACTGTAGCTTGTTGGACATTTAAAAGTCAGGTACAGTGATTCCTTCAGCCTTTTATTTTTCATTTTTTGCTTGATTTTCTTAGCTATTAAGGCCTTTTGTGGGGCAATATACATTTTAGATTTTTTTTAAAAATTCTGTGGAGAATTTAACTGGTATTTTAATAGAAGTTTTATTATATCTGTATATCAGTTTGTGTAATGCAGATATTTAACAATATTAATCATGCCCATTTATGAATTAGAATATCTTTTTGTTCGAATATTATTTTCTAACTTTTTTTTAGATTATAATGTACAGATCTTTCACCCTTTTGGTTACATTCATTTCTAAGCATAGTTACTGCTGCAATTATTGTAGATGGGATTGTTTTTTGGTTTTATTTTCAGATACTTTATTGTTAGTGTATAGAAATGTTACTGAATTTTTTATGTTGATTTTGTATCCTGCAAGTTTAATAAATTTGTTTATTCTAATAATTTTTTGTGAAGTCCTAGGTTTTTCTATACATAAGATTATATCATCTGCAAGGAAAATATAATTTATCTTCTTCATTTTATTTAACATTGCTTTGATTTTATTGAATAATTTTTCTGTCTTGGTCATTTTGTATTATGTTCAGTAAGATCAAAGAAATTGGGCTGGGCGTGGTGGCTCACACCTGTAATCCCAGCACTGTGGGAGGCAGAGGTGGATGCATCACGAGGTCAGGAGACCAAGACCATCCTGGCTAACAAGGTGAAACTCCGTCTCTACTAAAAATACAAAAATTAGCCAGGCATGGTGGCAGGCACCTGTAGTCCCAGCTACTCAGGAGGCTGAGGGAGGACAATGGTGTAAACCTGGGAGGCAGAGCTTGCAGTGAGCCAAAATTGCACGACTGCACTCCAGCCTAGGCAACAGAGTGAGACTCCGTCTCAAAAAAAAAAAAAATGGATTGGAGAAATTGGACATCCTTGTCTTGTTCTAGCTCTTAGAGAAAAGGCTTAGTTTTTCCTTATTTAGTATGTTAGGTGTGCATTGTTGTTACATATGACATTAACTTGAATTGCATTTATTTTATAACTGGTTCAAGAGATTTATTATGAGGAGACATTGTTACACTTTCATTATGCACCTATTTGAATGTTACATTTGTGACAACCAATCCCACAAAAATACAAAAGATACTTGCAGACTACTATAAATATCTCTGTGCACACCAACTAGAAAGTCTAGAGGAAATGAATAAACTCTTAGAAATATACAACCTCCCAAGATTGAATCAGGAATAAACAGAAGTCTTGAAGAAACCAAAAATGTGCAAGCAAATTGAATTGGTGATAAAAAAAACTACCAATTATAAAAAGTGCTAAACCAGATGCATTCACAGCATGATTTTATCATGTATACAAAAATGAGTTGGCTGTAATTCTACAGAAAGTATTCCAAAAAATCAAAGTGGGACTCCTTCCTAATTAATTCTATCATATAATATCAGTCTCATCTTGATATATTAATCAGGTAAAGACACAACAAAAAAAATTACAGGCCAATATCCCTGATGAATACAGACACAAACATTATTCATGAAATGCTTGCAAACTGAGTCAGGAAATCAAAGTTATTTCACTGCAAATATGTGGACATTATTCTGTGAATGCAGGAATGTTTTAACGTGCAATCTATAAATGTGATTCAGCATATAAAAATAATTAACAAACAAAACCACATTACCTCAATAGATGTGGAAATAGCAATTAATAAAATGTAATATCTATTTTTGAAAAAAAATTCTCAAAAAACTAGGCATTGAAGGAACATACCTCAAAATAATTACAGCCATATAAGACAAATCCTCAGCCAGCATCATACTGAACAGGTGAAAGATTAATGCATCCTTCCTAAAAATTGAAATAATAAAAGAATGTACACTTTCACCACTCCTATTCAACACAGTTCTGAAAGTTTTAGCCAGAACAATCAGGCAAGATAAAGAAAGAAAAAGCACTCAAATAACAAAAGAGGAAATCATCTTATCTGTCTTCACTGATGATATAATTTTCTACCTACTTCAAAGACTCCTCCAAAAGACTCCTAAGCCTAATAAAAGACTTCAGCAAAATCTCAGCAACAACAAAAAGCAAAACAACATTCAAAAATGAGGAACATTTCTATACACCAGTAACACTTAAGCAGAGCAAAATTAAGAACACAATCCAGTTTACAATAGCCAGAAAAAAAAATAAAATAGTAATCCATTAAACAAAGGAGGTTAAATATCTCTACTAGAAGAACTACAAACCACTACTGAAAGAAATCAGACACAGTGCAAATAAATGGAATAGTATTTCATGTTAATGGATTAGAATTATTAAAAAGCTCATACTGCCCAAAGCAATCAACAGTTTATTTCTATTTCTATCAATCTACCAATGCCATTTTTTATAAAATTAGACAAAAAAACTATTCTAAAATTTATATGGAAACAAAAAAGCTCAAATAGCCAAGGCTATACTAAACAAAAAGAATAAACCTGGAGACATTATGTTACCAAACTTCAAACTTTACCACAAGCTACGGTAACCAATATAATATGGATGCAGATACACACACACACACACCCGTATTGAATAGAAGAGAGGCCCTGAAATGAAGCTGAACTCTTGCAATTAATTGATTTTTGACAGCATCAACAGAAACAAATGGAAAGAACTCCCTACCCAATAAAAGGTGCTGGAAAAACTGTTTAGTCATATGCAGAAGAGGAAAACTCGACCGCTACTTCTCATGATATAGAAAATTAACTCAAGATACATTAAAGACTTATCTGTAAGAGTTCAACCTATAAAAATCCTAGAAGAACACCTAGAAAATTCTCTCCTTGGCATTGGTCTCTGTAAAGAATTAATGACTACATCCTCAAAAGTGAAAGCAACAAAAATAAAAATTAAAAATTGTGACCTGCACAGCAAGAGAAACTATTAACAAAATAAACAGACAACCTATAGTATGGGCTAAAATATGTGTAAACTGCATATAATAAATAACTAATATATATGTTTCATAAGGAATTTAAGAAAAAATGTTGACAAAAAATGTGAACCTATACTTTTAAAAGAAAGACAAAAAAAGCAGCCAACAAACATGAAACATTGATCATTTCTAATGATTAGAGAGATGTAAATCCAAACCACAATGTGATACCATCTCACCCCAGTCTAAATGGCTATTATGAAAAAGTAAAAAAAAAAAAACCAGATGTTAAAATTGTGTAGAAAAGAGAACACTGATATACTCTTAGTGGGAATGCAAATTAGTTCAGCTCCTGTAGAATGCATTTTGGGGGTTTCTCAAAGGACTAAAACCAAAGTTACCATTTGACCCAGCAGCCTCACTACTGGGCATATACCCAAATACAAATAAATTACACCTGCACTCGTATGCTTATTGCAGCACTAGTCACAATAGCAAAGACATGGAATGAAACCATGTGCTCATAAATTTTCAGATGGATTTTAAAAATTATGTAATTACACACCATCCAATACTATGCAGCCACTGAAGAAGAATCATGTAATACTCTTTGCAGAAACATGGATGCAGCTCAAGGTCATGATCCTAAGCAAATTAACACAGAACAGAAAACCAAATACTACATTTTCTCACTTATAAGTGGAAGCTAAACATTGGGTACACATGGAAGCAAAGATGAGAACAATAAACACTAAGGATTCCAAAATGGAGGGAGAAGGGGTACAAGGGTTTAAAAGTACTTGTCATGTATAATGTATACTACTTGGGCAATGGGATTATTAATTGCCCAAACCTCAATGTCATGCAGTATACCTATGTTACAAATCTGCACGTGTATCCTTGAATCCAAAATAAAAATAATAAAATACTTTGTGATATAGTGCCATGTTAAATTTCTCCAGTTTTGTTTAATGGTTGGAATTAAGGGTGGAAGACATAGAATTTTGTCCCCTTTAGACATAGGGGTGAATGTTTCTATAACAGGTCTCCTGACATCCTATAAGCTATTTTCTCTGAAAGCTCTTGGCCTTAGTCTTGGGTGTGCAGCTAAAATAAATGACTGTACATCAAGCTTGTCCAACTCATGGCCTACAGGCTTCATGTGGCCCAGTATGGCTTTCAGTGCAGCCCTAAACAAATTCATAAACTTTCTAAAAGCATTATGAGTTTTTTGTGATTTTTTTAATCATCATTGGTGTATTTTATGTATGGCTCAAGACAATTCTTCTAGTGTGTCCCAGGGAAGCCAGAAGATTGGACACCCCTGCTCTACTTTTTTATTTTTCATCTATTTACAGTATGCTAGATGATAGTGTTAACTTATTACTCTTTGGGAAAAAAAGATGGTCAGTGATTTAGTTTTTTTAGAACCATTTTTGAAAATATGAAGCTATGATAATCATACCTAAGTGACATAATTAGGAAATAAAATTTCTAGAAAAAGCATGAAAGTATTATGGTTAAAGTTCAAAAACAATGAAACAGAAGTATTGGTTATTTAAGACAACAGTCCTGCAAAGGCAATCATTTCATCACAACCATTTTGGTGACAAAGAATAATGTGTCAGAAGGAATTTTTAGAATAATTTTCTGATTATATGGCAGTGTTAAATTTTTATTTGTATTATTTGTCATATATAAGTCTGTAAATCAAAAAGAAGATGGCATGACTTTCAGATGAATCTTTTCACACATATATTCTCTGTAGAAGGGCACTGGTGTGTTTTCCAAAAGGGTTAGCATTGCTGTCTTTCATTGTGCTGATATGCTTGTGTGCTAAATGAAGGCAGAAAGTGAAGCAGAGTCAACCAGGACGTCTCTAGTTTCTACATCCACATCATCTGAAATCTAGTGTTATGTCAACTAGAAATAATCCTGGGGCTAAGTATTCTAAAACTAAAAAAAAAAATGCATTGATAAATATAGTTTTAGTTTATTTTTATAGTTTATAAAAATTTATTGTTTCTGACTTATTACAAGTTAAAACAATTTGAACATGCAGATAACTAAAAGTTCCATCTAGATGATGGTATTAATATTTAATAACTTATGATTGTGAGCCACAATTGCCCCATTTGGCTTACTGAAAAGCAGTATTTTAAATGGAGAATAGGATTTCCATAATTCCAAGCATACAGATCTTTTAAGATAAGCATTATGTTTAGATTTGAATAGATTGTGTTTGTAGTAACAGAAACTTTAATATTTTTTCTAATAGGAGCAAAAAAGCAATAAAAATAGGTAGTTAAAATTAGTTCAAGAGAAACTTCACATGTGGTCACTAAAGGAGTAGCTGGGATTCCACGCCCAGCTAATTTTGTATTTTTAGTAGAGATGGGGTTTCACCAGGTTCATCAGGCTGGTCTCGAATGCCTGACTTCAGGTGATCCCCCCACCTCAGCCTCCCAAAGTGCTGGGATTACAGGGGTGAGACAACATGCATGGCCGGAAAAAGTATTCTTATGTTACTGTTTCTGAAACTTTCAGAAACTTTAGTCGACTCAATGGATGATGATGAACATGCAGACCACAAATTATAAATAAAATAATAGGCTCCTTTTAGCTTTTAACATTAAAACTAAATATATGTCAAAAGTAAAATTAGTGGCTCTTTTAAGTCATGAGAAGAATGTCAGTGTTAGAAAGCCTTTAACAAAATATTTGTGTTAGGCTTAGTAATGAGTGCTTTGCACCAAAAATTAAGTTCATTTGTTTTTATATGTGTCTTTTTTCTTTTTTTGTTATTTCTAGAATTATTTTAATTTTAAAATGTAAACTATGACTGTGTTAAATGCCTTCATTTCTATGCCTTTTTGTTAATATTTTGCCTGACTGAAAAGATGAGTTTTTAAAAAAATTTTCTTGAATCAAGACCATTAATTAACATAGAGACAAAATAGTAATGAAAATCGACCTTGATTAGTAAAACAATTATCTAGCTCCTAGTAATCCTTACCTGTCTCACTCAACATAAAGTCTACATCTTTGCATCTCTCTTAGTTATAAGGAAGTGGCGTTTGATCGAATTGGTCAGCACGACATTGGGTAAAATGTAACTATGTTTTGGTCTGACAGTTGCATTTATTTATTACCAAAGAAGTTGATTTTTTAGTATGTGATATTTTACTATTTTCTATTTATTTAGGAAAACTAAACTGACAGAGCATGAAATTAAAATTTTATTTCAAATGGAAAATGCTTAAACATGTTTTATCATAACTAAAGCTAAAAATATTTTTGGATTTTTAAATTAAAGAACATCTCAAGTACTTCAAGTTACCTTCCCCTGACAGTAGATTATATTTTACTTTATTGCTAAAATTGAGCTTGGCTGTCTTTTATGGCTGTATTCATCATTTTCATTCTATTTTTTTGTGCAATATTTGCATCATGCATTTCACATTTTAATAGTTGTAGTTCATGAGATGTGATTTTCAAACAATTGTCCTATTGACATGGCAAGCCATCTGCTTAATCAGCAGTCACTTTATTTTCAGTCTTTTCAAAGCCACTTTGTCTGAAAAGCAAAGAGACAATTCAACCCAGTGTGCCAAGCTGGTCCCCTCCAGTGACCATCTATTCAAATTCACACAGGCAATCTCTGGTGAAGGAAGGAAGGTGCACTTCAACAGCATTTTCACAGCAATGTGGAACAGATATTATAACATAAAAGACGAAACATTGCCTTCAAGGAAAAATAGTTGATTTTTCTTATTCTGTATACAGGAGTATCTGATGGTTGTAAGGTTGAGAATAAAGAGTAAAGTTGGGCCAGGCTCGGTGGCTCAGGCCTGTAATCCCAGCACTTTGGGAGGCTCAGGCAGGTGGATCACAAGGTCAGGAGATCGAGACCATCCTGGCTAACACGGTGAAAGCCAGTCTGTACTAAAAAATACAAAAAATTAGCCAGGTGTCATGGCGGGCACCTGCAGTCCCAGCTACTAGGGAGGCTGAGGCAGGAGAATGGCGTGAACCCAAGAGGCGGAGCTTGCAGTGAGCCGAGATTGCACCACTGCACTCCAGCCTGGGCAACAGAGTGAGACTCCATCTCAAAAAAAAAAAAAAAAAAGTAAAGTTGGAGAAAGAAAAAGCTGTACATTAGTAGTACCTTCTTGTTTGTCTAACACATCCTGAATGGTTTTGTCAAGTGTTAGGTTGCCATATCCATCATTTGTTAGACTCTGATAATCATTTTCTATCTTACCAGTGTAATTATGCAATTGACATCATCTAGAGTTGATGTCGTTGATTCTTAGGTTCTCAGACATAAAACTATTAAATTATTATTGATAAAAATATTAGGTTTTATTTGCCTGTTTGTTTTACTACAGAACATTTGATGCCAGTACGCTTAAGTCCCTTGAACCTTTGAAAAAAATGCTTTAGCTTTTCCTGTTTGGAAAGTCAAATTTGGTCAAAAGTAAATATAACAACAAACTTGAATATAAATTATTTTTTAATTGAATCCAAACAATTGAATAAAACAATACATTTGATATTTACTTGAGTATATGTCAGAAATTTTCAAAAAATTCAAGTAGATACAAATTTGTGACTGAGCTGAAACTTGAAAAATATACCTGCTTTCACTCTGATGGTAGTTTCTTTTGCTGTGCAGAAGCTCTTTAGCTTAATTAGATCCCATTTGTCAATTTTGGCTTTTGTTGCCATTGCTTTTGGTGTTTTAGACATGAAGTCCTTGCCCATGCCTATGTCCTGAATGGTAATGCCTAGGTTTTCTTCTAGGGTTTTTATTGTTTTAGGTCTAACGTTTAAGTCTTTAATCCATATTGAATTGATTTTTGTATAAGGTGTAAGGAAGGGATTCAGTTTCAGCTTTCCACGTATGGCTAGCCAATTTTCCCAGCACCATTTATTAAATAGGGAATCCTTTCCCCATTGCTTGTTTTTGTCAGGTTTGTCAAAGATCAGATAGTTGTAGATATGTAGCATTATTTCTGAGGGCTCTGTTCTGTTCCATTGATCTATATCTCTGTTTTGGTATCCATGTCCTTTGTAGGGACATGGATGAAATTGGAAATCATCATTCTCAGTAAACTATCGCAAGAACAAAAAACCAAACAACACATATTCTCACTCATAGGTGGGAATTGAACAATGAGATCACATGGACACAGGAAGGGGAACGTCACACTCTGGGGACTGTTGTGGGGTGGGGGGAGGGGGGAGGGATATCATTGGGAGATATACCTAATGCTAGATGACAAGTTAGTGGGTGCAGGGCGCCAGCATGGCACATGTATACATATGTAACTAACCTGCACAATGTGCACATGTACCCTAAAACTTAAAGTATAATAATAAAAGAAAAAAAAAAGAAAAATATACCTGCTTTCATGACAAATCATTTTATGATCACATTAATTTTCAATTTAGCCATGTTTTATAGTAGACTTCAGTAAAAGTCAGCTGTGGTCCAAATGTAAATACTGACATATTAGAGAAGAAAATGTTGGTGATAAAGTATATAAAACAAAGCATAAAAGTGCTTGCCTTGATTTATTCCCAACCACCAACTCTGAGACCAAGATTTAACTGTTACATCAACATTGTCCACAGTGGAAAAAGCAGAATTTTAAAATCAAACACATCTCAGCTTGATTTGGGACATTAGCTGTGTGTCCAGGATAAATTATTCCACAAGCTTGAAGCTTTACTTTTTTTTTAGATGGATTCTCACTCTTGTCACCCAGGCTGGAGTGCAATGGTGCAATCTCAGCTCACTGCAACCTCCACCTCCCAGGTTCAAGCAATTCTCCTGCCTCAGCCCCCCAAGTGGCTGGGATTACAGAGGCTTGCCACCACGCCTGGCTAATTTTTGCATTTTTAGTAGAGATGGGGTTTCACCATCTTGGCCAGGCTGGTAGTGAACTCCTGACCTCAGGTGATCTGCCCACCTTGGCCTCCCAAAGTGCTGGGATAATAGGTGTGAGCCACTGTGCCCTGCCTTAATCTTTATTATGTATAGAATTACTATTTCTTCCAGGGCTATTTTAATTCATACATTGTAGCTATAAGTATTTTCCATTAAAAGTCTTGTCTAAATATGGTAAATAATTGAAAATGATTATCATTTAAAAATATTTTATTGTAATTGTATACGTTCTGTTATATTTAATGTATTTTTTAAATGGTAATTTTTTATTTGTTGCAGGATGTCACAGTACCCAAATGGAGGGACTGGCTGAAGCCATGGCAGAAGAATGTGGATTGTGAAGATTTCATGGACATGTATTAGTTCCCCAAATTAATACTTTTATAATTTCCTATGCCTGTCTTTACTGCAATCTCTAAACACAAATTGTGAAGATTTCACGGACACTTATCAATTCCCCAATCAATACCCTTGTGATTTCCTATGCCTGTCTTTACTTTAATCTCTTAATCCTGTCAGCTGAGGAGGATGTATGCCACCTCAGGACCCTGTGATAATTGCATTAACTGCACAGATTGTAAAGCATGTGTGTTTGAACAATATGAAATCTGGGCACCTTGAAAAAAGAACAGGATAACAGCAGTTGTTTAGGGAATAAGAGAGATAACCTTAAATTCTGACCACTGGTGAGCTGGGTGGAACAGAGCCATATTTCTCTTCTTTCAAAAGCAAATGGGAGAAATATCACTGAATTCTTTTTCTCAGCAAGGAACATCCCTGAGAAAGAGAATGCACCCCTGAGGGTGGGCCTATAAATGGCCTCCTTGGGTGTGGCCATCTTCTGTGGTCAAAACTGTAGGGATGAAATAAACCCCAGTCTCCCATAGTGCTCCCAGGCTTATTAGGAAGAGGAAATTCCTGCCTAATAAATTTTGGTTAGACCGGTTGCTCTCAAACCCTGTCTCCTGATAAGATGTTATCAATAACAATGGTGCCTGAAACTACATTAGCAATTATAATTTTGCCCTGGTCCTGTGGTCCTGTGATCTTGCCCTGTCTCCGTTTGCCTTGTGATATTCTATTACCTTGTGAAGTACGTGATCTTTGTGACCCACACCCTATTTGTACACTCCCTCCCCTTTTGAAAGTCCCTAATAAAAACTTGCTGGTTTTGTGTCTTGGGGGGCATCATGGAACCTACTGACATGTGATGTCTTCCCTGGATGCTCAGCTTTAAAATTTCTCTCTTTTGTACTCTCTCCCTTTATTTCTCAAACTGGCGGACACTTAGGGAAAATAGAAAACAACCTACTTGACTATCGGGGCAGGATCCCCCATATTTATTGGCATAATAGACTAAGGGTTTCTATATTGACTTTGGTAATTTTTACAAATGGTTTTTGCCTGGTACTGTTGAAGTTAGGCTGAATTTTGAACCAGTAGATTTGTTGTTTACCTTATGTGGTTTTGGGTTCATTTGTTCTATATGTATAATGCGTATCCTTTTGGGGGTAATTTGGCTTTATTTGTGCTTTCTTATTTTTACATCTGGGACTGGAGAAATTGCTAGAATTTCAATAAGGTTGATTTGAAATCAGGCAACAGAAAATCCCAGAAAACACTGAAGGTTGTATGTACTGGATAATGCCTTTAGGTGAGGCTTATACATAAAACACAATTCAGTAAAATTTATATAATCATTACAAGTTTGTTAAATTTGATAACAAAATGCCTATGACATATTAGGCACTTGTCTTAGTTTGTCTTTGACATCCCTATCTTGGAGAAGCTGATATTACATGAAAGGATATTACTAATATAATATAATAAGAAGTGGAACAAATACTTATGTGCTAGAAACATTCCCCTTAATAACCCTTAAATACATTTTATTCTGGCTCAATTCTTTTTTTTTTTAATTGATGGAGTTTCTCTCTTGTTGCCCAGGCTTGAGTGCAATGGCATGACCTCGGCTCACTTCAACCTTCACCTCTTGGGTTGAAACTATTCTCCTGCCTCAGCCTCCCAAGTAGCTGGGATTACAGCACCTGCCACCATGCCTGGCTAATTTTTTGTATTTTTAGTAGAGATGGGGCTTCACTATATTGGCCAGGCTGTTCTTGAACTCCTGATCTCAGGTGATCTGCCCACCTTGGCCTCCCAAACTCCTGGGATTACAGGCGTGAGCTACCACACCCAGCTGGCTCAATTCTTTTGGCACAACTATTTTTTGTCCCACAGGCTTCTTCCCACCAAATTTAAGCCATGGTGTTTTCAAGTTTGTATTTTTAGTTTTATTTGCTTGTTTTGTTTTTTACTTTTTTGGAAAGGGGAGTGTGGGCTTACCTCTGTGAAATGAGATCAGCCTATTTGTAGTTTTACCTAGTAAGCTTCATAGTTGACATCATTATATTGAGTTTCCCTAGGCCACCCTGAGCTTCAGAGCTGACCATCCTACCTCATTCCTCTTGGTTTTTCAGGCTCTGATGTTAAGTCCCTCTGACTTCAAATTTGAGCTTTCATAATGCCTCAGTTCGAAAGAAGCAGAAGAAAGTGTTGCCTTATTTATCTGGGTGAGGATCAAGACTTTACATCCATCATTCATAGTAAAAAGCAACACTTTTAATAATGTGGACATGTTTCACTCAAATTAAATATAAGCAGTTTTAGCAACATGCCAGTATAGTCAAAATAAATAACTATCAAGTTAAACAAAATGTTCTGCTTTAGATTTTCCCAGCACAAAGATCAATATGTATGCATTGGTGGATGTTAGGGTTTTTTTGGTGTAGGTTTTTGTTTGTTTCTTTGTTTTTATTTTTTACAGATTTTCATCCTACTTTACACTGATGTAAATCTAACTACCCAAGGCTTACCAGAAGCTTTATTTTACATTATTTCTACCAAAAATTCATATCCTCACATATTAAAAGTGGCATTCTGTATTACCATTTTTCAAGTAATGTAGTCTGCATTTATTAGTACATTTCAATATATGTTTTTAACATGGGGTAAGGTTATAAAAATGCCATGCAGTTGATTTTCTAGGTAACAACAGAATCTGTTTTCTCAAACAGTAGCATGAGAATTCTTGATATACCACCTTCAGAGGTACTGAAAACAACTATATAATTTTGCTGAAATTTGGATTTTTTCATAATTTCTTCAGAGGCTGAGTCATGGCAACATATGACAGCTGAATTTATTCTTCTTGTCTAAATGTTGTGGAGCCACATCCACTTGTGTAAATAACACTAACTGGGTAAAATATTTTTTATACTAAGCCAGAAATCATTATACCTGGTGGTTTTATTTTAAATATATGAACAGTATTCTATAACATTCAAATAAGTAATAGAAATTTAATTCTATATATATGGAAAGAAAATTTATACAGGCACACTGAGAATAAATTGGAATCTGGAACTGAATGCTGATTAGCATGGCCTATAAAATCATAAGCAAGTTAATTACTTCTAAGATACAATGAGGGTACAGGCATTGGATGAGGATGCTCCTATTCCAAATAGGAGAACTGGACAAAACAAAGGGGCTAAAGGCCCCATGCAAGTCCAGAATCCAGCAGGGTAGTCATTGAATTTTAAAGCTCCAAAATAATCTCCTTTGACTCTATGTCTCACATTCAGGTCACACTGGTGCAAGAAGTAGGCTCCCATGTTCTTGGGCAGTTCTGCCCCTGTGCCTTTGCAGGGTACAGCCCCATTCCAAGCTGCTTTCATGGGCTGGCATTGAATGTCTGCAGCTTTTCCAGATGTACAGTGCAAGCTGTTGGTTAATCTACCATTCTGGGATCTGGAGAACAGTGGCTCTCTTCTCACAGCTCCACTAGGCAGTGCCCCATTGGGTACTGTGTGTGAAGGCTCTGACCTCACATTTCTTTTCTGCACTGCCCTAACAGAGGTTCTCCATGAGGGCTCCACCCCTGCAGCAAACTTCTGCCTGTATATCCAGGCTTTTCCTTCTGAAATCTAGGTGGAGGTTCCCAAACCCCAATTCTTGACTTCTGTGCACTCACAGGCTCAAGGCCTGGACCCTGCACACAAAGCCATTTTTTCCTCTTAGGCCTCCTGGTCTGTGATGGGAAAGGCTTCTGTGAAGGTCTCTGACATGCCCTGGAGACATTTTCCCCATTGTCTTGGGATTAACATTAGGCTTCCTGTCGCTTATGCAAATTTTTGCAGCTGGCTTGAATTTTTCCCCAAATAATGGGTTTATCTTTTCTATAGCATTATCAGGCTGCAAATTTTTCCAAACTTTTATGCTCTGCTTCGCTTTTAAATGTAAGTTTCAATTTCAGATCATCTAAATTCAAAGTTCCACAGCTCTTTAGGGCAGGGTGAAAATGCTGCCAGTCTCTGCTTAAGCATAGCAAGAGTGACCTTTGCTCTAGTTCCTAATAGGTTTCTCATCTCCATCTCCAGACCCAAAGTCGCTTTTACATTGCTGGGTATCTTTATAGCAGTACCCAACTCTACCAGTATGAATTTACTGTATTAGTCCATTCTCACACTGCAATAAAAATCTTCCCAAGACTGGGTAATTTATAAAGCAAAAAGGTTAAATTGACTCACAGTTACTCATAGCCTGGGAGGCCTCAGGAAACTTACAATCATGGCAAAAGGCAAAGGAGAAGCAAACTGGACCTTCTTACATGACAGCAGGAGAAAGAACATGTGTGTGTGTGCAGAAAAAACTACCATTTATAAAACCATCAGAATTCATGAGAATTTACTCAGTATCACAAGAACAGCATGGGGGAAACCACCCCCCATGATCCAGTCACTTCCCACCAGATGTCTCCCTTAACACCTGGGGATTACAATTCAAGATGAGATGGGGGTACACAAAGCCTAACCATATCTATCATAAAGACATAGTCCCAATTCCCTGATATCCCTGCTTCCTGACCCCTGTGTGAGACAGGCTATGTGTGTCCCAGAATGGCCTGTTTCTCTTGATTTGGGGGGCAGTGTATTAAGCACGCTTCAGCAGAATTCACCTTCTCTTTATGAATTAAGTCCTAGGCACCATTCACAATGCCAGCTCTCAATAAATTTGTTACTGTAATTTTTTTCCAGAAATGATATCGGAGCGGAAACACAAAGCAAAAGAAACCTAAAGATAGGTAATGCTGAATGGTTGGAAAGTATATTTATGAAAGAGCTATGCTTCACAAAAGCATCTTTGCTATGATTCAAGGGAGAAATCGTTAAACACCAACCCCATCATATCCACATAAATCCAGCAATCTAGAGACTGTTGGTCTTTTTTCTTTTCTGCATTATGTTTCTGCTCTCAGTACAGCAAGGTTTTAATTGTAATATTGAAGCATTGGAAATTTAACACTAAGATACTTTCAAAACTTAGTGCTTTTTTTGTTTTGTTTTTGTTTTTGTTTTTTTTGACAGAGTCTCACTCTGTCACCCAGGCTAGAGTGCAGTGGCGTGATCTCGGCTCGCTGCAATCTCTGCCTCCCAGGTTCATGCCATTCTCCTGCCTCAGCCTCCTGAATAGCTGGGACTACAGGCGACTGCCACCACACCTGGCTAATTTTTTTTTTTTTTTGTATTTTTAGTAGAGAAGGGGTTTCACCATGTTAGCCAGGATGGTCTCAACCTCCTGGCCCCGTGATCTGCCAGGTTTGGCCTCCCACAGTGCTGGGATTACAGACGTGAGCCACCGCGCCTGGCCAAAACTAAGTTTTACTTATAGTAGGGAAACTAATGCAAGGCCAGAAATTATTGACTTTGTTCACAGAATGCTAATTTTCCCCACACAAAATATGCAGAGCTATGTTTCATTAATATGCAGAGCTATGTTTTATTACCAAAACACACTATTCCAAATGCTCAAAAGGAAAAAAGATATCTGTACTCTGTGCTAAAACAGATTCATCTGTGGTATTTAAATGACAAAACTGGAATTGTTTCAACCTGGAAATCATTGGTTAAAATTTCCGTGGTTAAAGGTTTGCTCAAGCAAATCTTAAAACACAGGTATGTATTTCAGAAGATCAACCAAATTCAAGAGTTTGGATCCCATTTTGGGTACCTTATAAGTAGAAATTTCAAAATCTTCCTCAAAAACATCTGCATCTGTCTTCCAGATTCTTGCAACCCAAAACAAAACTTCACAGAAACTCTCCACAAGAGTTGGTAGACAGCTAAACCTTCTCCAAATTGAGTTATGGACAATAAGGTCTTGATTATAGCAGAACTGGAAGGTCTATTTACAAGCCTGCACACAGTGCTATGTAAGTTGGCTGCTGGGGCACATAGATTGGCAGGGAAAGGCCAGGGAGGCAGTTGAATTCCTGGCATTTTTCAAAGCTTTGTTTCCTAGTTTCATTATTCCTAGAATTTTGAAGCTTATTAAGACATTCCCTATCCTATGTCATACTCTAGAGCACTCTAGTCAGAATCCTGATAGAATAAACTCTTTTTTTAGTTTTTTAAAGTGTACATTTCAATGACTTTTAATAATTTTTTTATACTTTAGGTTCTAGGGTACATGGGCACAACGTGCATGTTTGTTACATATGTATACATAGGCCATGTTGGTGTGCTGGACCCGTTAACTCGTCATTTACATTAGGTATATCTCCTATTGCTATCCCTCCCCCCTTCCGCCACCCCACAACAGGGCCTGGTATGTGATGTTCCCCTTCCTGTGTCCAAGTGTTCTCATTGTTCAATTCCCACCTATGAGTGAGAACATATGGTGTTTGGTGTTTTATTCTTGCGATAGTTTGCTGAGAATGATGGTTTCCAGCTTCATCTGTGTCCCTACAAAGGACATGAACTCATCATTTTTCATGGCTGCATAGCATTCCATTGTGTATATGTGCCACATTTTCTTAATCCAGTTTATCATTGATGGACATTTTTGTTGGTTCCAAGTCTTTGCTATTGTGTAATAGTGCCCCAGTAAACATACATGTGCATGTGCCTTTATAGCATCATGATTTGTAATCCTTTGGGTATATACCCAGTAATGGGATGGCTGGATCAAATGGTATTTCTAGTTCTAGATCCTTGAGGAATCACTGCACTCTCTTCCACAATGGTTGAACTAGTTTACAGTCCCACCAACAGTGTAAGTGTTCCTATTTCTCCACATCCTCTCCAGCACCTGCTGTTTCCTGACTTTTTAATGACCGCCATTCTAACTGGTGTGAGATGGTATCTCATTGTGGTTTTGACTCGCATTTCTCTGATGACCAGTGATGATGAGCACTTTTTCATGTGTCTGTTGGCTGCATAAATGTCTTCTTTTGAAAAGCGTCTGTTCATATTGTTCACCCACTTTGTGATGGGGTTGTTTGTTTTTTTCTTGTAAATTTGTTTGAGTCATTTGTAGATTCTGGATATTAGCCTTTTGTCAGATGAGTGGATTGCAAAAATCTTCTCCCATTCTGTAGGTTGCCTGCTCACTCTGATGGTAGTTTCTTTTGCTGTGCAGAAGCTCCTTAGTTTAATTAGATCCCATTTGTCAATTTTGGCTTTTAATGCCATTGCTTTTGGTATTTTAGACATGAAGTCCTCGCCCATGCCTATATCCTGAATGGTACTGCCTAAGTTTTCTTCTAGGGTTTTTATGGTTTTAGGTCTAACATTTAAGTCTTTAATCCATCTTGAATTAATTTTTGTATAAGGTGTAAGAAAGTGATTCAGTTTCAGCTTTCTACATATGGCTAGCCAGTTTTCCCAGCACCATTTATTAAATAGGGAATCCTTTCCCCATTGCTTGTTGTTGTCAGGTTTTTCAAAGATCAGATGGTTGTAGGTGTGTGTTATTATTTCTGAGGGCTCTGTTCTGTTCCATTGGTCTATATCTCTGTTTTGGTACCAGTACCATGCTCTTTCGGTTACTGTAGCCTTGTAGTATAGTTTGAAGTCAGGTAGCGTGATGCCTCCAGCTTTGTTCTTTTGGCTTAGGATTGTCTTGGAAATGTGGGCTCTTTTTTGTTTCCATATGAACTTTAAAGTAGTTTTCTCCCAATTCAGTGAAGAATGTCATTGGTAGCTTGATGGGGATGGCATTGAATCTATAAATTACCTTGGGCAGTATGGCCATTTTCATGATATTGATTCTTCCTATCCATGAGCATGGAATGTTCTTCCATTTGTTTGTATCCTCTTTTATTTCATTGAGCAGTGGTTTGTAGTTCTCCTTGAAGAGGTCCTTCACATCCCTTGTAGGTTGGATTCCTAGGTATTTTATTCTCTTTGAAGCAATTGTGAATGGGAGTTCACTCATGATTTGGCTCTCTGTTTGTCTGTTATTGGTGTATAAGAATGCTTGTGATTTTTACACATTGATTTTGTCTCCTGAGACTTTGCTGAAGTTGCTTATCAGCTTAAGAAGATTTTGGGCTGAGACGATGGGGTTTTTTAAATATACAATCATGTCATCTTCAAACAGGGACAATTTGACTTCCTCTTTTCCTAATTGAATAATTTTTATTTCTTTCTCCTGCCTGATTGCCCTGGCCAGAACTTCCAACACTATGTTGAATAGGAGTGGTGAGAGAGGGCATCCCTGTCTTGTGCCAGATTTCAAAGGGAATGCTTCCGGTTTTTGCCCATTCAGTATGATATTGGCTGTTGTTTGTCATAAATAGCTCTTATTATTTTGAGATACGTCCCATCAATACCTAATTTATTGAGGTTTTTAGCATGAAGCGTTGTTGAATTTTGTCAAAGGCCTTTTCTGCATCTATTGAGATAATCATGTGGTTTTTATCATTGGTTCTGTTTATATGCTGGATTACATTTATTGATTTGCGTATGTTGAACCAGACTTGGATCCCAGGGATGAAGCCCACTTGATCATTGTGGATAAGCTTTTTGAGGTGCTGCTGGATTCTGTTTGCCAGTATTTTATTGAGGATTTTTGCATCGATGTTCATCAGGGATATTGGTCTAAAAATCTTTTTTTGTTGTTGTTGTGTCTCTGCCAGGCTTTGGTATCAGGATGATGCTGGCCTCATAAAATGAGTTAGGGAGGATTCCCTCTTTTTCTATTGATTGGAATAGTTTCAGAAGGAATGGTACCAGCTCTTCTTTGTACTTCTGGTAGAATTCGGCTGTGAATCCGTCTGGTCCTGGACTTTTTTTGGTTTATGTCCAATCAAAAATTTTTATCCAGAATATATGAAAATTTGTAGGAGATTTTTATATATTCTGGATATAAATTTTTGATTGGACATAAACATTGCAGATATCTTCTCCCACTTTAACTTGTCTTTTCTTTCTCTTAATGGTGAATTCGTTAATACCAATTTCTTAATTTTAATGTAGTTCAAGTTATCAGACTATTTTTGTGTAGTTAATGCTTATGTAGTCTTGCTTAAGAAATTTTTGTCTACCCCATTGTCATAAAGGCATTCTTCTATGTTACAGAAGCTTTTCTTTTTGAATTTTTAAGGTTTCAGATTGAGCTTTATAACCCACCTACGATTGACTTTTGTTTGTGAAGTAAGATAAGGGCTAAATTCTTTTATTCCCCAATTTTGATATCCAAATTATCTACCACCATTTATTGAGATTATTATTTCCTCACTGCACTGCAGTTTCACCTTTGTCATAAATCAGGTGATGGTATAAGTATGAGTTTGTTTTTGGTTTCTCTATTTGTATGTCCTGCTAATACCATCTTATTTTAATTGTAATAAAGTTGGAAACATCTGATGGTATACATTCTTGAGCTCTGTTCTTCTTCAGAACTTTCTTGGTTCTTCTTGTCCTTTTAAATTTTCAAAAAAGTTTTAAATTAGCTTGCAATTTTCAAATTACCTGATAGGATTTTGAGTAGGATTGCATTCAACCATAATTTAATGAGTAGAAATTACTTATTCACAATATAAAATCTTTCTATTCATAAACATTGTGTGTCTTTTTTATGTATACAATATTTATATCTGTTTTAAAAATTTTACTTTAAGTTCTGGGATACATGTGCAGAATGTACAGGTTTGTTACATAGGTATACATGTGCTGTGGTGGTTCACTCCATCTATCAACCTGTAATCTAAGTTTTAAGCCCCACATGCATGAGGTATTTGTCCTAATGCTCTCCCTCCTCTTCCCCTCCAACCCCTGACAGGTCTCTGTGTGTGAGGTTCCCCTTCATTTGTCCATGTGTTCTCATTATTCAACTCCCATTTATGAGTGAGAACATGCACTGTTTCGTTTTCTGCTGCTGTGTTAGTTTGCTGAGAATGATGGCTTCTAGTTTCATCCATGTCCCTGCAAAGAACATGAACTCATGCTTTTTTTATGGCTGCATAATATTCCATGGTGTACTCTAATTTGTACATGTACAAATTAGAACTCAGGATTAAGAAACTCACTCAAAACCACACAATTACATGGAAATTGAACAACCTGCCCCTGAATGACTACTGGGTAAGTAATGAAATTAAGGCAGAAATAAAAGTTGTTTGAAACCAGTGAGAACAAAGAGACAACGTACCAGAATCTCTGAGACGCAGCTGAAGTAGTGTTAAGAGGGAAATTTGTAGCACTAAATGCCCACAACAGAAAGCTGGAAAGATCTAAAATCGACCCCCTAATATCACAATTAAAAAACCTAGAGAAGAGTAAACAAATTCAGAAGCTACCAGAAGACAAGCAATAACTAAGATCAGAGTAGAACTGAAAGAGATAGAGACATGAAAAACCCTTTGAAATATCAGTGAATCCAGGAGATTAATAAAATAAATGGACCACTAGCTAGACTAACAGAGGAAAAAGAGAAGAATCAAGTAGACATAATAAAAAATAATAAAGGGGGCTGGGTGCAGTGGCTCATGCCTGTAATCCCAGCACTTTGGGAGGCTGAGGCAGGTGGATCACGAGGTCAGGAGTTCGAAACCAGCCTGGCCAATATGGTGAAACCCCATCTCTAGTAAAAATACAAAAATTTGCTGCGTGTGGTGGTGTGTGCCTACTGTCCCAGCTACTGGGGAGGCTGAGGCAGAAGAATTGCTTGAACCCCAGAGGTGGAGGTTGCAGTGAGCCAAGATTACACCACTGCACTCCAGCTTGGGTGACAGAGTGAGACTCCATCTCAAAAAAAAAAAAAAAAAAAGAATGATAAAGGAGGTATCACTATTGATCCCACAGAAATACAAATTACCCTCAGAGAATACTATAAATGCCTCTCTGCAAATAAACTTGAAAATCTAGAAAATATGGATACATTCCTGGCACATACCCCCTCCTGCAACAAAATCAGGAAGAAGTAGAATCCCTGAATAGACCCATAACAAGTTCTGAAATTGAAGCAGTAATTAATAGCCTACCAACCAAAAAAAGCCCGGGACCAGATGGATTCATAGCTGAATTATACTGGAGATATAAAGAAGAGCTGGTACCATTCCTTCTGAAACTATTCCAAACAATGGTAAAAGAGGGACTCCTCCCTAACTCATTTTATGAGGCCAGCATCATCCTGATACCAAAACCTGGCAGAGACTCAACAAATACAGAAAATTTCAGGCCAATATCCCTTATGAACATTGATGTGAAAATCCTCAATAAAAGACTGGCAAAGTGAATCCAGCAGCACATACAAAAGCTTATCCACCATGTGCAAAACTTTTTTTAAAGGCATGCTTCAATAAAGAAACACTTCCATTTAGTCAGGAGACTATCTCTTTGATTCTAACATAGATTACAGCCTTAAGATGAATAAGATTCTTCTTTTATGTACTCAATAAATGTTTACTTACAGCCTATTTTATGCTGGGTAGTATTATGGGAACTGGAGAGAGAAGGTCTGTCTTTATGGAGCTTGCAGTACAGTGACAGAGATAGAACATAAATGCATAAACAGTTGCACACTAAAGTGATGGATGTACTAAGTGCTATGAAGAAATACATTAGCCAAGTGTGGTGGTGCTCACCTGTGGTCCCAGCTACTTGGGAGGCTGAGACAGGAGGTCTGCTTGAGCCCCAGAGTTTGAGGCTGCAGTGATCCATGATTGTGCCACTGCACCCCAGCCTTGGTGACAGATTGTGGCCCTGTCTAAATAAAAAGTATAATAATACAAAGAAAATAAGGTAGGGTAATCACATTCATGGTGTCAGCCACTGCTACTTTAGATAGGGAGCTCTTGAACAATCTTTTTGAGGAGATGACATTTGAGCAGGTCAGAATGGTATGACGGAGTAAGTTAAGCAAATGTCTAGAGGGTAGAGGGAAGAGACACTGTGCAGAGTCTGAATACAGACAGCACTTGATGAGCTCAAAGATCACTACAAAGTCCAGTCAGGCTGCAGGCACCGGGAGGAGGAAAGGAGAATGCACATTCTGAGGAGCAGATAAACACAGACCATAGTAAAGAGCTTGGATTTCTTTGTTAATTGTGATAGGTAGCCACTGGAGGATTCAGAGCTGGGAATGAAATGGTATAAGGTATGTTCTTACAGGAATAGTCCAGCTTTGTGGGAGAATAGATTACAGATTACCATAAATAGAATAATAATAAATGTAAAGGCAGCTTAGGAATGGTTATATCTGTCCAGGGGTTGATACTGGTGGTGTTAGAACTGTGAGGTCCAGTATGATAGCCACCAGCTGCTTTTAGTTTTTTACACTTAAATTAATTAAAATACCATAAAATTTATTCCTACCAGTGACTTGGGAGGAAAGGGAGAATGAGGAGTTGTTGCTTAATGAGTACAGAGTTTCAGTTTGGGGTGAAAATTTTTTTTGGAAATACATAGTTTTGATGATTGCACAACATTCTGAATGTAATTAATGCCTCTGACTTTTATGTTTAAAATGGCAAAGCTTATTATATGTGTTTTACCACAATAAAACATTATAAAATTAATCACAGAACCAAAACTCTAAAACCATTTTTTAAAATTGTATAAATTTAAGGATTGAAAGTGCAATTTTGTTACATGGGTATATGGGGTAGGAGTGAAGTCTGAGCTTTTAGTGTGTTTATCACTGGAACAATGTACACTGTATCCACTAAGTAATTTCTCATCACCCTTACCCCTCCCACCCTCTCACCCTTCTGAGTCTACAGTGTCTTATCATTTTACACTCTTTGTTCATGTGTACACATTATTTATTTCCCATTTTTAAGTAAGAACATGCAGTATTTGATTTTATGTTTCTGAATTGCAAAACTATAAAACTCTTAGAATAAAAAATAACAATAAATCTTTATGGCCTTTGATTTGGCAGTAGTTTCTTAGATATGGCACCAAAAGCACAGTGATAAAAGAAAATGTACTGGGCTTCATCAAAATTAGAAACATTTGTGTTTCAAAGGACGTAACAAAGAAAATAAAACGACAACCAGAAAAGTGGATAAAATGTTTGCAACTTATATATTTGATTAGAAATCTGTATCCAAAATGCACAAATAACTTTTACAACTCAACAACAAAAAGAAAAAATACATAAAAATAGACAAAATATTTAAATAGACATTTTTGTGAAGAAGATATAAGAGCATCCAATAAGGGCTTGAAGAAAAGCCTAACATCACAAGCCATCAAGAAAATGCAAATTCAAAACCATAAGCAGATATCACTTAACACCCACTAGCGTACCCACAATAAAAAATGACAAATGGTTGGGCACAGTGGCTCACGCCTGTAATCCCAGCACTTTGGGAGGCTGAGGTGGGCGGATCACAAGGTCAGGAGATCAAGACCATCCTGGCTAACATGGTGAAACCCCATCTCTACTAAAAAATACAAAAAATTAGCCGGGCGTGGTGGCAGGCGCCCGTAGTCCCAGCTTCTCGGGAGGCTGAGGCAGGAGGATGGCGTGAACCCGGGAGGTGGAGCTTGCAGTGAGCTGAGAGTGCGCCACTGCACTCCACCCTGGTGAGGCCGTAGAGAAATTAGATCTTTCATACATCGCTGGTGGGAAAGTAAAATAGTGCACATATTGGAAAACTGTGAGGTGATTGCTGAAAAGGTTATGCATAGGTACCTTATGACCCAGCAATTCCACTCCTAGGTACATACCCGAAAGAAATGAAAACTTATGAATGAAATATACAAAAGTTTGTACCTAAATATTATAGCGGCATTATCATAATTCTGAATAATACATACTAAATCGAAGGGATATTAAAAGTAATATTGATGAAATAAAGTTAGAAATATAAAATTTTTACCAGTGATTGATTGAGCTGATTCAAATTACTTCTTACAGTCTTCAATTCCATATTTTGTATATTCGGAGAGTGAGTTCAAGTTGCTTCACTTTTAACTTTTTCTTTTGTTGCTCTTCGATTTTTCCTAATTCTTCCCTAATTTTTTCATTTAATATATTGGCATTTCTTCTCTTCTCTTCTTCTTGGTTTAAAGTCAATCTGCCATTAAATATACTTATCTTAAAATTCATTTTGTTAGAAAATAGAATTCACTTTGAGATCTACTTCTTCGTATATTGGTTTATTATTCCAATAAAATTTCTATATTCTTGAATATGTTTTTTCTTTCTAGTTCTGAGGTATTTAATTTATTACTGAACTCTCTTCCAAATGATGCACATACTTGAAAAATAATGAGAAAGAACATCTTCTAGTTAGAAAGATTCTGTTACTAGTAACTTCAACAACAGTTATGGAAAAGAATACTGGAAGTTATTCAGTAAAATTATAAGTTGAAAATTATTATTTTAAAAATATAACAGTCAAAATTACTCCTCAATAAAGACAGATCATTTAGAGTTAACTAATTAAAATGACGTTACTTTTTATAAACAAGTTTACATATTCATTAGACATAAATTTTCATCTTTATAAAATAAGGCAAGTATCCTTAAAAATAATTATAATATTAAAATCTGAGACTAGGCTGAAAAATCTAATATCTGTTATCCCATATATGTTTTGTTTCTTTTTTTAGTAATACTTTAAATGTATCTTGTTGATTATTATACATTTTATCAACAAATTTTAAATCTCTTTTAGAATAACACAGAATATATTTAATTAAAATATAAAAATAATAAGTGTAACCCTGAATTAATTTTATTTATGTAGGAGAGAGAGAGATGTTGAATATACTAGTCATAAATTAATCTATATTTTTCTTTATACTCCATGCATATTAAGATTACAAGTGTATAATTAAAGGAAAATGATTATTGGGGGTAGAGGAACCTATAATTTAAGCAAATATTTTTATAGTGAAGAATTTATTCCAAGTCAATAATTAGAATGATAGAAAAAGATTTACATGCAGTTATGCCTTGCAGCACTTATTATAACACAAAAAATTAAAAATAAAAAAATTAATTTGTTAAGTAATAATGGGGTTTCCAAATAATGGCCTTCTATGAAGCCATTAAAATTGTGATTTAAATAAATATGCATTTAATTATCAGGAGATGTATTCACAGTTAAGAAATTGTATTATTTAAATGAATTTGACACTCTACAAGACAGAGATTTCTTTCTCCAGTTAAACCTCAGAAGGTATGTCAGCTAGTACAAAAAGTATCCTATATACTAGTATGTCATACCTCACACTGCAGAGCTCTTGTTCTCTTTTAAGTTTTTGATTCTCTATGATTTTATTTCTTTTGCTTCTGTTAGTTCCTTTTGTAGTACACGAAGCTTATTTTTCATTTGTTTCATTTTTGCTGTAAGTTGTTCACAGGGATTTTTTTTTCCTTTTTTTTTTTTTTGACGGAGTCTCGCTCTGTTGCCTAGGCTGGAGTGCAGTGGTGCGATCTCCACTCACTGCAAGCTCTGCCTCCCGGGTTCATGCCATTCTCCTGCCTCAGCCTCCCGAGTAGCTGGGACTACAGTCACCTGCCACCACGCCCGGCTAATTTTTTTTTTGTATTTTTAGTAGAGACGGGGTTTCACTGTGTTAGCCAGGATGGTCTTGATCTCCTGATCTCATGATCTGCCCGCCTTGGCCTCCCAAAGTGATGAGATTACAGGCGTGAGCCATGGCGCCTGGCCTACAGGGATATTTTTTAAGTTCCCTTGCTCTTTCACAAGAAAGAACTGCATCCAAGATTTTTGATAGGCTAGTTGAATCTGTCTCAAGGAGGAGATAGAAATAAAATGTATTAGTACTTTTGGGATGTAGAGAACTGCATATTTTAACAATCACTAATTCATACACTGATCAAATATATATTGAATGCCTGCCACGTGGAAGGCATTATACTAAGCTCTGCAGATTAAACAGAAAAAAACAAAAACCTCTGCATTTGTTTAACTTAAAATGTGCTAAAAGACAAAGCCCCAGAAAAGTGACAGTTATAAATTCAGATAAATACTGTTAAGAAAACAGATTGCTAAGATTTAAATCTATACTAGGCTCATGGAAAATTCCCCCGAGGGATGTATAGCTACACTGAGGAATGAAGAATGAAAAGGAAGCAGTTGAGCAAACAGGGAAGGAAAGCATTTTAGCCAGTCTGTGGCATGTGCTGAAACTCTAGTGTAGTCTTCCTCTAGCCAAGGGAGAGCAACAGGTATGATTTTTCTTCTTAGCTAAAATAACTAAAATCAAAACACACAAAATACATTAAACAATTTTTCAGATACTGGACATTAGGCAAAGAAGATAATAATCCCTGAAAAACAGAAAATAAAAAAACAAAAGAAAGCAAACCTTATGAATGTTTCAGCTTCCTGTCTTGGCAGAGATTCCGAGACATGACACAGGAAGAAAAAACTGAGGTGGGATCTACCAGACTCTCTTGGTTACACTGATGAAGCTTAGAGTCTGGTAAAACCAAAGCAGGCAGATATTACAGAACAAACACTGAGGAGGAGAGAGAGATACAGAAGCAACGGCAAGAAACCCCCTGTCAGTATTTAGCAAAATTTTGAAAATTGCATGTGAGATAGAAAACTACCTAAGAACAAACCGGGTGGGGGTGGGGGTTGGCTTATAAAATTAGAGGAAATCACACCTGGTGCTCATACAGTGCCAAGAAGAGTGTCTGTTTTTATAGATTTGCCTGGGAAAACTCAGACTTCACAGGAAAATGAATACTCAGAAAGGCCTTGTCTCAGGTATGGGGAGTTAGCTCACACCATAAAAAGAAAAATGAAAAGGATCAAGCTGTTTATAAGTAACTCAACTCTATTCTACTATAAAAATCAAGAAGATAAATAAAGCAATAGAAGATACTTTTAAAAACCAAATTGCACTTTTAGAGATACAAATTACAATGCTGGAGATGAAAGCTACACTGAGTAGATATGAGCATAGATTAATTCGCCATCATGAAAGAAAAGATTCACAAATTTGAGACACTAGTGAACTATGAGCAAACTTCCAGCAGGTAGTATATAAGTCCCCAAAGAGGTAGGAGGAGAGGCAGAATCAAAAATTTGAGGAAAAATTGGCTAAATATGTTCTAAACTTAACGAAAGCCATAATCCCACAGATCTAGGCTGGGATCTGGTTGATAGAAAAGAAATGAAAATATGATTGTAATTTCTTATACCATCTATGATATGATATAATATTACTTGAAGGTGGATTGTGATGAGGTAAATTCATACATTATAAATCCTAAAGCAACTACTAAGACAGCAAATAGTTATACCTAATACCAAATAAACTTATACCAAAAAAGATATGACTAAATTGTAAAGAAATGTAAAACTAGATTAATAACTAAAAAGTTATGCATATACAGATATGTAACTAAATCATAAAAATTACTAAACTAGTCTGAAGGAAGCAGAAAAGGAAAAAAGCAAAGCAAAGAAGATCTGAGACTAATAGAAATCAAACAGTGTGATGACAGACAACTCTAATCATATCAATAATTACATTATAAATTAAACTGGTCTAAAAACCTCTGCTCAAAGGCAGATTATCAGAATGGATAAAAGAGCAAGTCTTATCTGTATAATGAGTATAAGAAGTAAACTTTAAATATAAAGACAAAAATTGGTTAAAAGATGAAACAAGGTATATCACACTAACACTACAAAAGAAGGCTGAGGAAGAGTGGTTGTATTAATACCAAAGTACATTTCACAGCAAAAATATTACCAGCAATAAACAAGGTCATTTCATAGTGACAAATGGTTCAATTAATCAAGAAAACATAACAGTCCTAAATATTTATGTATATAATAACATAAATGCTTCAAAATATGATACAAAAATTGATAGAACTGCAAAAGAAATAGACAAATTCCCAAGTATAGCCTAAAATTTCTAAACACCTTACTCAAGTGGTATAATAAGGAGGCAGAAAATTCTGGAAAAATGTTGGCATGTGTACTCACCAGTCTAGACATTTTCCCACTACCTGTGTATGTATGCCGCTTTACTTACAAAAAGTTAGGTAGGATCTTGGGAGATTTCTTCTTGGATACCAGAATTATCAACCACATCAACAGTATACCTAACAACTAAAATAATTCTTTTGAACAGATTACCACTGAAGAACTTGTAAGTTAAATCCAGTAGCCTTTTGAGTAATTTTACTGCTTGAAATTCTCACATTTAAAAGAAATTTGCAACATCACTTTTTCAGACTCCTCTCCTACATTTGTTTAACCACTGCTCAGTCTCCTTTACCAAGTCCTTTGACTCTTGTGAAATGTTGATATTCCCAGGGTTTTGTCAATGGCTTTCTTTTTATTCTACATCTTCTGCCTCATGGATAAGCCCATTGAGATCTATGGCTTTGCCTAATAATTATAATAAAGGTATTCTAAGCCTGCATCTTCAACCAGAGTTCTATCTCCAGCTAGAAATGCATATAATCCAATTACCTACTGAAAGTATCCCTCATGAATGTTTCATTGAACTCAATATGTAAAGAAAACTGTTGGTCTGTCCCATGACTGTTTGCACTTCCCTGTTAACCTGACAAATTCCTACTCCTTCCCCATGAGCATTGTAAATGCTTGTGCACAATCTGAAAACTTATGAATGACCTGAGATTTTATCTGTCCCCTAGCTTTTTAAACTCAATTATCACTAAGCCATATTAACTGCACCTCTTTTCTGCCTTTGCTTTATCTTTCCAGTGCCACTGAAAATACAAACTTATTTATTTTATATTTATATTTCCTTGTTAAACGTGGCCCCTTAACTGATGGCTTTCACAGGGAAAAAGAAACCTTACAAATTACTCTTCTTATTTTTTAAGTTAAAAAAAATTAATCAAAATAAAATAATGCCAAAGAAGGACCTACATGTTTAAATGTGTAAATTGAGCTTCTGAACTTTATTCATTTTACCCTTGATGGATCAAACTTTCAAAATAGATTGATACTAGGCCACAGATTGGTTACAAAAAAAAAAAAAGACTATCACATGAACTACTACAAAAGCTTAATCTTTCAATCTTTTTACGTGATTATCCTCCATCTATCTTCTATATGAAGGGCCAGAAACTATAGGCCACAGGCCAAATTCAGCTTTCTAAATGGTTTTTTATACAAACTTTTATTGGAGTACAATCATGCCTCTTTGCCCATACATTATCTATGACTCCTTTCACTCTAAATGGCAGAGTTGAATAGCTGTAATAGAGACCACATGGCCCAACATATTCGCTATCTGGCACTTTACAGGAAAAGTTTGCCAATCTCTGCTTTATACCATGACCAGAATGCCCTGATACTCAAATCTAATCTTGTGACTCCCCTGCTCAAACTTTTCCACTGAATTCCTGCAGAAAACATTGCTGGCTTCCTATGCATAGTCATTATTTATTCTTTATTGCTGCAGAAACACATGCTCATTTAGATATTTATTATTCCATTACCCCCATCCCATCTTAAAAGAAAAATCATTATTGTAAGCTAATCACAGTAATTACATTTGCTTTCCTAGTGATTGGTATAGAAATAAGCATGTGGTATAATCCAGCCAATAAAATGTTACAGGAAGATTACTGAAAGCTTCCAAGTTTTCTTCCTATTTAAAAAAAAAGTGAACAAAAGCAGCCCTCCCAGCCTTCAGATATTGTCTTGAGATAGCATGATGATTGGAGCTGTTGCTAATTAGCCAACCAAGAAAGGAGACATGAACAAAACACTGCCAATAGCACAATAAATAATGGGGGGTGGGAGTGAGATCCTATAACATCCCTGTACCACCAAAACAACTTTGGTTTCTATGGTTTTAGCAATTGTTAGTTAGTTCATCTATTATTTACAGCCAGAACTATTTTGGGAATTTTTCCAGGGCCTACAGAATAAGATCTACTCATTTCTACACTATTAAAATGTGTTGCCTAAGCTTGCATTATCTAGACATTCAAGCCATTCCCGACTACTCCCATACCACACTATTTCCATTAGGGAACCCAAAGTGCCAATAAACTCTACAAAGTTCACTCAAGCATCTTACCATTTGTACTTGCTTTTGTAGCTGTTTTTTTGTAGGATATCTTAGATCTTGATGATCATCTTAGATGTTCCTTCTTCCAAAACTTCAATTTTATTAGATGTTACTCCTGCCACTCATTCAGTCTTTACAGATGTTTCTTTTTCCTCCCGTGTGGTCTTTGAAGGTCTTTCTTGTGGCCATGCAAATTTCTCAGATGTTTCTTTCACAGGCCTTGTAATTTTCCTAGGTGTTTCTCCTGCTGACTGTTCAATCTTTCCAGATATTGCTTTCCCCAAACATTGAACTTCGTCAGATGTTCCCTCCACCAAGGGTGCAGCTTCATGTTGGAAATAACTTTTTGGTGACACAAAGAAGAGTTAGCACTCCAGCAACAAGTTAACACTCCAGCAAGGCAAATTTACTTCTATAGAAGGGTGAGTCTTGCGGATGGAGCAATGGCAAGAGCACACTGGATAAGAGAGGGGAAAGGGTTCTTATTCCTAATGCAGCTAGTCCCTACTTTTGTGTCTCTCCCCTATTGGCTAGGGTTGGACCGCACACTCTAAGCTAATTTTGACTGGCTACTTCAAAGAGGACAGGGGTGCAAGCCAGAGTGGCGGGGTGGGTAGTTTCTGCAGGAAGGATGGTTACAGAGTGGGCGACTAAGGATGACTAAGGACAGAGCAGGTGACTAAGAATGACTAAGGACAGAGTAGGTGATAGGGACTAGGAGGGGGTCGTTTACTGAAACTAGGGGCAAGGAGGCATAAATAATGAGGAAGTTAAACTTTAAAATGGAGAACAAAGAATAGAGAAGCTGAACATATTGACATATTTGTTCTTTGAAGAGGAACTCAGAACTCACTGTACTTAACAATCTTCCCTCTCTTGAATTTTAAAGGACATTAACAGGCTAAAACCTTTGAAGAGGAATTCACTGTATTCTACAATTCCCTCTTTCAATTTTTATAGCCCTTCCTCTTCACACCTTTTTAACATGTCTTGGCTTTTTCTTTTTCAACTTGATCCTCTAAAAAGAAAAGCCTATCTGAATAAGGTGGAGGACAGCTAAGGGAGGTTTTAGAAAGTGTTTCTATAAGCCTTTGCACTAGCCCATGGATACATGGTATGACACAGCACCCAACAAGAATGAGTACAGCCGTTACTTCTGTAAGAGAAGTAAGAATTGAGGCTATGATTTCTTTCCATTTACTGAAACACCTTTCTAGCCATCTGGAGAAAGGGTTATTGACCCCAGAATTTTTTGCTAATTCATTGGATAAAGTGGTAAATCCTTGTAGGGCCCTTGTTATGCTCCCATTGGGGGCAGTGTTGTTTGCCCCCAATGGATAAAGGTGTATCACTGAGTTTTAATCATAACACAAACACCACCTTTTTCAGCTAATATCATATCCAGGGCCATTCTGTTTTCCCAGGCCATCCAGCTAGTTGTCCTCAATTGTTCTGCTATTCCTTTGACAACACCCCTAGTGGAATTAATAAACCACTGTTGATTATTATAGATGTAATTCATCAAATCTACATTTTTATTGTCACCCACCAAAATATTGATTCAAATCCTGTAGCTATTTGATCTTAGGCTTAAATATATCTGGTACTCCTCATGGGATTCTGATAGCATCTAAATAAATGTGGGAGTCAAAAGACCCGTAAGGGACTTCCCTTGCTTTACAATGTTGTGTTTTCCCTTTTTCTGGTTGATGAAATGCCAGAGTGAAAAGTATAGCCAACAGGACTAGAGCACAAGGGCTGCTCCAGTTACTTGGCAGAGTGTCCAGTAAAGGTCCACCACAATACCACCATACATCTGCTCAGGGGTGTATAAGGGATGACTGATTGGTAAGCTCTTGGAAAGTCTTAAGCTTATTGCATCCTTTTAGGCCTCCAAACAATGCTAAGTTTCCTCCTTGTTGTGAGAGACATGAAGTGAACTTAGTGTCGGGAGACGGAAGCTGGATGGCCCTTGGAGGCTGACCTGCAGGGTGTTGAACTTTGGGATATAGCAGAGGGAGAGATTGACATGACTTGTTACCCCAGGCTGTGGAACCCTGGAAAAGAGCTACCATACAGACCATGCCTGGTCGACTGAAGGACCATCCTAGTGGAAAGGGGACAATCTGGGCCTCTGGTGTGCTATGTGCACAAGCGTAACAATTGCTTTTGTTCAAAGTGCGAACGGAGTATTTGATGCATTCCAACCAGGCATTCACATCTTGTTATCCTGTCTCAGTTGCCAAAGTTTGTTTTAGGTCTTTAACTTCTACAATAGCTACCTTGGTCTTCTCATTAGATGGAGGAGGAACAACAGTTTCATTGTGAGAGTTTTTGGAAGAAGACTTAGGGGAAGCTGTAGGCAATAGGGGAGCAATGAAGCATATTCCAAAAGATCCAATAGGGTCCGTTTCTGAAAACTCAGCCCCCATATCATAAAACCAGCTTAAAGAAGGGAATTGGCTTAGAGAAGGGGAAGAACTTTGAGGGTTTGAAATAACCTGTATTGGGTTGCACTAGTTTACCTGAAAGTTAGGGGGAGCTATATCTTTAGTAAAATGAATGTATGATTTTAGGAATTACAACTACTGGTTGGGGCAGTCCATCCTTGCTCTCACTTGCACATAGTTGGACCAACTATGTCATAAAATCTCTGTGTCAGGGGGCAAGACTCCCAGTTGACACTGGGGTCTTCATTGAAACTTTCGCAGACTAAATGATCCAAATTCACTAATGTCCAGTCTGAGGAGAGCCAGGAAGTACAGAGGTACTTTTCTGAAGTGGAGAGCTGTCTTCAACTTGACAAGTCTCCACAAGGTATAAAAAGGCAAGGATCAAATGTAATAGTTTCAGGCAAAATGGGTTCCATTGTCTGAGTCAATGTTTTCTATTAGCCTAAACCTGGGCACTATATTTTCAATTAAGGCCTTAACTACATCATTGGCCATCACATTTGAAAAGGGAATAGCTTTGACCCAGTGAGTAAGGTGATCTACTGTCACTAGTAAATATTTTAGACGACCTATTGGAGGCATCTCTGTGTAATCAATCAGGATACTTTAAGTCTGGACTCCTTCTCCCAAGGGGTAATTTTTTATAGTTTGTTTATTAGTTTTCTTACATACTAAGCAAATGTCTGTAACCTGTTTGGCCAGAGTGTAAATTCCTATACACCCAAAAACTTTCAGAACTGTGTCACACATAGCTTGGGACCCCCAGTGGGTTCCTTGATGCAGTTGGGACAAGTTTTCCCTCATAAAGGATTTGAACAACATTTCCCTCTGGTCTGACAATATTCATTTTTATTCTGAATTCTATTTAGCACCTATTTTTATTAGTTTCTCTTTTCAGTGGAAGAGAAAATGGAGATTATGGTAGGAGGAGGAAGGTAAAGAGTTCAGTGAAAAATAGATGTTTTAAAAGAAATGGCAGCCTGTTTGCCTATTTAATCTGCTAGGCTATTTCCTGGACTGTCAAAAGAAAGACTTTTCTGGTGTCTGGGGACATGGACAATCACTATTTCTTCTGGCAACTAAAAGTTATTCAATACTTAAGTGATTAGATCCTTATGAACAAGATCTTGATGTTTACTATTAATGAGACCTCGTTCAGTCTAAATTTTTCCAAATGTATGAGCCACTCCAAAGGCGTACTTAGAATTGGTATAGATGGCTACTTCCTGGTTCTGCAAGTACTTTAAGGCTCAGCTGAGTGCAAACAGCTCACAAGTTTGGGCAGACCAATTCTTAGGCAATTTTCCTGCCTCAATTTCTTCAAGTTTCCCTATCAATTACTGAATACCCATTGCATCTTTTTGCCTCAATCACCTGGGAGCAACCATCTATAAATAATCTATAAATAAGTGTCATCCCATCCTGAAGGGAGTTGCTCCTAGGTCTGGTCAGACATTTGTATGGTAATCAGTTAAATCTAAACATGTGTGCTATCTCTTTAGATTTGGATCCCCTATTAGGAAAACTGCTGGGTTAAGGGAATTATCAGTGGCTAATGTTAAATCATCTTTTTCTAACAGAATAGTCTCATACTTTAAGATTCTTGAGTCAGTAAGCCACCTCCCTGCTTTCTGGTTTAAGATAGTTCTAACTTGATGGGGCGTTATTACTGTCAATTTTCCTCCAAAGGTTAACTTCCTGCTTTCTTTGACCATTAGTGCTGTAGCCACAATGGATTGGATGTATTGAGGCCACTCACAAGTAACTGGATCTAAGACTTTTGACAGGAAGGCCACCATGGGCTGCCGATGGCCTCCGTGTTCTTAAGTGAGCACTCCTAAAGCTACCCCATTATCCACGTTGACAAAAAGGTGGAATGGCTTTTCTAGGGAAGGTAAGGCTAAGACAGGGGCTGTTATAAGCCTTTTTTTTCAGCTCTTCAACCTGATCGACTTCCTCAGAAGTCCACAGGAAATGGTCAGTCTTCCCCTGGGCAAGTTTTGGATATAGAATTTTACTGTTTAGTGCATGTGAGTTAATCCATAAGCAGCAGTATCCAAATAACCCTAAAAATTTCCTGAGTTCTTGTTTAAGTTTGAGGCAAGGGTAGGGACACGATTCCCTCAACTCGTTCAGGCCCTATTCTTCACTTCTCTGCACTTATCAAGTGGTCTAAATATTTAATTTCAGGTTCTACATACTGAAGCTTTCCCTTTGAGACTCATAACCACTCGAACTGCAGATGGTTGAGAATATGTGTAGAGAAGCTAGCTACCTTCTCTATATCTTCACCAGATATAAGAATATCATCAACGTATTGGAGCAGGTATATTTGTTTGGGATGATAACTTTTTCTAATACTTGTTCTAAAATTTGACTGAAAAGGTTAGGGGAGTTTGTGAACACTTGGGGTAAGACTATCCATCGATATTGTTGTTTCTACCCTGAATGGGGATCCTCCCACTCAAAAGCAAATATATCTGGCCTATCTTCAGCCAGGAGACATACCCAAAAAGCATCCTTCAAATCTATTACAGTAAACCATTGATTATTATATGGAATCTTGCTGAGAATGTTGTAAGGATCGAGGACAATGGGGTGGGTAGTTTGGACTATTTGGTTAATAGCCCTAAGGTCCTGTACCAGCCGATATGACCCATCTAATTTCTTCGCTGGCAATATTGGGCTGTTATAAGGGGACATAGAGGGCCCAAGAAGCCCATCTTTAATAAGACCTTCAATTATAGGTTTCAACCGTATCCTGCCCTCTAGGGGAATGGGGTATTGTTTCCTCCTTACTACTTCCCTGGGGTTTTTTACCTTGATGTGCTTGGAGGGACTCAGAGTTTCCCTCAGTTTCCTTCTTTGGATAAGACATTAGAATTAATATATTTTTCATCTGCAGTGGTGAGTAGCTTTAATAAGGTGAGGAATCCTCTTGGGCTGAGTTGCAGGCCTATGCCTAACTTCAACATTAAATCCCTGTCTAGTAAATTAGTCCCTGCTTTAGGGATTAACAAAAACTGAATATGAGCTGATTGAGCCTGGTATCTGACTTCTGTGTTTTCTAAAATTTTTGCTTTAAATCCTTCTCCCTTTACCCCACAAACCAAAAGTTCCTCTGAAGAGCAGGCAATATTAGATGAGGGGGAAACAAACAGAGGATCGAGCCACTCCTGAATTGACTAAAAAGGTTATAAACTCATGCTTAGGTCCCACTTCTAGACTTATCAAGGGCTCCTGGTGGGACTCAAGATAAAAGAGACAGATATGTCTCTTTTATCCCCTGACACCATTATTCTTCCTCAAAAGCCATGAGTGGAAGGGCTTCTTTTTCCTTTTCTAATTTGGGACATTCTCTCTTGAAGTGGCCTGTTCTTCCACATTTTTAGTGCCTACCTTGCCCTTCCCCACTCTCAGTTCTGGGATTCTTTGATTTTACTCCCCTATACTATTTAGATGGCCTGGTAGACGAGAGCCTTGATCCTCCCAATGGAGGCTTGGGTCCTTTAAAGGAGGGTTTGGAACCTTTATAGTTTCTGGCCCACTGGAAGCTTTGTTTAGGGGTACATGGGTTTGGAGCCATCTGCTGGAAGGTGAATAACATAAGTTTTGTCTTTTGTTTTTGCTTTTCTTCGTCTCTCTTCACAGATACTTTTTGAGTCTCTCTGAGGTTCACTAGAGGTCACTTCACTTGAGGTTCACTTCTCATTGAAGTTCAGTTGAAGTCAGTTTTCCCAATCTTCTAATTTTTGTAACTTTTTTGAAATATCTGGACAACGTTGTCCAGGCGCAGTGGCTCATGCCTGTAATCCCAGCACTTTGAGAGGCCGAGGTGGGTGGATCACGAGGTGAGGAGATTGAGACCATCCTGGTTAACACGGAGAAACCCCGTCTCTACTAAAAATACAAAAAATTTGCTGGGCGTGGTGGTGGGCGCCTGTAGTTCCAGCTACTCGGGAGGCTAAGGCAGGAGAATGGAGTGAACCTGGGAGGCGGAGCTTGCAGTGAATCAAGATCGCACCATTGCACTCCAGCCTGTGTGACAGAGAGAGACTCCATCTCAAAAAAATAAAAAGAGACATCTGGACAACTTTTAGTGACAAAAATGGAGATTTAACATTCCCTGTCCCAGGGGATTTTCCAAATTTAGGCCTGCATATTTTCTCATTTGCTCCTTTAGTCTGTCTAAGAATTTCATAGTCCACTCATCTCTCTCCTGTTGTATATCAAATGCTTTGGAGAGATTTTGAGTTTGGGGTACTGATTCCCTAGTTTCTTTCATTATCATTTCCCTTATGTCTTGCATGTTTTCTTGGTGAGCTGCGTTATTATTATCCCACCGGGGATCTTGGGCAGGGAATTTTTGGTCCATGGTAGGAACGTTTTGACAAGGAGTGTGTTCATATTCCCAAATTGCCATAGCAGCCCTACGGATCAGATCATGCTTCTTTCCTCCTCCGAAAAGAGGATGCCTAGGATGGACATAAACTCGACCAAAGTGTATAACTGAGGTCCCAAGAATTGATCAGCCTCATCTGCCACCTCATAAGGGTCGTCTAACAATGGCTTAATTTCCTTTTTCAAACTTCAGACTTCTGAACTGGTCAAGGGAGCATTCACAAATACAATGGCTCCTCCTCCTTGTGGCATGTCTTTTAAGGGGAAGAGAGTTGGGGCTGACTCTTTAGGTGTGGAGGGAAAAGAGAAGTTCTGAACGTCCTTTTTACATTGCTGTACCTCATGCTGGAGTCCCTTTAGGGAGAGGTATTTAAGCTGACAGGGGACAGGCTCATGGGATGATAACTCCCAAGAATTAGAGTTGTAAGGAGGAGTAACAGCTTGAGCAGGAGAAGGATCTGGGGTGGGATATGGGGTGGCAGCAGCTGCCCAAGGGGAAGGGTCAGAGGCACTGAGCAGGGCAAAATGGTATAGGGGATCCCATGTGCTGGCTTTAGGTGTGGGAGTCAGCTCATCTGACTTTTCAATTTGAGATACTGGATCGGGTTCTTCCCTAGTTGTCTTTACGGGAATAAAGACAGGTCCCTGTCTCCAACAAAGAGCATAGTCTAGTTCTTGAGAAACCAGATTTTTATCATTAACATATTGAATTAGAAGTTGACATATTACATTCTCAATCGACCCAAACTTTGGCCAGAAGATGGAGTGTTTGAAAATGGGACCTTGGGTCCAAATGAAACAGCAATATTTTATCCTCTAATGCTTTTTCTTATGTTTAGTCCTCTCATTATCCTTCCAATATTTTAACATGAGACCCAGGGGACTATCAGGGGCATGTCTTTGTTACTATCCTCTTCTTTTTTGCTCCCTATCTTACTTGGGGCTTTTCCCATATTAGGTCCTGGTTAGGCTCAATCCCGCATGCTAGAGATTTCTTCCCTATCCTTTATCCCCACCTGCTGGAGGCTCCTCGCACCCTTCTTTCACTTCATCCACTCTGGCTGCTTCCCTCCCAGGAATTTTAGGTCCCTCTTAGCATTGGCATCATGGTATAAACCCCACAGCAAGATCTGCCCTGAGCCCTATGAGGATACAGTGAATTCCTCTTCAAAGGTTTTTTATTCAAATAAAAAACCACAGATAGGACCCACTCACTCCTCACAGCAATAATGCTTAGTATCATCCACACAAACAGCACCACAAGCAGTAGTGCTTGTGATCATTCACACACACTTTCAACCTCCAGAATATCCCGACCACCAAGGAAATACTTTGTCACCCCTGCGACATTTCTTACCTTGGTCTGTGCACAGTTACCTGGTCGCCACGGTATGTGAAGATCCTTTCCCCAAAGTTGCTGGCCTGTTTCTTTCCACGTTGCTGAGAGCCCAGGTTTATTAATCGCACCAGTTGAGTCTTGATTCCTTACCTTTATGGCCACTGCAATGAGGCAGCGGGGTGCGCCTCCTCAAGGGAGAGGACTGGACCCTCCCCCAGAGGAGAATGGGAATGCTGGGTGGGCCCTCAAATTTGTGGAAAATAATTTTTGGTGCCACAAAGAACCGTCAGCACTCCAGCAACAAGTTTTTACAGCAAGGCAAATTTACTTCTATGGAAGAGTGGTCTTGCAGATGGAGCAAAGGCAAGATCACATTGGACAAGGGAAGGGAAAGTGTTCTTATTTCTAACGCAGCTAGTCCCTACTGTTGTGTCTTTTCCCTATTGGATAGGGTTGGACTGCACACTCTAAGCCAATTCAGATTGGCTATTTCAAAGAGGGCAGGGGTATGAGCTGGAGTGGCAGGGTGAGTAGTTTCAGCGGGAAAGACAGTTACAGAGCAGATGTCTAAGGATGACTAAGGACAGAGCAGGTTACTAAGAATGACTAAAGACAAAGCAGGTGTTAGAGGCTAGAAGGGGGTTGTTTAATGAAACTAGGGGCAAGGAGGCATAACGAACGAGGAAGTTAAACTTTAAAACGGAGAACAAAGAACAGAGAAGCTGAACATACTGATATATTTGTTCTTTGATGAGGAACTCAGAACTCATTGTACTTAATCTTCCCCCTCTTGAATTTTAAAGGATGTTTACAGGCTAAAATCTTTGAAGAAGAATTCACTGTATCCTATTCGTCAGGTATTCTTTCCACCAAGCTTTCAGCCGTGTCAGGTGTTCTTTCCGCCAAGGGTGCAGCCTCATCAGGTGTTCCTTCACATGTTCCTTCTGCCAAACACACAGTCTGGTTAAATTTTCCTTCTGCTAAATATCATCCTTCTGACTCTTTACCTGGAAAACTTCTACTCATTCAGCTTGCTTTCCTTAAATACTACCAAACTTTTGTTTTCTCCTTTTTTTTTTTTTGAGACAAGAGCCTCACTCTGTTGCCCAGGATGGAGTGCAGTGGCACGATCTCAGCAGCTCACTGCAACCTCCGCCTCCTGGGTTCATGAAATTCTCCTACCTCAGCCTCCCATGTAGCTGGTATTACATATGCATGCCACCCAGGCCCAGCTAATTTTTTGTATTTAGTAGAGATGGGATTTCACCATGTTAGTCAGGGTGGTCCCAAACTCCTGTGCTGAAGCAATCCGCCCGCTTTGGCCTTCCAAAGTGCTAAGATTACAGGAGTGAGTCACCGCTCCTGGACACTACCAAACTTTTTAAAGCTTTAATTCTTCACGTTGGATATAAAATGTCTGACACATACTGAATATGGTAATGACATAAGTGATAATTATAAGCTCCCAAAGGGGTTCTGGCACAGAGTAAGCACTAAATAAAGTAGTAAATAATAAAAAAGATGATAATAACAAGAAAAATGCTTAGTACCTTAATAAAGTAGTAAATAATAAAAAATGACAATGATAATAACAAGAAAGATGCTTAGTACCTTAAAGATACCTGACAGTTATTTGTTAAGTGGACAAGTGGATAAACAAATAGAAAACATAGTTAGGAAATTCTGTTGGAAAAATGAAGAAATTCAATAGAGACAGCTCTATTGTATTATGAGCACCTTAAAGACCCAGACTATGTGTATTCCATGTTGGTCTCCTGCAACTTGCAAAATCTAACTTATAGAAGTCCTTTGATAAATATGTAATAAATTAAAGATGTGTTCATACAGTTCATATTGTACAATGTATTGTGTCATATTTAGGTATCACAGTAGCACTTTTGTTATTGTGAAAATTTTTTCCACTTTTATTATAATTCGTTGAGCCTAGAGTTGAGCTAGTTGTATATTTATAATGATAATATTTTGGCTAGTAGGAACAGAGTAACTTGTTGTAACAAAATTACTATTAACACACTAATTATCCAGCAGATAGAACAACACATCTTGTTCTAATGAAGTAAATATATCTTATTTGGTTTCAACTTAGAGGGAATGAAGTTGATAATAGTGAGACCTTGTTGGTACAAGACTATGTAACATAACCTGTGCTTCTCAACAAAGAATTGCTTTTCTGACTTCTGCACTCAGTAGGTATCTTTGAAAAATAATCTCCTATTGGTACTGATGCACCCTTGCTAAGTTATGTTAATTCTTATTGACATTCATTTATGGTGCAAGAAAAGTATTATTGAGTTCCAAATTCTAAAGATAGTTACTTTTTTAGTGACGCAAGTCACTATGCCACACAGTTGATCTTTGAATAAGGGTTCTCACTCTAGGAGCCCACTAATAGACAGATTTTTCTTTTCCTTTGCCACTGCAAGATACTAAGACAAATCTCGCCTCTGCCTCCTCCTTATCAGCCTACTCAACATAAAGGCAATGAGAATGAAGTCCTTTATGTATAATAATTCACTTCCATCTAATAAATAGTGAATATATTTCTTCCTCTTTATAACAGTTTCTTTTCTCCAGCTCACTTTATTCTAAGAATACAGTATATAGTACATATAAAATAGAAACTATGGGTTAATTGACTGCTTATGCTTTCACCTTTTTTCAGGCTCCAGGTCAACAGTAGAATGTTGTAGAGTTTTGGAAGAGTCAAAAGAAACAGATTTTCCTATAAAGCAGATTTTCAGCTGCATGGGGGGATCAGCACCCTCACTCTCATGTTGCTCAATACTCAACTGTAATTAATTCTAATTTTCTAAATGCAAATCATTTATTGTAAAAATTAAATAAAGCCCAGAAGTTCAAGACCAGCCTGGGCAACATAAGGAGACCATGTCTCTACAATAAAGAAACAAACAAATAAACATTTTATATGTTTATGTTTAATAAACAAATAAATTATTTGTTTATTTAACAAATAAACATTTTATATGTTTGTTTATGTTTAATAAACAAATATTTATTTAACAGTTTATTTAATTGTGTTCCTTTATAGGTTATAATATTCAAATGTTGCAGTTTTCTGTTATTAATTCCTACTTTTCATTATTAGAAGTTCTATTATTTGTGGCTTGTAATTCAAGGCACCTAAGCTATTTTATAATTTGTAATAAAATTTATTTATAAATATATTAATTCATTAAATTGGATAAGCTGATAATCCCCTATTACTGAGCTCATCAATCACACCAAGGATTATACATTTTATAACAAGCATAAATTTTTATGACAGTTGAGGAAACATACAATAGATAAGCTTAAAAATTGTTTTACTTATTTATACAAAAGTATTATATAGGATATTAGGGACCACAATTAAACAAATATTTTTTCAGATAATATTTTTGAGATTATAAACTACCTACAACTAAATTCTTAATGAATTCTGAATTATAAACTAAAAAATTAAATCAAAGCTTTGTATATAAAAAAACACTTACATATAGGTCTATATGTAGACATATGCTACTTACACATTGCTTTTCTAATAGCTCTTTTGTGATTAACACTCCTATAATCTTATGGTAGCACCACCAAGAGTAGTTTACTATCAGAGGTCTTACCTGGATTACTATTTCGAGAATTTTTAGATATCTTTTGTTTATATTCCAAAAGTTGTTGATGAATGCCATGTATAAAAATGAAATAAATAAAATCACTATTTTAACATTGATATAAAAAAACATTTACCAAATTTATTACATTCTTAGAGTATTTCAGACAATATTAGAGCTAACATCAGAACATTACTTTTTCCATAGACTTAAGTTTGTAAGCTCTATGAACTTTTTAAGCTTCTAATTAAAGAAGAAAGTAAGATAAAACACTCATGGAGTGAGGGCAGTATAACTCAGTAAATTAACTAAAGTTAGCTTGACATATGGAAAATGTCCTTAACTCGGAATAAGTCCTAGCACGGCTACCAACAGGTATTTTTTCTTGAACAAGTTGCTTCTCTTAGAGTCAATGTCTTCTAAAAATGAGGATTTTAGGGCCTTATTTCACTAGGTTATTATAAAGATTTAACAAGATAACATTTTTAAAATGCTTAAAATAAAAAATGAAGCAAAAAAATTATTTGTTCTTGAGCCTTATTGCTGAAACAATTTTAAATTCCAAATAAAACCCAATATATTGGCCTGGTGCAGTGGCTCATGCTTGTGAGGCAAGCACTTTTGGATGCTGAGACAGGAGGATTGCTTAAATCCAGAAGTTCAAGACCAGCCTGGGCAACATAGGGAGACCATGTGTCAACAAAAATTAAATTACAAAAAAAACAAAAACAAAAAAAATGTTTTTCTTCATAGGTTATAATATTCAAATATTGCAATTTTCTGTTATTAATTCCTACTTTTGGATATTAGATGTTCTATTCTTTGTGGCTTGTAATTCAGAGCATCTAAGCTATTTTATATTTTGTAATGAAATTTATTTATAAATAGATTAAATCATTAAATCAGATAACCTAATTATACTCTATTACTGAGCTCATCAGTCACACCAAGGGTAGAAAACTAATAGATGTCAGCATGTGGCTTGGACTACTACTACTCTTTATCTACCTCCTTAAACTCTGAACCAACAAATCTTTGTTAGAATGATGCTTAGTCACTATGTTCATTTCCAGCTGCTGTGGAAGACAAAACCCTACCTTTATTTTTTGTAAGTTCCACAAAGAAGATGCAAGTTGGTATTTTCTCATTTCTGAGATCCCTACTAACAAAATATTGCACACAAGATCCTATGTGTTACCACATCTCATTTCATAGATCACCTTACGTAAATAATTTTTTGTATGAAAATCACAATTGCAATACTGGGTGTCACCCATTTTGCTTTGACTCACACCATTTCCCTGGAGCTAGTTAGAAAGTAGTAAAGTGTCCTTTTGGGGACTGCAAGAAATATGCAACACCTTACAGATTTCTATGTCATCCTTGTGCGGGGACCATGCTGATCTTCTCAACGTTGTCTTAATTTTACTATATGTACCACTGAAGCCAGCACAAATCCTTACTTTTATACGTGAAGACTGATCAGTGATGGATGAGGCTTAGCTCTGTTAAATCTAACCAACTTACTTGAGATTTAGTGAAGTCTATTGAATGCCTTCATGGTGATGCAGCATTTGAAAATATTTTAGAAACTCGAGGTGGAGATGTAAGTAGCATGGGAGATTTTTACTTTTAGGAAAAAAGAATCACTTGAGGGGACAACCACAAGTTGGAACCCACTACAACTTGGGAAAGATGACATGGGATTTTATAGAATAAGATGAGACCTTCCACTACCTACAAAATGGTGCTACACAGGATATAAAGGGCCAGGGATATAGATCTGGTAACAAAGACAAAATGGATCTCCAATTTCTTCCTGTAACATTATTTCAACCTGACTTACAGTTTCAGACTACCACGACTAATATTGGCTAGAGAAAATAGAAAAAAGCCACTCAAAGGATAACTTACCATGAAGGTCTAGGACATGTCCAGGCTAAGATGTGGGTTTCATATCAGGTTTTGAGTGTGAGGAGAAGGGTCAATTTGCTCACTATGTGTGTGGCTAAAGCTAAAAGTTCTAGCTGCCAGAGTGGGGTGCTGGTACTTTGGAAACAATGGCTGACAATATGTACGTGAACTTTAAAAACATGTCATAACTTGGAAGTCTATACCATGAAGACTGAGGAATCTGTGTTAGTAAGGGCATCCTGGTCACAAAGGTCAATCATTACCAGACTGCAGGAGCAGTTTCAATGGCAACGATGCAGCAACAGAATCAATGGAAACAGCAAAATGAAGAGAATGGCCATTTCCCACCCCCCAATCCTTCTGACTTGTACAAAAGGAATGTCTTCCTTGGACTTAGGTTCAGATTCCTTTAAAAAATTCAAGAATGAAGGTATGGAAGACAGCCCCCTGGGGACACTATCAGGTTTTCTGCTTAAAGTGGACATTTTGAGACCCAAATAACTAATTAGAAAAACCAAAATTGTGACATTATATTTATCCCATGCATAGGGGTTATACTTCAAATCAAGTAGACAACATTAGCGTCCCTAAAGCCCTAAAATAAAGAATCCTGGAGCCATTAATCTTTCTAACTAGTCTAGCTTTTTGCCTAGTTTCTGGCTGATGAAGTGAACTAACTCACTGTCACTCAAAAACTACCTGAAACAAACTATAAAATCTCACCTAGCCTTTAAATGTAAACACTTAGAGATTAAATCCACAAGCAACAGCATAAAGTTCTGCAATCATTCCACATGTAGCTTCAGCACAGATGTCAACATTTTGCTGAAGAACCATGCCAACTATCTCTGATGATCCATGACATATGGCAAGCATGAGGGCTGTGCTAAAATAACAGAGATAACTTCATTATTAGGAACGAACCAATTTAATATGTGCCTGTCAGTATAGAATTAACCATTTACATGTATTAACAAATGTTAAGTATCTTGAGTGCTCAAGTGTTTATCCTTGTAAATCATGACGAAGGCTAAAAGGGGTGAAAAGACTCATGTCTCACTGGGATATGGCATAGTAGAATTGGCTAACATAAAGTCCACTGAGGGGCAAGAAAATATGTTCTGTTCACTAATCTAAAATAGGCAAAGTTTTAAGTGAATAATTATCTATTTCCTCCTTAGTCTGATATAATATTTTGTACTTCAAAATTAGCTAGAAGTTGGACAAGTGAGAGCAATCTGAAGACTTAAAACAATATTAGGAATAATATTGTCCTGAGTACCTGGGACTACAGGCTTGTGCCACCATGGTTGGCTAATTTTTATATTTTTCATTGAGATGGGGTTTTACCATGTTGGCTAGGCTGGTCTCAAACTCCTGGACTCAGGTGATCTACCCACTTGGCCTCCCAAAGTGCTGGGATAACAGACAACAGCTACCATGCCCAGCAAATATTGCATTTTTTAAAAGTGTATGAAAAACAGAAGTTAGAAAAATACTATAAAGGTGTTAATCATTCAATATTGAATTATAAAGTAAGTTAAAAATTCATACTTCTTAAAACTAATACGGAACCTCTTTAGCTAATAGAAGATAATGCAACCAAAAACATCAGATTACAAATAAGAATCAGTCAATATAATAAAAGAAGAAAATCCTACTGTATACTGTTCTTTGTGTTGACCAGTCCAAATAATTGCTTTTCTTCTTAACTGATAATTTGTGTTGGTATTTTTCTGTATAATCTAATAATTTTAAGTAAATGTTATTAATTTAATATTTCTGACTTGAGTGTTATTACTCTAGCACACTACTCAAGTGTTTTTTAATAAAAAAACTACTATACCATTTAAACTTATCAACTGCATTTGCATTTGCATTTTTTGTCAGTAAAAATTCCACAATTTGCTCACTTCTTTTCCTTATGGCCAATAAAAGTGGTGTGTGGCCAGCCTGTAAAACAGCAAAAACAATTTATAATTCATGAAATTACATATTTCTCAGCTGAATTGAATACCTTATATAATATCCTATGAACTTAAACAATGGAAAGTAAATCAATAGCAATCCCTTCTTTCTCACTTTTCTGTGCTTTCCCATGCACTGCACCTTCTCTTGTAAACATTCAGCCTCTGCATCACCACATTAACTCTGGTTATCTCCAAAGATCATTACATTGTAATGATTTTATTGTTTCCCATGTAAACCAAGAGCTTCTTGAGGGCAGGGGCTGTATCTTTTACCTCTATATCCTTAAACCCTAAGACATAGTAGTAAATACTTTATTTTTTACTAAATTAGTAATCTAAATTATTACCTCTAGAACAGTGTTTCTTCAACTTTATTCCAAAGAATAATTACCTTACCAGAAGCACTGTACCCCGACAGATTCCACCATTATCTATGTTCAAGAAATGTTATAAAACTGTGAATTAAATGTTCATTATTCAAGAAATGAATTGAACTTTACCTAATCCTTATTTGACAGTATATTTTTGTGGCAAACATTAACATTTGACAAATTAGAATTTCAGGGATGCAGTTTTGGAAGCTTCCCCCCAAAAATGGAGGTTTCCTCTGGGTGATACAAACTCACTTGATTATCTTCTATCAATGATCCCAAGATTCCAAATGCCAATGTCAGGCACTCCTGCTCTAAATGGGTCACTAAGGAAGTGGCTCTAAATTAAAAGAGATTGGCTTCAAATAAACTTTGATTGCTTATTCTTAAATGGTCCATGGGGTTTATCCTATTACCAGACAATAGGATTTTATCTCAGCTATTAGAAATTCAGTATAAAAGGCCAGGCAAAGTGGTTCATGCCTGTAATCCCAGCACTTTGAGAGGCCAAGGTGGGCAGATCACAAGGTCAGGAGATCGAGACCATCGTGGTCAACATGGTGAAACCCCATCTCTGCTAAAAATACAAAAAATTTAGCTGGGCGTGGTGGCACATGCCTGCCTCCCAGCTACTCAGGAGGCTGAGGCAGGAGAATAGCTTGAACCAGGGAGGTAAAGATTGCAGTGAGCCGAGATCACACCACTGCACTCCAGCCTGGTGACAGAGCAAGGCTCTGTCTCAAAAAAAAAAAAAAAAGAAAAAAGAAAAAGAAAAAAAGAAAAGAAATTTAGTATAAAAGTTTATTCTCTATTATAATTATACTCCTAGGATCCGAATGCATATCTACTTCTTAAAATGCAATAATCCATTTTTATTCTGGTTTCTATTGTAACTGATACTATTTTTTGGCAAAATATCAGAAGTATGAATAAAATGGCTTATTAATGAAAGTTCTAACTCATGTATGTGGCTTAGCAAAATAGAAGCCACTAAATCACTTGAATTTTAAGGGATAATTCTGTGGAGAAAGATATAATATTTTTTTCTGCAATATGCATAACCTATTCAAATATAACCATGATTAATCTAAAAAGGCTTAAAGGCCTTCTAATAGAAGATGATTATTTATGGTTTATATGAAGAAAAATCATCATTTAAAAAATATTCTAAATTCTAGAAGACAACCCCATTATTAATGAATTAATGTAAAATATAAACTATATATTATAAACACCTATAAACTGTCTTCAATAACTTGAAATCTTTACCAAAATGTACTATGAGAGAGGAATTGATAACTGAAATATTTACAGAGGCAAAATAGGTAAGTTGAATAAGTGATGTAACTAGGTGGGCACAGTAGCAAACTGGAAACATATGCTTTATGTAAAACTAGAATGTCTTCATAGCATACCAAACAGTCATACGGGCTCAAGAGACACAAGATTCAATCCTTTAAGAGGAAATCCAGATTTCTGCATGTCTCCTAAATTTTACATGTTGACTCAATTTATGCAGGCAAATTTTACTTTCTTGTAGTTTTACACTAACTGGAAAGAAAAAAAAAACTTGGGTGGGAAAGAATATTTGAAAATGTTTTACCTTTAACAAATTTAAATATTTATCATAATGCACAGAAAAACCATACTAACAGTTCTTGTAAAAATATTAATATTTAAAGCAAAATCCTAGACAATTAAGTTTTGTCAAACTATTTTCATACAAAAATAGGAATGTTTGAGCTTCCAAATATAAAACAATTTACATATGTTAATGTTAAAACAAATGGATTTCAAATATTTTGAAAATAACATTGGTTAATGTCTACCTTGTTCTTCACTTCAATGTCTGCACCACAGGACAGCAATTTTGCCACCACTGACAAATTCTCACTGTTAACAGCATAATGGACAGCTGTGTTGCCATACACATCTACAATATTTGGATCAGCACCAGAATCTATGAGAATATTTGCACAAGCCTCCCTCTGGCATTGCAGAGCCTGTCAGTATTAAAGCAAGAAGTAAATTATAAATTATAGGAAATATAAATAAATATTCCACAGGTTTCACAAACTAGTTATATTTCAATGAGATAAATTCATTTTTATTCTATGTATTTAAACCAAATCCATCTCCTGCTGAAAGAACTGGCTACCATTTACCTTCGTCAGAGTTGTCCTGTTTTCACCATCAAGGACGTCAAGCTGGCACTTTCTATCTACCAGAAGTGTTACTACTTCTGCATGGCCATTGGCACAGGCCCAGTGTAGAGCAGTCCTACAAGAGTGAGATGCCTTTTAAGGAAAGTTTAGTCCACTGTCTCAAAACATAGAATGATTTATGTAATTGTCAACATTAAATACCATGCTCTTTCTCTGCCTTCAAAACAAATATTTAATATTCTCCTGAAGAAACTACAACATTCATTCACTGTTATTACTCACTACATTAATGAAAGAGTGGCCTATTTGAATAGAAAGAGCTTGGCCTTTGGATTCAGTTCAACTTGGGCTTGAATATTACTTTAAAGTCTTTCACCTTCTAGCTATCACTTAACCTTTCTGTGCCTCAATTTTCTCATCAATAAAGTGAAGATGAATACAGCAGTTATCTCACAGGACATCACTGTGATGCCTCATGAGAATCTGTGCGATGTATTTCGAAGAATTCCTAGCACATGTAACAGCTCAGTAATTGATAGATATTGTAATTATTTCTACTACTTAACAAAGAAAACATTTTAAGTAAAATGGTACAATTATGCCTACTTTGTGGTATGTTTTAAAGGTTAGAGATAAAACTATTTTAATAATTCTAAGATACTCTATTTCTCATATTTTAACATCTCTGACATTGAAATGCCACTTATAAGTCATTATTTGTTACAAGTATATTTTGCAGAAATTTAAATGATCTTTTATTGTTACATAAATAAGGAGGCATCACACCATTCACCGTGCCTTCCATGAAGTGTAATATGGTATATACAACAGGCTGATGGCAGTCCTAGTCATAGGATTAACACTTAAAGAAATTTTAGCTTTAAGAGTGCTATACAAAAGGAGAGTTGAAATAAAAACAAACTGTTAAAACAAAGTACTTCTTTAATATTTTTAAAACTTCAAGCCAAAGAAAACTTGGGATTCAAGTAGGTATGGCTCATTTTATTCCATGTTTAGATTTACAGAATGTATGTAAATTCATATTTAAGTTTATAGAATGCATGCAAATTAGGTATTTCCAATGATTAATATTACTATTTAAAGCTGTTATAAATTTCCAAAATCGTGGTTGGTAGTTATCTTTTACTAGTTTCTTACTTCAGAAGTGTTTTTATTTTAAAGATGAGAGGAAAAGCTTCAATTGAGATTCATTCCTAGTACTCCAACTTTAAATCTCTCACTTTGCTAAGGCTGAGCAGGTAAATGTGAAATTTTTAAGGATGAAAGGATCTTGAGAGTTAATGTATCTTCTACATAATAGGCATTCAGCTTACATGTGATAAATTGATTAAAAGGATAAATACAGTTGAGAAGTTCAATACCTTAAAAAAACTGCTATAAATAAAGCATTTATATTTTCTATTTTATTTTCTTAATAATAAAACTACACTAATTAATCTATAATTATTGACATATATGTAAGAAATCTATATATAATAAAAATATGTGCCTAATAAGATGTATATGTAAATCAACAAGCACAGGTAAAAAGATTGTCTTTTGAAGATGCTAAAAGTTCACAGAATATACTAATCCACAAAAAATAATAATTAAAATACGGAAAGTGAGAAATTATTTTTATTGGTGCAAAATTATATTCCTGCTCTTCCCAAAAATTATTTCATTAATAATAAACTTTTTCTAATAGCATTGTACATGCTCAATGTGGAAATCAAAGATAATAAAAAGGAAAAACATTTTATATTAAGACAAATGCCCTCAAATAACAAACTTTATCATATTTCATACACAACTTCAGATAACGCAAGATTGTAGTCTGTGTGTATGTATAATCAAACTGAACTTTACCCTCACTGGATACACCAAAATACATTTTCAAATGTCACCTAGTTCTCTACATATTTCTACCTTCAGTGGTCACATATTACCCCATGCTGTAAATTCACTGAAATATATTTATAAAAGTCATTATATGGATTCTTCTTAATAATATGGTACTTACCACCAAATTGTCTATTTGAAAAGTTATCTGCAACTTAAACTTTAAACAGCAGTATAAATATCACTGCTCTTTATCCTCACAAACTTTGTAGATAGAAAGCAGTATTTGATTCCTCTTTTAACTTAAATGCCTTCTGTAACCAGGAACACTAAATATTGTTTTCTGTGTGCATAGGTCACTTACAGATCTTAAGAAAATACTTTCCAAATTTTAAATTAGAAGCAAAGTACTATTTTTAGTCTGCAATTTAGATCTCTAATTTAAATTGCTCAATTTTAAATTAGAGGGTTTTTTGTTGATTTAAGTGAATTATCTATAAAATGATGATTTAAAAATCTAATATGTATACACACATGCACATACATGTGTAGTAAATATTTTACAAGTATGCTGCCTTTTATTTTTCTCATTACAGTTTAATTTTGTTTTGCTTAATTATCCTTCAGACTGCTTGCTTCTGAGCTTCTTAGAAAGGTGTTGTCAACACAAAAATGTACCTCTGTAAATAGGCATTTATGTTTTCTTCTGGTGCTTTTATCATTTTGTATATTAAAAAAATTAATCTATATTCCGTCAGAAATTTACTTTGTGGCATAAAAATCTAGTTTTCTCCAAAAAGCAGGCATTTCACTTATGAAACTAATTCTTTCCTTACTAGTATAAAGTGTGAGCATTATCAAATTCTGAATTCTTAGATATTTGAGTGTTTCTGGATTTTCTACTGTGTTGTATTCATTTACCTGTCTTTTCAGCTGTTATCAAATAATTTGTGATTTATTTATTTATTTTTGAGACAGAGTCTCACTGTCGCCCAGGCTGGAGTGCAGTGATGGGATCTCAGCTCACTGCAACCTCCGCCTCCCAGTTTCAAGCGACTCTCCCTCCTTAGCCTCCCGAGCAGATGGGCTTACAGGCTCCCGACATCGTGCCTGGCTAATGTTTGTATTTTTGTAGAGTTGGGGTTTCACTATATTGGCCAGGCTAGTCTTAAACTCCTGACCTCAGGTGATCCACCCGCCTCGGCCACCCAAAGTGCTGGGACTACAGGCATGAGCCACCACGTCTGGCCCTTTTTTTTTTCAAATTTTATTCATTTATTTATTATTATTATTTTGAGACGGAGTCTCGCTCTGTCACCCAGGCTGGAGTGTAGTGGTGCAATCTCGGCTCACTCCAAGCTCTGCCTTCCAGGTTCACACCATTTCTCCTGACTCAGCCTCCCAAGTAGCTGGGACTACAGGCGCCCACCACCACGCCCGGCTAATTTTTTGTATTTTTAGTAGAAACCGTGTTAGCCAGGATGGTCTCGATCTCCTGACCTCGTGATCCACCCACCTCGGCCTCCCAAAGTGCTGGGATTACAGGCATGATCCACTGCGCCTGGCCATGGCCCATTTTGTGCAAATTAATAGCACATTTTGAAATCTAGAAGGGCAAGACTTTTCTACTCCGTTACAAAATTTGTTAAATGTCATCACAATAGTAAAAGACAGCGTGTGTAATTTTAAAAATGTTAAAACGTTGATAACTTTATTTGGTTTATGTAAAAGTGATAAAGAACTTGCATCTTCAGAAAAAATGAGTCTTCTTAAATTCGAAAACATAAACCATCTTCCCACCTCAAAGTTACCTTCTAAGGTCCCTCAGCAAAGAATATATTTACATAGACATTCATTGATATTGAAATGGATACTGGACTTTATCCAAAAAATTTTTAGCCAATAAGTTAATATATTATGGGAATTATTTCATTATGCACCATTTCATAATGTATCTAACATTATCTTTTAAAACCTGTACATTAAAAGTAAAACCCTGTATGTACTTAATTTTCTAAGTTAAATCACTTTAAAATTCTCTACACAGTGCTCTGTGAGAGGAAGTGGGAGTGAAGGAGAAAGCAGCTAACTAAAGTTTGGGGTTGATTTTAAGGTGGCCTGGGCCCTCCGCCCTGCAGGGCGCCCCCATCCAAGGCCTGGGGGGCCTTCCCGGGAAGAAGATCAAGACCTCGGGGGCCAGGACGGCCGCCCCGCTGCCCGCCACTCCTCCACCTGCTCCCCTCGTCCCCAGGACCCCCAGCCCCCACTCTGAAGGGGCGATCCTCCCACAGCCGCCTCCTCCTCCTGCAGCCCCGGCTCAGGCAGGGCCTGGTACCTCTTCTTCGCATCTCTTATGTTCAGGTCCACTGTCGTCTTCTTCATCATCCTCTCCAGCTTCCAGGCTTGGCCCGGGAGGCAGCTTTGTGGATCTTCCTGAGATCCCCATGGTGAATCACGTCAGAGTCGTTGTTGGTGTAGACCAGCTTACTGAAGGGGCTTGGGCGCACTGGGCCCGTCTGGCCCTTGACAGCGGCGGCACAGAGCCTCTTCATGGCTGCAGCCACCTGCTAGAGAGAGCCCGTGCCTCCCGCTGCTCGCCCTTCCCCAGTCCCCGCCGCTCGCCCTTCCCCAGTCCCCGCCGCTCGCCCTCGCCCTTCTTCAGTCCCTGCACCCGCCCTGACACGACTAGAAATCTCAGTCGGCCAAGTTTTTGGGCACTTCAGCCTCTCCCGGGAGAAAATGGCTGCGCAAAACCGTCAGGCAGCTGAGCAGAACCGTTAGGCAGCTGAGCAGAACCATTAGGCAACAGCGCATGCGCAACTCAGCAGACCTGGGAGACACGCGAGGCAGGAAACCGCCCTGGCTGCGCTTCGCCCAGCACGGCGTGCAGGTGGCACCTGCCACTGAGGCGCTATCGGGCTGGCGGGGCTCCTTGCAGAGGAACGTGGGGGGCTCCCTGCCACATGGCCTGCTTGACAGAGCCGCCCCGGCCCCTCCTCAACCTGAGATCCAGGAGCTGGGCCCTGGCGCTGGGCATCGTGCAGCCTCCAGGGTGGCGCTGAGCGTCGGTTCCCGGCCTTCTGCAGCCAGGGACCCAACCCCTGACTTAGGCGCCCTGGAGGCTTCTGGCCCAAGTATCCGCGTGGCTGGTGGCGCTGGCAGGGTCAGGGTTGCAGCCTCTCCTGCCACGTGCCATGTTCAGGTGGCAGCTGCAGCTGAGCCCATGGTAGAGGCTACAGGGCTGGGCCCAGGCCGCTGAGCATCGCCGAGTACATCGCCCTTCCACCCGGGGCTCTGCTCTTCCTCGGCTCGCGCTGGCAGCGCAGGCTTGCGACCACTGGGCCCTGTACAGCTGCGGCGACGAGGCTTTGCGGCAGGTTCCCACGATCCTGCAACTGAGGTCCCACTGCCTGACTTAGGCGCAGTGGCGGTGTCCGACCCTGGGGTTCGCCTGCTGGTGGCGCGGACAGGTTCTGGGGTTGCCACCGCTGCTGCCACCTTCCAATGCCAGCTGCAGCTGAGCCCACGGTAGAGGCTGCAGGGCTGGGCCCGACGGCCTGAGGGTAGCCGTGTGGCACACGCCCTCCCACTCTAGGCCCTGCTCTTCCTTGGCTCGCGCCCTGAGTGCTGGTTTGCAGGCTCTGGGCACTGTGCAGTCGCCAGGATGTGGCTGAGCAGCAGGTTCAGCGCCGCCTGGGCCCAGAGGGGAAGAGGGGAGTTTGGGGTTGCTTGGCCATATTTGCCTGTGTGCCAAGTGCAGGTAGCGGCAACAGTTCTGACAGGCACGGATGGCGGGTCCCGTTTAGAGGGCTTCAAGGTTCCTGAGAGCGCCCGCTGCCAGGCCTCAGGATCCCTTCCTCGTTGACCAGCATCTGGAGTATGGCAGTGGCGCTGGGTCATCTGCAGCCATCCTGGATGGGACTGAGCTGCAGTTCTCACCCTTGGACTGAGAGGGAAACTCGGCTGAGTGGAGCAGATGGAGAAACAGTTAAATTGAACTTATCTATAAAGACTTCCAGGCTGGGTGCAGGACCTCATGCCTGTACTTACAGCCCTTTGGGAGACCGAGATAGGAGGATCACTTGATCTCAGGAGTTTGAGACCACCTTAGACAACACAGGGAAACTTTATCTCTATAAAAATAAAACCAATCAGCTAGGCATGGTGGTGCATGCCTGTGGCCCCAGCTACTTGGGAGATTGATTGTGGCAGGATCACTTGGGCCTGGGGGTTCGTGGGTACAGTAAACTGATTGTGCCACAAACAAGGAATGAGAGGTCCTGTTGCTCCCCATCCTTGACAGCATTTGACCTTTTCAGTCTTCTGGATTTTGGTTATTGTTTGATTGTTTGTGCCGCTGCACTCCAAGCCTGGGCAACAGAGACTCTCTCTCAAAATAAATAAATAAAAGACTTCTAGTCACTATATCTTATCTATGTCGAATTGTTTACACATCTAGCTTGAAGAGTTAAAACCCACAGCGCCCTCTGATTATGTGATAGGGACCATGTGATTAAAGTGGGTGACCGTGTTCTTGCCTCCAGGGGGCCCAAGTCAAGGGATGGGTCCCCAGCTGCAGGAGGGTGGGAATGGATGCTCAGCACCATCCCGGAGGCTACACAATGCCCAGCCCCAGGGCCCAACTCCTGGATCCCGGATCATGAACAAAAACCCAAGAATTGAAGACTTGAGTGTTAGATATGCTCATTTCTGCTGGGATATCATTGGTTCTAGACCGTCTTAGTTTACAGAGCAAAGAAATAAATGTGTGTATACTAAGCTGTGTATACACATAACTATAAATATTTCTAAATGTAATGTGTATAAGTGTTAGTTCATACTGATGTCTATGACTCAATTCTTTTATCACATGATCATTCTGGCCTTCTCCCCTTGCTTACATGTAACCTCCCACTTTAATAGTGAGAAACCAGGCTCCTGTCATTTGTCATCCATTTGCTTAACTGTCTAGTTCCAATATACATTTATTCTCTATCAATATCAGAATCGCTATCCCATTTCATGTAGGAAACAGCTATACCAACCAGATCACATGAGTTGTTTGCAGTTTCTCTTCCTTTCAGTCTTCATGCATTTTCTTTGTTTTTCTTTTTCTTTTTCTTTTTTAAGATGGAGTTTTGCTCTTCTTGCCCAGGCTGAGGCTGGAGTGCAGTGGCGTGACCTCGGCTCACTGCAACCTCTACTTCCCAGGTTCAAGCGATTTTCCTGCCTCAGCCTCCTGAGTAGCTGGGATTACAGGCACCCGCCATCACGCCCAGCTAATTTTTGTCTTTTTAGTAGAGATGGGGTTTCACCAATTTGGCCAGGCTGGTCTCAAACTCCCAGCCTCAGGTGATCCACCCACCTTGGCCTCCCAAAGTGCTGGGATTACAGGTGTGAGCCACCACAGAAGGCCCATCCATTTTCTAAGATGCTTATGTCAGCACGTTTTTCCCACTCCCTAGAGTGAAGTGGCTTTATACATTTGTAGTACTTTAGATTTTCTATCACATTCTGCATTCCATCCCAGGATCCCCAGAACACCTACTTTGTTGTTGTTTTTTTAAAATTTGCATATATTAAGTGACACTCTTTGTGCTGTGAGATTCTTTGTTTTTTAACAAATGCAGGCCGGGTGCAGTGGCTCACGCCTGTAATCCCAGCACTTTGGGAGGCTGAGGTGGGCAGATCAGAAGGTCAGGAGATGGAGACCATCCTGGCTACACGGTGAAACCCCGTCTCTACTAAAAATACAAAAACAAAATTAGCCGGGCCTGGTGGCAGGCACCTGTAGTCCCAGCTACTCGGGAGGCTGAGGCGTGAGAATGGCGTGAATCCGGGTTGCAGAGCTTGCAGTGAGCCGAGATCGTGCCACTGCACTCCAGCCTGGCCGACAGAGCAGACTCCGTCTCAAAAAAAAAAAAAAAAAAAAAAAAAAAAAAAAAAGAACGCAAATGCATACTATTGTGATTCCACAGTTGTGGTAACATGCAGAATACTTTGACTGGTCCAAATAATGCCCACGTTCTTCACCTATTAAACCTCCTCACTGAATCTTTTGCCAGATCATTTACTTTTTTTAGGAAGTAATATTCCCTTATATGACGTATCACAGTTTTTATTTTTTTTTCCATTCATCAATTATGAGACCTCTTGGTTTCTTCCAGTTTCGGGAATTATAAACAAAGCTGCTATATATATATTCATGCGTCAGTTTTAGTGTGGACTTAGTTTTCAAATAAGGTGGATAAACACCTAAAAACACATTTGCAGCCAGGCACGGTGGCTCACACCTGTAATCCTAGCACTTTGGGAGGCTGAGGCGGTCGCATTGCCTGAGCTCAGGAGTTGGACAACAGCCTGGGCCACATGGTAAAATTTCCCACATCAACAGGTTATACTGTCTCTAGTAAAATACAAAAAAAAAAAAAAAAATTAGCCGGGCATGGTGGTAGGTGCCTGTAGTCCCAGCTACTCTGGAGGCGAGGCAGGAGAATTGTTTGAACCCAGGAGGTGGAGGTTGCAGTATCATTCTATTGCACCACTGCACTCCAGCCTGGGTGACAGAGCAAGACTCTATCTCAAAACAAACAAACAAAAAAACACAATTGCTATATTATATGTAAGACTTTTTTTTTCCATATAGTATAGCAACTATGGGCATAAGAAATTGCCCATCTGTCTTCCAAAGTGGTGGTTTCATTTTGCAAGTGGTGAAAGAAAAAAAACAAAAAACAAAATTCTTCTTGCTCCTGGTTTTTGGGAAAAAGCATCCCATTTCTCATCATTAAGTATGATAGTTTTAGGGGTTTTGTAGATGTTCTTTGTCAAGTTATGAAAATTCACCTCAATTCCTAGTTTTCTGAGAGTTTCTCAAATTATAGATGGGTGATAGATTTTGCTTTTTCTACATCACTTGATACAGTCACATGATTTTTCTTCCTTAACCTGTTGATTTAGGAAATTCTGCAGATAATTTTCTAATATTGAATCAGTCTTGCATACTGTCTTACCTAAAATAAATACATAGTTAGATTCAGTTGTCTAGTATTTTGTGAAGGATTATTGAATCTTTGTTCATGAGAGATATTGATATATTGATTTTATTTAATTTTATGTCTATTGGATATGGTAAGAGGGTAATATTTACCTCATAGAATGAATTAGGAATTGTTCTCTCTAATTCCATTTTCTTGAAAAGTCTGTGGAAAATTGGTATAATTTCTCCATTAAATGCTTGATAGAATTCACCACTAAAGCCATTTGGGCCTGGAACCATTGGAGGGGTGGGTGGGTTATTAACTATTTATTCAATTCTTTTTATAGATATAAGAGTACTCATGTTATCTATTTTTTCTTTTGTGAGTATTGGCATATTGTGTCTTTCAAGTTATTTGTCCATTTTATATAGGTTATTGAACTTGTGAGTATAGAGTTTTTAATATAGTAAATATATCATCCTTTTAATGTCCACAAAATCAGTAGTCATAACCCATACCCCTGTTTCACTTCCAATATTTGTAAGTTGTGCATTCTCTCTTTTTTCTTTATTAGTTTGTCTAAATGTTAGCAAGCTTATAGATCTTTTCAAAGAAACAGCTTTCTGTTTCATTGATTTTCTCTATTGTTTTCCTGTTTTCTATTTTACTGATATCTGCTAAACTTTATATATTTTTCCCTTGTTATTTACTTTGGATTTTCTTTTTCTAGTTTCTTAAGGCAGAAGCTTAGGTTATTGATTTTATCTCTTTTTTCATAATAATATGCATTTAATGCTATAAATTTAGGTACTAGTTCTACTGTATCTCATATATTTTAATAAGTTGTGATTTCATTTTCATTTAATTCCAAACATTTTAATTACTGTTTAGTCTTCTTTTGGGATGCATTTAGATGTTTTGTTAAGTCTTCAAATATTTGAAAAATTTTTCAATTCTTCTTGCTATTTATTTCTACTTTAATTTTATTGTGGTCTGAGTGTGTACTTTGTATGAACTTTATTCTTTGAAAAATTTTAAGACATTTATGGCCCATAATGCAGTGTGTCTTGTACAAACTAGAGAAGAATGTGTATTCTACTTTTGTTGAAGTAGAATATAAACATTAATTATATTCATTTATTTTTATTTTATTTTATTTTATTTTATTTTATTTTATTTTATTTTGAGATAGAGCCTCACTCTGTCACCCAGGCTGGAATGCAGTGGTAGTCTTGGCACACTGCAACCTCCACATCTCAGGTTAAAGTGATCCTCCCACCTCAGCCCAGAGTAGCTGGGATTACAGATGTGTGCCACAACACCAGGCTAACTTTTGTATTTTTAATAGAGACGGTGTTTCATCATGTTGGTCGGGCTAGCCTCAGGTGGTCCACCCACCTTGGCATCCCAAAGTGCTGGAATTACTGGCAGGAGCCACTGTGCCTGGCCTGCCTTCTCTTATTTTAATTGAGCATCTTCTATGATTGCATTTTTGTCTCAGCTCTTGGTGTATCTCATCACCTCATAAGATGTGATCTCATCACTTCTTTTAAAAATTTGCAGTGGTTTTCTTAGGATTGATTATATGCATTTTTAGTCTATCTTTAAATTAATTAGAATTGATTATATACATTTTATGTCTATCTTCAAATAAAATTGTTACTTCACACGTAGTGTAGGTATCCCATAAAAATACTACCAGATTGTACCTCCTGTACCTTATGACATTGCTATTGTTAATTTCATCTGTCCACATTCTATAATTACCCATTTTTGTGACTAAACAGTTATCTTATGGATCAATAAGAATAAAAAAAGTTTTTAACTTTAATTTATTCTTTTTCATTTATTACTTCTTTATTGTGTATCTGAATTTCTCACTTGCATCATTTTCTCTCCACTTGAAGAACTTCCTTTAGTATTTCTTGCAAGACAGGTCAGCTGATGATGTATCACTAAAATTTTGTTTTTCTGAGAAAGTTTTCTATTTGCTTTCTTTGTTAAAGGAAATTTCAATATATAGAATTGCTTTATCCCCCTAAAGTCATATGTTGTTGAATATATTTTCAAATACTTATTTGCCATTTTTATATTTCCTTTGGTGACTTATCCATTTATATTGTTTCCCCATTTTTAACTGAATTGTTTGCTTTCTTGTGAAATTTGAAGGGTTTCTTGTGTATTTTGAATAATAGCCTTTATTACAGATTAGTGGATAAAGAAAATGTGGCATATACATACAATGGAATATTATTCATCCTTACAAAAGAAAGAAATCCTAAAATTTGTGATAGCATTGATGGACTGAGAGAACATAATGCTAAGTAAAATAAGCCAGACACAGAAAGACAAATATACTGCATAATCTCATTTATCTGTGAAATCTAAAAAAATTGAACTCATTAGATGCTAGGGATTAGAAGGTAGGAAAAATGGGAAGATGCTTTTAGTTAAAAGATGAATAAATTCTGGATACCTAACATATATAGCATAGTAGCTGCAGCTGATAAGAATGTATTGTATACTTGAATTTTGCTAACAGGGTAGGTCTTATGTATTTCCATACAAGCACACATAGACACACACAGAGAAAGTGTAACTTTGTAAGTTGATGAAAATGTTAATTGACTGCGGCTATTATTTCACAATGTATACATACATCACATCATATTATATAACTTAAATATGTACAATTTTTATTTATCAATCATACTTCAATGAAGCTAGAAAGAAAAATAAGAAAAAACATTTGTACAGCATAATTAATTATGAAACAGATACATTTTCTAACAATTATGATATCTTTTTCTATGCTTATTTTAGAATATTGTATTGTCATTGGGATTATTGCCACCATTTTCTTCTCTGTACCTGTATTCCTATCTTTATCACAGTGACTATATCTCCTCTGATAACACTTAATTTTTGCCCATCTGAAATTATATCTTAAATTCCAAAAAGTAAATATTTTCTGATTTTTAGGGAAAAATAAGAATTTTTTAGATTTCCTAGGTGACCTCTAGAAAAACTGTGACAATTTTTGCCTTATAAAATGGATGAGGCTAAAATAAATTGGGCTTCTTTGGTATGCCCCATATTTCTTCATTAGTTCCACACATCTGTGTGAGTTGCATGAGGTCAATTCTAAAAGACTCAGCCTTCTCAGCTCATTTTACATAACCTTACATATTAAGATGAATGGTGGTGGGGTGCGGTGGCCCACGCCTGTAATCCCAGCACTTTGGGAGGCTGAGGTGGGCACATGAGGAGGTCAAGAGATCGAGACCATCATGGCCACCATGGTGAAACCCCATCTCTACTAAAATACAAAAACTAGCTGGGCGTCATGGTGCATGCCTGTAGTCTCATCTATTCAGGAGGCTGAGGCAGGAGAATCACTTGAACCCAGGAGGCAGAGGTTGCAGTGAGCCAAGATCGCACCACTGCACTCCAGCCTGGTGACACAGGGATACTCTGTTCAAAAAAAAAAACAAAAACAAAAAAAACAGGTGAATTGTTTAGGAACTGTAGACATTTAACTCACAGATTAGAGACTATAATAGGAAATTGGAGAGGTATATGCCCCCAGGTGAAACATTGGTCAAGTCTTTATGAGATAGTATTGAACCTAATGCAGAATTTTATTCTTCTCCATTTTTATATTATTGTTTACTACATAAATATAAACAGCCATTTAGTTGCTTCTCTAGGTGGTTTTTGTTTTCCTCTGACACTTACTTGAATGTTCTCCTATAAAGTACTGAGCATAACAACTTACTTTTAAATCTCATTGTTTTAAGGATTTATTTTTTGCCTCATTGGTAGATAATTTTATGAAAGCAAAAAACTGACTCAACATCCAGTAGAAGGAGTATTAATTACACAGTTTCTTTTTCTAGCTCTGATCCTCAATTTTATATACTACAGCTTGTAAGTGAAATACATCCTTCAAACGCTGTCTAATTTCTATTTTTCTCTGAGAATTCAGAAAAATATATTTGTACTGACTCTCCATGCTTGTAAGACAACATATTATTATTGTAGGACTTTCTCCTTAGTTCAGCTAAAAGCTGCGTTCTTGTCACACAGCCATGAAATATTAGGCTCACTGACGCTTTGAAGGGTAAGAAAAATGGAATTTATTGGGCAAAAGGGAAAAAAGGAGAAACAGAGACTCTCAGTAAAGTGAATCCTGCTTCCCAGCTTCCTGCCTCATAGATTGAATCCCAGCCTCCGTCCTGGAACAGAAGAGGCCAGGCTCCTCCCCGCTGCAAACTTCCCGAGGCTCCACCTCAGTGTGCACTCCTGCCAGTGTGCAAGCTGGTCGGAGGTTCTGCTGGGGAGCCCTTTTTACTTGCTGTCTCATTATTTGCATAGTTTCATCAAGAATCTGTCCTTTTTTCCTGGGATTTAATTGGACATCCAAGGTCATACATGTGTTTATAAGGTATGAAAATACCTATTAAGGAAAAAGATTGTAGTTTAAATGTTGAGCCAATACCTACTAAGTCCTCCACCTGTTCTATGCTTCCAGCCTCACACTGGTAAGGGAGTGTTTTCAGAAGGCCATGAATCTTACATTTTAGAACCTGGTGGAGGGAAGACTTCACCTATGTGTTTAACTCCTCTTTCTGAAGCTACATAAATAATCAGGGTCGAATATAGTCAGATAAACTTTTTCTTTTTTTGATTAAGAATAACACTTGGAGGCCGAGCCGGTGGCTCACGCCTGTAATCCCAGCACTTTGGGAGGCTGAGGCGGGTAGATCACGTGGTGAGGAGATCGAGACCATCCTGGCTAACACGGTGAAACCCCGTCTCTACTAAAAATACAAAAAATTAGCCGGGCGTGGTGGCGGGCGCCTGTAGTCCCAGCTACTCCGGAGGCTGAGGCAGGAGAATGGCGTGAACCCGGAGGCGGAGCCTGCAGTGAGCCGAGATCATACCACTGTACTCCAGCCTGGGAGACAGAGCCAGACTCTGTCTCAAAAAAAAAAAAAAAAAAAAAAAAAGAATAACACTTGGAGATTATTGACATGAAAATAAGGAACTGAGTTAATTATGGATTAGCACTAACAGAGGACATATTTGTGATAGGGGACTGCTAAGGAAAAGTATCTAAAACTCTGACATAAAACATGAATTTTTAGTGTAATATTACATTATTAAAAGCTATCATCTCAAAGGCCAACCCAAAGATTACTTCATTTTCTTTTGACTTGGCCATGTATTAGTTGATTTGATCCTAGATGCTATGCGATTATGTGATAACTTCTAGGTTTCTCTCTAGTAGAAAAAGACAATGCCAGACCTTATGGATCTGTTTCCATGAAGGATATTAATCAGTTTTAATTCACAACTGATAGGAGTTCATCAAACGTCAGAAAAACTGCTCTTGAGTGCATTTACTGTACACATTTTTGTGAATTACTGCATTATATCACATTTCCAATTCTCTTTTTCTAATAAGTTTAATAAAGTTTAAATTTTGTGCTTAATAACAAAAAATACAGTGCAATTGGGAATACATATTTTTTCTTTTAATTTTCTTCTTTAAATTGTGGTAAAATACACATGCTGTAAAATTTATCACTTTAATGAATTTTAAATGAACAGTTCAGAGGACATTACATTCACCAAATTGCACAACCTTTACCACCGTCCATTTCCAGAACTCTTTAATCATCCCATATAGAAGCTCTGTACCCATTAAACAATAACTTCTCACCCACACTAGTCCCTGGTAATGATTATTCTGTCTCTATGATTTGCTTATTCTAAGTACTTCAAGCAATATTTATCCTTTTGCATCTGGCTTATTTCACTAAGCATAATGTTTTCAAAGTTTATGTATGTTGTAGTCATTGAAGTTCTGTAGTGTATATTAGAATTTCATTCCTTAATAAGGCTAAATAAGTTTCCATTATGTGAATATGGTGTATTTTGTTTATTCATTCATTTATTGATGAACCTTTGAGTTGCTTCCTGCTTTTGGTTACTGTAAATCATGGTACTGTGAACATTGGTGGTTAATATCTGTTGGAGTCTCTATTTGCAATTACTTTGGGCATGTATATAGGCATAGAATTGTTGGATCACATAGTAGTTCTATGTTTAACCTTTGAGGAGCCACCTAACTGTTGTCCACAGAAGCTACACCATTTTACATTCCCACCAGCAATGCACAAGGGTTCCCATTGACTCTGAATCCTCACTAACCCTTGTTATTTTCTGGAGTTTCTTTTTTGTAATCACCCTAATGGGTGTGAAATGATATCTCATCATTACTTTCATTTGTGTTTTTCTAATGCTAGTGATATTGAGCCTCTTTTCATGTGCTTGTTGGCCATTCGTATATCTTCTTTAGATAATTATCTATTCAAGTCCTTTGCCTATTTAACAAATTGAACCATTTATTATTGTTGAGTTGCTGGAGTTCTTTATTCTGTTATACATATTATATCCACATATACTGATGTCATATCACATATGTGATTTGCAGACATCTTCTCCCATTCTTTGAGTTGTTGTTCCACTTTCTTGAGGGTGACTTTTTTTTTTTGAGATGGAGTCTCCCTCTGTCACCCAGGCTGGAGTGCAGTGGCACAATCTCAGCTCACTGCAACCTCCACCTCCCAGGTTCAAGTGATTCTTTTGCCTCAGCCTCCCAAATAGCTGGGATTACAGGTGCACACCACCATGCCCAGCTAATTTTTGTATTTTTAGTGGAAATCGGGATTCACCATATTGGCCAGGCTGGTCTCAAATTCCTGACCTTGTGATCCACCTGCCTCAGCCTCCCAAAGTGCTGGGATTACAGGCGTGAGCCACCACACCTGGTCAATGGTGACTTTTAATGCACAGAACTTTTACTTTTGATGAAACTAATTTTTTTGTTTTTTTTAATTCCCTGTACCTTTGATATCATATCTAAGAAATCATTGTTAAATCTAACATAAAGAATATTTTCTCCTATGTTTTTTTTTCTAAGAGTTTAAGGGTTGTAGTTGTTACTTTTAAGTCTTTGATCTATTTTAGCTTATTTTTGTATATTATGTAAGTTAAGGGCCCAAACTTTATATTTTGCCTGTGGATTTCCAGTTTACCCAGTACTATTTGTTGTTATTAATCAATTTTGCTTCTTTTTTTTTTTTTCGAGGCGGAGTTTCACTCTGTCGCCCAGGCTGGAGCGCAGTGGCGCAATCTGGGATCACTGCAAGCTCCACCTCCTGGGTTCATGCCATTCTCCTACCTCAGCATCCTGAGTAGCTGGGACTACAGGCCACCATGCCTGGCTAATTTTGGTTTTGTATTTTTAGTAGAGACCGGATTTCACCATGTTAGTCAGGATGGTCTCGATTTTCTGACCTCCTGATCTGCCCGCCTTGGCCTCCCAAAGTGCTGGGATTACAGGTGTGAGCCAGCGCTCCCAGCCCAGTTTTGCTTCTAACATAGTTGTCTTATTCTAACATTTCTTGTTTTTGGGGAAAGAAAATCTGTAATTTTTTTTTTACTTGTTCTTGGAACCAGCTTTCCCACCTACTGATTTCCTCAGGAATAAGTGAAATAAATTTTGACACGGGTTTATTTTGTATTTGTATGTGAGTTTTATTATTAAGCTCATTATTAAGTTTTATTATTAAGCAGAGAAAATTATACTCTGGCCATGTAAATTTCCACAGTGTATTACTTTCAGAATGTCCTGATTTTTTCTCTTGCTATAAAGAAGACTCAGGGAATTTACAATAACACACCAGAGTGTTAGAGTCAGGCAGCCATTGTCAGTTGGTGGGTCAGAACTGTACATAGATTTTGAAACAAACAACAGCTACAATGACAATTTCTTATAGACAGAAAATGTAAACCCATGCTTTATTTACTTCTCTCCCAACAAACATAACTAGGCCTATTTTTTATTATGAGACTTCTCTAAAGGGGCCTTTCATTTGTTCTATGACAGATAACTTGATGGATCAAGTGGGTTAAAACTAAAATAATAGTGTGAAACACCCAGTTATGTCCTTGTAAGCATTATATGTTGACATTTGCATCTAGACATTTAAACATCTAGAGAACACTGATACCATCTTCACTTATTGACAATGGCATATTATCAATTCACTTTTCCAAAGAGATAGAAGTTACTTCTTTTGACTTAGATCTGACTTCTTAAACTGTCAAATGAAGTAGCTGAGTATAACTCAGCTACTGAGTTATAACTGAGTATAATCATGAAATGATTTAAGGCTTTGAGACCCTGGAACGAACTTAGAACCACTATATTAATAGTGGCTACAAACTAGTATTAGCCGGAAAGGTTTTGAAAGATTATGTTGATTTCTTAGATATATTTGTGTCAGAGAGGCAACTGCAAGTTAATCTCTACTCTCAGTGAAAGGCTTAATGTGGACACCTATAAAATCCCCAGTGGTCATAACTTGCAGGAATCTCTCCAGAGGGGCAGCATCATACCCAGTAGGGCGACATTAATTTCCTCAGGACAGATCAACAATTTAAAAAAATACAGAACTAGGCATGAGTCAAATTCTCCCTTAAAATTGTATTTCTCATCTAAATGAAAGCACATTTTTAAGAGAGAAAGATGTGTAAGATATAGAAATATTAAAGTAAGGGCTACAGTACATATAATACAAAGCAAATGAAGAGAGGAGGCTAAATATCAAAGTTGTAGGTGGTGAGTTATACTCAGCTACTTTATTCGACAGTTTAAGAAGTCAGATCTAAGTCAAAAGAAGTAATTTCTATCTCTTTGGAAAAGTGAATTGATAATATGCCATTGTCAGTAAGTGAAGATGGTATCAGTGTTCTCTAGATGTTTAAAATATTGTAAGACATTTGTTCATATGAAAATTGTTAATCATCTTGCTTGCTATGGGCTTTTTAAAAAGAATTAAGGGCTACTCTTTTTAGTAAACATGTAACTCTATACATTGAAAAAATCCAATTGTAAATTGACTTGCTATCCTTTCCTTCAATACAAACATTAGCCTCAAATGCAAAAGTGGCATAGATTCAGAGTAAATTAAGTGAAAATATGAAGGGGTGGCCAGCCCCTCCACACCTGTGGGTACTTCTAGTCAGGTGGGATGAGAGACTGAGAAAAGAAATAAGACACAGAGTCAAAGTATAGAGAAAGAAAAGTGGGTCCAGGGGACCAGCGCTCAGCATACCAAGCACCTGCACTGGCACCGGCCTCTGAGTTCCCTCAGTTTTTATTGATTATTATTTTCATTATCTCAGCAAGAGGAATGTGGTAGGAGAGCAGGGTGATAATAGGGAGAAGGTCAGCAAAAAAACATGTGAGCAGAAGAATCTGTGTCATAATTAAGTTCAAGGGGAGGTACTATGCCTGAATGTGCACGTAGGCTGGATTTATGTTTCTCTCTGTCCAAACATCTCAGTGGAGTAAAGAACAATAAAGCAGCATTGCTGCCAACGTGTCTTGCCTCCCACCATAGGGTGGTTTTTCTCCTATCTCAGAATTGAACAAAGGTAAAATAGGGTTTTATACTCAGACAGTCCATTCCCAGGAGCAGGCAGGAGACAGTGGCCTTCCTCTATCTCAACTGCAAGGGCTTTCCTCTTTTACTAATCCACCTCAGCACAGACTGTTTATGGGTGTTGGGCTGGGGGATGATCAGGTCTTTCTCATCCCATGAGGCATATTTCAGACTATCACATGGGGAGAAACCTTGGACAATACCCGGCTTTCCAGGGCAGAGGTCCCTGCCATTTTCCGCAGTGCATTGTGCCCTTGGTTTATCGAGACTAGAGAATGACAGTGTCTTTTACCAAGCATACTGCTTGTAAATATTTTGTTAACAAGGCACAGCCCTAGATCCCTTAAACCTTGATTCCATACAACACATGTTTTTGTGAGCTCAAGGTTGGGGCAAAGAGGTTGGGGCAAAGTCATTGGGGCAAAGTTACAGATTAACAGAATCTCAGGACAAAGCAATTGTTCAAGGTACAGGTCAAAATGGAATTTATTATGTCTTCCCTTTCTACATAGACACAGTAACAATCTGATCCCTCTTCCTTTTCCCTACAAAATAGAAATGATTGTTAGCAACAGAAGAAAACTAAAATGAATAACTTATTTTTTAAAAGTAACATATTGGCTAGGCATAGTGGCTCTTGTCTGTAATCCCAGCATTTTGGCAGGTGGAGGTGGGCAGATCACTTGAGGTCAGGAGTTCGAGATCAGCCTGGTCAACATGGTGAAACCTCACCTCTATTAAAAATACAAAAAATGGGCTGGGCATGGTGGCTCACGCCTATTATTCCAGCACTTTGGGAGGCTGAGGCAGGTGGATCAGGAGGTCTGGAGTTCGAGACCGGCCTGACCAACATGGTGAAACCCTGTCTCTACTAAAAATACAAAAATTAGCCAGGCATGGTGGCTCATGCTTGTAATCCCAGCTACTCAAGAGGCTGAGGCAGAAGAATCGCTTGAACCTGGGAGGCAGATAGCCGGGCATGGCGGCACGTGCCTGTAATCCCAACTACTCAGGAGGCTGAGGCAGGAGAATCGCTTGAACCTGGGAAGCGGAGGTTGCAGTGAGCCGAGGTTGTGCCACTGTATTCCAGCCTGGGTGACAGAGCAAGACTCTGTCTCCAAAAAAAGAAAAAACATAAAAACAAAAAGCAAGCTGGGTGTGACTGGTGTCTGCCTGTGATCCCAGATACTTGGGAGGCTGAGGCAGGAGAATAGCTTGAATCTAGGAGACTGGGGTTGCAGTGAGTCAAGATGGCACCACTGCACTTCAGTCTGGGGGACAGAGTTAGGATCTGTCAAAAAAAAAAATGCAGCCATGTATTATGCTTATGCTTAGGATTTTTAGGCTGAACTACCATTTAAAATGTATTGTATCCTTTCACTCTTCCATTCCTAAGATTCCACATAGATATTGTAGAGAAGTCCAAACTCAACACCATTTGTTTACATTACTAAGGTCTTTAAAATTTTAAATAGATTTAAGTATTTAACTTAACCAAAACTAAACGCCTAGAGACTTGTCTCCACAGAAAATGAGCTTAATTCATATTTTTCTCAAACACTTGCCAAAACCTTAAACTTGAACCCATTTTCAATGCAAGTAGTGGCTAACTATTTTGTGCATATCTTTTTGCCTTTTTGCCATTTCCTTAGCCAGGTGTGCCTATTTATCTTTTTATTTTTGAGATGGAATTTCGCTTGGTCACCCAGGCTGGAGTGCAATGGCACGTTCTCATCTCACTGCAACCTCAGCCTCCCAGGTTCAAGCGATTCTCCTGCCTCAGCCTCCTGAGTAGCTGGGACTACAAGTGTGCACCACCATGCCCAGCTAATTTTTGTATTTTTAGTAGAGACAGAGTTTCACCATGTTGGCCAGGATAGTCTCGATATCTAGACCTCGTTATCTGCCCACCTCAGCCTCCCAAACTGCTGAGATTACAGGACTGAGCCACTGTGCCCAGCTGTGCCTATATTTTTAAAAGATCAAACTTTTATCTGAAATAAAGAGAAACTACAGGATTTTGTTCTGAGATTCAGTCAAGACCTGGTAAGACAGATAATTTAGAGCAAGCTTTGATCTTATCAATGTTTATATCAGCTGAAAGAAACACTCTCACACTCAGAGTCTTTCCTAGTGATTAAAGAATTTAATTTTCATTCACAATTCACAGTAAGGAATTGTAAGAAAATACTGGATTTCAATATAGCATTTTCTCCTTTTTTTGTTGTTTTAATGGCATAATATGCTATGTGTGAGGTCAACATGAGGAGAGACAAAAAGAACAAGTTTATAAATGTGGTTATATTGTCCCCTAACCTAGGAAAAAATGACAATATTGACATTAAAATTTGCATTGTTTGCCTCTGGCTTTCATGGGAATTGTTTTGTTTGTTTGTTTTTGTTCGTTTTTTTGTTTTTGGTTTTTACAGTTGGTATGCCATTTTTTAATGTCACCTATAACTAGCATTAGAATTGTATGGGAGCTTTTGTTTCTTTTGTTTTGGAGGATGCGATTCTTAAAATGAAATTAATTTTTTAGAACATAAAATATATCAAGGGAAGGACATTTCTAAGAGTAATACTGGAAAAGAACAGTTAATCGGTGAATTCACCAGTAAGTTTAAGTCAATTTAAAATTAACTTAGAAAATTATATGTTCATAGCACTCTGTGGACCAGTAGGGAATACGAAAATGAAAAAATCCTGACACTGTTTTATCAGTGAAAAGAGACAGGTCATTAACTTACTAAAATGTACGGCAGAGTAATGTATGTGCTAAATTATGACATATACAATAAAGGCTGCGGGAACCAAAGGATATGTCAATGAGTTTCAATAAAGGTTCAGGGACATCTTCAGAGAGGACAGAACAGTGGAATTTTTTAATTTAAATTTTATGGGGGATGGTAGGAAATTCCAGGTGGCCAGATGGTTTGACTAAATGCATGGTAGTTAGAATGTGTTGGCTTTAATCATGAAACAATGAATTCCATATGTTTGGGACATTAGGTACTGATGTGAACATAGAAGAAAAGTGTAGGGGCAAAGGAGAAAAAGGATAAATGGGAATTTCTGTCTACATTATGCCAAGCATTATAATTTTACTTTCTAGACCAAGAAGATATTTTTATGTTTTTTGGGGGGCATACAAGTGACAAAGTGAGATATTTATGCTTTAGGAAGGTTAGTTGTACCAAAATGTAGAAAATATTTTAATAAATAAGAAATAAAGACTTTATGGAAAACTTTGAGATATTTTAAAAATAGGCTAAATTAAGAGCTTAAACTAGAAAAATGTTTTTCTAAGAGAAATAATGTGTTGGTACTATTAAACATGATAGGGGAAAATTGATGGGAATCGGTGACTAATTAAACATGAGATGTAAGGAAATGAAATAATTTGATAGAATTCTGAGGTTTTAAGCCTGGGTAACTGGGAGAATGGTGATGCATTTTGCAGAGGTAGGAAATGTTGAAGATACAACTGATTTTTGAAGACTAGTAATTTTACAGTCATGCACCATGTAAATACATTTCAGTAAATGGTGGACCACATATTGGTCCTGTAGGATTGTAATGGAGCTGAAAAATTCCTGTTTCCTAGTGATGTCATTGTCAATGTAATATCATTGCACAATTCATTACTCACATGTCTGTGCTGATGCTGGTGAAAACAGACCTATTGTGCTGCCAGGCTTCTAGCACATATAATTACTTACAGAACATAATACCTGATAATGATAATAAGTGACAATATTACTGGTTTATATATTTACTACTCTATTCTTTTTATCTTTTTTTTTTTTTTTGAGATGGAGTCTCCCTCTGTTGCCCAGGCTGGAGTCGCAATGGTGTGATATCGGCTCACTGCAACCTCCACCTCCCAGTTTCAAGTGATTTTTCTGCCTCAGCCTCCCAAGTAACTGGGACTACAGGTGCCCACCACTGAACTTGCCTAATTTTTGTATTTTTATAGAAACAGGGTTTCACCATGTTGGCCAGGCTGCTCTTGAACTGCTGCCTTCAAGTGATCCTCCCTCCTCAGCCTCCCAAATTGCTTGCATTGCAGGTATGAGCCACCATGCCTGGCCCTTTTTATCATGTTTTGAGAGGGTACTACTTATTAAATAAGAAAAAGAAAACTGAACAGTAGAGCAATTTCAGGCAGGTCCTTCAGGAGGTATCCAGAAGGAGGGATTGTTATCATAGGAGATGTCAGCTTCATGTATGTTATTGCCCCAAGGAACTTCCATTGAGACAGAATATGAAGGTGGAAGACAATGATGTTGATGATCCTGACCCTGTATAGGCCTAAACTAATGTGCATGTTTGTGTTTGTTTTTATAAAAGAGTTAAAAAGTAACACAAAAATTAAAAATTGGAAAAAGCTTATAGACTTAGATATAAAGAAAATAATTTTTTTTAAAGTTGTACAATATCTTTTAAGCTAAGAGTTGTGACAAAGGAGCCAAAAGGTTAAAAAATGTATATTAAATTAAAAAATTACAGTAAGCTAAAGCTAATTTATTATTGATAAAAGAAAACAATTTAAAAATAAATTTGGCATAGCTTAAGTGTACATCCAGTACTGCTAAAGTCTACAACAGTGCCCGTAATGTCCTAGGCCTTCATATTCACTCACCTCTCACTCACTTACCCAGAGCAACTTCCAGCTGTGCAAGCTCCATTCATGGTAAGTGCCCTCTACAAGTGTACCCCTTTTTTTTTTTTTTACTGCAGCTTTTCTATGATAAGATGCAAAATACCTACCACTGTGTTACAGTTGCCTGCAGTATTTAGTACAGTAACATGCTGTATAGATTTGTAGCCTAGGAGCAACAGGCTACATATACTCTATCATATACTCTAGCAGAGTAGTAGGCTATCCCATCTATGTTTGTGTAAGTACACTCTGAGATATTTCCACAATAACAAAACTGCCTAAAGACATATTTCTCCAAATTTATTCCATCATCAAGTGATTCATGCCTGTATGCACACATATGCAGGGGCATGCAGAGAGGGCAATTCCTGTGTCCCAGGCACTGCTTTATGCTTGATAAATCTGTTATTCACCCTCACTACAATCTTACCAAGAGACAGGCACCATTATTTTCCCCATTTCACAAATAAATAAACTGAACACAGGTAATTTATGTAACTTGCCTAAGATCACATAACTAGAAAAGAGAGAAAAGAAATTTAAGCTGATTATAGAGCTCTTTCTATTAATGATTATGATATACTTTGTAATGTTATTTCTAGCTTTGATCTTTTTATGAAGGAAAATAAAATAGATTAACAAAATTCAAAAATCTTTAACATAAAATTATAAAAGAACTTGATTAACGTTATAAAGTGAGGGATAGTCCAGGCGAGGTGGCTCATGCCTGTAATCCCAGCACTTTGGGAGGCTGACACAGGTGGATCATGAGGTCAGGAGACTGAGACCATCCTGGCTAACATGGTGAAACTCCATCTCTACTAAACATACAAAAAATTAGCTGGGCGTGGTGGTGGGCACCTGTAGTCCCAGCTACTTGGGAGGCTGAGGCAGGAGAATTGCTTGAACCTGAGAGGCCGAAGTTGCAGTGAGCCAAAATCCCACCACTGCACTCCAGCCTGGGTGACAGAGCAAGACTCCATCTCAAAAAAAGAAAAAAAAATTAAAAAAATATTAAAATGAGGGATAAATGGGGCCGGGCATGGTGGCTGATGCCTGTAATCTCAGCACTTTGGGAGGCCGACATGGGCAGATTGCCTGAGCTCAGGAGTTTGAGACCAGCCTGGGCAACATGGCGAAACCCCGTCTCCATTAAAAATACAAATTAGCTGGGCATTGTGGTGGGTGCCTGTAATCCCAGCTACCTGAGAGGCTGAGCATGAGAATCACTTGAACCCAGGAGGGAGAGGTCTTAGTGAGTCGAGATCACGCCACTGCACTGACAAAGGAAGACTCTGTTTCAAAAAAAAAAGAAAAAGAAAGAAAGTGAGGGATAAATGAAGAGAAAGAAAAACAATCATAGAGATTCCCCTTAACTTCTACCACTAAAAGCAGACACACACACACACACTCACTATAAGAAACAAGGTCAAAAGGAAAATGTCTTTACATATGAAGCCTTCCATTTACAGCTTAACTATCCCTGGAGGCCACATCTAAGGACAACCCTTTTAAAAAGCCATGGTGTGTAAATGAATATGTATTTTGTGTATATTCAGTATATTCAAGGTAAATAGTTGTTTTTATTAAAATAACAAGGGAAAAATAGTGGACCTTTATCTCTCATGAAGAACATGACAGGATGAACTGTTTAGGTCAAATTTTAAAAGACCAGGCTGGGTGCGGTGGCTCACACCTGTAATTCCAACACTTTGGGAGGCCAAGGCAGGCAGACCACCTGAGGTTGGGAGTTTGAGACCAGCCTGACCAACATGGAGAAACCCTGTCTCTACCAAAAATACAAAATTAGCCGGGTGTGGTGGTGCATGCCTGTAATCTCAGCTACTCTGGAGGCTGAGGTAGGAGAGTGGCTTTAACCCGGGAGGTGGAGGAGGTTGCTGTGAGCTGAGATTGCACCACTGCACTCTAGCCTGGGCAACAGAGCAAGACTCCATCTCAAAAAAATAAATAAATAAAAAATAAAAAATAAAAAAATAAGAATTAGGAAGACCAATTTAATAATAAGGTAAGTTACAAAGAAAATCTGTAGGCCGGGCGCGGTTGCTCAAGCCTGTATCCCAGGACTTTTGGAGGCTGAGGTGGGCAGATCACGAGGTCAGGAGATCCATACCATCCTGTCTAACGTGGTGAAACCCCGTCTCTACTAAAAACACAAAAAATTAGCCAGGTGTGGTGGTGGGTGCCTGTAGTCCCAGCTAATCAGGAGGCTGAGGCAGGAGAATGGCATGAACCCTGGAGGCAGAGCTTGCAGTGAGCCAAGACTGCACCACTGACTCCAGCCTGGGTGACAGAGCAAGATTCCAACTCAAAAAAAAAAAAAAAAAGAAAATTTGTGAATTTGTATGCAGTTCGGTTGCCTGACCCATAAATAAACATGAATGAGTAAAATGGAAGCTCAGCTTAATAATGAGCTATTGCACAATAGGAAGAAATAAATTAGGGATGGATACAAATTGAAAGAAGGATAAATGCATGCTAACTTCTTATCTTGATCTATAAGTCTAAAAACATCTTAAAAGACCAGATGATTAAAAAAATAGTAACTTTAATTGTTAAAAATGATCATTTATTTTTCCTCAGGTGGTGGCTCAGTGTTCACTCTGAAAAATGAAAAATTGCCCATTTTTGTGAAAAAGTTCTACTGATATGTGAAGTTACCACATTTATTCACTGAATTCTCTTCCTGAGTGAATGACATAGAACCCCGATAGATAAATTAATATGTTAAAATTAAAAGATTAATAAACAACTTTTCTCTTTTAATAAAATTGTATTTTGATATATTTGAAATATTTTTATTGTAGTGAAAAATATATATAAAATAAAAAATAATGATGTTGGATAATATCATAAATGATTTCTAAGGTAGAAGGTTCTATTGTTTAGAAAAACATCTTTGAGAGTCTTTTTTCATGAGGCACTAAATTCCTTGGTATAATAGGGTACCCTAGACAAAGTAGCTTGTTTTTTTTTTTCTTTTTTTTTGAGAGTCTTGTTCTGTCACCCAGGCTGGAGTGCAGTGGCACAAATCTCGGCTCTTTGTGACCTCTGCCTCCCAGGTTCAAGTGATTATCTTGCCTCAGCCTCTTGAGTAGCTGGGATTACAGACACACGCCATCATGCCCAGCTAATTTTTGTATTTGTAGTAGAAACAGGGTTTCACCATGTTGGTCAGGAGGTTTTGAACTCCTGACCTCGTGTTCCACCCGCTTTGGCCTCCAAAAGTGCTGAGATTACAGGCATGAATCACTGCACCCGGCCACTTTTAGAATATTTAATGCTTCATAAATATGATGTAAAAAAGGGTGAGCTGTAACATTAAGTAGTAACTAAGAGGAGTGCCAAGTTACCACCAGGCAGTTAGCAAGAGGGGGCAAGGCAGCCCCAGGTGTAGAATTAATAATGTGAGAGAGACTAGAAGTTCCAAGAAAATGGTAGGGTGGGGTGGAGAAATTCCTTCTGATGGGAAAAAATGAGGAGATTCAGGATAGTGGTGGCAATATATGCATGTATATATGTGTGTGTGTATATATGTGTATACGTGTATACATGTGTGCATGTATATATGCATATATATGTATATGTGTGTATATGTGCATATACATGCATATATGTGTATATATATGCATGTTTATGCATTTTGCTGCTCTTCGTGGGATGTAATTCTCCCTTATCTCCTCCACATAGTGGTCTTGAATTAATGGTGCTTGGTGGTAAGGTGGGGGTGAAAGTGGAATGAGTCTCCTCACTAGAGGGAACTGAGTAGAGAAAACATGATCTGCTCTGGAGCACAGAGGGCAGGCTCCAACAGTAAGTGAGGAGAGGACAAGCCCAACTAACCAAGAAACTCCCAGAAAATATGGAAGACTCTGAATGTTGTGAAGCACGGGGGATAAAGGAATCAAGATTTTTTTTTTTTTTTGAGATGAAGTCTCACTCTGTTGCCCAAGATGAGTGCAGTGATGTGATCTTGGCTCACTGCAACCTCCGCCTCCTGGGTTCAAGCTATTCTCCTTCCTTAGCCTCCTGAGTAGCTTGGATTACAGGCACCTGCCACCATGCCTGGCTAATTTTTTTGTGTCTGCGATAATATTTTGTCTTCAGCAAAATTCTATTATTGACCTTAATACATAGAACCTTATTTGTTTGCATGTCTGGTTTGTGAGCAGAGATTATTTTGAGTCCTCAAAACCTAGAGCAGTGCAGTTGTAAAAGGCTTTGACTGAAGTCTTAACAAATATTTGCTAAACTGAATTTTGTAGAAATGTTCCAGACTTTAGCATGGCATTTACAATTCACACATTCTTGTTATATTCAAATAATAAACTTTACTGAGTCAGCAGCATTTAATATTAACAAGAAAACAGTGAAATAATGTATGGATTAATTCTGAATTGCAAATTTAACTTTAATGTTAAAAGTTTCCATAAGTTATCTCCAAGCCTGGAAATAAATCCAAAATTGGTCTTAGTTATATATTTGTAAAATGCATATTCATATGAAGAATGAAACGCATCATCCTATATCTTCCTCTTTTTTTTTCTGATTTTGTGACTTGGATTTGTTTTTACCAAAATTCAGGGATTCCCCCCTAATCCCAATGAGAATAATGTCTTAAATAAATGGAATTAAGAAGCTTCAAAATTCTTTTTTTTTTTTTTTTGAGATGGAGTCTAACTCTGTCACCCAGGCTGGAGTGCAGTGGTGCAATCTCAGCTCATGCAATTTCCACCTCCCCAGATCAAGGGATTTTCTTGCCTCAGCCTCCTGAGTAGCTGGGATTACAGGTGTGTGCCACCATGCTCGGCTAAATTTTTGTATTTTTAGTAGAGTTGGGGTTTCACCGTGTTGGCCAGGATGGACTCGATCTCCTGACCTCGTGATCCACATGCCTCAGCCTCCCAAAGTGCTGGGATTACAGGCGTGAGTCACCGCACCTGGCCCAAAACTCTTTAAAGTACTCAACCTATCATAAGACTAGTAGGTGTTTCTCAACTCTCCTTCTCAAAACATGAGATCATGAGGTCTTAATGCTGAAGATTATTGATTATTTTATGTAGAGAACATGGAAGAAAGCTGGACTGTGCTCAGGCTCAATCAGCTCCACTTGCACACCTCTCAGCAATTCTCAATTCTCACCACCAGAGAGAAGAAGGCAGTCGCTACCTGACTATCTCCTGGCCAGGCTACCTTATCTGTCTAAACAGCACATTGCAGGAGCCCCTTTCCTTTCTGTGCTGTTTTATTTTTTCTCCCCCAGCACTATTTTTCTAATTAGAATAATTGAGGAGAAATACAAGATTTTCATGGAATGAAAGAAAAAGTCTTCCAAGTATGAGAAAAATAGAACAAAGGCTGTTTATATCCATATTGATTATAGTGGGAAGGTATTATTGTAATAAATGTGATGGTTATTAAAGCAAGTCTTGATTTTAAGGAAATGTTTTATCTTGGGACTGTGACAGGAGATTATGTGATGTTCATGAGATAATCATACTGTCTCTGTCCAGGTCTCTGTAACATGTAGAACACAACCACGGTAGAGGTTCAGTCCCATTTCATTTACAGAAACAGCTTGTTCCTCAGTAGTATTCTATATATAAAAAGTAAACACACTATAGTTCATAGAGAATACATTCACATGGATTACTAGGAAAGCTAAAGTATCCTTTAAAAATAATTTTAAAAGAGCCAGGTGCAGTAGCTCATGCCTGTAATCCCAGTACTTTAGGAGGCTGAGGAGGATGGATCACTTGAGGTCAGGAGTTCAAGACCAGCCTAGCCAACATGGTAAAACTCCATGTTTACTAAAAATACAAAAATTAGCCAGGTGTGGTGGCATGCTACTCTAATCCCACCTGCTCAGGAGGATGAAGCAGGAGAATCACCTGACCCTGGGAGGCAGAGTTTGCAGTGAGCCAACATCACACCAGTGCACTCCAGCCTGGGTGACAGAGCAAGATGTCTCAAAAAAAAAAAAAAAAAGAAATAAAAATAAAGATAATAAAAAAGGCATTCTTCTCAAAAAACTACCTTTCTATTAGATATTTTTTATCTCAAAACATAAAAGGTAAGTTTTGAAATAACTAATAGTTAATAAGAAAAACATGTAAATAGTATGTAACTAGAATTGTTAATTTCTTGAAACTTAAGGTTTGTTTTTATGTTATGTTAGCAGGATATGTAAATCTAATGGCATTCAAAAAACATAAAGTGAGAAAAAAAGAGGCTGGTATTGAACATGCATGTATTTACTATATTCTAATAATGGTCAAATTGTTTAATTTCTTCATGAATGTCTAGGCTTCATTATAAGTCTTCAGCTAAAATTTTGCCCATTTTGGTGAAGGAACTGTGTGTGTCACATAAGGAGAGCTTAATGTTAGTATTTACCACAGCCTTACTAATATAATCCTATAATATTATCCTCCATGTTCCCAAAATTAAAAAGTAGTCTAATTCTACATATGAACTCAAAATAAATGTATACTGTTATGTGTTATGTGGCATAACTCAAAATAATTAGAACTAAAAACAGCTCTTATTTTCTCACACATACTGAGTATGGAATTACTATTATTTTTGTTTCCTTGATCAGAGGTAGGTGAAACTTGTTAATATAGTCACTGACTGAAGGGCATTGTTTTGCCAAAGTTCGTTAAGTTAAAAAATATTTTGAATCAATAAATGTCTTTCATTAAAATATTCACCTACATAAAATAAGTATTCAGAATTGCATAGGACATATGAATGTCATCTTTCTTTTGCTGTTCATTTACCCAACATTTTTCTTCTTTTTATATATGCCAGGTTGAAAATTGTCATCCCATACTCTTTTCAGCTAAGAATATTTCTGTGTTGGGAATATCTTGAATTTCCCTCAAGGGTTGATGATATTGCCCACAAAGAATTTAGGCAATTTTGATGGCCAGAATGAAAACAGGCAGCTATTTATTTTTAAAAGAAAAGAATAGAAAACTTTGTAATTTAATCATGCATCGTAGGAAGTTTTTTGTTGTTTTTTTGTTTTGTTTTGTTTTGTTTTGTTTTTTTGAGAGACGGAGTCTTGTTCTGTAGAGCAGGCTGGAGTGGAGTGGCGTGATCTCGGCTTGCTGTAACTTCCGCCTCCCGGGATCAAGCGATTCTCTTGTCTCAGCCTCTGGGAGTAGCTAGGATTACAGACATGCGCCAACATGCCCAGCTAATTTTTGTAGTTTTAGTAGAGATGGGGTTTAGCCATGTTGGCCAGCCTTCCTCAAGCGATTCTCTTGCCTCAGACTCCCAAGTAGCTGGGACCACAGGCGCCCGCCACCATTCCTGGCTAATTTTTTGTATTTTTAGTAGAGGCGGGTTTTCACCGTGTTAGCCAGGATGGTCTCGATCTCTTAACCTCGTGATGAGCCCACCTCGGCCTCCCGAAGTGCTGGGATTACAGATGTGAGCCACACCCCACTCTGGAAGTAATTATTATTAATGTTGTTTCTCCTTCCAGTCCTTCAGTTTGTTAAGCGCAACTGTTGAAAACATTTATTTGTCCCAGGAGATTATAGGAAAAAATTAAGTGAATCTACTTAAACATAAAACTCCCAGTTTTAGAATGGATTCTTTTTTTTTTTTTTTGAGATGGAGTTTTGCTCTTCTCATACAGGCTGGAGTGCAATGGCACAATCTCAGCTCATTGCAACCTCCGCCTCCCTGGTTCAAGTGACTCTCCTGCCTCAGCCTCCCAAGTAGCTGGGATTACAGGTGCCTGCCACCATGCCCAGCTAATTTCTGTATTTTTTTGGCAGACCATGTTGGCCTGGCTGGTCTCGAACTAACCTCAGGTGATCCGCCTGCCTCGGCCCCCCAAAGTGCTGGGATTACAGGCGTGAGCCACCGTGCCCGGCCAGATTCAGATTTTTATTAGGGTTGTCATTTAGCTAATTTAATGTATTTCTATGCCATAGTTCATATTTTCTGTGCTGTAAGTATTTTCTGTATGTCTGATTTATGTTGGAGAATTGTATCTCTTTAGATGCAGGGGCATACTGTGAGCATCTACAGCATGGCAAATGGCTTTGCATTTTGCACTCTATACCATTGCCAAAAAAAGGTTTGATTATGCTACTAAAAATCCGACATGAATCAGTGAACACCAAAAGCCAATAATTTTAGAATCTCAAAATCGTGGAATGTTTAGAATTGTGATATTTTCAGCTTATTTTCTCCATCAATTTTCATTAGAAAGCGAGTAAGGAAAGTGGTAGAATTTAGGAGTTAAAAAATCAAATTAGCGGGTAGGGCGCAGTGGCTCACGCCTATAATGCCAGCACTTTGGGAGGCTGAGGCGGGCGGATCATGAGATCAGGAGATCTAGATCATCCTGGCTAACAGGGTGAAATCCTGTCTCCACTGAAAATACAAAAAATTAGCCGGGCATGGTGGCAGGTGCCTGTAATCCCAGCTACTCAGGAGGTTGAGGCAGGAGAATGGCGTGAACCCGGGAGGTGGAGCTTGTAGTGAGCCAAGATCATGCCACTGCACTCCAGCCTGGGCGATAGAGCGAGACTCTGTCTCAAACAACAACAACAACAACAACAACAACAAATTAACACCTTGCTTATTATAATAAAGAAATAAAGTAATCCAATACCTGTAACCTAGAGAATAAGGTTCACATCACTTAAAATGGCATTATAAATAAAAGAAAAGATTGGTTCTACTACATACATCAGGCTTATTAAGTCACACTAGACAACTGAGGTTGCCTAAGACGTCATTGTCCTGGACTTGCAAGGGCCTCCAACTCCAGTTAAGGTGATAAGAAAAAATGAAAACGAGCAGCCTAGCAATTTTCACAGGCCTCAGGAAACTGGGGCCACATCGAACCCAGTCACAGGTTATACCAATTTGATTTACAACAATGAAAGAACCATCTGCTTATACTTGAGTTACAGCACATCCCTTTGTAGACATCCATACAATAGAAAGCCCCAGCAGTTGATTCACAGTAGAACAAAGTGTTTGTGTCAAGCAAAGGAAATTCTGCACTTAGAAATTTTAACGGCACATTTAATTAAAAGATGGTGTAGGTAGGCATAAGTAAGAAAACCATAAGCAGACATAGTCAACATACTAGGTAAGTAAAACCAAATCCAGAAGGTTGTATTTAGTAATATTCATTTCAGATTTCCTTGGATAATTGTGGTTTGCCTTACATCTTTTGACTATGACAAAGATATTTTATTCACTTTTTAAAATATCTCCTAGAATGTAGCTTGAGTCAGTCAAACAGGAAAACATATTGCAGCATTCTCTCTTTCACCTCCCCCAAAGCACTGTAATATGGCTTTTGGAAATATTTCCTCATTGTCCTTTAGTTTTTGGAATGATGTCTGAGATACTGCTGTATGTAAATACAATGATATTCCATATTTCCTGTAAGTTTGCCTATTCAGAAAGCTGCATTTACATACATGCTGAAACACAATCACTGGTGATGTATCAGCCAGAAATTTTATGTGTGAGCCTAAAAGGAAGTGTTGAGTCTTTCTCTACTTAAATAATTAGAAATTAAAAGTACCCTTCTGCATTCTACAGTTTATGTAATATTAAAAGAAGGAATTTTGGCAAAGTAACTGAGGTTATCAGTTCAGTTCAATTTATAAATTTAGTGACATCAACTTTTCCCAGCAAAATAATCAGTACATACTCCATAATCACCACTGTTTCTGTTTTCAAGCGGAGAGAAAAAAAAATAAATTAATTGTATTATATGTTACAATCTTGGGTAAATTCTTTTCTAAATTGGTAGGTATAGCACAGCAAATCAAAGGTTGATAACATAAAATAGTGGACTAAACTTCAGCTCTAAAAAGTTAACAAATCTTGAAGTCTGCTTGCTCGGTTGTAAAATGGGGATAATATTCTCACCTTTGAGTATGTCACACAGTTGCTGTAGGATTTATTTGAGAAAAGATATGCGTAAAGATGCTTTGGACATTATAAAACTGCATCCTAATACAGAGTAAAATTATAAAATTTGATTTGAATGATACCAACTAGTTGGGGATAAAATATTTTACATAAGAACTCCCTGAAAAAGGCAATCATGTGTCATGTCATGTTTGTCATCAAGGATGACAAGGTTTCAATTTGCCTAGGTCAGAAATGCTGTGGTTCTATTCCCTCAACAACTAGTTACTTCTGCTTCGAGTACATGTTTTCCAAAAGCTAGAAAACACCCGTCCAAAGGCTGCTTTCCAAACATAAAAAACAGGTTTACTTCAACACATTATGTCTGTAGGAAGAGTCAAATGAAACAAAACTACTGAATCATTTCCAGGATAGAGTCATAGTATCCAAAATTTGGAACAGAATTGGATGATAGTTGTAGGTCAAGTCCCTTTGCAGGTATAAATCCCCCCTTTAAAGTGGAAAAGTATACAAATTGTGTAATATAGGTATACATTATAGACTCTACATGACTGGAATTTCAGAGGCATGTGTGCAATATGAGTTTAGCATGGAGAAATAGCCAACTGGGTAAACATAATTGATCCACGCTGCTATGAAAGATAATCAAAGCTAAAGCTGATTGCCAGTTACACATTTAGATCTTTTATGCAGCGAATTATGATAAGCAGATGCAGATTTTTTTGTTTCAGGCATTTCCCCTAAAAACTATCCTACATAAGGAAATTTCCTTTATGAATATGCCAGTTACTGTGTCTATTACAGGTCTCCCAAAACATACTATTGTAGGATTTGTGAATAAATATAATGGATGGAAGCAAATTAATGTTTTAGAATCTAATAAATTTTAAAAGTCAACTTAACTGAGGTTTACTTTCAATATAATAAAATACATCCAAATTAAGTACAAACATATAAAGTTATGTGGCTACCACCAATGAAGATATTGAAGCTGTCTATCACCTCAAAAGTTCTTTTGTACTCCTTACCAAAACCTCTGGCTCCAAGCAGCCATTTATCTGCAACCTACCACTATAAATTCGGTTTCTAGAATTTTGTAGTAATAAACTTTTATAATATGCCTACAGTTGTTTCATTCTCTCAATATATTTTAGGATCACCTATGTTGCAAAATCAGTGGTTCTTTCTATTTTATTCTATTGTATGGAAATACTACAATATGTTTAGCCTGTTGGTGAACCATTTACAAATGTTTCTATTCCTTGATTATTACAAGTAAAGCTGCTATGTTCATTTGTATGCACATGTTTTCATTTCTCTTGAGTAAGTAAGAATGGAATATTCTAGGTCAAATTGTAAGTGTATATTTAACTGCCAAACTGCAATCCAAACTGATTATCCACTTTATACTCCCACCTAAATATGATAATTCAGGGTGTTGTATGTCCTCTCAAACATTCAGAATTGACATTTTTTTGGATCCATTATAGTTTCTGTGCAGTGTTATTGCATTTTGATTTTTAAATTCCATTCCCAGGTGGTTAATGATGCATTTTTCAGTGTTTATCAATCATTAATATATCTTTGGTTATTGTCGTCTACTCAAATCTCTTGCCCATTTTGTTATTGTGTTGTTTGACTTCTCACTATGGAGTTTGATTTTTTTTTTTTTTTTTTTGGAGATGGATTCTCGCTCTGTCACCCAGGCTGGAGTGCAGTGGCAAGATCTCAGCTCACTGCAAGCTCTGCCTCCTGGGTTCACGCCATTCTCCTGCCTCAGCCTCCTGAGTAGCTGGGACTACAGGCTCCCACCACCACGCCTGGCTAATTTTTTTGTATATTTTTAGTAGAGACGGAGTTTCACCATGTTAGCCAGGATTGTCTCGATCTCCTGACCTTCTGATTCACCCACCTTGGCCTTCCAAAATGCTGGAAATAAAGGTGGAGTTTGATAATTTTTTCTACATGTCCAGTAAAGTCTTTTGTAAAATTCTTTTTCTTCTCTCTTACTTTTCCTCTTTGACCATATTTATATATATCCATCTATATCTATACAGTTATAAAAATACAAACTCATAAAACTCAAGAAACCCTAAGCAACATAACACAAGTAAGCCACAAGACAAGTCAGGGAGATAGGAAGACCACAGGGTTTAAAGAGTGCAGGGCAGGACAGGGCTCCACAGCATGTCCAGGCTCCATTGTGAACAGCCCTGCAGCTTGGGTCATATGATCTTGCAGGACCTGTATTCTTGCAGGTGTCAATGGTGGTCACAGTGTGGCACACATGGCAATTCTCAGTGAAAGAATTACAACACCAGCTCCTGGGATTCTGAAACAAAGCCATGCCTTCCACAGCAGAGAATTATACGTTGGACCTAGGAGAGATGCTGTGCTTGATAAGTTACCATGCTTCTGGCGCTACCTCTTGAAGGCTGAGTTCTATTGGAACCACCAAGTCATGACACCAGAAGGGAAAAGAAGTAGTTCATCATGAGGTGGAAATAGTAAATATGAGACAAAGGCCAAGCAAGATGAGAGCAAGTGGATAAGTTGAATAGCAGGTAACCCAGATCCTCATGTCACCCACCATGTTTGCACCAGCAACCTTCCTTCAGCTCACACCTGTGACTGCATTTGTGTCCCTGTGGCCATCTGAAGGAGGGAGAAAGGGGCAATCTCTGTTTAAAGGTGTAGTTGCATTGCAGCCCAATGCAAGAATGACTCTGAAAGACAGAAGGAAGTTAAAATATTCCCTATTAGCAGCACTGGGAGCAGTGGCCCTGGCCATCTACTTTACATAGAAGAAACATGGCCTAAGGCAGGAATATAAACAGATTTCTTTGCCGTAGTCAGTGGGTGAATCATCTGGTCAGAGGCTTAGATAGAAAAGAACTGAAACATCTGAGACAAGGAAGGTGGGTTAGAAGCATATGAGTGGACATGCAGGAGCAGGCACGGAGTGTAAAGAATCTTGTATTGCACGTTAACACTCACAAGAAAGACTCAGCACAGAAGAGGCACTCAATAACCAATCAGACAAAATGACTTGACAAGCTGCCAGCCTTGGAGATTGGCTTTCCCACAACAAGCACAACAGTCACACATATGCAGTCACTCATATGACCATGTTGGCAGAGATGGACGATACATATGGGCCCCACAGCCTGGACTTCTATGTATCAAGGTTTATCTAACTACTGCTGCATCTGACTGTCCTACTTTTCAACAGCATAAATCAATAATGAGACTCTTATATGGCAAGTCTTTTGACCTTGAATGACCACCTTTTCATCCTCAGAGTGATATATCCTTATTCCAGGGCTGGGTTTGGCACTTCTGTTCACAGAGCCTGAGCCAGGACCACTTTTCTGAGGCTTCCAGAATTCCTGATCCACAGGCATAAAATCCCACATGGTATAGCATCTGACCAGGGTTCTTTGTTCACAGCAAAGGATGGGCAGAAGTGGGTCCATGACCATGTAATCTACTATTTGCATTACATACACTCTTCAAGAAGCAGCTAGACTCATGGAGCCCTGGAGAAACATTCTAAAGATGCAACTGAGGCACTATGCTAAAGGAGGCATTCTGAATGCAGGGGGCACCATCTTTTATATATATTCTATCACAGATCTTTATATAGTAGTTCTTCTTCCATAGGAAGAATCTACAGGTTCAGAAAACCAGAGGTAGAAACAGGAATGTCCCTAATTACAAATGCTCCCAATAATCTTCTCAGGTTTTCCTGTGCTTCTCATCACTGCAGCTCTGGGATCTGGAAGGCAGGCAAGTCCTGCTCTTTAAAGAATGTTATCTGTTGGGTGCTTTAGATTCCTTAGGTCCAGTAACCAAAAGACAAGAAATACGTCACCACTGGGGCAGGATGAACACACCCTGATTAGCAGGAGGAGGTAGGGCTACTTTTCTGCAAAAGAAGCAGAGATAATTTCTCTCTTTCTCTCTCTCTCACACACACACACACACTCACACACACACACCCTCCCCACTCCCATACTCTCTCTCTCTCTTTCTCTCCCCCTCACACAACTGGGCATTCAAAGGCAGTTCTGAGACCAACTGCTATAGCATGGGCTAGAGTTGGTCTCATTAACCTTCCTTTTCTAAGATTCCCCTTGGAAAAGAGAGGATCATGGGAATTTTGGAAGAGCTGGTATGAAGAACCTGTTTGGACAAATATGTGTGTGCTGTGGTGGGGTTAGGAGGTGGGGGTAATGGATTTTAATGACCAAGGAAATTTGCAATGCAGGTATCCTGAATCAGACAGCATAAGTCAGCGACAGCCTGGCTTTAGCCCTCTGTCTCTAGAAGCACTTCTACACTTGTGCAGCAGTCATGTTTCCAACAGTCATAGAGCTACATGGGGATTGCATGTGAGGACGTTTCCAGTGAGTTGTGAGAGTCTCCAATGAGTAACTTTAATTTAAGGAGTCCGCAGTGACCTAGGCCAAAGCATTCTTGGAACCATGCTGCAGTCTCTTTCTACCCCAATCAGCCTTCCTTCCCTCTTTCCCTCTACAGGTGTAAGATCTGCACCCTAGTCTGAAGACTCTACCCACCTTCTCCTGCTTCCTCCTTCTTCCCTCTTGCAAATTTAATTCCATGGTGGTGTTTGCCCTTAGCAGATCTAAACATTAATTCAAGTCATATGATCAGATAAGATGAAAAATGACTAAAAATGTCATTCATGACATGTGAATGGTGAGCTCTGCCTGGCAGTAGGGAGGAGAGAATTCTGAGAGAAATTAATTTGGAAAAAACGATGCTGCACATCCCAGCAAATACCATCCCATCTTATCTCTGCTAGGAATATTTTTTGTAACATGCATATAATTCACTTTTGCTTTATGAAGTAAATTTATATTTTAAGAATACAGCAGCAATTTGAGTGCTGTTCACAGCTAGTGTGAACTTAAATTTGAAGTTGGCTATAGAAGAAGGCCAATGACAGATGGGTTAGTAGAACAAAATGGATATAAATAGGAAAAAGTGAAAAATCAGTAAGACAGTATGTTGGAAAGGAGTACAGTAGTTGGAAGGATTAATGATTCAATATTTCTATAAAGAGTCTCCATTTAGATGATTCAAAGAGTAGCCATGAAGAAATGCACATTTTATTGAATATACAGAAGTGTGATTAGTGGTGAAGGAGGGTGAATTCTGTTTGTTATATGACTATGACATGTAGAGAACTTCTCATTCAAGGTGAGTGTGCAAAAATATTACAAAACATGTGGAGAATTAACTATTAGAGAGATAATGAAATAATTATACAAAGAAACCTCCTAGAGATGAATTCACCACAGCAAATATGAGAAATATTATAGCAAACTAAATTTTCCTTTTAAGTGAGTACACTTAGAATTCTCAACTGGCTTTTTAAGAAGAAAACATCCAGGGCCAGGCATGGTGGCTCACGCTTGTAATCCCTGCACCTTGGGAGGCTGAGATGGGTAAATCATCTGAGGTCGGGAGTTCAAGACCAGCCTGGCAAACACCGTGAAACCCCATCTCTACTAAAAATTCAAAAATTAGCAGGGCACGGTGGTGGGTGCATGTAATCCCAGCTACTCAAGAAGCTGAGGCAGAAGAATTGCTTGACCCCAGGAGGCAGACTTTGTAGTGAGCCAAGATGGCATCACTGTACTCCAACCTGGGCAACAGAGTGAGCCTCTGCCAAAAAAAAAAAAAGAATAAAATTCATCAAAAAGAATAGAAGACTTAAAAATAAAAACAGACGCCGAGTGTGGTGGCTCACTCCTGTAATTCCAGCACTTTGGGAGGACGAGTTGGGTGGATCACGAGGTCAGGAGATGAAGACCATCCTGGCTAACACAGTGAAACCCTCTCTCTACTAAAAATACAAAAAAATTAGCCCAGCATGGTGGCGGGCACCTGTAGTCCCAGCTACTCGGGAGGCTGGGGCAGGAGAATAGCGTGAACCTGGGAGGCAGAGCTGGCAGTGAGCTGAGATCGTGCCACTGCACGCCAGCCTGGGCGACAGAGCTAGACTCCATCTAAAAAAAAGAAAGAAAAAAAAAGTAAAGAAAAAAATATAAATAAAAACAGGCAAAAGGCCAGGCGTAGTGGCTTACGCCTGTAATCTTAACACTTTGGGAGGCCAAGGTGGGCAGATCAGAAGGTCAAGAGACATAGACCATTTTGGCCAATATGGTGAAACCCCATCTCTACTTAAAAAATAAAATTAAAAAAAATTAGCTTGGCGTGGTGGTGCATGCCTGTAATCCTAGCTACTCAGGAGGCTGAGACAAGAGAATCGCTTGAAGTCGGGAGGCAGAGGTTGCAATGAGCCAAGGTTGCGCCACTGCACTGCAGCCTGGAGACACAGCAAGACTCCATCTCAAATAAATAAATAAATAAATAATAGTTAACTTTTTCTATCTGCCAGGCACTGTGCTAAATACTTTGCATGAAGATGATAATTTCGAAACTAAACACAGAAGAACAAGTGTAAAAGAAATAATTTCTTTCTTTTCTTTTCTTTTCTTTTATTTTTTGTTTGAGACAGTCTCGCTCTGTGGTCCAAGCTGGAGTGCAGTGGCGGGATCTCGGCTCACTTCAACCTCCACCTCCCAAGTTCAAGCAAATCTCCTGCCTCAGCCTCATGAGTAGCTGGGATTACAGGCATCCACCACCACAGACGGCTAATTTTTTCTTTGTATACTTTTATTTAATTCGGCTTAGGTTACTTGTTTATTAGTAGTAGTTTTGCATCTATGGGATTGTTGTATAAAATAAATGGTTTAAATATGTAGGATATTTAAAAGTCATTCTTTCTGTATTTGAGATTTTGAGCCTTTAAAGAGGGCAATATACGGGTAGAGACACAACCAAAAAAGATAATTTTAGGCCAATATCCTTGATGAACATTGATGCAAAAATCCTCAATAAAATACTGGCAAAACAAAGCCAGCAGCACATCAAAAAGCTTATCCACCATGATCAAGTGGGCTTCATCCCTGGGACGCAAGGCTGGTTCAATATATGCAAATCAATAAATGCAATCCAGCATATAAACAGAACCAGACAAAAACCACATGATTATCTCAATAGATGCAGAAAAGGCCTTTGACAAAATTCAACAACCGTTCATGCTAAAAACTCTCAATAAATTAGGTATTGATGGGACGTATTTCAAAATAATAAGAGCTATCTATGACAAACCCACAGCCAATATCATGCTGAATGGGCAAAAACTGGAAGCATTCCCTTTGAAAACTGGCACAAGACAGGGATGACCTCTCTCACCACTCCTATTCAATATAGTGATGGAAGCTCTGGCCAGGGCAATCAGGCAGGAGAAGGAAATAAAGGGTATTCAATTAGGAAAAGAGGAAGTCAAATTGTCCCTGTTTGCAGATGACATGATTGTATATCTAGAAAATCCCATTGTCTCAGCCCAAAATCTCCTTAAGCTGATAAGCAACTTCAGCAATATCTCAGGACACAAAATCAATGTACAAAAATCACAAGCATTCTTATACATAAACAAGAGACAAAAAGAGAGCCAAATCATGAGTGAACTCCCATTCACAATTGCTTCAAAGAGAATAAAATACCTAAGAATCCAACTTACAAGGGATGTGAAGGACCTCTTCAAGGAGAACTAAAAACCACTGCTCAAGGAAATAAAAGAGGATACAAACAAATTGAAGAACATTCCATGCTCATGGGTAGGAAGAATCAATATCGTGAAAATGGCCATACTGCCCAAGGTAATTTACACATTCAATGCCATCCCCATCAAGCTACCAATGACTTTCTTCACAGAATTGGAAAAAACTAAAGTTCATATGGAACCAAAAAAGAGCCCGCATCACCAAGTCAATCCTAAGCCAAAAGAACAAAGCTGGAGGCATTACACTACCTGACTTCAAACTATACTACAAGGCTACAGTAACCAAAACAGCATGGTACTGCTACAAAAACAGAGATATAGATCAACGGAACAGAACAGAGACCTCAGAAATAACGCCACATATCTACAACTATCTGATCTTTGACAAACCTGAGAAAAACAAGCAATGGGGAAAGGATTCTCTATTTAATAAATGGTGCTGGGAAAACTGGCTAGCCATATGTAGAAAGCTGAAACTGGATCCCTTCCTTACACCTTATACAAAAATCAATTCAAGATGGATTAAAGACTTAAACGTTCAACCTAAAACAATAAAAACCCTAGAAGAAAGCCTAGGCATTACCATTCAGAACATAGGCATGGGCAAGGACTTCATGTCTAAAACACCAAAAGCAATGGCAACAAAAGACAAAATTGACAAATGGGATCTAATTAAACTAAAGAGCTTCTGCACAGCAAAAGAAACTACCATCAGAGTGAACAGGCAACCTACAAAATGGGAGAAAATTTTCGCAACCTACTCATCTGACAAAGGGCTAATATCCAGAATCTACAATGAACTCAAACAAATTTACAAGAAAAAGACAAACAACCCCATCAAAAAGTGGGGGAAGGACATGAACAGACACTTCTCAAAAGAAGACATTTATGCAGCCAAAAAACACATGAAAAAATGCTCACCATCACTGGCCATCAGAGAAATGCAAATCAAAATCACAATGAGATACCATCTCACACCAGTTAGAATGGCAATCATTAAAAAGTCAGGAAACAACAGGTGCTGGAGAGGATGTGGAGAAATAGGAACACTTTTACACTGTTGGTGGGAATGTAAACTAGTTCAACCATTGTGGAAGTCAGTGTGGTGATTCCTCAGGGATCTAGAACTAGAAACGCCATTTGACCCAGCCATCCCATTACTGGGTATATACCCAAAGGACTATAAATCATGCTGCTATAAAGACACATGCACACGTATGTTTATTGTGGCATTATTCACAATAGCAAAGACTTGGAACCAACCCAAATGTCCAACAATGATAGACTGGATTAAGAAAATGTGGCACATATACACCATGGAATACTATGCAGCCATAAAAAATGATGAGTTCATGTCCTTTGTAGGGACATGGATGAAATTGGAAATTATCATTCTCAGCAAACTATCACAAGAACAAAAAACCAAACACCGCATATTCTCACTCATAGGTGGGAATTGAACAATGAGAACACATGGACACAGGAAGGGGAACATCACACTCTGAACTGTTGTGGGGTGGAGGGAGGGGGGAGGGATAGCATTGGGAGATATTCCTAATGCTAGATGATGAGTTTGTGGGTGCAGTGCACCAGCATGGCACATGTATACATATGTAACTAACCTGCACAATGTGCACATGTACCCTAAAACTTAAAGTATAATAATAATAATAAAGTACATCACCAAAAAAATAAATAAAGAGGGCATTATAAAATGCCTCATGGAAAAAATATTATTTTAACAATTATTACAGTAAAATAAAAATTTGTGACTCATGAAGACACACTTCATTTTTATCCTCTATTTTTTTTACAAATGGGACTTGAATATTTTAAGATAAAATTTTTAAAAATCAAGTAATTTTAATCGGAAATTTCAAAAAAATAAAACCCTGAATCCAATTCAAATTCCACTTACTTGAAAATTCTCACTGATATAAATTTATTTATATAAATGTGATATAACCAATAAAGATATGCAATAGAGTCATTGTTAATTTGGGTAAAAAAAATTTAAAAACAATGCAAACTTGTATTACCTCCATATGTATGTATGTACACATATACACATATATGAATATTTATATATATATTTGCGTACACACACCATATATATACCTGTGTATAAATGAATAACAATGGAATATCAGTTGGCCTCTACTACAACATTTGAAGGCCCATTGCACAATGGCCAGAACAGAGACGACATCGGAATGCAACTTAAAATTTCCAAGATGACTTGAATTGTATCTGAATTTCTAACAGGGCATAGAGAAATTAAAATCTTGTTTGATTATGCTTCTTTGTTTATTACTGGGAGAGCCTCACATGCAAAGCAGATCAGGATATTCTCTTACCAAATGTGTTAATTAACAGTCAGTTCATAATGTAAGGGTGACTCAAATAGCAGATTCAATATCAAACAGGAAGGGCTTTTGTAGCCCGTTCTATTTTCGGTCAACCACAAACCACCCACCCCTGCTGAAATAAAAACTTAAAAGGCAGGTGGAGGAAAATATGTTCTAGACCAAGGGGTAGGTACCGGGTCTGCAAAAGACATAGTGTGCCACCCACAAACATACAAGTTCAAGGAGCGTGGCTCAATCCTTCAGAAAATTGGTTCTAACTTTCAAATCATTAGGGATCCTCTTTATAAAAGATATAGCAAACAAAAACACAAAATATACCCCTCTAAGATTATTAGGAAGTTAAAAAAAAGTGACTTGTAACTTTTAATAAATAACTAGAGAGGTAAGCTTGTTCATTTCTGAGATTCACAACTTTTATAAAGGTGCTGTATTAATACTTGAATTGTGCTATGTTCAATAGAAGCAATGAGACATAAGCCATACTGAGAGAAGAAAAAAATTTTACAACAAGAAAATCTAATGCTGTTTAATTTCTTTAAATATTTATTAATTTCTGAATGCTATGTGATTGCTTTCATATTAATTTTTCAGTAGAGAAATTGAATACAATTGAATACAATTTCTCCATTGAGAAATTAAATACAATGGATTTTAGTGTGATGACATACTTGATGGGATAATTTTAAAATCATTATTTTAATTAGATGTAATACTTTTAGGTAGAATAATAAAAATAAAGGAAAACCGATTTTCTTTAAATTCCATCAATTATTTCTTTCTCACAATAATTAATATGTAATTTACCAATGATGTAGTAGATTAATACCAAATTCTCTTACTTTTGGTTTCATCAAAAAATGATGAGCATTTTTCTCTGATTGATGTTTAGTTACTTTCAGATGGCTTGTAATCTTGTATTTTCAACATTGAAGATTTTTTTCACATATTGATACCAATCATTTTATGATATATCTGATTTTATAATTATGTTCATTGTTTTCAAATGAGAGTTATGGTTGTATACAGTAAGAATTATAATAGAGGAAGTTATCTGGTGCTCCAGGAATTTAAATAAGAGAAGATATAAAGATCTCAGCCTTTGTATCAATATTTTAATTGGATCCTGAAAAATGAATGAAGATAGACAGAAAACAAGTAAAAAATGGTCTAAGCAGATGAAATAGAAAGAGTAAAAGGAGAGTAATAGAAAAGTGTGTGTGTCTTTGAAGGAACATAACCTGTTCTGGGTGTGGCTACAGCACAGGTTTGTGAAGGAAAATGTTAAATGATTGAGGGGAATGTCTCTCAATATCAGTGATTTTGTATTTTACCCTTCAATGATGGGACATAAGTAAACAATTTTTAAAAGCATAGTGGGTGTGTGTGTATATAAATATATAGCATATATGTATAGTATATAGCATGTCTATACTTATACTATATACATACATATAGTGTGTATGTATATATGTATATATAGTATATGTATATTTATATGTATATAGTATAGTATATGTATAGTATATGTATAGTATATGTATAGTGTATGTATATAGTATATGTATAGTATATGTATATATAGTATATATATATATATATATATATACTTATTTTCATTCTGGATAGAAGTTTTTGAGATGCAGTTAGAAGAAAAAGTCAGAAAGAATAGTCAAGATTATTCCAGCAGTACAGGCATGATGTGATGAATGACTAAATTAAAACATTAGCAGCAACACAGAAGAGAAATGGCGGAATAGAAAGGTAATTCAAGGTAGAAAGAGCTGAACTTAATAATTCATTTAGAAGGAAGAGTCAAGGTATATATACTCTAAATTTTCTTGGCGACTGGCTTGATATTATCATCATTAGCTGAGATGGGCAATGCTTTAAAAGAAATAGATTTATTTGCCAAAATATAAAATGTGTTTACGGCTATGTCAAATTTGAGATGCAGGTGGTGAAGACAGAGGGGGAGAATCAGTTGACATTTTAAAATATAGGTTTGAAACCTACAGGAAAATATTGGAGTAAAAAAAAAAAGAAAATCAAACGTCAAAGGAAATGCTGGAAGTGTGGGAATGGATAAAAGGAGCACAGGAAAAGTGTGCAGAGCATTGTTACCCAAAGTGCTGTGGGAATTTTATACACAACTCGCAAAACACACAAATATTTTTGCTTCCCTGGATCATTTACTGGAGTCTTTTACATACACATTCTGAAGTATAAGGTATGCAGAATTTTCTAAGCGTATCATAGAATTCCATTCCAAGAACACATTTCAGGAAAACTATTGTCAATCAGGGAAACATTGGTGCAGAATAGTAAGAAAAGAAATACCCATTAAGACTAGTAGTTACACAGTGGACATGAAAAAACTAGGCAGTAAGGAGTTATTAAAAAGAAAGCATGGGCTGGGCATTGTGGCTCATGTCTATAATCCCAGCACTTTGGGAGGCCGAGGCGGGCGGATCACCTGAGGTTGGGAGTTTGAGACCAGCCTGACCAACATGAAGAAACCCCATCTCTACTAAAAATACAAAATTAGCTGGGCATGGTGGCACATGCTTGTAATCGCAGCTACTCGGGAGGCTGAGGCAGGAGAGTCTCTTGAACCTGGGAGGCGGAGGTTGCAGTGAGCTGAGAGCACACTGTTGCACTCCAGCCTGGGTGAAAAGAGGGAAACTTCTTCTCAAAAAAAAAAAAAAGAAAGAAAGAAAAGAAAAAAGAAAAAAAAGAAAAAATAAAAGAAAAAAGAAAAAAAAGAAAGCATGGGGCCAACATTGAGTGGTCTTAAGGAAGTCAAGGTAGAAGGAAATTTAAAGAAGGAAATGAGAAGCAATGCAGAATGTTTAGGAAGGTCAATTAGGAAGCTCCCATAAATATTCTCACTATGTATTATAGGGAATTCATTTATAACTTCAAAAATACCACTCAAAAAAGATGGTAATTGTTGAAATGAGATTTCAATGGGTGAAAGAGGCTGGGCACAGTGGCTCATGCCTGTAATCCCAGCACTTTCAGAGGCCGAGGTGGATGGATCACGACGTCAGCAGTTCAAGACCAGCCTGGCCAAGATGTGAAACCCCATCTCTACTAAAAATACAAAAATTAAACGGTCATGGTGTTGGGCGCCTGTAATCCTAGCTACTTGGGAGGCTAAGACAGGAGGATCGCTTGAACCCGGGAGGTGGAGGTCGCAGTGAGCCGAGATGATGCCACTGCACTCCAGCCTGGGTGACAGAGCAAGAGAAAGAAAAGAGAAAAGAAAACAGAAGAGAAGAAAGAAAAGAAGGATGGAAGGGATTTTAAAAAGAGATGAGAAGTCAGTATACTGTTTTGGAGGAAGTGTAATTTATGATTGTGGCTATAACTTGCTATGAATGGAAATAGCAACACATCACTGGATTTCAACTTTTGAGTGCTTAAGAAGGTGGAGATGGTGATTAAAATAATAATAATAATAATAATAATAATAATAATAATAATAATGCTAAGTGTGTAATAGTTTCTAAGTGTGTGGTGTCTGAACCCCGGATATCAGGATGTCTGGAACTGGGATTGAATCCCAGCTCTTCCACTTTCTGGTTATGTGAGTGACTGTAGGCAAATTACTTAATCTTTTAATGCTCCAGTTTCCCATATGTAAAATGAGAATTATAATAGTAAACTACCTCATGGCTTGTGAGGATGAAGTGCATGTAGAGTACTTAGCGAGTTCTCTTTGTGTATTATGTATTAGTTTCAAAATGCAGATTCTAGAGCCCTTAGATTCTCATTCAATAGGTATGAGGCAAGCACGGGCCAGGATTCTGCATTCTTTAAGGAGGTGTAAATTCCTACATCTGCTGTGACAAAGTGGTTCACATTAGGTCGCTTAAAATGAGATAAATTTATTCTTTTACGGTTCAGGAAGCTAGAAATCTTAAATGAAGGAGTTAGCAGTGCTGCATTTTTCTCTGAAGGACCTGGGAAAAAAATCCTTTCTTGCTTCTTCTAGCACCGGGTGATCACTGAGCTTCATTGTCATTGCTTGGCTGGAGGATACCTCACTTTATTCTCTACCTCCATCCTCACATGGCCATCTCCTCCCTGCGTCTCTGTTTCCTCTTCCCTTCTTATGAGGATATCAACCATATTGAATTGTGGCCCACTCTAATGCATTATGAGCTCATCTAGCATATCATAATTTTACAGCATCTGCAAATAATTTGATTTCAAATTAAGTCATACTCACAGACATCAGGGGCTAGAACTCTAATATATATATTTTCTTTTTGAAGACACAGTCTAACCCACAAAAGGAGGGGAGCCGCTTAAGATCATAAAAAACTCAAGTAACAAGACTGTGTGTTTAAAATAGCATTTAAATTTCTCCAAATGGCAGACAGCTTAATTCAGATCAATACCAATCAGGAGATAAACAAGTGTTTGTCTCCTGATTGGCATTTACCTGAGATTAAAACATCATGGTAAAATACATTATCTTCAGCGATCTTTGGTTTAGGTGAGCATTCACAAGGCACACAGTTATTATCACTTGAGCCATCTCTCTCTAATAACTCTTTTCTAATCTGCTGGCCAACAATATCAGGTTCTTTCAAATCTCTGATTATTGGACCAAACCATAAGGTCCTCCACGTGAATTGGTAGAAATATTTTTTACAAAGGTAAATGAAATTTTATTTACTTGATGGATTTCTCTTCTCCTTTGTACATAGGGGTGACCCTTTGACAGCACAGGGAAAGAACATGATAGAAATAGACTTTCAGAAGGAAGGGCCTTCCATAACAAGGAATGCCATCTGTAATCCAGACTTTTTCTCCTCAGGAATCCAGTCATAGGCAAATCTCTATGAATCACAGATAAATAGAAAGAAGGGTGGGAGTGTGTCAGGGAGTAGGATGCTGAAAATGTGAGTAGCCTGTTCATTAATTGGTCCCTTGGAAACTGAGAAGGCAACGTGGCATACATGCAATTTCCATGGAATGATGGAAGACTGGTTGTAGTTAGTATGATCCTATAATGCTCAGATCACAATGGGATCACCCTTATTCATGATTGAGCATTCCTTCTTATTAGTATCCCAATGTGAAATTGTTTCTCAAAAAAGGAGGAGGCGGGTAATTTTTGTACAAAAGGCTTTCACTCCAAAATAAAGTGGCTTGTACTGTATTTCTCCTCTGGAGCCTTGCCGCTGGCTCCATAGGAAAATTCTGCCTCTCATAGATACCTGAGGCATTGGATTCCCTAAACAAAATTGTAGATCCACTTGTACTGCAGGCCTCTGTAGTCCAAAACGTTTCTCTGTCTCTGAGTCCCACTCACAGCTGACATCCTTCTTGACATTTGCATTTTTAGAATACACATCCAAATATGTTTTATGTTGCCTCTAACATTCAAAAGAGCCTCTAACAGTCTTCCTTTCCCTATCCCTTCCTTCCATTTGAAAGATGTTTGATCCATATCACTTTCTACTGCATTCTTAGACTCCCTGAAGGTAGGAAAACCACATTTTTGTCATTTGCTCGATGTGTCTTTCCTGAAGTCTATGGTAGCTGCTATTTTTCTCTAGAGCATATCAACCGGATGCTGTCCATGTATTCCATAAGTTATGTCCGTTTGGTTAGTGACATGGCCAGGGTTCCTGAGTACAAAATTGTGACACAGACAAAAATAGTTATACTTCTACAGCTAAATAGTGAAGACACTCTGCCTGGAAAAAGTAAGAAATTTCAGGTATTTACCATTTATTTAAGATACAGAAAAATAATTTGCCTAAATGTATAGGAGGAAAAGGAGATAAGTGTATTCACTAAAGCAAGGAGACTACATCTGGATTTAAAATGTGTGCCCTCAGATAGGATTCCAGTACACAGTGGCTGGATTCTGAGTGTTTGTCCCTCACACAGGATTACAGAACACTGCTATGAGGTTCTGAATGGAAAAGGAAATATCTTCACATAAAGACAAGAAAGAAGCATTCTGAGAACTTCTTTGTGATGTGTGCATTCACCTCACAGAGTTGAATTTTATTTTGATTTAGCACTTTCGAAATACTCTTTTTGTAGTGTCTGCAAGTGGATATTTGGAGCGCTTTACAGCCTATGGTGGAAAAGTAAATATCTTCACATCAAAACCAGACAGAAGCATTATGAGAAACTCCTCTGTGATCTGTGCATTCATCTCACAGAGTTGAACGTTTCTCTTGATTGAGCAGTTTTGAAACACTCTTTTTGTAGAATCTGCAAGTGGATATTTTGAGTGCTTTGGGGCCTATGGTGGAAAAGGAAATATCTTCACATAAAAACTAGACAGAAGCATTCTGAGAAACTTCTTTGTGATGTGTGCATTCAACTCACAGAGTTGAAATATTCTTTTGATTGAGCAGTTTTGAAACACTCTTTTTGTAGTATCTGCAAAGTTGGAGGGCTTTGGGACCTCTAGAGGAAAGGGAAATATCTTCCCTTAAAAACTAGACAGAAGCATTCTGAGAAACTTCTTTGTAATGTGTGCATTCATCTCACAGAGTTGAACATTTCTTTTGATTGAGCAGCTTTGAAACACTCTTTTTGTAGAATCTGCAAGTGGACATTGGGAGCGATTTGAGGCCTATGGAGGAAAAGGAAACATCTTCACATAAAAACTACACAAATGCCTTCTGAGAAACTTCTTTGTAATGTGTGCATTCATCTCACAGAATTGAACCTTTCTTTTGATCGAACAGTTTTGAAACACTTCTTTTGAAGGATCTGCATGTGGATATTTGGATCAATTTGGGGCCTGTGGTGGAAAAGGGAATATCTTCAAATAAAAACTACACAGAAGCGTTCTGAGAAAGTTCTTTGTGATGTGTGCATTCAACTCACATAGTTGAAGATTCCTTTGGTTGAGCAGTTTTGAAACAATCTTTTTGTAGTATTTGCAAGTGGATATTTGGAGCAGTTTGAGGCCTATTGTAGAAAAGGAAATATCTTCACCTAAATACTAGACAGAAGCATTCTGAGAAACTTCTTTGTGATGTGTGCATTCATCTCACAGAGTTGAACATTTCTTTTGATTGAGCAGTTTGGAAACACTCTTTTTGTAGAATCTGTAAGGGGATATGCTGAGCTCTTTGAGGCCTGAGGTGGAAAAGGACATATCTTCACAAAAAAACTAGGTAGAAGCATTCTGACAAACCTATTTGTGATATGTGTGTTCATCTCACAGAGTTGAACCTTACTTTTGATTAAGCAGTTCTGAAAAACCCTTTTGGTACTATCTGCAAATGGACATTTTGTGTGGTTTGAGGCCTACAGTGGAAAAGGAAATATGTTCACATAAAAATTAGACAGAAGCATTCTGACAAATTACTTTGTGATGTATGCATTCATCTCACAGAGTTGATCATTTCTTTTGAGTGAGTAGTTTGGAAGCTCTCCTTTTGTAGCATCTGCAAGTGGACATTTTGAGCACTTTGAGGCCCATGGTGGAACAGGAAATATCTCCACATAAATATTAGACAGAAACATTCTGACAAATTATTTGTGATGTATGCATTCATCTCACAGAGTTGATCATTTCTTTTGAGTGAGTAGCTTGGAAGCTCTCCTTTTGTAGCATCTGCAAGTGGACATTTTGAGCGCTTTGAGGCCTATGGTGGAAAAGGAAATATCTTCACATAAATATTAGACAGAAGCATTCTGACAAATTCTTTGTGATGTGTGCATTCATCTCAGAGAGTTGAACCTTTCCTTCGATTGTGTAGTTTTCAAACACTCTTTCTGTAACATCTGCAAGTGGACATTTGGAGTGATTTGAGGCCTCAGGTGAAAAATGGAATATCTTCACATAATAACTAGACAGAAGCATTCTGAGAAAGTTGTTTGTGATGTATGCATTAATCTCACAGAGTTGAACATTTCTTTAGATTGAGCATCTTTGAAACACTCTTTTTGTAGAATCTGCAAGTAGACATTTGGAACACTTTGAGGCCTATGGTGGAAAAGGAAATATCTTCATAGAGAAGCTAGACAGAAATATTCTGAGAAATTTCTTTGTGATGTGGGCATTCATCTCACAGAGTTGAACTTCCTTTTGATTGACCAGTTTTGAAACACTCTTTTTGTAGAATCTGTAAGTGGATATTTGGAGCGCTTTGCAGCATATGGTGGAAAAAGGAAGTATCTTCACTTAAATACTGGACAGAAGAATTCTGACAAACTTCTTTGTGATGTGTGCATTCATCTCAGGGTATTGAACCTTACTTTTGATTGAGAAGTTTTGAAGCCCACTTTTTGTAGAATCTACAAGTTGATATTTGGAGCACTTTTAGGCCTACGGTGCAAAAGGAAATATCTTCACATAAGAACTGGACAGGAGCATCCTGAGAAACTTCTTTGTGATTTTTTCATTCAACCCACAGAGTTGAATCTTACTTTTGGCTGAGTAGTTTGGAAACACTCTTTTTGTAGAATCTGTAAGTGGACATTTGGAGCGCTTTGCAGCCAATTGTGGAAAAGGAAATATCTTCACATAACAACAAGACAGCAGCATTCTCAGAAACCTCTTTGTGATGTGTGCATTCATCTCACAGAGTTGAAACTTTCTTTTGATTGAGCAGCTTTGAAACACTCTTTTTGTAGAATCTGAAAGTGGATATTTGGAGCGCTTTGTTGCCTATGGTAAAAAAGGAAATACCTTCACATAAAAACTAGACAGAAGCATTCTAACAAACTTCTTTGTGATATGTGCATTCATCTCACAGAGTTGAACTTTACTTTTGATTGAGCTGTTTTGAAACACCCTTTTTGTACTTTCTGCAAGTGGACATTTGGAGTGCTTTGAGGCCTATGGTGGAAAAGGAAATATCTTCACATAAAAACTAGACTGAAGCATTCTGACAAATTTCTTTGTGATGTGTGCATTCATTTCACAGAGTTGAACCTTTCTTTTGGTTGGTTAGTTTGCAAAATCACTTTCTGTAGATTCTGCAAGTGGACATTTGGAGCGCTTTGAGGCCTATGATGGAAAAGGTAATATCTTCACTTAATAACTAGACAGAAGCATTCTGAGAAACTTCTTCGTGATGTGTGCATTCACCTCACAAATTTGAAACTTTCTTTTGATTGAGCAGATTTGAAACAATCTTTTTGTAGAATCTGCAATTGTACATTTGGAGCACTTTGTGGCCTCTGGTGGAAAAGGAACTATCTTCACATAAAAACTAGACAGAAGCATTCTGACAAACTTCTTTGTGATGTGTGCATTCTTCTCAGAGAGTTGAACCTTACTTTCGATTTACCAGTTTTGAAACACCGTTTTTTTTTTTCTGGTTTTTTTTTTTGGCTTTCTCCTTTTTTTATTATTGTTATTATTATACTTTAAGTTTTAGGGTACATGTGCACAATGTGCAGGTTCGTCACATATGTATCCATGTGCCATTTTGGTGTGCTGCACCCATTAACTTGCCATTTAGCATTAGGTATATGTCCTAATTCTGTCCCTTCCCCCTCCCCCCACCCCACAACAGTCCCTGGAGTGTGATGTTTCCCTTCCCTTGTCCATGTGTTCTCATTGTTCAATTCCCACCTATGAGTGAGAACATGTGTTGTTTGGTTTTTTGTCCTTTCGTATTCCCATTGAAAACTGGCAAAAGACAGGGATGCCCACTCTCACCACTCCTATTCAACATAGTGTTGGAAGTTCTGGCCAGGGCAATCAGGTAGGAGAAGTGAATAAAGGGCATTCAATTAGGAAAAGAGGAAGTCAAATTGTCCCTGTTTGCAGATGACTTGATTGTATAACTAGAAAACCCCATTGTCTCAGCCGAAAATCTGCTTAAGCTGATAAGCAACTTCAGCAAAGTCTCAGGATACAAAATCAATGTGCAAAAATCACAAGCATTCTTGTACACCAATAGCAGACACACAGAGAGCCAAATCATGAGTGAACTCCCATTCACAATTGCTTCAAAGAGAATAAAATAAATAGGAATCTAACTTACAAGGGACGTGAAGGATCTCTTCAAGGAGAACTAGAAACCACTGCTTAATGAAATAAAGGAGGATACAAACAAGTGGAAGAACATTCCATGCTCATGGGTTGGAAGAATCAATGTCATGAAAATGGCCATACTGCCCAAGGTAATTTATAGATTCAATGCCATCCCCATCAAGCTACCAATGACTTTCCTCAGAGAATTGGAAAAAAACGACTTTAAAGTTCATATGGAACCAAAAAAGAGCCCGCATCGCCAAGTCAATCCCAAGCCAAAACAACAAAGCTGGAGGGATCACGCTACCTGACTTCAAACTATACTACAAGGCTACAGTAACCAAAACAGCATTGTTCTGGTACCAAAACAGTGACATAGATCAATGGAACAGAACAGAGACCTCAGGAATAATGCCGCATATCTACAACTATCAAATCTTTGACAAACCTGACAAAAACAAGCAATGGGAAAAGGATTCCCTATCTAATAAATGGTGCTGGGAAAACTGGCTAGCCATATGTAGAAAACTGAAATTGGAAACATTCTTGTTGTAGAACCTGCAAGTGGACATTTGGAGGGCTTTGAGACCTATTGTGGAAAAGGAAATATCTTTACATAATAGCTAGAGAGAAACATTCTGACAAACATCTTTGTGATGTGTGCATTCATCTCACAGAGTTGAACCTTTCTTTTGATTGAGCAGTTTGGAAACACTCTTTTTGTAGAATCTGCAACTGGACATTTGGAACTCTTTGAGGCCTATGGTGGAAAAGGAAACATCTTCACGTAAAAACTAGATGGAAGAATTCTCAGAAATTTCTTTGTGATATGTGAGTTCATCTCACAGAGTAGAACCTTTCTTTTGATTGAGCAGTTTGGAAACACTCTTTTTGTAGAATCTGCAAGTGGACATTTGGAGAACTTTGCGGCCTATAGTGGAAAAGGAAATATCTTCACATAAAAACTAGACAGAAGAATTCTGAGAAACTACTTTGTGATGTGTGCATTCATCTCATAGTGTTGAGCATTTCTTCTGATTGAGCAGCTTTGAAACACTCTTTTTGTAGAATCTGCATGTGGACATTTGGAGCGCTTTGAGGCCTATAGTGGAAAAGGAAATATCTTCATATAAAAACTATACAGAAACATTCTGACAAACTTCTTAGTGATGTGTGCATTCATCTTATAGAGTTGAACCTTTCTGTTCATTGAGCAGTTTTGAAAAACTCTTTTTGTGGAATGTGCAATTGTACATTTGAAGCGATTTGAGGCCTATGGTTGAAAAGGAAATATGTTCACATAAAAACTAGACAGAAGCATTCTGACCAATTACTTTGTGATGTGTGCATTCATCTAACAGAGTTGAACCTTTCTTTTGATTGAGTAGTTTGGAAATTCTCTTTTTGTAGAATCTGCAAGAGCACATTAGGAGTGCTTTGGGGCCTAAGGTGGAAAAGGTAATATCTTCACTTAAGAAGTAGACAGAAGCATTCTGAGTAACTTCCTTGTGATGTGTGCATTTATCTCACAGAGTTGAACCTTTCTTTTGATTGAGTAGTTTAGAAACTCTCTTTTTGTAGAATCTGCAAGTGGACATTTGGAGCGCATTGAGGCCTATGGTGGAAAAGGAAATATCTTCATTTAAGAAGTAGACGGAAGCATTCTGTGAAACTGCTTTGTGATGTGTACATTCCTCTCACAGAGCTGAAACTTTATTTTAATTGAGCAGTTTTGAAAAACTCTTTTTCTAGAAATTGCAAGTGGACATTTGGAGTGCTTTGCAGCCGATGGTGGAAAAGGAAATATCTTCACATACAAACTAGACAAAAGCATTCTGACAAGCTTATTTGTGATGGGTGTATTCGTCTCAAAGAGTTGAACCTTACTTTCAATTGAGCAGTTTTGAAACACTCTTTTTGTAGAATCTGCAAGTGGACATTTGGAGAGCTTTGAGGCCTGTGGTGGAAAAGGAAATATCTTCACACAAAACTAGACAGAAACATTCTGAGAAACTTATATGTAATATATGCATTCATCTCACAGAGTTTCAACTTTCTTTTGATTGAGCAACTTTGAAACACTCTTTTTGTAGTATCTGCAAGTGGACATTTTTGGCGCTTTGAGGCAATGGTGGAAGAGGAAATATCTTCACATAAAAACTATACAGAAATATTCCGAAAAACTTCACTGAGATGTATGGATTCATCTCACAGAGTTGAAACTTTCTTTTGATTGAGCAGTTTTGAAAGACTCTTTTTGTAGAATCTGAATTTGGACATTTGGTGCGCTTTGCGGCCTATGGTAGAAAGGGAAATATCTTCACATAAAAACTAGACAGAAGCATTCTGACAAACTTCTTTGTGATTTGTGCATTCATCTCACAGAGTTGAACATTTCTTTTGATTGAGCGGCTTTGAAACACTCTTTTTGTAGAATCCGCATGTGGACATTTGGAGCTCTTTGAGGACTGTGGTGGAAAACGAAATACCTTCACATAAAAACTATACAGAAATATTCTGATAAACTTCTTTGTTATGTGTGCATTCTTCTCACAGATTTGAACCTTTCTTTTCATTGAGCAGTTTTGAAAAACTCTTTTTCTGGAATCTGCAAGTGTACATTTGAAGCGCTTTGAAGCCTATGGCTTAAAAGGAAATATGTTCACATAAAAACTAGACAGAATCATTCATAGAAAATCCTTTGTGTTGTGTGCATTCATCTCACCGGGTTGAACATTTCTTTTGATTGAGCAGGTTTAAACATTCTTTTTGTAGAATCTGCAAGTGGACGTTAGGAGCCCTTTGAGTCCTGTGGTGGAATAGGAAATATGTTCATTTAAGAACTAGACAGAAGCATTCTGAGAAACTTCTTTGTGATGTGTACATTCATCTCACAGAGTTGAAACTTTCTTTTCATTGAGCAGTTTTGAAACAATCTTTTTGTAGAATCTGCAAGTAGACATTTGGAGGACTTTGCGGCCTATGGTGGAAAAGGAAACATCTATACATGAAAACCAGACAGAAGCATTCTGACAAACTTCTTTGTGATGTGTGCTTTCATATCACAGAGTTGAACATTTCTTTTGCTTGAGCAGTTTGGAAACACTCTTTTCATAGAACCCGCATGTGGACATTTGGAGTGCTTTGAGGCCTACGGTGGAAAAGGAAACATCTTCATATGAAAACTAGACAGAAGCATTCTGACAGACTTTTTTGTGATGTGAGAATTCATCTCACAGAGTTGAACCCTACCTTCGATTGAGCTGTTTCGAAACACTCTTTTTGTAGGATTTGCAATTGGATATTTGGAGCGCTTTGAAGACTATGGTGGAAAAGGAAATATCTGCACATAAACACTAGACAGAATTATTCTGAGAATATTCTTTGTGATGCGTGCATTCATCTCACAGAGGTGAACCTTTCTTTTGATTGAGCAGTTTTGAAACACTATTTTTGTGGGATCTGTAAGTGGACATTTGGAGCGTTTTGACGCCTATGCTGGAAAAGGAAATATCTTCATATAAAGACTAGACAGAAGCATTCTGGCAAATTTCTTTGTGATGTGTGCATTCATCTCACTGAGGTGAACCTTTCTTTTGACTGAGTAGTTTGGAAACTCTCTTTTTGTGGAATCCGGAAGTGGACATTTGGAGTGCTTTGGGACCAATGGTGGAAAAGGAAATATCTTCACTTAAGAACTAGACGGAAGCATTCTCAGAAACTTCTTTGTGATGTGTGCATTCATCTCACAGAGTTGAACCTTTCTTTTGATTGAGCAGTTTTGAAACACTCTTTTCGTAGAATCTGCAAGCGGACATTTGGAGCGCTTTGAGGCCTATGGTGGAAAAGGAAATATCTTCACATAAAAACTAGACAGAAACATTCTGAAAAACCTCTTTGTGATGTGTGCATTCATCTCACAGGGTTGAAACTTACTTTCGATTGAGCAGTTTTGAAACCCTCTTTTTGTAGAGTCTAGAATTGGACATTTGGAGTGCTTAGAGTCCTATGGAGGAAAAGGAAATATCTTCATGTAAAAACTAGACAGAAGCGTTTTGAGAAACTCTTTGTGATGTGTGCATGCATTCTTCTCACAGATTTGAACCTTTCTTTTGATTCAGCAGCTTTGAAACACTCTTTTTGTAGCATCTAGAATTGGACATTTGGAGCGCTTAGAGTCCTATGGTGGAAAAGGAAATATATTCACGTAAAAACTAGACAGAATCATTCAGAGAAAATTCTTTGTGATGTGTGCATTCATCTCAGAGAGTTAAACCGTTATTTTGATGGAGCAGTTTGGAAAAACTTTTTTTGTACTATCTGGATGTTCTCATTTGGAGCGTTTTGAGGCCTATGGTGTAAAAGGAAAGAATATCTTCAAATAAAAACTAGACAGAAGCATTCTGAGAAACTTCTTTGTGATGGGTACATTCATCTCACAGAGTTGAACATTTCTTTTGATTCAGCAGCTTTGAAACACTCTTTTTGTAAAATATGCAAGAGGACATTTGGAGTGCTTTGAGGCCAATGGTGGAAAAGGAAATATCTTCACATAAAAACTAGACAGAAGCATTCTGAGAAACTTCTTTGTGATGTGTGCATTCATCTCAGAGTGTTGAACCTTTCTTTTGATTGAGCAGCTTTGAAACACTCTTTTTTTAGAATCTGCATGTGGAGATTTGGAGCGCTTTGAGGCCAATGGTGGAAAAGGAAATATCTTCACATAAAAACGATTCAGAAATATTCTGAGAAACTTCTTTCTGATGTGTGCACTCATGTCACAGAGTTGAGCCTTTATTTCATTGAGCAGTTTTTATTTATTTATTTATTTATTTATTATTCTACTTTAAGTTTTAGGGTACATGCGCACAATGTGCAGGTTAGTTACGTATATATACATGTGCCACGCTGGTGGACTGCACCCACTAACTCGTCATCTAGCATTAGGTATATCTCCCAATGCTATCCCTCCCCCCTCCCCCCACCCCACAACAGTCCCCAGAGTGTGAAGTTCCCCTTCCTGTGTCCATGTGTTCTCATTTTTCAATTCCCACCTATGAGTGAGAATATGCAGTGTTTGGTTTTTTGTTCTTGCGACAGTTTGCTGAGAATGATGATTTCCAATTTCATCCATGTCCCTACAAAGGACATGAACTCATCATTTTTTATGGCTGCATAGTATTCCATGGTGTATATGTGCCACATTTTCTTAATCCAGTCTATCATTGTTGGACATTTGGGTTGGTTCCAAGTCTTTGCTATTGTGAATAATGCCGCAATAAACATACGTGCACATGTGTCTTTATAGCAGCATGATTTATAGTCCTCTGGGTATATACCCAGTAATGGGATGGCTGGGTCAAATGGTATTTCTAGTTCTAGATCCCTGAGGAATCGCCACACTGACTTCCACAATGGTTGAACTAGTTTACAGTCCCACCAACAGTGTAAAAGTGTTCCTATTTCTCCACATCCTCTCCAGCACCTGTTGTTTCCTGACTTTTTAATGATTGCCATTCTAACTGGTGTGAGATGGTATCTCATTGTGGTTTTGATTTGCATTTCTCTGATGGCCAGTGATGGTGAGCATTTTTTCATGTGTTTTTTGGCTGCATAAATGTCTTCTTTTGAGAAATGTCTGTTCATGTCCTTAAAAATCAATGTACAAACATCACAAGCATCCTTATACACCAACAACAGACAAAGAGAGAGCCAAATCATGAGTGAACTCCCATTCACAATTGCTTCAAAGAGAATAAAATACCTAGGAATCCAACTTACAAGGGACGTGAAGGACCTCTTCAAGGAGAACTACAAACCACTGCTCTAGGAAATAAAAGAGGATATAAACAAAGGGAAGAACATTCCATGCTCTTGGGTAGGAAGAATCAATATCATGAAAATGGCCATACTGCCCAAGGTAATTTACACTTTCAATGCCATCCCCATCAAGCTACCAATGACTTTCTTCACAGAATTGGAAAAAACTACTTTAAAGCTCATATGGAACCAAAAAAGAGCCCGCATCACCAAGTCAATCCTAAGCCAAAAGAACAAAGCTGGAGGCATCACACTACCTGACTTCAAACTATACTACAAAGCTACAGTAACCAAAACAGCATGGTACTGGTACCAAAACAGAGATATAGATCAATGGAACAGAACAGAGACCTCAGAAATAACGCCACATATCTACAACTATCTGATCTTTGACAAACCTGAGAAAAACAAGCAATGGGGAAAGGATTCCCTATTTAATAAATGGTGCTGGGAAAACTGGCTAGCCATATGTAGAAAGCTGAAACTGGATCCCTTCCTTACACCTTACACAAAAATCTATTCAAGATGGATTAAAGACTTAAACGTTCGACCTAAAACCATAAAAACCCTAGAAGAAAACCTAGTCATTACCATTCAGAACATAGGCATGGGCAAGGACTTCATGTCTAAAACACCAAAAGCAATGGCAACAAAAGCCAACATTGACAAATGGGATCTAATTAAACTAAGGAGATTCTGCACAGCAGAAGAAACTATCATCAGAGTGAACAGGCAACCTACAAAATGGGAGAAAAGTTTCACAAGCTACTCATCTGACAAAGGGCTAATATCCAGAATCTACAATGAACTCAAGCAAATTTACAAGAAAAAAACAAACAACCCCATCAAAAAGTGGGTGAAGGACATGAACAGACATTGAGCAGTTTTGAAAAACTCTTTTTGTAATATCTGCAAGTGGACATTTGGAGCGCTTTTTGGCCTATGGTGGAAAAGGAAATATCTTCATTTAAGAACTAGATGGAAGCATTCTGTGGAACTGCTTTGTGATGTGCGCATTCCTCTCACAGCACTGAAACTTTATTTTAATTGAACAGTTTTGAGAACGCTCATTTTGTAGAATCTGCAAGTGGACATTTGGAGTGCTTTGCAGCCGATGGTGGTAAAGGAAATATCTTCACATTAAAACTAGGCAGAAGCATTCTGACAAGCTTATTTGTCATTTATCTCATGGAGTTGCCATTTATCTCATGGAGTTGAACTTAACTTTCGATAGAGCAGTTTTGAAACACTCTTTTTGTAGAATCTGCAAGTGGACATTTGGAGAGCTTTGAGGCCTGTGGTGGAAAAGGAAATATCTTCACACAAAACTAGACAGAAGCAATCTGACAAAGTTTTTGTGATGTGTGCATTCATCTCGCAGAGTGGAACCTTAATTTCGATTGAGCAGTTTTGAAACACTCCTTTTGTAGAATCTGTAAGTGGACATTTGGAGCGCTTTGATGCCTATGGTGGAAAACGAAATATCTTCACATAATAACTAGACAGAAGCATTCTGAGAAACTTCAATGTGATGTGTGCATTCATCTCATAGAGTTGAAACTTTCTTTTGATTGAGCCACTTTGAAACACTCTTTCTGTAGTATCTGCAAGTGGACATTTTTGGCGCTTTGAGGCAATGGTGGAAAATGTAACATCTTCACATAAAAACTAGGCAGAAGAATTCTGAGAAACTTCTTTGAGATGTGTGCCTTCATGTTACAGAGTTGAACCTTTCTTTTGATTGAGCAGTTAGGAAACACACTTTTTGAAGAATCTTCAAGTGGACAATTGGAGCACTTAGTGGCCTATGGTAGAAAAGGAAATATGTTCACATAAAATCTAGACAGAAGCAATCGGACAAGAGCAACTTTGAAACACTCTTTCTGTAGTATCTGCAAGCGGACATTTTTGGCGTTTTGAGGCAATGGTGGAAAAAGAAATATCTTCATACAAGAACTATACAGAAACATTCTGAAAATCTTCACCGAGCTGTGTGGATTCATCTCACAGAGTTGAACCTTTCTTTTGATTGAGCAGTTTTGAAAGACTCTATTTGTAGAATCTGAATTTGGACATTTGGTGCGCTTTGCGGCCCATGGTGGAAAAGGAAATATCTTCACATAAAAACTAGACAGAAGCATTCTGACAGACTTCTTTGTGACTTGCGCATTCATGTCACAGAGTTGAACCTTTCTTTTGAATGAGCAGCTTTGAAACACTCTTTTTGTAGAATCTGCATGTGGATATTTGGAGCTCTTCGAGGCCTATGGTGGAAAAGCAAATACCTTAACATAAAAACTATACAGAAATATTCTGACAAACTTCTTTGTTATGTGTACATTCTTCACACAGATTAGAACCTTTCTTTTCATTGAGCAGTTTTGAAAAACTCTTTTTGTGGAATCTGCAAGTGTACATTTGAAGCGCTTTGAGGCCTATGGTTTAAAAGGAAATATGTCCACATAAAAACTAGACAGAATTATTCATAGAAAATCCTTTGTGTTGTGTGCATTCATCTCACCGGGTTGAACATTTCTTTTGATTGAGCAGGTTTAAACACTCCTTTTGTAGAATCTGCAAGTGGACATTGGGAGCCCTTTGAGTCCTATGGTGGAATAGGAAATATCTTCATTTAAGAACTAGACAGAAGCATTCTGAGAAACTTCTTTGTGATATGTACATTCATCTCACAGAGTTAAACATTTCTTTTGATTGAGCTGTCTTGAAACTCTATTTTGTAGAATCTGCAAGTGGACATTTGGAGCGCTTTGAGGCTTATGTAGAAAAGGAAATATCTTCACATAAAATCTAGACAAAAGCAATCTGAGAAACTTCTTTGTGATGTGTGCATTCATCTCACAGAGTTAAAATTTTTTTTGATTAAGCAGTTTTGAAACTCTCTTTTTGTAGAATCTGCAAGTCGACGTTTGGAGCCCTTTTAGGCCTATGGTGGAAAAAGAAATATCTTCACATAAAAACTAGACAGAATAATTCTGAGAAACTTCTTTGTGATATGTGCGTTCATCTCACAGAGTTGAAACTTTCTTTTGATTGAGCCGTTTGGAAACACTCTTTTTGTAGAATCTGAAAGTGGACATTTGGAGTGCTTTGTGGCCTATGGTAGAAAAGGAAATATCTTCACATAAAACCTACACAGAAGCAATCTGAGAAAATTCTTTGTGATGTGTGCTTTCATCACACAGAGATAAACCTTTCTTTTGATTGAGGAGATTTGAAACTCTCTTTTTGTAGAATCTGCAAGTGGACAATTGGAGTACTTTGAGGCCTATGGTGGAATAGAAAATATCTCCACATAAAAATAGACAGAAGATTTCTGAGAAACTTCTTTGTGATGTGTGTATTCATGTCACAGATTTGAACCTGTCTGTTGATTGAGTAGTTTGGAAACACTCTTTTTTAGAATCTGCAAGTGGACATTTGGAGCGCTTTGCGGCCTATGGTAGAAAAGGAATTATCTTCACATAATATCTAGACAGAAGCAATCTGAGAAACTTCTTTGTGATATGTGCATTCATCTCACAGAGTTAAGCCATTCTTTTGATTGAGCAGTTTTGAACCTCTCTTTTCGTAGACTCTGCAAGTGGACATTTCAAGCACTTTGAGGCTTACGGTGAAAAAGGAAATATCTTCCCATAAAAAGTAGACAGAAGAATTCTGAAAAACTTTGTGATGGGCACGTTCATCTCACAGAGTTGAAACTTTCTTTTGATTGAGCAGTTTGGAAACCCTCTTTTTATAGAATCTGCAAGTGGACATTTGGAGCACTTTGCGGCCTATGGTAGACTAGGAAATATGTTCACATAAAATCTAGACAGAAGTAATCTGAGAAACAACTTTGTGATGTGTGCATTCATCTCACAAAGATAAACGTTTCTTTTGATTGAGCAGTTTTGAAACTGTCTTTTTGTAGAATCTGCAAGTGGACATTTGGAGCACTTTGAGGCCTATGGTGGAAAAGGAAATATCTTCACATAAAAACTACATAAAAGCATTCTGAGAAAGATTTTGTGATGTGCCCATTGATCACCCAAAGTTGAATCTTTCTTTTGAAGGACCAGTTTTGAAATACTCTCTTTGTAGAATCTTCAAGTGGACATTTCGAGCGCCTTGAGGCCTATGGTTTAAAAGGAAATATCTTCACATAAAAACAAGACAGAAGAATTCTGAGAAAGTTCTTTGTGATATGTGCGTTCATCTCGCAGAATTGAGCCTTTCTTTTGATTGAGCAGTGTTGAAACCCTCTTTTTGTAGAATCTGCAAATGGTCATTTGGAGCACTTTGAAGCCTACAGTGGAAAAGGAATTTATCTTCACATAAAAACTAGAGAGAAGAATTCTGACAAACTTCTTTGTGATGTGTGCGTTCATCTCACAGAGTTGAAACTTTCTTTTGATTGAGCTGTTTGGAAACAGTCTTTTTGTAGAATCTGCAAGTGGACATTTGCAGCACTTTGTGGCCTATGATAGAAAAGGAAATATCTTCACATAAAATTCAGACAGAGCCAATCTGAGAAACTACTTTGTGATGTGTGCATTCATTTCACAGAGTTAAAACTAGTTTGGTTGAGCAGTTTTGAAACTCTCTTTTTGTAGAATCTGCAAGTGGACATTTGGAGCGCTTTTAGGCCTATGGTGGAAAAGGAAATATCTTCACCTAAATACTAGACAGAAGAATTCTGAGAAACTTCTTTGTGATGTGTGCGTTCATCTCACTGAGGTAAACCTTCATTTTGATTGAGCATTTTGGAAGCACTCCTTTTGCAGAATCTGCAAGTGGAGATTTGGAGCGCTTTGCGGCCAGTGGTAGAAAAGGAAATACCTGCACATAAAATCTAGACAGAAGCAATATGAGAAAATTCTTTGTGATGTGTGCATTCATCTCAGAGACTTAAACATTGCTTTTGACAGAGCATTTTTTAAACTCTGTTTTTGTAGAATCTGGAAGTGTACATTTGGAGCGTTTTGAGGACAATGTGGAAAAGAAAATATCTTCACATAAAAACCAGATTGAAGAATACTGAGAAACATCTTTTTGATGTGTGCATTCATCTCACAGAATGGAACCTTTCTTTTGATTGAGCTGTTTGGAAACACTCTTTTTGTAGAATCTGCAAGTGGACATTTGGAGCACTTTGTGGCCTATGGTAGAAAAGGAAATATCTTCACTAAAATTCAGACAGAAGCAATCTGAGAAACTACTTTGTGATGTGTGCATTCATTTCACAGAGTTAAACTTTTCTTTTGATTGAGCTGTCCTGAAACTCTATTTTGTAGAGTCTGCAAGTGGACATTTGGAGCGCTTTGAGGCCTATGGTAGTAAAAGAAACATCTTCACATAAAATCTAGACAAAAGCAATCTGAGAAACTTCTTTGTGATGTGTGCATTCATCTCGTAGAGTTGAACCTTTCTTTTGATTGAGCAGTTTGGAAACACTCTTTTTGTAGAATTGGCAAGAGGACATTTGGAGTGCTTTGAGGCCTGTGGTGGAAAAGGAAATGTCTTCACATAAAAACTAGACAGAAGAATTCTGAGAAACTTCTTTGTGATGCGTGCATTCATCCCACAGAGTTGAACTTTTTTTTTGATTGAGCAGTTTGGAAACTCTCTTTTTGTAGAATCTGCATGTGGACATTTGGAGCACTTTGAGGCCTGTGGTGGAAAAGGAAATATCTTCACATAAAACCTAGACAGAAGCAATCTGAGAAACTTCTTTGTGATGTGTGCATTCATCCCACAGAGTTGAACCTTCCTTTTCATTGAGCAGTTTGGAATCACTCTTTTTGTAGAATGTGCAAGTGGATATTTGGAGCGCTTTGCGGACTATGGTAGAAAAGGAAATATCTTCAAATTAAATCTAGACAGAAGCAATCTGTGAAATTTCTTTGGGATGTGTGCATTCGTCTCACAGAGTTAAACCTTCCTTTTGATAGAGCAGTATTGAAACTCTCTTTTTGTAGAATCTGCAAGTGGACATTTGGAGTGCTTTCAGGCCTACGGTGGAAAAGGAAATATCTTCATGTAACAACTAGACCGAAGAATTCGGACAAACTTCTTTGTGATGTGTGCATTCATCTCACAGAATTGAGCCTTTCTTTTGATTGAGCAGTGTTGAAACCCTCTTTTTGTAGAATCTGCAAATTGTCATTTGGAGTGCTTTGAGGCCTATGGTGGAAAAGGAATTTATCTTCACATAAAAACTAGAGAGAAGAATTCTGACAAACTTCTTTATGATGTGTGCGTTCATCTCACAGATTTGAAACTTTCTTTTGATTGAGCAGCTTGGAAATAGTCTTTTTGTAGAATATGCAAGTGGACATTTGGAGTGCTTTTTGGCCTATGGACGAAAATGAAATATCTTCATATAAAATCTAGAGAGTAGCAATCTGAGAAACTTCTTTGTAATGTGTGCATTCAACTCAGAGAGTTAAAAATTCATTTGATTGAGCAGTTTTGAAACTCTCTTTTTGTAGAATCTGCAAGTGGACATTTGGAGCGCTTTGAGGTCTATGGTGGAAAAGGAAATATCTTCACATAAAAACTGGACAGAAGAATTCTGACAAACTTCCTTATGATGTTTGCGTTCATCTCACAGAGTGGAACCTTTCTTTGGATAGAGCAGTTTTGAAACTCTCTTTTTATAGAATGTGCAAGTGGACATTTGGAGCACTTTTAGGCCTATGGTGGAAAAGGAAATATCTTCACATAAAAAAATGACAGAAAAATTCTGAGAAACTTATTTTTGCTGAATGCGTTCATCTGAGAGAGTTGAACCTTTCTTTTGATTGAGCAGTTTGGAAACACTCTTTTTGTAGAATCTGCAAGTGGACATTTGGAGTGCTTTGAGGCCTATGGTGGAAAAGGAAATATCTTCACATAAAATCTAACAGAAGCAATCTGAGAAACTTCATTGTGATATGTGCATTCATCTCAGAGAGTTGAACTTTTCTTTTGATTGAGCAGTTTTGAAACTCTCTTTTTGTAAAATCTGCAAGTGGACTTTTGGAGCGCTTTGAAGCCTATGGTGGAAATGGAAATATCTTCACATAAAATCTAGACCGAAGAATTCTGAGAAACTTCTTTTTGAAGTGTGTTTTCATCTCATTTGAACTTTCCTTATGATTGAGCAGTCTGGAAACACTCTTTTTGCAGAATCTGCAAGTGAACATTTGGTGTGCTTTGCAGCCTATGGTTGAAAAGGAAATATCTTCATATAAAATCTAGACAGAAGTAATCTGAGAAACTTCTTTCTGATGTGTGCATTGATCTCATAGAGTTTAACCTTTCTTTTGATTCAGCAGTTTTGAAACTCTCTTTTTGTAATATCTGCAAGTGGACATGTGGTGCGCTTTGAGGCCTATGGTGGAATAGGAAATATCTTCACATAAAAAATAGATAGAAGCATTCTGTGAAACTTCTTTGTGATGTGTGCATTCATCTCCCAAGTTTGTACCTTTCTTTTGATGGACTAGTTTTGAAATACTCTTTTCATGGCATCTGCAAGTGGACATTTCGAGCGCATTAAGGTCTATGATTGAAAATGAAATATCTTCACATAAAAACTAGACAGAAGAATTTTGAGAAACTTCTTTGTTATTTGTGCTTTCATCTCACAGAGTTGAATCTTTCTTTTGTTTGAGCAGTTTGGAAACACTCTTTCTGAAGGGTCTGCAAGTGGACTTTTGGAGTGGTTTGCGGCCTGTGGTAGGAAAGGAAATATCTTCACATAAAATATAGACAGAAGCAATCTGTGAAACTTCTTCATGAAGTGTGCATTCGTCTCACAGAGTTAAACCTTTCTTTTGATTGAGCAGTTTTGAAACTCTCTTTTTGAAGAATTTGCAAGGGGACATATGGAGCGTTTTGTGGCCTATGGTGGAAAAGGAAATACCTTCGCACAAAACTAGACAGAAGAATTCTGAGAAACTATTTTGTGATGTGTGCGTTCATCTCACAGATTTGAACCTTTCTTTTGATTGAGCTGTTTTGATACTCTGTTTTTGTAGTGTCTGCAAGTGAACATTTGGTGCGCTCTTTGGCCTATGGTAGAAAATGAGGCATCTTCACATAATATCTAGACAGAAGCAATCTGAGAAACTTCTTTGTGATGCGTGCATTCATCTCACAGAGTTAAACCTTTCGTTTCATTGAGCCGTTTTGAAACTCTCTTTTTGTAGAATCTTCAAGTGGACATTTGGAGCACTTTGAGGTCTATGGTGAAAAAGGAAATATCTTCACATAAAACCTAGACAGAAGAATTCTGACAAACTTCTTTGAAATGCGTGCACCCGTCTCGCAGAGTTGAACCTTTCTTTTGATTGAGCAATTTGAAAACACTTTTTTTTGTAGAATCGGCAAGTGGACATTTGTTCCGCTTTGTGACCTATGGTAGAAAATGATATATCTTCACATAAAGTCTCGACAGACGCAATCTGAGAAACTTCTTTCTGATGCGTGCATTCATCTCACCAAGTTAAACTTTTCTTTTGCTTGAGAAGTTTTGAAACTATCTTTTTGTAGAATCCGCAAGTGGACATTTGGAGAGCTTTGAGGCGTATGGTGGAAAAGGAAATATCTTCACATTAAAAGTAGACAGAAGAATTCCGACAAACATCTTTGATATGCGTGCATTCATCTCTCAAAGTTGAACATTTCTTTTGATTGAGCAGTTTGGAAGCACTCTTTTTGTAGAATCTGTAAGTAGACATTTGCCGCACTTTGCAGCCTATGGTAGAAAAGGAAATAACTTCACATAAAATCTAGACAGAAGCAATCTGAGAAACTTCTTTATGATGTGTGCTTTCATCTAACAGAGTTAAACATTTCTTTTGACTGAGGAGTTTTGAAACTCTCTTTTAGTAGAATCTGCAAGTGGACATTTGGAGCACTTTTAGGCCTATGGTGGAAAAGAAACTATCTTCATATAAAAACCAGACAGAAGAATTCTAATAAACTTCTTTGTGATGCATGAGTTCATCTGACAGAGTTGAACCGTTCTTTCAATTGAGGAGTTTGGAAACACTCTTTTTTTAGAATCTGGAAGTGGACATTTGGAGTGCTTTGAGGCCTATGGTGGAAAAGGAAATATCTTCACATAAAGTCTAACAGAAGCGATCTGAGAAACTTCATTGTGGTGTGCGCATTCATCTCACAGATTTGAACCATTCCTTTCATTGAGCACTTTTGAAACTCTCTTTTTGTAAAATATGCAAGTGGAATTTTGGAGCACTTTGAGGCCTATGGTGGAAAGGAAATATCTTCACATAAACACTAGACAGAATAATTCCGAGAAAGGTTTTGTGATGTGTGCGTTCAGCTCACAGAGTTGAACTTTTCTTCTGATTGAGCAGTTTTGAAACACTCTTTTTGTAGAATCTGCAAGTGGATATTTGGTGTCCTTTGCAACCTATTGTATAAAAGGAAATATCTTCACATAAAATCTAGACAGAAACAGTCTCAGAAACTTGTTTGTGATTTGCGCATTCATGTGACAGAGTTAACCCTTTATTTTGATTGAGCAGTTTTGAGACTTTCTTTTTGTAGAATCTGCAAGCGGACCTTTGGAGCGCTTTGAAGCCTATGGTGGAAAAGGAAATATCTTCACATAAAAACTAGACAGAAGCATTCTGACAAGCTTATTTGTGATAGGTGTATTCGTCTCAAAGAGTTGAACATTTCTTTTGATTGAGCAGTTTCGAAACACTGTTTTTGTAGTATCTGCAAATGGACATTTGGTGAGCTTTGTGTCCTGTGGTAGAAAATGAAATATCTTCACATAAAATCTAGACAGAAGAAATCTGAGAAACGTCTTTGTGATGTGTGCATTCATTTCACAGAGTTAAACCTTTCTTTTGATTCAGCAGTTTTGAAACTCTCTTTTTGTAGAATCTGGAAGTGGACATTTGGAGCGCATTGAGGTCTATGGTGGAAAAGGAAATATCTTCACATAAAAACTAGACAGAAGAGTTCTGACAAACTTCTTTGGGATGCGTGCATTCATGTCACAGAGTTGAACCTTTCTTTTGATTGAGCAGTTTGGAAACACTCTTTCTGTAGAATCTGCTAGTGGACATTTGGTGCACTTTGTGGCCTATGGTAGAAAATGAAATATCTTCACATAAAATCTAGACAGAAGCAATCTGAGAAACTTCTTTGTGATGTGTGCACTCATCTCACAGAGTTAAAGTTTTGTTTTGATTGAGAAGTTTTGAATCTCTCTTTTTGTAGAATCTCCAAGTGGATATTTGGAGCACTTTGAGACCTATGGTGGAAAAGCAAATATCCTCACATAAAAACTAAACAGAAGAATTCTGAGAAACTTCTTTGAGATGCGTGAGTTCATCTCACAGAGTTGAACCTTTCTTTTGATTGAGCAGTTTGGAAACACTCTTTTTGTAGAATCAGTTAGTGGACACTTGGTGTGCTTTGTGGCCTATGGTAGAAAATGAAATATCTTCACATAAAATCTAGACAGAAGCAATCTGAGAAACTTCTTCATGATGTGTGAACTCATCTCACAGAGTTAAGCTTTTATTTTGATTGAGAAGTTTTGAAACTCTCTTTTTGTAGAATCTGCAAGTGGACATTTGGAGCACTTTGAGACCTATGGTGGAAAAGGAAATATCTTTACATAAAAACTAGACAGAATAATTCTGAGAAACTTCTTTGTGATGTGTGCGTTCATCTCACAGAGTGGAAACTTTCTTTTGTTTGAGCAGTTTGGAAACACTCTTTTTGTGGAATATACATGTGGACATTTGGAATGCTTTGCGGCCTATGGCAGAAAAGGAATTATCCTCTCTTAAAATCTAGACAGAAGCAATCTGAGAAACATCTTTCTGATGTTTGCATTCATCTCAGAGACTTAAACCTTTCTTTTGATTGAGCAGTTTTGAAACTCTCCTTTTGTAGAATCTGCAAGTGGACATTTGGAGCGCTTTGAGACATATGGTGGAAAAGGAAATATCTTCACATTAAGACTAGACAGAAGAATTCTGACAAACTTCTTTGAGATGCGTGTGTTCATCTCACAGAGTTAAACCTTTCTTTTGATTGAGCAGTTTGGAAACACTCTTTTTGTATCATCCACAAGGGGACATTTGGAACGCTTTGCAGATTATGGTAGGAAAGGAAATAACTTCATATGAAATCTGGACAGAAGCAATCTGAGAAACTATTTTGTGATGTGTGCATTCATCTCACAGAGTTAAACCTTTCTTTTGATTGAGCAGTTTTGAAACTCTCGCTTTGTATAATCTGCAAGTGGATATTTGGAATGCTTTGAAGCCTATGGAGGAAAAGGAAATATCTTCATATAAAAACCAGACAGAAGAATTCTGAGAAACTTCTTTGTGATGTGTGCATTCATCTCACAGAGTTGAACTTTGTTTTGATTAAGCAGTTTGGAAACACTCTTTTAGTAGAATCTGCAAGTGGACATTTGGAGCGGTTTGTGGCCAATGGTACAAAAGAAAATATCTTCACATAAAATCTAGACAGAAGCAATCTGAGAAACTACTTTGTGATGTGTACATTCATCTCATGGAGGTAAAGCTTTCTTTTGATTGAGTCGTTTTGAAACTCTATTTTTGAAGAATCTGCAAGTGGACATCTAGAGCGCTTGAGGCCTATGGTGAAAAAGAAAATATCTGCATATAAAAACTAGACAGAAGAATTCTGAGAAACCCCTTTGTGATATGTGCGTTCATCTCACAGAGTTGAACCTTTATTTTGATAGAGCAGTTTGGAAACACACTTTCTGTAGAATCTGCAAGTTGACATTTGGAGCACGTTGTGGCCTATGGTAGAAAAGAAAATATCTTCACATAAAATCTAATAGAAGCAATCTGAGGAACATCTTTTTGATGTGTGCATTCAACTCACAGAGTGAGAGCTTTTTATTGGTGGGGCGGTTTGGAAACTCTATTTTTGTAGAATCTGCAAGTGGACATTTTGAGCGTTCTGTGGCCTATGGTGGAAAAGGAAATATCTTCACATAAAAACAAGACAGAAAAATTCTGAGAAACTTTTCTGGATGCGTGCGTTCATCTCAGAGAATTGAACTTTTCTTTTGGTTGACCAGGTTGGAAACACCCTTTTTGTAGAATCTGCAAGTGGACATATGGAGCACTTTGTGGCCTTTGGTAGAAAATGAAATATCTTCACATAAAATCTAGACAGAAGCAATCTGAGAAACTTCTTTGTGATGTGTACGTTTATCTCCCAGAGTTGAACATTTCTATTCATGGATCAGTTTTGACATACGCTTTTTGTAGAATCTGCAAGTGGGGATTTCGAGTGCCTTGAGACCTATGGTGGAAAATGAAATATCTTCATATAAAAACTAGACAGAAAAATTCTGAGAAACGTCTTTGTGATATGTGGGTTCATCTCACAGAGTTGAAACTTTCTTTTGATTGAGCAGTTTAGAAATATGATTTTTGTAGAATCTGCAACTGGACATTTGGAGCGCTTTGCGGCCTATGGTAGAAAAGGAAATATCTTCACATAAAATCTAGACTAAAGCAATCTGAGAAACTTCTTTGTGATGTGTGCATTCATCTCACAGTGCTAAAACTTTCTTTTGATTGAGCATTTCTTGGACTCTGTTTTGTAGAATCTGCAAGTGGACATTTGGAGCCCTTTGAGGCCTGTGGTGGAAAAGGAAATATCTTCACATAAAAACTAGACAGAAGAATTCTGAGAAACTTCTTTGTGATGTGTGTGTGTGTAATTTTTGATACTTTATTTACAATATATAAAATGTTTTTGGTGTACTTTTAGTTAATATTATATGTACAATATATGAAATATATTTACTGTACTTTTTGACATTTTATGTACAGTATATAAGATATATTTGGTGTCCTTTTGATATTTTATGTAAATTATATAATATATATTTGGTGTAGTTTGTGATAATTTACATAAGGTGTGTAATATATATTTACTGTACTTTTTGATATTTTATTTACAGTATATAATACATTTGGTGTAATTTTTGATATTTTATGTACAGTATATTAAATATAATTATTGTAGTTTTTGATAGTTTATTTACAGTATATATAACACATATTTGGTGTACTTTTTGATATTTTATTTACAGTATATAATATTCATTTGGTTTAATTTTTGATATTTTATATGCAGTATATTAAATATAATTACAGTAGTTTTTGATAGTTTATGTACAGTATATAACATATTTGGTGTACTTTTTGATATTTTATGTACAATATGTAATATATATTTACTGTACTTTTTGATATTTTATTTACAGTATATAAAATGTATTTGGTGTACTTTTAGTTAATATTATATGTACAATATATGAAATAAATTTACTGTACGTTTTGATATTTTATGTACAGTATATAAGGTATATTTGGTGTCCTTTTGATATCTTATGTAAATTATATAATATATATTTGGTGTAGATTGTGATATTTTACATATGGTGTGTAATATATATTTACTGTTCCTTTTGATATTTTATTTACAGTATAAAATGTACATTTGGTGTAATGTTTGATATTTTATGTAAAGTATAGTAAATATAATTACTGTAGTTTTTCATAGTTTATTAACAGTATATATAACACATATTTGGGGTACTTTTGATATTTTATGTACAGTATGTAATATAAATTTACTGTACTTTTTGATATTTTATTTACAGTATATAAAATGTATTTGGTGTACTTTTAGTTAATATTATATGTACAATATATGAAATATATTTCCTGTACTTTTTGATATTTTATGTACAGTATATAAGATATATTTGGTGTCCATTTGTTATTTTATGTAAATTATATAATATATTTTTGGTGTAGTTTTTGATATTTTACAGAGGGTGTGTAGTATATATTTACTGTCCTTTTTGATATTTTATTTACAGTATATAGTATACATTTGGTGTAATTTTTGATATTTTATATACAGTATATTAAATATAATTACTGTAGTTTTTGATAGTTTATTTACAGTATATATAACACATATTTGGTTTACTTTTTTATATTTTCGGAACTGTATGTAATATATATTTACTGTACTTTTTATATTTTATTTACAGTATATAAAATGTATTTGGTGTACTGTTAGTTAATATTATATGTACAATATATGAAATACATTTACTGTAATTTTTGATATTTTATGTACAGTATATAAGATATATCTGGTGTCCTTTTGATATTTTATGTAAATTATATAATATATATTTGGTGTAGTTATTGATATTTTACATAGTGTGTGTAATATATATTTACTGTACTTTTTGATATTTTATTTACAGTATATAATATTCATTTGGTGTAATTTTTGATATTTTATGTACAGTATATTAAATATAATTACAGTAGTTTTTAATAGTTTATGTACAGTATATATAACACATATTTGGTGTACTTTTTGATATTTTATGTACAGTATGTAATATATATTTACTGTAATTTTTGATATTTTATTTACAGTATATAAAATGTATTTGGCGTACTTTTAGTTAATATTATATGTACAATGTATGAAATATCTTTACTGTATTTTTGATATTGATGTACACTATATAACATATATTTGGTGTCGTTTTGATATTTTATGTAAATTATATAATATATATTTGGTGTGGTTTTTGATATTTTACATAGGGTGTGTAGTATATATTTACTGTCCTTTTTGATATTTTATTTACAGTATATATTATACATTTGGTGTAATTTTTGATATTTTATGTACAGTATATTAAATATAAGTACTGTAGTTTTTGATAGTTTATTAACAGTATATATAACACATATTTGGTGTACTTTTTGATATTTTATGTACAGTATGTATTACATATTTACTGTAATTTTTGATATTTTATTTAAAGTATATAAAATGTATTTGGTGTACTTTTAGTTAATATTATATGTACAATATATGAAATATATTTACTGTAATTTTTGATATTTTATGTACAGTATATAAGATATATTTGGTGTCCTTTTGATATTTTATGTAAATTATATAATATATATTTGGTGTAGATTGTGATATTTTACATATGGTGTGTAATATATATTCACTGTACTTTTTGATATTTTATTTACAGTATATAATATACATTTGGTGTAATATTTGATATTTTATGTACAGTACATTAAATATAATTAGTGTAGTTTTTCAAAGTTTATTTACAGTATATATAACACATATTTGGGGTACTTTGTGATATTTTATGTACAGTATGTAATATATATTTACTGTACTTTTTGATATTTTATTTACAGTATATAAAATGTATTTGGTGTACTTTTAGTTAGTATTATATGTACAATATATGAAATATATTTCCTGTACATTTTGATATTTTATGTACAGAATATAAGATATATCTGGTGTCCTTTTGATATTTTATGTAAATTATATAATATATATTTGGTGTAGTTTTTGATATTTTACATAGGGTGTGTAGTATATATTTCCTGTCCTTTTGATATTTTATTTACAGTAAATAATATACATTTGGTGTAATTTTTGATATTTTATTTAGAGTATATTAAATTTAATTACTGTAGTTTTTGATAGTTTATTTACAGTATATATAACACATATTTGGTGTACTTTTTGATACTTTATGTACAGTATGTAATATATATTTACTGTAATTTTTGATATTTTATTTACAGTACATAAAATGTTTTTGGTGTACTTTTAGTTAATATTATATGTACAATATATGAAATATATTTACTGTACTTTTTGACATTTTATGTACAGTATATAATATATATTTGGTGTCCTTTTGATATTTTATGTAAATTATATAATATATATTTGGTGTAGTTTGTGATAATTTACATAGGGTGTGTAATATATATTTACTGTACTTTTTGATATTTTATTTACAGTATAGTATACATTTGGTGTAATTTTTGATATTTTATGTACAGTATATTAAATATAATTATTGTAGTTTTTGATAGTTTATTTACAGTATATATAACACATATTTGGTGTACTTTTTCATATTTTATTTACAGTATATAATATTCATTTGGTTTAAATTTTGATATTTTATGTGCAGTATATTAAATATAATTACAGTAGTTTTTGATAGTTTATGTACACTATATATAACACATATTTGGTGTACTTTTTGATATTTTATGTACAGTATGTAATATATATACTATACTATTTGATATTTTATTTACAGTATATAAAATTTATTTGGTGTACTTTTAGTTAATATTATATGTACAATATATGAAATAAATTTATTGTAAGTTTTGAAATTTTATGTACAGTATATAAGGTATATTTGGTGTCCTTTTGATATTTTATGTAAATTATATAATATATATTTGGTGTAGATTGTGATATTTTACATATGGTGTGTAATATATATTTACTGTTCCTTTTGATATTTTATTTACAGTATATAATGTACATTTGGTGTAATATTTGATATTTTATGTAAAGTATATTAAATATAATTACTGTAGTTTTTCATAGTTTATTAACAGTATATATAACACATATTTGGGGTAGTTTTGATATTTTATGTACAGTATGTAATATATATTTACTGTACTTTTTGATAATTTATTTACAGTATATAAAATGTATTTGGTGTACTTTCAGTTAATATTATATGTACAATATATGAAATTTATATCCTGTACTTTTTCATATTTTATGAACAGTATATAAGATATATTTGGTGTCCATTTGTTATTTTATGTAAATTATGTAATATATATTTGGTGTAATTTTTGATATTTTACAGAGGGTGTGTAGTATATATTTACTGTCCTTTTTGATATTTTATTTACAGTATATAGTATACATTTGGTGTAATTTTTGATATTTTATATACAGTATATTAAATATAATTATTGTAGTTTTTGATAGTTTATTTACAGTATATATAACAAATATTTGGTTTACTTTTTTATATTTTATGAACTGTATATAATATATATTTACTGTACTTTTTGATATTTTATTTACACTATATAAAATGTATTTGGTGTACTGTTAGTTAATATTATATGTACAATATATGAAATATATTTACAGTACTTTTTGACATTTTATGTACAGTATATAAGATATATTTGGTGTACTTTTCATATTTTATGTAAATTATATAATATATATTTTGTGTAGATTGTGATATTTTACATATGGTGTGTAATATGTATTTACTGCACTTTATGATATTTTATTTACAGTATATAATATACATTTGGTGTAATTTTTCATATTTTATGTACAGTATATTAAATATAATTACTGTAGAATTTATAGTATATTTACAGTATATATAACACATATTTGGTGTAATTTTTGATATTTTATGTACAGTATGTAATACACATTTACTGTACTTTTTGATATTTTATTTACAGTATATAAAATGTATTTTGTGTACTTTTAGTTAATATTATATGTACAATATATGAAATACATTTGCTGTAATTTTTGATATTTTATGTACAGTATAAAAGATATATTTGGTGTCCTTTTGATATTTTATGTAAATTATATAATATATATTTGGTGTAGTTATTGATATTTTACATAGGGTGTGTAATATATATTTACTGTACTTTTTGATATTTTATTTACAGTATATAATATTCATTTGGTGTAATTTTTGATATTTTATGTACAGTATATTAAATATAATTACAGTAGTTTTTGATAGTTTATGTACAGTATATATAACACAAATTTGGTGTACCTTTTGATATTTTATGTACAGTATGTAATATATATTTACTGTACTTTTTGATATTTTATTTACAGTATATAAAATGTATTTGGCGTACTTTTAGTTAATATTATATATACAATGTATGAAATATATTTACTGTACTTTTTGATATTTATGTACAGTATATAACATATATTTGCTATCGTTCTGATATTTTATGTCAATTATATAATATATATTTGGTGTGGTTTTTGATATTTTACATAGGGTGTGTAGTATATATTTACTGTCCTTTTTGATATTTTATTTACAGTTTATATTATACATTTGGTGTAATTTTTGATATTTTATGTACAGTATATTAAATATAAGTACTGTAGTTTTTGATAGTTTATTAACAGTATATATAACACATATTTGGTGTACTTTTTGATATTTTATGTACAGAATGTAATACATATTTACTGTACTATTTGATATTTTATTTACACTATATAAAATGTATTTGGTGTACTTTTAGTTAATATTATATGCACAATATATGAAATATATTTACTGTACTTTTTGATATTTTATGTACAGTATATAAGATATATTTGGCGTACTTTTGATATTTTATGTAAATTATGTAATATATATTTGGTGTAGATTGTGATATTTTACATATGGTGTGTAATATATCTTTACTGTACTTTTTGATATTTTATTTACAGTACATAATATAAATTTGGTGTAATTTTTGATATTTTATGTACAGAATATTAAATATAATTACTGTAGATTTTATAGTTTATTTACAGTATATATAACACATATTTGGTGCACTTTTTGATATTTTATGTACAGTATGTAATACATATTTACTGTAATTTTTGATATTTTTTTTACAGTATATAAAATGTATTTGGTGTACTTTTAGTTAATATTATATGTACAATATATGAAATATATTTACTGTACTTTTTGATATTTTATGTACAGTATATAATATATATTTGGTGTACTTTGATATTTCATGTAAATTATATAATATATATTTGGTGTAGTTTTTGATATTTTACATAGAGTGTAATATATATTCACTGTCCTTTTTGATATTTTATTTAGAGTGTATAATATACATTTGGTGTAATTTTTGATATTTTATGAATAGTATATTAAATATAATTACTGAAAATTTTGACAGTTTATTTACAGTATATATAACACATATTTGGTGTACTTTTTGATATTTTATGTACAGTATGTAATATATATTTACTGTACTTTTTGATATTTTATTTACAGTATGTAAAATGTATTTGGTGTACTTTTAGTTAATATTATATGTACAATATATGAAATATATTTACTGTACTTTTTGATATTTTATGTACAGTATATAATATATACTTACTGTAATTTTTTATGTTTTATTTACAGTATGTAAAATGTATTTGGTGTATTTTAGTTAATATTATATGTACAATATATGAAATATATTTACTGTAGTTTTTGATATTTTATGTACAGTATATAAGACATATTTGGTGTCCTTTTGATATTTATTGTAAATTATATAATATATATTTGGTGTAGTTTTTGATATTTTACATAGTGTGTGTCATATATATTCTCTGTCCTTTTTGATATTTTATTTACAGTATATAATATACATTTGGTGTGACTTTGATATTTTATGTACAGTATATTAAATATAATTACTGTAGTTTTTGATAGTTAACAGTATATATAACACATATTTGGGGTACTTTTTGATATTTTATGTACAGTATGTAATATATATTTACTGTAATTTTTGATATTTTATTTACACTATATCAAATGTATTTGGTGTACTTTTAGTTAATCATATACGTACAATATATGAAATATATATACTGTACTTTTTTATATTTTACGTACAGTATATAAGATAGATTTGGGGTCCTTTTGATATTTTATGTAAATTATATAATATATATTTGGTGTAGTTTTTGATATTTTACATAGGGTGTGTAGTATATATTTACTGTCCTTTTTGATATTTAATTTACAGTATATAATTTATATTTGGTGTAATTTTTGATAATTTATATACAGTACATTGAATATAATTACTGTAGTTTTTGATAATTACAGTATATACAACACATATTTGGTGTACTTTTTGATATTTTATGTACAGTATGTAATATATATTTACTGTAATTTTTGATATTTTATTAAAAGTATATAAAATGTATTTGTTGTACTTTTAGTTAATATTATATGTACAATATATGAAATATATTTAGTGTAGTTTTTGATATTTTACGTACAGTATATAAGATATATTTGGTGTCCTTCCGATATTTTTTGTAAATTATATAATATATATTTGGTGTAAATTTGGATATTTTACATAGGGTGTGTAATATATATTTACTGTATTTTGGATATTTTATTTACACTATATAATGTACATTTGGAGTAATTTTTGATATTTTATGATCAGTATATTGAATATAATTACTGTAGTTTTTGATGGTTTATTTACAGTATATATAACACATATTTGGTGTACATTTTGATATTTTATGTACAGTATGTAATATATATTTAGTGTACTTTCTAATATTTTATTTACAGTATATAAAATGTATTTGGTGTACTTTCAGTTAATATTATATGTACAATATATGAAATATATTTACTGTAGTTTTTGATATTTTATGTACAGTATATAAGATATATTTGGTGTCCTTTTGATATTTATTGTAAATTATATAATATATATTTGGTGTAGTTTTTGATATTTTACATAGTGTGTGTCATATATATTCTCTGTCCTTTTTGATATTTTATTTACAGTATATAATATACATTTGGTGTGATTTTTGATATTTTATGTACAGTATATTAAATATAATTACTGTAGTTTTTGATAGTTTGCAGTATATATAACACATATTTGGTGTACTTTTTGATATTTTATGTACAGTATGTAATATATATTTACTGTAATTTTTGATATTTTATTTACACTATATCAAATGTATTTGGTGTACTTTTAGTTAATAATATATGTACAATATATGAAATATATATACTGTACTTTTTTATATTTTATGTACAGTATATAAGATATATTTGGTGTCCTTTTGATATTTTATGTAAATTATATAATATATATTTGGTGTAGTTTTTGATATTTTACATAGGGTGTGTAGTATATATTTACTGTCCTTTTTGATATTTTATTTACAGTATATAATTTATATTTTGTATAATTTTTGATAGTTTTTATAACGTACATTGAATATAATTAATGTAGATTTTGATAATTACAGTATATATAACACTTATTTGGTGTACTTTTTGATATTTTATGTACAGTATGTAATATATATTTACTGCAATTTTTGGTATTTTATTTACAGTATATAAAATGTATTTCGTATATTTTCAGTTAATATTATATGTACGATATATGAAATATATTTACTGCAGTTTTTATTATTTTACGTACAGTATATGAGATATATTTGGTGTCCTTCCGATATTTTTTGTAAATTATATAATATATATTTGGTGTAAATTTGGATATTTTACATAGTGTGTGTAATATATATTTACTGTATTTTGGATATTTCATTTACACTATATAATGTACATTTCAAGTAATTTTTGATATTTTATGTACAGTATATTGAATATAATTACTGTAGTTTTTGATAGTTTATTTACAGTATATATAACACATATTTGGTGAAATTTTGATATTTTATGTACAGTATGTAATATATATTTAGTGTAATTTTCATATTTTTTTTACAGTATATAAAATGTATTTGGTGTACTTTTAGTTAATATTATATGTACAATATATGAAATATATTTACTGTACTTTTTGATATTTTATGTACAGTATATAAGATATATTTGGTGTCCTTTTGATATTTTATGTAAATTATATAATAAATATTTCGTGTAGTTTGTGATATTTTACATAGTGTGTGTCATATATATTCACTGTCCTTTTTGATATTTTATTTACGGTATATAATATACATTTGGTGTGATTTTTGAAATTTATGTACAGTATATTAAATATAATTACTGTAGTTTTTGATAGTTTACAGTATATATAACACATATTTGGTGTACTTTTTGATATTTTATGTACAGTATGTAATATATATTTACTGTAATATTTGATATTTTATTTACAGTATATAAAATGTATTTGGTGTACTTTTAGTTAATATTATATGTACAATATATGAAATATATTTACTGTACATTTTGATATTTTATGTACAGTATATAAGATATATTTAGTGTCCTTTTGATATTTTATGTAAATTATATAATATATATTTGGTGTAGTTTGTGATATTTTACATAGGGTGTGTAATATATATTTACTGTACTTTTTGATATCTTATTTACAGTATATAATATACATTTGGTGTAATTTTTGATATTTTATGTACAGTATATTAAATATAATCACTGTAGTTTTGATAGTTTATTTACAGTATATATAACACATATTTGGTGTACTTTTTGATATTTTATGTGCATTATGTAATATATATTTACTGTACATTTTGATATTTTATTTACAGTGTATAAAATGTATTTGGTGAAATTTTAGTTAATATTATATATACAATATATGAAATATATTTACTGTGCTTTTTAATATTTTTTTGTACAGCATATAATATATATTTAGTGTCCTTTTGATATATTATGTGAATTATATAATATATATTTGGTGTAGTTTTTGATATATTACATAGGTTGTGTAATATATATTTACTGTATTTTTGATATATTATTTACAGTATATAATATACATTTGGTGTAATTTTTGATATTTTATGTACAGTATATTAAATATAATTACTGTAGTTTTTGATAGTTTATTTACAGTATATATAACACATATTTGGTGTACTTTTTGATGTTTTATGTACATTATGTAATATATATTTACTATATATTTGGATATTTTATTTACAGTATATAAAATGAATTTGGTGTACTTTTAGTTAATATTATATGTACAATATATGAAATATATTTACTGTACTTTTTGATATTGTATGTACAGTATATAAGATATATTTGGTGTACTTTTGATATTTAGTTGAAATTATAAAGTATATATCTGGTGCAGTTTTTGATATTTTACATAGAGTGTAATATATATTTACTGTACTTTTTGATATTTTTTTACAGTATATAATATACATTTGGTGTAATTTTTGATATTTCTTGTACAGTATATTAAATATAATTACTGTAGTTTTTGATAGTTTATTTACAGTATATATAACACATACTTGGTGTTCTTTTTGGTATTTTATGTACTGTATGTAATATATATTTACTGTAGTTTTTGATATTTTATTTACAGTATATAAAATGTATTTGGTGTACTTTTAGTTAATATTATATGTACAATATATGAAATATATTTATTGTACTTTTTGATATTTTATGTACAGTATATAAGATATATTTGGTGTACTGTTGATATTTTATGCAAATTATGTAATATATATTTTGTGTAGTTTTTGATAATTTACATAGAGTGTAATATATATTTACTGTCCATTTTCATATTTTATTTAGAGTATATAATATACATTTGGTGTAATTTTTGATATTTTATGTACACTATATTAAATATAATTACTGTAGTTTTTGATAGTTTTTTTACAGTATATATAACAAATATTTGGTGTATTTTTTGATATTTTATGTACAGTATGTAATATATATTTACTGAATTTTTGAAATTTTATTTACAGTATATAAACTGTATTTGCTGTACTTTTAGTTAATATTATATGTACAATATAAGAAACAAATTTACTGTAGTTTTTGATATTTTATGTAGAGTATATAAGATATATTTGGTGTCCTTTTGATATATTATATAAATTATATAATATATATTTGGTGTAGTTTTTGATATTTTACATAGGGTGTGTAATATATATTTACCGACCTTTTTGATATTTTCTTTACACTATATAATATACATTTGGTGTAATTTTTGATATTTTATGTACAGTATATTAAATATAATTACTGTAGTTTCTGATAGTTTATTTACAGTATATATAACACATATTTGGTGTACATTTTGATATTTTATGTACAGTATGTAATATATATTTACTGTATTTTTCATATTTTATTTACAGTATATCAAATGTATTTGGTCTACTTTTAGTTAATAATATATGTACAATATATGAAATATATTTACTGTATTTTTTTATATTTTATGTACAGTATATAAGATATATTTGGTGTCCTTTTGATATTTTGTGTAAAATATATAATATGTATATGGTGTAGATTGTCATATTTTACATATGGTGTGTAATATTTTTTTTCTGTGCTTTTTGATATTTTATTTAGAGTACATAATATACAATTGGTGTAATTTTTGATATTTTATGTACAGTATATTATATATAATTACTGTAGTTTTTGATAGTTTATTTACAGCATATATAACACATATTTGGTGTACTTTTTGATATTTTATGTACAGTATGTAATAGATATTTACTGTAATTTTATATTTTATTTACAGTATATAAAATGTATTAGGTGTAGTTTTAGTTAAGATTATATGTACAATATATGAAATATATATACTGTATATTTTGATATTTTATGTACAGTATATAAGATATATTTGGTGTGCTTTTCATATTTTATGTAAATTATATAATATATATTTGATGTAGTTTGTGATATTTTACATAGGGTATGTAATATATATTTACTGTACTTTTTGATATTTTATTTACAGTAAATAATATACATTTGGTGTAATTTTTGATATTTTATTTAGAGTATATTAAATATAATTACTGTAGTTTTTGATAGTTCTTTTACAGTATATATAACACATATTTGGTGTACTTTTTGATATTTTATGTACAGTATGTAATATATATTTACTGTAATTTTTGATATATTATTTACAGTATATAAAATGTATTTGGTGTACGTTTAGTTAATATTATATGTACAATATATGAGATATATTTACTGTACTTTTTGATATGTTATGTACATTATATAAGATATATTTGGTGTCCTTTTGATATTTTATGTAAATTATATAATATATATTTTGTGTAGTTTGTGATAATTTACAAAGCGTATGTAATATATATTTACTGTACTTTTTGATATTTTATTTACAGTATATTATACATTTGGTGTAATTTTTGATATTTTATGTACAGTATATTGAATATAATTACTGTAGTTTTTGATCGTTTATTTACAGTATATATAACACATATTTGGTGTACTGTTTGATATTTTATGTACAGTATGTAATATATATTTACTGTACTTTTGATGTTTTATTTACAGTATATAAAATGTATTTGGTGTACTTTCTGTTAATATTATACGTACAAGATATGAAATATATTTACTCTACTATTTGATATTTTATGTACAGTATATAAAATATATTTGGTGTCCTTTTGATATTTTATGTAAATTATATAATATATATTTGGTGTAGTTTGTGATATATTAAATAGGTTGTGTAATATATATTTACTGTACTTTTTGATATTTTTTCCAGTATATAATATACATTTGGTGTAATTTTTGATATTTTATGGACAGTGTATTAAATATAATTACTGTACTTTTTGATAGTTTATTTACAGTATATATAACACATATTTGGTGCACTTTTTGATATTTTATGTACATTATGTAATATATATTTACTGTAATTTTTGATATTTTATTTACAGTATATAAAATGTATTTGGTGTACTTTTAGTTAATATTATATGTACAATATATGAAATATATTAACTGTACTTTTTGATATTTTAAGTACAGTATATAGGATATATTTGGTGTACTTTTGATATTTTATGTATATTATATAACATATATTTGGTGTAGTTTTTGATATTTTACATAGAGTGTAATATATATTTACAGTAATTTTTCATATTTTATTTACAGTATATAATATACATTTGGTGTAATTTTTGATATTTTATGTACAGTATATTAAATATAATTACTGTAGTTTTTGATAGTTTATTTACAGTATATATAACACATATTTGGTGTACTTTTTGATATTTTATATACAGTATGTAATATATATTTACTGAATTTTTTATATATTATTTACACTATATAAAATGTATTTGGTGTACTTTTAGTTAATATTATTTGTACAATATACGAAACATATTTACTGTACTTGTTGATATTTTATGTACAGTATATAAGATATATTTGGTGTCCTTTTGATATTTTATGTAAATTATATAATATATATTTGGTGTAGTTTGTGATATTTTACATAGGGTGTGTAGTATATATTTACTGTCCTTTTTGATATTTTATTTACAGTATATAATAAACATTTGGTGTAATTTTTGATATTTTATGTGCAGTATATTAAATATAATTACTGTAGTTTTTTACAGTTTATTTACAGTATATATAACACATATTTTGTGTACTTTTTGATATTTTATGTACTGTATGTAATACATATTTACTGTACTTTTTTATATTTTATTTACACTATATAAAATGTATTTGGTGTACTTTTAGTTAATATTATATGTACAATATATGAAATATATTTACTGTACATTTTGATATTTTATGTTCAGTATATAAGGTATATTTGGTGTCCTTTTGATATTTTATGTAAATTATATAATATATATTTGGTGTAGTTTTTCATATTTTACATAGGGTGCGTAATATATATTTACTGTCCCTTTTCATATTTTATTTAGAGTATGTAATATGCATTAGGTGGAATTTTTGATATTTTACGTACAGTATATTAAATGTAATTACTGTAATTTTGATCATTTATTTAGAGTATATATAACACATATTTGGTGTAATTTTTGATATTCTATCTACAGTATGTTATATATATTTACTGTACTTTTTGATAATTTATTTACATTATATAAAATGTATTTGGTGTACTTTTAGTTAATATTATGTGTACAATATAAGAAATATATTTACTGAAGATTTGATATATTATGTACAGTATATAAGATATATTTGGTGTCCTTTTGATATTTTATGTAAATTACATAATATATATTTTTAGTTCTTGATATTTTACATAGAGTGTAATATATATTTACTTTACTTTTTGATATTTTATTTACAGTAAATAACATACATTTGGTGTAATTTTTGATATTTTATGTACAGTATATTAAATATAATTACTGTAGTATTTGATAGTTTATTTAGAGTATATATAACACATATTTGGTGTACTTTTTGATATTTTATGTACACTCGGTAATATATATTTTCTGTAACTTTTGATATTTCATTTACAGTGTATGAATTGTATTTGGTGTACTTTTAGTTAATATTATATGTACAATACCTGAAATATATTTACTGTACATTTTGATATTTTATGTAGACTATATAAGATATATTTGGTGTCCTTTTGCTATTTTATGTAAATTATATAATATATATTTGGTGTAGTTTTTCATATTTTACATAGGGTGTGTAATATATATTTACTGTACTTTTTGATATTTTATTTACACTATATAATATATTTGGTGTAATTATTTATATTTTATGTACAGTATATTAAATATAATTATTTTAGTTTTTGATAGTTTATTTAGAGTATATATAACACATATTTGGTGTACTTTTTGATATTTTATATACAGTATGTAATATATATTTACTGTAGTTTTGATATTCTATTTACAGTACATAAAATGTATTTGGTGTACTTTTAGTTAATATTATATGCACAATATATGAAATATATTTACTGTACTTTTGCATATTTTATGTACAGTATATCAGATATATTTGGTGTCCTTTTTATATTTTTTGTAAATTATATAATATATATTTGGTGTAGTTTGTGATATTTTACATAGGGTGTGTAGTATATATTTACTGACTTTTGATATTTTATTTAGAGTATATAATATACATTTGGTGTAATTTTTGATATTTTATGTACAGTATATTAAATATAATTACTGTAGTTTTTTATAGTTTATTTACAGTATATATAACGCATATTTTGTGTACTTTTTGATATTTTATGTACAGTTTGTAATACATATTTACTGTATTTTTGATATTTTTTTTACAGTATATAAAATTTATTCGGTGTACTTTTAGTTAATATTATATCTACAATATATAAAATATATTTACTGTATTTTTGATATCTTATGTAAAGTATATAAGATATATTTTGTGTCCTTTTGATATTTTATGTAAATTGTATAATATATATTTGGTGTAGATTGTGATATTTTACATATGGTGTGAAATATATATTTACTGTACATTTTGATATTTTATTTACAGTAAATAATATACATTTGGGGTAATTTTTGATATTTTATGTACAGTATATTAAATATAATTACTGTAGTATTTGATAGTTTATTTACAGTATATATAACACATATTTGGTGTACTTTTTGATATTTTATGTACATTATGTAATATATATTTACTGTAATTTTTGATATTTTATTTACACTATATAAAATGTATTTGGTGTACTTTTAGTTAATGTTATATGTACAATATATGAAATATATTTACTGAACTTTTTGATATTTTATGTACACTATATTACATATATTTGGTGTCCTTTTGATATTTTATGTAAATTATATAATATATATTTGGTGTAGTTTGTGATATTTTACATAGGGTGTGTAATATATATTTACTGTACTTTTTGGTATTTTATTTACAGTAAATAATATACATTTGTTGTAATTTTTGATATTTTATGTATAGTATATTAAATATAATTACTGTAGTTTTTGATAGTTTATTTACAGCATATATAACACATATTTGGTGTACTTTTTGATATTTTATGTACACTATGTAGTATATATTCACTGTAATTTTTCATATTTTATTTACACTATATAAAGTTTATTTGGTGTACTTTTAGTTAATATTATATGTACAATATATGAAATATATTTACTGTACTTTTGATATTTTATGTACAGTATATAAGATATATTTGGTGTCCTTTTGATATTTTATGTAAATTATATAATATATATTTGGTGTAGATTGTGATATTTTACATATGGTGTGTAATATATATTTAGTGTACTTTTTGATATTTTATTTACAGTAAATAATATACTTTTGGTGTAATTTTTGGTATTTTATGTACAGTATATTATATATAATTACTGTAGTTTTTGATAGTTTATTTACAGTATATATAACACATATTTGGTGTACTTTTTTATATTTTATGTACTCTATGTAATATATATTTACTGTACTTTTTCATATTTTATTTACACTATATAAAATGTATTTGGTGTACTTTTAGTTAATATTATATGTACAATATATGAGATATAGTTACTGTACCTGTTGATATTTTATGTACAGTATATTAGATATATTTGGTGTCCTTTTGATATTTTATGTAAATTATATAATATATATTTGGTGTAGATTGTGATATTTTACATATGGTGTGTAATATATATTTCCTGTACTTTTTGGTATTTTATTTACGGTAAATAATATACATTTGGTGTAATTTTTGATATTTCATGTACAGTATATTAAATATAATTACTGTAGTTTTTGATAGTTTATTTACAGAATATATAACACATATTTGGTGTACTTTTTGATATTTTATGTACATTATGTTGTATATATTCACTGTAATTTTTCATATTTTATTTACACTATATAAAGTTTATTTGGTGTACTTTTAGTTAATATTATATGTACAATATATGAAATATATTTACTGTACTTTTTGATATTTTATGTACAGTATATAGGTTATATTTGGTGTCCTTTTGATATTATATGTAAGTTATATAATATATATTTGGTGTAGATTGTGATATTTTACATATGGTGTGTAATATATATTTACTGTACTTTTTGAAAGTGTATTTACACTATATAAAATGTATTTGTTGTTCTTTTAGTTAATATTATATGTACAATATATGAAATATATTTACTGTAGTCTTTGATATTTTATGTACAGTATATAAGATATGTTTGGTGTCCTTTTGATATTTTATGTAAATTATATAATATATATTTGGTGTAGATTGTGATATTTTTCATATGGTGTTTAATATATATTTACTGTACATTTTGATATTTTATTTACAGTAAATAATATACATTTGGTGTAATTTTGGTATTTTATGTACAGTATATTAAGTTTAATTACTGTAGCTTTGATAGTTTATTTACAGTGTATATAACACATATTTGTTGTACTATTTGATATTTTATGTACAGTATGTAATATAAATTTACTGCACTTTTTGATATTTTATTTACAATACATAAAATGTATTTGGTGTACTTTTAGTTAATATTATATGTACAATATATGAAATATATTTACTGTACTTTTTGATATTTTATGTACAGTATATGAGATATATTTGGTGTCCTTTTGATAGTTTCTGTAAATTATATAATATATATTTGGTGTAGATTGTGATACTTTACATATGGTGTGTAATATATATTTACTGCAGTTTTTGATATTTTATTTACAGTACATAAAATGTATTTGGTGTACTGTTAGTTAATATTATATGTACAATATATGAAATATATTTACTGTACATTTTGATATTTTATGTACAGTATATCAGATATATTTGGTGTACTTTTGATATTTTATGTAAATTATATAATATATATTTGGTGTAGATTGTGATATTTTACATAAGGTGTGTCATATATATTTACTGTTCTTTTTGATATTTTATTTACAGTAAATAACATACATTTGGTGAAATTTCTGATATTTTTTGTACAGTATATTAAATTTAATTACTGTAGTTTTTCATAGTTTTTTACAGTATATATAACACATATTTGTTGTACTATTTGATATTTTATGTACAGTATGTAATATAAATTTACTGTAATTTTTGATATTTTATTTACAGTATATAAAATGTATTTGGTGTACTTTTAGTTAATATTACATGTACAATATACGAAATATATTTACTGTACATTTTGATATTTTATTTACAGTATATAAGGTATATTTGGTGTGCTTTTGATATATTATGTAAATTATATAATATATATTTGGTGTAGTTTGTGATATTTTACATAGGGTGTGTAATATATATTTACTGTACTTTTTGGTATTTTATTTACAGTAAATAATATACATTTGGTGTAATTTTTGATATTTTATGTACAGTATATTAAATATAATTACTGTAGATTTTGATAGTTTATTTACAGTATATATAACACATATTTGGTGTACTTTTTGATATTTTATGTACAGTATGTAATATATAATCACTGAAATATTTGATATTTTATTTACACTATATAAAATGTAATTGGTGTACTTTTAGTTAATAATACATGTACAATATATGAAATATATATACTGTACTTTTTGATATTTTATGTACAGCATATAAGATATATTTGGTGTCCATTTGATATTTTATGTAAATTATATAATATATATTTGGTGTAGTTTTTGATATTTTACATAGGGTGTGTAGTATATATTTACTGTCCTTTTTGATATTTTATTTACAGTATATAATTTACATTTGGTGTAATTTTTGATAATTTATATACAGTACATTGAATTTAATTACTGTAGTTTTTGATAATTACAGTATATATAACACATATTTGGTGAACTTTTTGATAATTTATGTACAGTATATAATATATATTTACTGTAATTTTTGATATTTTATTTACAGTATATAAAATGTATTTGGTGGACTTTTAGTTAATATTATATGTACAATATATGTAATATATTTACTATACTTTTTGATATTTTACGTACAGTATATAAGATATATTTGGTGTCCTTCCGATATTTTTTGTAAATTATATAATATATATTTGGTGTAAATTTGGATATTTTACATAGGGTGTGTAAGATATATTTACTGTACTTTTTGATATATTATTTACAGTATGTAAAATGTATTTGGTGTACTTTTAGTTAATATTATAGGTACAATATATGAAATATATTTACTGTACTTTTTGATATTTTATGTACAGTATATAAGATATATTTGGTGTACTGTTGATATTTTATGTAAATTAAATAATATTTATTTGGTGCAGTTTTTGATATTTTACATAGAGTGTAATATATATTTACTGTAATTTTCATATTTTATTTACAGTACATAATATACATTAAGTGTAATTTTTGATATTTTATGTACTGTATATTAAACATAATTACTGTAGTTTTTGATACTTTATTTAGAGTATATATAACACATATTTGGTGTAATATTTGATATATTATGTAGAGTATGTAATGTATATTTACTGTAATTTTTGATATTTTATTTACAGTATATAAAATGTATTTGGTGTACTTTTAGTAAATATTATATGTACAATATATGAAATATATTTACTGTACTTTTTGATATTTTATGTAGCATATATAAGGTATACTTGGTGTCCTTTTGATATTTTATGTAAATTATATAATATATATTTTGTGTAGTTTTTGATAATTTACATAGAGTGTAATATATATTTACTGTCTTTTTCGTATTTTATTTAGAGTATATAATATACATTTGGTGTAATTTTTGATATTTTAAGTCCAGTATATTAAATATAATTACTGTAGTTTTTGATAGTTTATTTGCACTATATATAACAAATATTTGGTGTACTTTTTGATATTTTATGTACTGTATGTAATATATATTTACTGAACTTTTGAAAATTTATTTACAGTATATAAAATGTATTTGCTGTACTTTTAGTTAATATTATATGTACAATATATGAAACATATTTACTGTAGTTTTTGATATTTTATGTGCAGTATATAAGATATATTTGGTGGCCTTTTGATATTTTATGTAAATTATAAAATATATATTTGGTGTAGTTTTTGATATTTTACATAGGGTGTGTAATATATATTTACCGTCCTTTTTGATATTTTCTTTACACTATATAATATACATTTGGTGTAATTTTTGATATTTTATGTACAGTATATTAAATATATTTACTGTAGTTTTTGATATTTTACGTACAGTATATAGGATATATTTGGTGTCCTTCCGATATTTTTTGTAAATTATATAATATATATTTGGTGTAATATTTGATATTTTACATAGGGTGTGTAATATATATTTACTGTATTTTGGATATATTATTTACACTAGATAATGTACATTTGGAGTAATTTTTGACATTTTATGTACAGTATATTAAATATAATTACTGTAGATTTTGATAGTTTATTTACAGTATATATAACACATATTTTGTGTACTTTTTGGTATTTTATCTACAGTATGTAATATATATTCACTGTAATTTTTGATATTTTATTTACGCTATATAAAATGTATTTGGTGTACTTTTAGTTAATATTATATGTACAATATATAAAATATATTTACTGTACTTTTTGATATTTTATGTACAGTATATAAGATATATTTGGTGTCCTTTTGATAGTTTCTGTAAATTATATAATATATATTTGGTGTAGATTGTGATACTTTTCATATGGTGTGTAATATATATTTACTGTAGTTTTTGATATTTTATTTACAGTATATAAAATGTATTTGGTGAACTGTTAGTTAATATTATATGTACAATATATGAAATATATTTACTGTACATTTTGATATTTTATGCACAGTATATCAGATATATTTGGTGTACTTTTGATATTTTATGTAAATTATATATATATTTGGTGTAGATTGTGATATTTTACATAAGGTGTGTCATATATATTTACTGTTCTTTTGATATTTTATTTACAGTAAATAACATACATTTGGTGAAATTTCTGATATTTTTTGTACAGTATATTAAACATAATTACTGTAGTTTTTCATAGTTTATTTACAGTATATATAACACATATTTGGTGTACTTTTTGATAATATATGTACAGTATGTAATTTATATTTACTGTAATTTTTCATATTTCATTGACAGTATATAAAATGTATTCAGTGTACTTTTAGTTAATATTATATATACAATAAATGAAATATATTCACTGTACATTTTGATATTTTATGTACAGTATATAAGGTATATTTGGGGTCCTTTTGATATTTTATGTAAATTATATAATATATATTTGGTGTAGTTTGTGTTATTTTACATAGGGTGTGTAATATATATTTATTGTATTATTTGATATTTTATTTACAGTAAATAATATACATTAGGTGTAATTTCTGATATTTTATGTACAGTATATTAAATATAATTACTGTAGTATTTGATAGTTTATTTACAGTATATATAACACATATTTGGTGTACTTTTTGATATTTTATGTACAGTATGTAATATATATTCACTGTAATTTTTGATATTTTATTTACACTATATAAAATGTATTTGGTGTACTTTTAGTTAATATTATATATACAATATATGAAATATATTTACTGTAAATTTTGATATTTTATGTACAGTATATAAGGTATATTTTGTGTCCTTTTGATATTTTATATGAATTATATAATATATATTTGTTGTAGTTTGTGATATTTTACATAGGGTGTGTAATATATATTTACTGTATTTTTGGTATTTTATTTACAGTAAATAATATACATTTGGTGTAATTTTTGATATTTTATGTACAGTATATTAAATATAATTACTGTAGTTTTTGATAGTTTATTTACAGCATATATAACACATATTTGGTGTACTTTTTGATATTTTATGTACACTATGTAGTATATATTCACTGTAATTTTTCATATTTGATTTACACTATATAAAGTTTATTTGGTGTACTTTTAGTTAATATTATATGTACAATATATGAAATATATTTACTGTACTTTTTGATATTTTATGTACAGTATATAGGATATATTTGGTGTCCTTTTGATATTATATGTAAATTATATAATATATATTTGTTGTAGATTGTGATATTTTACATATGGTGTGTAATATATATTTACTGTACTTTTTGAAAGTTTATTTACACTATATAAAATGTATTTGGTGTACTTTTAGTTAATATTATATGTACAATATATGAAATATATTTACTGTGATTTTTCATATTTTATGTAGAGTATATAAGATATATTTGGTGTCCTTTTGATATTTTATGTAAATTATATAATATATATTTGGTGTAGATTGTGATATTTTTCATATGGTGTGTAATATATATTTACTGTACATTTTGATATTTTATTTACAGTAAATAATATACATTTGGTGTAATTTTGGTATTTTATGTACAGTATATTAAGTTTAATTACTGTAGCTTTGATAGTTTATTTACAGTGTATATAACACATATTTGTTGTACTATTTAATATTTTATGTACAGTATGTAATATAAATTTACTGCACTTTTTGATATTTTATTTACAATATATAAAATGTATTTGGTGTACTTTTAGTTAATATGACATGTACAATATATGAAGTATATTTACTGTACATTTTGATATTTTATGTACATTATATAAGGTATATTTGGTGTCCTTTTGATATTTTATGTAAATTATATAATATATATTTGGTGTAGTTTGTGATATTTTACATAGGGTGTGTAATGTATACTGTACTTTTTGGTATTTTATTTACAGTAAATAATATACATTTGGTGTAATTTTTGATATTTTATGTACAGTATATTAAATATAATTACTGTAGATTTTGATAGTTTATTTACAGTATATATAACACATATTTGGTGTACTTTTTGATATTTTATGTACAGTATGTAATATATATTCACTGTAATTTTTGATATTTTATTTACACTATATAAAATGTATTTGGTGTACTTTTAGTTAATATTATATGTGCAATATATGAAATATATTTACTGTACTTTTTGGTATTTTATGTACAGTATATAAGATATATTTGGTGTACTTTTGATATCTTATGAAAATTATATAATATATATCTGGTGTAGATTGTGATATTTTACATATGGTGTGTAATATATATTTACTGCACTTTTTGATATTTTATTTACTGTAAATAGCATACATTTGGTGTAATTTTTTATATTTTATGTACAGTATATTAAATATAATTATTGTAGTTTTTGATAGTTTATTTAGAGTATATATAACACATATTTGGTGTAATTTTTGATAATATATGTACAGTATGTAATATATAGTTACTGTAATTTTTGATATTTTATTTACAGTATATAAAATATATTCGGTGTACTTTTAGTTAATATTATATATACAATATATGAAATATATTTACTGTACATTTTGATATTTTATGTACAGTATATAATGTATATTTTGTGTCCTTTTGATATTTTATGTAAATTATATAATATATATTTGGTGTAGTTTTTCATATTTTACATAGTGTGTGTAATATATATTTACTGTAATTTTTGGTGTTTTATTTACAGTAAATAATATACATTTGGTGTAATTTTTGATATTTTATGTACAGGAAATTAAATATAATTACTGTAGTTTTTGATAGTTTATTTACAGTAGATATAACACATATTTTGTGTACTTTTTGGTTTTTTATCTACAGTATGTAATATATATTCACTGTAATTTTTGATATTTTATTTACGCTATATAAAATGTATTTGGCGTACTTTTAGTTAATATTATATGTACAATATATGAAATATATTTACTGTACTTTTTGATATTTTATGTACAGTATATAAGATATATTTGGTGTCCTTTTGATAGTTTCTGGAAATTATATAATATATATTTTGTGTAGATGGTGATACTTTACATATGGTGTGTAATATATGTTTACTGTAGTTTTTGATATTTTATTTACAGTATATAAAATGTATTTGGTGTACTGTTAGTTAATATTATATGTACAATATATGAAATATATTTACTGTATATTTTGATATTTTATGTACAGTATAGAAGATATATTTGGTGTATTTTGATATTTTATGTAAATTATAAAATATATATTTGGTGTAGATTGTGATATTTTACATAAGGTGTGTCATATATATTTACTGTTCACTTTGATATTTTATTTACAGTAAATAACATACATTTGGTGTAATTTTTGATATTTTTTGTACAGTATATTAAATATAATTACTGTAGTTTTTCATAGTTTATTTACACTATATATAACACATATTTGGTGTACTTTTTGATAATATATGTACAGTATGTAATTTATATTTACTGTAATTTTTGATATTTTATTGACAGTATATAAAATGTATTCGGTGTACTTTTAGTTAATATTATATATACAATATGTCAAATATATTTACTGTATATTTTGATATTTTATGTACAGTATATTAGGTATATTTGGGTTCCGTTTGATATTTTATGTAAATTATATAATATATATTTGGTGTAATTTGTCATATTTTACATAGGGTGTGTAATATATATTTACTGTAGTTTTTGGTATTTTATTTACAGTATATAATATACATTTGGTGTAATTTTTGGTATTTTATGTACAGTATATTAAATATAATTACTGTAGTTTTTGATAGTTTATTTACAGTATATATAACACATATTTGGTGTACTTTTTGATATTTTATCTGCAGTATGTAATATATATTCACTGTAATATTTGATATCTTTTTTAAACTATATATAATGTATTTGGTGTACTTTTAGTTAATATTATATGTACAATATATGAAATATATTTACTGTACTTTTTGATATTTTATGTACAGTATGTAGTATATATTCACTGTAATTTTTCATATTTGATTTACACTATATAAAGTTTATTTGGTGTACTTTTAGTTAATATTATATGTACAATATATGAAATATATTTACTGTATTTTTTGATATTTTATGTACAGTATATAGGATATATTTGGTGTCCTTTTGATATTACATGTAAATTATATAATATATATTTGTTCTAGATTGTGATATTTTACATATGGTGTGTAATATATATTTACTGTACATTTTGAAAGTTTATTTACACTATATAAAATGTATTTGGTGTACTTTTAGTTAATATTATATGTACAATATATGAAATATATTTACTGTAATTTTTCATATTTTATGTACAGTATATAAGATATATTTGGTGTCCTTTTCATATTTTATGTAAATTATATAATATATATTTGGTGTAGATTGTGATATTTTTCATATGGTGTGTAATATATATTTACTGTACATTTTGATATTTTATTTACAGTAAATAATATACATTTTGTGTAATTTTTGATATTTTATGTACAGTATATTAAATTTAATTACTGTAGTTTTTGATAGTTTATTTACAGTGTATATAACACATATTTGTTGTACTATTTGATACTTTATGTACAGTATGTAATATAAATTTACTGTACTTTTTGATATTTTATTTACAGTATATAAAATGTATTTGGTGTACTTTTAGTTAATATTATATGTACAATATACGAAATATATTTACTGTACATTTTGATATTTTATTTACAGTATATAAGGTATATTTGGTGTCCTTTTGATATTTTATGTAAATTATATAATATATATTTTGTGTAGTTTGTGATATTTTACATAGGGTGTGTAATATATATTTACTGTACTTTTTGGTATTTTATTTACAGTAAATAATATACATTTGGTGTAATTTTTGATATTTTATGTACAGTATATTAAATATAATTACTGTAGATTTTGATAGTTTATTTACAGTATATATAACACATATTTGGTGAACTTTTTGATATTTTATGTACAGTATGTAATATATAATCACTGTAATTTTTGATATTTTATTTACACTATGTAAAATGTGTTTGGTGTACTTTTAGTTAATATTATATGTACAATATATGAAATATATTTACTGTACTTTTGATATTTTATGTACAGTATATAAGATATATTTGGTGTCCTTTTAATATTTTATGTAAATTATATAATATATATTTGGTGTAGATTGTGATATTTTACATATGGTGTGTAATATATATTTAGTGTACCTTTTGATATTTTATTTACAGTAAATAATATACTTTTGGTGTAATTTCTGATATTTTATGTACAGTATATTATATATAATTACTGTAGTTTTTGATAGTCTATTTACAGTATATATAACACATATTTGGTGTACTTTTTTATATTTCATGTACTGTATGTAATATATATTTACTGTACTTTTTGATATTTTATTTACACTATATAAAATGTATTTGGTGTACTTTTAGTTAATATTATATGTACAATATATGAAATATATTTACTGTACTTGTTGATATTTTATGTACAGTATATTACATATATTTGGTGTCCTTTTGATATTTTATGTAAATTATATAATATATATTTGGTGTAGATTGTGATATTTTACATATGGTGTGTAATATATATTTACTGTACTTTTCGGTTTTTTATTTACAGTAAATAATATACATTTCGTGTAATTTTTGATTTTTTATGTACAGTATATTAAATATAATTACTGTAGTTTTTGATAGTTTATTTACAGCATATATAACACATATTTGGTGTACTTTTTGATATTTTATGTACAGTATGTAGTATATATTCACTGTAATTTTTCATATATTATTCACACTATATAAAGTTTATTTGGTGTACTTTTAGTTAATATTATATGTACAATATATGAAATATATTTACTGTACTTTTTGATATTTTATGTACAGTATATAGGATATATTTTGTGTCCTTTTGATATTATATGTAAATTATATAATATATATTTGGTGTAGATTGTGATATTTTACATATGGTGTGTAATATATATTTACTGTACTTTTTGAAAGTTTATTTACACTATATGAAATGTATTTGGTGTACTTTTAGTTAATATTATATGTACAATATATGAAATATGTTTACTGAAGTTTTTGATATTTTATGTACAGTATATTAGATATGTTTGGTGTCCCTTTGATATATTATGTAAATTATATAATATATATTTGGTGTAGATTGTGATATTTTTCATATGGTGTGTAATATATATTTACTGTACATTTTGATATTTTATTTACAGTAAATAATATACATTTGGTGTAATTTTTGATATTTTATGTACAGTATATTAAATTTAATTACTGTAGTTTTTGATAGTTTATTTACAGTGTATATAACACATATTTGTTGTACTATTTGATATTTTATGTACAGTATGTAATATAAATTTACTGTATATTTTGATATTTTATTTACAGTATAGAAAATGTATTTGGTGTACTTTTAGTTAATATTACATGTACAATATATGAAATATATTTACTGTACATTTTGATATTTTTTGTACAGTATATAAGGTATATTTGGTATCCTTTTGATATTTTATGTAAATTATATAATATATATTTGGTGTAGTTTGTGATATTTTACATAGGGTGTGTAATATATATTTACTGTTCTTTTTGGTATTTTATTTACAGTAAAAAATATACATTTGGTGTAATTTTTGGTATTTTATGTACAGTATATTAAATATAATTACTGTAGATTTTGATAGTTTATTTACAGTATATATAACACATATTTGGTGTACTTTTTGAGATTTTATGTACAGTATGTAATATATATTCACTGTAATTTTTGATATTTTATTTACACTATATAAAATGCATTTGGTGTACTTCTAGTTAATATATGTACAATATATGAAATATATTTACTGTACTTTTTGGTATTTTATGTACAGTATATAAGATATATTTGGTGTACTTTTGATATCTTATGAAAATTATATAATATATATTTGGTGTAGATTGTGATATTTTACATATGGTGTGTAATATATATTTACTGCACTTTTTGATATTTTATTTACTGTAAATAACATACATTTGGTGTAATTTTTTATATTTTATGTACAGTATATTAAATATAATTACTGTAGTTTTTGATAGTTTATTTACAGCATATATAACACATATTTGGTGTACTTTTTGATATTTTATGAACACTATGTAGTATATATTCACTGTAATTTTTCATATTTGATTTACACTATATAAAGTTTATTTGGTGTATTTTAGTTAACATTATATGTACAATATATGAAATATATTTACTGTACTTTTTCATATTTTATGTACAGTATATAGGATATACTTGGTGTCCTTTTGATATTATATGTAAATTATATAATATATATTTGTTGTAGATTGTGATATTTTACATATGGTGTGTAATATATATTTACTGTAATTTTTGAAAGTTTATTTACACTATATAAAATGTATTTGGTGTACTTTTAGTTACTATTATATGTACAATATATGAAATATATTTACTGTAATTTTTCATATTTTATGTACAGTATATAAGATATATTTGGTGTCCTTTTGATATTTTATGTAAATTATATAATATATATTTGGTGTAGATTGTGATATTTTTCATATAGTGTGTAATATATATTTACTGTACATTTTGATATTTTATTTACAGTAAATAATATACATTTGTTGTAATTTTTGATATATTATGTACAGTATATTAAATTTAATTACTGTAGTTTTTGATAGTTTATTTACAGTGTATATAACACATATTTGATGTACTATTTGATATTTTATGTACAGTATGTAATATAAATTTACTGTAGTTTTTGATATTTTATTTACAGTATATAAAATGTATTTGGTGTACATTTAGTTAATATTACATGTACAATATACGAAATATATTTACTGTACATTTTGATATTTTATTTACAGTATATAAGGTATATTTGGTGTGCTTTTGATATTTTATGTAAATTATATAATATATATTTGGTGTAGTTTGAGATATTTTACATAGGGTGTGTAATATATATTTACTGTACTTTTTGGTATTTTATTTACAGTAAAAAATATACATTTGGTGTAATTTTTGATATTTTATGTACAGTATATTAAATATAATTACTGTAGATTTTGATAATTTTTTTACAGTATATATAACACATATTTGGTGTACTTTTTGATATTTTATGTACAGTATGTAATATATAATCACTGAAATTTTTGATATTTTATTTCCACTATATAAAATGTAATTGGTGTACTTTTAGTTAATAATATATGTACAATATATGAAATATATATACTGTACATTTTGATATTTTATGTACAGCATATAAGATATATTTGGTGTCCATTTGATATTTTATGTAAATTATATAATATATATTTGGTGTAGTTTTTGATATTTTACATAGGGTGTGTACTATATATTTACTGTCCTTTTTGATATTTTATTTACAGTATATAATTTACATTTGGTGTAATTTTTGATAATTTATGTACAGTACATTGAATTTAATTACAGTAGTTTTTGATAATTACACTATATATAACACATATTTGGTGAACTTTTTGATAATTTATGTACAGTATATAATATATATTTACTGTAATTTTTGATATTTTATTTACAGTATATAAAATGTATTTGGTGGACTTTTAGTTAATATTATATGTACAATATATGTAATATATTTACTATACTTTTTGATATTTTACATACAGTATATAAGATATATTTGGTGTCCTTCCGATATTTTTTGTAAATTATATAATATATATTTGGTGTAAATTTGGATATTTTACATAGGGTGTGTAAGATATATTTACTGTACTTTTTGATATATAATTTACAGTATATAAAATGTATTTGGTGTACTTTTAGTTAATATTATAGGTAAAATATATGAAATATATTTACTGTACTTTTTGATATTTCATGTACAGTATATAAGATATATTTGGTGTACTGTTGATATTTTATGTAAATTAAATAATATTTATTTGGTGCAGTTTTTGATATTTTACATAGAGTGTAATATATATTTACTGAAATTTTCATATATTATTTACAGTACATAATATATATTAAGTGTAATTTTTGATATTTTATGTACTGTATATTAAACATAATTACTGTAGTTTTTGATACTTTATTTAGAGTATATATAACACATATTTGGTGTAATTTTTGATATATTATGTACAGTATGTAATGTATATTTACTGTAATTTTGATATTTTATTTACAGTATATAAAATGTATTTGGTGTACTTTTAGTAAATATTATATGTACAATATATGAAATATATTAACTGTACTTTTTGATATTTTATGTAGCATATATAAGGTATACTTGGTGTCCTTTTGATATTTTATGTAAATTATATAATATATATTTTGTGTAGTTTTTGATAATTTACATAGAGTGTAATATATATTTACTGTCCTTTTTCGTATTTTATTTAGATTATATAATATACATTTGGTGTAATTTTTGATATTTTAAGTCCAGTATATTAAATATAATTACTGTAGTTTTTGATAGTTTATTTACAGTATATATAACAAATAATTGGTGTACTTTTTGATATTTTATGTACTGTATGTAATATACATTTACTGAACTTTTGAAATTTTATTTACAGTATATAAAATGTATTTGCTGTACTTTTAGTTAATATTATATGTACAATATATGAAACATATTTACTGTAGTTTTTGATATTTTATGTGCAGTATATAAGATATATTTGGTGGCCTTTTGATATTTTATGTAAATTATAAAATATATATTTGGTGTAGTTTTTGATATTTTACATAGGGTGTGTAATATATATTTACCGTCCTTTTTGATATTTTCTTTACACTATATAATATACATTTGGTGTAATTTTTGATATTTTATGCACAGTATATTAAATATATTTACTGTAGTTTTTGATATTTTATGTACAGTATATAGGATATATTTGGTGTCCTTCCGATATTTTTTGTAAATTATATAATATATATTTGGTGTAATATTTGATATTTTACATAGGGTGTGTAATATATATTTACTGTATTTTGGATATATTATTTACACTATATAATGTACATTTGGAGTAATTTTTGACATTTTATGTACAGTATATTAAATATAATTACTGTAGGTTTTGATAGTTTATTTACAGTATATATAACACATATTTGGGGTACTTTTTGATATTTTATGTACAGTATGTAATATATATTTACTGTACTTTTTGATACTTTATTTACAGTATATAAAATGTATTTGGTGTACGTTTAGTTAATATTATATGCACAATATATGAAATATATTTACTGTATTTTTGATATTTTATGTACAGTATATAATATATATTTGGTGTCCTTTTGATATTTTATGTAAATTATATAATATATATTTGGTGTAGTCTTTGATATTTTACATAGGGTGTGTAGTAAATATTTACTGTCCTTTTTGATATTTTATTTACAGTATATGATATACGTTTGCTGTAATTTTTGATATTTTATGAAAAGTATATTAAATATAATTACTGTAGTTTTTGATAGTTTATTTACAGTATATATAACACGTTTGGTGTACTTTTTGATATTATATGTACAGTATGCAATATATGTTTACTGTAGTTTTTGATATTTTATTTACAGTATACAAAATGTATTTGTTGTACTTTTAGTTAATATTATATGTACAATATATGAAATATATTTACTGTAGTTTTTGATATTTTACGTACAGTATATAAGATATATTTGGTGTTCTTCCGATATTTTTTGTAAAGTGTATAATACATATTTGGTGTAATTTTTGATATTTTACATAGGGTGTGTAATATATATTTACTGTATTTTGGATATTTTATTTACACTATATAATGTACATTTGGAGTAATTTTTGACATTTTATGTACTGTATATTTAATATAATTACTGTAGTTTTTTATAGTTTATTTAGAGTATATACAACACGTATCTGGTGTACTATTTGATATTTTATGTACAGTATTTAATATATATTTACTGTAATTTTGGATATCTTATTTACAGTATGGAAAATGTATTTGGTGTACTTTTAGTTCATAATATATGTACAATATATGAAATATATATACTGTACATTTTGATATTTTATGTACAGTATATAAGATATATTTGGTGTCCTTTTGATATTTTATGTAAATTATATAATATATATTTGGTGTAGTTTTTTATATTTTACATAGGGTGTGTAGTATATATTTACTGTCCTTTTTGATATTTTATTTACAGTATATAATTTACATTTGGTGTAATATTTGATAATTTATATACAGTACATTGAATATAATTACTGTAGTTTTTGAAAATTACAGTATATATAACACATATTTGGTGTACTTTTTGATATTTTATGTACAGTATGTAATATATATTTACTGTAATTTTTGATATTTCCTTTACAGAATATAAAATGTATTTGGTGTACTTTTAGTTAATATTATATGTACAATATATGAAATATATTTACTGTAGTTTTTGATATTTTACGTACAGTATAGAAGATATATTTGGTGTCCTTCCGATATTTTTTGTAAATTATATAATATATATTTGGTATAGTTTGTGATATTTTACATAGGGTGTGTAATATATATTTACTGTACTTTTTGGTATTTTATTTACAGTAAATAATGTACATTTGTTGCAATTTTTGATATTTTATATACAGTATATTAAATATAATTACTGTAGTTTTTGATAGTTTATTTACAGTAGATATAACACATATTTGGTGTACTTTTTGATATTTTATGTACAGTATGTAATATATATTCACTGTAATTTTTGATATTTTATTTACACTATATAAAATGTATTTGGTGTACTTTTAGTAAATATTATATGTACAATATATGAAATATATTTACTGTATATTTTGGTATTTTATGTACAGTATATAATTTACATTTGGTGTACTTTTGATATCTTATGAAAATTATATAATATATATTTGGTGTAGATTGTGACATTTTACATATTGTGTGTAATATATATTTACTGCACTTTTTGATATTTTATTTACTGTAAATAACATGAATTTGGTGTAATTTTTATATTTTATGTACAGTATATTAAATATAATTACTGTAGTTTTTGATAGTTTATTTAGAGTATATATAACACATATTTGATGTACTTTTTGATAATATATGTACAGTATGTAATATATAGTTACTGTAATTTTTGATATATTATTTACACTATATAAAATGTATTCAGTGTATTTTTAGTTAATATTATATATACAATATATGAAATATATTTACTGTACATTTTGATATTTTATGTACAGTATATAAGGTACATTTTGTGTCCTTTTGATATTTTATGTAAATTATATCATATATTTGGTGTAGTTTTTGATATTTTACATAGTGTGTGTAATGTATATTTACTGTAATTTTTGGTGCTTTATTTACACTAAATAATATACATTTGGTGTAATTTTTGATATTTTATGTACAGTAAATTAAATATAATTACTGTAGTTTTTGATAGTTTATTTACACTATATATAAAACATATTTGGAGTACTTTTTGATATTTTATCTGTAGTGTGTAATATATATTCACTGTAATTTTTGATATTTTTTTACACTATATAAAATGTATTTGGTGTACTTTTAGTTAATATTATATGTACAATATATGAAATATATTTACGGATCTTTTTGATATTTTATGTACAGTATATAAGGTATATTTGGTGTCCTTTTGATATTTAATGTATATTATATAATATATATTTGGTGTAGATTGTGATATTTTACGTATGGTGTGTAATGTATATTTACTGTATTTTTGATATATTATTTACAGTAAATAACATACATTTGGTGTAATTTTTGATATTTTATGTACAGTATATTAAATATAACTACCGTAGTTTTTCATAGTTTATTTAGAGTATATATAACACATATTTGGTGTACTTTTTGATAATATATGTACAGTATGTAATATATATTTACTGTAATTTTTGATATTTTTTTTACAGTATATAAAATGTATTCGGTGTACTTTTAGTTAATATTATATATACAATATATGAAATATATTTACTGTACATTTTGATATTTTATGTACAGTATATAAGGTATATTTGGTGTCCTTTTGATATTTTATGTAAATTATATAATATATATTTGGTGTAGTTTGTGATATTTTACATAGGGTGTGTAATATATATTTACTGTACTTTTTGGTATTTTATTTACAGTAAATAATGTACATTTGGTGTAATTTTTGATATTTTATGTACAATATATTAAATATAATTACTGTAGTTTTTGATAGTTTATTTACAGTATATATAACACATATTTGGTGTACTTTTTGATATTTTATCTACAGTATGTAATATATATTCACTGTAATTTTTGATATTTTATTTACACTATATAAAATGTATTTGGTGTACTTTTAGTTAATATTATATGTATAATATATGAAATATATTTACTGTACATTTTGATATTTTATGTAGAGTATATAAGATATATTTGGGGTCCTTTTGATATTTTATGTAAATTATATAATATATATTTTGTGTAGATTGTGATATTTTACATATGGTGTGTAATATATATTTACAGTATTTTTTGACATTTTATTTACACTATATAAAATATATTTGGTGTACTTTTAGTTAATATTATATGTACAATATATGAAATATATTTACTGTACATTTTGACAATTTATGTACAGTATATAAGATATATTTGGTGCCCTTTTGATATTTTATGTAAATTATATAATATATATTTGGTGTAGATTGTGATATTTTACATACGGTGTGTAATATATATTTACTGTACTTTTTGGTATTTTATTTACAGTAAATAATATATATTTGGTGTAATTTTTGATATTTTATGTACAGTATATTAAATATAATTACTGTAGTTTTTGATAGTTTATTTACAGTATATATAACACATACTTGGTGTACTTTTTGATATTTTATGTACAGTATGTAATATATATTCACTGTAATTTTTGATATTTTATTTACACTATATAAAATGTATTTGGTGTACTTTTAGTTAATATTATATATACAATATATGAAATATATTTACTGTATTTTTTGATATTTTATGTACAGTATATAAGATATATTTGGTGACCTTTTGATATTTTATGTAAATTACATAATATATATTTGGGGTAGATTGTGATATTTTACACATGGTGTTTAATATATATTTACTGTACTTGTTGATATTTTATTTACACTATATAAAATGTATTTGGTGTAGTTTTAGTTAATATTATATGTACAATATATGAAATATATTTACTGTACTTTTTGATATTTTATGTAGAGTATATAAGATATATTTGGTGTCCTTTTGATATTTTATATAAATTATATAATATATATTTAGTGTAGATTGTGATATTTTACATATGGTGTGTAATATATATTTACTGTAGATTTTAATATTTTATTTACAGTAAAAAATATACATTTGGTGTAATTTTTGATATTTTATTTACAGTATATTAAATATAATTACTGTATTTTTTGATAGTTTATTTACAGTATATATAACACATATTTGGTGTACTTTTTGATATTTTATGTACAGTATGTAATGTATATTTACTGTAATTTTTGATATTTTATTTACACTATAAAAAATGTATTTGGTGTAGTTTTAGTTAATATTATATGTACAATATATGAAATATATTTACTGTACATTTTGATATTATATGTACAGTGTATAAGGTATACTTGGTGTCCTTTTGATATTTTATGTAAATTATATAATATATATTTGGTATAGTTTGTGATATTTTACATAGGGTGTATAATATATATTTACTGTAATTTTTGTTATTTTATTTACAGTAAATAATATACATTTGGTGTAATTTTTGATATTTTATGTACAGTATATTAAATATAATTATTGTAGTTTTTGATAGTTTATTTACAGTATATATAACACATATTTGGTGTACTTTTTGATATTTTATGTACAGTATGTAATATATATTCACTGTAATTTTTGATATTTTATTTACACTATATAAAATGTATTTGGTGTACTTTTAGTTAATATTATATGTACAATATATGAAATATATTTACCGTAATTTTTGATATTTTATGTACATTATATAAGATATATTTGGTGTCCTTTTGATATTTTATGTAAATTATATAATATATATTTGGCCTAGTTTGTGATATTTTACATATGGTGTGTAATATATATTTACTGTACTTTTTGATATTTTATTTACACTATATAAAATGTATTTGGTGTACTTTTAGTTAATATTATATGTACAATATATGAAATATATTTACTGTACTTTTTGATATTTTATATACAATATATGAGATATATTTGGTGTCCTTTGATATTTATTGTAAATTATAAAATATATACTTGGTGTAGTTTTTGAGATTTTACATAGTGTGTGTCATATATATTCACTGTCCTTTTTGATATTTTATTTACGGTATATAATATACATTTGGTGTGATTTTTGAAATTTTATGTACAGTATATTAAATATAATTACTGTAGTTTTTGAGAGTTTACAGTATATATAACACATATTTGGTGTACTTTTTGATATTTTATGTACAGTATGTAATATATATTTACTGTAATTTTTGATATTTTATTTACAGTATATAAAATGTATTTGGTGTACTTTTAGTTAATATTATATGTACAATATATGTAATATATTTACTGTACTTTTTGATATTTTACATACAGTGTATAAGATATATTTGGTGACCTTCCGATATTTTTTGTAAATTATATAATATATATTTGGTGTAAATTTGGATAATTTACATAGGGTGTGTAATATATATTTACTGTATTTTGGATATTTTATTTACACCATATAATGTACATTTGGAGTAATTTTTGATATTTTATGTTCATTATATTGAATATAATTACTGTAGTTTTTAATAGTTTATTTACAGTATATATAACACATATTTGGTGTAGTTTTTGATATTTTATGTACAGTATGTAATATATATTTACTGTACTTTTTGATATTTTATTTACAGTATATAAAATGTATTTGGTGTACTTTTAGTTAATATTATATGTACAATATATGAAATATATTTACTGTATTTTTGATATTTTATGTACAGTATATGAGATATATTTGGTGTCCTTTGATATTTATTGTAAATTATAAAATATATACTTGGTGTAGTTTTTGATATTTTACATAGTGTGTGTCATATATATTCACTGTCCTTTTTGATATTTCATTTACGGTATATAATATACATTTGGTGTGATTTTTGAAATTTTATGTACAGTATATTAAATATAATTACTGTAGTTTTTGATAGTTTACAGTATATATAACACATATTTGGTGTACTTTTTGATATTTTATGTACAGTATGTAATATATATTTACTGTAATTTTTGATATTTTATTGACAGTATATAAAATGTATTTGGTGTACTTTTAGTTAATATTATATGTACAATACATGTAATATATTTACTGCACTTTTTGATATTTTACATACAGTATATAAGATATATTTGGTGACCTTCCGATATTTTTTGTAAATTATATAATATATATTTGGTGTAAATTTGGATATTTTACATAGGGTGTGTAATATATATTTACTGTATTTTGGATATTTTATTTACACCATATAATGTACATTTGGAGTAATTTTTGATATTTTATGTACAGTATATTGAATATAATTACTGTAGTTTTTAATAGTTTATTTACAGTATATATAACACATATTTGGTGTACTTTTTGATATTTTATGTATAGTATGTAATATATATTTACTGTAATTTTTGATATTTTATTTACAGTATATAAAATGTATTTGGTGTACTTTTAGTTAATATTATATGTACAATATATGAAATATATTTACTGTACTTTTTGATATTTTATGTACAGTATATGAGATATATTTGGTGTCGTTTGATATTTATTGTAAATTATAAAATATATACTTGGTGTAGTTTTTGATATTTTACATAGTGTGTGTCATATATATTCACTGTCCTTTTTGATATTTTATTTACGGTATATAATATACATTTGGTGTGATTTTTGAAATTTTATGTACAGTATATTAAATATAATTACTGTAGTTTTTGATAGTTTACAGTATATATAACACATATTTGGTGTACTTTTTGATATGTTATGTACAGTATGTAATATATATTTACTGTAATTTTTGATATGTTATTTACAGTATATAAAATGTATTTGGTGTACTTTTAGTTAATATTATATGTACAATATATGTAATATATTTACTGTACTTTTTGATATTTTACATACAGTATATAAGATATATTTGGTGACCTTCCGATATTTTTTGTAAATTATATAATATATATTTGTTGTAAATTTGGATATTTTACATAGGGTGTGTAATATATATTTACTGTATTTTGGATACTTTATTTACACCATATAATGTACATTTGGAGTAATTTTTGATATTTTATGTACAGTATATTGAATATAATTACTGTGGTTTTTAATAGTTTATTTACAGTATATATAACACATATTTGGTGTACTTTTTGATATTTTATGTATAGTATGTAATATATATTTACTGTACTTTTTGATATTTTATTTACAGTATATAAAATGTATTTGGTGTACTTTTAGTTAGTATTATATGTACAATATATGAAATATATTTACTGTACTTTTTGATATTTTATGTACAGTATATGAGATATATTTGGTGTCCTTTGATATTTATTGTAAATTATAAAATATATACTTGGTGTAGTTTTTGATATTTTACATAGTGTGTGTCATATATATTCACTGTCCTTTTTGATATTTTATTTACGGTATATAATATACATTTGGTGTGATTTTTGAAATTTTATGTACAGTATATTAAATATAATTACTGTAGTTTTTGAGAGTTTACAGGATATATAACACATATATGGTGTACTTTTGATATTTTATGTACAGTATGTAATATATATTTACTGTAATTTTTGATATTTTATTTACAGTATATAAAATGTATTTGGTGTACTTTTAGTTAATATTATATGTACAATATATGTAATATATTTACTGTACTTTTTGATATTTTACATACAGTATATAAGATATATTTGGTGACCTTCCGATATTTTTTGTAAATTATATAATATATATTTGGTGTAAATTTGGATAATTTACATAGGGTGTGTAATATATATTTACTGTATTTTGGATATTTTATTTACACCATATAATGTACATTTGGAGTAATTTTTGATATTTTATGTTCAGTATATTGAATATAATTACTGTAGTTTTTAATAGTTTATTTACAGTATATATAACACATATTTGGTGTACTTTTTGATATTTTATGTACAGTATGTAATATATATTTACTGTACTTTTTGATATTTTATTTACAGTATATAAAATGTATTTGGTGTACTTTTAGTTAATATTATATGTACAATATATGAAATATATTTACTGTACTTTTTGATATTTAATGTACAGTATATGAGATATATTTGGTGTCCTTTGATATTTATTGTAAATTATAAAATATATACTTGGTGTAGTTTTTGATATTTTACATAGTGTGTGTCATATATATTCACTGTCCTTTTTGATATTTTATTTACGGTATATAATATACATTTGGTGTGATTTTTGAAATATTATGTACAGTATATTAAATATAATTACTGTAGTTTTTGATAGTTTACAGGATATATAACACATATATGGTGTACTTTTTGATATTTTATGTACAGTATGTAATATATATTTACTGTAATTTTTGATATTTATTTACAGTATATAAAATGTATTTGGTGTACTTTTAGTTAATATTATATGTACAATATATGTAATATATTTACTGTACTTTTTGATATTTTACATACAGTATATAAGATATATTTGGTGACCTTCCGATATTTTTTGTAAATTATATAATATATATTTGGTGTAAATTTGGATATTTTACATAGGGTGTGTAATATATATTTACTGTATTTTGGATATTTTATTTACACCATATAATGTACATTTGGAGTAATTTTTGATATTTTAATTACAGTATATTGAATATAATTACTGTAGTTTTTAATAGTTTATTTACAGTATATATAACACATATTTGGTGTACTTTTTGATATTTTATGTATAGTATGTAACATATATTTACTGTAATTTTTGATATTTTATTTACAGTATATAAAATGTATTTGGTGTACTTTTAGTTAATATTATATGTACAATATATGAAATATATTTACTGTACTTTTTGATATTTTATGTACAGTATATGAGATATATTTGGTGTCGTTTGATATTTATTGTAAATTATAAAATATATACTTGGTGTAGTTTTTGATATTTTACATAGTGTGTGTCATATATATTCACTGTCCTTTTTGATATTTTATTTACGGTATATAATATACATTTGGTGTGATTTTTGAAATTTTATGTACAGTATATTAAATATAATTACTGTAGTTTTTGATAGTTTACGGTATATATAACACATATTTGGTGTACTTTTTGATATTTTATGTACAGTATGTAATATATATTTACTGTAATTTTTGATATTTTATTTACAGTATATAAAATGTATTTGGTGTACTTTTAGTTAATATTATATGTACAATATATGTAATATATTTACTGTACTTTTTGATATTTTACATACAGTATATAAGATATATTTGGTGACCTTCCGATATTTTTTGTAAATTATATAATATATATTTGGTGTAAATTTGGATATTTTACATAGGGTGTGTAATATATATTTACTGTATTTTGGATATTTTGTTTACACCATATAATGTACATTTGGAGTAATTTTTGATATTTTATGTACAGTATATTGAATATAATTACTGTGGTTTTTAATAGTTTATTTACAGTATATATAACACATATTTGGTGTACTTTTTGATATTTTATGTATAGTATGTAATATATATTTACTGTACATTTTGATATTTTATTTACAGTATATAAAATGTATTTGGTGTACTTTTAGTTAATATTATATGTACAATATATGAAATATATTTACTGTACTTTTTGATATTTTATGTACAGTATATGAGATATATTTGGTGTCCTTTGATATTTATTGTAAATTATAAAATATATACTTGGTGTAGTTTTTGATATTTTACATAGTGTGTGTCATATATATTCACTGTCCTTTTTGATATTTTATTTACGGTATATAATATACATTTGGGGTGATTTTTGAAATTTTATGTACAGTATATTAAATATAATTACTGTAGTTTTTGAGAGTTTACAGGATATATAACACATATATGGTGTACTTTTGATATTTTATGTACAGTATGTAATATATATTTACTGTAATTTTTGATATTTTATTTACAGTATATAAAATGCATTTGGTGTACTTTTAGTTAATATTATATGTACAATATATGTAATATATTTACTGTACTTTTTGATATTTTACATACAGTATATAAGATATATTTGGTGACCTTCCGATATTTTTTGTAAATTATATAATATATATTTGGTGTAAATTTGGATAATTTATATAGGGTGTGTAATATATATTTACTGTATTTTGGATATTTTATTTACACCATATAATGTACATTTGGAGTAATTTTTGATATTTTATGTTCTGTATATTGAATATAATTACTGTAGTTTTTAATAGTTTATTTACAATATATATAACACATATTTGGTGTACTTTTTGATATTTTATGTACAGTATGTAATATATATTTACTGTACTTTTTGATATTTTATTTACAGTATATAAAATGTATTTGGTGTACTTTTAGTTAATATTATATGTACAATATATGAAATATATTTACTGTACTTTTTGATATTTAATGTACAGTATATGAGATATATTTGGTGTCCTTTGATATTTATTGTAAATTATAAAATATATACTTGGTGTAGTTTTTGATATTTTACATAGTGTGTGTCATATATATTCACTGTCCTTTTTGATATTTTATTTACGGTATATAATATACATTTGGTGTGATTTTTGAAATATTATGTACAGTATATTAAATATAATTACTGTAGTTTTTGATAGTTTACAGGATATATAACACATATATGGTGTACTTTTTGATATTTTATGTACAGTATGTAATATATATTTACTGTAATTTTTGATATTTATTTACAGTATATAAAATGTATTTGGTGTACTTTTAGTTAATATTATATGTACAATATATGTAATATATTTACTGTACTTTTTGATATTTTACATACAGTATATAAGATATATTTGGTGACCTTCCGATATTTTTTGTAAATTATATAATATATATTTGGTGTAAATTTGGATATTTTACATAGGGTGTGTAATATATATTTACTGTATTTTGGATATTTTATTTACACCATATAATGTACATTTGGAGTAATTTTTGATATTTTATGTACAGTATATTGAATATAATTACTGTAGTTTTTAATAGTTTATTTACAGTATATATAACACATATTTGGTGTACTTTTTGATATTTTATGTATAGTATGTAATATATATTTACTGTAATTTTTGATATTTTATTTACAGTATATAAAATGTATTTGGTGTACTTTTAGTTAATATTATATGTACAATATATGAAATATATTTACTGTACTTTTTGATATTTTATGTACAGTATATGAGATATATTTGGTGTCGTTTGATATTTATTGTAAATTATAAAATATATACTTGGTGTAGTTTTTGATATTTTACATAGTGTGTGTCATATATATTCACTGTCCTTTTTGATATTTTATTTACGGTATATAATATACATTTGGTGTGATTTTTGAAATTTTATGTACAGTATATTAAATATAATTACTGTAGTTTTTGATAGTTTACGGTATATATAACACATATTTGGTGTACTTTTTGATATTTTATGTACAGTATGTAATATATATTTACTGTAATTTTTGATATTTTATTTACAGTATATAAAATGTATTTGGTGTACTTTTAGTTAATATTATATGTACAATATATGTAATATATTTACTGTACTTTTTGATATTTTACATACAGTATATAAGATATATTTGGTGACCTTCCGATATTTTTTGTAAATTATATAATATATATTTGGTGTAAATTTGGATATTTTACATAGGGTGTGTAATATATATTTACTGTATTTTGGATACTTTATTTACACCATATAATGTACATTTGGAGTAATTTTTGATATTTTATGTACAGTATATTGAATATAATTACTGTGGTTTTTAATAGTTTATTTACAGTATATATAACACATATTTGGTGTACTTTTTGATATTTTATGTATAGTATGTAATATATATTTACTGTACTTTTTGATATTTTATTTACAGTATATAAAATGTATTTGGTGTACTTTTAGTTAGTATTATATGTACAATATATGAAATATATTTACTGTACTTTTTGATATTTTATGTACAGTATATGAGATATATTTGGTGTCCTTTGATATTTATTGTAAATTATAAAATATATACTTGGTGTAGTTTTTGATATTTTACATAGTGTGTGTCATATATATTCACTGTCCTTTTTGATATTTTATTTACGGTATATAATATACATTTGGTGTGATTTTTGAAATTTTATGTACAGTATATTAAATATAATTACTGTAGTTTTTGAGAGTTTACAGGATATATAACACATATATGGTGTACTTTTGATATTTTATGTACAGTATGTAATATATATTTACTGTAATTTTTGATATTTTATTTACAGTATATAAAATGTATTTGGTGTACTTTTAGTTAATATTATATGTACAATATATGTAATATATTTACTGTACTTTTTGATATTTTACATACAGTATATAAGATATATTTGGTGACCTTCCGATATTTTTTGTAAATTATATAATATATATTTGGTGTAAATTTGGATAATTTACATAGGGTGTGTAATATATATTTACTGTATTTTGGATATTTTATTTACACCATATAATGTACATTTGGAGTAATTTTTGATATTTTATGTTCAGTATATTGAATATAATTACTGTAGTTTTTAATAGTTTATTTACAGTATATATAACACATATTTGGTGTACTTTTTGATATTTTATGTACAGTATGTAATATATATTTACTGTACTTTTTGATATTTTATTTACAGTATATAAAATGTATTTGGTGTACTTTTAGTTAATATTATATGTACAATATATGAAATATATTTACTGTACTTTTTGATATTTAATGTACAGTATATGAGATATATTTGGTGTCCTTTGATATTTATTGTAAATTATAAAATATATACTTGGTGTAGTTTTTGATATTTTACATAGTGTGTGTCATATATATTCACTGTCCTTTTTGATATTTTATTTACGGTATATAATATACATTTGGTGTGATTTTTGAAATATTATGTACAGTATATTAAATATAATTACTGTAGTTTTTGATAGTTTACAGGATATATAACACATATATGGTGTACTTTTTGATATTTTATGTACAGTATGTAATATATATTTACTGTAATTTTTGATATTTATTTACAGTATATAAAATGTATTTGGTGTACTTTTAGTTAATATTATATGTACAATATATGTAATATATTTACTGTACTTTTTGATATTTTACATACAGTATATAAGATATATTTGGTGACCTTCCGATATTTTTTGTAAATTATATAATATATATTTGGTGTAAATTTGGATATTTTACATAGGGTGTGTAATATATATTTACTGTATTTTGGATATTTTATTTACACCATATAATGTACATTTGGAGTAATTTTTGATATTTTAATTACAGTATATTGAATATAATTACTGTAGTTTTTAATAGTTTATTTACAGTATATATAACACATATTTGGTGTACTTTTTGATATTTTATGTATAGTATGTAACATATATTTACTGTAATTTTTGATATTTTATTTACAGTATATAAAATGTATTTGGTGTACTTTTAGTTAATATTATATGTACAATATATGAAATATATTTACTGTACTTTTTGATATTTTATGTACAGTATATGAGATATATTTGGTGTCGTTTGATATTTATTGTAAATTATAAAATATATACTTGGTGTAGTTTTTGATATTTTACATAGTGTGTGTCATATATATTCACTGTCCTTTTTGATATTTTATTTACGGTATATAATATACATTTGGTGTGATTTTTGAAATTTTATGTACAGTATATTAAATATAATTACTGTAGTTTTTGATAGTTTACGGTATATATAACACATATTTGGTGTACTTTTTGATATTTTATGTACAGTATGTAATATATATTTACTGTAATTTTTGATATTTTATTTACAGTATATAAAATGTATTTGGTGTACTTTTAGTTAATATTATATGTACAATATATGTAATATATTTACTGTACTTTTTGATATTTTACATACAGTATATAAGATATATTTGGTGACCTTCCGATATTTTTTGTAAATTATATAATATATATTTGGTGTAAATTTGGATATTTTACATAGGGTGTGTAATATATATTTACTGTATTTTGGATATTTTGTTTACACCATATAATGTACATTTGGAGTAATTTTTGATATTTTATGTACAGTATATTGAATATAATTACTGTGGTTTTTAATAGTTTATTTACAGTATATATAACACATATTTGGTGTACTTTTTGATATTTTATGTATAGTATGTAATATATATTTACTGTACATTTTGATATTTTATTTACAGTATATAAAATGTATTTGGTGTACTTTTAGTTAATATTATATGTACAATATATGAAATATATTTACTGTACTTTTTGATATTTTATGTACAGTATATGAGATATATTTGGTGTCCTTTGATATTTATTGTAAATTATAAAATATATACTTGGTGTAGTTTTTGATATTTTACATAGTGTGTGTCATATATATTCACTGTCCTTTTTGATATTTTATTTACGGTATATAATATACATTTGGGGTGATTTTTGAAATTTTATGTACAGTATATTAAATATAATTACTGTAGTTTTTGAGAGTTTACAGGATATATAACACATATATGGTGTACTTTTGATATTTTATGTACAGTATGTAATATATATTTACTGTAATTTTTGATATTTTATTTACAGTATATAAAATGCATTTGGTGTACTTTTAGTTAATATTATATGTACAATATATGTAATATATTTACTGTACTTTTTGATATTTTACATACAGTATATAAGATATATTTGGTGACCTTCCGATATTTTTTGTAAATTATATAATATATATTTGGTGTAAATTTGGATAATTTATATAGGGTGTGTAATATATATTTACTGTATTTTGGATATTTTATTTACACCATATAATGTACATTTGGAGTAATTTTTGATATTTTATGTTCTGTATATTGAATATAATTACTGTAGTTTTTAATAGTTTATTTACAATATATATAACACATATTTGGTGTACTTTTTGATATTTTATGTACAGTATGTAATATATATTTACTGTACTTTTTGATATTTTATTTACAGTATATAAAATGTATTTGGTGTACTTTTAGTTAATATTATATGTACAATATATGAAATATATTTACTGTACTTTTTGATATTTAATGTACAGTATATGAGATATATTTGGTGTCCTTTGATATTTATTGTAAATTATAAAATATATACTTGGTGTAGTTTTTGATATTTTACATAGTGTGTGTCATATATATTCACTGTCCTTTTTGATATTTTATTTACGGTATATAATATACATTTGGTGTGATTTTTGAAATATTATGTACAGTATATTAAATATAATTACTGTAGTTTTTGATAGTTTACAGGATATATAACACATATATGGTGTACTTTTTGATATTTTATGTACAGTATGTAATATATATTTACTGTAATTTTTGATATTTATTTACAGTATATAAAATGTATTTGGTGTACTTTTAGTTAATATTATATGTACAATATATGTAATATATTTACTGTACTTTTTGATATTTTACATACAGTATATAAGATATATTTGGTGACCTTCCGATATTTTTTGTAAATTATATAATATATATTTGGTGTAAATTTGGATATTTTACATAGGGTGTGTAATATATATTTACTGTATTTTGGATATTTTATTTACACCATATAATGTACATTTGGAGTAATTTTTGATATTTTATGTACAGTATATTGAATATAATTACTGTAGTTTTTAATAGTTTATTTACAGTATATATAACACATATTTGGTGTACTTTTTGATATTTTATGTATAGTATGTAATATATATTTACTGTAATTTTTGATATTTTATTTACAGTATATAAAATGTATTTGGTGTACTTTTAGTTAATATTATATGTACAATATATGAAATATATTTACTGTACTTTTTGATATTTTATGTACAGTATATGAGATATATTTGGTGTCGTTTGATATTTATTGTAAATTATAAAATATATACTTGGTGTAGTTTTTGATATTTTACATAGTGTGTGTCATATATATTCACTGTCCTTTTTGATATTTTATTTACGGTATATAATATACATTTGGTGTGATTTTTGAAATTTTATGTACAGTATATTAAATATAATTACTGTAGTTTTTGATAGTTTACGGTATATATAACACATATTTGGTGTACTTTTTGATATTTTATGTACAGTATGTAATATATATTTACTGTAATTTTTGATATTTTATTTACAGTATATAAAATGTATTTGGTGTACTTTTAGTTAATATTATATGTACAATATATGTAATATATTTACTGTACTTTTTGATATTTTACATACAGTATATAAGATATATTTGGTGACCTTCCGATATTTTTTGTAAATTATATAATATATATTTGGTGTAAATTTGGATATTTTACATAGGGTGTGTAATATATATTTACTGTATTTTGGATACTTTATTTACACCATATAATGTACATTTGGAGTAATTTTTGATATTTTATGTACAGTATATTGAATATAATTACTGTGGTTTTTAATAGTTTATTTACAGTATATATAACACATATTTGGTGTACTTTTTGATATTTTATGTATAGTATGTAATATATATTTACTGTACTTTTTGATATTTTATTTACAGTATATAAAATGTATTTGGTGTACTTTTAGTTAGTATTATATGTACAATATATGAAATATATTTACTGTACTTTTTGATATTTTATGTACAGTATATGAGATATATTTGGTGTCCTTTGATATTTATTGTAAATTATAAAATATATACTTGGTGTAGTTTTTGATATTTTACATAGTGTGTGTCATATATATTCACTGTCCTTTTTGATATTTTATTTACGGTATATAATATACATTTGGTGTGATTTTTGAAATTTTATGTACAGTATATTAAATATAATTACTGTAGTTTTTGAGAGTTTACAGGATATATAACACATATATGGTGTACTTTTGATATTTTATGTACAGTATGTAATATATATTTACTGTAATTTTTGATATTTTATTTACAGTATATAAAATGTATTTGGTGTACTTTTAGTTAATATTATATGTACAATATATGTAATATATTTACTGTACTTTTTGATATTTTACATACAGTATATAAGATATATTTGGTGACCTTCCGATATTTTTTGTAAATTATATAATATATATTTGGTGTAAATTTGGATAATTTACATAGGGTGTGTAATATATATTTACTGTATTTTGGATATTTTATTTACACCATATAATGTACATTTGGAGTAATTTTTGATATTTTATGTTCAGTATATTGAATATAATTACTGTAGTTTTTAATAGTTTATTTACAGTATATATAACACATATTTGGTGTACTTTTTGATATTTTATGTACAGTATGTAATATATATTTACTGTACTTTTTGATATTTTATTTACAGTATATAAAATGTATTTGGTGTACTTTTAGTTAATATTATATGTACAATATATGAAATATATTTACTGTACTTTTTGATATTTAATGTACAGTATATGAGATATATTTGGTGTCCTTTGATATTTATTGTAAATTATAAAATATATACTTGGTGTAGTTTTTGATATTTTACATAGTGTGTGTCATATATATTCACTGTCCTTTTTGATATTTTATTTACGGTATATAATATACATTTGGTGTGATTTTTGAAATATTATGTACAGTATATTAAATATAATTACTGTAGTTTTTGATAGTTTACAGGATATATAACACATATATGGTGTACTTTTTGATATTTTATGTACAGTATGTAATATATATTTACTGTAATTTTTGATATTTATTTACAGTATATAAAATGTATTTGGTGTACTTTTAGTTAATATTATATGTACAATATATGTAATATATTTACTGTACTTTTTGATATTTTACATACAGTATATAAGATATATTTGGTGACCTTCCGATATTTTTTGTAAATTATATAATATATATTTGGTGTAAATTTGGATATTTTACATAGGGTGTGTAATATATATTTACTGTATTTTGGATATTTTATTTACACCATATAATGTACATTTGGAGTAATTTTTGATATTTTATGTACAGTATATTGAATATAATTACTGTAGTTTTTAATAGTTTATTTACAGTATATATAACACATATTTGGTGTACTTTTTGATATTTTATGTATAGTATGTAATATATATTTACTGTAATTTTTGATATTTTATTTACAGTATATAAAATGTATTTGGTGTACTTTTAGTTAATATTATATGTACAATATATGAAATATATTTACTGTACTTTTTGATATTTTATGTACAGTATATGAGATATATTTGGTGTCGTTTGATATTTATTGTAAATTATAAAATATATACTTGGTGTAGTTTTTGATATTTTACATAGTGTGTGTCATATATATTCACTGTCCTTTTTGATATTTTATTTACGGTATATAATATACATTTGGTGTGATTTTTGAAATTTTATGTACAGTATATTAAATATAATTACTGTAGTTTTTGATAGTTTACGGTATATATAACACATATTTGGTGTACTTTTTGATATTTTATGTACAGTATGTAATATATATTTACTGTAATTTTTGATATTTTATTTACAGTATATAAAATGTATTTGGTGTACTTTTAGTTAATATTATATGTACAATATATGTAATATATTTACTGTACTTTTTGATATTTTACATACAGTATATAAGATATATTTGGTGACCTTCCGATATTTTTTGTAAATTATATAATATATATTTGGTGTAAATTTGGATATTTTACATAGGGTGTGTAATATATATTTACTGTATTTTGGATATTTTATTTACACCATATAATGTACATTTGGAGTAATTTTTGATATTTTATGTACAGTATATTGAATATAATTACTGTGGTTTTTAATAGTTTATTTACAGTATATATAACACATATTTGGTGTACTTTTTGATATTTTATGTATAGTATGTAATATATATTTACTGTACTTTTTGATATTTTATTTACAGTATATAAAATGTATTTGGTGTACTTTTAGTTAATATTATATGTACAATATATGAAATATATTTACTGTACTTTTTGATATTTTATGTACAGTATATGAGATATATTTGGTGTCCTTTGATATTTATTGTAAATTATAAAATATATACTTGGTGTAGTTTTTGATATTTTACATAGTGTGTGTCATATATATTCACTGTCCTTTTTGATATTTTATTTACGGTATATAATATACATTTGGTGTGATTTTTGAAATTTTATGTACAGTATATTAAATATAATTACTGTAGTTTTTGAGAGTTTACAGGATATATAACACATATATGGTGTACTTTTGATATTTTATGAACAGTATGTAATATATATTTACTGTAATTTTTGATATTTTATTTACAGTATATAAAATGCATTTGGTGTACTTTTAGTTAATATTATATGTACAATATATGTAATATATTTACTGTACTTTTTGATATTTTACATACAGTATATAAGATATATTTGGTGACCTTCCGATATTTTTTGTAAATTATATAATATATATTTGGTGTAAATTTGGATAATTTACATAGGGTGTGTAATATATATTTACTGTATTTTGGATATTTTATTTACACCATATAATGTACATTTGGAGTAATTTTTGATATTTTATGTTCAGTATATTGAATATAATTACTGTAGTTTTTAATAGTTTATTTACAGTATATATAACACATATTTGGTGTACTTTTTGATATTTTATGTACAGTATGTAATATATATTTACTGTACTTTTTGATATTTTATTTACAGTATATAAAATGTATTTGGTGTACTTTTAGTTAATATTATATGTACAATATATGAAATATATTTACTGTACTTTTTGATATTTAATGTACAGTATATGAGATATATTTGGTGTCCTTTGATATTTATTGTAAATTATAAAATATATACTTGGTGTAGTTTTTGATATTTTACATAGTGTGTGTCATATATATTCACTGTCCTTTTTGATATTTTATTTACGGTATATAATATACATTTGGTGTGATTTTTGAAATATTATGTACAGTATATTAAATATAATTACTGTAGTTTTTGATAGTTTACAGGATATATAACACATATATGGTGTACTTTTTGATATTTTATGTACAGTATGTAATATATATTTACTGTAATTTTTGATATTTATTTACAGTATATAAAATGTATTTGGTGTACTTTTAGTTAATATTATATGTACAATATATGTAATATATTTACTGTACTTTTTGATATTTTACATACAGTATATAAGATATATTTGGTGGCCTTCCGATATTTTTTGTAAATTATATAATATATATTTGGTGTAAATTTGGATATTTTACATAGGGTGTGTAATATATATTTACTGTATTTTGGATATTTTATTTACACCATATAATGTACATTTGGAGTAATTTTTGATATTTTATGTACAGTATATTGAATATAATTACTGTAGTTTTTAATAGTTTATTTACAGTATATATAACACATATTTGGTGTACTTTTTGATATTTTATGTATAGTATGTAATATATATTTACTGTAATTTTTGATATTTTATTTACAGTATATAAAATGTATTTGGTGTACTTTTAGTTAATATTATATATACAATATATGAAATATATTTACTGTACTTTTTGATATTTTATGTACAGTATATGAGATATATTTGGTGTCGTTTGATATTTATTGTAAATTATAAAATATATACTTGGTGTAGTTTTTGATATTTTACATAGTGTGTGTCATATATATTCACTGTCCTTTTTGATATTTTATTTACGGTATATAATATACATTTGGTGTGATTTTTGAAATTTTATGTACAGTATATTAAATATAATTACTGTAGTTTTTGATAGTTTACGGTATATATAACACATATTTGGTGTACTTTTTGATATTTTATGTACAGTATGTAATATATATTTACTGTAATTTTTGATATTTTATTTACAGTATATAAAATGTATTTGGTGTACTTTTAGTTAATATTATATGTACAATATATGTAATATATTTACTGTACTTTTTGATATTTTACATACAGTATATAAGATATATTTGGTGACCTTCCGATATTTTTTGTAAATTATATAATATATATTTGGTGTAAATTTGGATATTTTACATAGGGTGTGTAATATATATTTACTGTATTTTGGATATTTTATTTACACCATATAATGTACATTTGGAGTAATTTTTGATATTTTATGTACAGTATATTGAATATAATTACTATGGTTTTTAATAGTTTATTTACAGTATATATAACACATATTTGGTGTACTTTTTGATATTTTATGTATAGTATGTAATATATATTTACTGTAATTTTTGATATTTTATTTACAGTATATAAAATGTAGTTGGTGTAATTTTAGTTAATATTATATGTACAATATATGAAATATATTTACTGTACTTTTTGATATTTTATGTAGAGTATATGAGATATATTTGGTGTCCTTTGATATTTATTGTAAATTATAAAATATATACTTGGTGTAGTTTTTGATATTTTACATAGTGTGTGTCATATATATTCACTGTCCTTTTTGGTATTTTATTTACGGTATATAAAATACATTTGGTGTGATTTTTGAAATTTTATGTACAGTATATTAAATATAATTACTGTAGTTTTTGATAGTTTACGGTATATATAACACATATTTGGTGTACTTTTTGATATTTTATGTACAGTATGTAATATATATTTACTGTAATTTTTGATATTTTATTTACAGTATATAAAATGTATTTGGTGTACTTTTAGTTAATATTATATGTACAATATATGTAATATATTTACTGTACTTTTTGATATTTTACATACAGTATATAAGATATATTTGGTGACCTTCCGATATTTTTTGTAAATTATATAATATATATTTGTTGTAAATTTGGATATTTTACATAGGGTGTGTAATATATATTTACTGTATTTTGGATATTTTATTTACACCATAAAATGTACATTTCGAGTAATTTTTGATATTTTATGTACAGTATATTGAATATAATTACTGTAGTTTTTAATAGTTTATTTACAGTATATATAACACATATTTGGTGTACTTTTTGATATTTTATGTATAGTATGTAATATATACTTACTGTAATTTTTGATATTTTATTTACAGTATAAAAAATGTATTTGGTGTACTTTTAGTTAATATTATATGTACAATATATGAAATATATTTACTGTACTTTTTGATATTTTATGTACAGTATATGAGATATATTTGGTGTCGTTTGATATTTATTGTAAATTATAAAATATATACTTGGTGTAGTTTTTGATATTTTACATAGTGTGTGTCATATATATTCACTGTCCTTTTTGATATTTTATTTACGGTATATAATATACATTTGGTGTGATTTTTGAAATTTTATGTACAGTATATTAAATATAATTACTGTAGTTTTTATAGTTTACCGTATATATAACACATATTTGGTGTACTTTTTGATATTTTATGTACAGTATGTAATATATATTTACTGTAATTTTTGATATTTTATTTACAGTATATAAAATGTATTTGGTGTACTTTTAGTTAATATTATATGTACAATATATGTAATATATTTACTGTACTTTTTGATATTTTACATACAGTATATAAGATATATTTGGTGACCTTCCGATATTTTTTGTAAATTATATAATATATATTTGGTGTAAATTTGGATATTTTACATAGGGTGTGTAATATATATTTACTGTATTTTGGATATTTTATTTACACCATATAATGTACATTTGGAGTAATTTTTGATATTTTATGTACAGTATATTGAATATAATTACTGTGGTTTTTAATAGTTTATTTACAGTATATATAACACATATTTGGTGTACTTTTTGATATTTTATGTATAGTATGTAATATATATTTACTGTACCTTTTGATATTTTATTTACAGTATATAAAATGTATTTGGTGTACTTTTAGTTAATATTATATGTACAATATATGAAATATATTTATTGTACTTTTTGATATTTTATGTACAGTATATGAGATATATTTGGTGTCCTTTGATATTTATTGTAAATTATAAAATATATACTTGGTGTAGTTTTTGATATTTTACATAGTGTGTGTCATATATATTCACTGTCCTTTTTGATATTTTATTTACGGTATATAATATACATTTTGTGTGATTTTTGAAATTTTATGTACAGTATATTAAATATAATTACTGTAGTCTTTGATAGTTTACAGGATATATAACACATATATGGTGTACTTTTTGATATTTTATGTACAGTATATAATATATATTTACTGTAATTTTTGATATTTATTTACAGTATATAAAATGTATTTGGTGTACTTTTAGTTAATATTATATGTACAATATATGTAATATATTTACTGTACTTTTTGATATTTTACATACAGTATATAAGATATATTTGGTGACCTTCCGATATTTTTTGTAAATTATATAATATATATTTGGTGTAAATTTGAATATTTTACATAGGGTGTGTAATATATATTTACTGTATTTTGGATATTTTATTTACACCATATAATGTACATTTGGAGTAATTTTTGATATTTTATGTACAGTATATTGAATATAATTACTGTGGTTTTTAATAGTTTATTTACAGTATATATAACACATATTTGGTGTACTTTTTGATATTTTATGTATAGTATGTAATATATATTTACTGTAATTTTTGATAATTTATTTACAGTATATAAAATGTATTTGGTGTACTTTTAGTTAATATTACATGAACAATATATGAAATATATTTACTGTACTTTTTGATATTTTATGTAGAGTATATGAGATATATTTGGTGTCCTTTGATATTTATTGTAAATTATAAAATATATACTTGGTGTAGTTTTTGATATTTTACATAGTGTGTGTCATATATATTCACTGTCCTTTTTGGTATTTTATTTACGGTATATAATATACATTTGGTGTGATTTTTGAAATTTTATGTACAGTATATTAAATATAATTACTGTAGTTTTTGATAGTTTACGGTATATATAACACATATTTGGTGTACTTTTTGATATTTTATGTACAGTATGTAATATATATTTACTGTAATTTTTGATATTTTATTTACAGTATATAAAATGTATTTGGTGTACTTTTAGTTAATATTATATGTACAATATATGTAATATATTTACTGTACTTTTTGATATTTTACATACAGTATATAAGATATATTTGGTGACCTTCCGATATTTTTTGTAAATTATATAATATATATTTGGTGTAAATTTGGATAATTTACATAGGGTGTGTAATATATATTTACTGTATTTTGGATATTTTATTGACACCATATAATGTACATTTGGAGTAATTTTTGATATTTTATGTTCAGTATATTGAATATAATTACTGTAGTTTTTAATAGTTTATTTACAGTATATATAACACATATTTGGTGTACTTTTTGATATTTTATGTACAGTATGTAATATATATTTACTGTACTTTTTGATATTTTATTTACAGTATATAAAATGTATTTGGTGTACTTTTAGTTAATATTATATATACAATATATGAAATATACTTACTGTACTTTTTGATATTTAATGTACAGTATATGAGATATATTTGGTGTCCTTTGATATTTATTGTAAATTATAAAATATATACTTGGTGTAGTTTTTGATATTTTACATAGTGTGTGTCATATATATTCACTGTCCTTTTTGATATTTTATTTACGGTATATAATATATATTTGGTGTGATTTTTGAAATTTTATGTACAGTATATTAAATATAATTACTGTAGTTTTTGATAGTTTACAGGATATATAACACATATATGGTGTACTTTTTGATATTTTATGTACAGTATGTAATATATATTTACTGTAATTTTTGATATTTATTTACAGTATATAAAATGTATTTGGTGTACTTTTAGTTAATATTATATGTACAATATATGTAATATATTTACTGTACTTTTTGATATTTTACATACAGTATATAAGATATATTTGGTGACCTTCCGATATTTTTTGTAAATTATATAATATATATTTGGTGTAAATTTGGATATTTTACATAGGGTGTGTAATATATATTTACTGTATTTTGGATATTTTATTTACACCATATAATGTACATTTGGAGTAATTTTTGATATTTTATGTACAGTATATTGAATATAATTACTGTAGTTTTTAATAGTTTATTTACAGTATATATAACACATATTTGGTGTACTTTTTGATATTTTATGTATAGTATGTAATATATATTTACTGTAATTTTTGATATTTTATTTACAGTATATAAAATGTATTTGGTGTACTTTTAGTTAATATTATATGTACAATATATGAAATATATTTACTGTACTTTTTGATATTTTATGTACAGTATATGAGATATATTTGGTGTCGTTTGATATTTATTGTAAATTATAAAATATATACTTGGTGTAGTTTTTGATATTTTACATAGTGTGTGTCATATATATTCACTGTCCTTTTTGATATTTTATTTACGGTATATAATATACATTTGGTGTGATTTTTGAAATTTTATGTACAGTATATTAAATATAATTACTGTAGTTTTTGATAGTTTACGGTATATATAACACATATTTGGTGTACTTTTTGATATTTTATGTACAGTATGTAATATATATTTACTGTAATTTTTGATATTTTATTTACAGTATATAAAATGTATTTGGTGTACTTTTAGTTAATATTATATGTACAATATATGTAATATATTTACTGTACTTTTTGATATTTTACATACAGTATATAAGATATATTTGGTGACCTTCCGATATTTTTTGTAAATTATATAATATATATTTGGTGTAAATTTGGATATTTTACATAGGGTGTGTAATATATATTTACTGTATTTTGGATACTTTATTTACACCATATAATGTACATTTGGAGTAATTTTTGATATTTTATGTACAGTATATTGAATATAATTACTGTGGTTTTTAATAGTTTATTTACAGTATATATAACACATATTTGGTGTACTTTTTGATATTTTATGTATAGTATGTAATATATATTTACTGTACTTTTTGATATTTTATTTACAGTATATAAAATGTATTTGGTGTACTTTTAGTTAGTATTATATGTACAATATATGAAATATATTTACTGTACTTTTTGATATTTTATGTACAGTATATGAGATATATTTGGTGTCCTTTGATATTTATTGTAAATTATAAAATATATACTTGGTGTAGTTTTTGATATTTTACATAGTGTGTGTCATATATATTCACTGTCCTTTTTGATATTTTATTTACGGTATATAATATACATTTTGTGTGATTTTTGAAATTTTATGTACAGTATATTAAATATAATTACTGTAGTCTTTGATAGTTTACAGGATATATAACACATATATGGTGTACTTTTTGATATTTTATGTACAGTATATAATATATATTTACTGTAATTTTTGATATTTATTTACAGTATATAAAATGTATTTGGTGTACTTTTAGTTAATATTATATGTACAATATATGTAATATATTTACTGTACTTTTTGATATTTTACATACAGTATATAAGATATATTTGGTGACCTTCCGATATTTTTTGTAAATTATATAATATATATTTGGTGTAAATTTGAATATTTTACATAGGGTGTGTAATATATATTTACTGTATTTTGGATATTTTATTTACACCATATAATGTACATTTGGAGTAATTTTTGATATTTTATGTACAGTATATTGAATATAATTACTGTGGTTTTTAATAGTTTATTTACAGTATATATAACACATATTTGGTGTACTTTTTGATATTTTATGTATAGTATGTAATATATATTTACTGTAATTTTTGATAATTTATTTACAGTATATAAAATGTATTTGGTGTACTTTTAGTTAATATTACATGAACAATATATGAAATATATTTACTGTACTTTTTGATATTTTATGTAGAGTATATGAGATATATTTGGTGTCCTTTGATATTTATTGTAAATTATAAAATATATACTTGGTGTAGTTTTTGATATTTTACATAGTGTGTGTCATATATATTCACTGTCCTTTTTGGTATTTTATTTACGGTATATAATATACATTTGGTGTGATTTTTGAAATTTTATGTACAGTATATTAAATATAATTACTGTAGTTTTTGATAGTTTACGGTATATATAACACATATTTGGTGTACTTTTTGATATTTTATGTACAGTATGTAATATATATTTACTGTAATTTTTGATATTTTATTTACAGTATATAAAATGTATTTGGTGTACTTTTAGTTAATATTATATGTACAATATATGTAATATATTTACTGTACTTTTTGATATTTTACATACAGTATATAAGATATATTTGGTGACCTTCCGATATTTTTTGTAAATTATATAATATATATTTGGTGTAAATTTGGATAATTTACATAGGGTGTGTAATATATATTTACTGTATTTTGGATATTTTATTGACACCATATAATGTACATTTGGAGTAATTTTTGATATTTTATGTTCAGTATATTGAATATAATTACTGTAGTTTTTAATAGTTTATTTACAGTATATATAACACATATTTGGTGTACTTTTTGATATTTTATGTACAGTATGTAATATATATTTACTGTACTTTTTGATATTTTATTTACAGTATATAAAATGTATTTGGTGTACTTTTAGTTAATATTATATATACAATATATGAAATATACTTACTGTACTTTTTGATATTTAATGTACAGTATATGAGATATATTTGGTGTCCTTTGATATTTATTGTAAATTATAAAATATATACTTGGTGTAGTTTTTGATATTTTACATAGTGTGTGTCATATATATTCACTGTCCTTTTTGATATTTTATTTACGGTATATAATATACATTTGGTGTGATTTTTGAAATTTTATGTACAGTATATTAAATATAATTACTGTAGTTTTTGATAGTTTACAGGATATATAACACATATATGGTGTACTTTTTGATATTTTATGTACAGTATGTAATATATATTTACTGTAATTTTTGATATTTATTTACAGTATATAAAATGTATTTGGTGTACTTTTAGTTAATATTATATGTACAATATATGTAATATATTTACTGTACTTTTTGATATTTTACATACAGTATATAAGATATATTTGGTGACCTTCCGATATTTTTTGTAAATTATATAATATATATTTGGTGTAAATTTGGATATTTTACATAGGGTGTGTAATATATATTTACTGTATTTTGGATATTTTATTTACACCATATAATGTACATTTGGAGTAATTTTTGATATTTTATGTACAGTATATTGAATATAATTACTGTAGTTTTTAATAGTTTATTTACAGTATATATAACACATATTTGGTGTACTTTTTGATATTTTATGTATAGTATGTAATATATATTTACTGTAATTTTTGATATTTTATTTACAGTATATAAAATGTATTTGGTGTACTTTTAGTTAATATTATATGTACAATATATGAAATATATTTACTGTACTTTTTGATATTTTATGTACAGTATATGAGATATATTTGGTGTCGTTTGATATTTATTGTAAATTATAAAATATATACTTGGTGTAGTTTTTGATATTTTACATAGTGTGTGTCATATATATTCACTGTCCTTTTTGATATTTTATTTACGGTATATAATATACATTTGGTGTGATTTTTGAAATTTTATGTACAGTATATTAAATATAATTACTGTAGTTTTTGATAGTTTACGGTATATATAACACATATTTGGTGTACTTTTTGATATTTTATGTACAGTATGTAATATATATTTACTGTAATTTTTGATATTTTATTTACAGTATATAAAATGTATTTGGTGTACTTTTAGTTAATATTATATGTACAATATATGTAATATATTTACTGTACTTTTTGATATTTTACATACAGTATATAAGATATATTTGGTGACCTTCCGATATTTTTTGTAAATTATATAATATATATTTGGTGTAAATTTGGATATTTTACATAGGGTGTGTAATATATATTTACTGTATTTTGGATACTTTATTTACACCATATAATGTACATTTGGAGTAATTTTTGATATTTTATGTACAGTATATTGAATATAATTACTGTGGTTTTTAATAGTTTATTTACAGTATATATAACACATATTTGGTGTACTTTTTGATATTTTATGTATAGTATGTAATATATATTTACTGTACTTTTTGATATTTTATTTACAGTATATAAAATGTATTTGGTGTACTTTTAGTTAGTATTATATGTACAATATATGAAATATATTTACTGTACTTTTTGATATTTTATGTACAGTATATGAGATATATTTGGTGTCCTTTGATATTTATTGTAAATTATAAAATATATACTTGGTGTAGTTTTTGATATTTTACATAGTGTGTGTCATATATATTCACTGTCCTTTTTGATATTTTATTTACGGTATATAATATACATTTGGTGTGATTTTTGAAATTTTATGTACAGTATATTAAATATAATTACTGTAGTTTTTGAGAGTTTACAGGATATATAACACATATATGGTGTACTTTTGATATTTTATGTACAGTATGTAATATATATTTACTGTAATTTTTGATATTTTATTTACAGTATATAAAATGTATTTGGTGTACTTTTAGTTAATATTATATGTACAATATATGTAATATATTTACTGTACTTTTTGATATTTTACATACAGTATATAAGATATATTTGGTGACCTTCCGATATTTTTTGTAAATTATATAATATATATTTGGTGTAAATTTGGATAATTTACATAGGGTGTGTAATATATATTTACTGTATTTTGGATATTTTATTTACACCATATAATGTACATTTGGAGTAATTTTTGATATTTTATGTTCAGTATATTGAATATAATTACTGTAGTTTTTAATAGTTTATTTACAGTATATATAACACATATTTGGTGTACTTTTTGATATTTTATGTACAGTATGTAATATATATTTACTGTACTTTTTGATATTTTATTTACAGTATATAAAATGTATTTGGTGTACTTTTAGTTAATATTATATGTACAATATATGAAATATATTTACTGTACTTTTTGATATTTAATGTACAGTATATGAGATATATTTGGTGTCCTTTGATATTTATTGTAAATTATAAAATATATACTTGGTGTAGTTTTTGATATTTTACATAGTGTGTGTCATATATATTCACTGTCCTTTTTGATATTTTATTTACGGTATATAATATACATTTGGTGTGATTTTTGAAATATTATGTACAGTATATTAAATATAATTACTGTAGTTTTTGATAGTTTACAGGATATATAACACATATATGGTGTACTTTTTGATATTTTATGTACAGTATGTAATATATATTTACTGTAATTTTTGATATTTATTTACAGTATATAAAATGTATTTGGTGTACTTTTAGTTAATATTATATGTACAATATATGTAATATATTTACTGTACTTTTTGATATTTTACATACAGTATATAAGATATATTTGGTGACCTTCCGATATTTTTTGTAAATTATATAATATATATTTGGTGTAAATTTGGATATTTTACATAGGGTGTGTAATATATATTTACTGTATTTTGGATATTTTATTTACACCATATAATGTACATTTGGAGTAATTTTTGATATTTTATGTACAGTATATTGAATATAATTACTGTAGTTTTTAATAGTTTATTTACAGTATATATAACACATATTTGGTGTACTTTTTGATATTTTATGTATAGTATGTAATATATATTTACTGTAATTTTTGATATTTTATTTACAGTATATAAAATGTATTTGGTGTACTTTTAGTTAATATTATATGTACAATATATGAAATATATTTACTGTACTTTTTGATATTTTATGTACAGTATATGAGATATATTTGGTGTCGTTTGATATTTATTGTAAATTATAAAATATATACTTGGTGTAGTTTTTGATATTTTACATAGTGTGTGTCATATATATTCACTGTCCTTTTTGATATTTTATTTACGGTATATAATATACATTTGGTGTGATTTTTGAAATTTTATGTACAGTATATTAAATATAATTACTGTAGTTTTTGATAGTTTACGGTATATATAACACATATTTGGTGTACTTTTTGATATTTTATGTACAGTATGTAATATATATTTACTGTAATTTTTGATATTTTATTTACAGTATATAAAATGTATTTGGTGTACTTTTAGTTAATATTATATGTACAATATATGTAATATATTTACTGTACTTTTTGATATTTTACATACAGTATATAAGATATATTTGGTGACCTTCCGATATTTTTTGTAAATTATATAATATATATTTGGTGTAAATTTGGATATTTTACATAGGGTGTGTAATATATATTTACTGTATTTTGGATATTTTATTTACACCATATAATGTACATTTGGAGTAATTTTTGATATTTTATGTACAGTATATTGAATATAATTACTGTGGTTTTTAATAGTTTATTTACAGTATATATAACACATATTTGGTGTACTTTTTGATATTTTATGTATAGTATGTAATATATATTTACTGTACCTTTTGATATTTTATTTACAGTATATAAAATGAATTGGTGTACTTTTAGTTAATATTATATGTACAATATATGAAATATATTTACTGTACTTTTTGATATTTTATGTACAGTATATGAGATATATTTGGTGTCCTTTGATATTTATTGTAAATTATAAAATATATACTTGGTGTAGTTTTTGATATTTTACATAGTGTGTGTCATATATATTCACTGTCCTTTTTGATATTTTATTTACGGTATATAATATACATTTGGTGTGATTTTTGAAATTTTATGTACAGTATATTAAATATAATTACTGTAGTTTTTGAGAGTTTACAGGATATATAACACATATATGGTGTACTTTTGATATTTTATGTACAGTATGTAATATATATTTACTGTAATTTTTGATATTTTATTTACAGTATATAAAATGCATTTGGTGTACTTTTAGTTAATATTATATGTACAATATATGTAATATATTTACTGTACTTTTTGATATTTTACATACAGTATATAAGATATATTTGGTGACCTTCCGATATTTTTTGTAAATTATATAATATATATTTGGTGTAAATTTGGATAATTTACATAGGGTGTGTAATATATATTTACTGTATTTTGGATATTTTATTTACACCATATAATGTACATTTGGAGTAATTTTTGATATTTTATGTTCAGTATATTGAATATAATTACTGTAGTTTTTAATAGTTTATTTACAGTATATATAACACATATTTGGTGTACTTTTTGATATTTTATGTACAGTATGTAATATATATTTACTGTACTTTTTGATATTTTATTTACAGTATATAAAATGTATTTGGTGTACTTTTAGTTAATATTATATGTACAATATATGAAATATATTTACTGTACTTTTTGATATTTAATGTACAGTATATGAGATATATTTGGTGTCCTTTGATATTTATTGTAAATTATAAAATATATACTTGGTGTAGTTTTTGATATTTTACATAGTGTGTGTCATATATATTCACTGTCCTTTTTGATATTTTATTTACGGTATATAATATACATTTGGTGTGATTTTTGAAATATTATGTACAGTATATTAAATATAATTACTGTAGTTTTTGATAGTTTACAGGATATATAACACATATATGGTGTACTTTTTGATATTTTATGTACAGTATGTAATATATATTTACTGTAATTTTTGATATTTATTTACAGTATATAAAATGTATTTGGTGTACTTTTAGTTAATATTATATGTACAATATATGTAATATATTTACTGTACTTTTTGATATTTTACATACAGTATATAAGATATATTTGGTGACCTTCCGATATTTTTTGTAAATTATATAATATATATTTGGTGTAAATTTGGATATTTTACATAGGGTGTGTAATATATATTTACTGTATTTTGGATATTTTATTTACACCATATAATGTACATTTGGAGTAATTTTTGATATTTTATGTACAGTATATTGAATATAATTACTGTAGTTTTTAATAGTTTATTTACAGTATATATAACACATATTTGGTGTACTTTTTGATATTTTATGTATAGTATGTAATATATATTTACTGTAATTTTTGATATTTTATTTACAGTATATAAAATGTATTTGGTGTACTTTTAGTTAATATTATATGTACAATATATGAAATATATTTACTGTACTTTTTGATATTTTATGTACAGTATATGAGATATATTTGGTGTCGTTTGATATTTATTGTAAATTATAAAATATATACTTGGTGTAGTTTTTGATATTTTACATAGTGTGTGTCATATATATTCACTGTCCTTTTTGATATTTTATTTACGGTATATAATATACATTTGGTGTGATTTTTGAAATTTTATGTACAGTATATTAAATATAATTACTGTAGTTTTTGATAGTTTACCGTATATATAACACATATTTGGTGTACTTTTTGATATTTTATGTACAGTATGTAATATATATTTACTGTAATTTTTGATATTTTATTTACAGTATATAAAATGTATTTGGTGTACTTTTAGTTAATATTATATGTACAATATATGTAATATATTTACTGTACTTTTTGATATTTTACATACAGTATATAAGATATATTTGGTGACCTTCCGATATTTTTTGTAAATTATATAATATATATTTGGTGTAAATTTGGATATTTTACATAGGGTGTGTAATATATATTTACTGTATTTTGGATATTTTATTTACACCATATAATGTACATTTGGAGTAATTTTTGATATTTTATGTACAGTATATTGAATATAATTACTGTGGTTTTTAATAGTTTATTTACAGTATATATAACACATATTTGGTGTACTTTTTGATATTTTATGTATAGTATGTAATATATATTTACTGTACCTTTTGATATTTTATTTACAGTATATAAAATGTATTTGGTGTACTTTTAGTTAATATTATATGTACAATATATGAAATATATTTACTGTACTTTTTGATATTTTATGTACAGTATATGAGATATATTTGGTGTCCTTTGATATTTATTGTAAATTATAAAATATATACTTGGTGTAGTTTTTGATATTTTACATAGTGTGTGTCATATATATTCACTGTCCTTTTTGATATTTTATTTACGGTATATAATATACATTTTGTGTGATTTTTGAAATTTTATGTACAGTATATTAAATATAATTTCTGTAGTCTTTGATAGTTTACAGGATATATAACACATATATGGTGTACTTTTTGATATTTTATGTACAGTATAATATATATTTACTGTAATTTTTGATATTTATTTACAGTATATAAAATGTATTTGGTGTACTTTTAGTTAATATTATATGTACAATATATGTAATATATTTACTGTACTTTTTGATATTTTACATACAGTATATAAGATATATTTGGTGACCTTCCGATATTTTTTGTAAATTATATAATATATATTTGGTGTAAATTTGGATATTTTACATAGGGTGTGTAATATATATTTACTGTATTTTGGATATTTTATTTACACCATATAATGTACATTTGGAGTAATTTTTGATATTTTATGTACAGTATATTGAATATAATTACTGTAGTTTTTAATAGTTTATTTACAGTATATATAACACATATTTGGTGTACTTTTTGATATTTTATGTATAGTATGTAATATATATTTACTGTAATTTTTGATATTTTATTTACAGTATATAAAATGTATTTGGTGTACTTTTAGTTAATATTATATGTACAATATATGAAATATATTTACTGTACTTTTTGATATTTTATGTACAGTATATGAGATATATTTGGTGTCGTTTGATATTTATTGTAAATTATAAAATATATACTTGGTGTAGTTTTTGATATTTTACATAGTGTGTGTCATATATATTCACTGTCCTTTTTGATATTTTATTTACGGTATATAATATACATTTGGTGTGATTTTTGAAATTTTATGTACAGTATATTAAATATAATTACTGTAGTTTTTGATAGTTTACGGTATATATAACACATATTTGGTGTACTTTTTGATATTTTATGTACAGTATGTAATATATATTTACTGTAATTTTTGATATTTTATTTACAGTATATAAAATGTATTTGGTGTACTTTTAGTTAATATTATATGTACAATATATGTAATATATTTACTGTACTTTTTGATATTTTACATACAGTATATAAGATATATTTGGTGACCTTCCGATATTTTTTGTAAATTATATAATATATATTTGGTGTAAATTTGGATATTTTACATAGGGTGTGTAATATATATTTACTGTATTTTGGATATTTTATTTACACCATATAATGTACATTTGGAGTAATTTTTGATATTTTATGTACAGTATATTGAATATAATTACTGTGGTTTTTAATAGTTTATTTACAGTATATATAACACATATTTGGTGTACTTTTTGATATTTTATGTATAGTATGTAATATATATTTACTGTACCTTTTGATATTTTATTTACAGTATATAAAATGAATTGGTGTACTTTTAGTTAATATTATATGTACAATATATGAAATATATTTACTGTACTTTTTGATATTTTATGTACAGTATATGAGATATATTTGGTGTCCTTTGATATTTATTGTAAATTATAAAATATATACTTGGTGTAGTTTTTGATATTTTACATAGTGTGTGTCATATATATTCACTGTCCTTTTTGATATTTTATTTACGGTATATAATATACATTTGGTGTGATTTTTGAAATTTTATGTACAGTATATTAAATATAATTACTGTAGTTTTTGAGAGTTTACAGGATATATAACACATATATGGTGTACTTTTGATATTTTATGTACAGTATGTAATATATATTTACTGTAATTTTTGATATTTTATTTACAGTATATAAAATGCATTTGGTGTACTTTTAGTTAATATTATATGTACAATATATGTAATATATTTACTGTACTTTTTGATATTTTACATACAGTATATAAGATATATTTGGTGACCTTCCGATATTTTTTGTAAATTATATAATATATATTTGGTGTAAATTTGGATAATTTACATAGGGTGTGTAATATATATTTACTGTATTTTGGATATTTTATTTACACCATATAATGTACATTTGGAGTAATTTTTGATATTTTATGTTCAGTATATTGAATATAATTACTGTAGTTTTTAATAGTTTATTTACAGTATATATAACACATATTTGGTGTACTTTTTGATATTTTATGTACAGTATGTAATATATATTTACTGTACTTTTTGATATTTTATTTACAGTATATAAAATGTATTTGGTGTACTTTTAGTTAATATTATATGTACAATATATGAAATATATTTACTGTACTTTTTGATATTTAATGTACAGTATATGAGATATATTTGGTGTCCTTTGATATTTATTGTAAATTATAAAATATATACTTGGTGTAGTTTTTGATATTTTACATAGTGTGTGTCATATATATTCACTGTCCTTTTTGATATTTTATTTACGGTATATAATATACATTTGGTGTGATTTTTGAAATATTATGTACAGTATATTAAATATAATTACTGTAGTTTTTGATAGTTTACAGGATATATAACACATATATGGTGTACTTTTTGATATTTTATGTACAGTATGTAATATATATTTACTGTAATTTTTGATATTTATTTACAGTATATAAAATGTATTTGGTGTACTTTTAGTTAATATTATATGTACAATATATGTAATATATTTACTGTACTTTTTGATATTTTACATACAGTATATAAGATATATTTGGTGACCTTCCGATATTTTTTGTAAATTATATAATATATATTTGGTGTAAATTTGGATATTTTACATAGGGTGTGTAATATATATTTACTGTATTTTGGATATTTTATTTACACCATATAATGTACATTTGGAGTAATTTTTGATATTTTATGTACAGTATATTGAATATAATTACTGTAGTTTTTAATAGTTTATTTACAGTATATATAACACATATTTGGTGTACTTTTTGATATTTTATGTATAGTATGTAATATATATTTACTGTAATTTTTGATATTTTATTTACAGTATATAAAATGTATTTGGTGTACTTTTAGTTAATATTATATGTACAATATATGAAATATATTTACTGTACTTTTTGATATTTTATGTACAGTATATGAGATATATTTGGTGTCGTTTGATATTTATTGTAAATTATAAAATATATACTTGGTGTAGTTTTTGATATTTTACATAGTGTGTGTCATATATATTCACTGTCCTTTTTGATATTTTATTTACGGTATATAATATACATTTGGTGTGATTTTTGAAATTTTATGTACAGTATATTAAATATAATTACTGTAGTTTTTGATAGTTTACCGTATATATAACACATATTTGGTGTACTTTTTGATATTTTATGTACAGTATGTAATATATATTTACTGTAATTTTTGATATTTTATTTACAGTATATAAAATGTATTTGGTGTACTTTTAGTTAATATTATATGTACAATATATGTAATATATTTACTGTACTTTTTGATATTTTACATACAGTATATAAGATATATTTGGTGACCTTCCGATATTTTTTGTAAATTATATAATATATATTTGGTGTAAATTTGGATATTTTACATAGGGTGTGTAATATATATTTACTGTATTTTGGATATTTTATTTACACCATATAATGTACATTTGGAGTAATTTTTGATATTTTATGTACAGTATATTGAATATAATTACTGTGGTTTTTAATAGTTTATTTACAGTATATATAACACATATTTGGTGTACTTTTTGATATTTTATGTATAGTATGTAATATATATTTACTGTACCTTTTGATATTTTATTTACAGTATATAAAATGTATTTGGTGTACTTTTAGTTAATATTATATGTACAATATATGAAATATATTTACTGTACTTTTTGATATTTTATGTACAGTATATGAGATATATTTGGTGTCCTTTGATATTTATTGTAAATTATAAAATATATACTTGGTGTAGTTTTTGATATTTTACATAGTGTGTGTCATATATATTCACTGTCCTTTTTGATATTTTATTTACGGTATATAATATACATTTTGTGTGATTTTTGAAATTTTATGTACAGTATATTAAATATAATTACTGTAGTCTTTGATAGTTTACAGGATATATAACACATATATGGTGTACTTTTTGATATTTTATGTACAGTATAATATATATTTACTGTAATTTTTGATATTTATTTACAGTATATAAAATGTATTTGGTGTACTTTTAGTTAATATTATATGTACAATATATGTAATATATTTACTGTACTTTTTGATATTTTACATACAGTATATAAGATATATTTGGTGACCTTCCGATATTTTTTGTAAATTATATAATATATATTTGGTGTAAATTTGGATATTTTACATAGGGTGTGTAATATATATTTACTGTATTTTGGATATTTTATTTACACCATATAATGTACATTTGGAGTAATTTTTGATATTTTATGTACAGTATATTGAATATAATTACTGTAGTTTTTAATAGTTTATTTACAGTATATATAACACATATTTGGTGTACTTTTTGATATTTTATGTATAGTATGTAATATATATTTACTGTAATTTTTGATATTTTATTTACAGTATATAAAATGTATTTGGTGTACTTTTAGTTAATATTATATGTACAATATATGAAATATATTTACTGTACTTTTTGATATTTTATGTACAGTATATGAGATATATTTGGTGTCGTTTGATATTTATTGTAAATTATAAAATATATACTTGGTGTAGTTTTTGATATTTTACATAGTGTGTGTCATATATATTCACTGTCCTTTTTGATATTTTATTTACGGTATATAATATACATTTGGTGTGATTTTTGAAATTTTATGTACAGTATATTAAATATAATTACTGTAGTTTTTGATAGTTTACCGTATATATAACACATATTTGGTGTACTTTTTGATATTTTATGTACAGTATGTAATATATATTTACTGTAATTTTTGATATTTTATTTACAGTATATAAAATGTATTTGGTGTACTTTTAGTTAATATTATATGTACAATATATGTAATATATTTACTGTACTTTTTGATATTTTACATACAGTATATAAGATATATTTGGTGACCTTCCGATATTTTTTGTAAATTATATAATATATATTTGGTGTAAATTTGGATATTTTACATAGGGTGTGTAATATATATTTACTGTATTTTGGATATTTTATTTACACCATATAATGTACATTTGGAGTAATTTTTGATATTTTATGTACAGTATATTGAATATAATTACTGTGGTTTTTAATAGTTTATTTACAGTATATATAACACATATTTGGTGTACTTTTTGATATTTTATGTATAGTATGTAATATATATTTACTGTACCTTTTGATATTTTATTTACAGTATATAAAATGTATTTGGTGTACTTTTAGTTAATATTATATGTACAATATATGAAATATATTTACTGTACTTTTTGATATTTTATGTACAGTATATGAGATATATTTGGTGTCCTTTGATATTTATTGTAAATTATAAAATATATACTTGGTGTAGTTTTTGATATTTTACATAGTGTGTGTCATATATATTCACTGTCCTTTTTGATATTTTATTTACGGTATATAATATACATTTTGTGTGATTTTTGAAATTTTATGTACAGTATATTAAATATAATTACTGTAGTCTTTGATAGTTTACAGGATATATAACACATATATGGTGTACTTTTTGATATTTTATGTACAGTATAATATATATTTACTGTAATTTTTGATATTTATTTACAGTATATAAAATGTATTTGGTGTACTTTTAGTTAATATTATATGTACAATATATGTAATATATTTACTGTACTTTTTGATATTTTACATACAGTATATAAGATATATTTGGTGACCTTCCGATATTTTTTGTAAATTATATAATATATATTTGGTGTAAATTTGGATATTTTACATAGGGTGTGTAATATATATTTACTGTATTTTGGATATTTTATTTACACCATATAATGTACATTTGGAGTAATTTTTGATATTTTATGTACAGTATATTGAATATAATTACTGTAGTTTTTAATAGTTTATTTACAGTATATATAACACATATTTGGTGTACTTTTTGATATTTTATGTATAGTATGTAATATATATTTACTGTAATTTTTGATATTTTATTTACAGTATATAAAATGTATTTGGTGTACTTTTAGTTAATATTATATGTACAATATATGAAATATATTTACTGTACTTTTTGATATTTTATGTACAGTATATGAGATATATTTGGTGTCGTTTGATATTTATTGTAAATTATAAAATATATACTTGGTGTAGTTTTTGATATTTTACATAGTGTGTGTCATATATATTCACTGTCCTTTTTGATATTTTATTTACGGTATATAATATACATTTGGTGTGATTTTTGAAATTTTATGTACAGTATATTAAATATAATTACTGTAGTTTTTGATAGTTTACCGTATATATAACACATATTTGGTGTACTTTTTGATATTTTATGTACAGTATGTAATATATATTTACTGTAATTTTTGATATTTTATTTACAGTATATAAAATGTATTTGGTGTACTTTTAGTTAATATTATATGTACAATATATGTAATATATTTACTGTACTTTTTGATATTTTACATACAGTATATAAGATATATTTGGTGACCTTCCGATATTTTTTGTAAATTATATAATATATATTTGGTGTAAATTTGGATATTTTACATAGGGTGTGTAATATATATTTACTGTATTTTGGATATTTTATTTACACCATATAATGTACATTTGGAGTAATTTTTGATATTTTATGTACAGTATATTGAATATAATTACTATGGTTTTTAATAGTTTATTTACAGTATATATAACACATATTTGGTGTACTTTTTGATATTTTATGTATAGTATGTAATATATATTTACTGTAATTTTTGATATTTTATTTACAGTATATAAAATGTAGTTGGTGTAATTTTAGTTAATATTATATGTACAATATATGAAATATATTTACTGTACTTTTTGATATTTTATGTAGAGTATATGAGATATATTTGGTGTCCTTTGATATTTATTGTAAATTATAAAATATATACTTGGTGTAGTTTTTGATATTTTACATAGTGTGTGTCATATATATTCACTGTCCTTTTTGGTATTTTATTTACGGTATATAAAATACATTTGGTGTGATTTTTGAAATTTTATGTACAGTATATTAAATATAATTACTGTAGTTTTTGATAGTTTACGGTATATATAACACATATTTGGTGTACTTTTTGATATTTTATGTACAGTATGTAATATATATTTACTGTAATTTTTGATATTTTATTTAGAGTATATAAAATGTATTTGGTGTACTTTTAGTTAATATTATATGTACAATATATGTAATATATTTACTGTACTTTTTGATATTTTACATAGAGTATATAAGATATATTTGGTGACCTTCCGATATTTTTTGTAAATTATATAATATATATTTGTTGTAAATTTGGATATTTTACATAGGGTGTGTAATATATATTTACTGTATTTTGGATATTTTATTTACACCATAAAATGTACATTTCGAGTAATTTTTGATATTTTATGTACAGTATATTGAATATAATTACTGTAGTTTTTAATAGTTTATTTACAGTATATATAACACATATTTGGTGTACTTTTTGATATTTTATGTATAGTATGTAATATATATTTACTGTAATTTTTGATATTTTATTTACAGTATAAAAAATGTATTTGGTGTACTTTTAGTTAATATTATATGTACAATATATGAAATATATTTACTGTACTTTTTGATATTTTATGTAGAGTATATGAGATATATTTGGTGTCCTTTGATATTTATTGTAAATTATAAAATATATACTTGGTGTAGTTTTTGATATTTTACATAGTGTGTGTCATATATATTCACTGTCCTTTTTGATATTTTATTTACGGTATATAATATACATTTGGTGTGATTTTTGAAATTTTATGTACAGTATATTAAATATAATTACTGTAGTTTTTGATAGTTTACAGTATATATAACACATATTTGGTGTACTTTTTGATATTTTATGTACAGTATGTAATATATATTTACTGTAATTTTTGATATTTTATTTACAGTATATAAAATGTATTTGGTGTACTTTTAGTTAATATTATATGTACAATATATGTAATATATTTACTGTACTTTTTGATATTTTACATACAGTATATAAGATATATTTGGTGACCTTCCTATATTTTTTGTAAATTATATAATATATATTTGGTGTAAATTTGGATATTTTACATAGGGTGTGTAATATATATTTACTGTATTTTGGATATTTTATTTACACCATATAATGTACATTTGGAGTAATTTTTGATATTTTATGTACAGTATATTGAATATAATTACTGTAGTTTTTAATAGTTTATTTACAGTATATATAACACATATTTGGTGTACTTTTTGATATTTTATGTATAGTATGTAATATATATTTACTGTAATTTTTGATATTTTATTTACAGTATATAAAATGTATTTGGTGTACTTTTAGTTAATATTATATGTACAATATATGAAATATATTTACTGTACGTTTTGATATTTTATGTACAGTATATGAGATATATTTGGTGTCCTTTGATATTTATTGTAAATTATAAAATATATACTTGGTGTAGTTTTTGAAATTTTACATAGTGTGTGTCATATATATTCACTGTCCTTTTTGGTATTTTATTTACGGTATATAATATACATTTGGTGTGATTTTTGAAATTTTATGTACAGTATATTAAATATAATTACTGTAGTTTTTGATAGTTTACGGTATATATAACACATATTTGGTGTACTTTTTGATATTTTATGTACAGTATGTAATATATATTTACTGTAATTTTGATATTTTATTTACAGTATATAAAATGTATTTGGTGTACTTTTAGTTAATATTATATGTACAATATATGTAATATATTTACTGTACTTTTTGATATTTTACATACAGTATATAAGATATATTTGGTGACCTTCCGATATTTTTTGTAAATTATATAATATATATTTGGTGTAAATTTGGATATTTTACATAGGGTGTGTAATATATATTTACTGTATTTTGGATATTTTATTTACACCATATAATGTACATTTGGAGTAATTTTTGATATTTTATGTACAGTATATTGAATATAATTACTGTGGTTTTTAATAGTTTATTTACAGTATATATAACACATATTTGGTGTACTTTTTGATATTTTATGTATAGTATGTAATATATATTTCCTGTAATTTTTGATATTTTATTTACAGTATATAAAATGTATTTGGTGTACTTTTAGTTAATATTATATGTACAATATATGAAATATATTTACTGTACTTTTTGATATTTTATGTACAGTATATGAGATATATTTGGTGTCCTTTGATATTTATTGTAAATTATAAAATATATACTTGGTGTAGTTTTTGATATTTTACATAGTGTGTGTCATATATATTCACTGTCCTTTTTGATATTTTATTTACGGTATATAATATACATTTGGTGTGATTTTTGAAATTTTATGTACAGTATATTAAATATAATTACTGTAGTTTTTGATAGTTTACAGTATATATAACACATATTTGGTGTACTTTTTGATATTTTATGTACAGTATGTAATATATATTTACTGTAATTTTTGATATTTTATTTACAGTATATAAAATGTATTTGGTGTACTTTTAGTTAATATTATATGTACAATACAGGTAATATATTTACTGTACTTTTTGATATTTTACATACAGTATATAAGATATATTTGGTGACCTTCCGATATTTTTTGTAAATTATATAATATATATTTGGTGCAAATTTTGATATTTTACATAGGGTGTGTAATATATATTTACTGTATTTTGGATATTTTATTTACACCATAAAATGTACATTTGGAGTAATTTTTGATATTTTATGTACAGTATATTGAATATAATTACTGTAGTTTTTAATAGTTTATTTACAGTATATATAATACATATTTGGTGTACTTTTTGATATTTTATGTATAGTATGTAATATATATTTCCTGTAATTTTTGATATTTTATTTACAGTATATAAAATGTATTTGGTGTACTTTTAGTTAATATTATATGTACAATATATGAAATATATTTACTGTACTTTTTGATATTTTATGTAGAGTATATGAGATATATTTGGTGTCCTTTGATATTTATTGTAAATTATAAAATATATACTTGGTGTAGTTTTTGATATTTTACATAGTGTGTGTCATATATATTCACTGTCCTTTTTGATATTTTATTTACGGTATATAATATACATTTGGTGTGATTTTTGAAATTTTATGTACAGTATATTAAATATAATTACTGTAGTTTTTGATAGTTTACAGTATATATAACACATATTTGGTGTACTTTTTGATATTTTATGTACAGTATGTAATATATATTTACTGTAATTTTTGATATTTTATTTACAGTATATAAAATGTATTTGGTGTACTTTTAGTTAATATTATATGTACAATATATGTAATATATTTACTGTACTTTTTGATATTTTACATACAGTATATAAGATATATTTGGTGACCTTCCTATATTTTTTGTAAATTATATAATATATATTTGGTGTAAATTTGGATATTTTACATAGGGTGTGTAATATATATTTACTGTATTTTGGATATTTTATTTACACCATATAATGTACATTTGGAGTAATTTTTGATATTTTATGTACAGTATATTGAATATAATTACTGTAGTTTTTAATAGTTTATTTACAGTATATATAACACATATTTGGTGTACTTTTTGATATTTTATGTATAGTATGTAATATATATTTACTGTAATTTTTGATATTTTATTTACAGTATATAAAATGTATTTGGTGTACTTTTAGTTAATATTATATGTACAATATATGAAATATATTTACTGTACGTTTTGATATTTTATGTACAGTATATGAGATATATTTGGTGTCCTTTGATATTTATTGTAAATTATAAAATATATACTTGGTGTAGTTTTTGAAATTTTACATAGTGTGTGTCATATATATTCACTGTCCTTTTTGGTATTTTATTTACGGTATATAATATACATTTGGTGTGATTTTTGAAATTTTATGTACAGTATATTAAATATAATTACTGTAGTTTTTGATAGTTTACGGTATATATAACACATATTTGGTGTACTTTTTGATATTTTATGTACAGTATGTAATATATATTTACTGTAATTTTGATATTTTATTTACAGTATATAAAATGTATTTGGTGTACTTTTAGTTAATATTATATGTACAATATATGTAATATATTTACTGTACTTTTTGATATTTTACATACAGTATATAAGATATATTTGGTGACCTTCCGATATTTTTTGTAAATTATATAATATATATTTGGTGTAAATTTGGATATTTTACATAGGGTGTGTAATATATATTTACTGTATTTTGGATATTTTATTTACACCATATAATGTACATTTGGAGTAATTTTTGATATTTTATGTACAGTATATTGAATATAATTACTGTGGTTTTTAATAGTTTATTTACAGTATATATAACACATATTTGGTGTACTTTTTGATATTTTATGTATAGTATGTAATATATATTTCCTGTAATTTTTGATATTTTATTTACAGTATATAAAATGTATTTGGTGTACTTTTAGTTAATATTATATGTACAATATATGAAATATATTTACTGTACTTTTTGATATTTTATGTACAGTATATGAGATATATTTGGTGTCCTTTGATATTTATTGTAAATTATAAAATATATACTTGGTGTAGTTTTTGATATTTTACATAGTGTGTGTCATATATATTCACTGTCCTTTTTGATATTTTATTTACGGTATATAATATACATTTGGTGTGATTTTTGAAATTTTATGTACAGTATATTAAATATAATTACTGTAGTTTTTGATAGTTTACAGTATATATAACACATATTTGGTGTACTTTTTGATATTTTATGTACAGTATGTAATATATATTTACTGTAATTTTTGATATTTTATTTACAGTATATAAAATGTATTTGGTGTACTTTTAGTTAATATTATATGTACAATACAGGTAATATATTTACTGTACTTTTTGATATTTTACATACAGTATATAAGATATATTTGGTGACCTTCCGATATTTTTTGTAAATTATATAATATATATTTGGTGCAAATTTTGATATTTTACATAGGGTGTGTAATATATATTTACTGTATTTTGGATATTTTATTTACACCATAAAATGTACATTTGGAGTAATTTTTGATATTTTATGTACAGTATATTGAATATAATTACTGTAGTTTTTAATAGTTTATTTACAGTATATATAATACATATTTGGTGTACTTTTTGATATTTTATGTATAGTATGTAATATATATTTCCTGTAATTTTTGATATTTTATTTACAGTATATAAAATGTATTTGGTGTACTTTTAGTTAATATTATATGTACAATATATGAAATATATTTACTGTACTTTTTGATATTTTATGTACAGTATATGAGATATATTTGGTGCCCTTTGATATTTATTGTAAATTATAAAATATATACTTGGTGTAGTTTTTCATATTTTACATAGTGTGTGTCATATATATTCACTGTCCTTTTTGATGTTTTATTTACGGTATATAATATACATTTGGTGTGATATTTGAAATTTTATGTACAGTATATTAAATATAATTACTGTAGTTTTTGATATTTTACAGTATATATAACACATATTTGGTGCACTTTTTGATATTTTATGTATAGTATGTAATATATATTTCCTGTAATTTTTGATATTTTATTTACAGTATATAAAATGTATTTGGTGTACTTTTAGTTAATATTATATGTACAATATATGAAATATATTTACTGTACTTTTTGATATTTTATGTACAGTATATGAGATATATTTGGTGTCCTTTGATATTTATTGTAAATTATAAAATATATACTTGGTGTAGTTTTTGAGATTTTACATAGTGTGTGTCATATATATTCACTGTCCTTTTTGATATTTTATTTACGGTATATAATATACATTTGGTGTGATTTTTGAAATTTTATGTACAGTATATTAAATATAATTACTGTAGTTTTTGATAGTTTACAGTATATATAACACATATTTGGTGTACTTTTTGATATTTTATGTACAGTATGTTATATATATTTACTGTAATTTTTGATATTTTATTTACAGTATATAAAATGTATTTGGTGTACTTTTAGTTAATATTATATGTACAATATATGTAATATATTTACTGTACTTTTTGATATTTTACATACAGTATATAAGATATATTTGGTGACCTTCCGATATTTTTTGTAAATTATATAATATATATTTGGTGTAAATTTGGATAATTTACATAGGGTGTGTAATATATATTTACTGTATTTTGGATATTTTATTTACACCATATAATGTACATTTGGAGTAATTTTTGATATTTTATGTTCAGTATATTGAATATAATTACTGTAGATTTTAATAGTTTATTTACAGTATATATAACACATATTTGGTGTACTTTTTGATATTTTATGTACAGTATGTAATATATATTTACTGTACTTTTTGATATTTTATTTACAGTATATAAAATGTATTTGGTGTACTTTTAGTTAATATTATATGTACAATATATGAAATATATTTACTGTACTTTTTGATATTTTATGTACAGTATATGAGATATATTTGGTGTCCTTTGATATTTATTGTAAATTATAAAATATATACTTGGTGTAGTTTTTGATATTTTACATAGTGTGTGTCATATATATTCACTGTCCTTTTTGTTATTTTATTTACGGTATATAATATACATTTGGTGTGATTTTTGAAATTTTATGTACAGTATATTAAATATAATTACTGTAGTTTTTGATAGTTTACAGGATATATAACACATATATGGTGTACTTTTGATATTTTATGTACAGTATGTAATATATATTTACTGTAATTTTTGATATTTATTTACAGTATATAAAATGTATTTGGTGTACTTTTAGTTAATATTATATGTACAATATATGTAATATATTTACTGTACTTTTTGATATTTTACATACAGTATATAAGATATATTTGGTGACCTTCCGATATTTTTTGTAAATTATATAATATATATTTTGTGTAAATTTGGATATTTTACATAGTGTGTGTAATATATATTTACTGTATTTTGGATATTTTATTTACACCATATAATGTACATTTGGAGTAATTTTTGATATTTTATGTACAGTATATTGAATATAATTACTGTAGTTTTTAATAGTTTATTTACAGTATATATAACACATATTTGGTGTACTTTTTGATATTTTATGTATAGTATGTAATATATATTTACTGTAATTTTTGATATTTTATTTACAGTATATAAAATGTATTTGGTGTACTTTTAGTTAATATTATATGTACAATATATGAAATATATTTACTGTACTTTTTGATATTTTATGTACAGTATATGAGATATATTTGGTGTCCTTTGATATTTATTGTAAATTATAAAATATATACTTGGTGTAGTTTTTGAAATTTTACATAATGTGTGTCATATATATTCACTGTCCTTTTTGGTATTTTATTTACGGTATAAAATATACAATTGGTGTGATTTTTGAAATTTTATGTACAGTATATTAAATATAATTACTGTAGTTTTTGATAGTTTAAGGTATATATAACACATATTTGGTGTACTTTTTGATATTTTATGTACAGTATGTAATATATATTTACTGTAATTTTGATATTTTATTTACAGTATATAAAATGTATTTGGTGTACTTTTAGTTAATATTATATGTACAATATATGTAATATATTTACTGTACTTTTTGATATTTTACATACAGTATATAAGATATATTTGGTGACCTTCCGATATTTTTTGTAAATTATATAATATATATTTGGTGTAAATTTGGATATTTTACATAGGGTGTGTAATATATATTTACTGTATTTTGGATATTTTATTTACACCATATAATGTACATTTGGAGTAATTTTTGATATTTTATGTACAGTATATTGAATATAATTACTGTGGTTTTTAATAGTTTATTTACAGTATATATAACACATATTTGGTGTACTTTTTGATATTTTATGTATAGTATGTAATATATATGTACTGTAATTTTTGATATTTTATTTACAGTATATAAAATGTATTTGGTGTACTTTTAGTTAATATTATATGTACAATATATGAAATATATTTACTGTACTTTTTGATATTTTATGTACAGTATATGAGATATATTTGGTGTCCTTTGATATTTATTGTAAATTATAAAATATATACTTGGTGTAGTTTTTGAAATTTTACATAGTGTGTGTCATATATATTCACTGTCCTTTTTGATATTTTATTTACGGTATATAATATACATTTGGTGTGATTTTTGAAATTTTATGTACAGTATATTAAATATAATTACTGTAGTTTTTGATAGTTTACAGTATATATAACACATATTTGGTGTACTTTTTGATATTTTATGTACAGTATGTAATATATATTTACTGTAATTTTTGATATTTTATTTACAGTATATAAAATTTATTTGGTGTACTTTTAGTTAATATTACATGTACAATACAGGTAATATATTTACTGTACTTTTTGATATTTTACATACAGTATATAAGATATATTTGGTGACCTTCCGATATTTTTTGTAAATTATATAATATATATTTGGTGTAAATTTGGATATTTTACATAGGGTGTGTAATATATATTTACTGTATTTTGGATATTTTATTTACACCATAAAATGTACATTTGGAGTAATTTTTGATATTTTATGTACAGTATATTGAATATAATTACTGTAGTTTTTAATAGTTTATTTACAGTATATATAATACATATTTGGTGTACTTTTTGATATTTTATGTATAGTATGTAATATATATTTCCTGTAATTTTTGATATTTTATTTACAGTATATAAAATGTATTTGGTGTACTTTTAGTTAATATTATATGTACAATATATGAAATATATTTACTGTACTTTTTGATATTTTATGTACAGTATATGAGATATATTTGGTGTCCTTTGATATTTATTGTAAATTATAAAATATATACTTGGTGTAGTTTTTGATATTTTACATAGTGTGTGTCATATATATTCACTGTCCTTTTTGATATTTTATTTACGGTATATAATATACATTTGGTGTGATATTTGAAATTTTATGTACAGTATATTAAATATAATTACTGTAGTTTTTGATAGTTTACAGTATATATAACACATATTTGGTGCACTATTTGATATTTTATGTATAGTATGTAATATATATTTCCTGTAATTTTTGATATTTTATTTACAGTATATAAAATGTATTTGGTGTACTTTTAGTTAATATTATATGTACAATATATGAAATATATTTACTGTACTTTTTGATATTTTATGTACAGTATATGAGATATATTTGGTGTCCTTTGATATTTATTGTAAATTATAAAATATATACTTGGTGTAGTTTTTGAGATTTTACATAGTGTGTGTCATATATATTCACTGTCCTTTTTGATATTTTATTTACGGTATATAATATACATTTGGTGTGATTTTTGATATTTTATGTACAGTATATTAAATATAATTACTGTAGTATTTGATAGTTTACAGGATATATAACACATATATGGTGTACTTTTGATATTTTATGTACAGTATGTAATATATATTTACTGTAATTTTTGATATTTATTTACAGTATATAAAATGTATTTGGTGTACTTTTAGTTAATATTATATGTACAATATATGTAATATATTTACTGTACTTTTTGATATTTTACATACAGTATATAAGATATATTTGGTGACCTTCCGATATTTTTTGTAAATTATATAATATATATTTGGTGTAAATTTGGATATTTTACATAGGGTGTGTAATATATTTTTACTGTATTTTGGATATTTTATTTACACCATATAATGTACATTTGGAGTAATTTTTGATATTTTATGTACAGTATATTGAATATAATTACTGTAGTTTTTAATAGTTTATTTACAGTATATATAACACATATTTGGTGTACTTTTTGATATTTTATGTATAGTATGTAATATATATTTACTGTAATTTTTGATATTTTATTTACAGTATATAAAATGTATTTGGTGTACTTTTAGGTAACATTATATGTACAATATATGAAATATATTTACTGTACTTTTTGATATTTTATGTAGACTATATGAGATATATTTGGTGTCCTTTGATATTTATTGTAAATTATAAAATATATACTTGGTGTAGTTTTTGATATTTTACATAGTGTGTGTCATATATATTCACTGTCCTTTTTGGTATTTTATTTACGGTATATAATATACATTTGGTGTGATTTTTGAAATTTTATGTACAGTATATTAAATATAATTACTGTAGTTTTTGATAGTTTACGGTATATATAACACATATTTTTTGTACTTTTTGATATTTTATGTACAGTATGTAATATATATTTACTGTAATTTTTGATATTTTATTTACAGTATATAAAATGTATTTGGTGTACTTTTAGTTAATATTATATGTACAATATATGTAATATATTTACTGTACTTTTTGATATTTTACATACAGTATATAAGATATATTTGGTGACCTTCCGATATTTTTTGTAAATTATATAATATATATTTGGTGTAAATTTGGATATTTTACATAGGGTGTGTAATATATATTTACTGTATTTTGGATATTTTATTTACACCATATAATGTACATTTGGAGTAATTTTTGATATTTTATGTACAGTATATTGAATATAATTACTGTGGTTTTTAATAGTTTATTTACAGTATATATAACACATATTTGGTGTACTTTTTGATATTTTATGTATAGTATGTAATATATATTTCCTGTAATTTTTGATATTTTATTTACAGTATATAAAATGTATTTGGTGTACTTTTAGTTAATATTATATGTACAATATATGAAATATATTTACTGTACTTTTTGATATTTTATGTACAGTATATGAGATATATTTGGTGTCCTTTGATATTTATTGTAAATTATAAAATATATACTTGGTGTAGTTTTTGATATTTTACATAGTGTGTGTCATATATATTCACTGTCCTTTTTGATATTTTATTTACGGTATATAATATATATTTGGTGTGATTTTTGAAATTTTATGTACAGTATATTAAATATAATTACTGTAGTTTTTGATAGTTTACACTATATATAACACATATTTGGTGTACTTTTTGATATTTTATGTACAGTATGTAATATATATTTACTGTAATTTTTGATATTTTATTTACAGTATATAAAATGTATTTGGTGAACTTTTAGTTAATATTATATGTACAATACATGTAATATATTTACTGTACTTTTTGATATTTTACATACAGTATATAAGATATATTTGGTGACCTTCCGATATTTTTTGTAAATTATATAATATATATTTGGTGTAAATTTGGATATTTTACATAGGGTGTGTAATATATATTTACTGTATTTTGGATATTTTATTTACACCATAAAATGTACATTTGGAGTAATTTTTGATATTTTATGTACAGTATATTGAATATAATTACTGTAGTTTTTAATAGTTTATTTACAGTATATATAATACATATTTGGTGTACTTTTTGATATTTTATGTATAGTATGTAATATATATTTCCTGTAATTTTTGATATTTTATTTACAGTATATAAAATGTATTTGGTGTACTTTTAGTTAATATTATATGTACAATATATGAAATATATTTACTGTACTTTTTGATATTTTATGTACAGTATAAGAGATATATTTGGTGTCCTTTGATATTTATTGTAAATTATAAAATATATACTTGGTGTAGTTTTTGATATTTTACATAGTGTGTGTCATATATATTCACTGTCCTTTTTGATATTTTATTTACGGTACATAATATACATTTGGTGTGATATTTGAAATTTTATGTACAGTATATTAAATATAATTACTGTAGTTTTTGATAGTTTACAGTATATATAACACATATTTGGTGCACTTTTTGATATTTTATGTATAGTATGTAATATATATTTCCTGTAATTTTTGATATTTTATTTACAGTATATAAAATGTATTTGGTGTACTTTTAGTTAATATTATATGTACAATATATGAAATATATTTACTGTACTTTTTGATATTTTATGTACAGTATATGAGATATATTTGGTGTCCTTTGATATTTATTGTAAATTATAAAATATATACTTGGTGTAGTTTTTGATATTTTACATAGTGTGTGTCATATATATTCACTGTCCTTTTTGATATTTTATTTACGGTATATAATATACATTTGGTGTGATTTTTGAAATTTTATGTACAGTATATTAAATATAATTACTGTAGTTTTTGATAGTTTACAGTATATATAACACATATTTGGTGTACTTTTTGATATTTTATGTACAGTATGTAATATATATTTACTGTAATTTTTGATATTTTATTTACAGTATATAAAATGTATTTGGTGTACTTTTAGTTAATATTACATGTACAATACAGGTAATATATTTACTGTACTTTTTGATATTTTACATACAGTATATAAGATATATTTGGTGACCTTCCGATATTTTTTGTAAATTATATAATATATATTTGGTGTAAATTTGGATATTTTACATAGGGTGTGTAATATATATTTACTGTATTTTGGATATTTTATTTACACCATAAAATGTACATTTGGAGTAATTTTTGATATTTTATGTACAGTATATTGAATATAATTACTGTAGTTTTTAATAGTTTATTTACAGTATATATAATACATATTTGGTGTACTTTTTGATATTTTATGTATAGTATGTAATATATATTTCCTGTAATTTTTGATATTTTATTTACAGTATATAAAATGTATTTGGTGTACTTTTAGTTAATATTATATGTACAATATATGAAATATATTTACTGTACTTTTTGATATTTTATGTACAGTATATGAGATATATTTGGTGTCGTTTGATATTTATTGTAAATTATAAAATATATACTTGGTGTAGTTTTTGATATTTTACATAGTGTGTGTCATATATATTCACTGTCCTTTTTGATATTTTATTTACGGTATATAATATACATTTGGTGTGATATTTGAAATTTTATGTACAGTATATTAAATATAATTACTGTAGTTTTTGATAGTTTACAGTATATATAACACATATTTGGTGCACTATTTGATATTTTATGTATAGTATGTAATATATATTTCCTGTAATTTTTGATATTTTATTTACAGTATATAAAATGTATTTGGTGTACTTTTAGTTAATATTATATGTACAATATATGAAATATATTTACTGTACTTTTTGATATTTTATGTACAGTATATGAGATATATTTGGTGTCCTTTGATATTTATTGTAAATTATAAAATATATACTTGGTGTAGTTTTTGAGATTTTACATAGTGTGTGTCATATATATTCATTGTCCTTTTTGATATTTTATTTACGGTATATAATATACATTTGGTGTGATTTTTGATATTTTATGTACAGTATATTAAATATAATTACTGTAGTATTTGATAGTTTACAGGATATATAACACATATATGGTGTACTTTTGATATTTTATGTACAGTATGTAATATATATTTACTGTAATTTTTGATATTTATTTACAGTATATAAAATGTATTTGGTGTACTTTTAGTTAATATTATATGTACAATATATGTAATATATTTACTGTACTTTTTGATATTTTACATACAGTATATAAGATATATTTGGTGACCTTCCGATATTTTTTGTAAATTATATAATATATATTTGGTGTAAATTTGGATATTTTACATAGGGTGTGTAATATATATTTACTGTATTTTGGATATTTTATTTACACCATATAATGTACATTTGGAGTAATTTTTGATATTTTATGTACAGTACATTGAATATAATTACTGTAGTTTTTAATAGTTTATTTACAGTATATATAACACATATTTGGTGTACTTTTTGATATTTTATGTATAGTATGTAATATATATTTACTGTAATTTTTGATATTTTATTTACAGTATATAAAATGTATTTGGTGTACTTTTAGTTAATATTATATGTACAATATATGAAATATATTTACTGTACTTTTTGATATTTTATGTAGACTATATGAGATATATTTGGTGTCCTTTGATATTTATTGTAAATTATAAAATATATACTTGGTGTAGTTTTTGATATTTTACATAGTGTGTGTCATATATATTCACTGTCCTTTTTGGTATTTTATTTACGGTATATAATATACATTTGGTGTGATTTTTGAAATTTTATGTACAGTATATTAAATATAATTACTGTAGTTTTTGATAGTTTACGGTATATATAACACATATTTTTTGTACTTTTTGATATTTTATGTACAGTATGTAATATATATTTACTGTAATTTTTGATATTTTATTTACAGTATATAAAATGTATTTGGTGTACTTTTAGTTAATATTATATGTACAATATATGTAATATATTTACTGTACTTTTTGATATTTTACATACAGTATATAAGATATATTTGGTGACCTTCCGATATTTTTTGTAAATTATATAATATATATTTGGTGTAAATTTGGATATTTTACATAGGGTGTGTAATATATATTTACTGTATTTTGGATATTTTATTTACACCATATAATGTACATTTGGAGTAATTTTTGATATTTTATGTACAGTATATTGAATATAATTACTGTGGTTTTTAATAGTTTATTTACAGTATATATAACACATATTTGGTGTACTTTTTGATATTTTATGTATAGTATGTAATATATATTTCCTGTAATATTTGATATTTTATTTACAGTATATAAAATGTATTTGGTGTACTTTTAGTTAATATTATATGTACAATATATGAAATATATTTACTGTACTTTTTGATATTTTATGTACAGTATATGAGATATATTTGGTGTCCTTTGATATTTATTGTAAATTATAAAATATATACTTGGTGTAGTTTTTGATATTTTACATAGTGTGTGTCATATATATTCACTGTCCTTTTTGATATTTTATTTACGGTATATAATATATATTTGGTGTGATTTTTGAAATTTTATGTACAGTATATTAAATATAATTACTGTAGTTTTTGATAGTTTACACTATATATAACACATATTTGGTGTACTTTTTGATATTTTATGTACAGTATGTAATATATATTTACTGCAATTTTTGATATTTTATTTACAGTATATAAAATGTATTTGGTGTACTTTTAGTTAATATTATATGTACAATACATGTAATATATTTACTGTACTTTTTGATATTTTACATACAGTATATAAGATATATTTGGTGACCTTCCGATATTTTTTGTAAATTATATAATATATATTTGGTGTAAATTTGGATATTTTACATAGGGTGTGTAATATATATTTACTGTATTTTGGATATTTTATTTACACCATAAAATGTACATTTGGAGTAATTTTTGATATTTTATGTACAGTATATTGAATATAATTACTGTAGTTTTTAATAGTTTATTTACAGTATATATAATACATATTTGGTGTACTTTTTGATATTTTATGTATAGTATGTAATATATATTTCCTGTAATTTTTGATATTTTATTTACAGTATATAAAATGTATTTGGTGTACTTTTAGTTAATATTATATGTACAATATATGAAATATATTTACTGTACTTTTTGATATTTTATGTACAGTATAAGAGATATATTTGGTGTCCTTTGATATTTATTGTAAATTATAAAATATATACTTGGTGTAGTTTTTGATATTTTACATAGTGTGTGTCATATATATTCACTGTCCTTTTTGATATTTTATTTACGGTATATAATATACATTTGGTGTGATATTTGAAATTTTATGTACAGTATATTAAATATAATTAATGTAGTTTTTGATAGTTTACAGTATATATAACACATATTTGGTGCACTTTTTGATATTTTATGTATAGTTTGTAATATATATTTCCTCTAATTTTTGATATTTTATTTACAGTATATAAAATGTATTTGGTGTACTTTTGGTTAATATTATATGTACAATATATGAAATATATTTACTGTACTTTTTGATATTTTATGTACAGTATATGAGATATATTTGGTGTCCTTTGATATTTATTGTAAATTATAAAATATATACTTGGTGTAGTTTTTGAGATTTTACATAGTGTGTGTCATATATATTCACTGTCCTTTTTGATATTTTATTTACGGTATATAATATACATTTGGTGTGATTTTTGAAATTTTATGTACAGTATATTAAATATAATTACTGTAGTTTTTGATAGTTTACAGTATATATAACACATATTTGGTGTACTTTTTGATATTTTATGTACAGTATGTAATATATATTTACTGTAATTTTTGATATTTTATTTACAGTATATAAAATGTATTTGGTGTACTTTTAGTTAATATTATATGTACAATATATGTAATATATTTACTGTACTTTTTGATATTTTACATACAGTATATAAGATATATTTGGTGACCTTCCGATATTTTTTGTAAATTATATAATATATATTTGGTGTAAATTTGGATAATTTACACAGGGTGTGTAATATATATTTACTGTATTTTGGATATTTTATTTACACCATATAAAGTACATTTGGAGTAAATTTTGATATTTTATGTTCAGTATATTGAATATAATTACTGTAGTTTTTAATAGTTTATTTACAGTATATATAACACATATTTGGTGTACTTTTTGATATTTTATGTACGGTATGTAATATATATTTAGTGTACTTTTTGATATTTTATTTACAGTATATAAAATGTATTTGGTGTACTTTTAGTTAATATTATATGTACAATATATGAAATATATTTACTGTACTTTTTGATATTTTATGTACAGTATATGAGATATATTTGGTGTCCTTTGATATTTATTGTAAATTATAAAATATATACTTGGTGTAGTTTTTGATATTTTACATAGTGTGTGTCATGTATATTCACTGTCCTATTTGTTATTTTATTTACGGTATATAATATACATTTGGTGTGATTTTTGAAATTTTATGTACAGTATATTAAATATAATTACTGTAGTTTTTGATAGCTTACAGGATATATAACACATATATGGTGTACTTTTTGATATTTTATGTACAGTATATAATATATATTTACTGTAATTTTTGATATTTATTTACAGTATATAAAATGTATTTGGTGTACTTTTAGTTAATATTATATGTACAATATATGTAATATATTTACTGTACTTTTTGATATTTTACATACATTATATAAGATATATTTGGTGACCTTCCGATATTTTTTGTAAATTATATAATATATATTTGGTGTAAATTTGGATATTTTACATAGGGTGTGTAATATATATTTACTGTATTTTGGATATTTTATTTACACCATATAATGTACATTTGGAGTAATTTTTGATATTTTATGTACAGTATATTGAATATAATTACTGTAGTGTTTAATAGTTTATTTACAGTATATATAACACATATTTGGTGTACTTTTTGATATTTTATGTATAGTATGTAATATATATTTACTGTAATTTTTGATATTTTATTTACAGTATATAAAATGTATTTGGTGTACTTTTAGTTAATATTATATGTACAATATATGAAATATATTTACTGTACTTTTTGATATTTTATGTAGACTATATGAGATATATTTGGTGTCCTTTGATATTTATTGTAAATTATAAAATATATACTTGGTGTAGTTTTTGATATTTTACATAGTGTGTGTCATATATATTCACTGTCCTTTTTGGTATTTTATTTACGGTATATAATATACATTTGGTGTGATTTTTGAAATTTTATGTACAGTATATTAGATATAATTACTGTAGTTTTTGATAGTTTACGGTATATATAACACATATTTGGTGTACTTTTTGATATTTTATGTACAGTATGTAATATATATTTACTGTAATTTTGATATTTTATTTACAGTATATAAAATGTATTTGGTGTACTTTTAGTTAATATTATATGTACAATATATGTAATATATTTACTGTACTTTTGGATATTTTACATACAGTATATAAGATATATTTGGTGACCTTCCGATATTTTTTGTAAATTATATAATATATATTTGGTGTAAATTTGGATATTTTACATAGGGTGTGTAATATATATTTACTGTATTTTGGATATTTTATTTACACCATATAATGTACATTTGGAGTAATTTTTGATATTTTATGTACAGTATATTGAATATAATTACTGTGGTTTTTAATAGTTTATTTACAGTATATATAACACATATTTGGTGTACTTTTTGATATTTTATGTATAGTATGTAATATATATTTACTGTAATTTTTGATATTTTATTTACAGTATATAAAATGTATTTGGTGTACTTTTAGTTAATATTATATGTACAATATATGAAATATATTTACTGTACTTTTTGATATTTTATGTACAGTATATGAGATATATTTGGTGTCCTTTGATATTTATTGTAAATTATAAAATATATACTTGGTGTAGTTTTTGATATTTTACATAGTGTGTGTCATAATTATTCACTGTCCTTTTTGATATTTTATTTACGGTATATAATATACATTTGGTGTGATTTTTGAAATTTTATGTACAGTATATTAAATATAATTACTGTAGTTTTTGATAGTTTACAGTATATATAACACATATTTGGTGTACTTTTTGATATTTTATGTACAGTATGTAATATATATTTACTGTAATTTTTGATATTTTATTTACAGTATATAAAATGTATTTGGTGTACTTTTAGTTAATATTATATGTACAATATATGTAATATATTTACTGTACTTTTTGATATTTTACATACAGTGTATAAGATATATTTGGTGACCTTCCGATATTTTTTGTAAATTATATAATATATATTTGGTGTAAATTTGGATATTTTACATAGGGTGTGTAATATATATTTACTGTATTTTGGATATTTTATTTACACCATAAAATGTACATTTGGAGTAATTTTTGATATTTTATGTACAGTATATTGAATATAATTACTGTAGTTTTTAATAGTTTATTTACAGTATATATAACACATATTTGGTGTACTTTTTGATATTTTATGTATAGTATGTAATATATATTTCCTGTAATTTTTGATATTTTATTTACAGTATATAAAATGTATTTGGTGTACTTTTAGTTAATATTATATGTACAATATATGAAATATATTTACTGTACTTTTTGATATTTTATGTACAGTATATGAGATATATTTGGTGTCCTTTGATATTTATTGTAAATTATAAAATATATACTTGGTGTAGTTTTTGATATTTTACATAGTGTGTGTCATATATATTCACTGTCCTTTTTGATATTATATTTACGGTATATAATATACATTTGGTGTGATTTTTGAAATTTTATGTACAGTATATTAAATATAATTACTGTAGTTTTTGATAGTTTACAGTATATATAACACATATTTGGTGTACTTTTTGATATTTTATGTACAGTATGTAATATATATTTACTGTAATTTTTGATATTTTATTTACAGTATATAAAATGTATTTGGTGTACTTTTAGTTAATATTATATGTACAATATATGTAATATATTTACTGTACTTTTTGATATTTTACATACAGTATATAAGATATATTTGGTGACCTTCCGATATTTTTTGTAAATTATATAATATATATTTGGTGTAAATTTGGATATTTTACATAGGGTGTGTAATATATATTTACTGTATTTTGGATATTTTATTTACACCATATAATGTACATTTGGAGTAATTTTTGATATTTTATGTACAGTATATTGAATATAATTACTGTAGTTTTTAATAGTTTATTTACAGTATATATAACACATATTTGGTGTACTTTTTGATATTTTATGTATAGTATGTAATATATATTTACTGTAATTTTTGATATTTTATTTACAGTATATAAAATGTATTTGGTGTACTTTTAGTTAATATTATATGTACAATATATGAAATATATTTACTGTACTTTTTGATATTTTATGTACAGTATATGAGATATATTTGGTGTCGTTTGATATTTATTGTAAATTATAAAATATATACTTGGTGTAGTTTTTGAAATTTTACATAGTGTGTGTCATATATATTCACTTTTCTTTTTGGTATTTTATTTACGGTATATAATATACATTTGGTGTGATTTTTGAAATTTTATGTACAGTATATTAAATATAATTACTGTAGTTTTTGATAGTTTACGGTATATATAACACATATTTGGTGTACTTTTTGATATTTTATGTACAGTATGTAATATATATTTACTGTAATTTTGATATTTTATTTACAGTATATAAAATGTATTTGGTGTACTTTTAGTTAATATTATATGTACAATATATGTAATATATTTACTGTACTTTTTGATATTTTACATAAAGTATATAAGATATATTTGGTGACCTTCCGATATTTTTTGTAAATTATATAATATATATTTGGTGTAAATTTGGATATTTTACATAGGGTGTGTAATATATATTTACTGTATTTTGGATATTTTATTTACACCATATAATGTACATTTGGAGTAATTTTTGATATTTTATGTACAGTATATTGAATATAATTACTGTGGTTTTTAATAGTTTATTTACAGTATATATAACACATATTTGGTGTACATTTTGATATTTTATGTATAGTATGTAATATATATTTACTGTAATTTTTGATATTTTATTTACAGTATATAAAATGTATTTGGTGTACTTTTAGTTAATATTATATGTACAATATATGAAATATATTTACTGTACTTTTTGATATTTTATGTAGACTATATGAGATATATTTGGTGTCCTTTGATATTTATTGTAAATTATAAAATATATACTTGGTGTAGTTTTTGATATTTTACATAGTGTGTGTCATATATATTCACTGTCCTTTTTGGTATTTTATTTACGGTATATAATATACATTTGGTGTGATTTTTGAAATTTTATGTACAGTATATTAAATATAATTACTGTAGTTTTTGATAGTTTACGGTATATATAACACATATTTGGTGTACTTTTTGATATTTTATGTACAGTATGTAATATATATTTACTGTAATTTTTGATATTTTATTTACAGTATATAAAATGTATTTGGTGTACTTTTAGTTAATATTATATGTACAATATATGTAATATATTTACTGTACTTTTTGATATTTTACATACAGTATATAAGATATATTTGGTGACCTTCCGATATTTTTTGTAAATTATATAATATATATTTGGTGTAAATTTGGATAATTTACATAGGGTGTGTAATATATATTTACTGTATTTTGGATATTTTATTGACACCATATAATGTACATTTGGAGTAAATTTTGATATTTTATGTTCAGTATATTGAATATAATTACTGTAGTTTTTAGTTTATTTACAGTATATATAACACATATTTGGTGTACTTTTTGATATTTTATGTACAGTATGTAATATATATTTACTGTACTTTTTGATATTTTATTTACAGTATATAAAATGTATTTGGTGTACTTTTAGTTAATATTATATGTACAATATATGAAATATATTTACTGTACTTTTTGATATTTAATGTACAGTATATGAGATATATTTGGTGTCCTTTGATATTTATTGTAAATTATAAAATATATACTTGGTGTAGTTTTTGATATTTTACATAGTGTGTGTCATATATATTCACTGTCCTTTTTGATATTTTATTTACGGTATATAATATACATTTGGTGTGATTTTTGAAATTTTATGTACAGTATATTAAATATAATTACTGTAGTTTTTGATAGTTTACAGGATATATAACACATATATGGTGTACTTTTTGATATTTTATGTACAGTATGTAATATATATTTACTGTAATTTTTGATATTTATTTACAGTATATAAAATGTATTTGGTGTACTTTTAGTTAATATTATATGTACAATATATGTAATATATTTACTGTACTTTTTGATATTTTACATACAGTATATAAGATATATTTGGTGACCTTCCGATATTTTTTGTAAATTATATAATATATATTTGGTGTAAATTTGCATATTTTACATAGGGTGTGTAATATATATTTACTGTATTTTGGATATTTTATTTACACCATATAATGTACATTTGGAGTAATTTTTGATATTTTATGTTCTGTATATTGAATATAATTACTGTAGTTTTTAATAGTTTATTTACAGTATATATAACACATATTTGGTGTACTTTTTGATATTTTATGTATAGTATGTAATATATATTTACTGTAATTTTTGATATTTTATTTACAGTATATAAAATGTATTTGGTGTACTTTTAGTTAATATTATATGTACAATATATGAAATATATTTACTGTACTTTTTGATATTTTATGTACAGTATATGAGATATATTTGGTGTCGTTTGATATTTATTGTAAATTATAAAATATATACTTGGTGTAGTTTTTGATATTTTACATAGTGTGTGTCATATATATTCACTGTCCTTTTTGATATTTTATTTACGGTATATAATATACATTTGGTGTGATTTTTGAAATTTTATGTACAGTATATTAAATATAATTACTGTAGTTTTTGATAGTTTACGGTATATATAACACATATTTGGTGTACTTTTTGATATTTTATGTACAGTATGTAATATATATTTACTGTAATTTTTGATATTTTATTTACAGTATATAAAATGTATTTGGTGTACTTTTAGTTAATATTATATGTACAATATATGTAATATATTTACTGTACTTTTTGATATTTTACATACAGTATATAAGATATATTTGGTGACCTTCCGATATTTTTTGTAAATTATATAATATATATTTGGTGTAAATTTGGATATTTTACATAGGGTGTGTAATATATATTTACTGTATTTTGGATATTTTATTTACACCATATAATGTACATTTGGAGTAATTTTTGATATTTTATGTACAGTATATTGAATATAATTACTGTGGTTTTTAATAGTTTATTTACAGTATATATAACACATATTTGGTGTACTTTTTGATATTTTATGTATAGTATGTAATATATATTTACTGTACCTTTTGATATTTTATTTACAGTATATAAAATGAATTGGTGTACTTTTAGTTAATATTATATGTACAATATATGAAATATATTTACTGTACTTTTTGATATTTTATGTACAGTATATGAGATATATTTGGTGTCCTTTGATATTTATTGTAAATTATAAAATATATACTTGGTGTAGTTTTTGATATTTTACATAGTGTGTGTCATATATATTCACTGTCCTTTTTGATATTTTATTTACGGTATATAATATACATTTGGTGTGATTTTTGAAATTTTATGTACAGTATATTAAATATAATTACTGTAGTTTTTGAGAGTTTACAGGATATATAACACATATATGGTGTACTTTTGATATTTTATGTACAGTATGTAATATATATTTACTGTAATTTTTGATATTTTATTTACAGTATATAAAATGCATTTGGTGTACTTTTAGTTAATATTATATGTACAATATATGTAATATATTTACTGTACTTTTTGATATTTTACATACAGTATATAAGATATATTTGGTGACCTTCCGATATTTTTTGTAAATTATATAATATATATTTGGTGTAAATTTGGATAATTTACATAGGGTGTGTAATATATATTTACTGTATTTTGGATATTTTATTTACACCATATAATGTACATTTGGAGTAATTTTTGATATTTTATGTTCAGTATATTGAATATAATTACTGTAGTTTTTAATAGTTTATTTACAGTATATATAACACATATTTGGTGTACTTTTTGATATTTTATGTACAGTATGTAATATATATTTACTGTACTTTTTGATATTTTATTTACAGTATATAAAATGTATTTGGTGTACTTTTAGTTAATATTATATGTACAATATATGAAATATATTTACTGTACTTTTTGATATTTAATGTACAGTATATGAGATATATTTGGTGTCCTTTGATATTTATTGTAAATTATAAAATATATACTTGGTGTAGTTTTTGATATTTTACATAGTGTGTGTCATATATATTCACTGTCCTTTTTGATATTTTATTTACGGTATATAATATACATTTGGTGTGATTTTTGAAATATTATGTACAGTATATTAAATATAATTACTGTAGTTTTTGATAGTTTACAGGATATATAACACATATATGGTGTACTTTTTGATATTTTATGTACAGTATGTAATATATATTTACTGTAATTTTTGATATTTATTTACAGTATATAAAATGTATTTGGTGTACTTTTAGTTAATATTATATGTACAATATATGTAATATATTTACTGTACTTTTTGATATTTTACATACAGTATATAAGATATATTTGGTGACCTTCCGATATTTTTTGTAAATTATATAATATATATTTGGTGTAAATTTGGATATTTTACATAGGGTGTGTAATATATATTTACTGTATTTTGGATATTTTATTTACACCATATAATGTACATTTGGAGTAATTTTTGATATTTTATGTACAGTATATTGAATATAATTACTGTAGTTTTTAATAGTTTATTTACAGTATATATAACACATATTTGGTGTACTTTTTGATATTTTATGTATAGTATGTAATATATATTTACTGTAATTTTTGATATTTTATTTACAGTATATAAAATGTATTTGGTGTACTTTTAGTTAATATTATATGTACAATATATGAAATATATTTACTGTACTTTTTGATATTTTATGTACAGTATATGAGATATATTTGGTGTCCTTTGATATTTATTGTAAATTATAAAATATATACTTGGTGTAGTTTTTGATATTTTACATAGTGTGTGTCATATATATTCACTGTCCTTTTTGATATTTTATTTACGGTATATAATATACATTTGGTGTGATTTTTGAAATTTTATGTACAGTATATTAAATATAATTACTGTAGTTTTTGATAGTTTACCGTATATATAACACATATTTGGTGTACTTTTTGATATTTTATGTACAGTATGTAATATATATTTACTGTAATTTTTGATATTTTATTTACAGTATATAAAATGTATTTGGTGTACTTTTAGTTAATATTATATGTACAATATATGTAATATATTTACTGTACTTTTTGATATTTTACATACAGTATATAAGATATATTTGGTGACCTTCCGATATTTTTTGTAAATTATATAATATATATTTGGTGTAAATTTGGATATTTTACATAGGGTGTGTAATATATATTTACTGTATTTTGGATATTTTATTTACACCATATAATGTACATTTGGAGTAATTTTTGATATTTTATGTACAGTATATTGAATATAATTACTGTGGTTTTTAATAGTTTATTTACAGTATATATAACACATATTTGGTGTACTTTTTGATATTTTATGTATAGTATGTAATATATATTTACTGTACCTTTTGATATTTTATTTACAGTATATAAAATGTATTTGGTGTACTTTTAGTTAATATTATATGTACAATATATGAAATATATTTACTGTACTTTTTGATATTTTATGTACAGTATATGAGATATATTTGGTGTCCTTTGATATTTATTGTAAATTATAAAATATATACTTGGTGTAGTTTTTGATATTTTACATAGTGTGTGTCATATATATTCACTGTCCTTTTTGATATTTTATTTACGGTATATAATATACATTTTGTGTGATTTTTGAAATTTTATGTACAGTATATTAAATATAATTACTGTAGTCTTTGATAGTTTACAGGATATATAACACATATATGGTGTACTTTTTGATATTTTATGTACAGTATAATATATATTTACTGTAATTTTTGATATTTATTTACAGTATATAAAATGTATTTGGTGTACTTTTAGTTAATATTATATGTACAATATCTGTAATATATTTACTGTACTTTTTGATATTTTACATACAGTATATAAGATATATTTGGTGACCTTCCGATATTTTTTGTAAATTATATAATATATGTTTGGTGTAAATTTGGATATTTTACATAGGGTGTGTAATATATATTTACTGTATTTTGGATATTTTATTTACACCATATAATGTACATTTGGAGTAATTTTTGATATTTTATGTACAGTATATTGAATATAATTACTGTGGTTTTTAATAGTTTATTTACAGTATATATAACACATATTTGGTGTACTTTTTGATATTTTATGTATAGTATGTAATATATATTTACTGTAATTTTTGATATTTATTTACAGTATATAAAATGTATTTGGTGTACTTTTAGTTAATATTATATGTACAATATATGTAATATATTTACTGTACTTTTTGATATTTTACATACAGTATATAAGATATATTTGGTGACCTTCCGATATTTTTTGTAAATTATATAATATATATTTGGTGTAAATTTGCATATTTTACATAGGGTGTGTAATATATATTTACTGTATTTTGGATATTTTATTTACACCATATAATGTACATTTGGAGTAATTTTTGATATTTTATGTACAGTATATTGAATATAATTACTGTAGTTTTTAATAGTTTATTTACAGTATATATAACACATATTTGGTGTACTTTTTGATATTTTATGTATAGTATGTAATATATATTTACTGTAATTTTTGATATTTTATTTACAGTATATAAAATGTATTTGGTGTACTTTTAGTTAATATTATATGTACAATATATGAAATATATTTACTGTACTTTTTGATATTTTATGTACAGTATATGAGATATATTTGGTGTCGTTTGATATTTATTGTAAATTATAAAATATATACTTGGTGTAGTTTTTGATATTTTACATAGTGTGTGTCATATATATTCACTGTCCTTTTTGATATTTTATTTACGGTATATAATATACATTTGGTGTGATTTTTGAAATTTTATGTACAGTATATTAAATATAATTACTGTAGTTTTTGATAGTTTATGGTATATATAACACATATTTGGTGTACTTTTTGATATTTTATGTACAGTATGTAATATATATTTACTGTAATTTTTGATATTTTATTTACAGTATATAAAATGTATTTGGTGTACTTTTAGTTAATATTATATGTACAATATATGTAATATATTTACTGTACTTTTTGATATTTTACATACAGTATATAAGATATATTTGGTGACCTTCCGATATTTTTTGTAAATTATATAATATATATTTGGTGTAAATTTGGATATTTTACATAGGGTGTGTAATATATATTTACTGTATTTTGGATATTTTATTTACACCATATAATGTACATTTGGAGTAATTTTTGATATTTTATGTACAGTATATTGAATATAAATACTATGGTTTTTAATAGTTTATTTACAGTATATATAACACATATTTGGTGTACTTTTTGATATTTTATGTATAGTATGTAATATATATTTACTGTAATTTTTGATATTTTATTTACAGTATATAAAATGTAGTTGGTGTAATTTTAGTTAATATTATATGTACAATATATGAAATATATTTACTGTACTTTTTGATATTTTATGTAGAGTATATGAGATATATTTGGTGTCCTTTGATATTTATTGTAAATTATAAAATATATACTTGGTGTAGTTTTTGATATTTTACATAGTGTGTGTCATATATATTCACTGTCCTTTTTGGTATTTTATTTACGGTATATAAAATACATTTGGTGTGATTTTTGAAATTTTATGTACAGTATATTAAATATAATTACTGTAGTTTTTGATAGTTTACGGTATATATAACACATATTTGGTGTACTTTTTGATATTTTATGTACAGTATGTAATATATATTTACTGTAATTTTTGATATTTTATTTAGAGTATATAAAATGTATTTGGTGTACTTTTAGTTAATATTATATGTACAATATATGTAATATATTTACTGTACTTTTTGATATTTTACATAGAGTATATAAGATATATTTGGTGACCTTCCGATATTTTTTGTAAATTATATAATATATATTTGGTGTAAATTTGGATATTTTACATAGGGTGTGTAATATATATTTACTGTATTTTGGATATTTTATTTACACCATAAAATGTACATTTCGAGTAATTTTTGATATTTTATGTACAGTATATTGAATATAATTACTGTAGTTTTTAATAGTTTATTTACAGTATATATAACACATATTTGGTGTACTTTTTGATATTTTATGTATAGTATGTAATATATATTTACTGTAACTTTGATATTTTATTTACAGTATAAAAAATGTATTTGGTGTACTTTTAGTTAATATTATATGTACAATATATGAAATATATTTACTGTACTTTTTGATATTTTATGTAGAGTATATGAGATATATTTGGTGTCCTTTGATATTTATTGTAAATTATAAAATATATACTTGGTGTAGTTTTTGATATTTTACATAGTGTGTGTCATATATATTCACTGTCCTTTTTGATATTTTATTTACGGTATATAATATACATTTGGTGTGATTTTTGAAATTTTATGTACAGTATATTAAATATAATTACTGTAGTTTTTGATAGTTTACAGTATATATAACACATATTTGGTGTACTTTTTGATATTTTATGTACAGTATGTAATATATATTTACTGTAATTTTTGATATTTTATTTACAGTATATAAAATGTATTTGGTGTACTTTTAGTTAATATTATATGTACAATATATGTAATATATTTACTGTACTTTTTGATATTTTACATACAGTATATAAGATATATTTGGTGACCTTCCTTTATTTTTTGTAAATTATATAATATATATTTGGTGTAAATTTGGATATTTTACATAGGGTGTGTAATATATATTTACTGTATTTTGGATATTTTATTTACACCATATAATGTACATTTGGAGTAATTTTTGATATTTTATGTACAGTATATTGAATATAATTACTGTAGTTTTTAATAGTTTATTTACAGTATATATAACACATATTTGGTGTACTTTTTGATATTTTATGTATAGTATGTAATATATATTTACTGTAATTTTTGATATTTTATTTACAGTATATAAAATGTATTTGGTGTACTTTTAGTTAATATTATATGTACAATATATGAAATATATTTACTGTACTTTTTGATATTTTATGTACAGTATATGAGATATATTTGGTGTCCTTTGATATTTATTGTAAATTATAAAATATATACTTGGTGTAGTTTTTGAAATTTTCCATAGTGTGTGTCATATATATTCACTGTCCTTTTTGGTATTTTATTTACGGTATATAATATACATTTGGTGTGATTTTTGAAATTTTATGTACAGTATATTAAATATAATTACTGTAGTTTTTGATAGTTTACGGTATATATAACACATATTTGGTGTACTTTTTGATATTTTATGTACAGTATGTAATATATATTTACTGTAATTTTGATATTTTATTTACAGTATATAAAATGTATTTGGTGTACTTTTAGTTAATATTATATGTACAATATATGTAATATATTTACTGTACTTTTTGATATTTTACATACAGTATATAAGATATATTTGGTGACCTTCCGATATTTTTTGTAAATTATATAATATATATTTGGTGTAAATTTGGATATTTTACATAGGGTGTGTAATATATATTTACTGTATTTTGGATATTTTATTTACACCATATAATGTACATTTGGAGTAATTTTTGATATTTTATGTACAGTATATTGAATATAATTACTGTGGTTTTTAATAGTTTATTTACAGTATATATAACACATATTTGGTGTACTTTTTGATATTTTATGTATAGTATGTAATATATATTTCCTGTAATTTTTGATATTTTATTTACAGTATATAAAATGTATTTGGTGTACTTTTAGTTAATATTATATGTACAATATATGAAATATATTTACTGTACTTTTTGATATTTTATGTACAGTATATGAGATATATTTGGTGTCCTTTGATATTTATTGTAAATTATAAAATATATACTTGGTGTAGTTTTTGATATTTTACATAGTGTGTGTCATATATATTCACTGTCCTTTTTGATATTTTATTTACGGTATATAATATACATTTGGTGTGATTTTTGAAATTTTATGTACAGTATATTAAATATAATTACTGTAGTTTTTGATAGTTTACAGTATATATAACACATATTTGGTGTACTTTTTGATATTTTATGTACAGTATGTAATATATATTTACTGTAATTTTTGATATTTTATTTACAGTATATAAAATGTATTTGGTGTACTTTTAGTTAATATTATATGTACAATACAGGTAATATATTTACTGTACTTTTTGATATTTTACATACAGTATATAAGATATATTTGGTGACCTTCCGATATTTTTTGTAAATTATATAATATATATTTGGTGCAAATTTTGATATTTTACATAGGGTGTGTAATATATATTTACTGTATTTTGGATATTTTATTTACACCATAAAATGTACATTTGGAGTAATTTTTGATATTTTATGTACAGTATATTGAATGTAATTACTGTAGTTTTTAATAGTTTATTTACAGTATATATAATACATATTTGGTGTACTTTTTGATATTTTATGTATAGTATGTAATATATATTTCCTGTAATTTTTGATATTTTATTTACAGTATATAAAATGTATTTGGTGTACTTTTAGTTAATATTATATGTACAATATATGAAATATATTTACTGTACTTTTTGATATTTTATGTACAGTATATGAGATATATTTGGTGCCCTTTGATATTTATTGTAAATTATAAAATATATACTTGGTGTAGTTTTTGATATTTTACATAGTGTGTGTCATATATATTCACTGTCCTTTTTGATGTTTTATTTACGGTATATAATATACATTTGGTGTGATATTTGAAATTTTATGTACAGTATATTAAATATAATTACTGTAGTTTTTGATAGTTTACAGTATATATAACACATATTTGGTGCACTTTTTGATATTTTATGTATAGTATGTAATATATATTTCCTGTAATTTTTGATATTTTATTTACAGTATATAAAATGTATTTGGTGTACTTTTAGTTAATATTATATGTACAATATATGAAATATATTTACTGTACTTTTTGATATTTTATGTACAGTATATGAGATATATTTGGTGTCCTTTGATATTTATTGTAAATTATAAAATATATACTTGGTGTAGTTTTTGAGATTTTACATAGTGTGTGTCATATATATTCACTGTCCTTTTTGATATTTTATTTACGGTATATAATATACCTTTGGTGTGATTTTTGAAATTTTATGTACAGTATATTAAATATAATTACTGTAGTTTTTGATAGTTTACAGTATATATAACACATATTTGGTGTACTTTTTGATATTTTATGTACAGTATGTTATATATATTTACTGTAATTTTTGATATTTTATTTACAGTATATAAAATGTATTTGGTGTACTTTTAGTTAATATTATATGTACAATATATGTAATATATTTACTGTACTTTTTGATATTTTACATACAGTATATAAGATATATTTGGTGACCTTCCGATATTTTTTGTAAATTATATAATATATATTTGGTGTAAATTTGGATAATTTACATAGGGTGTGTAATATATATTTACTGTATTTTGGATATTTTATTTACACCATATAATGTACATTTGGAGTAATTTTTGATATTTTATGTTCAGTATATTGAATATAATTACTGTAGTTTTTAATAGTTTATTTACAGTATATATAACACATATTTGGTGTACTTTTTGATATTTTATGTACAGTATGTAATATATATTTACTGTACTTTTTGATATTTTATTTACAGTATATAAAATGTATTTGGTGTACTTTTAGTTAATATTATATGTACAATATATGAAATATATTTACTGTACTTTTTGATATTTTATGTACAGTATATGAGATATATTTGGTGTCCTTTGATATTTATTGTAAATTATAAAATATATACTTGGTGTAGTTTTTGATATTTTACATAGTGTGTGTCATATATATTCACTGTCCTTTTTGATATTTTATTTACGGTATATAATATACATTTGGTGTGATTTTTGAAATTTTATGTACAGTATATTAAATATAATTACTGTAGTTTTTGATAGTTTACAGGATATATAACACATATATGGTGTACTTTTGATATTTTATGTACAGTATGTAATATATATTTACTGTAATTTTTGATATTTATTTACAGTATATAAAATGTATTTGGTGTACTTTTAGTTAATATTATATGTACAATATATGTAATATATTTACTGTACTTTTTGATATTTTCATACAGTATATAAGATATATTTGGTGACCTTCCGATATTTTTTGTAAATTATATAATATATATTTGGTGTAAATTTGGATATTTTACATAGGGTGTGTAATATATATTTACTGTATTTTGGATATTTTATTTACACCATATAATGTACATTTGGAGTAATTTTTGATATTTTATGTACAGTATATTGAATATAATTACTGTAGTTTTTAATAGTTTATTTACAGTATATATAACACATATTTGGTGTACTTTTTGATATTTTATGTATAGTATGTAATATATATTTACTGTAATTTTTGATATTTTATTTACAGTATATAAAATGTATTTGGTGTACTTTTAGTTAATATTATATGTACAATATATGAAATATATTTACTGTACTTTTTGATATTTTATGTAGACTATATGAGATATATTTGGTGTCCTTTGATATTTATTGTAAATTATAAAATATATACTTGGTGTAGTTTTTGATATTTTACATAGTGTGTGTCATATATATTCACTGTCCTTTTTGGTATTTTATTTACGGTATATAATATACATTTTGTGTGATTTTTGAAATTTTATGTACAGTATATTAAATATAATTACTGTAGTTTTTGATAGTTTACGGTATATATAACACATATTTGGTGTACTTTTTGATATTTTATGTACAGTATGTAATATATATTTACTGTAATTTTTGATATTTTATTTACAGTATATAAAATGTATTTGGTGTACTTTTAGTTAATATTATATGTACAATATATGTAATATATTTACTGTACTTTTTGATATTTTACATACAGTATATAAGATATATTTGGTGACCTTCCGATATTTTTTGTAAATTATATAATATATATTTGGTGTAAATTTGGATATTTTACATAGGGTGTGTAATATATATTTACTGTATTTTGGATATTGTATTTACACCATATAATGTACATTTGGAGTAATTTTTGATATTTTATGTACAGTATATTGAATATAATTACTGTAGTTTTTAATAGTTTATTTACAGTATATATAACACATATTTGGTGTACTTTTTGATATTTTATGTATAGTATGTAATATATATTTACTGTAATTTTTGATATTTTATTTACAGTATATAAAATGTATTTGGTGTACTTTTAGTTAATATTATATGTACAATATATGAAATATATTTACTGTACTTTTTGATATTTTATGTACAGTATATGAGATATATTTGGTGTCCTTTGATATTTATTGTAAATTATAAAATATATACTTGGTGTAGTTTTTGAAATTTTACATAATGTGTGTCATATATATTCACTGTCCTTTTTGGTATTTTATTTACGGTATATAATATACAATTGGTGTGATTTTTGAAATTTTATGTACAGTATATTAAATATAATTACTGTAGTTTTTGATAGTTTACGGTATATATAACACATATTTGGTGTACTTTTTGATATTTTATGTACAGTATGTAATATATATTTACTGTAATTTTGATATTTTATTTACAGTATATAAAATGTATTTGGTGTACTTTTAGTTAATATTATATGTACAATATATGTAATATATTTACTGTACTTTTTGATATTTTACATACAGTATATAAGATATATTTGGTGACCTTCCGATATTTTTTGTAAATTATATAATATATATTTGGTGTAAATTTGGATATTTTACATAGGGTGTGTAATATATATTTACTGTATTTTGGATATTTTATTTACACCATATAATGTACATTTGGAGTAATTTTTGATATTTTATGTACAGTATATTGAATATAATTACTGTGGTTTTTAATAGTTTATTTACAGTATATATAACACATATTTGGTGTACTTTTTGATATTTTATGTATAGTATGTAATATATATGTACTGTAATTTTTGATATTTTATTTACAGTATATAAAATGTATTTGGTGTACTTTTAGTTAATATTATATATACAATATATGAAATATATTTACTGTACTTTTTGATATTTTATGTAGAGTATATGAGATATATTTGGTGTCCTTTGATATTTATTGTAAATTATAAAATATATACTTGGTGTAGTTTTTGATATTTTACATAGTGTGTGTCATATATATTCACTGTCCTTTTTGATATTTTATTTACGGTATATAATATACATTTGGTGTGATTTTTGAAATTTTATGTACAGTATATTAAATATAATTACTGTAGTTTTTGATAGTTTACAGTATATATAACACATATTTGGTGTACTTTTTGATATTTTATGTACAGTATGTAATATATATTTACTGTAATTTTTGATATTTTATTTACAGTATATAAAATGTATTTGGTGTACTTTTAGTTAATATTACATGTACAATACAGGTAATATATTTACTGTACTTTTTGATATTTTACATACAGTATATAAGATATATTTGGTGACCTTCCGATATTTTTTGTAAATTATATAATATATATTTGGTGTAAATTTGGATATTTTACATAGGGTGTGTAATATATATTTACTGTATTTTGGATATTTTATTTACACCATAAAATGTACATTTGGAGTAATTTTTGATATTTTATGTACAGTATATTGAATATAATTACTGTAGTTTTTAATAGTTTATTTACAGTATATATAATACATATTTGGTGTACTTTTTGATATTTTATGTATAGTATGTAATATATATTTCCTGTAATTTTTGATATTTTATTTACAGTATATAAAATGTATTTGGTGTACTTTTAGTTAATATTATATGTACAATATATGAAATATATTTACTGTACTTTTTGATATTTTATGTACAGTATATGAGATATATTTGGTGTCCTTTGATATTTATTGTAAATTATAAAATATATACTTGGTGTAGTTTTTGATATTTTACATAGTGTGTGTCATATATATTCACTGTCCTTTTTGATATTTTATTTACGGTATATAATATACATTTGGTGTGATATTTGAAATTTTATGTACAGTATATTAAATATAATTACTGTAGTTTTTGATAGTTTACAGTATATATAACACATATTTGGTGCACTATTTGATATTTTATTTATAGTATGTAATATATATTTCCTGTAATTTTTGATATTTTATTTACAGTATATAAAATGTATTTGGTGTACTTTTAGTTAATATTATATGTACAATATATGAAATATATTTACTGTACTTTTTGATATTTTATGTACAGTATATGAGATATATTTGGTGTCCTTTGATATTTATTGTAAATTATAAAATATATACTTGGTGTAGTTTTTGAGATTTTACATAGTGTGTGTCATATATATTCACTGTCCTTTTTGATATTTTATTTACGGTATATAATATACATTTGGTGTGATTTTTGATATTTTATGTACAGTATATTATATATAATTACTGTAGTATTTGATAGTTTACAGGATATATAACACATATATGGTGTACTTTTGATATTTTATGTACAGTATGTAATATATATTTACTGTAATTTTTGATATTTATTTACAGTATATAAAATGTATTTGGTGTACTTTTAGTTAATATTATATGTACAATATATGTAATATATTTACTGTACTTTTTGATATTTTACATACAGTATATAAGATATATTTGGTGACCTTCCGATATTTTTTGTAAATTATATAATATATATTTGGTGTAAATTTGGATATTTTACATAGGGTGTGTAATATATATTTACTGTATTTTGGATATTTTATTTACACCATATAATGTACATTTGGAGTAATTTTTGATATTTTATGTACAGTATATTGAATATAATTACTGTAGTTTTTAATAGTTTATTTACAGTATATATAACACATATTTGGTGTACTTTTTGATATTTTATGTATAGTATGTAATATATATTTACTGTAATTTTTGATATTTTATTTACAGTATATAAAATGTATTTGGTGTACTTTTAGTTAATATTATATGTACAATATATGAAATATATTTACTGTACTTTTTGATATTTTATGTACAGTATATGAGATATATTTGGTGTCGTTTGATATTTATTGTAAATTATAAAATATATACTTGGTGTAGTTTTTGATATTTTACATAGTGTGTGTCATATATATTCACTGTCCTTTTTGATATTTTATTTACGGTATATAATATACATTTGGTGTGATTTTTGAAATTTTATGTACAGTATATTAAATATAATTACTGTAGTTTTTGATAGTTTACGGTATATATAACACATATTTGGTGTACTTTTTGATATTTTATGTACAGTATGTAATATATATTTACTGTAATTTTTGATATTTTATTTACAGTATATAAAATGTATTTGGTGTACTTTTAGTTAATATTATATGTACAATATATGTAATATATTTACTGTACTTTTTGATATTTTACATACAGTATATAAGATATATTTGGTGACCTTCCGATATTTTTTGTAAATTATATAATATATATTTGGTGTAAATTTGGATATTTTACATAGGGTGTGTAATATATATTTACTGTATTTTGGATATTTTATTTACACCATATAATGTACATTTGGAGTAATTTTTGATATTTTATGTACAGTATATTGAATATAATTACTGTGGTTTTTAATAGTTTATTTACAGTATATATAACACATATTTGGTGTACTTTTTGATATTTTATGTATAGTATGTAATATATATTTACTGTAATTTTTGATATTTTATTTACAGTATATAAAATGTATTTGGTGTACTTTTAGTTAATATTATATGTACAATATATGAAATATATTTACTGTACTTTTTGATATTTTATGTACAGTATAAGAGATATATTTGGTGTCCTTTGATATTTATTGTAAATTATAAAATATATACTTGGTGTAGTTTTTGATATTTTACATAGTGTGTGTCATATATATTCACTGTCCTTTTTGATATTTTATTTACGGTATATAATATACATTTGGTGTGATATTTGAAATTTTATGTACAGTATATTAAATATAATTACTGTAGTTTTTGATAGTTTACAGTATATATAACACATATTTGGTGCACTTTTTGATATTTTATGTATAGTATGTAATATATATTTCCTGTAATTTTTGATATTTTATTTACAGTATATAAAATGTATTTGGTGTACTTTTAGTTAATATTATATGTACAATATATGAAATATATTTACTGTACTTTTTGATATTTTATGTACAGTATATGAGATATATTTGGTGTCCTTTGATATTTATTGTAAATTATAAAATATATACTTGGTGTAGTTTTTGATATTTTACATAGTGTGTGTCATATATATTCACTGTCCTTTTTGATATTTTATTTACGGTATATAATATACATTTGGTGTGATTTTTGAAATTTTATGTACAGTATATTAAATATAATTACTGTAGTTTTTGATAGTTTACAGTATATATAACACATATTTGGTGTACTTTTTGATATTTTATGTACAGTATGTAATATATATTTACTGTAATTTTTGATATTTTATTTACAGTATATAAAATGTATTTGGTGTACTTTTAGTTAATATTATATGTACAATATATGTAATATATTTACTGTACTTTTTGATATTTTACATACAGTATATAAGATATATTTGGTGACCTTCCGATATTTTTTGTAAATTATATAATATATATTTTGTGTAAATTTGGATAATTTACACAGGGTGTGTAATATATATTTACTGTATTTTGGATATTTTATTTACACCATATAAAGTACATTTGGAGTAAATTTTGATATTTTATGTTCAGTATATTGAATATAATTACTGTAGTTTTTAATAGTTTATTTACAGTATATATAACACATATTTGGTGTACTTTTTGATATTTTATGTACGGTATGTAATATATATTTACTGTACTTTTTTATATTTTATTTACAGTATATAAAATGTATTTGGTGTACTTTTAGTTAATATTATATGTACAATATATGAAATATATTTACTGTACTTTTTGATATTTTATGTACAGTATATGAGATATATTTGGTGTCCTTTGATATTTATTGTAAATTATAAAATATATACTTGGTGTAGTTTTTGATATTTTACATAGTGTGTGTCATGTATATTCACTGTCCTATTTGTTATTTTATTTACGGTATATAATATACATTTGGTGTGATTTTTGAAATTTTATGTACAGTATATTAAATATAATTACTGTAGTTTTTGATAGCTTACAGGATATATAACACATATATGGTGTACTTTTTGATATTTTATGTACAGTATGTAATATATATTTACTGTAATTTTTGATATTTATTTACAGTATATAAAATGTATTTGGTGTACTTTTAGTTAATATTATATGTACAATATATGTAATATATTTACTGTACTTTTTGATATTTTACATACAGTATATAAGATATATTTGGTGACCTTCCGATATTTTTTGTAAATTATATAATATATATTTGGTGTAAATTTGGATATTTTACATAGGGTGTGTAATATATATTTACTGTATTTTGGATATTTTATTTACACCATATAATGTACATTTGGAGTAATTTTTGATATTTTATGTACAGTATATTGAATATAATTACTGTAGTGTTTAATAGTTTATTTACAGTATATATAACACATATTTGGTGTACTTTTTGATATTTTATGTATAGTATGTAATATATATTTACTGTAATTTTTGATATTTTATTTACAGTATATAAAATGTATTTGGTGTACTTTTAGTTAATATTATATGTACAATATATGTAATATATTTACTGTACTTTTTGATATTTTACATACAGTATATAAGATATATTTGGTGACCTTCCGATATTTTTTGTAAATTATATAATATATATTTGGTGTAAATTTGGATATTTTACATAGGGTGTGTAATATATATTTACTGTATTTTGGATATTGTATTTACACCATATAATGTACATTTGGAGTAATTTTTGATATTTTATGTACAGTATATTGAATATAATTACTGTAGTTTTTAATAGTTTATTTACAGTATATATAACACATATTTGGTGTACTTTTTGATATTTTATGTATAGTATGTAATATATATTTACTGTAATTTTTGATATTTTATTTACAGTATATAAAATGTATTTGGTGTACTTTTAGTTAATATTATATGTACAATATATGAAATATATTTACTGTACTTTTTGATATTTTATGTAGAGTATATGAGATATATTTGGTGTCCTTTGATATTTATTGTAAATTATAAAATATATACTTGGTGTAGTTTTTGAAATTTTACATAATGTGTGTCATATATATTCACTGTCCTTTTTGGTATTTTATTTACGGTATATAATATACAATTGGTGTGATTTTTGAAATTTTATGTACAGTATATTAAATATAATTACTGTAGTTTTTGATAGTTTACGGTATATATAACACATATTTGGTGTACTTTTTGATATTTTATGTACAGTATGTAATATATATTTACTGTAATTTTGATATTTTATTTACAGTATATAAAATGTATTTGGTGTACTTTTAGTTAATATTATATGTACAATATATGTAATATATTTACTGTACTTTTTGATATTTTACATACAGTATATAAGATATATTTGGTGACCTTCCGATATTTTTTGTAAATTATATAATATATATTTGGTGTAAATTTGGATATTTTACATAGGGTGTGTAATATATATTTACTGTATTTTGGATATTTTATTTACACCATATAATGTACATTTGGAGTAATTTTTGATATTTTATGTACAGTATATTGAATATAATTACTGTGGTTTTTAATAGTTTATTTACAGTATATATAACACATATTTGGTGTACTTTTTGATATTTTATGTATAGTATGTAATATATATGTACTGTAATTTTTGATATTTTATTTACAGTATATAAAATGTATTTGGTGTACTTTTAGTTAATATTATATATACAATATATGAAATATATTTACTGTACTTTTTGATATTTTATGTAGAGTATATGAGATATATTTGGTGTCCTTTGATATTTATTGTAAATTATAAAATATATACTTGGTGTAGTTTTTGATATTTTACATAGTGTGTGTCATATATATTCACTGTCCTTTTTGATATTTTATTTACGGTATATAATATACATTTGGTGTGATTTTTGAAATTTTATGTACAGTATATTAAATATAATTACTGTAGTTTTTGATAGTTTACAGTATATATAACACATATTTGGTGTACTTTTTGATATTTTATGTACAGTATGTAATATATATTTACTGTAATTTTTGATATTTTATTTACAGTATATAAAATGTATTTGGTGTACTTTTAGTTAATATTACATGTACAATACAGGTAATATATTTACTGTACTTTTTGATATTTTACATACAGTATATAAGATATATTTGGTGACCTTCCGATATTTTTTGTAAATTATATAATATATATTTGGTGTAAATTTGGATATTTTACATAGGGTGTGTAATATATATTTACTGTATTTTGGATATTTTATTTACACCATAAAATGTACATTTGGAGTAATTTTTGATATTTTATGTACAGTATATTGAATATAATTACTGTAGTTTTTAATAGTTTATTTACAGTATATATAATACATATTTGGTGTACTTTTTGATATTTTATGTATAGTATGTAATATATATTTCCTGTAATTTTTGATATTTTATTTACAGTATATAAAATGTATTTGGTGTACTTTTAGTTAATATTATATGTACAATATATGAAATATATTTACTGTACTTTTTGATATTTTATGTACAGTATATGAGATATATTTGGTGTCCTTTGATATTTATTGTAAATTATAAAATATATACTTGGTGTAGTTTTTGATATTTTACATAGTGTGTGTCATATATATTCACTGTCCTTTTTGATATTTTATTTACGGTATATAATATACATTTGGTGTGATATTTGAAATTTTATGTACAGTATATTAAATATAATTACTGTAGTTTTTGATAGTTTACAGTATATATAACACATATTTGGTGCACTATTTGATATTTTATTTATAGTATGTAATATATATTTCCTGTAATTTTTGATATTTTATTTACAGTATATAAAATGTATTTGGTGTACTTTTAGTTAATATTATATGTACAATATATGAAATATATTTACTGTACTTTTTGATATTTTATGTACAGTATATGAGATATATTTGGTGTCCTTTGATATTTATTGTAAATTATAAAATATATACTTGGTGTAGTTTTTGAGATTTTACATAGTGTGTGTCATATATATTCACTGTCCTTTTTGATATTTTATTTACGGTATATAATATACATTTGGTGTGATTTTTGATATTTTATGTACAGTATATTAAATATAATTACTGTAGTATTTGATAGTTTACAGGATATATAACACATATATGGTGTACTTTTGATATTTTATGTACAGTATGTAATATATATTTACTGTAATTTTTGATATTTATTTACAGTATATAAAATGTATTTGGTGTACTTTTAGTTAATATTATATGTACAATATATGTAATATATTTACTGTACTTTTTGATATTTTACATACAGTATATAAGATATATTTGGTGACCTTCCGATATTTTTTGTAAATTATATAATATATATTTGGTGTAAATTTGGATATTTTACATAGGGTGTGTAATATATATTTACTGTATTTTGGATATTTTATTTACACCATATAATGTACATTTGGAGTAATTTTTGATATTTTATGTACAGTATATTGAATATAATTACTGTAGTTTTTAATAGTTTATTTACAGTATATATAACACATATTTGGTGTACTTTTTGATATTTTATGTATAGTATGTAATATATATTTACTGTAATTTTTGATATTTTATTTACAGTATATAAAATGTATTTGGTGTACTTTTAGTTAATATTATATGTACAATATATGAAATATATTTACTATACTTTTTGATATTTTATGTAGACTATATGAGATATATTTGGTGTCCTTTGATATTTATTGTAAATTATAAAATATATACTTGGTGTAGTTTTTGATATTTTACATAGTGTGTGTCATATATATTCACTGTCCTTTTTGGTATTTTATTTACGGTATATAATATACATTTGGTGTGATTTTTGAAATTTTATGTACAGTATATTAGATATAATTACTGTAGTTTTTGATAGTTTACGGTATATATAACACATATTTGGTGTACTTTTTGATATTTTATGTACAGTATGTAATATATATTTACTGTAATTTTGATATTTTATTTACAGTATATAAAATGTATTTGGTGTACTTTTAGTTAATATTATATGTACAATATATGTAATATATTTACTGTACTTTTGGATATTTTACATACAGTATATAAGATATATTTGGTGACCTTCCGATATTTTTTGTAAATTATATAATATATATTTGGTGTAAATTTGGATATTTTACATAGGGTGTGTAATATATATTTACTGTATTTTGGATATTTTATTTACACCATATAATGTACATTTGGAGTAATTTTTGATATTTTATGTACAGTATATTGAATATAATTACTGTGGTTTTTAATAGTTTATTTACAGTATATATAACACATATTTGGTGTACTTTTTGATATTTTATGTATAGTATGTAATATATATTTCCTGTAATTTTTGATATTTTATTTACAGTATATAAAATGTATTTGGTGTACTTTTAGTTAATATTATATGTACAATATATGAAATATATTTACTGTACTTTTTGATATTTTATGTACAGTATATGAGATATATTTGGTGTCCTTTGATATTTATTGTAAATTATAAAATATATACTTGGTGTAGTTTTTGATATTTTACATAGTGTGTGTCATATATATTCACTGTCCTTTTTGATATTTTATTTACGGTATATAATATACATTTGGTGTGATTTTTGAAATTTTATGTACAGTATATTAAATATAATTACTGTAGTTTTTGATAGTTTACAGGATATATAACACATATATGGTGTACTTTTTGATATTTTATGTACAGTATGTAATATATATTTACTGTAGTTTTTGATATTTATTTACAGTATATAAAATGTATTTGGTGTACTTTTAGTTAATATTATATGTACAATATATGTAATATATTTACTGTACTTTTTGATATTTTACATACAGTATATAAGATATATGTGGTGACCTTCCGATATTTTTTGTAAATTATATAATATATATTTGGTGTAAATTTGGATATTTTACATAGGGTGTGTAATATATATTTACTGTATTTTGGATATTTTATTTACACCATATAATGTACATTTGGAGTAATTTTTGATATTTTATGTACAGTATATTGAATATAATTACTGTGGTTTTTAATAGTTTATTTACAGTATATATAACACATATTTGGTGTACTTTTTGATATTTTATGTATAGTATGTAATATATATTTACTGTAATTTTTGATAATTTATTTACAGTATATAAAATGTATTTGGTGTACTTTTAGTCAGTATTATATGTACAATATATGAAATATATTTACTGTACTTTTTGATATTTTATGTAGAGTATATGAGATATATTTGGTGTCCTTTGATATTTATTGTAAATTATAAAATATATACTTGGTGTAGTTATTGATATTTTACATAGTGTGTGTCATATATATTCACTGTCCTTTTTGGTATTTTATTTACGGTATATAATATACATTTGGTGTGATTTTTGAAATTTTATGTACAGTATATTAAATATAATTACTGTAGTTTTTGATAGTTTACGGTATATATAACACATATTTGGTGTACTTTTTGATTTTTTATGTACAGTATGTAATATATATTTACTGTAATTTTTGATATGTTATTTACAGTATATAAAATGTATTTGGTGTACTTTTAGTTAATATTATATGTACAATATATTTAATATATTTACTGTACTTTTTGATATTTTACATACAGTATATAAGATATATTTGGTGACCTTCCGATATTTTTTGTAAATTATATAATATATATTTCGTGTAAATTTGGATATTTTACATAGGGTGTGTAATATATATTTACTGTATTTTGGATATTTTATTTACACCATATAATGTACATTTGGAGTAATTTTTGATATTTTATGTACAGTATATTGAATATAATTACTGTGGTTTTAAATAGTTTATTTACAGTATATATAACACATATTTGGTGTACTTTTTGATATTTTATGTATAGTATGTAATATATATTTACTGTAATTTTTGATATTTTATTTACAGTATATAAAATGTATTTGGTGTACTTTTAGTTAATATTATATGTACAATATATGAAATATATTTACTGTACTTTTTGATATTTTATGTACAGTATATGAGATATATTTGGTGTCCTTTGATATTTATTGTAAATTATAAAATATATACTTGGTGTAGTTTTTGATATTTTACATAGTGTGTGTCATAATTATTCACTGTCCTTTTTGATATTTTATTTACGGTATATAATATACATTTGGTGTGATTTTTGAAATTTTATGTACAGTATATTAAATATAATTACTGTAGTTTTTGATAGTTTACAGTATATATAACACATATTTGGTGTACTTTTTGATATTTTATGTACAGTATGTAATATATATTTACTGTAATTTTTGATATTTTATTTACAGTATATAAAATGTATTTGGTGTACTTTTAGTTAATATTATATGTACAATATATGTAATATATTTACTGTACTTTTTGATATTTTACATACAGTATATAAGATATATTTGGTGACCTTCCGATATTTTTTGTAAATTATATAATATATATTTGGTGTAAATTTGGATATTTTACATAGGGTGTGTAATATATATTTACTGTATTTTGGATATTTTATTTACACCATAAAATGTACATTTGGAGTAATTTTTGATATTTTATGTACAGTATATTGAATATAATTACTGTAGTTTTTAATAGTTTATTTACAGTATATATAACACATATTTGGTGTACTTTTTGATATTTTATGTATAGTATGTAATATATATTTCCTGTAATTTTTGATATTTTATTTACAGTATATAAAATGTATTTGGTGTACTTTTAGTTAATATTATATGTACAATATATGAAATATATTTACTGTACTTTTTGATATTTTATGTACAGTATATGAGATATATTTGGTGTCCTTTGATATTTATTGTAAATTATAAAATATATACTTGGTGTAGTTTTTGATATTTTACATAGTGTGTGTCATATATATTCACTGTCCTTTTTGATATTATATTTACGGTATATAATATACATTTGGTGTGATTTTTGAAATTTTATGTACAGTATATTAAATATAATTACTGTAGTTTTTGATAGTTTACAGTATATATAACACATATTTGGTGTACTTTTTGATATTTTATGTACAGTATGTAATATATATTTACTGTAATTTTTGATATTTTATTTACAGTATATAAAATGTATTTGGTGTACTTTTAGTTAATATTATATGTACAATATATGTAATATATTTACTGTACTTTTTGATATTTTACATACAGTATATAAGATATATTTGGTGACCTTCCGATATTTTTTGTAAATTATATAATATATATTTGGTGTAAATTTGGATATTTTACATAGGGTGTGTAATATATATATACTGTATTTTGGATATTTTATTTACACCATATAATGTACATTTGGAGTAATTTTTGATATTTTATGTACAGTATATTGAATATAATTACTGTAGTTTTTAATAGTTTATTTACAGTATATATAACACATATTTGGTGTACTTTTTGATATTTTATGTATAGTATGTAATATATATTTACTGTAATTTTTGATATTTTATTTACAGTATATAAAATGTATTTGGTGTACTTTTAGTTAATATTATATGTACAATATATGAAATATATTTACTGTACTTTTTGATATTTTATGTACAGTATATGAGATATATTTGGTGTCGTTTGATATTTATTGTAAATTATAAAATATATACTTGGTGTAGTTTTTGAAATTTTACATAGTGTGTGTCATATATATTCACTGTTCTTTTTGGTATTTTATTTACGGTATATAATATACATTTGGTGTGATTTTTGAAATTTTATGTACAGTATATTAAATATAATTACTGTAGTTTTTGATAGTTTACGGTATATATAACACATATTTGGTGTACTTTTTGATATTTTATGTACAGTATGTAATATATATTTACTGTAATTTTGATATTTTATTTACAGTATATAAAATGTATTTGGTGTACTTTTAGTTAATATTATATGTACAATATATGTAATATATTTACTGTACTTTTTGATATTTTACATAAAGTATATAAGATATATTTGGTGACCTTCCGATATTTTTTGTAAATTATATAATATATATTTGGTGTAAATTTGGATATTTTACATAGGGTGTGTAATATATATTTACTGTATTTTGGATATTTTATTTACACCATATAATGTACATTTGGAGTAATTTTTGATATTTTATGTACAGTATATTGAATATAATTACTGTGGTTTTTAATAGTTTATTTACAGTATATATAACACATATTTGGTGTACATTTTGATATTTTATGTATAGTATGTAATATATATTTACTGTAATTTTTGATATTTTATTTACAGTATATAAAATGTATTTGGTGTACTTTTAGTTAATATTATATGTACAATATATGAAATATATTTACTGTACTTTTTGATATTTTATGTACAGTATATGAGATATATTTGGTGTCGTTTGATATTTATTGTAAATTATAAAATATATACTTGTTGTAGTTTTTGAAATTTTACATAGTGTGTGTCATATATATTCACTGTTCTTTTTGGTATTTTATTTACGGTATATAATATACATTTGGTGTGATTTTTGAAATTTTATGTACAGTATATTAAATATAATTACTGTAGTTTTTGATAGTTTACGGTATATATAACACATATTTGGTGTACTTTTTGATATTTTATGTACAGTATGTAATATATATTTACTGCAATTTTGATATTTTATTTACAGTATATAAAATGTATTTGGTGTACTTTTAGTTAATATTATATGTACAATATATGTAATATATTTACTGTACTTTTTGATATTTTACATAAAGTATATAAGATATATTTGGTGACCTTCCGATATTTTTTGTAAATTATATAATATATATTTGGTGTAAATTTGGATATTTTACATAGGGTGTGTAATATATATTTACTGTATTTTGGATATTTTATTTACACCATATAATGTACATTTGGAGTAATTTTTGATATTTTATGTACAGTATATTGAATATAATTACTGTGGTTTTTAATAGTTTATTTACAGTATATATAACACATATTTGGTGTACATTTTGATATTTTATGTATAGTATGTAATATATATTTACTGTAATTTTTGATATTTTATTTACAGTATATAAAATGTATTTGGTGTACTTTTAGTTAATATTATATGTACAATATATGAAATATATTTAGTGTACTTTTTGATATTTTATGTAGACTATATGAGATATATTTGGTGTCCTTTGATATTTATTGTAAATTATAAAATATATACTTGGTGTAATTATTGATATTTTACATAGTGTGTGTCATATATATTCACTGTCCTTTTTGGTATTTTATTTACGGTATATAATATACATTTGGTGTGATTTTTGAAATTTTATGTACAGTATATTAAATATAATTACTGTAGTTTTTGATAGTTTACGGTATATATAACACATATTTGGTGTACTTTTTGATATTTTATGTACAGTATGTAATATATATTTACTGTAATTTTTGATATTTTATTTACAGTATATAAAATGTATTTGGTGTACTTTTAGTTAATATTATATGTACAATATATGTAATATATTTACTGTACTTTTTGATATTTTACATACAGTATATAAGATATATTTGGTGACCTTCCGATATTTTTTGTAAATTATATAATATATATTTGGTGTAAATTTGGATATTTTACATAGGGTGTGTAATATATATTTACTGTATTTTGGATATTTTATTTACACCATATAATGTACATTTGGAGTAATTTTTGATATTTTATGTACAGTATATTGAATATAATTACTGTGGTTTTTAATAGTTTATTTACAGTATATATAACACATATTTGGTGTACTTTTTGATATTTTATGTATAGTATGTAATATATATTTACTGTAACTTTTGATATTTTATTTACAGTATATAAAATGTATTTGGTGTACTTTTAGTTAATATTATATGTACAATATATGAAATATATTTACTGTACTTTTTGATATTTTATGTACAGTATATGAGATATATTTGGTGTCGTTTGATATTTATTGTAAATTATAAAATATATACTTGGTGTAGTTTTTGATATTTTACATAGTGTGTGTCATATATATTCACTGTCCTTTTTGATATTTTATTTACGGTATATAATATATATTTGGTGTGATTTTTGAAATTTTATGTACAGTATATTAAATATAATTACTGTAGTTTTTGATAGTTTACACTATATATAACACATATTTGGTGTACTTTTTGATATTTTATGTACAGTATGTAATATATATTTACTGTAATTTTTGATATTTTATTTACAGTATATAAAATGTATTTGGTGTACTTTTAGTTAATATTATATGTACAATACATGTAATATATTTACTGTACTTTTTGATATTTTACATACAGTATATAAGATATATTTGGTGACCTTCCGATATTTTTTGTAAATTATATAATATATATTTGGTGTAAATTTGGATATTTTACATAGGGTGTGTAATATATATTTACTGTATTTTGGATATTTTATTTACACCATAAAATGTACATTTGGAGTAATTTTTGATATTTTATGTACAGTATATTGAATATAATTACTGTAGTTTTTAATAGTTTATTTACAGTATATATAATACATATTTGGTGTACTTTTTGATATTTTATGTATAGTATGTAATATATATTTACTGTAATTTTTGATATTTTATTTACAGTATATAAAATGTATTTGGTGTACTTTTAGTTAATATTATATGTACAATATATGAAATATATTTACTGTACTTTTTGATATTTTATGTACAGTATATGAGATATATTTGGTGTCGTTTGATATTTATTGTAAATTATAAAATATATACTTGGTGTAGTTTTTGATATTTTACATAGTGTGTGTCATATACATTCACTGTCCTTTTTGATATTTTATTTACGGTATATAATATATATTTGGTGTGATTTTTGAAATTTTATGTACAGTATATTAAATATAATTACTGTAGTTTTTGATAGTTTACGGTATATATAACACATATTTGGTGTACTTTTTGATATTTTATGTACAGTATGTAATATATATTTACTGTAATTTTTGATATTTTATTTACAGTATATAAAATGTATTTGGTGTACTTTTAGTTAATATTATATGTACAATATATGTAATATATTTACTGTACTTTTTGATATTTTACATACAGTATATAAGATATATTTGGTGACCTTCCGATATTTTTTGTAAATTATATAATATATATTTGGTGTAAATTTGGATAATTTACACAGGGTGTGTAATATATATTTACTGTATTTTGGATATTTTATTTACACCATATAAAGTACATTTGGAGTAAATTTTGATATTTTATGTTCAGTATATTGAATATAATTACTGTAGATTTTAATAGTTTATTTACAGTATATATAACACATATTTGGTGTACTTTTTGATATTTTATGTACGGTATGTAATATATATTTACTGTACTTTTTGATATTTTATTTACAGTATATAAAATGTATTTGGTGTACTTTTAGTTAATATTATATGTACAATATATGAAATATATTTACTGTACTTTTTGATATTTTATGTACAGTATATGAGATATATTTGGTGTCCTTTGATATTTATTGTAAATTATAAAATATATACTTGGTGTAGTTTTTGATATTTTACATAGTGTGTGTCATATATATTCACTGTCCTATTTGTTATTTTATTTACGGTATATAATATACATTTGGTGTGATTTTTGACATTTTATGTACAGTATATTAAATATAATTACTGTAGTTTTTGATAGTTTACAGGATATATAACACATATATGGTGTACTTTTTGATATTTTATGTACAGTATGTAATATATATTTACTGTAATTTTTGATATTTATTTACAGTATATAAAATGTATTTGGTGTACTTTTAGTTAATATTATATGTACAATATATGTAATATATTTACTGTACTTTTTGATATTTTACATACAGTATATAAGATATATTTGGTGACCTTCCGATATTTTTTGTAAATTATATAATATATATTTGGTGTAAATTTGGATATTTTACATAGGGTGTGTAATATAGATTTACTGTATTTTGGATATTTTATTTACACCATATAATGTACATTTGGAGTAATTTTTGATATTTTATGTACAGTATATTGAATATAATTACTGTAGTTTTTAATAGTTTATTTACAGTATATATAACACATATTTGGTGTACTTTTTGATATTTTATGTATAGTATGTAATATATATTTACTGTAATTTTTGATATTTTATTTACAGTATATAAAATGTATTTGGTGTACTTTTAGTTAATATTATATGTACAATATACGAAATATATTTACTGTACTTTTTGATATTTTATGTAGACTATATGAGATATATTTGGTGTCCTTTGATATTTATTGTAAATTATAAAATATATACTTGGTTTAGTTTTTGATATTTTACATAGTGTGTGTCATATATATTCACTGTCCTTTTTGGTATTTTATTTACGGTATATAATATACATTTGGTGTGATTTTTGAAATTTTATGTACAGTATATTAAATATAATTACTGTAGTTTTTGATAGTTTACGGTATATATAACACATATTTGGTGTACTTTTTGATATTTTATGTACAGTATGTAATATATATTTACTGTAATTTTGATATTTTATTTACAGTATATAAAATGTATTTGGTGTACTTTTAGTTAATATTATATGTACAATATATGTAATATATTTACTGTACTTTTTGATATTTTACATACAGTATATAAGATATATTTGGTGACCTTCCGATATTTTTTGTAAATTATATAATATATATTTGGTGTAAATTTGGATATTTTACATAGGGTGTGTAATATATATTTACTGTATTTTGGATATTTTATTTACACCATATAATGTACATTTGGAGTAATTTTTGATATTTTATGTACAGTATATTGAATATAATTACTGTGGTTTTTAATAGTTTATTTACAGTATATATAACACATATTTGGTGTACTTTTTGATATTTTATGTATAGTATGTAATATATATTTACTGTAATTTTTGATATTTTATTTACAGTATATAAAATGTATTTGGTGTACTTTTAGTTAATATTATATGTACAATATATGAAATATATTTACTGTACTTTTTGATATTTTATGTACAGTATATGAGATATATTTGGTGTCCTTTGATATTTATTGTAAATTATAAAATATATACTTGGTGTAGTTTTTGATATTTTACATAGTGTGTGTCATATATATTCACTGTCCTTTTTGATATTTTATTTACGGTATATAATATACATTTGGTGTGATTTTTGAAATTTTATGTACAGTATATTAAATATAATTACTGTAGTTTTTGATAGTTTACAGTATATATAACACATATTTGGTGTACTTTTTGATATTTTATGTACAGTATGTAATATATATTTACTGTAATTTTTGATATTTTATTTACAGTATATAAAATGTATTTGGTGTACTTTTAGTTAATATTACATGTACAATACAGGTAATATATTTACTGTACTTTTTGATATTTTACATACAGTATATAAGATATATTTGGTGACCTTCCGATATTTTTTGTAAATTATATAATATATATTTGGTGTAAATTTGGATATTTTACATAGGGTGTGTAATATATATTTACTGTATTTTGGATATTTTATTTACACCATAAAATGTACATTTGGAGTAATTTTTGATATTTTATGTACAGTATATTGAATATAATTACTGTAGTTTTTAATAGTTTATTTACAGTATATATAATACATATTTGGTGTACTTTTTGATATTTTATGTATAGTATGTAATATATATTTCCTGTAATTTTTGATATTTTATTTACAGTATATAAAATGTATTTGGTGTACTTTTAGTTAATATTATATGTACAATATATGAAATATATTTACTGTACTTTTTGATATTTTATGTACAGTATATGAGATATATTTGGTGTCCTTTGATATTTATTGTAAATTATAAAATATATACTTGGTGTAGTTTTTGATATTTTACATAGTGTGTGTCATATATATTCACTGTCCTTTTTGATATTTTATTTACGGTATATAATATACATTTGGTGTGATATTTGAAATTTTATGTACAGTATATTAAATATAATTACTGTAGTTTTTGATAGTTTACAGTATATATAACACATATTTGGTGCACTATTTGATATTTTATGTATAGTATGTAATATATATTTCCTGTAATTTTTGATATTTTATTTACAGTATATAAAATGTATTTGGTGTACTTTTAGTTAATATTATATGTACAATATATGAAATATATTTACTGTACTTTTTGATATTTTATGTACAGTATATGAGATATATTTGGTGTCCTTTGATATTTATTGTAAATTATAAAATATATACTTGGTGTAGTTTTTGAGATTTTACATAGTGTGTGTCATATATATTCACTGTCCTTTTTGATATTTTATTTACGGTATATAATATACATTTGGTGTGATTTTTGATATTTTATGTACAGTATATTAAATATAATTACTGTAGTATTTGATAGTTTACAGGATATATAACACATATATGGTGTACTTTTGATATTTTATGTACAGTATGTAATATATATTTACTGTAATTTTTGATATTTATTTACAGTATATAAAATGTATTTGGTGTACTTTTAGTTAATATTATATGTACAATATATGTAATATATTTACTGTACTTTTTGATATTTTACATACAGTATATAAGATATATTTGGTGACCTTCCGATATTTTTTGTAAATTATATAATATATATTTGGTGTAAATTTGGATATTTTACATAGGGTGTGTAATATATATTTACTGTATTTTGGATATTTTATTTACACCATATAATGTACATTTGGAGTAATTTTTGATATTTTATGTACAGTATATTGAATATAATTACTGTAGTTTTTAATAGTTTATTTACAGTATATATAACACATATTTGGTGTACTTTTTGATATTTTATGTATAGTATGTAATATATATTTACTGTAATTTTTGATATTTTATTTACAGTATATAAAATGTATTTGGTGTACTTTTAGTTAATATTATATGTACAATATATGAAATATATTTACTGTACTTTTTGATATTTTATGTAGACTATATGAGATATATTTGGTGTCCTTTGATATTTATTGTAAATTATAAAATATATACTTGGTGTAGTTTTTGATATTTTACATAGTGTGTGTCATATATATTCACTGTGCTTTTTGGTATTTTATTTACGGTATATAATATACATTTGGTGTGATTTTTGAAATTTTATGTACAGTATATTAAATATAATTACTGTAGTTTTTGATAGTTTACGGTATATATAACACATATTTGGTGTACTTTTTGATATTTTATGTACAGTATGTAAGATATATTTACTGTAATTTTTGATATTTTATTTACAGTATATAAAATGTATTTGGTGTACTTTTAGTTAATATTATATGTACAATATATGTAATATATTTACTGTACTTTTTGATATTTTACATACAGTATATAAGATATATTTGGTGACCTTCCGATATTTTTTGTAAATTATATAATATATATTTGGTGTAAATTTGGATATTTTACATAGGGTGTGTAATATATATTTACTGTATTTTGGATATTTTATTTACACCATATAATGTACATTTGGAGTAATTTTTGATATTTTATGTACAGTATATTGAATATAATTACTGTGGTTTTTAATAGTTTATTTACAGTATATATAACACATATTTGGTGTACTTTTTGATATTTTATGTATAGTATGTAATATATATTTCCTGTAATTTTTGATATTTTATTTACAGTATATAAAATGTATTTGGTGTACTTTTAGTTAATATTATATGTACAATATATGAAATATATTTACTGTACTTTTTGATATTTTATGTACAGTATATGAGATATATTTGGTGTCCTTTGATATTTATTGTAAATTATAAAATATATACTTGGTGTAGTTTTTGATATTTTACATAGTGTGTGTCATATATATTCACTGTCCTTTTTTATATTTTATTTACGGTATATAATATATATTTGGTGTGATTTTTGAAATTTTATGTACAGTATATTAAATATAATTCCTGTAGTTTTTGATAGTTTACACTATATATAACACATATTTGGTGTACTTTTTGATATTTTATGTACAGTATGTAATATATATTTACTGTAATTTTTGATATTTTATTTACAGTATATAAAATGTATTTGGTGTACTTTTAGTTAATATTATATGTACAATACATGTAATATATTTACTGTACTTTTTGATATTTTACATACAGTATATAAGATATATTTGGTGACCTTCCGATATTTTTTGTAAATTATATAATATATATTCGGTGTAAATTTGGATATTTTACATAGGGTGTGTAATATATATTTACTGTATTTTGGATATTTTATTTACACCATAAAATGTACATTTGGAGTAATTTTTGATATTTTATGTACAGTATATTGAATATAATTACTGTAGTTTTTAATAGTTTATTTACAGTATATATAATACATATTTGGTGTACTTTTTGATATTTTATGTATAGTATGTAATATATATTTCCTGTAATTTTTGATATTTTATTTACAGTATATAAAATGTATTTGGTGTACTTTTAGTTAATATTATATGTACAATATATGAAATATATTTACTGTACTTTTTGATATTTTATGTACAGTATATGAGATATATTTGGTGTCCTTTGATATTTATTGTAAATTATAAAATATATACTTGGTGTAGTTTTTGATATTTTACATAGTGTGTGTCATATATATTCACTGTCCTTTTTGATATTTTATTTACGGTATATAATATACATTTGGTGTGATATTTGAAATTTTATGTACAGTATATTAAATATAATTACTGCAGTTTTTGATAGTTTACAGTATATATAACACATATTTGGTGCACTTTTTGATATTTTATGTATAGTATGTAATATATATTTCCTGTAATATTTGATATTTTATTTACAGTATATAAAATGTATTTGGTGTACTTTTAGTTAATATTATATGTACAATATATGAAATATATTTACTGTACTTTTTGATTTTTTATGTACAGTATATGAGATATATTTGGTGTCCTTTGATATTTATTGTAAATTATAAAATATATACTTGGTGTAGTTTTTGAGATTTTACATAGTGTGTGTCATATATATTCACTGTCCTTTTTGATATTTTATTTACGGTATATAATATACATTTGGTGTGATTTTTGAAATTTTATGTACAGTATATTAAATATAATTACTGTAGTTTTTGATAGTTTACAGTATATATAACACATATTTGGTGTACTTTTTGATATTTTATGTACAGTATGTAATATATATTTACTGTAATTTTTGATATTTTATTTACAGTATATAAAATGTATTTGGTGTACTTTTAGTTAATATTATATGTACAATATATGTAATATATTTACTGTACTTTTTGATATTTTACATACAGTATATAAGATATATTTGGTGACCTTCCGATATTTTTTGTAAATTATATAATATATATTTGGTGTAAATTTGGATAATTTACACAGGGTGTGTAATATATATTTACTGAATTTTGGATATTTTATTTACACCATATAAAGTACATTTGGAGTAAATTTTGATATTTTATGTTCAGTATATTGAATATAATTACTGTAGTTTTTAATAGTTTATTTACAGTATATATAACACATATTTGGTGTACTTTTTGATATTTTATGTACGGTATGTAATATATATTTACTGTACTTTTTTATATTTTATTTACAGTATATAAAATGTATTTGGTGTACTTTTAGTTAATATTATATGTACAATATATGAAATATATTTACTGTACTTTTTGATATTTTATGTACAGTATATGAGATATATTTGGTGTCCTTTGATATTTATTGTAAATTATAAAATATATACTTGGTGTAGTTTTTGATATTTTACATAGTGTGTGTCATATATATTCACTGTCCTATTTGTTATTTTATTTACGGTATATAATATACATTTGGTGTGATTTTTGAAATTTTATGTACAGTATATTAAATATAATTACTGTAGCTTTTGATAGTTTACAGGATATATAACACATATATGGTGTACTTTTTGATATTTTATGTACAGTATGTAATATATATTTACTGTAATTTTTGATATTTATTTACAGTATATAAAATGTATTTGGTGTACTTTTAGTTAATATTATATGTACAATATATGTAATATATTTACTGTACTTTTTGATATTTTACATACAGTATATAAGATATATTTGGTGACCTTCCGATATTTTTTGTAAATAATATAATATATATTTGGTGTAAATTTGGATATTTTACATAGGGTGTGTAATATATATTTACTGTATTTTGGATATTTTATTTACACCATATAATGTACATTTGGAGTAATTTTTCATATTTTATGTACAGTATATTGAATATAATTACTGTAGTGTTTAATAGTTTATTTACAGTATATATAACACATATTTGGTGTACTTTTTGATATTTTATGTATAGTATGTAATATATATTTACTGTAATTTTTGATATTTTATTTACAGTATATAAAATGTATTTGGTGTACTTTTAGTTAATATTATATGTACAATACATGAAATATATTTACTGTACTTTTTGATATTTTATGTAGACTATATGAGATATATTTGGTGTCCTTTGATATTTATTGTAAATTATAAAATATATACTTGGTGTAGTTTTTGATATTTTACATAGTGTGTGTCATATATATTCACTGTCGTTTTTGGTATTTTATTTACGGTATATAATATACATTTGGTGTGATTTTTGAAATTTTATGTACAGTATATTAGATATAATTACTGTAGTTTTTGATAGTTTACGGTATATATAACACATATTTGGTGTACTTTTTGATATTTTATGTACAGTATGTAATATATATTTACTGTAATTTTGATATTTTATTTACAGTATATAAAATGTATTTGGTGTACTTTTAGTTAATATTATATGTACAATATATGTAATATATTTACTGTACTTTTTGATATTTTACATACAGTATATAAGATATATTTGGTGACCTTCCGATATTTTTTGTAAATTATATAATATATATTTGGTGTAAATTTGGATATTTTACATAGGGTGTGTAATATATATTTACTGTATTTTGGATATTTTATTTACACCATATAATGTACATTTGGAGTAATTTTTGATATTTTATGTACAGTATATTGAATATAATTACTGTGGTTTTTAATAGTTTATTTACAGTATATATAACACATATTTGGTGTACTTTTTGATATTTTATGTATAGTATGTAATATATATTTCCTGTAATTTTTGATATTTTATTTACAGTATATAAAATGTATTTGGTGTACTTTTAGTTAATATTATATGTACAATATATGAAATATATTTACTGTACTTTTTGATATTTTATGTACAGTATATGAGATATATTTGGTGTCCTTTGATATTTATTGTAAATTATAAAATATATACTTGGTGTAGTTTTTGATATTTTACATAGTGTGTGTCATATATATTCACTGTCCTTTTTGATATTTTATTTACGGTATATAATATACATTTGGTGTGATTTTTGAAATTTTATGTACAGTATATTAAATATAATTACTGTAGTTTTTGATAGTTTACAGGATATATAACACATATATGGTGTACTTTTTGATATTTTATGTACAGTATGTAATATATATTTACTGTAATTTTTGATATTTATTTACAGTATATAAAATGTATTTGGTGTACTTTTAGTTAATATTATATGTACAATATATGTAATATATTTACTGTACTTTTTGATATTTTACATACAGTATATAAGATATATTTGGTGACCTTCCGATATTTTTTGTAAATTATATAATATATATTTGGTGTAAATTTGGATATTTTACATAGGGTGTGTAATATATATTTACTGTATTTTGGATATTTTATTTACACCATATAATGTACATTTGGAGTAATTTTTGATATTTTATGTACAGTATATTGAATATAATTACTGTGGTTTTTAATAGTTTATTTACAGTATATATAACACATATTTGGTGTACTTTTTGATATTTTATGTATAGTATGTAATATATATTTACTGTAATTTTTGATAATTTATTTACAGTATATAAAATGTATTTGGTGTACTTTTAGTTAATATTATATGTACAATATATGAAATATATTTACTGTACTTTTTGATATTTTATGTAGAGTATATGAGATATATTTGGTGTCCTTTGATATTTATTGTAAATTATAAAATATATACTTGGTGTAGTTATTGATATTTTACTTAGTGTGTGTCATATATATTCACTGTCCTTTTTGGTATTTTATTTACGGTATATAATATACATTTGGTGTGATTTTTGAAATTTTATGTACAGTATATTAAATATAATTACTGTAGTTTTTGATAGTTTACGGTATATATAACACATATTTGGTGTACTTTTTGATTTTTTATGTACAGTATGTAATATATATTTACTGTAATTTTTGATATTTTATTTACAGTATATAAAATGTATTTGGTGTACTTTTAGTTAATATTATATGTACAATATATGTAATATATTTACTGTACTTTTTGATATTTTACATACAGTATATAAGATATATTTGGTGACCTTCCGATATTTTTTGTAAATTATATAATATATATTTGGTGTAAATTTGGATATTTTACATAGGGTGTGTAATATATATTTACTGTATTTTGGATATTTTATTTACACCATAAAATGTACATTTGGAGTAATTTTTGATATTTTATGTACAGTATATTGAATATAATTACTGTAGTTTTTAATAGTTTATTTACAGTATATATAACACATATTTGGTGTACTTTTTGATATTTTATGTATAGTATGTAATATATATTTACTGTAATTTTTGATATTTTATTTACAGTATATAAAATGTATTTGGTGTACTTTTAGTTAATATTATATGTACAATATATGAAATATATTTACTGTACTTTTTGATATTTTATGTACAGTATATGAGATATATTTGGTGTCCTTTGATATTTATTGTAAATTATAAAATATATACTTGGTGTAGTTTTTGATATTTTACATAGTGTGTGTCATATATATTCACTGTCCTTTTTGATATTATATTTACGGTATATAATATACATTTGGTGTGATTTTTGAAATTTTATGTACAGTATATTAAATATAATTACTGTAGTTTTTGATAGTTTACAGTATATATAACACATATTTGGTGTACTTTTTGATATTTTATGTACAGTATGTAATATATATTTACTGTAATTTTTGATATTTTATTTACAGTATATAAAATGTATTTGGTGTACTTTTAGTTAATATTATATGTACAATATATGAAATATATTAACTGTACTTTTTGATATTTTAAGTACAGTATATAGGATATATTTGGTGTACTTTTGATATTTTATGTATATTATATAACATATATTTGGTGTAGTTTTTGATATTTTACATAGAGTGTAATATATATTTACAGTACTTTTTCATATTTTATTTACAGTATATAATATGCATTTGGTGTAATTTTTGATATTTTATGTACAGTATATTAAATATAATTACTGTAGTTTTTGATAGTTTATTTACAGTATATATAACACATATTTGGTGTACTTTTTGATATTTTATATACAGTATGTAATATATATTTACGGAATTTTTGATATATTATTTACACTATATAAAATGTATTTGGTGTACTTTTAGTTAATATTATTTGTACAATATATGAAACATATTTACTGTACTTTTTGATATTTTATGTACAGTATATAAGATATATTTGGTGTCCTTTTGATATTTTATGTAAATTATATAATATATATTTGGTGTAGTTTGTGATATTTTACATAGGGTGTGTAGTATATATTTACTGTCCTTTTTGATATTTTATTTACAGTATATAATAAACATTTGGTGTAATTTTTGATATTTTATGTACAGTATATTAAATATAATTACTGTAGTTTTTTACAGTTTATTTACAGTATATATAACACATATTTGGTGTACTTTTTGATATTTTATGTACTGTATGTAATACATATTTACTGTACTTTTTTATATTTTATTTACACTATATAAAATGTATTTGGTGTACTTTTAGTTAATATTATATGTACAATATATGAAATATATTTACTGTACATTTTGATATTTTATGTTCAGTATATAAGGTATATTTGGTGTCCTTTTGATATTTTATGTAAATTATATAATATATATTTGGTGTAGTTTTTCATATTTTACATAGGGTGCGTAATATATATTTACTGTCCCTTTTCATATTTTATTTAGCGTATATAATATGCATTAGGTGGAATTTTTGATATTTTACGTACAGTATATAAAATGTAATTACTGTAGTTTTGATCATTTATTTAGAGTATATATAACACATATTTGGTGTAATTTTTGATATTCTATCTACAGTATGTTATATATATTTACTGTACTTTTTGATAATTTATTTACAGTATATAAAATGTATTTGGTGTACTTTTAGTTAATATTATGTGTACAATATAAGAAATATATTTACTGAAGATTTGATATATTATGTACAGTATATAAGATATATTTGGTGTCCTTTTGATATTTTATGTAAATTACATAATATATATTTTTAGTTCTTGATATTTTACATAGAGTGTAATATATATTTACTTTACTTTTTGATATTTTATTTACAGTAAATAACATACATTTGGTGTAATTTTTGATATTTTATGTACAGTATATTAAATATAATTACTGTAGTATTTGATAGTTTATTTAGAGTATATATAACACATATTTGGTGTACTTTTTGATATTTTATGTACACTAGGTAATATATATTTACTGTAACTTTTGATATTTCATTTACAGTGTATGAATTGTATTTGGTGTACTTTTAGTTAATATTATATGTACAATACCTGAAATATATTTACTGTACATTTTGATATTTTATGTAGAGTATATAAGATATATTTGGTGTCCTTTTGCTATTTTATGTAAATTATATATTATATATTTGGTGTAGTTTTTCATATTTTACATAGGGTGTGTAATATATATTTACTGTACTTTTTGATATTTTATTTACACTATATAATATATTTGGTGTAATTATTTATATTTTATGTACAGTATATTAAATATAATTATTTTAGTTTTTGATAGTTTATTTAGAGTATATATAACACATATTTGGTGTACTTTTTGATATTTTATATACAGTATGTAATATATATTTACTGTAGTTTTGATATTCTATGTACAGTACATAAAATGTATTTGGTGTACTTTTAGTTAATATTATATGCACAATATATGAAATATATTTACTGTACTTTTGCATATTTTATGTACATTATATCAGATATATTTGGTGTCCTTTTGATATTTTTTGTAAATTATATAATATATATTTGGTGTAGTTTGTGATATTTTACATAGGGTGTGTAGTATATATTTACTGACTTTTGATATTTTATTTAGAGTATATAATATACATTTGGTGTAATTTTTGATATTTTATGTACAGTATATTAAATATAATTACTGTAGTTTTTTATAGTTTATTTACAGTATATATAACGCATATTTTGTGTACTTTTTGATATTTTATGTACAGTTTGTAATACATATTTACTGTATTTTTGATTTTTTTTTACGGTATATAAAATTTATTTGGTGTTCCTTTAGTTAATATTATATCTACAATATATAAAATATATTTACTGTACATTTTGATATCTTATGTAAAGTATATAAGATATATTTTGTGTCCTTTTGATATTTTATGTAAATTGTATAATATATATTTGGTGTAGATTGTGATATTTTACATATGGTGTGAAATATATATTTACTGTACATTTTGATATTTTATTTACAGTAAATAATATACATTTGGGGTAATTTTTGATATTTTATGTACAGTATATTAAATATAATTACTGTAGTATTTGATAGTTTATTTACAGTATATATAACACATATTTGGTGTACTTTTTGATATTTTATGTACAGTATGTAATATATATTCACTGTAATTTTTGATATTTTATTTACACTATATAAAATGTATTTGGTGTACTTTTAGTTAATATTATATGTACAATATATGAAATATATTTACTGTAAATTTTGATATTTTATGTACAGTATATAAGGTATATTTTGTGTCCTTTTGATATTTTATATAAATTATATTATATACATTTTGTGTAGTTTGTGATATTTTACATAGGGTGTGTAATATATATTTACTGTACTTTTTGGTATTTTATTTACAGGAAATAATATACATTTGGTGTAATTTTTGAAATTTTATGTACAGTATATTAAATATAATTACTGTAGTTTTTGATAGTTTATTTACAGCATATATAACACATATTTGGTGTACTTTTTGATATTTTATGTACAGTATGTAGTATATATTCACTGTAATTTTTCATATTTGATTTACACTATATAAAGTTTATTTGGTGTACTTTTAGTTAATATTATATGTACAATATATGAAATATATTTACTGTACTTTTTGATATTTTATGTACAGTATATAGGATATATTTGGTGTCCTTTTGATATTATATGTAAATTATATAATATATATTTGTTGTAGATTGTGATATTTTACATATGGTGTGTAATATATATTTACTGTACTTTTTGAAAGTTTATTTACACTATATAAAATGTATTTGGTGTACTTTTAGTTAATATTATATGTACAATATATGAAATATATTTACTATAATTTTTCATATTTTATGTACAGTATATAAGATATATTTGGTGTCCCTTTGATATTTTATGTAAATTATATAATATATATTTGGTGTAGATTGTGATATTTTTCATATCGTGTGTAATATATATTTACTGTACATTTTGATATTTTATTTACAGTAAATAATATACATTTGGTGTAATTTTTGATATTTTATGCACAGTATATTGAATTTAATTACTGTAGTTTTTGATAGTTTATTTACAGTGTATATAACACATATTTGTTGTACTATTTGATATTTTATGTACAGTATGTAATATAAATTTACTGTACTTTTTGATATTTTATTTACAGTATATAAAATGTATTTGGTGTTCTTTTAGTTAATATTACATGTACAATATACGAAATATATTTACTGCACATTTTGATATTTTATTTACAGTATATAAGGTATATTTGGTGTCCTTTTGATATTTTATGTAAATTATATAATATATATTTGCTGTAGTTTGTGATATTTTACATAGGGTGTGTAATATATATTTACTGTACTTTTTGGTATTTTATTTACAGTAAATAATATACATTTGGTGTAATTTTTGATATTTTATGTACAGTATATTAAATATAATTACTGTAGATTTTGATATTTTATTTACAGTATATATAACGCATATTTGGTGTACTTTTTGATATTTTATGTACAGTATGTAATATATAATCACTGTAATTTTTGATATTTTATTTACACTATGTAAAATGTATTTGGTGTACTTTTAGTTTATATTATATGTACAACATATGAAATATATTTACTGTACTTTTGATATTTTATGTACAGTATATAAGATATATTTGGTGTCCTTTTGATATTTTATGTAAATTATATAATATATATTTGGTGTAGATTGTGATATTTTACATATGGTGTGTAATATATATTTAGTGTACTTTTTGATATTTTATTTACAGTAAATAATATACTTTTGGTGTAATTTTTGATATTTAATGTACAGTATATTATATATAATTACTGTAGTTTTTGATAGTTTATTCACAGTATATATAACACATATTTGGTGTACTTTTTTATATTTCATGTACTGTATGTAATATGTATTTACTGTACTTTTTGATATTTTATTTACACTATATAAAATGTATTTGGTGTACTTTTAGTTAATGTTATATGTACAATATATGAAATATATTTACTGTACTTTTTGATATTTTATGTACACTATATTACAGATATTTGGTGTCCTTTTGATATTTTATGTAAATTATATAATATATATTTGGTGTAGATTGTGATATTTTACATATGGTGTGTAACATATATTTACTGTACTTTTTGGTATTTTATTTACAGTACATAATATACATTTGGTGTAATTTTTGATATTTTATGTACAGTGTATTAAATATAATTACTGTAGTTTTTGATAGTTTATTTACAGCATATATAACACATATTTGGTGTACTTTTTGATATTTTATGTACAGTATGTAGTATATATTCACTGTAATTTTTCATATATTATTTACACTATATAAAGTTTATTTGGTGTACTTTTAGTTAACATTATATGTACAATATATGAAATATATTTACTGTACATTTTGATATTTTATGTACAGTATATAGGATATATTTGGTGTCCTTTTGATATTATATGTAAATTATATAATATATATTTGGTGTAGATTGTGATATTTTACATATGGTGTGTAATATATATTTACTGTACTTTTTGAAAGTTTATTTACACTATATGAAATGTATTTGGTGTACTTTTAGTTAATATTATATGTACAATATATGAAATATATTTACTGTAGATTTTGATATTTTATGTACAGTATATAAGATATGTTTGGTGTCCTTTTGATATTTTATGTAAATTATATAATATATATTTGGTGTAGATTGTGATATTTTTCATATGGTGTGTAATATATATTTACTGTACATTTTGATATTTTATTTACAGTAAATAATATACATTTGGTGTAATTTTTGATATTTTATGTACAGTATATTAAATTTAATTACTGTAGTTTTTCATAGTTTATTTACAGTGTATATAACACATATTTGTTGTACTATTTGATATTTTATGTACAGTATGTAATATAAATTTACTGTACTTTTTGATATTTTATTTACAGTATATAAAATCTATTTGGTGTACTTTTAGTTAATATTACAGGTACAATATATGAAATATATTTACTGTACATTTTGATATTTTTTGTACAGTATATAAGGTATATTTGGTATCCTTTTGATATTTTATGTAAATTATATAATATATATTTGGTGTAGTTTGTGATATTTTACATAGGGTGTGTAATATATATTTACTGTACTTTTTGGTATTTTATTTACAGTAAAAAATATACATTTGGTGTAATTTTTGGTATTTTATGTACAGTATATTAAATATAATTACTGTAGATTTTGATAGTTTATTTACAGTATATATAACACATATTTGGAGTACTTTTTGATATTTTATGTACAGTATGTAATATATATTCACTGTAATTTTTGATATTTTATTTACACTATGTAAAATGTATTTGGTGTACTTTTAGTTAATATTATATGTACAATATATGAAATATATTTACTGTACTTTTTGGTATTTTATGTACAGTATATAAGATATATTTGGTGTACTTCTGATATCTTATGAAAATTATATAATATATATTTGGTGTAGATTGTGATATTTTACATATGGTGTGTAATATATATGTACTGCACTTTTTGATATTTTATTTACTGTAAATAACATACATTTGGTGTAATTTTTTATATTTTATGTACAGTATATTAAATATAATTACTGTAGTTTTTGATAGTTTATTTAGTGTATATATAACACATATTTGGTGTACTTTTTGATAATATATGTACAGTATGTAATATATAGTTACTGTAATTTTTGATATTTTATTTACAGTATATAAAATATATTCGTTTTACTTTTAGTTAATATTATATATACAATATATGAAATATATTTACTGTACATTTTGATATTTTATTTAAATTATATAAGGTATATTTTGTGTCCTTTTGATATTTTATGTAAATTATATAATATATATTTGGTGTAGTTTTTGATATTTTACGTAGTGTGTGTAATATATATTTACTGTAATTTTTGGTGCTTTATTTACAGTAAATAATATACATTTGGTGTAATTTTTGATATTTTATGTACAGTAAATTAAATATAATTACTGTAGTTTTTGATAATTTATTTACAGTATATATAACACATATTTTGTGTACTTTTTGGTATTTTATCTACAGTATGTTATATATATTCACTGTAATTTTGATATTTTATTTACGCTATATAAAATGTATTTGGCGTACTTTTAGTTAATATTATATGTACAATATATGACATATATTTACTGTACTTTTTGATATTTTATGTACAGTATATAAGATATATTTGGTGTCCTTTTGATAGTTTCTGTAAATTATACAATATATATTTGGTGTAGATTGTGATACTTTACATATGGTGTGTAATATATATTTACTGTAGTTTTTGATATTTTATTTACAGTATATAAAATGTATTTGGTGTACTGTTAGTTAATATTATATGTACAATACATGAAATATATTTACTGTACATTTTGATATTTTATGTACAGTATATAAGATATATTTGGTGTACTTTTGATATTTTATGTAAATTATATAATATATATTTGGTGTAGATTGTGATATTTTACATAAGGTGTGTCATATATATTTACTGTTCTTTTTGATATTTTATTTACAGTAAATAACATACATTTGGTGAAATTTTTGATATTTTTTGTACAGTATATTAAATATAATTACTGTAGTTTTTCATAGTTTATTGACAGTATATATAACACATATTTGGTGTACTTTTTGACAATATATGTACAGTATGTAATTTATATTTACTGTAATTTTTGATATTTTATTGACAGTATACAAAATGTATTCGGTGTACTTTTAGTTAATATTATATATACAATATATGAAATATATTTACTGTACATTTTGATATTTTATGTACAGTATATAAGGTATATTTGGGGTCCTTTTGATATTTTATGTAAATTAAATAATATATATTTGGTGTTGTTTGTGATATTTTACATAGTGTGTGTAATATATATTTATTGTACTATTTGATATTTTATTTACAGTAAATAATATACATTAGGTGTAATTTCTGATATTTTATGTACAGTATACTAAATATAATTACTGTAGTTTTTGATAGTTTATTTACAGTATATATAACACATATTTGGTGTACTTTTTGATATTTTATGTATAGTATGTAATATATATTCACTGTAATTTTTGATATTTTATTTACACTATATAAAATGTATTTGGTGTACTTTTAGTTAATATTATATATACAATATATGAAATATATTTACTGTAAATTTTGATATTTTATGTACAGTATATAAGGTATATTTTGTGTCCTTTTGATATTTTATATAAATTATATAATATATATTTGGTGTAGTTTGTGATATTTTACATAGGGTGTGTAATATATATTTATTGTACTATTTGATATTTTATTTACAGTAAATAATATACATTAGGTGTAATTTCTGATATTTTATGTACAGTATACTAAATATAATTACTGTAGTTTTTGATAGTTTATTTACAGTATATATAACACATATTTGGTGTACTTTTTGATATTTTATGTATAGTATGTAATATATATTCACTGTAATTTTTGATATTTTATTTACACTATATAAAATGTATTTGGTGTACTTTTAGTTAATATTATATATACAATATATGAAATATATTTACTGTAAATTTTGATATTTTATGTAAAGTATATAAGGTATATTTTGTGTCCTTTTGATATTTTATATAAATTATATAATATATATTTGGGGTAGTTTGTGATATTTTACATAGGGTGTGTAATATATATTTACTGTACATTTTGGTATTTTATTTACAGTAAATAATATACATTTGGTGTAATTTTTGATATTTTATGTACAGTATATTAAATATAATTACTGTAGTTTTTGATAGTTTATTTACAGCATATATAACACATATTTGGTGTACTTTTTGATATTTTATGTACACTATGTAGTATATATTCACTGTAATTTTTCATATTTGATTTACACTATATAAAGTTTATTTGGTGTACTTTTAGTTAATATTATATGTACAATATATGAAATATATTTACTGTACTTTTGATATTTTATGTACAGTATATAAGATATATTTGGTGTCCTTTTGATATTTTATGTAAATTATATAATATATATTTGGTGTAGTTTGTGATATTTTACATAGGGTGTGTAATATATATTTAGTGTACCTTTTGATATTTTATTTACAGTAAATAATATACTTTTGGTGTAATTTTTGGTATTTTATGTACAGTATATTATATATAATTACTGTAGTTTTTGATAGTTTATTTACAGTATATATAACACATATTTGGTGTACTTTTTTATATTTTATGTACTGTATGTAATATATATTTACTGTACTTTTTCATATTTTATTTACACTATATAAAATGTATTTGGTGTACTTTTAGTTAATATTATATGTACAATATATGAGATATATGTACTGTACCTGTTGATATTTTATGTACAGTATATTAGATATATTTGGTGCCTTTTGATATTTTATGTAAATTATATAATATATATTTGGTGTAGATTGTGATATTTTACATATGGTGTGTAATATATATTTCCTGTACTTTTTGGTATTTTATTTACGGTAAATAATATACATTTGGTGTAATTTTTGATATTTCATGTACAGTATATTAAATATAATTACTGTAGTTTTTGATAGTTTATTTACAGAATATATAACACATATTTGGTGTACTTTTTGATATTTTATGTACATTATGTTGTATATATTCACTGTAATTTTTCATATTTTATTTACACTATATAAAGTTTATTTGGTGTACTTTTAGTTAATATTATATGTACAATATATGAAATATATTTACTGTACTTTTTGATATTTTATGTACAGTATATAGGTTATATTTGGTGTCCTTTTGATATTATATGTAAGTTACATAATACATATTTGGTGTAGATTGTGATATTTTTCATATGGTGTGTAATATATATTTACTGTACATTTTGATATTTTATTTACAGTAAATAATATACATTTGGTGTAATTTTGGTATTTTATGTACAGTATATTAAGTTTAATTACTGTAGCTTTGATAGTTTATTTACAGTGTATATAACACATATTTGTTGTACTATTTGATATTTTATGTACAGTATGTAATATAAATTTACTGCACTTTTTGATATTTTATTTACAATACATAAAATGTATTTGGTGTACTTTTAGTTAATATTATATGTACAATATATGAAATATATTTACTGTACTTTTTGATATTTTATGTACAGTATATGAGATATATTTGGTGTCCTTTTGATAGTTTCTGTAAATTATATAATATATATTTGGTGTAGATTGTGATACTTTACATATGGTGTGTAATATATATTTACTGCAGTTTTTGATATTTTATTTACAGTACATAAAATGTATTTGGTGTACTGTTAGTTAATATTATATGTACAATATATGAAATACATTTACTGTACATTTTGATATTTTATGTACAGTATATCAGATATATTTGGTTTCCTTTTATATTTTATGTAAATTATATAATATATATTTGGTGTAGATTGTGATATTTTACATAAGGTGTGTCATATATATTTACTGTTCTTTTTGATATTTTATTTACAGTAAATAACATACATTTGGTGAAATTTCTGATATTTTTTGTACAGTATATTAAATATAATTACTGTAGTTCTTCATAGTTTTTTACAGTATATATAACACATATTTGGTGTACATTTTGATAACATATGTACAGTATGTATTTTATATTTACTGTTATTTTTGATATTTTATTGACAGTATATAAAATATATTCGGTGTACTTTTAGTTAATATTATATATACATTATATGAAATATATTTACTGTACATTTTGATATTTTATGGACAGTATATAAGGTATATTTGGGGTCCTTTTGATATTTTATGTATATTATATAATATATATTTGGTGTAGTTTGTGATACTTTACACAGGGTGTGTAATATATATTTATTGTACTATTTGATATTTTATTTACAGTAAATAATATACATTAGGTGTAATTTCTGATATTTTATGTACAGTATACTAAATATAATTACTGTAGTTTTTGATAGTTTATTTACAGTATATATAATACATATTTGGTGTACTTTTTGATATTTTATGTACAGTATGTAATATATATTCACTGTAATTTTTGATATTTTATTTACACTATATAAAATGTATTTGGTGTACTTTTAGTTAATATTATATATACAATATATGAAATATATTTACTGTAAATTTTGATATTTTATGTACAGTATATAAGGTATATTTTGTGTCCTTTTGAAATTTTATATAAATTATATAATATATATTTGGTGTAGTTTGTGATATTTTACATAGGGTGTGTAATATATATTTACTGTACTTTTTGGTATTTTATTTACAGTATATAATATACATTTGGTGTAATTTTTGATATTTTATGTACAGTATATTAAATATAATTACTGTAGTTTTTGATAGTTTATTTACAGCATATATAACACATATTTGGTGTACTTTTTGATATTTTATGTACACTATGTAGTATATATTCACTGTAATTTTTCATATTTGGTTTACAGAATATAAAGTTTATTTGGTGTACTTTTAGTTAATATTATATGTACAATATATGAAATATATTTACTGTACCTTTTGATATTTTATGTACAGTATATAGGATATATTTTGTGTCCTTTTGATATTATATGTAAATTATATAATATATATTTGTTGTAGATTGTGATATTTTTCATATGGTGTGTAATATATATTTACTGTACTTTTTGAAAGTTTATTTACACTATATAAAATGTATTTGGTGTACTTTTAGTTAATATTATATGTACAATATATGAAATATATTTACTATAATTTTTCATATTTTATGTACAGTATATAAGATATATTTGGTGTCCTTTTGATATTTTATGTAAATTATATAATATATATTTGGTGTAGATTGTGATATTTTTCATATCGTGTGTAATATATATTTACTGTACATTTTGATATTTTATTTACAGTAAATAATATACATTTGGTGTAATTTTTGATATTTTATGTACAGTATATTAAATTTAATTACTGTAGTTTTTGATAGTTTATTTACAGTGTATATAACACATATTTGTTGTACTATTTGATATTTTATGTACAGTATGTAATATAAATTTACTGTAATTTTTGATATTTTATTTACAGTATATAAAATGTATTTGGTGTACTTTTAGTTAATATTACATGTACAATATACGAAATATATTTACTGTACATTTTGATATTTTATTTACAGTATATAAGATATATTTGGTGACCTTCCGATATTTTTTGTAAATTATATAATATATATTTGGTGTAAATTTGGATATTTTACATAGGGTGTGTAATATATATTTACTGTATTTTGGATATTTTATTTACACCATAAAATGTACATTTGGAGTAATTTTTGATATTTTATGTACAGTATATTGAATATAATTACTGTAGTTTTTAATAGTTTATTTACAGTATATATAATACATATTTGGTGTACTTTTTGATATTTTATGTATAGTATGTAATATATATTTACTGTAATTTTTGATATTTTATTTACAGTATATAAAATGTATTTGGTGTACTTTTAGTTAATATTATATGTACAATATATGAAATATATTTACTGTACTTTTTGATATTTTATGTACAGTATATGAGATATATTTGGTGTCGTTTGATATTTATTGTAAATTATAAAATATATACTTGGTGTAGTTTTTGATATTTTACATAGTGTGTGTCATATACATTCACTGTCCTTTTTGATATTTTATTTACGGTATATAATATATATTTGGTGTGATTTTTGAAATTTTATGTACAGTATATTAAATATAATTAATGTAGTTTTTGATAGTTTACGGTATATATAACACATATTTGGTGTACTTTTTGATATTTTATGTACAGTATGTAATATATATTTACTGTAATTTTTGATATTTTATTTACAGGATATAAAATGTATTTGGTGTACTTTTAGTTAATATTATATGTACAATATATGAAATATATTTACTGTACTTTTTGATATTTTACATACAGTATATAAGATATATTTGGTGACCTTCCGATATTTTTTGTAAATTATATAATATATATTTGGTGTAAATTTGGATAATTTACACAGGGTGTGTAATATATATTTACTGTATTTTGGATATTTTATTTACACCATATAAAGTACATTTGGAGTAAATTTTGATATTTTATGTTCAGTATATTGAATATAATTACTGTAGTTTTTAATAGTTTATTTACAGTATATATAACACATATTTGGTGTACTTTTTGATATTTTATGTACGGTATGTAATATATATTTACTGTACTTTTTGATATTTTATTTACAGTATATAAAATGTATTTGGTGTACTTTTAGTTAATATTATATGTACAATATATGAAATATATTTACTGTACTTTTTGATATTTTATGTACAGTATATGAGATATATTTGGTGTCCTTTGATATTTATTGTAAATTATAAAATATATACTTGGTGTAGTTTTTGATATTTTACATAGTGTGTGTCATATATATTCACTGTCCTATTTGTTATTTTATTTACGGTATATAATATACATTTGGTGTGATTTTTGAAATTTTATGTACAGTATATTAAATATAATTACTGTAGTTTTTGATAGTTTACAGGATATATAACACATATATGGTGTACTTTTTGATATTTTATGTACAGTATGTAATATATATTTACTGTAATTTTTGATATTTATTTACAGTATATAAAATGTATTTGGTGTACTTTTAGTTAATATTATATGTACAATATATGTAATATATTTACTGTACTTTTTGATATTTTACATACAGTATATAAGATATATTTGGTGACCTTCCGATATTTTTTGTAAATTATATAATATATATTTGGTGTAAATTTGGATATTTTACATAGGGTGTGTAATATAGATTTACTGTATTTTGGATATTTTATTTACACCATATAATGTACATTTGGAGTAATTTTTGATATTTTATGTACAGTATATTGAATATAATTACTGTAGTTTTTAATAGTTTATTTACAATATATATAACACATATTTGGTGTACTTTTTGATATTTTATGTATAGTATGTAATATATATTTACTGTAATTTTTGATATTTTATTTACAGTATATAAAATGTATTTGGTGTACTTTTAGTTAATATTATATGTACAATATACGAAATATATTTACTGTACTTTTTGATATTTTATGTAGACTATATGAGATATATTTGGTGTCCTTTGATATTTATTGTAAATTATAAAATATATACTTGGTTTAGTTTTTGATATTTTACATAGTGTGTGTCATATATATTCACTGTCCTTTTTGGTATTTTATTTACGGTATATAATATACATTTGGTGTGATTTTTGAAATTTTATGTACAGTATATTAAATATAATTACTGTAGTTTTTGATAGTTTACGGTATATATAACACATATTTGGTGTACTTTTTGATATTTTATGTACAGTATGTAATATATATTTACTGTAATTTTTGATATTTTATTTACAGTATATAAAATGTATTTGGTGTACTTTTAGTTAATATTATATGTACAATATATGTAATATATTTACTGTACTTTTTGATATTTTACATACAGTATATAAGATATATTTGGTGACCTTCCGATATTTTTTGTAAATTATATAATATATATTTGGTGTAAATTTGGATATTTTACATAGGGTGTGTAATATATATTTACTGTATTTTGGATATTGTATTTACACCATATAATGTACATTTGGAGTAATTTTTGATATTTTATGTACAGTATATTGAATATAATTACTGTAGTTTTTAATAGTTTATTTACAGTATATATAACACATATTTGGTGTACTTTTTGATATTTTATGTATAGTATGTAATATATATTTACTGTAATTTTTGATATTTTATTTACAGTATATAAAATGTATTTGGTGTACTTTTAGTTAATATTATATGTACAATATATGAAATATATTTACTGTACTTTTTGATATTTTATGTACAGTATATGAGATATATTTGGTGTCCTTTGATATTTATTGTAAATTATAAAATATATACTTGGTGTAGTTTTTGAAATTTTACATAATGTGTGTCATATATATTCACTGTCCTTTTTGGTAATTTATTTACGGTATATAATATACAATTGGTGTGATTTTTGAAATTTTATGTACAGTATATTAAATATAATTACTGTAGTTTTTGATAGTTTACGGTATATATAACACATATTTGGTGTACTTTTTGATATTTTATGTACAGTATGTAATATATATTTACTGTAATTTTGATATTTTATTTACAGTATATAAAATGTATTTGGTGTACTTTTAGTTAATATTATATGTACAATATATGTAATATATTTACTGTACTTTTTGATATTTTACATACAGTATATAAGATATATTTGGTGACCTTCCGATATTTTTTGTAAATTATATAATATATATTTGGTGTAAATTTGGATATTTTACATAGGGTGTGTAATATATATTTACTGTATTTTGGATATTTTATTTACACCATATAATGTACATTTGGAGTAATTTTTGATATTTTATGTACAGTATATTGAATATAATTACTGTGGTTTTTAATAGTTTATTTACAGTATATATAACACATATTTGGTGTACTTTTTGATATTTTATGTATAGTATGTAATATATATTTACTGTAATTTTTGATATTTTATTTACAGTATATAAAATGTATTTGGTGTACTTTTAGTTAATATTATATGTACAATATATGAAATATATTTACTGTACTTTTTGATATTTTATGTACAGTATATGAGATATATTTGGTGTCCTTTGATATTTATTGTAAATTATAAAATATATACTTGGTGTAGTTTTTGATATTTTACATAGTGTGTGTCATATATATTCACTGTCCTTTTTGATATTTTATTTACGGTATATAATATACATTTGGTGTGATTTTTGAAATTTTATGTACAGTATATTAAATATAATTACTGTAGTTTTTGATAGTTTACAGTATATATAACACATATTTGGTGTACTTTTTGATATTTTATGTACAGTATGTAATATATATTTACTGTAATTTTTGATATTTTATTTACAGTATATAAAATGTATTTGGTGTACTTTTAGTTAATATTACATGTACAATACAGGTAATATATTTACTGTACTTTTTGATATTTTACATACAGTATATAAGATATATTTGGTGACCTTCCGATATTTTTTGTAAATTATATAATATATATTTGGTGTAAATTTGGATATTTTACATAGGGTGTGTAATATATATTTACTGTATTTTGGATATTTTATTTACACCATAAAATGTACATTTGGAGTAATTTTTGATATTTTATGTACAGTATATTGAATATAATTACTGTAGTTTTTAATAGTTTATTTACAGTATATATAATACATATTTGGTGTACTTTTTGATATTTTATGTATAGTATGTAATATATATTTCCTGTAATTTTTGATATTTTATTTACAGTATATAAAATGTATTTGGTGTACTTTTAGTTAATATTATATGTACAATATATGAAATATATTTACTGTACTTTTTGATATTTTATGTACAGTATATGAGATATATTTGGTGTCCTTTGATATTTATTGTAAATTATAAAATATATACTTGGTGTAGTTTTTGATATTTTACATAGTGTGTGTCATATATATTCACTGTCCTTTTTGATATTTTATTTACGGTATATAATATACATTTGGTGTGATATTTGAAATTTTATGTACAGTATATTAAATATAATTACTGTAGTTTTTGATAGTTTACAGTATATATAACACATATTTGGTGCACTATTTGATATTTTATGTATAGTATGTAATATATATTTCCTGTAATTTTTGATATTTTATTTACAGTATATAAAATGTATTTGGTGTACTTTTAGTTAATATTATATGTACAATATATGAAATATATTTACTGTACTTTTTGATATTTTATGTACAGTATATGAGATATATTTGGTGTCCTTTGATATTTATTGTAAATTATAAAATATATACTTGGTGTAGTTTTTGAGATTTTACATAGTGTGTGTCATATATATTCACTGTCCTTTTTGATATTTTATTTACGGTATATAATATACATTTGGTGTGATTTTTGATATTTTATGTACAGTATATTAAATATAATTACTGTAGTATTTGATAGTTTACAGGATATATAACACATATATGGTGTACTTTTGATATTTTATGTACAGTATGTAATATATATTTACTGTAATTTTTGATATTTATTTACAGTATATAAAATGTATTTGGTGTACTTTTAGTTAATATTATATGTACAATATATGTAATATATTTACTGTACTTTTTGATATTTTACATACAGTATATAAGATATATTTGGTGACCTTCCGATATTTTTTGTAAATTATATAATATATATTTGGTGTAAATTTGGATATTTTACATAGGGTGTGTAATATATATTTACTGTATTTTGGATATTTTATTTACACCATATAATGTACATTTGGAGTAATTTTTGATATTTTATGTACAGTATATTGAATATAATTACTGTAGTTTTTAATAGTTTATTTACAGTATATATAACACATATTTGGTGTACTTTTTGATATTTTATGTATAGTATGTAATATATATTTACTGTAATTTTTGATATTTTATTTACAGTATATAAAATGTATTTGGTGTACTTTTAGTTAATATTATATGTACAATATATGAAATATATTTACTGTACTTTTTGATATTTTATGTAGACTATATGAGATATATTTGGTGTCCTTTGATATTTATTGTAAATTATAAAATATATACTTGGTGTAGTTTTTGATATTTTACATAGTGTGTGTCATATATATTCACTGTGCTTTTTGGTATTTTATTTACGGTATATAATATACATTTGGTGTGATTTTTGAAATTTTATGTACAGTATATTAAATATAATTACTGTAGTTTTTGATAGTTTACGGTATATATAACACATATTTGGTGTACTTTTTGATATTTTATGTACAGTATGTAAGATATATTTACTGTAATTTTTGATATTTTATTTACAGTATATAAAATGTATTTGGTGTACTTTTAGTTAATATTATATGTACAATATATGTAATATATTTACTGTACTTTTTGATATTTTACATACAGTATATAAGATATATTTGGTGACCTTCCGATATTTTTTGTAAATTATATAATATATATTTGGTGTAAATTTGGATATTTTACATAGGGTGTGTAATATATATTTACTGTATTTTGGATATTTTATTTACACCATATAATGTACATTTGGAGTAATTTTTGATATTTTATGTACAGTATATTGAATATAATTACTGTGGTTTTTAATAGTTTATTTACAGTATATATAACACATATTTGGTGTACTTTTTGATATTTTATGTATAGTATGTAATATATATTTACTGTAATTTTTGATATTTTATTTACAGTATATAAAATGTATTTGGTGTACTTTTAGTTAATATTATATGTACAATATATGAAATATATTTACTGTACTTTTTGATATTTTATGTACAGTATATGAGATATATTTGGTGTCCTTTGATATTTATTGTAAATTATAAAATATATACTTGGTGTAGTTTTTGATATTTTACATAGTGTGTGTCATATATATTCACTGTCCTTTTTGATATTTTATTTACGGTATATAATATATATTTGGTGTGATTTTTGAAATTTTATGTACAGTATATTAAATATAATTCCTGTAGTTTTTGATAGTTTACACTATATATAACACATATTTGGTGTACTTTTTGATATTTTATGTACAGTATGTAATATATATTTACTGTAATTTTTGATATTTTATTTACAGTATATAAAATGTATTTGGTGTACTTTTAGTTAATATTATATGTACAATACATGTAATATATTTACTGTACTTTTTGATATTTTACATACAGTATATAAGATATATTTGGTGACCTTCCGATATTTTTTGTAAATTATATAATATATATTTGGTGTAAATTTGGATATTTTACATAGGGTGTGTAATATATATTTACTGTATTTTGGATATTTTATTTACACCATAAAATGTACATTTGGAGTAATTTTTGATATTTTATGTACATTATATTGAATATAATTACTGTAGTTTTTAATAGTTTATTTACAGTATATATAATACATATTTGGTGTACTTTTTGATATTTTATGTATAGTATGTAATATATATTTCCTGTAATTTTTGATATTTTATTTACAGTATATAAAATGTATTTGGTGTACTTTTAGTTAATATTATATGTACAATATATGAAATATATTTACTGTACTTTTTGATATTTTATGTACAGTATATGAGATATATTTGGTGTCCTTTGATATTTATTGTAAATTATAAAATATATACTTGGTGTAGTTTTTGATATTTTACATAGTGTGTGTCATATATATTCACTGTCCTATTTGTTATTTTATTTACGGTATATAATATACATTTGGTGTGATTTTTGAAATTTTATGTACAGTATATTAAATATAATTACTGTAGCTTTTGATAGTTTACAGGATATATAACACATATATGGTGTACTTTTTGATATTTATTGTACAGTATGTAATATATATTTACTGTAATTTTTGATATTTATTTACAGTATATAAAATGTATTTGGTGTACTTTTAGTTAATATTATATGTACAATATATGTAATATATTTACTGTACTTTTTGATATTTTACATACAGTATATAAGATATATTTGGTGACCTTCCGATATTTTTTGTAAATAATATAATATATATTTGGTGTAAATTTGGATATTTTACATAGGGTGTGTAATATATATTTACTGTATTTTGGATATTTTATTTACACCATATAATGTACATTTGGAGTAATTTTTGATATTTTATGTACAGTATATTGAATATAATTACTGTAGTGTTTAATAGTTTATTTACAGTATATATAACACATATTTGGTGTACTTTTTGATATTTTATGTATAGTATGTAATATATATTTACTGTAATTTTTGATATTTTATTTACAGTATATAAAATGTATTTGGTGTACTTTTAGTTAATATTATATGTACAATACATGAAATATATTTACTGTACTTTTTGATATTTTATGTAGACTATATGAGATATATTTGGTGTCCTTTGATATTTATTGTAAATTATAAAATATATACTTGGTGTAGTTTTTGATATTTTACATAGTGTGTGTCATATATATTCACTGTCCTTTTTGGTATTTTATTTACGGTATATAATATACATTTGGTGTGATTTTTGAAATTTTATGTACAGTATATTAGATATAATTACTGTAGTTTTTGATAGTTTACGGTATATATAACACATATTTGGTGTACTTTTTGATATTTTATGTACAGTATGTAATATATATTTACTGTAATTTTGATATTTTATTTACAGTATATAAAATGTATTTGGTGTACTTTTAGTTAATATTATATGTACAATATATGTAATATATTTACTGTACTTTTTGATATTTTACATACAGTATATAAGATATATTTGGTGACCTTCCGATATTTTTTGTAAATTATATAATATATATTTGGTGTAAATTTGGATATTTTACATAGGGTGTGTAATATATATTTACTGTATTTTGGATATTTTATTTACACCATATAATGTACATTTGGAGTAATTTTTGATATTTTATGTACAGTATATTGAATATAATTACTGTGGTTTTTAATAGTTTATTTACAGTATATATAACACATATTTGGTGTACTTTTTGATATTTTATGTATAGTATGTAATATATATTTCCTGTAATTTTTGATATTTTATTTACAGTATATAAAATGTATTTGGTGTACTTTTAGTTAATATTATATGTACAATATATGAAATATATTTACTGTACTTTTTGATATTTTATGTACAGTATATGAGATATATTTGGTGTCCTTTGATATTTATTGTAAATTATAAAATATATACTTGGTGTAGTTTTTGATATTTTACATAGTGTGTGTCATATATATTCACTGTCCTTTTTGATATTTTATTTACGGTATATAATATACATTTGGTGTGATTTTTGAAATTTTATGTACAGTATATTAAATATAATTACTGTAGTTTTTGATAGTTTACAGGATATATAACACATATATGGTGTACTTTTTGATATTTTATGTACAGTATGTAATATATATTTACTGTAATTTTTGATATTTATTTACAGTATATAAAATGTATTTGGTGTACTTTTAGTTAATATTATATGTACAATATATGTAATATATTTACTGTACTTTTTGTTATTTTACATACAGTATATAAGATATATTTGGTGACCTTCCGATATTTTTTGTAAATTATATAATATATATTTGGTGTAAATTTGGATATTTTACATAGGGTGTGTAATATATATTTACTGTATTTTGGATATTTTATTTACACCATAAAATGTACATTTGGAGTAATTTTTGATATTTTATGTACATTATATTGAATATAATTACTGTAGTTTTTAATAGTTTATTTACAGTATATATAATACATATTTGGTGTACTTTTTGATATTTTATGTATAGTATGTAATATATATTTCCTGTAATTTTTGATATTTTATTTACAGTATATAAAATGTATTTGGTGTACTTTTAGTTAATATTATATGTACAATATATGAAATATATTTACTGTACTTTTTGATATTTTATGTACAGTATATGAGATATATTTGGTGTCCTTTGATATTTATTGTAAATTATAAAATATATACTTGGTGTAGTTTTTGATATTTTACATAGTGTGTGTCATATATATTCACTGTCCTATTTGTTATTTTATTTACGGTATATAATATACATTTGGTGTGATTTTTGAAATTTTATGTACAGTATATTAAATATAATTACTGTAGCTTTTGATAGTTTACAGGATATATAACACATATATGGTGTACTTTTTGATATTTATTGTACAGTATGTAATATATATTTACTGTAATTTTTGATATTTATTTACAGTATATAAAATGTATTTGGTGTACTTTTAGTTAATATTATATGTACAATATATGTAATATATTTACTGTACTTTTTGATATTTTACATACAGTATATAAGATATATTTGGTGACCTTCCGATATTTTTTGTAAATAATATAATATATATTTGGTGTAAATTTGGATATTTTACATAGGGTGTGTAATATATATTTACTGTATTTTGGATATTTTATTTACACCATATAATGTACATTTGGAGTAATTTTTGATATTTTATGTACAGTATATTGAATATAATTACTGTAGTGTTTAATAGTTTATTTACAGTATATATAACACATATTTGGTGTACTTTTTGATATTTTATGTATAGTATGTAATATATATTTACTGTAATTTTTGATATTTTATTTACAGTATATAAAATGTATTTGGTGTACTTTTAGTTAATATTATATGTACAATACATGAAATATATTTACTGTACTTTTTGATATTTTATGTAGACTATATGAGATATATTTGGTGTCCTTTGATATTTATTGTAAATTATAAAATATATACTTGGTGTAGTTTTTGATATTTTACATAGTGTGTGTCATATATATTCACTGTCCTTTTTGGTATTTTATTTACGGTATATAATATACATTTGGTGTGATTTTTGAAATTTTATGTACAGTATATTAGATATAATTACTGTAGTTTTTGATAGTTTACGGTATATATAACACATATTTGGTGTACTTTTTGATATTTTATGTACAGTATGTAATATATATTTACTGTAATTTTGATATTTTATTTACAGTATATAAAATGTATTTGGTGTACTTTTAGTTAATATTATATGTACAATATATGTAATATATTTACTGTACTTTTTGATATTTTACATACAGTATATAAGATATATTTGGTGACCTTCCGATATTTTTTGTAAATTATATAATATATATTTGGTGTAAATTTGGATATTTTACATAGGGTGTGTAATATATATTTACTGTATTTTGGATATTTTATTTACACCATATAATGTACATTTGGAGTAATTTTTGATATTTTATGTACAGTATATTGAATATAATTACTGTGGTTTTTAATAGTTTATTTACAGTATATATAACACATATTTGGTGTACTTTTTGATATTTTATGTATAGTATGTAATATATATTTCCTGTAATTTTTGATATTTTATTTACAGTATATAAAATGTATTTGGTGTACTTTTAGTTAATATTATATGTACAATATATGAAATATATTTACTGTACTTTTTGATATTTTATGTACAGTATATGAGATATATTTGGTGTCCTTTGATATTTATTGTAAATTATAAAATATATACTTGGTGTAGTTTTTGATATTTTACATAGTGTGTGTCATATATATTCACTGTCCTTTTTGATATTTTATTTACGGTATATAATATACATTTGGTGTGATTTTTGAAATTTTATGTACAGTATATTAAATATAATTACTGTAGTTTTTGATAGTTTACAGGATATATAACACATATATGGTGTACTTTTTGATATTTTATGTACAGTATGTAATATATATTTACTGTAATTTTTGATATTTATTTACAGTATATAAAATGTATTTGGTGTACTTTTAGTTAATATTATATGTACAATATATGTAATATATTTACTGTACTTTTTGTTATTTTACATACAGTATATAAGATATATTTGGTGACCTTCCGATATTTTTTGTAAATTATATAATATATATTTGGTGTAAATTTGGATATTTTACATAGGGTGTGTAATATATATTTACTGTATTTTGGATATTTTATTTACACCATATAATGTACATTTGGAGTAATTTTTGATATTTTATGTACAGTATATTGAATATAATTACTGTGGTTTTTAATAGTTTATTTACAGTATATATAACACATATTTGGTGTACTTTTTGATATTTTATGTATAGTATGTAATATATATTTACTGTAATTTTTGATAATTTATTTACAGTATATAAAATGTATTTGGTGTACTTTTAGTTAATATTATATGTACAATATATGAAATATATTTACTGTACTTTTTGATATTTTATGTAGAGTATATGAGATATATTTGGTGTCCTTTGATATTTATTGTAAATTATAAAATATATACTTGGTGTAGTTATTGATATTTTACTTAGTGTGTGTCATATATATTCACTGTCCTTTTTGGTATTTTATTTACGGTATATAATATACATTTGGTGTGATTTTTGAAATTTTATGTACAGTATATTAAATATAATTACTGTAGTTTTTGATAGTTTACGGTATATATAACACATATTTGGTGTACTTTTTGATTTTTTATGTACAGTATGTAATATATATTTACTGTAATTTTTGATATTTTATTTACAGTATATAAAATGTATTTGGTGTACTTTTAGTTAATATTATATGTACAATATATGTAATATATTTACTGTACTTTTTGATATTTTACATACAGTATATAAGATATATTTGGTGACCTTCCGATATTTTTTGTAAATTATATAATATATATTTGGTGTAAATTTGGATATTTTACATAGGGTGTGTAATATATATTTACTCTATTTTGGATATTTTATTTACACCATAAAATGTACATTTGGAGTAATTTTTGATATTTTATGTACAGTATATTGAATATAATTACTGTAGTTTTTAATAGTTTATTTACAGTATATATAACACATATTTGGTGTACTTTTTGATATTTTATGTATAGTATGTAATATATATTTACTGTAATTTTTGATATTTTATTTACAGTATATAAAATGTATTTGGTGTACTTTTAGTTAATATTATATGTACAATATATGAAATATATTTACTGTACTTTTTGATATTTTATGTACAGTATATGAGATATATTTGGTGTCCTTTGATATTTATTGTAAATTATAAAATATATACTTGGTGTAGTTTTTGATATTTTACATAGTGTGTGTCATATATATTCACTGTCCTTTTTGATATTATATTTACGGTATATAATATACATTTGGTGTGATTTTTGAAATTTTATGTACAGTATATTAAATATAATTACTGTAGTTTTTGATAGTTTACAGTATATATAACACATATTTGGTGTACTTTTTGATATTTTATGTACAGTATGTAATATATATTTACTGTAATTTTTGATATTTTATTTACAGTATATAAAATGTATTTGGTGTACTTTTAGTTAATATTATATGTACAATATATGAAATATATTAACTGTACTTTTTGATATTTTAAGTACAGTATATAGGATATATTTGGTGTACTTTTGATATTTTATGTATATTATATAACATATATTTGGTGTAGTTTTTGATATTTTACATAGAGTGTAATATATATTTACAGTACTTTTTCATATTTTATTTACAGTATATAATATACATTTGGTGTAATTTTTGATATTTTATGTACAGTATATTAAATATAATTACTGTAGTTTTTGATAGTTTATTTACAGTATATATAACACATATTTGGTGTACTTTTTGATATTTTATATACAGTATGTAATATACATTTACTGAATTTTTGATATATTATTTACACTATATAAAATGTAATTGGTGTACTTTTAGTTAATATTATTTGTACAATATATGAAACATATTTACTGTACTTTTTGATATTTTATGTACAGTATATAAGATATATTTGGTGTCCTTTTGATATTTTATGTAAATTATATAATATATATTTGGTGTAGTTTGTGATATTTTACATAGGGTGTGTAGTATATATTTACTGTCCTTTTTGATATTTTATTTACAGTATATAATAAACATTTGGTATAATTTTTGATATTTTATGTACAGTATATTAAATATAATTACTGTAGTTTTTTACAGTTTATTTACAGTATATATAACACATATTTGGTGTACTTTTTGATATTTTATGTACTGTATGTAATACATATTTACTGTACTTTTTTATATTTTATTTACACTATATAAAATGTATTTGGTGTACTTTTAGTTAATATTATATGTACAATATATGAAATATATTTACTGTACATTTTGATATTTTATGTTCAGTATATAAGGTATATTTGGTGTCCTTTTGATATTTTATGTAAATTATATAATATATATTTGGTGTAGTTTTTCATATTTTACATAGGGTGCGTAATATATATTTACTGTCCCTTTTCATATTTTATTTAGCGTATATAATATGCATTAGGTGGAATTTTTGATATTTTACGTACAGTATATAAAATGTAATTACTGTAGTTTTGATCATTTATTTAGAGTATATATAACACATATTTGGTGTAATTTTTGATATTCTATCTACAGTATGTTATATATATTTACTGTACTTTTTGATAATTTATTTACAGTATATAAAATGTATTTGGTGTACTTTTAGTTAATATTATGTGTACAATATAAGAAATATATTTACTGAAGATTTGATATATTATGTACAGTATATAAGATATATTTGGTGTCCTTTTGATATTTTATGTAAATTACATAATATATATTTTTAGTTCTTGATATTTTACATAGAGTGTAATATATATTTACTTTACTTTTTGATATTTTATTTACAGTAAATAACATACATTTGGTGTAATTTTTGATATTTTATGTACAGTATATTAAATATAATTACTGTAGTATTTGATAGTTTATTTAGAGTATATATAACACATATTTGGTGTACTTTTTGATATTTTATGTACACTAGGTAATATATATTTACTGTAACTTTTGATATTTCATTTACAGTGTATGAATTGTATTTGGTGTACTTTTAGTTAATATTATATGTACAATACCTGAAATATATTTACTGTACATTTTGATATTTTATGTAGAGTATATAAGATATATTTGGTGTCCTTTTGCTATTTTATGTAAATTATATATTATATATTTGGTGTAGTTTTTCATATTTTACATAGGGTGTGTAATATATATTTACTGTACTTTTTGATATTTTATTTACACTATATAATATATTTGGTGTAATTATTTATATTTTATGTACAGTATATTAAATATAATTATTTTAGTTTTTGATAGTTTATTTAGAGTATATATAACACATATTTGGTGTACTTTTTGATATTTTATATACAGTATGTAATATATATTTACTGTAGTTTTGATATTCTATTTACAGTACATAAAATGTATTTGGTGTACTTTTAGTTAATATTATATGCACAATATATGAAATATATTTACTGTACTTTTGCATATTTTATGTACATTATATCAGATATATTTGGTGTCCTTTTGATATTTTTTGTAAATTATATAATATATATTTGGTGTAGTTTGTGATATTTTACATAGGGTGTGTAGTATATATTTACTGACTTTTGATATTTTATTTAGAGTATATAATATACATTTGGTGTAATTTTTGATATTTTATGTACAGTATATTAAATATAATTACTGTAGTTTTTTATAGTTTATTTACAGTATATATAACGCATATTTTGTGTACTTTTTGATATTTTATGTACAGTTTGTAATACATATTTACTGTATTTTTGATTTTTTTTTACGGTATATAAAATTTATTTGGTGTTCCTTTAGTTAATATTATATCTACAATATATAAAATATATTTACTGTACATTTTGATATCTTATGTAAAGTATATAAGATATATTTTGTGTCCTTTTGATATTTTATGTAAATTGTATAATATATATTTGGTGTAGATTGTGATATTTTACATATGGTGTGAAATATATATTTACTGTACATTTTGATATTTTATTTACAGTAAATAATATACATTTGGGGTAATTTTTGATATTTTATGTACAGTATATTAAATATAATTACTGTAGTATTTGATAGTTTATTTACAGTATATATAACACATATTTGGTGTACTTTTTGATATTTTATGTACATTATGTAATATATATTTACTGTAATTTTTGATATTTTATTTACAGTATATAAAATGTATTTGGTGTACTTTTAGTTAATATTATATGTATAATATATGAAATATATTTACTGTACTTTTTGGTATTTTATGTACACTATATAAGGTATATTTGGTGTCCTTTTGATATTTTATGTAAATTATATAATATATATTTGGTGTAGTTTGTGATATTTTACATAGGGTGTGTAATGTATATTTACTGTACTTTTTGATATTTTATTTACAGTATATTATACATTTGGTGTAATTTTTTATATTTTATGTACAGTATATTAAATATAATTACTGTAGCTTTTCATAGTGTATTTACAGTATACATAACACATATTTGGTGTACTTTTTGATATTTTATGTACAGTATTTAATATATATTTACTGTATTTTTGATATTTAATTTACACTATATAAAATGTATTTGGTGTACTTTTAGTTAATATTATATGTACAATATATGAAATATATTTACTGTAAATTTTGATATTTGATGTACAGTATATAAGATATATTTGGTGTCCTTTTGATATTTTATGTAAATTATATATATTTGGTGTAGATTGTGATATTTTACATATGGTGTGTAATATATATTTACTGTACTTTTTGATATTTTATTTACAGTAAATAACGTACATTTGGTGTAATTTTTGATATTTTATGTACAGTATATTAAATATAATTACTGTAGTTTTCGATAGTTTATTTAGAGTATATATTACACATATTTGGTGTACTTTTTGATGTTTTATGTACAGTATGTAATATATATTTACTGTAATTTTTGATATTTTATTTACAGTATATAGAATGTATTCGGTGTACTCTTAGTTAATATTATATGTACAATATATGAAATATATTTACTGTGCATTTTGATATTTTATGTACAGTATATAAGATATATTTTGTGACCTTTTGATATTTTATACAAATTATAGAATATATATTTGGTGTAGTTTGTGATATTTAACATAGGGTGTGTAATATATATTTACTGTACTTTTTGATATTTTATTTACAGTACATTATACATTTGCTCTAATTTTTTATATTTTATGTACAGTATATTAAATATCATTATTGTAGTTTTTGATAGTTTATTTACAGTATATATAACACATATTTGGTGTAATTTTGATATTGTATGTGCAGTATGTAATATATATTTACTGTAAATTTTGATATTTTATTTACAGTACATAAAATGTATTTGGTGTACTTTTAGTTAATATTATATGCACAGTATATGAAATATATTTACTGTACTTTTTGATATTTTATGTACATGATATAAGATATATTTGGTGTCCTTTTGATATTTTATGTAAATCATACAATATATATTTGTTGAAGTTTTTGATATTTTACATAGGGTGTGCTGTATACATTTACTGTCCTTTTTGATATTTTATATACAGTATATAACATACATTTGGTGTAATTTTTGATATTTTATATACAGTATATTAAATATAATTACTGTAGATTTTGACAGTTTCTTTACAGCATATATAACACATATTTGGTGTACTTTTTTATATTTTATGTACTGTATGTAATATATATTTACTGTACATTTTGATATTTTATTTACACTGTATAAAATGTATTTGGTGTACTTTTAGTTAATATTATATGTAGAATATATGAAATATATTTACTGTACTTTTTGATATTTTATGTACAGTATATTAGATATATTTGGTGTCCTTTTGATATTTTATGTAAATTATATAATATATATTTGGTGTATATTGTGATATTTTACATATGGTGTGTAATATATATTTACTGTACTATTTGATACTTTATTTACAGTAAATAATATACATTAGGTGTAATTTTTGATATTTTATATACAGTATATTAAATATAATTACTGTAGTTTTTGATAGTTTATTTACAGTATATATAACACATATTTGGTGTACTTTTTGATATTTTATGTACAGTATGTAATATATATTCACTGTAATTTTTGATATTTTATTTACACTATATAAAATGTATTTGGTGTACTTTTAGTTAATATTATATGTACAATATATGAAATATATTTACTGTAAATTTTGATATTTTATGTACAGTATATAAGGTATATTTTGTGTCCTTTTGATATTTTATATAAATTATATTATATACATTTTGTGTAGTTTGTGATATTTTACATAGGGTGTGTAATATATATTTACTGTACTTTTTGGTATTTTATTTACAGGAAATAATATACATTTGGTGTAATTTTTGAAATTTTATCTACAGTATATTAAATATAATTACTGTAGTTTTTGATAGTTTATTTACAGCATATATAACACATATTTGGTGTACTTTTTGATATTTTATGTACAGTATGTAGTATATATTCACTGTAATTTTTCATATTTGATTTACACTATATAAAGTTTATTTGGTGTACTTTTAGTTAATATTATATGTACAATATATGAAATATATTTACTGTACTTTTTGATATTTTATGTACAGTATATAGGATATATTTGGTGTCCTTTTGATATTATATGTAAATTATATAATATATATTTGTTGTAGATTGTGATATTTTACATATGGTGTGTAATATATATTTACTGTACTTTTTGAAAGTTTATTTACACTATATAAAATGTATTTGGTGTACTTTTAGTTAATATTATATGTACAATATATGAAATATATTTACTATAATTTTTCATATTTTATGTACAGTATATAAGATATATTTGGTGTCCTTTTGATATTTTATGTAAATTATATAATATATATTTGGTGTAGATTGTGATATTTTTCATATCGTGTGTAATATATATTTACTGTACATTTTGATATTTTATTTACAGTAAATAATATACATTTGGTGTAATTTTTGATATTTTATGCACAGTATATTGAATTTAATTACTGTAGTTTTTGATAGTTTATTTACAGTGTATATAACACATATTTGTTGTACTATTTGATATTTTATGTACAGTATGTAATATAAATTTACTGTACTTTTTGATATTTTATTTACAGTATATAAAATGTATTTGGTGTTCTTTTAGTTAATATTACATGTACAATATACGAAATATATTTACTGCACATTTTGATATTTTATTTACAGTATATAAGGTATATTTGGTGTCCTTTTGATATTTTATGTAAATTATATAATATATATTTGCTGTAGTTTGTGATATTTTACATAGGGTGTGTAATATATATTTACTGTACTTTTTGGTATTTTATTTACAGTAAATAATATACATTTGGTGTAATTTTTGATATTTTATGTACAGTATATTAAATATAATTACTGCAGATTTTGATAGTTTATTTACAGTATATATAACGCATATTTGGTGTACTTTTTGATATTTTATGTACAGTATGTAATATATAATCACTGTAATTTTTGATATTTTATTTACACTATGTAAAATGTATTTGGTGTACTTTTAGTTTATATTATATGTACAACATATGAAATATATTTACTGTACTTTTGATATTTTATGTACAGTATATAAGATATATTTGGTGTCCTTTTGATATTTTATGTAAATTATATAATATATATTTGGTGTAGATTGTGATATTTTACATATGGTGTGTAATATATATTTAGTGTACTTTTTGATATTTTATTTACAGTAAATAATATACTTTTGGTGTAATTTTTGATATTTAATGTACAGTATATTATATATAATTACTGTAGTTTTTGATAGTTTATTCACAATATATATAACACATATTTGGTGTACTTTTTTATATTTCATGTACTGTATGTAATATATATTTACTGTACTTTTTGATATTTTATTTACACTATATAAAATGTATTTGGTGTACTTTTAGTTAATGTTATATGTACAATATATGAAATATATTTACTGTACTTTTTGATATTTTATGTACACTATATTACAGATATTTGGTGTCCTTTTGATATTTTATGTAAATTATATAATATATATTTGGTGTAGATTGTGATATTTTACATATGGTGTGTAACATATATTTACTGTACTTTTTGGTATTTTATTTACAGTACATAATATACATTTGGTGTAATTTTTGATATTTTATGTACAGTGTATTAAATATAATTACTGTAGTTTTTGATAGTTTATTTACAGCATATATAACACATATTTGGTGTACTTTTTGATATTTTATGTACAGTATGTAGTATATATTCACTGTAATTTTTCATATATTATTTACACTATATAAAGTTTATTTGGTGTACTTTTAGTTAACATTATATGTACAATATATGAAATATATTTACTGTACATTTTGATATTTTATGTACAGTATATAGGATATATTTGGTGTCCTTTTGATATTATATGTAAATTATATAATATATATTTGGTGTAGATTGTGATATTTTACATATGGTGTGTAATATATATTTACTGTACTTTTTGAAAGTTTATTTACACTATATGAAATGTATTTGGTGTACTTTTAGTTAATATTATATGTACAATATATGAAATATATTTACTGTAGATTTTGATATTTTATGTACAGTATATAAGATATGTTTGGTGTCCTTTTGATATTTTATGTAAATTATATAATATATATTTGGTGTAGATTGTGATATTTTTCATATGGTGTGTAATATATATTTACTGTACATTTTGATATTTTATTTACAGTAAATAATATACATTTGGTGTAATTTTTGATATTTTATGTACAGTATATTAAATTTAATTACTGTAGTTTTTCATAGTTTATTTACAGTGTATATAACACATATTTGTTGTACTATTTGATATTTTATGTACAGTATGTAATATAAATTTACTGTACTTTTTGATATTTTATTTACAGTATATAAAATCTATTTGGTGTACTTTTAGTTAATATTACAGGTACAATATATGAAATATATTTACTGTACATTTTGATATTTTTTGTACAGTATATAAGGTATATTTGGTATCCTTTTGATATTTTATGTAAATTATATAATATATATTTGGTGTAGTTTGTGATATTTTACATAGGGTGTGTAATATATATTTACTGTACTTTTTGGTATTTTATTTACAGTAAATAATATACATTTGGTGTAATTTTTGGTATTTTATGTACAGTATATTAAATATAATTACTGTAGATTTTGATAGTTTATTTACAGTATATATAACACATATTTGGAGTACTTTTTGATATTTTATGTACAGTATGTAATATATATTCACTGTAATTTTTGATATTTTATTTACACTATGTAAAATGTATTTGGTGTACTTTTAGTTAATATTATATGTACAATATATGAAATATATTTACTGTACTTTTTGGTATTTTATGTACAGTATATAAGATATATTTGGTGTACTTCTGATATCTTATGAAAATTATATAATATATATTTGGTGTAGATTGTGATATTTTACATATGGTGTGTAATATATATGTACTGCACTTTTTGATATTTTATTTACTGTAAATAACATACATTTGGTGTAATTTTTTATATTTTATGTACAGTATATTAAATATAATTACTGTAGTTTTTGATAGTTTATTTAGTGTATATATAACACATATTTGGTGTACTTTTTGATAATATATGTACAGTATGTAATATATAGTTACTGTAATTTTTGATATTTTATTTACAGTATATAAAATATATTCGTTTTACTTTTAGTTAATATTATATATACAATATATGAAATATATTTACTGTACATTTTGATATTTTATTTAAATTATATAAGGTATATTTTGTGTCCTTTTGATATTTTATGTAAATTATATAATATATATTTGGTGTAGTTTTTGATATTTTACGTAGTGTGTGTAATATATATTTACTGTAATTTTTGGTGCTTTATTTACAGTAAATAATATACATTTGGTGTAATTTTTGATATTTTATGTACAGTAAATTAAATATAATTACTGTAGTTTTTGATAATTTATTTACAGTATATATAACACATATTTTGTGTACTTTTTGGTATTTTATCTACAGTATGTTATATATATTCACTGTAATTTTGATATTTTATTTACGCTATATAAAATGTATTTGGCGTACTTTTAGTTAATATTATATGTACAATATATGACATATATTTACTGTACTTTTTGATATTTTATGTACAGTATATAAGATATATTTGGTGTCCTTTTGATAGTTTCTGTAAATTATACAATATATATTTGGTGTAGATTGTGATACTTTACATATGGTGTGTAATATATATTTACTGTAGTTTTTGATATTTTATTTACAGTATATAAAATGTATTTGGTGTACTGTTAGTTAATATTATATGTACAATACATGAAATATATTTACTGTACATTTTGATATTTTATGTACAGTATATAAGATATATTTGGTGTACTTTTGATATTTTATGTAAATTATATAATATATATTTGGTGTAGATTGTGATATTTTACATAAGGTGTGTCATATATATTTACTGTTCTTTTTGATATTTTATTTACAGTAAATAACATACATTTGGTGAAATTTTTGATATTTTTTGTACAGTATATTAAATATAATTACTGTAGTTTTTCATAGTTTATTGACAGTATATATAACACATATTTGGTGTACTTTTTGACAATATATGTACAGTATGTAATTTATATTTACTGTAATTTTTGATATTTTATTGACAGTATACAAAATGTATTCGGTGTACTTTTAGTTAATATTATATATACAATATATGAAATATATTTACTGTACATTTTGATATTTTATGTACAGTATATAAGGTATATTTGGGGTCCTTTTGATATTTTATGTAAATTAAATAATATATATTTGGTGTTGTTTGTGATATTTTACATAGTGTGTGTAATATATATTTATTGTACTATTTGATATTTTATTTACAGTAAATAATATACATTAGGTGTAATTTCTGATATTTTATGTACAGTATACTAAATATAATTACTGTAGTTTTTGATAGTTTATTTACAGTATATATAACACATATTTGGTGTACTTTTTGATATTTTATGTATAGTATGTAATATATATTCACTGTAATTTTTGATATTTTATTTACACTATATAAAATGTATTTGGTGTACTTTTAGTTAATATTATATATACAATATATGAAATATATTTACTGTAAATTTTGATATTTTATGTACAGTATATAAGGTATATTTTGTGTCCTTTTGATATTTTATATAAATTATATAATATATATTTGGTGTAGTTTGTGATATTTTACATAGGGTGTGTAATATATATTTATTGTACTATTTGATATTTTATTTACAGTAAATAATATACATTAGGTGTAATTTCTGATATTTTATGTACAGTATACTAAATATAATTACTGTAGTTTTTGATAGTTTATTTACAGTATATATAACACATATTTGGTGTACTTTTTGATATTTTATGTATAGTATGTAATATATATTCACTGTAATTTTTGATATTTTATTTACACTATATAAAATGTATTTGGTGTACTTTTAGTTAATATTATATATACAATATATGAAATATATTTACTGTAAATTTTGATATTTTATGTAAAGTATATAAGGTATATTTTGTGTCCTTTTGATATTTTATATAAATTATATAATATATATTTGGGGTAGTTTGTGATATTTTACATAGGGTGTGTAATATATATTTACTGTACATTTTGGTATTTTATTTACAGTAAATAATATACATTTGGTGTAATTTTTGATATTTTATGTACAGTATATTAAATATAATTACTGTAGTTTTTGATAGTTTATTTACAGCATATATAACACATATTTGGTGTACTTTTTGATATTTTATGTACACTATGTAGTATATATTCACTGTAATTTTTCATATTTGATTTACACTATATAAAGTTTATTTGGTGTACTTTTAGTTAATATTATATGTACAATATATGAAATATATTTACTGTACTTTTGATATTTTATGTACAGTATATAAGATATATTTGGTGTCCTTTTGATATTTTATGTAAATTATATAATATATATTTGGTGTAGTTTGTGATATTTTACATAGGGTGTGTAATATATATTTAGTGTACTTTTTGATATTTTATTTACAGTAAATAATATACTTTTGGTGTAATTTTTGGTATTTTATGTACAGTATATTATATATAATTACTGTAGTTTTTGATAGTTTATTTACAGTATATATAACACATATTTGGTGTACTTTTTTATATTTTATGTACTGTATGTAATATATATTTACTGTACTTTTTCATATTTTATTTACACTATATAAAATGTATTTGGTGTACTTTTAGTTAATATTATATGTACAATATATGAGATATATGTACTGTACCTGTTGATATTTTATGTACAGTATATTAGATATATTTGGTGCCTTTTGATATTTTATGTAAATTATATAATATATATTTGGTGTAGATTGTGATATTTTACATATGGTGTGTAATATATATTTCCTGTACTTTTTGGTATTTTATTTACGGTAAATAATATACATTTGGTGTAATTTTTGATATTTCATGTACAGTATATTAAATATAATTACTGTAGTTTTTGATAGTTTATTTACAGAATATATAACACATATTTGGTGTACTTTTTGATATTTTATGTACATTATGTTGTATATATTCACTGTAATTTTTCATATTTTATTTACACTATATAAAGTTTATTTGGTGTACTTTTAGTTAATATTATATGTACAATATATGAAATATATTTACTGTACTTTTTGATATTTTATGTACAGTATATAGGTTATATTTGGTGTCCTTTTGATATTATATGTAAGTTACATAATACATATTTGGTGTAGATTGTGATATTTTTCATATGGTGTGTAATATATATTTACTGTACATTTTGATATTTTATTTACAGTAAATAATATACATTTGGTGTAATTTTGGTATTTTATGTACAGTATATTAAGTTTAATTACTGTAGCTTTGATAGTTTATTTACAGTGTATATAACACATATTTGTTGTACTATTTGATATTTTATGTACAGTATGTAATATAAATTTACTGCACTTTTTGATATTTTATTTACAATACATAAAATGTATTTGGTGTACTTTTAGTTAATATTATATGTACAATATATGAAATATATTTACTGTACTTTTTGATATTTTATGTACAGTATATGAGATATATTTGGTGTCCTTTTGATAGTTTCTGTAAATTATATAATATATATTTGGTGTAGATTGTGATACTTTACATATGGTGTGTAATATATATTTACTGCAGTTTTTGATATTTTATTTACAGTACATAAAATGTATTTGGTGTACTGTTAGTTAATATTATATGTACAATATATGAAATACATTTACTGTACATTTTGATATTTTATGTACAGTATATCAGATATATTTGGTTTCCTTTTATATTTTATGTAAATTATATAATATATATTTGGTGTAGATTGTGATATTTTACATAAGGTGTGTCATATATATTTACTGTTCTTTTTGATATTTTATTTACAGTAAATAACATACATTTGGTGAAATTTCTGATATTTTTTGTACAGTATATTAAATATAATTACTGTAGTTCTTCATAGTTTTTTACAGTATATATAACACATATTTGGTGTACTTTTTGATAACATATGTACAGTATGTATTTTATATTTACTGTTATTTTTGATATTTTATTGACAGTATATAAAATATATTCGGTGTACTTTTAGTTAATATTATATATACATTATATGAAATATATTTACTGTACATTTTGATATTTTATGGACAGTATATAAGGTATATTTGGGGTCCTTTTGATATTTTATGTATATTATATAATATATATTTGGTGTAGTTTGTGATACTTTACACAGGGTGTGTAATATATATTTATTGTACTATTTGATATTTTATTTACAGTAAATAATATACATTAGGTGTAATTTCTGATATTTTATGTACAGTATACTAAATATAATTACTGTAGTTTTTGATAGTTTATTTACAGTATATATAATACATATTTGGTGTACTTTTTGATATTTTATGTACAGTATGTAATATATATTCACTGTAATTTTTGATATTTTATTTACACTATATAAAATGTATTTGGTGTACTTTTAGTTAATATTATATATACAATATATGAAATATATTTACTGTAAATTTTGATATTTTATGTACAGTATATAAGGTATATTTTGTGTCCTTTTGAAATTTTATATAAATTATATAATATATATTTGGTGTAGTTTGTGATATTTTACATAGGGTGTGTAATATATATTTACTGTACTTTTTGGTATTTTATTTACAGTATATAATATACATTTGGTGTAATTTTTGATATTTTATGTACAGTATATTAAATATAATTACTGTAGTTTTTGATAGTTTATTTACAGCATATATAACACATATTTGGTGTACTTTTTGATATTTTATGTACACTATGTAGTATATATTCACTGTAATTTTTCATATTTGATTTACAGTATATAAAGTTTATTTGGTGTACTTTTAGTTAATATTATATGTACAATATATGAAATATATTTACTGTACCTTTTGATATTTTATGTACAGTATATAGGATATATTTTGTGTCCTTTTGATATTATATGTAAATTATATAATATATATTTGTTGTAGATTGTGATATTTTTCATATGGTGTGTAATATATATTTACTGTACTTTTTGAAAGTTTATTTACACTATATAAAATGTATTTGGTGTACTTTTAGTTAATATTATATGTACAATATATGAAATATATTTACTATAATTTTTCATATTTTATGTACAGTATATAAGATATATTTGGTGTCCTTTTGATATTTTATGTAAATTATATAATATATATTTGGTGTAGATTGTGATATTTTTCATATCGTGTGTAATATATATTTACTGTACATTTTGATAGTTTATTTACAGTAAATAATATACATTTGGTGTAATTTTTGATATTTTATGTACAGTATATTAAATTTAATTACTGTAGTTTTTGATAGTTTATTTACAGTGTATATAACACATATTTGTTGTACTATTTGATATTTTATGTACAGTATGTAATATAAATTTACTGTAATTTTTGATATTTTATTTACAGTATATAAAATGTATTTGGTGTACTTTTAGTTAATATTACATGTACAATATACGAAATATATTTACTGTACATTTTGATATTTTATTTACAGTATATAAGGTATATTTGGTGTGCTTTTGATATTTTATGTAAATTATATAATATATATTTGGTGTAGTTTGTGATATTTTACATAGGGTGTGTAATATATATTTACTGTACTTTTTGGTATTTTATTTACAGTAAATAATATACATTTGGTGTAATTTTTGATATTTTATGTACAGTATATTAAATATAATTACTGTAGATTTTGATAGTTTATTTACAGTATATATAACACATACTTGGTGTACTTTTTGATATTTTATGTACAGTATGTAATATATAATCACTGAAATATTTGATATTTTATTTACACTATATAAAATGTAATTGGTGTACTTTTAGTTAATAATACATGTACAATATATGAAATATATATACTGTACTTTTTGATATTTTATGTACAGCATATAAGATATATTTGGTGTCCATTTGATATTTTATGTAAATTATATAATATATATTTGGTGTAGTTTTTGATATTTTACATAGGGTGTGTAGTATATATTTACTGTCCTTTTTGATATTTTATTTACAGTATATAATTTACATTTGGTGTAATTTTTGATAATTTATATACAGTACATTGAATTTAATTACTGTAGTTTTTGATAATTACAGTATATATAACACATATTTGGTGAACTTTTTGATAATTTATGTACAGTATATAATATATATTTACTGTAATTTTTGATATTTTATTTACAGTATATAAAATGTATTTGGTGGACTTTTAGTTAATATTATATGTACAATATATGTAATATATTTACTATACTTTTTGATATTTTACGTACAGTATATAAGATATATTTGGTGTCCTACCGATATTTTTTGTAAATTATATAATATATATTTGGTGTAAATTTGGATATTTTACATAGGGTGTGTAAGATATATTTACTGTACTTTTTGATATATTATTTACAGTATATAAAATGTATTTGGTGTACTTTTAGTTAATATTATAGGTACAATATATGAAATATATTTACTGTAATTTTTGATATTTTATGTACAGTATATAAGATATATTTGGTGTACTGTTGATATTTTATGTAAATTAAATAATATTTATTTGGTGCAGTTTTTGATATTTTACATAGAGTGTAATATATATTTACTGAAATTTTCATATTTTATTTACAGTACATAATATACATTAAGTGTAATTTTTGATATTTTATGTGCTGTATATTAAACATAATTACTGTAGTTTTTGATACTTTATTTAGAGTATATATAACACATATTTGGTGTAATTTTTGATATATTATGTACAGTATGTAATGTATATTTACTGTAATTTTGATATTTTATTTACAGTATATAAAATGTATTTGGTGTACTTTTAGTAAATATTATATGTACAATATATGAAATATATTAACTGTACTTTTTGATATTTTATGTAGCATATATAAGGTATACTTGGTGTCCTTTTGATATTTTATGTAAATTATATAATATATATTTTGTGTAGTTTTTGATAATTTACATAGAGTGTAATATATATTTACTGTCCTTTTTCGTATTTTATTTAGATTATATAATATACATTTGGTGTAATTTTTGATATTTTAAGTCCAGTATATTAAATATAATTACTGTAGTTTTTGATAGTTTATTTACAGTATATATAACAAATATTTGGTGTACTTTTTGATATTTTATGTACTGTATGTAATATACATTTACTGAACTTTTGAAATTTTATTTACAGTATATAAAATGTATTTGCTGTACTTTTAGTTAATATTATATGTACAATATATGAAACATATTTACTGTAGTTTTTGATATTTTATGTGCAGTATATAAGATATATTTGGTGGCCTTTTGATATTTTATGTAAATTATAAAATATATATTTGGTGTAGTTTTTGATATTTTACATAGGGTGTGTAATATATATTTACCGTCCTTTTTGATATTTTCTTTACACTATATAATATACATTTGGTGTAATTTTTGATATTTTATGCACAGTATATTAAATATATTTACTGTAGTTTTTGATATTTTATGTACAGTATATAGGATATATTTGGTGTCCTTCCGATATTTTTTGTAAATTATATAATATATATTTGGTGTAATATTTGATATTTTACATAGGGTGTGTAATATATATTTACTGTATTTTGGACATATTATTTACACTATATAATGTACATTTGGAGTAATTTTTGACATTTTATGTACAGTATATTAAATATAATTACTGTAGGTTTTGATAGTTTATTTACAGTATATATAACACATATTTGGGGTACTTTTTGATATTTTATGTACAGTATGTAATATATATTTACTGTACTTTTTGATACTTTATTTACAGTATATAAAATGTATTTGGTGTACGTTTAGTTAATATTATATGCACAATATATGAAATATATTTACTGTATTTTTGATATTTTATGTACAGTATATAATATATATTTGGTGTCCTATTGATATTTTATGTAAATTATATAATATATATTTGGTGTAGTCTTTGATATTTTACATAGGGTGTGTAGTAAATATTTACTGTCCTTTTTGATATTTTATTTACAGTATATGATATACGTTTGCTGTAATTTTTGATATTTTATGAAAAGTATATTAAATATAATTACTGTAGTTTTGATAGTTTATTTACAGTATATATAACATGTTTGGTGTACTTTTTGATATTATATGTACAGTATGCAATATATGTTTACTGTAGTTTTTGATATTTTATTTACAGTATACAAAATGTATTTGTTGTACTTTTAGTTAATATTATATGTACAATATAGGAAATATATTTACTGTAGTTTTGATATTTTACGTACAGTATATAAGATATATTTGGTGTCCTTCCGATATTTTTTGTAAAGTGTATAATACATATTTGGTGTAATTTTTGATATTTTACATAGGGTGTGTAATATATATTTACTGTATTTTGGATATTTTATTTACACTATATAATGTACATTTGGAGTAATTTTTGACATTTTATGTACTGTATATTTAATATAATTACTGTAGTTTGTTATAGTTTATTTACAGTATATACAACACGTATTTGGTGTACTATTTGATATTTTATGTACAGTATGTAATATATATTTACTGTAATTTTGGATATCTTATTTACAGTATGGAAAATGTATTTGGTGTACTTTTAGTTAATAATATATGTACAATATATGAAATATATATACTGTACATTTTGATATTTTATGTAGAGTATATAAGATATATTTGGTGTCCTTTTGATATTTTATGTAAATTATATAATATATATTTGGTGTAGTTTTTATATTTTACATAGGGTGTGTAGTATATATTTACTGTCCTTTTTGATATTTTATTTACAGTATATAATTTAGATTTGGTGTAATATTTGATAATTTATATACAGTACATTGAATATAATTACTGTAGTTTTTGAAAATTACAGTATATATAACACATATTTGGTGTACTTTTTGATATTTTATGTACAGTATGTAATATATATTTACTGTAATTTTTGATATTTCCTTTACAGAATATAAAATGTATTTGGTGTACTTTTAGTTAATATTATATGTACAATATATGAAATATATATACTGTAGTTTTTGATATTTTACGTACAGTATAGAAGCTATATTTGGTGTCCTTCCGATATTTTTTGTAAATTATATAATATATATTTGGTATAGTTTGTGATATTTTACATAGGGTGTGTAATATATATTTACTGTACTTTTTGGTATTTTATTTACAGTAAATAATGTACATTTGGTGTAATTTTTGATATTTTATATACAGTATATTAAATATAATTACTGTAGTTTTTGATAGTTTATTTACAGTAGATATAACACATATTTGGTGTACTTTTTGATATTTTATGTACAGTATGTAATATATATTCACTGTAATTTTTGATATTTTATTTACACTATATAAAATGTATTTGGTGTACTTTCAGTAAATATTATATGTACAATATATGAAATATATTTACTGTATATTTTGGTATTTTATGTACAGTATATAAGTTACATTTGGTGTACTTTTGATATCTTATGAAAATTATATAATATATATTTGGTGTAGATTGTGACATTTTACATATTGTGTGTAATATATATTTACTGCACTTTGTGATATTTTATTTACTGTAAATAACATGCATTTGGTGTAATTTTTTATATTTTATGTACAGTATATTAAATATAATTACTGTAGTTTTTGATAGTTTATTTAGAATATATATAACACATATTTGGTGTACTTTTTGATAATATATGTACAGTATGTAATATAAAATTACTGTAATTTTTGATATATTATTTACACTATATAAAATGAATTCAGTGTATTTTTAGTTAATATTATATATACAATATATGAAATATATTTACTGTACATTTTGATATTTTATGTACAGTATATAAGGTACATTTTGTGTCCTTTTGATATTTTATGTAAATTATATCATATATTTGGTGTAGTTTTTGATATTTTACATAGTGTGTGTAATGTATATTTACTGTAATTTTTGGTGCTTTATTTACACTAAATAATATACATTTGGTGTAATTTTTGATATTTTATGTACAGTAAATTAAATATAATTACTGTAGTTTTTGATAGTTTATTTACACTATATATAAAACATATTTGGAGTACTTTTTGATATTTTATCTGTAGTGTGTAATATATATTCACTGTAATTTTTGATATTTTTTTACACTATATAAAATGTATTTGGTGTACTTTTAGTTAATATTATATGTACAATATATGAAATATATTTACGGATCTTTTTGATATTTTATGTAAAGTATATAAGGTATATTTGGTGTCCTTTTGATATTTAATGTACATTATATAATATATATTTGGTGTAGATTGTGATACTTTACGTATGGTGTGTAATGTATATTTACTGTATTTTTGATATATTATTTACAGTAAATAACATACATTTGGTGTAATTTTTGATATTTTATGTACAGTATATTAAATATAACTACCGTAGTTTTTCATAGTTTATTTAGAGTATATATAACACATATTTGGTGTACTTTTTATAATATATGTACAGTATGTAATATATATTTACTGTAATTTTTGATATTTTTTTTACAGTATATAAAATGTATTCGGTGTACTTTTAGTTAATATTATATATACAATATATGAAATATATTTACTGTACATTTTGATATTTTATGTACAGTATATAAGGTATATTTGGTGTCCTTTTGATATTTTATGTAAATTATATAATATATATTTGGTGTAGTTTGTGATATTTTACATAGGGTGTGTAATATATATTTACTGTACTTTTTGGTATTTTATTTACAGTAAATAATGTACATTTGGTGTAATTTTTGATATTTTATGTACAATATATTAAATATAATTACTGTAGTTTTTGATAGTTTATTTACAGTATATATAACACATATTTGGTGTACTTTTTGATATTTTATCTACAGTATGTAATATATATTCACTGTAATTTTTGATATTTTATTTACACTATATAAAATGTATTTGGTGTACTTTTAGTTAATATTATATGTATAATATATGAAATATATTTACTGTACATTTTGATATTTTATGTAGAGTATATAAGATATATTTGGGGTCCTTTTGATATTTTATGTAAATTATATAATATATATTTTGTGTAGATTGTGATATTTTACATATGGTGTGTAATATATATTTACAGTACTTTTTGACATTTTATTTACACTATATAAAATATATTTGGTGTACTTTTAGTTAATATTATATGTACAATATATGAAATATATTTACTGTACATTTTGACAATTTATGTACAGTATATAAGATATATTTGGTGTCCTTTTGATATTTTATGTAAATTATATAATATATATTTGGTGTAGATTGTGATATTTTACATACGGTGTGTAATATATATTTACTGTACTTTTTGGTATTTTATTTACAGTAAATAATATATATTTGGTGTAATTTTTGATATTTTATGTACAGTATATTAAATATAATTACTGTAGTTTTTGATAGTTTATTTACAGTATATATAACACATACTTGGTGTACTTTTTGATATTTTATGTACAGTATGTAATATATATTCACTGTAATTTTTGATATTTTATTTACACTATATAAAATGTATTTGGTGTACTTTTAGTTAATATTATATATACAATATATGAAATATATTTACTGTATTTTCTGATATTTTATGTACAGTATATAAGATATATTTGGTGTCCTTTTGATATTTTATGTAAATTACATAATATATATTTGGGGTAGATTGTGATATTTTACACATGGTGTTTAATATATATTTACTGTACTTGTTGATATTTTATTTACACTATATCAAATGTATTTGGTGTAGTTTTAGTTAATATTATATGTACAATATATGAAATATATTTACTGTACTTTTTGATATTTTATGTAGAGTATATAAGATATATTTGGTGTCCTTTTGATATTTTATGTAAATTATATAATATATATTTAGTGTAGATTGTGATATTTTACATATGGTGTGTAATATATATTTACTGTAGTTTTTAATATTTTATTTACAGTAAAAAATATACATTTGGTGTAATTTTTGATATTTTATTTACAGTATATTAAATATAATTACTGTATTTTTTGATAGTTTATTTGCAGTATATATAACACATATTTGGTGTACTTTTTGATATTTTATGTACAGTATGTAATGTATATTTACTGTAATTTTTGATATTTTATTTACACTATAAAAAATGTATTTGGTGTACTTTTAGTTAATATTATATGTACAATATATGAAATATATTTACTGTACATTTTGATATTATATGTACAGTGTATAAGGTATACTTGGTGTCCTTTTGATATTTTATGTAAATTATATAATATATATTTGGTGTAGTTTGTGATATTTTACATAGGGTGTATAATATATATTTACTGTAATTTTTGTTATTTTATTTACAGTAAATAATATACATTTGGTGTAATTTTTGATATTTTATGTACAGTATATTAAATATAATTATTGTAGTTTTTGATAGTTTATTTACAGTATATATAACACATATTTGGTGTACTTTTTGATATTTTATGTACAGTATGTAATATATATTCACTGTAATTTTTGATATTTTATTTACACTATATAAAATGTATTTGGTGTACTTTTAGTTAATATTATATGTACAATATATGAAATATATTTACCGTAATTTTTGATATTTTATGTACATTATATAAGATATATTTGGTGTCCTTTTGATATTTTATGTAAATTATATAATATATATTTGGCCTAGATTGTGATATTTTACATATGGTGTGTAATATATATTTACTGTACTTTTTGATATTTTATTTACACTATATAAAATGTATTTGGTGTACTTTTAGTTAATATTATAAGTACAATATATGAAATATATTTACTGTACATTTTGATATTTTATGTACAGTATATAAGGTATATTTTGTGTCCTTTTGATATTTTATGTAACTTGTATAATATATATTTGGTGTAGTTTGTGATATTTTACATAGGGTGTGTAATATATATTTACTGTACTTTTTGATATTTTATTTACAGTAAATAATATACATTTGGTTTAATTTTTGATATTTTATTTACAGTATATTAAATATAATTACTGTAGTTTTTGATAGTTTATTTACAGTATATATAACACATACTTGGTGTACTTTTTGATATTTTATGTACAGTATGTAATATATATTCACTGTAATTTTTGATATTTTATTTACAGTATGTAAAATGTATTTGATGTACTTTTAGTTAATATTATATGTACAATATATGAAATATATTTACTGTATTTTTTGATATTTTTGTACAGTATATAATATATATTTGGTGTCCTTTTGTTATTTTATGTAAATTATATAATATATTTGGGGTAGATTGTGATATTTTACATTTGGTGTTTAATATATATTTACTGTACTTGTTGATATTTTATTTACACTATATAAAATGTATTTGGTGTACTTTTAGTTAATATTATATGTACAATATATGAAATATATTTACTGTACATTTTGATATTTTATGTAGAGTATATAAGATATATTTGGTGTACTTTTGATATTTTATGTAAATTATATAATATATATTTAGTGTAGATTGTGATATTTTACATATGGTGTGTAATATATATTTACTGTATTTTTGATATTTTATTTACAGTAAAAAATATACATTTGGTGTAATTTTTGATATTTTATGTACAGTACATTAAATATAATTAGTGTAGATTTTCAAAGTTTATTTACAGTATATATAACACATATTTGGGGTACTTTGTGATATTTTATTTACAGTATGTAATATATATTTACTGTACTTTTTGATATTTTATTTACAGTATATAAAATGTATTTGGTGTACTTTTAGTTAATATTATATGTACAATATATGAAATATATTTCCTGTACATTTTGGTATTTTATGTACAGTATATAAGATATATTTGGTGACCTTCCGATATTTTATGTAAATTATATAATATATATTTGGTGTAGTTTTCGATATTTTACATAGGGTGTGTAGTATATATTTCCTGTCCTTTTTGATATTTTATTTACAGTAAATAATATACATTTGGTGTAATTTTTGGTATTTTATTTAGAGTATATTAAATATAATTACTGTAGTTTTTGAGAGTTTATTTACAGTATATATAACACATATTTGGTGTACTTTTTGATATTTTATGTACAGTATGTAATATATATTTACTGTAATTTTTGATATTTTATTTACAGTATATAAAATGTTTTTGGTGTACTTTTAGTTAATATTATATGTAAAATATATGAAATATATTTACTGTACTTTTTGACATTTTATGTACAGTATATAAGATATATTTGGTGTCCTTTTGATATTTTATGTAAATTATATAATATATATTTGGTGTAGTTTGTGATAATTTACATAGGGTGTGTAATATATATTTAGTGTACTTTTTGATATTTTATTTACAGTAAATAATATACATTTGGTTTAAGTTTTGACATTTCATGTACAGTATATTAAATATAATTACTGTAGTTTTTGATAGTTTATTTACAGTATATATAACACATATTTGGTATACTTTTTGATATTTTATGTACAGTGTGTAATATACATTTACTGTAATTTTTGATATTTTATTTATACTATATAAAATGTATTTGGTGTACTTTTAGTTAATATTGTATGTACAATTTATGAAATATATTTACTGTACTTTTTGATATTTTATGTAACATATATAAGATATATTTGGTGTCCTTTTGATATCTTAGGTAAATTATATAATATATATTTGGTGTAGATTGTGATATTTTACATAAGGTGTGCAACATATATTTACTGTAATTTTTGATATTTTATTTACAATAAATAACTTTCATTTAGTGTAATTTTTGATATTTTATATACAGTATATTAAATATAATTACTGTAGTTTTTGATAGTTTATTTACAGTATATATAACACATATTTGGTGTACTTTTTGATATTTTATGTACAGTATGTAATATATATTTACTGAAATTTTTGATATTTTATTTACAGTATATAAAATATTTTTGGTGTACTTTTAATTAATATTATATGTACAATATATGAAATATATTTACTCTACATTTTGATATTTTATGTACAGTATATAAGATATATTTTGTGTCCTTTTGCTATTTCATGTAAATTATATAATATATATTTGGTGTAGTTTGTGATATTTTACATAAGGTGTGTAATATATATTTACTGTACTTTTTGATAATTTATTTACAGTACATAAAATGTATTTGTGGTACTTTTAGTTAACATTATATTCACAATACAGGAAATATATTTACTCTACTTTTTTATATTTTATGTAGAGTATATAAGATATATTTGGTGTCCTTTAGATATTTTGTGTAAATTATATAATATATATTTAGTGTAGTTTTTGATATTTTACATAGGGTGTGTATTATATATTTACTGTCCTTTTTGATATTTTATTTACAGTATATAATATACATTTGGTGTAATTTTTGATATTTTATATACAGTATATTAAATATAATTGCTGTAGTTTTTCATTGTTTATTTACAGTATATATAACACATATTTGGTGTACTTTTTGATATTTTATGTACAGTATGTAATATATATTTACTGTAATTTTTGATATTTTATTTACAGTATATAAAATGTATTTCGTGTACTTTTAGTTAATATTATATGTACAATATATGAAATATATTTACTGTACTTTTTGATATTTTACGTAGAGTATATAGGATATATTTGGTGTCCTTCCGATATTTTTTGTAAATTATATAATGTATATTTGGTGTAATATTTGATATTTTACATAGGGTGTGTAATATATATTTACTGTATTTTGGATATATTATTTACACTATATAATGTACATTTGGAGTAATTTTTGACATTTTATGTACAGTATATTAAATATAATTACTGTAGTTTTTGATAGTTTATTTACAGTATATATAACACATGTTTGGTGTAATTTTTGATAATTTATGTACAGTATGTAATATATATTTACTGTACTGTTTGATATTTTATTTACAGTATATAAAATGTATTTGGTGTACTTTTAGTTAATATTATATGTACAATATATGAAATATATTTACTGTACTTTTTGATATTTTATGTACAGTATATGAGATATATTTGGTGTCCTTTGATATATATTGTAAATTATAAAATATATACTTGGTGTAGTTTTTGATATTTTACATAGTGTGTGTCATATATATTCACTGTCCTTTTTGATATTTTATTTACGGTATATAATATACATTTGGTGTGATTTTTGAAATTTTATGTATAGTATATTAAATATAATTACTGTAGTTTTTATTGTTTACAGTATATATAACACATATTTGGTGTACTTTTTGATATTTTATGTACAGTATGTAATATATATTTACTGTAATTTTTGATATTTTATTTACAGTATATAAAATGTATTTGGTGTACTTTTAGTTAATATTATATGTACAATATATGAAATATATTTACTGTACTTTTTGATATTTTATGTACAGTATATGAGATATATTTGGTGTCCTTTGATATTTATTGTAAATTATAAAATATATACTTGGTGTAGTTTTTGATATTTTACATAGTGTGTGTCATATATATTCACTGTCCTTTTTGATATTTTATTTACGGTATATAATATACATTTGGTGTGATTTTTGAAATTTTATGTACAGTATATTAAATATAATTACTGTAGTTTTTGATAGTTTACAGTACATATAACACATATTCGGTGTACTTTTTGATGATATATGTACAGTATGTAATATATATTTACTGTACTGTTTGATATTTTATTTACAGTATATAAAATGTATTTGGTGTACTTTTAGTTAATATTATATGTACAATATATGAAATATATTTACTGTACTTTTTGATATTTTATGTACAGTATATGAGATATATTTGGTGTCCTTTGATATATATTGTAAATTATAAAATATATACTTGGTGTAGTTTTTGATATTTTACATAGTGTGTGTCATATATATTCACTGTCCTTTTTGATATTTTATTTACGGTATATAATATACATTTGGTGTGATTTTTGAAATTTTATGTATAGTATATTAAATATAATTACTCTAGTTTTTATTGTTTACAGTATATATAACACATATTTGGTGTACTTTTTGATATTTTATGTACAGTATGTAATATATATTTACTGTAATTTTTGATATTTTATTTACAGTATATAAAATGTATTTGGTGTACTTTTAGTTAATATTATATGTACAATATATGAAATATATTTACTGTACTTTTTGATATTTTATGTACAGTATATGAGATATATTTGGTGTCCTTTGATATTTATTGTAAATTATAAAATATATACTTGGTGTAGTTTTTGATATTTTACATAGTGTGTGTCATATATATTCACTGTCCTTTTTGATATTTTATTTACGGTATATAATATACATTTGGTGTGATTTTTGAAATTTTATGTACAGTATATTAAATATAATTACTGTAGTTTTTGATAGTTTACAGTATATATAACACATATTCGGTGTACTTTTTGATGATATATGTACAGTATGTAATATATATTTCCTGTAATTTTTGATATTTTATTTACAGTATATAAAATGTATTTGGTGTACTTTTAGTTAATATTATATGTACAATATATGAAATATATTTACTGTACTTTTTGATATTTTATGTACAGTATATGAGATATATTTGGTGTCCTTTGATATTTATTGTAAATTATAAAATATATACTTGGTGTAGTTTTTGATATTTTACATAGTGTGTGTCATATATATTCACTGTCCTTTTTGATATTTTATTTACGGTATATAATATACATTTGGTGTGATTTTAGAAATTTTATGTACAGTATATTAAATATAATTACTGTAGTTTTTGATAGCTTACAGTATATATAACACATATTTGGTGTACTTTTTGATATTTTATGTACAGTATGTAATATATATTTACTGTAATTTTTGATATTTTATTTACAGTATATAAAATGTATTTGGTGTACTTTTAGTTAATATTATATGTACAATACATGTAATATATTTACTGTACTTTTTGATATTTTACATACAGTATATAAGATATATTTGGTGACCTTCCGATATTTTTTGTAAATTATATAATATATATTTGGTGTAAATTTGGATATTTTACATAGGGTGTGTAATATATATTTACTGTATTTTGGAGATTTTATTTACACCATATAATGTACATTTGGAGTAATTTTTGATATTTTATGTACAGTACATTGAATATAATTACTGTGGTTTTTAATAGTTTATTTACAGTATATATAACACATATTTGGTGTACTTTTTGATATTTTATGTATAGTATGTAATATATATTTACTGTAATTTTTGATATTTTATTTACAGTATATAAAATGTATTTGGTGTACTTTTAGTTAATATTATATGTACAATATATGAAATATATTTACTGTACTTTTTGATATTTTATGAACAGTATATGAGATATATTTGGTGTCCTTTGATATTTATTGTAAATTATAAAATATATACTTGGTGTAGTTTTTGATATTTTACATAGTGTGTGTCATATATATTCACTGTCCTTTTTGATATTTTATTTACGATATATAATATAAATTTGGTGTGATTTTTGAAATTTTATGTACAGTATATTAAATATAATTACTGTAGTTTTTGATAGTTTACAGTATATATAACACATATTTGGTGTACTTTTTGATATTTTATGTATAGTATGTAATATATATTTCCTGTAATTTTTGATATTTTATTTACAGTATATAAAATGTATTTGGTGTACTTTTAGTTAATATTATATGTACAATATATGAAATATATTTACTGTACTTTTTGATATTTTATGTACAGTATATGAGATATATTTGGTGTCCTTTGATATTTATTGTAAATTATAAAATATATACTTGGTGTAGTTTTTGAGATTTTACATAGTGTGTGTCATATATATTCACTGTCCTTTTTGATATTTTATTTACGGTATATAATATACGTTTGGTGTGATTTTTGAAATTTTATGTACAGTATATTAAATATAATTACTGTAGTTTTTGATAGTTTACAGTATATATAACACATATTTGGTGTACTTTTTGATATTTTATGTACAGTATGTAATATATATTTACTGTAATTTTTGATATTTTATTTACAGTATATAAAATGTATTTGGTGTACTTTTAGTTAATATTATATGTACAATATATGTAATATATTTACTGTACTTTTTGATATTTTACATACAGTGTATAAGATATATTTGGTGACCTTCCGATATTTTTTGTAAATTATATAATATATATTTGGTGTAAATTTGGATAATTTACATAGGGTGTGTAATATATATTTACTGTATTTTGGATATTTTATTTACACCATATAATGTACATTTGGAGTAATTTTTGATATTTTATGTTCATTATATTGAATATAATTACTGTAGTTTTTAATAGTTTATTTACAGTATATATAACACATATTTGGTGTACTTTTTGATATTTTATGTACAGTATGAAATATATATTTACTGTACTTTTTGATATTTTATTTACAGTATATAAAATGTATTTGGTGTACTTTTAGTTAATATTATATGTACAATATATGAAATATATTTACTGTATTTTTGATATTTTATGTACAGTACATGAGATATATTTGGTGTCCTTTGATATTTATTGTAAATTATAAAATATATACTTGGTGTAGTTTTTGATATTTTACATAGTGTGTGTCATATATATTCACTGTCCTTTTTGATATTTTATTTACGGTATATAATATACATTTGGTGTGATTTTTGAAATTTTATGTACAGTATATTAAATATAATTACTGTAGTTTTTGATAGTTTACAGTATATATAACACATATTTCGTGTACTTTTTGATATTTTATGTACAGTATGTAATATATATTTACTGTAATTTTTGATAATTTATTTACAGTATATAAAATGTATTTGGTGTACTTTTAGTTAATATTATATGTACAATACATGTAATATATTTACTGCACTTTTTGATATTTTACATACAGTATATAAGATATATTTGGTGACCTTCCGATATTTTTTGTAAATTATATAATATATATTTGGTGTAAATTTGGATATTTTACATAGGGTGTGTAATATATATTTACTGTATTTTGGAGATTTTATTTACACCATATAATGTACATTTGGAGTAATTTTTGATATTTTATGTACAGTATATTGAATATAGTTACTGTAGTTTTTAATAGTTTATTTACAGTATATATAACACATATTTGGTGTACTTTTTGATATTTTATGTATAGTATGTAATATATATTTACTGTACTTTTTGATATTTTATTTACAGTATATAAAATGTATTTGGTGTACTTTTAGTTAATATTATATGTACAATATATGAAATATATTTACTGTACTTTTTGATATTTTATGTACAGTATATGAGATATATTTGGTGTCCTTTGATATTTATTGTAAATTATAAAATATATACTTGGTGTAGTTTTTGATATTTTACATAGTGTGTGTCATATATATTCACTGTCCTTTTTGATATTTCATTTACGGTATATAATATACATTTGGTGTGATTTTTGAAATTTTATGTACAGTATATTAAATATAATTACTGTAGTTTTTGATAGTTTACAGTATATATAACACATATTTGGTGTACTTTTTTATATTTTATGTATAGTATGTAATATATATTTCCTGTAATTTTTGATATTTTATTTACAGTATATAAAATGTATTTGGTGTACTTTTAGTTAATATTATATGTACAATATATGAAATATATTTACTGTACTTTTTGATATTTTATGTACAGTATATGAGATATATTTGGTGTCCTTTGATATTTATTGTAAATTATAAAATATATACTTGGTGTAGTTTTTGAGATTTTACATAGTGTGTGTCATATATATTCACTGTCCTTTTTGATATTTTATTTACGGTATATAATATACATTTGGTGTGATTTTTGAAATTTTATGTACAGTATATTAAATATAATTACTGTAGTTTTTGATAGTTTACAGTATATATAACACATATTTGGTGTACTTTTTGATATTTTATGTACAGTATGTAATATATATTTACTGTAATTTTTGATATTTTATTTACAGTATATAAAATGTATTTGGTGTACTTTTAGTTAATATTATATGTACAATATATGTAATATATTTACTGTACTTTTTGATATTTTACATACAGTGTATAAGATATATTTGGTGACCTTCCGATATTTTTTGTAAATTATATAATATATATTTGGTGTAAATTTGGATAATTTACATAGGGTGTGTAATATATATTTACTGTATTTTGGATATTTTATTTACACCATATAATGTACATTTGGAGTAATTTTTGATATTTTATGTTCATTATATTGAATATAATTACTGTAGTTTTTAATAGTTTATTTACAGTATATATAACACATATTTGGTGTACTTTTTGATATTTTATGTACAGTATGTAATATATATTTACTGTACTTTTTGATATTTTATTTACAGTATATAAAATGTATTTGGTGTACTTTTAGTTAATATTATATGTACAATATATGAAATATATTTACTGTATTTTTGATATTTTATGTACAGTATATGAGATATATTTGGTGTCCTTTGATATTTATTGTAAATTATAAAATATATACTTGGTGTAGTTTTTGATATTTTACATAGTGTGTGTCATATATATTCACTGTCCTTTTTGATATTTTATTTACGGTATATAATATACATTTGGTGTGATTTTTGAAATTTTATGTACAGTATATTAAATATAATTACTGTAGTTTTTGATAGTTTACAGTATATATAACACATATTTCGTGTACTTTTTGATATTTTATGTACAGTATGTAATATATATTTACTGTAATTTTTGATATTTTATTTACAGTATATAAAATGTATTTGGTGTACTTTTAGTTAATATTATATGTACAATACATGTAATATATTTACTGCACTTTTTGATATTTTACATACAGTATATAAGATATATTTTGTGACCTTCCGATATTTTTTGTAAATTATATAATATATATTTGGTGTAAATTTGGATATTTTACATAGGGTGTGTAATATATATTTACTGTATTTTGGATATTTTATTTACACCATATAATGTACATTTGGAGTAATTTTTGATATTTTATGTACAGTATATTGAATATAATTACTGTAGTTTTTAATAGTTTATTTACAGTATATATAACACATATTTGGTGTACTTTTTGATATTTTATGTATAGTATGTAATATATATTTACTGTACTTTTTGATATTTTATTTACAGTATATAAAATGTATTTGGTGTACTTTTAGTTAATATTATATGTACAATATATGAAATATATTTACTGTACTTTTTGATATTTTATGTACAGTATATGAGATATATTTGGTTTCCTTTGATATTTATTGTAAATTATAAAATATATACTTGGTGTAGTTTTTGATATATTACATAGTGTGTGTCATATATATTCACTGTCCTTTTTGATATTTTATTTACGGTATATAATATACATTTGGTGTGATTTTTGAAATTTTATGTACAGTATATTAAATATAATTACTGTAGTTTTTGATAGTTTACAGTATATATAACACATATTTGGTGTAGTTTTTGATATTTTATGTACAGTATGTAATATATATTTACTGTAATTTTTGATATTTTATTTACAGTATATAAAATATATTTGGTGTACTTTTAGTTAATATTATATGTACAATATATGTAATATATTTACTGTACTTTTTGATATTTTACATACAGTATATAAGATATATTTGGTGACCTTCCGATATTTTTTGTAAATTATATAATATATATTTGGTGTAAATTTGGATATTTTACATAGGGTGTGTAATATATATTTACTGTATTTTGGATATTTTATTTACACCATATAATGTACATTTGGAGTAATTTTTGATATTTTATATACAGTATATTGAATATAATTACTGTGGTTTTTAATAGTTTATTTACAGTATATATAACACATATTTGGTGTACTTTTTGATATTTTATGTATAGTATGTAATATATATTTACTGTACTTTTTGATATTTTATTTACAGTATATAAAATGTATTTGGTGTACTTTTAGTTAATATTATATATACAATATATGAAATATATTTACTGTACTTTTTGACATTTTATGTACAGTATATGAGATATATTTGGTGTCCTTTGATATTTATTGTAAATTATAAAATATATACTTGGTGTAGTTTTTGATATTTTACATAGTGTGTGTCATATATATTCACTGTCCTTTTTGATATTTTATTTACGGTATATAATATACATTTGGTGTGATTTTTGAAATTTTATGTACAGTATATTAAATATAATTACTGTAGTTTTTGATAGTTTACAGGATATATAACACATATATGGTGTACTTTTTGATATTTTATGTACAGTATGTAATATATATTTACTGTAATTTTTGATATTTATTTACAGTATATAAAATGTATTTGGTGTACTTTTAGTTAATATTATACGTACAATATATGTAATATATTTACTGTACTTTTTGATATTTTACATACAGTATAGAAGATATATTTGGTGACCTTCCGATATTTTTTGTAAATTATATAATATATAATTGGTGTAAATTTGGATATTTTACATAGGGTGTGTAATATATATTTACTGTATTTTGGATATTTTATTTACACCATATAATGTACATTTGGAGTAATTTTTGATATTTTATGTACAGTATATTGAATATTATTACTGTAGTTTTTAATAGTTTATTTACTGTATATATAACACATATTTGGTGTACTTTTTGATATTTTATGTATAGTATGTAATATATATTTACTGTAATTTTTGATATTTTATTTACAGTATATAAAATGTATTTGGTGTACTTTTAGTTAATATTATATGTACAATATATGAAATATATTTACTGTACTTTTTGATATTTTATGTAGAGTATATGAGATATATTTGGTGTCCTTTGATATTTATTGTAAATTATAAAATATATACTTGGTGTAGTTTTTGATATTTTACATAGTGTGTGTCATATATATTCACTGTCCTTTTTGGTATTTTATTTACGGTATATAATATACATTTGGTGTGATTTTTGAAATTTTATGTACAGTATATTAAATATAATTACTGTAGTTTTTGATAGTTTACGGTATATATAACACATATTTGGTGTACTTTTTGATATTTTATGTACAGTATGTAATATATATTTACTGTAATTTTTGATATTTTATTTACAGTATATAAAATGTATTTGGTGTACTTTTAGTTAATATTATATGTACAATACATGTAATATATTTACTGTACTTTTTGATATTTTACATACAGTATATAAGATATATTTGGTGACCTTCCGATATTTTTTGTAAATTATATAATATATATTTGGTGTAAATTTGGATATTTTACATAGGGTGTGTAATATATATTTACTGTATTTTGGATATTTTATTTACACCATATAATGTACATTTGGAGTAATTTTTGATATTTTATGTACAGTATATTGAATATAATTACTGTGGTTTTTAATAGTTTATTTACAGTATATATAACACATATTTGGTGTACTTTTTGATATTTTATGTATAGTATGTAATATATATTTACTGTAATTTTTGATATATTATTTACAGTATATAAAATGTATTTGGTGTACTTTTAGTTAATATTATATGTACAATATATGAAATATATTTACTGTACTTTTTGATATTTTATGTACAGTATATGAGATATATTTGGTGTCCTTTGATATTTATTGTAAATTATAAAATATATACTTGGTGTAGTTTTTGATATTTTACAAAGCGTGTGTCATAATTATTCACTGTCCGTTTTGATATTTTATTTACGGTACATAATATACATTTGGTGTGATTTTTGAAATTTTATGTACAGTATATTAAATATAATTACTGTTGTTTTTGATAGTTTACAGTATATATAACACATATTTGGTGTACTTTTTGATATTTTATGTACAGTATGTAATATATATTTACTGTAATTTTTGATATTTTATTTACAGTATATAAAATGTATTTGGTGTACTTTTAGTTAATATTATATGTACAATATATGTAATATATTTACTGTACTTTTTGATATTTTACATACAGTATATAAGATATATTTGGTGACCTTCCGATATTTTTTGTAAATTATATAATATATATTTGGTGTAAATTTGGATATTTTACATAGGGTGTGTAATATATATTTACTGTATTTTGGATATTTTATTTACACCATAAAATGTACATTTGGAGTAATTTTTCATATTTTATGTACAGTACATTGAATATAATTACTGTGGTTTTTAATAGTTTATTTACAGTATATATAACACATATTTGGTGTACTTTTTGATATTTTATGTATAGTATGTAATATATATTTACTGTAATTTTTGATATTTTATTTACAGTATATAAAATGTATTTGGTGTACTTTTAGTTAATATTATATGTACAATATATGAAATATATTTACTGTACTTTTTGATATTTTATGAACAGTATATGAGATATATTTGGTGTCCTTTGATATTTATTGTAAATTATAAAATATATACTTGGTGTAGTTTTTGATATTTTACATAGTGTGTGTCATATATATTCACTGTCCTTTTTGATATTTTATTTACGGTATATAATATACATTTGGTGTGATTTTTGAAGTTTTATGTACAGTATATTAAATATAATTACTGTAGTTTTTGATAGTTTACAGTATATATAACACATATTTGGTGTACTTTTTGATATTTTATGTACAGTATGTAATATATATTTACTGTAATTTTTGATATTTTATTTACAGTATATAAAATGTATTTGGTGTACTTTTAGTTAATATTATATGTACAATATATGAAATATATTTACTGTACTTTTTGATATTTTATGTACAGTATATGAGATATATTTCGTGTCCTTTGATATTTATTGTAAATTATAAAATATATACTTCGTGTAGTTTTTGAGATTTTACATAGTGTGTGTCATATATATTCACTGTCCTTTTTGATATTTTATTTACGGTATATAATATACATTTGGTGTGATTTTTGAAATTTTATGTACAGTATATTAAATATAATTACTGTAGTTTTTGATAGTTTACAGTATATATAACACATATTTGGTGTACTTTTTGATATTTTATGTACAGTATGTAATATATATTTACTGTAATTTTTGATATTTTATTTACAGTATATAAAATGTATTTGGTGTACTTTTAGTTAATATTATATGTACAATATATGTAATATATTTACTGTACTTTTTGATATTTTACATACAGTGTATAAGATATATTTGGTGACCTTCCGATATTTTTTGTAAATTATATAATATATATTTGGTGTAAATTTGGATAATTTACATAGGGTGTGTAATATATATTTACTGTATTTTGGATATTTTATTTACACCATATAATGTACATTTGGAGTAATTTTTGATATTTTATGTTCATTATATTGAATATAATTACTGTAGTTTTTAATAGTTTATTTACAGTATATATAACACATATTTGGTGTACTTTTTGATATTTTATGTACAGTATGAAATATATATTTACTGTACTTTTTGATATTTTATTTACAGTATATAAAATGTATTTGGTGTACTTTTAGTTAATATTATATGTACAATATATGAAATATATTTACTGTATTTTTGATATTTTATGTACAGTATATGAGATATATTTGGTGTCCTTTGATATTTATTGTAAATTATAAAATATATACTTGGTGTAGTTTTTGATATTTTACATAGAGTGTGTCATATATATTCACTGTCCTTTTTGATATTTTATTTACGGTATATAATATACATTTGGTGTGATTTTTGAAATTTTATGTACAGTATATTAAATATAATTACTGTAGTTTTTGATAGTTTACAGTATATATAACACATATTTGGTGTACTTTTTGATATTTTATGTACAGTATGTAATATATATTTACTGTAATTTTTGATAATTTATTTACAGTATATAAAATGTATTTGGTGTACTTTTAGTTAATATTATATGTACAATACATGTAATATATTTACTGCACTTTTTGATATTTTACATACAGTATATAAGATATATTTGGTGACCTTCCGATATTTTTTGTAAATTATATAATATATATTTGGTGTAAATTTGGATATTTTACATAGGGTGTGTAATATATATTTACTGTATTTTGGAGATTTTATTTACACCATATAATGTACATTTGGAGTAATTTTTGATATTTTATCTACAGTATATTGAATATAGTTACTGTAGTTTTTAATAGTTTATTTACAGTATATATAACACATATTTGGTGTACTTTTTGATATTTTATGTATAGTATGTAATATATATTTCCTGTAATTTTTGATATTTTATTTACAGTATATAAAATGTATTTGGTGTACTTTTAGTTAATATTATATGTACAATATATGAAATATATTTACTGTACTTTTTGATATTTTATGTACAGTATATGAGATATATTTGGTGTCCTTTGATATTTATTGTAAATTATAAAATATATACTTGGTGTAGTTTTTGAGATTTTACATAGTGTGTGTCATATATATTCACTGTCCTTTTTGATATTTTATTTACGGTATATAATATACATTTGGTGTGATTTTTGAAATTTTATGTACAGTATATTAAATATAATTACTGTAGTTTTTGATAGTTTACAGTATATATAACACATATTTGGTGTACTTTTTGATATTTTATGTACAGTATGTAATATATATTTACTGTAATTTTTGATATTTTATTTACAGTATATAAAATGTATTTGGTGTACTTTTAGTTAATATTATATGTACAATATATGAAATATATTTACTGTATTTTTGATATTTTATGTACAGTATATGAGATATATTTGGTGTCCTTTGATATTTATTGTAAATTATAAAATGTATACTTGGTGTAGTTTTTGATATTTTACATAGTGTGTGTCATATATATTCACTGTCCTTTTTGATATTTTATTTACGGTATATAATATACATTTGGTGTGATTTTTGAAATTTTATGTACAGTATATTAAATATAATTACTGTAGTTTTTGATAGTTTACAGTATATATAACACATATTTGGTGTACTTTTTGATATTTTATGTACAGTATGTAATATATATTTACTGTAATTTTTGATATTTTATTTACAGTATATAAAATGTATTTGGTGTACTTTTAGTTAATATTATATGTACAATACATGTAATATATTTACTGCACTTTTTGATATTTTACATACAGTATATAAGATATATTTTGTGACCTTCTGATATTTTTTGTAAATTATATAATATATATTTGGTGTAAATTTGGATATTTTACATAGGGTGTGTAATATATATTTACTGTATTTTGGAGATTTTATTTACACCATATAATGTACATTTGGAGTAATTTTTGATATTTTATGTACAGTATATTGAATATAATTACTGTAGTTTTTAATAGTTTATTTACAGTATATATAACACATATTTGGTGTACTTTTTGATATTTTATGTATAGTATGTAATATATATTTACTGTACTTTTTGATATTTTATTTACAGTATATAAAATGTATTTGGTGTACTTTTAGTTAATATTATATGTACAATATATGAAATATATTTACTGTACTTTTTGATATTTTATGTACAGTATATGAGATATATTTGGTTTCCTTTGATATTTATTGTAAATTATAAAATATATACTTGGTGTAGTTTTTGATATTTTACATAGTGTGTGTCATATATATTCACTGTCCTTTTTGATATTTTATTTACGGTATATAATATACATTTGGTGTGATTTTTGAAATTTTATGTACAGTATATTAAATATAATTACTGTAGTTTTTGATAGTTTACAGGATATATAACACATATATGGTGTACATTTTGATATTTTATGTACAGTATGTAATATATATTTACTGTAATTTTTGATATTTATTTACAGTATATAAAATGTATTTGGTGTACTTTTAGTTAATATTATATGTACAATATATGTAATATATTTACTGTACTTTTTGATATTTTACATACAGTATAGAAGATATATTTGGTGACCTTCCGATATTTTTTGTAAATTATATAATATATATTTGGTGTAAATTTGGATATTTTACATAGGGTGTGTAATATATATTTACTGTATTTTGGATATTTTATTTACACCATATAATGTACATTTGGAGTAATTTTTGATATTTTATGTACAGTATATTGAATATAATTACTGTAGTTTTTAATAGTTTATTTACAGTATATATAACACATATTTGGTGTACTTTTTGATATTTTATGTATAGTATGTAATATATATTTACTGTAATTTTTGATATTTTATTTACAGTATATAAAATGTATTTGGTGTACTTTTAGTTAATATTATATGTACAATATATGAAATATATTTACTGTACTTTTTGATATTTTATGTAGAGTATATGAGATATATTTGGTGTCCTTTGATATTTATTGTAAATTATAAAATATATACTTGGTGTAGTTTTTGATATTTTACATAGTGTGTGTCATATATATTCACTGTCCTTTTTGGTATTTTATTTACGGTATATAATATACATTTGGTGTGATTTTTGAAATTTTATGTACAGTATATTAAATATAATTACTGTAGTTTTTGATAGTTTACGGTATATATAACACATATTTGGTGTACTTTTTGATATTTGATGTACAGTATGTAATATATATTTACTGTAATTTTTGATATTTTATTTACAGTATATAAAATGTATTTGGTGTACTTTTAGTTAATATTATATGTACAATACATGTAATATATTTACTGTACTTTTTGATATTTTACATACAGTATATAAGATATATTTGGTGACCTTCCGATATTTTTTGTAAATTATATAATATATATTTGGTGTAAATTTGGATATTTTACATAGGGTGTGTAATATATATTTACTGTATTTTGGATATTTTATTTACACCATATAATGTACATTTGGAGTAATTTTTGATATTTTATGTACAGTATATTGAATATAATTACTGTGGTTTTTAATAGTTTATTTACAGTATATATAACACATATTTGGTGTACTTTTTGATATTTTATGTATAGTATGTAATATATATTTACTGTAATTTTTGATATATTATTTACAGTATATAAAATGTATTTGGTGTACTTTTAGTTAATATTATATGTACAATATATGAAATATATTTACTGTACTTTCTGATATTTTATGTACAGTATATGAGATATATTTGGTGTCCTTTGATATTTATTGTAAATTATAAAATATATACTTGGTGTAGTTTTTGATATTTTACATAGTGTGTGTCATATATATTCACTGTCCTTTTTGATATTTTATTTACGGTATATAATATACATTTGGTGTGATTTTTGAAATTTTATGTACAGTATATTAAATATAATTACTGTAGTTTTTGATAGTTTACAGTATATATAACACATATTTGGTGTACTTTTTGATATTTTATGTACAGTATGTAATATATATTTACTGTAATTTTTGATATTTTTTTACAGTATATAAAATGTATTTGGTGTACTTTTAGTTAATATTATATGTACAATATATGTAATATATTTACTGTACTTTTTGATATTTTACATACAGTATATAAGATATATTTGGTGACCTTCCGATATTTTTTGTAAATTATATAATATATATTTGGTGTAAATTTGGATGTTTTACATAGGGTGTGTAATATATATTTACTGTATTTTGGATATTTTATTTACACCATATAATGTACATTTGGAGTAATTTTTGATATTTTATGTACAGTATATTGAATATAATTACTGTAGTTTTTAATAGTTTATTTACAGTACATATAACACATATTTGGTGTACTTTTTGATATTTTATGTATAGTATGTAATATATATATACTGTAATTTTTGATATTTTATTTACAGTATATAAAATGTATTTGGTGTACTTTTAGTTAATATTATATGTACAATATATGAAATATATTTACTGTACTTTTTGATATTTTATGTACAGTATATGAGATATATTTGGTGTCCTTTGATATTTATTGTAAATTATAAAATATATACTTGTTGTAGTTTTTGAAATTTTACATAGTGTGTGTCATATATATTCACTGTCCTTTTTGGTATTTTATTTACGGTATATAATATACATTTGGTGTGATTTTTGAAATTTTATGTACAGTATATTAAATATAATTACTGTAGTTTTTGATAGTTTACGGTATATATAACACATATTTGGTGTACTTTTTGATATTTTATGTACAGTATGTAATATATATTTACTGTAATTTTGATATTTTCTTTACAGTATATAAAATGTATTTGGTGTACTTTTAGTTAATATTATATGTACAATATATGTAATATATTTACTGTACTTTTTGATATTTTACATACAGTATATAAGACATATTTGGTGACCTTCCGATATTTTTTGTAAATTATATAATATATATTTGGTGTAAATTTGGATATTTTACATAGGGTGTGTAATATATATTTACTGTATTTTGGATATTTTATTTACACCATATAATGTACATTTGGAGTAATTTTTGATATTTTATGTACAGTATATTGAATATAATTACTGTGGTTTTTAATAGTTTATTTACAGTATATATAACACATATTTGGTGTACTTTTTGATATTTTATGTATAGTATGTAATATATATTTACTGTAATTTTTGATATATTATTTACAGTATATAAAATGTATTTGGTGTACTTTTAGTTAATATTATATGTACAATATATGAAATATATTTACTGTACTTTCTGATATTTTATGTACAGTATATGAGATATATTTGGTGTCCTTTGATATTTATTGTAAATTATAAAATATATACTTGGTGTAGTTTTTGATATTTTACATAGTGTGTGTCATATATATTCACTGTCCTTTTTGATATTTTATTTACGGTATATAATATACATTTGGTGTGATTTTTGAAATTTTATGTACAGTATATTAAATATAATTACTGTAGTTTTTGATAGTTTACAGTATATATAACACATATTTGGTGTACTTTTTGATATTTTATGTACAGTATGTAATATATATTTACTGTAATTTTTGATATTTTATTTACAGTATATAAAATGTATTTGGTGTACTTTTAGTTAATATTATATGTACAATATATGTAATATATTTACTGTACTTTTTGATATTTTACATACAGTATATAAGATATATTTGGTGACCTTCCGATATTTTTTGTAAATTATATAATATATATTTGGTGTAAATTTGGATGTTTTACATAGGGTGTGTAATATATATTTACTGTATTTTAGATATTTTATTTACACCATATAATGTACATTTGGAGTAATTTTTGATATTTTATGTACAGTATATTGAATATAATTACTGTAGTTTTTAATAATTTATTTACAGTACATATAACACATATTTGGTGTACTTTTTGATATTTTATGTATAGTATGTAATATATATATACTGTAATTTTTGATATTTTATTTACAGTATATAAAATGTATTTGGTGTACTTTTAGTTAATATTATATGTACAATATATGAAATATATTTACTGTACTTTTTGATATTTTATGTACAGTATATGAGATATATTTGGTGTCCTTTGATATTTATTGTAAATTATAAAATATATACTTGGTGTAGTTTTTGAAATTTTACATAGTGTGTGTCATATATATTCACTGTCCTTTTTGGTATTTTATTTACGGTATATAATATACATTTGGTGTGATTTTTGAAATTTTATGTACAGTATATTAAATATAATTACTGTAGTTTTTGATAGTTTACGGTATATATAACACATATTTGGTGTACTTTTTGATATTTTATGTACAGTATGTAATATATATTTACTGTAATTTTGATATTTTCTTTACAGTATATAAAATGTATTTGGTGTACTTTTAGTTAATATTATATGTACAATATATGTAATATATTTACTGTACTTTTTGATATTTTACATACAGTATATAAGACATATTTGGTGACCTTCCGATATTTTTTGTAAATTATATAATATATATTTGGTGTAAATTTGGATATTTTACATAGGGTGTGTAATATATATTTACTGTATTTTGGATATTTTATTTACACCATATAATGTACATTTGGAGTAATTTTTGATATTTTATGTACAGTATATTGAATATAATTACTGTGGTTTTTAATAGTTTATTTACAGTATATATAACACATATTTGGTGTACTTTTTGATATTTTATGTATAGTATGTAATATATATTTACTGTAATTTTTGATATTTTATTTACAGTATATAAAATGTATTTGGTGTACTTTTAGTTAATATTATATGTACAATACATGTAATATATTTACTGTACTTTTTGATATTTTACATACAGTATATAAGATATATTTGGTGACCTTCCGATATTTTTTGTAAATTATAAAATATATATTTGGTGTAAATTTGGATATTTTACATAGGGTGTGTAATCTATATTTACTGTATTTTGGATATTTTATTTACACCATATAATGTACATTTGGAGTAATTTTTGATATTTTATGTACAGTATATTGAATATAATTACTGTAGTTTTTAATAGTTTATTTACAGTATATATAACACATATTTGGTGTACTTTTTGATATTTTATGTACAGTATGTAATATATATTTACTGTAATTTTTGATATTTTACTTACAGTATATAAAATGTATTTGGTGTACTTTTAGTTAATATTATATGTACAATATATGTAATATATTTACTGTACTTTTTGATATTTTACATAGAGTATATAAGATATATTTGGTGACCTTCCGATATTTTTTGTAAATTATATAATATATATTTGGTGTAAATTTGGATATTTTACATAGGGTGTGTAATATATATTTACTGTATTTTGGATATTTTATTTACACCATATAATGTACATTTGGAGTAATTTTTGATATTTTATGTACAGTATATTGAATATAATTACTGTAGTTTTTAATAGTTTATTTACAGTATATATAACACATATTTGGTGTACTTTTTGATATTTTATGTATAGTATGTAATATATATTTACTGTAATTTTTGATAATTTATTTACAGTATATAAAATGTATTTGGTGTACTTTTAGTTAATATTATATGTACAATATATGAAATATATTTACTGTACTTTTTGATATTTTATGTAGAGTATATGAGATATATTTGGTGTCCTTTGATATTTATTGTAAATTATAAAATATATACTTGGTGTAGTTTTTGATATTTTACATAGTGTGTGTCATATATATTCACTGTCCTTTTTGGTATTTTATTTACGGTATATAATATACATTTGGTGTGATTTTTGAAATTTTATATACAGTATATTAAATATAATTACTGTAGTTTTTGATAGTTTACGGTATATATAACACATATTTGGTGTACTTTTTGATATTTTATGTACAGTATGTAATATATATTTACTGTAATTTTTGATATTTTATTTACAGTATATAAAATGTATTTGGTGTACTTTTAGTTAATATTATATGTACAATATATGTAATATATTTACTGTACTTTTTGATATTTTACATACAGTATATAAGATATATTTGGTGACCTTCCGATATTTTTTGTAAATTATATAATATATATTTGGTGTAAATTTGGATATTTTACATAGGGTGTGTAATATATATTTACTGTATTTTGGATATTTTATTTACACCATATAATGTACATTTGGAGTAATTTTTGATATTTTATGTACAGTATATTGACTATAATTACTGTGGTTTTTAATAGTTTATTTACAGTATATATAACACATATTTGGTGTACTTTTTGATATTTTATGTATAGTATGTAATATATATTTACTGTACTTTTTGATATTTTATTTACAGTATATAAAATGTATTTGGTGTACTTTTAGTTAATATTATATGTACAATATATGAAATATATTTACTGTACTTTTTGATATTTTATGTACAGTATATGAGATATATTTGGTGTCCTTTGATATTTATTGTAAATTATAAAATATATACTTGGTGTAGTTTTTGATATTTTACATAGTGTGTGTCATATATATTCACTGTCCTTTTTGATATTTTATTTACGGTATATAATATACATTTGGTGTGATTTTTGAAATTTTATGTACAGTATATTAAATATAATTACTGTAGTTTTTGATAGTTTACAGGATATATAACACATATATGGTGTACTTTTTGATATTTTATGTACAGTATATAATATATATTTACTGTAATTTTGGATATTTATTTACAGTATATAAATGTATTTGGTGTACTTTTAGTTAATATTATATGTACAATATATGTAATATATTTACTGTACTTTTTGATATTTTACATACAGTATATAAGATATATTTGGTGACCTTCCGATATTTTTTGTAAATTATATAATATATATTTGGTGTAAATTTGGATATTTTACATAGGGTGTGTAATATATATTTACTGTATTTTGGATATTTTATTTACACCATATAATGTACATTTGGAGTAATTTTTGATATTTTATGTACAGTATATTGAATATAATTACTGTGGTTTTTAATAGTTTATTTACAGTATATATAACACATATTTGGTGTACTTTTTGATATTTTATGTATAGTATGTAATATATATTTACTGTAATTTTTGATAATTTATTTACAGTATATAAAATGTATTTGGTGTACTTTTAGTTAATATTACATGTACAATATATGAAATATATTTACTGTACTTTTTGATATTTTATGTAGAGTATATGAGATATGTTTGGTGTCCTTTGATATTTATTGTAAATTATAAAATATATACTTGGTGTAGTTTTTGATATTTTACATAGTGTGTGTCATATATATTCACTGTCCTTTTTAGTATTTTATTTACGGTATATAATATACATTTGGTGTGATTTTTGAAATTTTATGTACAGTATATTAAATATAATTACTGTAGTTTTTGATAGTTTACGGTATATATAACACATATTTGGTGTACTTTTTGATATTTTATGTACAGTATGTAATAAATATTTACTGTAATTTTTGATATTTTATTTACAGTATATAAAATGTATTTGGTGTACTTTTAGTTAATATTATATGTACAATATATGTAATATATTTACTGTACTTTTTGATATTTTACATACAGTATATAAGATATATTTGGTGACCTTCCGATATTTTTTGTAAATTATATAATATATATTTGGTGTAAATTTGGATAATTTACATAGGGTGTGTAATATATATTTACTGTATTTTGGATATTTTATTGACACCATATAATGTACATTTGGAGTAATTTTTGATATTTTATGTTCAGTATATTGAATATAATTACTGTAGTTTTTAATAGTTTATTTACAGTATATATAACACATATTTGGTGTACTTTTTGATATTTTATGTACAGTATGTAATATATATTTACTGTAATTTTGATATTTTCTTTACAGTATATAAAATGTATTTGGTGTACTTTTATTTAATATTATATGTACAATATATGAAATATATTTACTGTACTTTTTGATATTTAATGTACAGTATATGAGATATATTTGGTGTCCTTTGATATTTATTGTAAATTATAAAATATATACTTGGTGTAGTTTTTGATATTTTACATAGTGTGTGTCATATATATTCACTGTCCTTTTTGATATTTTATTTACGGTATATAATATACATTTGGTGTGATTTTTGAAATTTTATGTACAGTATATTAAATATAATTACTGTAGTTTTTGATAGTTTACAGTATATATAACACATATTTGGTGTACTTTTTGATATTTTATGTACAGTATGTAATATATATTTACTGTAATTTTTGATATTTTATTTACAGTATATAAAATGTATTTGGTGTACTTTTTGTTAATATTATATATACAATATATGTAATATATTTACTGTACTTTTTGAAATTTTACATACAGTATATAAGATATATTTGTTGACCTTCCGATATTTTTTGTAAATTATATAATATATATTTGGTGTAAATTTGGATATTTTACATAGGGTGTGTAATATATATTTACTGTATTTTGGATATTTTATTTACACCATATAATGTACATTTGGAGTAATTTTTGATATTTTATGTTCAGTATATTGAATATAATTACTGTAGTTTTTAATAGTTTATTTACAGTACATATAACACATATTTGGTGTACTTTTTGATATTTTATGTATAGTATGTAATATATATTTACTGTAAATTTTGATAATTTATTTACAGTATATAAAATGTATTTGGTGTACTTTTAATTAATATTTTATGTACAATATATGAAATATATTTACTGTACTTTTTGATATTTTATGTACAGTATATGAGATATATTTGGTGTCCTTTGATATTTATTGTAAATTATAAAATATATACTTGGTGTAGTTTTTGATATTTTACATAGTGTGTGTCATATATATTCACTGTCCTTTTTGATATTTTATTTACGGTATATAATATACATTTGGTGTGATTTTTGAAATTTTATGTACAGTATATTAAATATAATTACTGTAGTTTTTGATAGTTTACAGTATATATAACACATATTTGGTGTACTTTTTGATATTTTATGTACAGTATGTAATATATATTTACTGTAATTTTTGATATTTTATTTACAGTATATAAAATGTATTTGGTGTACTTTTAGTTAATATTATATGTACAATATATGTAATATATTTACTGTACTTTTTGATATTTTACATACAGTATATAAGATATATTTGTTGACCTTCCGATATTTTTTGTAAATTATAAAATATATATTTGGTGTAAATTTGGATATTTTACATAGGGTGTGTAATATATATTTACTGTATTTTGGATATTTTATTTACACCATATAATGTACATTTGGAATAATTTTTGATATTTTATGTACAGTATATTGAATATAATTACTGTAGTTTTTAATAGTTTATTTACAGTATATATAACACATATTTGGTGTACTTTTTGATAGTTTATGTACAGTATGTAATATATATTTACTGTAATTTTTGATATTTTATTTACAGTATATAAAATGTATTTGGTGTACTTTTAGTTAATATTATATGTACAATATATGAAATATATTTACTGTACTTTTTGATATTTTATGTACAGTATATGAGATATATTTGGTGTCCTTTGATATTTATTGTAAATTATAAAATATATACTTGGTGTAGTTTTTGAGATTTTACATAGTGTGTGTCATATATATTCACTGTCCTTTTTGATATTTTATTTACGGTATATAATATACATTTGGTGTGATTTTTGAAATTTTATCTACAGTATATTAAATATAATTACTGTAGTTTTTGATAGTTTACAGTGTATATAACACATATTTGGTGTACTTTTTGATATTTTATGTACAGTATGTAATATATATTTACTGTAATTTTTGATATTTTATTTACGGTATATAATATACATTTGGTGTGATTTTTGAAATTTTATGTACAGTATATTGAATATAATTACTGTGGTTTTTAATAGTTTATTTACAGTATATATAACACATATTTGGTGTACTTTTTGATATTTTATGTATAGTATGTAATATATATTTCCTGTAATTTTTGATATTTTATTTACAGTATATAAAATGTATTTGGTGTACTTTTAGTTAATATTATATGTACAATATATGAAATATATTTACTGTACTTTTTGATATTTTATGTAGAGTATATGAGATATATTTGGTGTCCTTTGATATTTATTGTAAATTATAAAATATATACTTGGTGTAGTTTTTGATATTTTACATAGTGTGTGTCATATATATTCACTGTCCTTTTTGGTATTTTATTTACGGTATATAATATACATTTGGTGTGATTTTTGAAATTTTATATACAGTATATTAAATATAATTACTGTAGTTTTTGATAGTTTACGGTATATATAACACATATTTGGTGTACTTTTTGATATTTTATGTACAGTATGTAATATATATTTACTGTAATTTTTGATATTTTATTTACAGTATATAAAATGTATTTGGTGTACTTTTAGTTAATATTATATGTACAATATATGTAATATATTTACTGTACTTTTTGATATTTTACATACAGTATATAAGATATATTTGGTGACCTTCCGATATTTTTTGTAAATTATATAATATATATTTGGTGTAAATTTGGATATTTTACATAGGGTGTGTAATATATATTTACTGTATTTTGGATATTTTATTTACACCATATAATGTACATTTGGAGTAATTTTTGATATTTTATGTACAGTATATTGACTATAATTACTGTGGTTTTTAATAGTTTATTTACAGTATATATAACACATATTTGGTGTACTTTTTGATATTTTATGTATAGTATGTAATATATATTTACTGTACTTTTTGATATTTTATTTACAGTATATAAAATGTATTTGGTGTACTTTTAGTTAATATTATATGTACAATATATGAAATATATTTACTGTACTTTTTGATATTTTATGTACAGTATATGAGATATATTTGGTGTCCTTTGATATTTATTGTAAATTATAAAATATATACTTGGTGTAGTTTTTGATATTTTACATAGTGTGTGTCATATATATTCACTGTCCTTTTTGATATTTTATTTACGGTATATAATATACATTTTGTGTGATTTTTGAAATTTTATGTACAGTATATTAAATATAATTACTGTAGATTTTGATAGTTTACAGGATATATAACACATATATGGTGTACTTTTTGATATTTTATGTACAGTATATAATATATATTTACTGTACTTTTTGATATTTTATTTACAGTATATAAAATGTATTTGGTGTACTTTTAGTTAATATTATATGTACAATATATGAAATATATTTACTGTACTTTTTGATATTTTATGTACAGTATATGAGATATATTTGGTGTCCTTTGATATTTATTGTAAATTATAAAATATATACTTGGTGTAGTTTTTGATATTTTACATAGTGTGTGTCATATATATTCACTGTCCTTTTTGATATTTTATTTACGGTATATAATATACATTTGGTGTGATTTTTGAAATTTTATGTACAGTATATTAAATATAATTACTGTAGTTTTTGATAGTTTACGGTATATATAACACATATTTGGTGTACTTTTTGATATTTTATGTACAGTATGTAATATATATTTACTGTAATTTTTGATATTTTATTTACAGTATATAAAATGTATTTGGTGTACTTTTAGTTAATATTATATGTACAATATATGTAATATATTTACTGTACTTTTTGATATTTTACATACAGTATATAAGATATATTTGGTGACCTTCCGATATTTTTTGTAAATTATATAATATATATTTGGTGTAAATTTGGATATTTTACATAGGGTGTGTAATATATATTTACTGTATTTTGGATATTTTATTTACACCATATAATGTACATTTGGAGTAATTTTTGATATTTTATGTACAGTATATTGAATATAATTACTGTGGTTTTTAATAGTTTATTTACAGTATATATAACACATATTTGGTGTACTTTTTGATATTTTATGTATAGTATGTAATATATATTTCCTGTAATTTTTGATATTTTATTTACAGTATATAAAATGTATTTGGTGTACTTTTAGTTAATATTATATGTACAATATATGAAATATATTTACTGTACTTTTTGATATTTTATGTAGAGTATATGAGATATATTTGGTGTCCTTTGATATTTATTGTAAATTATAAAATATATACTTGGTGTAGTTTTTGATATTTTACATAGTGTGTGTCATATATATTCACTGTCCTTTTTGGTATTTTATTTACGGTATATAATATACATTTGGTGTGATTTTTGAAATTTTATATACAGTATATTAAATATAATTACTGTAGTTTTTGATAGTTTACGGTATATATAACACATATTTGGTGTACTTTTTGATATTTTATGTACAGTATGTAATATATATTTACTGTAATTTTTGATATTTTATTTACAGTATATAAAATGTATTTGGTGTACTTTTAGTTAATATTATATGTACAATATATGTAATATATTTACTGTACTTTTTGATATTTTACATACAGTATATAAGATATATTTGGTGACCTTCCGATATTTTTTGTAAATTATATAATATATATTTGGTGTAAATTTGGATATTTTACATAGGGTGTGTAATATATATTTACTGTATTTTGGATATTTTATTTACACCATATAATGTACATTTGGAGTAATTTTTGATATTTTATGTACAGTATATTGACTATAATTACTGTGGTTTTTAATAGTTTATTTACAGTATATATAACACATATTTGGTGTACTTTTTGATATTTTATGTATAGTATGTAATATATATTTACTGTACTTTTTGATATTTTATTTACAGTATATAAAATGTATTTGGTGTACTTTTAGTTAATATTATATGTACAATATATGAAATATATTTACTGTACTTTTTGATATTTTATGTAGAGTATATGAGATATATTTGGTGTCCTTTGATATTTATTGTAAATTATAAAATATATACTTGGTGTAGTTTTTGATATTTTACATAGTGTGTGTCATATATATTCACTGTCCTTTTTGGTATTTTATTTACGGTATATAATATACATTTGGTGTGATTTTTGAAATTTTATATACAGTATATTAAATATAATTACTGTAGTTTTTGATAGTTTACGGTATATATAACACATATTTGGTGTACTTTTTGATATTTTATGTACAGTATGTAATATATATTTACTGTAATTTTTGATATTTTATTTACAGTATATAAAATGTATTTGGTGTACTTTTAGTTAATATTATATGTACAATATATGTAATATATTTACTGTACTTTTTGATATTTTACATACAGTATATAAGATATATTTGGTGACCTTCCGATATTTTTTGTAAATTATATAATATATATTTGGTGTAAATTTGGATATTTTACATAGGGTGTGTAATATATATTTACTGTATTTTGGATATTTTATTTACACCATATAATGTACATTTGGAGTAATTTTTGATATTTTATGTACAGTATATTGACTATAATTACTGTGGTTTTTAATAGTTTATTTACAGTATATATAACACATATTTGGTGTACTTTTTGATATTTTATGTATAGTATGTAATATATATTTACTGTACTTTTTGATATTTTATTTACAGTATATAAAATGTATTTGGTGTACTTTTAGTTAATATTATATGTACAATATATGAAATATATTTACTGTACTTTTTGATATTTTATGTACAGTATATGAGATATATTTGGTGTCCTTTGATATTTATTGTAAATTATAAAATATATACTTGGTGTAGTTTTTGATATTTTACATAGTGTGTGTCATATATATTCACTGTCCTTTTTGATATTTTATTTACGGTATATAATATACATTTTGTGTGATTTTTGAAATTTTATGTACAGTATATTAAATATAATTACTGTAGATTTTGATAGTTTACAGGATATATAACACATATATGGTGCACTTTTTGATATTTTATGTACAGTATATAATATATATTTACTGTAATTTTGGATATTTATTTACAGTATATAAAATGTATTTGGTGTACTTTTAGTTAATATTATATGTACAATATATGTAATATATTTACTGTACTTTTTGATATTTTACATACAGTATATAAGATATATTTGGTGACCTTCCGATATTTTTTGTAAATTATATAATATATATTTGGTGTAAATTTGGATATTTTACATAGGGTGTGTAATATATATTTACTGTATTTTGGATATTTTATTTACACCATATAATGTACATTTGGAGTAATTTTTGATATTTTATGTACAGTATATTGACTATAATTACTGTGGTTTTTAATAGTTTATTTACAGTATATATAACACATATTTGGTGTACTTTTTGATATTTTATGTATAGTATGTAATATATATTTACTGTACTTTTTGATATTTTATTTACAGTATATAAAATGTATTTGGTGTACTTTTAGTTAATATTATATGTACAATATATGAAATATATTTACTGTACTTTTTGATATTTTATGTACAGTATATGAGATATATTTGGTGTCCTTTGATATTTATTGTAAATTATAAAATATATACTTGGTGTAGTTTTTGATATTTTACATAGTGTGTGTCATATATATTCACTGTCCTTTTTGATATTTTATTTACGGTATATAATATACATTTTGTGTGATTTTTGAAATTTTATGTACAGTATAGTAAATATAATTACTGTAGATTTTGATAGTTTACAGGATATATAACACATATATGGTGTACTTTTTGATATTTTATGTACAGTATATAATATATATTTACTGTAATTTTGGATATTTATTTACAGTATATAAAATGTATTTGGTGTACTTTTAGTTAATATTATATGTACAATATATGTAATATATTTACTGTACTTTTTGATATTTTACATACAGTATATAAGATATATTTGGTGACCTTCCGATATTTTTTGTAAATTATATAATATATATTTGGTGTAAATTTGGATATTTTACATAGGGTGTGTAATATATATTTACTGTATTTTGGATATTTTATTTACACCATATAATGTACATTTGGAGTAATTTTTGATATTTTATGTACAGTATATTGAATATAATTACTGTGGTTTTTAATAGTTTATTTACAGTATATATAACACATATTTGGTGTACTTTTTGATATTTTATGTATAGTATGTAATATATATTTACTGTAATATTTGATAATTTATTTACAGTATATAAAATGTATTTGGTGTACTTTTAGTTAATATTACATGTACAATATATGAAATATATTTACTGTACTTTTTGATATTTTATGTAGAGTATATGAGATATGTTTGGTGTCCTTTGATATTTATTGTAAATTATAAAATATATACTTGGTGTAGTTTTTGATATTTTACATAGTGTGTGTCATATATATTCACTGTCCTTTTTGGTATTTTATTTACGGTATATAATATACATTTGGTGTGATTTTTGAAATTTTATGTACAGTATATTAAATATAATTACTGTAGTTTTTGATAGTTTACGGTATATATAACACATATTTGGTGTACTTTTTGATATTTTATGTACAGTATGTAATAAATATTTACTGTAATTTTTGATATTTTATTTACAGTATATAAAATGTATTTGGTGTACTTTTAGTTAATATTATATGTACAATATATGTAATATATTTACTGTACTTTTTGATATTTTACATACAGTATATAAGATATATTTGGTGACCTTCCGATATTTTTTGTAAATTATATAATATATATTTGGTGTAAATTTGGATAATTTATATAGGGTGTGTAATATATATTTACTGTATTTTGGATATTTTATTGACACCATATAATGTACATTTGGAGTAATTTTTGATATTTTATGTTCAGTATATTGAATATAATTACTGTAGTTTTTAATAGTTTATTTACAGTATATATAACACATATTTGGTGTACTTTTTGATATTTTATGTACAGTATGTAATATATATTTACTGTAATTTTGATATTTTCTTTACAGTATATAAAATGTATTTGGTGTACTTTTAGTTAATATTATATGTACAATATATGAAATATATTTACTGTACTTTTTGATATTTAATGTACAGTATATGAGATATATTTGGTGTCCTTTGATATTTATTGTAAATTATAAAATATATACTTGGTGTAGTTTTTGATATTTTACATAGTGTGTGTCATATATATTCACTGTCCTTTTTGATATTTTATTTACGGTATATAATATACATTTGGTGTGATTTTTGAAATTTTATGTACAGTATATTAAATATAATTACTGTAGTTTTTGATAGTTTACAGTATATATAACACATATTTGGTGTACTTTTTGATATTTTATGTACAGTATGTAATATATATTTACTGTAATTTTTGATATTTTATTTACAGTATATAAAATGTATTTGGTGTACTTTTTGTTAATATTATATATACAATATATGTAATATATTTACTGTACTTTTTGAAATTTTACATACAGTATATAAGATATATTTGTTGACCTTCCGATATTTTTTGTAAATTATATAATATATATTTGGTGTAAATTTGGATATTTTACATAGGGTGTGTAATATATATTTACTGTATTTTGGATATTTTATTTACACCATATAATGTACATTTGGAGTAATTTTTGATATTTTATGTTCAGTATATTGAATATAATTACTGTAGTTTTTAATAGTTTATTTACAGTACATATAACACATATTTGGTGTACTTTTTGATATTTTATGTATAGTATGTAATATATATTTACTGTAAATTTTGATAATTTATTTACAGTATATAAAATGTATTTGGTGTACTTTTAATTAATATTTTATGTACAATATATGAAATATATTTACTGTACTTTTTGATATTTTATGTACAGTATATGAGATATATTTGGTGTCCTTTGATATTTATTGTAAATTATAAAATATATACTTGGTGTAGTTTTTGATATTTTACATAGTGTGTGTCATATATATTCACTGTCCTTTTTGATATTTTATTTACGGTATATAATATACATTTGGTGTGATTTTTGAAATTTTATGTACAGTATATTAAATATAATTACTGTAGTTTTTGATAGTTTACAGTATATATAACACATATTGGGTGTACTTTTTGATATTTTATGTACAGTATGTAATATATATTTACTGTAATTTTTGATATTTTATTTACAGTATATAAAATGTATTTGGTGTACTTTTAGTTAATATTATATGTACAATATATGTAATATATTTACTGTACTTTTTGATATTTTACATACAGTATATAAGATATATTTGTTGACCTTCCGATATTTTTTGTAAATTATAAAATATATATTTGGTGTAAATTTGGATATTTTACATAGGGTGTGTAATATATATTTACTGTATTTTGGATATTTTATTTACACCATATAATGTACATTTGGAATAATTTTTGATATTTTATGTACAGTATATTGAATATAATTACTGTAGTTTTTAATAGTTTATTTACAGTATATATAACACATATTTGGTGTACTTTTTGATAGTTTATGTACAGTATGTAATATATATTTACTGTAATTTTTGATATTTTATTTACAGTATATAAAATGTATTTGGTGTACTTTTAGTTAATATTATATGTACAATATATGAAATATATTTACTGTACTTTTTGATATTTTATGTACAGTATATGAGATATATTTGGTGTCCTTTGATATTTATTGTAAATTATAAAATATATACTTGGTGTAGTTTTTGAGATTTTACATAGTGTGTGTCATATATATTCACTGTCCTTTTTGATATTTTATTTACGGTATATAATATACATTTGGTGTGATTTTTGAAATTTTATCTACAGTATATTAAATATAATTACTGTAGTTTTTGATAGTTTACAGTGTATATAACACATATTTGGTGTACTTTTTGATATTTTATGTACAGTATGTAATATATATTTACTGTAATTTTTGATATTTTATTTACGGTATATAATATACATTTGGTGTGATTTTTGAAATTTTATGTACAGTATATTAAATATAATTACTGTAGTTTTTGATAGTTTACAGTATATATAACACATATTTGGTGTACTTTTTGATATTTTATGTACAGTATGTAATATATATTTACTGTAATTTTTGATATTTTATTTACAGTATATAAAATGTATTTGGTGTACTTTTAGTTAATATTATATGTACAATATATGTAATATATTTACTGTACTTTTTGATATTTTACATACAGTATATAGGATATATTTGGTGACCTTCCGATATTTTTTGTAAATTATATAATATATATTTGGTGTAAATTTGGATATTTTACATAGGGTGTGTAATATATATTTACTGTATTTTGGATATTTTATTTACACCATATAATGTACATTTGGAGTAATTTTTGATATTTTATGTACAGTATATTGAATATAATTACTGTAGTTTTTAATAGTCTATTTACAGTATATATAACACATATTTGGTGTACTTTTTGATATTTTATGTACAGTATGTAATATATATTTACTGTAATTTTTGATATTTTATTTACAGTATATAAAATGTATTTGGTGTACTTTTAGTTAATATTATATGTACAATATATGAAATATATTTACTGTACTTTTTGATATTTTATGTACAGTATATGAGATATATTTGGTGTCCTTTAATATTTATTGTAAATTATAAAATATGTACTTGGTGTAGTTTTTGATATTTTACATAGTGTGTGTCATATATATTCACTGTCCTTTTTGATATTTTATTTACGGTATATAATATACATTTGGTGTGATTTTTGAAATTTTATGTACAGTATATTAAATATAATTACTGTAGTATTTGATAGTTTACAGTATATATAACACATATTTGGTGTACTTTTTGATATTTTATGTACAGTATGTAATATATATTTACTGTAGTTTTTGATATTTTATTTACAGTATATAAAATGTATTTGGTGTACTTTTAGTTAATATAATATGTACAATATATGTAATATATTTACTGTACTTTTTGATATTTTACATACAGTATATAAGATATATTTGGTGACCTTCCGATATTTTTTGTAAATTATATAATATATATTTGGTGTAAATTTGGATATTTTACATAGGGTGTGTAATATATATTTACTGTATTTTGGATATTTTATTTACACCATAAAATGTACATTTGGAGTAATTTTTGATATTTTATGTACAGTATATTGAATATAATTACTGTAGTTTTTAATAGTTTATTTACAGTATATATAACACATATTTGGTGTACTTTTTGATATTTTATGTATAGTATGTAATATATATTTACTGTAATTTTTGATATTTTATTTACAGTATATAAAATGTATTTGGTGTACTTTTAGTTAATATTATATGTACAATATATGAAATATATTTACTGTAGTTTTGATATTTTACATACAGTATATAGGATATATTTGGTGTCCTTCCGATATTTTTTGTAAATTACATAATGTATATTTGGTGTAATATTTGATATTTTACATAGGGTGTGTAATATATATTTAGTGTATTTTGGATATATTATTTACACTATATAATGTTCATTTGGAGTAATTTTTGACATTTTATGTACAGTATATTAAATATAATTACTGTAGTTTTTGATAGTTTATTTACAGTATATATAACACATGTTTGGTGTAATTTTTGATATTTTATGTACATTATGTAATATATATTTACTGTACTTTTTGATATTTTATTTACAGTATATAAAATGTATTTGGTGTACTTTTAGTTAACATTATATGTAAAATATATGAAATATATTTACTGTACTTTTTGATTTTTTATGTACAGTATATGAGATATATTTGGTGTCCTTTGATATTTATTGTAAATTATAAAATATATACTTGGTGCAGTTTTTGATATTTTACATAGTGTGTGTCATATATATTCACTGTCCTTTTTGATATTTTATTTACGGTATATAATATACATTTGGTGTGATTTTTGAAATTTTATGTACAGTATATTAAATATAATTACTGTAGTTTTTGATAGTTTACAGTATATATAACACATATTTGGTGTACTTTTTGATATTTTATGTACAGTATGTAATATATATTTACTGTAATTTTTGATATTTTATTTACAGTATATAAAATGTATTTGGTGTACTTTTTGTTAATATTATATATACAATATATGTAATATATTTACTGTACTTTTTGATATTTTACATACAGTATATAAGATATATTTGTTGACCTTCCGATATTTTTTGTAAATTATATAATATATATTTGGTGTAAATTTGGATATTTTACATAGGGTGTGTAATATATATTTACTGTATTTTGGATATTTTATTTACACCATATAATGTACATTTGGAGTAATTTTTGATATGTTATGTACAGTATATTGAATATAATTACTGTGGTTTTTAATAGTTTATTTACAGTATATATAACACATATTTGGTGTACTTTTTGATATTTTATGTATAGTATGTAATATATATTTACTGTAATTTTTGATATTTTATTTACAGTATATAAAATGTATTTGGTGTACTTTTAGTTAATATTATATGTACAATATATGAAATATATTTACTGTACTTTTTGATATTTTATGTACAGTATATGAGATATATTTTGTGTCCTTTGATATTTATTGTAAATTATAAAATATATACTTGGTGTAGTTTTTGATATTTTACATAGTGTGTGTCGTATATATTCACTGTCCTTTTTGATATTTTATTTACGGTATATAATATACATTTGGTGTGATTTTTGAAATTTTATGTACAGTATATTAAATATAATTACTGTAGTTTTTGATAGTTTACAGTATATATAACACATATTTGGTGTACTTTTTGATATTTTATGTACAGTATGTAATATATATTTACTGTAATTTTTGATATTTTATTTACAGTATATAAAATGTATTTGGTGTACTTTTAGTTAATATTATATGTTCAATATATGTAATATATTTACTGTACTTTTTGATATTTTAGATACAGTATATAAGATATATTTGGTGACCTTCCGATATTTTTTGTAAATTATGTAATATATATTTGGTGTAAATTTGGATATTTTACATAGGGTGTGTAATATATATTTACTGTATTTTGGATATTTTATTTACACCATATAATGTACATTTGGAGTAATTTTTGATATTTTATGTACAGTATATTGAATATAATTACTGTAGTTTTTAATAGTTTATTTACAGTATATATAACACATATTTGGTGTACTTTTTGATATTTTATGTATAGTATGTAATATATATTTACTGTAATTTTTGATAATTTATTTACAGTATATAAAATGTATTTGGTGTACTTTTAGTTAATATTATATGTACAATATATGAAATATATTTACTGTACTTTTTGATATTTTATGTAGAGTATATGAGATATATTTGGTGTCCTTTGATATTTATTGTAAATTATAAAATATATACTTGGTGTAGTTTTTGATATTTTACATAGTGTGTGTCATATATATTCACTGTCCTTTTTGGTATTTTATTTACGGTATATAATATACATTTGGTGTGATATTTGAAATTTTATGTACAGTATATTAAATATAATTACTGTAGTTTTTGATAGTTTATGGTATATATAACACATATTTGGTGTACTTTTTGATATTTTATGTACAGTATGTAATATATATTTACTGTAATTTTTGATATTTTATTTACAGTATATAAAATGTATTTGGTGTACTTTTAGTTAATATTATATGTACAATATATGTAATATATTTACTGTACTTTTTGATATTTTACATACAGTATATAAGATATATTTGGTTACCTTCCGATATTTTTTGTAAATTATACAATATATATTTGGTGTAAATTTGGATATTTTACATAGGGTGTGTAATATATATTTACTGTATTTTGGATATTTTATTTACACCATATAATGTACATTTGGAGTAATTTTTGATATTTTATGTACAGTATATTGAATATAATTACTGTAGTTTTTAATAGTTTATTTACAGTATATATAACACATATTTGGTGTACTTTTTGATATTTTATGTATAGTATGTAATATATATTTACTGTAATTTTTGATATTTTATTTACAGTATATAAAATGTATTTGGTGTACTTTTAGTTAATATTATATGTACAATATATGAAATATATTTACTGTAGTTTTTGATTTTTATGTACAGTATATGAGATATAATTGGTGTCCTTTAATATTTATTGTAAATTATAAAATATATACTTGGTGTAGTTTTTGATATTTTACATAGTGTGTGTCATATATATTCACTGTCCTTTTTGATATTTTATTTACGGTATATAATATACATTTGGTGTGATTTTTGAAAATTTATGTACAGTATATTAAATATAATTACTGTAGTTTTTGATAGTTTACAGTATATATAACACATATTTGGTGTACTTTTTGATATTTTATGTACAGTATGTAATATATATTTACTGTAATTTTTTATATTTTATTTACAGTATATAAAATGTATTTGGTGTACTTTTAGTTAATATTATATGTACAAAATATGTAATATATTTACTGTACTTTTTGATATTTTACATACAGTATATAAGATATATTTGGTGACCTTCCGATATTTTTTGTAAATTATATAATATATATTTGGTGTAAATTTGGATATTTTACATAGGGTGTGTAATATATATTTACTGTATTTTGGATATTTTATTTACACCATATAATGTACATTTGGAGTAATTTTTGATATTTTATGTACAGTATATTCAATATAATTACTGTAGTTTTTAATAGTTTATTTACAGTATATATAACACATATTTGGTGTACTTTTTGATATTTTATGTATAGTATGTAATATATAATTACTGTAATTTTTGATATTTTATTTACAGTATATAAAATGTATTTGGTGTACTTTTAGTTAATATTATATGTACAATATATGAAATATATTTACTGTAGTTTTTGGTATTTTACGAACAGTATATAGGATATATTTGGTGTCCTTCCGATATTTTTTGTAAATTATATAATGTATATTTGGTGCAATATTTGATATTTTACATAGGGTGTGTAATGTATATTTACTGTATTTTGGATATATTATTTACACTATATAATGTACATTTGGAGTAATTTTTGACATTTTATGTACAGTATATTAAATATAATTACTGTAGTTTTTGATAGTTTATTTACATTATATATAACACATGTTTGGTGTAATTTTTGATATTTTATGTACAGTATGTAATATATATTTACTGTAATTTTTGATATTTTATTTACAGTTTATAAAATATATTTGGTGAACTTTTAGTTAATATTATATGTACAATATATGAAATATATTTACTGTACTTTTTGATATTTTATGTACAGTATATGAGATATATTTGGTGTCCTTTGATATTTATTGTAAATTATAAAATATATACTTGGTGTAGTTTTTGATATTTTACATAGTGTGTGTCATATATATTCACTGTCCTTTTTGATATTTTATTTACGGTATATAATATACATTTGGTGTGATTTTTGAAATTATATGTACAGTATATTAAATAAAATTACTGTAGTTTTTGATAGTTTACAGTATATATAACACATATATGGTGTACTTTTTGATATTTAATGTACAGTATGTAATATATACTGTAATTTTTGATATTTTATTTACAGTATATAAAATGTATTTGGTGTACTTTTAGTTAATATTATATGTACAATATATGTAATATATTTACTGTACTTTTTGATATTTTACATACAGTATATAAGATATATTTGGTGACCTTCCGATATTTTTTGTAAATTATATAATATATATTTGGTGCAAATTTGGATATTTTACATAGGGTGTGTAATATATATTTCCTGTATTTTGGATATTTTATTTACACCATATAATGTACATTTGGAGTAATTTTTGATATTTTATGTACAGTATATTGAATATAATTACTGTAGTTTTTAATAGTTTATTTACAGTATATATAACACATATTTGGTGTACTTTTTGATATTTTATGTATAGTATGTAATATATATTTACTGTAATTTTTGATATTTTATTTACAGTATGTAAAATGTATTTGGTGCACTTTGAGTTAATATTATATGTACAATATATGAAATATATTTACTGTACTTTTTGATATTTTATGTACAGTATATGAGATATATTTGGTGTCCTTTGATATATATTGTAAATTATAAAATATATACTTGGTGTAGTTTTTGATATTTTACATAGTGTGTGTCATATATATTCACTGTCCTTTTTGATATTTTATTTACGGTATATAATATACATTTGGTGTGATTTTTGAAATTTTATGTACTGTATATTAAATATAATTACTGTAGTTTTTGATAGTTTACAGGATATATAACAGATATTTGGTGTACTTTTTGATATTTTATGTACAGTATGTAATATATATTTACTGTAATTTTGGATAGTTTATTTACAGTATATAAAATGTATTTGGTGTACTTTTAGTTAATATTATATGTACAATATATGTAATATATTTACTGTACTTTTTGATATTTTACATACAGTATGTAAGATATATTTGGTGACCTTCCGATATTTTTTGTAAATTATATAATATATATTTGGTGTAAATTTGGATATTTTACATAGGGTGTGTAATATATATTTACTGTATTTTGGATATTTTATTTACACCATATAATGTACATTTGGAGTAATTTTTGATATTTTATGTACAGTATATTGAATATAATTACTGTAGTTTTTAATAGTTTATTTACAGTATATATAACACATATTTGGTGTACTTTTTGATATTTTATGTACAGTATGTAATATATATTTACTGTAATTTTTGATATTTTATTTACAGTATATAAAATGTATTTGGTGTACTTTTAGTTAATATTATATGTACAATATATGAAATATATTTACTGTACTTTTTGATATTTTATGTACAGTATATGAGATATATTTGGTGTCCTTTGATATTTATTGTAAATTATAAAATATATACTTGGTGTAGTTTTTGATATTTTACATAGTGTGTGTCATATATATTCACTGTCCTTTTTGATATTTTATTTACGGTATATAATATACATTTTGTGTGATTTTTGAAATTTTATGTACAGTATATTAAATATAATTACTGTAGTTTTTGATAGTTTACAGTATATATAACACATATTTGGTGTACTTTTTGATATTTTATGTACAGTATGTAATATATATTTACTGTAATTTTTGATATTTTATTTAAAGTACATAAAATGTATTTGGTGTACTTTTAGTTAATATTATATGTACAATATATGAAATATATTTACTGTACTTTTTGATATTTTATGTACAGTATATGAGATATATTTGGTGTCCTTTGATATTTATTGTAAATTATAAAATGTATACTTGGTGTAGTTTTTGATATTTTACATAGTGTGTGTCATATATATTCATTGTCCTTTTTGATATTTTATTTACGGTATATAATATACATTTGGTGTGATTTTTGAAATTTTATGTACAGTATATTAAATATAATTACTGTAGTTTTTGATAGTTTACAGTATATATAACACATATTTGGTGTACTTTTTGATATTTTATGTACAGTATGTAATATATATTTACTGTAATTTTTGATATTTTATTTACGGTACATAATATACATTTGGTGTGATTTTTGAAAATTTATGTACAGTATATTAAATATAATTACTGTAGTTTTTGATAGTTTACAGTATATATAACACATATTTGGTGTACTTTTTGATATTTTATGTATAGTATGTAATATATATTTACTGTAATTTTTGATATTTTATTTACAGTATATAAAATGTATTTGGTGTAGTTTTAGTTAATATTATATGTACAATATATGTAATATATTTACTGTACTTTTTGTTATTTTACATACAGTATATAAGATATATTTGGTGACCTTCCGATATTTTTTGTAAATTATATAATATATATTTGGTGTAAATTTGGATATTTTACATAGGGTGTGTAATATATATTTACTGTATTTTGGATATTTTATTTACACCATATAATGTACATTTGGAGTAATTTTTGATATTTTATGTACAGTATATTGAATATAATTACTGTAGTTTTTAATAGTTTATTTACAGTATATATACCACATATTTGGTGTACTTTTTGATATTTTATGTACAGTATGTAATATATATTTACTGTAATTTTTGATATTTTATTTACAGTATATAAAATGTATTTGGTGTACTTTTAGTTAATATTATATGTACAATATATGAAATATATTTACTGTACTTTTTGATATTTTATGTACAGTATATGAGATATATTTGGTGTCCTTTGATATTTATTGTAAATTATAAAATATATACTTGGTGTAGTTTTTGATATTTTACATAGTGTGTGTCATATATATTCACTGTCCTTTTTGATATTCTTTTTACGGTATATAATATACATTTGGTGTGATTTTTGAAATTTTATGTACAGTATATTAAATATAATTACTGTAGTTTTTGATAGTTTACAGTATATATAACACATATTTGGTGTACTTTTTGATATTTTATGTACAGTATGTAATATATATTTACTGTAATTTTTGATATTTTATTTACAGTATATAAAATGTATTTGGTGTACTTTTAGTTAATATTATATGTACAATATATGAAATATATTTACTGTACTTTTTGATATTTTATGTACAGTATATGAGATATATTTGGTGTCGTTTGATATTTATTGTAAATTATAAAATATATACTTGGTGTAGTTTTTGATATTTTACATAGTGTGTGTCATATATATTCACTGTCCTTTTTGATATTTTATTTACGGTATATAATATACATTTGGTGTGATTTTTGAAATATTATGTACAGTATATTAAATATAATTACTGTAGTTTTTGATAGTTTACAGTATATATAACACATATTTGGTGTACTTTTTGATATTTTATGTACAGTATGTAATATATATTTACTGTAATTTTTGATATTTTATTTACAGTATATACAATGTATTTGGTGTACTTTTAGTTAATATTATATGTACAATATATGTAATATATTTACTGTACTTTTTGATATTTTACATACAGTATATAAGATATATTTGGTGACCTTCCGATATTTTTTGTAAATTATATAATATATATTTGGTGTAAATTTGGATATTTTACATAGGGTGTGTAATATATATTTACTGTATTTTGGATATTTTATTTACACCATAAAATGTACATTTGGAGTAATTTTTGATATTTTATGTACAGTATATTGAATATAATTACTGTAGTTTTTAAAAGTTTATTTAGAGTATATATAACACATATTTGGTGTACTTTTTGATATTTTATGTATAGTATGTAATATATATTTACTGTAATTTTTGATATTTTATTTACAGTATATAAAATGTATTTGGTGTACTTTTAGTTAATATTATATGTACAATATATGAAATATATTTACTGTACTTTTTGATATTTTATGTACAGTATATGAGATATATTTGGTGTCCTTTGATATTTATTGTAAATTATAAAATATATACTTGGTGTAGTTTTTGATATTTTACATAGTGTGTGTCATATATATTCACTGTCCTTTTTGATATTTTATTTACGGTATATAATATACATTTGGTGTGATATTTGAAATTTTATGTACAGTATATTAAATATAATTACTGTAGTTTTTGATAGTTTACAGTGTATATAACACATATTTGGTGTACTTTTTGATATTTTATGTACAGTATGTAATATATATTTACTGTAATTTTTGATATTTTATTTACAGTATATAAAATGTATTTGGTGTACTTTTAGTTAATGTTATATGTACAATATATGTAATATATTTACTGTACTTTTTGATATTTTACATACAGTATATAAGATATATTTGGTGACCTTCCGATATTTTTTGTAAATTATACAATATATATTTGGTGTAAATTTGGATATTTTACATAGGGTGTGTAATATATATTTACTGTATTTTGGATATTTTATTTACACCATATAATGTACATTTGGAGTAATTTTTGATATTTTATGTACAGTATATTGAATATAATTACTGTAGTTTTTAATAGTTTATTTACAGTATATATAACACATATTTGGTGTACTTTTTGATATTTTATGTATAGTATGTAATATATATTTACTGTAATTTTTGATATTTTATTTACAGTATATAAAATGTATTTGGTGCACTTTGAGTTAATATTATATGTACAATATATGAAATATATTTACTGTACTTTTTGATATTTTATGTACAGTATATGAGATATATTTGGTGTCCTTTGATATATATTGTAAATTATAAAATATATACTTGGTGTAGTTTTTGATATTTTACATAGTGTGTGTCATATATATTCACTGTCCTTTTTGATATTTTATTTACGGTATATAATATACATTTGGTGTGATTTTTGAAATTTTATGTACTGTATATTAAATATAATTACTGTAGTTTTTGATAGTTTACAGGATATATAACAGATATTTGGTGTACTTTTTGATATTTTATGTACAGTATGTAATATATATTTACTGTAATTTTGGATATTTTATTTACAGTATATAAAATGTATTTGGTGTACTTTTAGTTAATATTATATGTACAATATATGTAATATATTTACTGTACTTTTTGATATTTTACATACAGTATGTAAGATATATTTGGTGACCTTCCGATATTTTTTGTAAATTATATAATATATATTTGGTGTAAATTTGGATATTTTACATAGGGTGTGTAATATATATTTACTGTATTTTGGATATTTTATTTGCACCATATAATGTACATTTGGAGTAATTTTTGATATTTTATGTACAGTATATTGAATATAATTACTGTAGTTTTTAATAGTTTATTTACAGTATATATAACACATATTTGGTGTACTTTTTGATATTTTATGTACAGTATGTAATATATATTTACTGTAATTTTTGATATTTTATTTACAGTATATAAAATGTATTTGGTGTACTTTTAGTTAATATTATATGTACAATATATGAAATATATTTACTGTACTTTTTGATATTTTATGTACAGTATATGAGATATATTTGGTGTCCTTTGATATTTATTGTAAATTATAAAATATATACTTGGTGTAGTTTTTGATATTTTACATAGTGTGTGTCATATATATTCACTGTCCTTTTTGATATTTTATTTACGGTATATAATATACATTTTGTGTGATTTTTGAAATTTTATGTACAGTATATTAAATATAATTACTGTAGTTTTTGATAGTTTACAGTATATATAACACATATTTGGTGTACTTTTTGATATTTTATGTACAGTATGTAATATATATTTACTGTAATTTTTGATATTTTATTTAAAGTACATAAAATGTATTTGGTGTACTTTTAGTTAATATTATATGTACAATATATGAAATATATTTACTGTACTTTTTGATATTTTATGTACAGTATATGAGATATATTTGGTGTCCTTTGATATTTATTGTAAATTATAAAATGTATACTTGGTGTAGTTTTTGATATTTTACATAGTGTGTGTCATATATATTCATTGTCCTTTTTGATATTTTATTTACGGCATATAATATACATTTGGTGTGATTTTTGAAATTTTATGTACAGTATATTAAATATAATTACTGTAGTTTTTGATAGTTTACAGTATATATAACACATATTTGGTGTACTTTTTGATATTTTATGTACAGTATGTAATATATATTTACTGTAATTTTTGATATTTTATTTACGGTACATAATATACATTTGGTGTGATTTTTGAAATTTTATGTACAGTATATTAAATATAATTACTGTAGTTTTTGATAGTTTACAGTATATATAACACATATTTGGTGTACTTTTTGATATTTTATGTATAGTATGTAATATATATTTACTGTAATTTTTGATATTTTATTTACAGTATATAAAATGTATTTGGTGTAGTTTTAGTTAATATTATATGTACAATATATGTAATATATTTACTGTACTTTTTGTTATTTTACATACAGTATATAAGATATATTTGGTGACCTTCCGATATTTTTTGTAAATTATATAATATATATTTGGTGTAAATTTGGATATTTTACATAGGGTGTGTAATATATATTTACTGTATTTTGGATATTTTATTTACACCATATAATGTACATTTGGAGTAATTTTTGATATTTTATGTACAGTATATTGAATATAATTACTGTAGTTTTTAATAGTTTATTTACAGTATATATAACACATATTTGGTGTACTTTTTGATATTTTATGTACAGTATGTAATATATATTTACTGTAATTTTTGATATTTTATTTACAGTATATAAAATGTATTTGGTGTACTTTTAGTTAATATTATATGTACAATATATGAAATATATTTACTGTACTTTTTGATATTTTATGTACAGTATATGAGATATATTTGGTGTCCTTTGATATTTATTGTAAATTATAAAATATATACTTGGTGTAGTTTTTGATATTTTACATAGTGTGTGTCATATATATTCACTGTCCTTTTTGATATTCTTTTTACGGTATATAATATACATTTGGTGTGATTTTTGAAATTTTATGTACAGTATATTAAATATAATTACTGTAGTTTTTGATAGTTTACAGTATATATAACACATATTTGGTGTACTTTTTGATATTTTATGTACAGTATGTAATATATATTTACTGTAATTTTTGATATTTTATTTACAGTATATAAAATGTATTTGGTGTACTTTTAGTTAATATTATATGTACAATATATGAAATATATTTACTGTACTTTTTGATATTTTATGTACAGTATATGAGATATATTTGGTGTCGTTTGATATTTATTGTAAATTATAAAATATATACTTGGTGTAGTTTTTGATATTTTACATAGTGTGTGTCATATATATTCACTGTCCTTTTTGATATTTTATTTACGGTATATAATATACATTTGGTGTGATTTTTGAAATATTATGTACAGTATATTAAATATAATTACTGTAGTTTTTGATAGTTTACAGTATATATAACACATATTTGGTGTACTTTTTGATATTTTATGTACAGTATGTAATATATATTTACTGTAATTTTTGATATTTTATTTACAGTATATACAATGTATTTGGTGTACTTTTAGTTAATATTATATGTACAATATATGTAATATATTTACTGTACTTTTTGATATTTTACATACAGTATATAAGATATATTTGGTGACCTTCCGATATTTTTTGTAAATTATATAATATATATTTGGTGTAAATTTGGATATTTTACATAGGGTGTGTAATATATATTTACTGTATTTTGGATATTTTATTTACACCATAAAATGTACATTTGGAGTAATTTTTGATATTTTATGTACAGTATATTGAATATAATTACTGTAGTTTTTAAAAGTTTATTTAGAGTATATATAACACATATTTGGTGTACTTTTTGATATTTTATGTATAGTATGTAATATATATTTACTGTAATTTTTGATATTTTATTTACAGTATATAAAATGTATTTGGTGTACTTTTAGTTAATATTATATGTACAATATATGAAATATATTTACTGTACTTTTTGATATTTTATGTACAGTATATGAGATATATTTGGTGTCCTTTGATATTTATTGTAAATTATAAAATATATACTTGGTGTAGTTTTTGATATTTTACATAGTGTGTGTCATATATATTCACTGTCCTTTTTGATATTTTATTTACGGTATATAATATACATTTGGTGTGATATTTGAAATTTTATGTACAGTATATTAAATATAATTACTGTAGTTTTTGATAGTTTACAGTGTATATAACACATATTTGGTGTACTTTTTGATATTTTATGTACAGTATGTAATATATATTTACTGTAATTTTTGATATTTTATTTACAGTATATAAAATGTATTTGGTGTACTTTTAGTTAATGTTATATGTACAATATATGTAATATATTTACTGTACTTTTTGATATTTTACATACAGTATATAAGATATATTTGGTGACCTTCCGATATTTTTTGTAAATTATACAATATATATTTGGTGTAAATTTGGATATTTTACATAGGGTGTGTAATATATATTTACTGTATTTTGGATATTTTATTTACAGCATATAATGTACATTTGGAGTAATTTTTGATATTTTATGTACAGTATATTGAATATAATTACTGTAGTTTTTAATAGTTTATTTACAGTATATATAACACATATTTGGTGTACTTTTTGATATTTTATGTATAGTATGTAATATATATTTACTGTAATTTTTGATATTTTATTTACAGTATATAAAATGTATTTGGTGTACTTTTAGTTAATATTATATGTACAATATATGAAATATATTTACTGTACTTTTTGATATTTTATGTACAGTATATGAGATATATTTGGTGTCCTTTGATATTTATTGTAAATTATAAAATATATACTTGGTGTAGTTTTTGATATTTTACATCGTGTGTGTCATATATATTCACTGTCCTTTTTGATATTTTATTTACGGTATATAATATACATTTGGTGTGATTTTTGAAATTTTATGTACAGTATATTAAATATAATTACTGTAGTTTTTGATAGTTTACAGTATATATAACACATATTTGGTGTACTTTTTGATATTTTATGTACAGTATGTAATATATATTTACTGTAATTTTTGATATTTTATTTACAGTATATAAAATGTATTTGGTGTACTTTTAGTTAATATTATATGTACAATATATGTAATATATTTACTGTACTTTTTGATATTTTACATACAGTATATAAGATATATTTGGTGACCTTCCGATATTTTTTGTAAATTATATAATATATATTTGGTGTAAATTTGGATATTTTACATAGGGTGTGTAATATATATTTACTGTATTTTGGATATTTTATTTACACCATATAATGTACATTTGGAGTAATTTTTGATATTTTATGTCCAGTATATTGAATATAATTACTGTAGTTTTTCATAGTTTATTTACACTATATATAACACATATTTGGTGTACTTTTTGATATTTTATGTACAGTATGTAATATATATTTACTGTACTTTTTGATATTTTATTTACAGTATATAAAATGTATTTGGTGTACTTTTAGTTAATATTATATGTACAATATATGAAATATATTTACTGTACTTTTTGGTATTTTATGTACAGTATATGAGATATATTTGGTGTCCTTTGATATTTATTGTAAATTATAAAATATATACTTGGTGTAGTTTTTGATATTTTACATAGTGTGTGTCATATATATTCACTGTCCTTTTTGATATTCTTTTTACGGTATATAATATACATTTGGTGTGATTTTTGAAATTTTATGTACAGTATATTAAATATAATTACTGTAGTTTTTGATAGTTTACAGTATATATAACACATATTTGGTGTACTTTTTGATATTTTATGTACAGTATGTAATATATATTTACTGTAATTTTTGATATTTTATTTACAGTATATAAAATGTATTTGGTGTACTTTTAGTTAATATTATATGTACAATATATGAAATATATTTACTGTACTTTTTGATATTTTATGTACAGTATATGAGATATATTTGGTGTCGTTTGATATTTATTGTAAATTATAAAATATATACTTGGTGTAGTTTTTGATATTTTACATAGTGTGTGTCATATATATTCACTGTCCTTTTTGATATTTTATTTACGGTATATAATATACATTTGGTGTGATTTTTGAAATATTATGTACAGTATATTAAATATAATTACTGTAGTTTTTGATAGTTTACAGTATATATAACACATATTTGGTGTACTTTTTGATATTTTATGTACAGTATGTAATATATATTTACTGTAATTTTTGATATTTTATTTACAGTATATACAATGTATTTGGTGTACTTTTAGTTAATATTATATGTACAATATATGTAATATATTTACTGTACTTTTTGATATTTTACATACAGTATATAAGATATATTTGGTGACCTTCCGATATTTTTTGTAAATTATATAATATATATTTGGTGTAAATTTGGATATTTTACATAGGGTGTGTAATATATATTTACTGTATTTTGGATATTTTATTTACACCATAAAATGTACATTTGGAGTAATTTTTGATATTTTATGTACAGTATATTGAATATAATTACTGTAGTTTTTAAAAGTTTATTTAGAGTATATATAACACATATTTGGTGTACTTTTTGATATTTTATGTATAGTATGTAATATATATTTACTGTAATTTTTGATATTTTATTTACAGTATATAAAATGTATTTGGTGTACTTTTAGTTAATATTATATGTACAATATATGAAATATATTTACTGTACTTTTTGATATTTTATGTACAGTATATGAGATATATTTGGTGTCCTTTGATATTTATTGTAAATTATAAAATATATACTTGGTGTAGTTTTTGATATTTTACATAGTGTGTGTCATATATATTCACTGTCCTTTTTGATATTTTATTTACGGTATATAATATACATTTGGTGTGATATTTGAAATTTTATGTACAGTATATTAAATATAATTACTGTAGTTTTTGATAGTTTACAGTGTATATAACACATATTTGGTGTACTTTTTGATATTTTATGTACAGTATGTAATATATATTTACTGTAATTTTTGATATTTTATTTACAGTATATAAAATGTATTTGGTGTACTTTTAGTTAATGTTATATGTACAATATATGTAATATATTTACTGTACTTTTTGATATTTTACATACAGTATATAAGATATATTTGGTGACATTCCGATATTTTTTGTAAATTATACAATATATATTTGGTGTAAATTTGGATATTTTACATAGGGTGTGTAATATATATTTACTGTATTTTGGATATTTTATTTACACCATATAATGTACATTTGGAGTAATTTTTGATATTTTATGTACAGTATATTGAATATAATTACTGTAGTTTTTAATAGTTTATTTACAGTATATATAACACATATTTGGTGTACTTTTTGATATTTTATGTATAGTATGTAATATATATTTACTGTAATTTTTGATATTTTATTTACAGTATATAAAATGTATTTGGTGCACTTTGAGTTAATATTATATGTACAATATATGAAATATATTTACTGTACTTTTTGATATTTTATGTACAGTATATGAGATATATTTGGTGTCCTTTGATATATATTGTAAATTATAAAATATATACTTGGTGTAGTTTTTGATATTTTACATAGTGTGTGTCATATATATTCACTGTCCTTTTTGATATTTTATTTACGGTATATAATATACATTTGGTGTGATTTTTGAAATTTTATGTTCTGTATATTAAATATAATTACTGTAGTTTTTGATAGTTTACAGGATATATAACAGATATTTGGTGTACTTTTTGATATTTTATGTACAGTATGTAATATATATTTACTGTAATTTTGGATATTTTATTTACAGTATATAAAATGTATTTGGTGTACTTTTAGTTAATATTATATGTACAATATATGTAATATATTTACTGTACATTTGATATTTTACATACAGTATGTAAGATATATTTGGTGACCTTCCGATATTTTTTGTAAATTATATAATATATATTTGGTGTAAATTTGGATATTTTACATAGGGTGTGTAATATATATTTACTGTATTTTGGATATTTTATTTACACCATATAATGTACATTTGGAGTAATTTTTGATATTTTATGTACAGTATATTGAATATAATTACTGTAGTTTTTAATAGTTTATTTACAGTATATATAACACATATTTGGTGTACTTTTTGATATTTTATGTACAGTATGTAATATATATTTACTGTAATTTTTGATATTTTATTTACAGTATATAAAATGTATTTGGTGTACTTTTAGTTAATATTATATGTACAATATATGAAATATATTTACTGTACTTTTTGATATTTTATGTACAGTATATGAGATATATTTGGTGTCCTTTGATATTTATTGTAAATTATAAAATATATACTTGGTGTAGTTTTTGATATTTTACATAGTGTGTGTCATATATATTCACTGTCCTTTTTGATATTTTATTTACGGTATATAATATACATTTTGTGTGATTTTTGAAATTTTATGTACAGTATATTAAATATAATTACTGTAGTTTTTGATAGTTTACAGTATATATAACACATATTTGGTGTACTTTTTGATATTTTATGTACAGTATGTAATATATATTTACTGTAATTTTTGATATTTTATTTAAAGTACATAAAATGTATTTGGTGTACTTTTAGTTAATATTATATGTACAATATATGAAATATATTTACTGTACTTTTTGATATTTTATGTACAGTATATGAGATATATTTGGTGTCCTTTGATATTTATTGTAAATTATAAAATGTATACTTGGTGTAGTTTTTGATATTTTACATAGTGTGTGTCATATATATTCATTGTCCTTTTTGATATTTTATTTACGGTATATAATATACATTTGGTGTGATTTTTGAAATTTTATGTACAGTATATTAAATATAATTGCTGTAGTTTTTGATAGTTTACAGTATATATAACACATATTTGGTGTACTTTTTGATATTTTATGTACAGTATGTAATATATATTTACTGTAATTTTTGATATTTTATTTACGGTACATAATATACATTTGGTGTGATTTTTGAAATTTTATGTACAGTATATTAAATATAATTACTGTAGTTTTTGATAGTTTACAGTATATATAACACATATTTGGTGTACTTTTTGATATTTTATGTATAGTATGTAATATATATTTACTGTAATTTTTGATATTTTATTTACAGTATATAAAATGTATTTGGTGTAGTTTTAGTTAATATTATATGTACAATATATGTAATATATTTACTGTACTTTTTGTTATTTTACATACAGTATATAAGATATATTTGGTGACCTTCCGATATTTTTTGTAAATTATATAATATATATTTGGTGTAAATTTGGATATTTTACATAGGGTGTGTAATATATATTTACTGTATTTTGGATATTTTATTTACACCATATAATGTACATTTGGAGTAATTTTTGATATTTTATGTACAGTATATTGAATATAATTACTGTAGTTTTTAACAGTTTATTTACAGTATATATACCACATATTTGGTGTACTTTTTGATATTTTATGTACATTATGTAATATATATTTACTGTAATTTTTGATATTTTATTTACAGTATATAAAATGTATTTGGTGTACTTTTAGTTAATATTATATGTACAATATATGAAATATATTTACTGTACTTTTTGATATTTTATGTACAGTATATGAGATATATTTGGTGTCCTTTGGTATTTATTGTAAATTATAAAATATATACTTGGTGTAGTTTTTGATATTTTACATAGTGTGTGTGATATATATTCACTGTCCTTTTTGATATTCTTTTTACGGTATATAATATACATTTGGTGTGATTTTTGAAATTTTATGTACAGTATATTAAATATAATTACTGTAGTTTTTGATAGTTTACAGTATATATAACACATATTTGGTGTACTTTTTGATATTTTATGTACAGTATGTAATATATATTTACTGTAATTTTTGATATTTTATTTACAGTATATAAAATGTATTTGGTGTACTTTTAGTTAATATTATATGTACAATATATGAAATATATTTACTGTACTTTTTGATATTTTATGTACAGTATATGAGATATATTTGGTGTCGTTTGATATTTATTGTAAATTATAAAATATATACTTGGTGTAGTTTTTGATATTTTACATAGTGTGTGTCATATATATTCACTGTCCTTTTTGATATTTTATTTACGGTATATAATATACATTTGGTGTGATTTTTGAAATATTATGTACAGTATATTAAATATAATTACTGTAGTTTTTGATAGTTTACAGTATATATAACACATATTTGGTGTACTTTTTGATATTTTATGTACAGTATGTAATATATATTTACTGTAATTTTTGATATTTTAGTTACAGTATATACAATGTATTTGGTGTACTTTTAGTTAATATTATATGTACAATATATGTAATATATTTACTGTACTTTTTGATATTTTACATACAGTATATAAGATATATTTGGTGACCTTCCGATATTTTTTGTAAATTATATAATATATATTTGGTGTAAATTTGGATATTTTACATAGGGTGTGTAATATATATTTACTGTATTTTGGATATTTTATTTACACCATAAAATGTACATTTGGAGTAATTTTTGATATTTTATGTACAGTATATTGAATATAATTACTGTAGTTTTTAAAAGTTTATTTAGTGTATATATAACACATATTTGGTGTACTTTTTGATATTTTATGTATAGTATGTAATATATATTTACTGTAATTTTTGATATTTTATTTACAGTATATAAAATGTATTTGGTGTACTTTTAGTTAATATTATATGTACAATATATGAAATATATTTACTGTACTTTTTGATATTTTATGTAGAGTATATAATATATATTTGGTGTACGTTTGATATTTTATGTAAATTATATAATATATATTTGGTGTAGTTTGTGATAATTTACATAGGGTGTGTAATATATATTTACTGTACTTTTTGATATTTTATTTACAGTATAGTATACATTTGGTGTAATTTTTGATATTTTATGTACAGTATATTAAATATAATTATTGTAGTTTTTGATAGTTTATTTACAGTATATATAACACATATTTGGTGTACTTTTTCATATTTTATTTACAGTATATAATATTCATTTGGTTTAAATTTTGATATTTTATGTGCAGTATATTAAATATAATTACAGTAGTTTTTGATAGTTTATGTACACTATATATAACACATATTTGGTGTACTTTTTGATATTTTATGTACAGTATGTAATATATATACTATACTATTTGATATTTTATTTACAGTATATAAAATTTATTTGGTGTACTTTTAGTTAATATTATATGTACAATATATGAAATAAATTTATTGTAAGTTTTGAAATTTTATGTACAGTATATAAGGTATATTTGGTGTCCTTTTGATATTTTATGTAAATTATATAATATATATTTGGTGTAGATTGTGATATTTTACATATGGTGTGTAATATATATTTACTGTTCCTTTTGATATTTTATTTACAGTATATAATGTACATTTGGTGTAATATTTGATATTTTATGTAAAGTATATTAAATATAATTACTGTAGTTTTTCATAGTTTATTAACAGTATATATAACACATATTTGGGGTAGTTTTGATATTTTATGTACAGTATGTAATATATATTTACTGTACTTTTTGATAATTTATTTACAGTATATAAAATGTATTTGGTGTACTTTCAGTTAATATTATATGTACAATATATGAAATTTATATCCTGTACTTTTTCATATTTTATGAACAGTATATAAGATATATTTGGTGTCCATTTGTTATTTTATGTAAATTATGTAATATATATTTGGTGTAATTTTTGATATTTTACAGAGGGTGTGTAGTATATATTTACTGTCCTTTTTGATATTTTATTTACAGTATATAGTATACATTTGGTGTAATTTTTGATATTTTATATACAGTATATTAAATATAATTATTGTAGTTTTTGATAGTTTATTTACAGTATATATAACAAATATTTGGTTTACTTTTTTATATTTTATGAACTGTATATAATATATATTTACTGTACTTTTTGATATTTTATTTACACTATATAAAATGTATTTGGTGTACTGTTAGTTAATATTATATGTACAATATATGAAATATATTTACAGTACTTTTGACATTTTATGTACAGTATATAAGATATATTTGGTGTACTTTTCATATTTTATGTAAATTATATAATATATATTTTGTGTAGATTGTGATATTTTACATATGGTGTGTAATATGTATTTACTGCACTTTATGATATTTTATTTACAGTATATAATATACATTTGGTGTAATTTTTCATATTTTATGTACAGTATATTAAATATAATTACTGTAGAATTTATAGTATATTTACAGTATATATAACACATATTTGGTGTAATTTTTGATATTTTATGTACAGTATGTAATACACATTTACTGTACTTTTTGATATTTTATTTACAGTATATAAAATGTATTTTGTGTACTTTTAGTTAATATTATATGTACAATATATGAAATACATTTGCTGTAATTTTTGATATTTTATGTACAGTATAAAAGATATATTTGGTGTCCTTTTGATATTTTATGTAAATTATATAATATATATTTGGTGTAGTTATTGATATTTTACATAGGGTGTGTAATATATATTTACTGTACTTTTTGATATTTTATTTACAGTATATAATATTCATTTGGTGTAATTTTTGATATTTTATGTACAGTATATTAAATATAATTACAGTAGTTTTTGATAGTTTATGTACAGTATATATAACACAAATTTGGTGTACCTTTTGGTATTTTATGTACAGTATGTAATATATATTTACTGTACTTTTTGATATTTTATTTACAGTATATAAAATGTATTTGGCGTACTTTTAGTTAATATTATATATACAATGTATGAAATATATTTACTGTACTTTTTGATATTTATGTACAGTATATAACATATATTTGCTATCGTTCTGATATTTTATGTCAATTATATAATATATATTTGGTGTGGTTTTTGATATTTTACATAGGGTGTGTAGTATATATTTACTGTCCTTTTTGATATTTTATTTACAGTTTATATTATACATTTGGTGTAATTTTTGATATTTTATGTACAGTATATTAAATATAAGTACTGTAGTTTTTGATAGTTTATTAACAGTATATATAACACATATTTGGTGTACTTTTTGATATTTTATGTACAGAATGTAATACATATTTACTGTACTATTTGATATTTTATTTACACTATATAAAATGTATTTGGTGTACTTTTAGTTAATATTATATGCACAATATATGAAATATATTTACTGTACTTTTTGATATTTTATGTACAGTATATAAGATATATTTGGCGTACTTTTGATATTTTATGTAAATTATGTAATATATATTTGGTGTAGATTGTGATATTTTACATATGGTGTGTAATATATCTTTACTGTACTTTTTGATATTTTATTTACAGTACATAATATAAATTTGGTGTAATTTTTGATATTTTATGTACAGAATATTAAATATAATTACTGTAGATTTTATAGTTTATTTACAGTATATATAACACATATTTGGTGCACTTTTTGATATTTTATGTACAGTATGTAATACATATTTACTGTAATTTTTGATATTTTTTTTACAGTATATAAAATGTATTTGGTGTACTTTTAGTTAATGTTATCTGTACAATATATGAAATATATTTACTGTACTTTTTGATATTTTATGTACAGTATATAATATATATTTGGTGTACTTTGATATTTCATGTAAATTATATAATATATATTTGGTGTAGTTTTTGATATTTTACATAGAGTGTAATATATATTCACTGTCCTTTTTGATATTTTATTTAGAGTGTATAATATACATTTGGTGTAATTTTTGATATTTTATGAATAGTATATTAAATATAATTACTGAAAATTTTGACAGTTTATTTACAGTATATATAACACATATTTGGTGTACTTTTTGATATTTTATGTACAGTATGTAATATATATTTACTGTACTTTTTGATATTTTATTTACAGTATGTAAAATGTATTTGGTGTACTTTTAGTTAATATTATATGTACAATATATGAAATATATTTACTGTACTTTTTGATATTTTATGTACAGTATATAATATATACTTACTGTAATTTTTTATGTTTTATTTACAGTATGTAAAATGTATTTGGTGTATTTTAGTTAATATTATATGTACAATATATGAAATATATTTACTGTAGTTTTTGATATTTTTTGTACAGTATATAAGACATATTTGGTGTCCTTTTGATATTTATTGTAAATTATATAATATATATTTGGTGTAGTTTTTGATATTTTACATAGTGTGTGTCATATATATTCTCTGTCCTTTTTGATATTTTATTTACAGTATATAATATACATTTGGTGTGACTTTGATATTTTATGTACAGTATATTAAATATAATTACTGTAGTTTTTGATAGTTAACAGTATATATAACACATATTTGGGGTACTTTTTGATATTTTATGTACAGTATGTAATATATATTTACTGTAATTTTTGATATTTTATTTACACTATATCAAATGTATTTGGTGTACTTTTAGTTAATCATATACGTACAATATATGAAATATATATACTGTACTTTTTTATATTTTACGTACAGTATATAAGATAGATTTGGGGTCCTTTTGATATTTTATGTAAATTATATAATATATATTTGGTGTAGTTTTTGATATTTTACATAGGGTGTGTAGTATATATTTACTGTCCTTTTTGATATTTAATTTACAGTATATAATTTATATTTGGTGTAATTTTTGATAATTTATATACAGTACATTGAATATAATTACTGTAGTTTTTGATAATTACAGTATATACAACACATATTTGGTGTACTTTTTGATATTTTATGTACAGTATGTAATATATATTTACTGTAATTTTTGATATTTTATTAAAAGTATATAAAATGTATTTGTTGTACTTTTAGTTAATATTATATGTACAATATATGAAATATATTTAGTGTAGTTTTTGATATTTTACGTACAGTATATAAGATATATTTGGTGTCCTTCCGATATTTTTTGTAAATTATATAATATATATTTGGTGTAAATTTGGATATTTTACATAGGGTGTGTAATATATATTTACTGTATTTTGGATATTTTATTTACACTATATAATGTACATTTGGAGTAATTTTTGATATTTTATGATCAGTATATTGAATATAATTACTGTAGTTTTTGATGGTTTATTTACAGTATATATAACACATATTTGGTGTACATTTTGATATTTTATGTACAGTATGTAATATATATTTAGTGTACTTTCTAATATTTTATTTACAGTATATAAAATGTATTTGGTGTACTTTCAGTTAATATTATATGTACAATATATGAAATATATTTACTGTAGTTTTTGATATTTTATGTACAGTATATAAGATATATTTGGTGTCCTTTTGATATTTATTGTAAATTATATAATATATATTTGGTGTAGTTTTTGATATTTTACATAGTGTGTGTCATATATATTCTCTGTCCTTTTTGATATTTTATTTACAGTATATAATATACATTTGGTGTGATTTTTGATATTTTATGTACAGTATATTAAATATAATTACTGTAGTTTTTGATAGTTTGCAGTATATATAACACATATTTGGTGTACTTTTTGATATTTTATGTACAGTATGTAATATATATTTACTGTAATTTTTGATATTTTATTTACACTATATCAAATGTATTTGGTGTACTTTTAGTTAATAATATATGTACAATATATGAAATATATATACTGTACTTTTTTATATTTTATGTACAGTATATAAGATATATTTGGTGTCCTTTTGATATTTTATGTAAATTATATAATATATATTTGGTGTAGTTTTTGATATTTTACATAGGGTGTGTAGTATATATTTACTGTCCTTTTTGATATTTTATTTACAGTATATAATTTATATTTTGTATAATTTTTGATAGTTTTTATAACGTACATTGAATATAATTAATGTAGTTTTTGATAATTACAGTATATATAACACTTATTTGGTGTACTTTTTGATATTTTATGTACAGTATGTAATATATATTTACTGCAATTTTTGGTATTTTATTTACAGTATATAAAATGTATTTCGTATATTTTCAGTTAATATTATATGTACGATATATGAAATATATTTACTGCAGTTTTTATTATTTTACGTACAGTATATGAGATATATTTGGTGTCCTTCCGATATTTTTTGTAAATTATATAATATATATTTGGTGTAAATTTGGATATTTTACATAGTGTGTGTAATATATATTTACTGTATTTTGGATATTTCATTTACACTATATAATGTACATTTCAAGTAATTTTTGATATTTTATGTACAGTATATTGAATATAATTACTGTAGTTTTTGATAGTTTATTTACAGTATATATAACACATATTTGGTGAAATTTTGATATTTTATGTACAGTATGTAATATATATTTAGTGTAATTTTCATATTTTTTTTACAGTATATAAAATGTATTTGGTGTACTTTTAGTTAATATTATATGTACAATATATGAAATATATTTACTGTACTTTTTGATATTTTATGTACAGTATATAAGATATATTTGGTGTCCTTTTGATATTTTATGTAAATTATATAATAAATATTTCGTGTAGTTTGTGATATTTTACATAGTGTGTGTCATATATATTCACTGTCCTTTTTGATATTTTATTTACGGTATATAATATACATTTGGTGTGATTTTTGAAATTTATGTACAGTATATTAAATATAATTACTGTAGTCTTTGATAGTTTACAGTATATATAACACATATTTGGTGTACTTTTTGATATTTTATGTACAGTATGTAATATATATTTACTGTAATATTTGATATTTTATTTACAGTATATAAAATGTATTTGGTGTACTTTTAGTTAATATTATATGTACAATATATGAAATATATTTACTGTACATTTTGATATTTTATGTACAGTATATAAGATATATTTAGTGTCCTTTTGATATTTTATGTAAATTATATAATATATATTTGGTGTAGTTTGTGATATTTTACATAGGGTGTGTAATATATATTTACTGTACTTTTTGATATCTTATTTACAGTATATAATATACATTTGGTGTAATTTTTGATATTTTATGTACAGTATATTAAATATAATTACTGTAGTTTTGATAGTTTATTTACAGTATATATAACACATATTTGGTGTACTTTTTGATATTTTATGTGCATTATGTAATATATATTTACTGTACATTTTGATATTTTATTTACAGTGTATAAAATGTATTTGGTGAAATTTTAGTTAATATTATATATACAATATATGAAATATATTTACTGTGCTTTTTAATATTTTTTTGTACAGCATATAATATATATTTAGTGTCCTTTTGATATATTATGTGAATTATATAATATATATTTGGTGTAGTTTTTGATATATTACATAGGTTGTGTAATATATATTTACTGTATTTTTGATATATTATTTACAGTATATAATATACATTTGGTGTAATTTTTGATATTTTATGTACAGTATATTAAATATAATTACTGTAGTTTTTGATAGTTTATTTACAGTATATATAACACATATTTGGTGTACTTTTTGATGTTTTATGTACATTATGTAATATATATTTACTATATATTTGGATATTTTATTTACAGTATATAAAATGAATTTGGTGTACTTTTAGTTAATATTATATGTACAATATATGAAATATATTTACTGTACTTTTTGATATTGTATGTACAGTATATAAGATATATTTGGTGTACTTTTGATATTTAGTTGAAATTATAAAGTATATATCTGGTGCAGTTTTTGATATTTTACATAGAGTGTAATATATATTTACTGTACTTTTTGATATTTTTTTACAGTATATAATATACATTTGGTGTAATTTTTGATATTTCTTGTACAGTATATTAAATATAATTACTGTAGTTTTTGATAGTTTATTTACAGTATATATAACACATACTTGGTGTTCTTTTTGGTATTTTATGTACTGTATGTAATATATATTTACTGTAGTTTTTGATATTTTATTTACAGTATATAAAATGTATTTGGTGTACTTTTAGTTAATATTATATGTACAATATATGAAATATATTTATTGTACTTTTTGATATTTTATGTACAGTATATAAGATATATTTGGTGTACTGTTGATATTTTATGCAAATTATGTAATATATATTTTGTGTAGTTTTTGATAATTTACATAGAGTGTAATATATATTTACTGTCCTTTTTCATATTTTATTTAGAGTATATAATATACATTTGGTGTAATTTTTGATATTTTATGTACACTATATTAAATATAATTACTGTAGTTTTTGATAGTTTTTTTACAGTATATATAACAAATATTTGGTGTATTTTTTGATATTTTATGTACAGTATGTAATATATATTTACTGAATTTTTGAAATTTTATTTACAGTATATAAAATGTATTTGCTGTACTTTTAGTTAATATTATATGTACAATATAAGAAACAAATTTACTGTAGTTTTTGATATTTTATGTAGAGTATATAAGATATATTTGGTGTCCTTTTGATATATTATATAAATTATATAATATATATTTGGTGTAGTTTTTGATATTTTACATAGGGTGTGTAATATATATTTACCGACCTTTTTGATATTTTCTTTACACTATATAATATACATTTGGTGTAATTTTTGATATTTTATGTACAGTATATTAAATATAATTACTGTAGTTTCTGATAGTTTATTTACAGTATATATAACACATATTTGGTGTACATTTTGATATTTTATGTACAGTATGTAATATATATTTACTGTATTTTTCATATTTTATTTACAGTATATCAAATGTATTTGGTCTACTTTTAGTTAATAATATATGTACAATATATGAAATATATTTACTGTATTTTTTGATATTTTATGTACAGTATATAAGATATATTTGGTGTCCTTTTGATATTTTGTGTAAAATATATAATATGTATATGGTGTAGATTGTCATATTTTACATATGGTGTGTAATATTTTTTTTCTGTGCTTTTTGATATTTTATTTAGAGTACATAATATACAATTGGTGTAATTTTTGATATTTTATGTACAGTATATTATATATAATTACTGTAGTTTTTGATAGTTTATTTACAGCATATATAACACATATTTGGTGTACTTTTTGATATTTTATGTACAGTATGTAATAGATATTTACTGTAATTTTATATTTTATTTACAGTATATAAAATGTATTAGGTGTAGTTTTAGTTAAGATTATATGTACAATATATGAAATATATATACTGTATATTTTGATATTTTATGTACAGTATATAAGATATATTTGGTGTGCTTTTCATATTTTATGTAAATTATATAATATATATTTGATGTAGTTTGTGATATTTTACATAGGGTATGTAATATATATTTACTGTACTTTTTGATATTTTATTTACAGTAAATAATATACATTTGGTGTAATTTTTGATATTTTATTTAGAGTATATTAAATATAATTACTGTAGTTTTTGATAGTTCTTTTACAGTATATATAACACATATTTGGTGTACTTTTTGATATTTTATGTACAGTATGTAATATATATTTACTGTAATTTTTGATATATTATTTACAGTATATAAAATGTATTTGGTGTACGTTTAGTTAATATTATATGTACAATATATGAGATATATTTACTGTACTTTTTGATATTTTATGTACATTATATAAGATATATTTGGTGTCCTTTTGATATTTTATGTAAATTATATAATATATATTTTGTGTAGTTTGTGATAATTTACAAAGCGTATGTAATATATATTTACTGTACTTTTTGATATTTTATTTACAGTATATTATACATTTGGTGTAATTTTTGATATTTTATGTACAGTATATTGAATATAATTACTGTAGTTTTTGATCGTTTATTTACAGTATATATAACACATATTTGGTGTACTGTTTGATATTTTATGTACAGTATGTAATATATATTTACTGTACTTTTGATGTTTTATTTACAGTATATAAAATGTATTTGGTGTACTTTCTGTTAATATTATACGTACAAGATATGAAATATATTTACTCTACTATTTGATATTTTATGTACAGTATATAAAATATATTTGGTGTCCTTTTGATATTTTATGTAAATTATATAATATATATTTGGTGTAGTTTGTGATATATTAAATAGGTTGTGTAATATATATTTACTGTACTTTTTGATATTTTTTCCAGTATATAATATACATTTGGTGTAATTTTTGATATTTTATGGACAGTGTATTAAATATAATTACTGTACTTTTTGATAGTTTATTTACAGTATATATAACACATATTTGGTGCACTTTTTGATATTTTATGTACATTATGTAATATATATTTACTGTAATTTTTGATATTTTATTTACAGTATATAAAATGTATTTGGTGTACTTTTAGTTAATATTATATGTACAATATATGAAATATATTAACTGTACTTTTTGATATTTTAAGTACAGTATATAGGATATATTTGGTGTACTTTTGATATTTTATGTATATTATATAACATATATTTGGTGTAGTTTTTGATATTTTACATAGAGTGTAATATATATTTACAGTAATTTTTCATATTTTATTTACAGTATATAATATACATTTGGTGTAATTTTTGATATTTTATGTACAGTATATTAAATATAATTACTGTAGTTTTTGATAGTTTATTTACAGTATATATAACACATATTTGGTGTACTTTTTGATATTTTATATACAGTATGTAATATATATTTACTGAATTTTTTATATATTATTTACACTATATAAAATGTATTTGGTGTACTTTTAGTTAATATTATTTGTACAATATACGAAACATATTTACTGTACTTGTTGATATTTTATGTACAGTATATAAGATATATTTGGTGTCCTTTTGATATTTTATGTAAATTATATAATATATATTTGGTGTAGTTTGTGATATTTTACATAGGGTGTGTAGTATATATTTACTGTCCTTTTTGATATTTTATTTACAGTATATAATAAACATTTGGTGTAATTTTTGATATTTTATATACAGTATATTAAATATAATTACTGTAGTTTTTTACAGTTTATTTACAGTATATATAACACATATTTTGTGTACTTTTTGATATTTTATGTACTGTATGTAATACATATTTACTGTACTTTTTTATATTTTATTTACACTATATAAAATGTATTTGGTGTACTTTTAGTTAATATTATATGTACAATATATGAAATATATTTACTGTACATTTTGATATTTTATGTTCAGTATATAAGGTATATTTGGTGTCCTTTTGATATTTTATGTAAATTATATAATATATATTTGGTGTAGTTTTTCATATTTTACATAGGGTGCGTAATATATATTTACTGTCCCTTTTCATATTTTATTTAGAGTATATAATATGCATTAGGTGGAATTTTTGATATTTTACGTACAGTATATTAAATGTAATTACTGTAATTTTGATCATTTATTTAGAGTATATATAACACATATTTGGTGTAATTTTTGATATTCTATCTACAGTATGTTATATATATTTACTGTACTTTTTGATAATTTATTTACAGTATATAAAATGTATTTGGTGTACTTTTAGTTAATATTATGTGTACAATATAAGAAATATATTTACTGAAGATTTGATATATTATGTACAGTATATAAGATATATTTGGTGTCCTTTTGATATTTTATGTAAATTACATAATATATATTTTTAGTTCTTGATATTTTACATAGAGTGTAATATATATTTACTTTACTTTTTGATATTTTATTTACAGTAAATAACATACATTTGGTGTAATTTTTGATATTTTATGTACAGTATATTAAATATAATTACTGTAGTATTTGATAGTTTATTTAGAGTATATATAACACATATTTGGTGTACTTTTTGATATTTTATGTACACTCGGTAATATATATTTTCTGTAACTTTTGATATTTCATTTACAGTGTATGAATTGTATTTGGTGTACTTTTAGTTAATATTATATGTACAATACCTGAAATATATTTACTGTACATTTTGATATTTTATGTAGACTATATAAGATATATTTGGTGTCCTTTTGCTATTTTATGTAAATTATATAATATATATTTGGTGTAGTTTTTCATATTTTACATAGGGTGTGTAATATATATTTACTGTACTTTTTGATATTTTATTTACACTATATAATATATTTGGTGTAATTATTTATATTTTATGTACAGTATATTAAATATAATTATTTTAGTTTTTGATAGTTTATTTAGAGTATATATAACACATGTTTGGTGTACTTTTTGATATTTTATATACAGTATGTAATATATATTTACTGTAGTTTTGATATTCTATTTACAGTACATAAAATGTATTTGGTGTACTTTTAGTTAATATTATATGCACAATATATGAAATATATTTACTGTACTTTTGCATATTTTATGTACAGTATATCAGATATATTTGGTGTCCTTTTTATATTTTTTGTAAATTATATAATATATATTTGGTGTAGTTTGTGATATTTTACATAGGGTGTGTAGTATATATTTACTGACTTTTGATATTTTATTTAGAGTATATAATATACATTTGGTGTAATTTTTGATATTTTATGTACAGTATATTAAATATAATTACTGTAGTTTTTTATAGTTTATTTACAGTATATATAACGCATATTTTGTGTACTTTTTGATATTTTATGTACAGTTTGTAATACATATTTACTGTATTTTTGATATTTTTTTTACAGTATATAAAATTTATTCGGTGTACTTTTAGTTAATATTATATCTACAATATATAAAATATATTTACTGTATTTTTGATATCTTATGTAAAGTATATAAGATATATTTTGTGTCATTTTGATATTTTATGTAAATTGTATAATATATATTTGGTGTAGATTGTGATATTTTACATATGGTGTGAAATATATATTTACTGTACATTTTGATATTTTATTTACAGTAAATAATATACATTTGGGGTAATTTTTGATATTTTATGTACAGTATATTAAATATAATTACTGTAGTATTTGATAGTTTATTTACAGTATATATAACACATATTTGGTGTACTTTTTGATATTTTATGTACATTATGTAATATATATTTACTGTAATTTTTGATATTTTATTTACACTATATAAAATGTATTTGGTGTACTTTTAGTTAATGTTATATGTACAATATATGAAATATATTTACTGTACTTTTTGATATTTTATGTACACTATATTACATATATTTGGTGTCCTTTTGATATTTTATGTAAATTATATAATATATATTTGGTGTAGTTTGTGATATTTTACATAGGGTGTGTAATATATATTTACTGTACTTTTTGGTATTTTATTTACAGTAAATAATATACATTTGTTGTAATTTTTGATATTTTATGTATAGTATATTAAATATAATTACTGTAGTTTTTGATAGTTTATTTACAGCATATATAACACATATTTGGTGTACTTTTTGATATTTTATGTACACTATGTAGTATATATTCACTGTAATTTTTCATATTTTATTTACACTATATAAAGTTTATTTGGTGTACTTTTAGTTAATATTATATGTACAATATATGAAATATATTTACTGTACTTTTGATATTTTATGTACAGTATATAAGATATATTTGGTGTCCTTTTGATATTTTATGTAAATTATATAATATATATTTGGTGTAGATTGTGATATTTTACATATGGTGTGTAATATATATTTAGTGTACTTTTTGATATTTTATTTACAGTAAATAATATACTTTTGGTGTAATTTTTGGTATTTTATGTACAGTATATTATATATAATTACTGTAGTTTTTGATAGTTTATTTACAGTATATATAACACATATTTGGTGTACTTTTTTATATTTTATGTACTCTATGTAATATATATTTACTGTACTTTTTCATATTTTATTTACACTATATAAAATGTATCTGGTGTACTTTTAGTTAATATTATATGTACAATATATGAGATATAGTTACTGTACCTGTTGATATTTTATGTACAGTATATTAGATATATTTGGTGTCCTTTTGATATTTTATGTAAATTATATAATATATATTTGGTGTAGATTGTGATATTTTACATATGGTGTGTAATATATATTTCCTGTACTTTTTGGTATTTTATTTACGGTAAATAATATACATTTGGTGTAATTTTTGATATTTCATGTACAGTATATTAAATATAATTACTGTAGTTTTTGATAGTTTATTTACAGAATATATAACACATATTTGGTGTACTTTTTGATATTTTATGTACATTATGTTGTATATATTCACTGTAATTTTTCATATTTTATTTACACTATATAAAGTTTATTTGGTGTACTTTTAGTTAATATTATATGTACAATATATGAAATATATTTACTGTACTTTTTGATATTTTATGTACAGTATATAGGTTATATTTGGTGTCCTTTTGATATTATATGTAAGTTATATAATATATATTTGGTGTAGATTGTGATATTTTACATATGGTGTGTAATATATATTTACTGTACTTTTTGAAAGTGTATTTACACTATATAAAATGTATTTGTTGTTCTTTTAGTTAATATTATATGTACAATATATGAAATATATTTACTGTAGTCTTTGATATTTTATGTACAGTATATAAGATATGTTTGGTGTCCTTTTGATATTTTATGTAAATTATATAATATATATTTGGTGTAGATTGTGATATTTTTCATATGGTGTTTAATATATATTTACTGTACATTTTGATATTTTATTTACAGTAAATAATATACATTTGGTGTAATTTTGGTATTTTATGTACAGTATATTAAGTTTAATTACTGTAGCTTTGATAGTTTATTTACAGTGTATATAACACATATTTGTTGTACTATTTGATATTTTATGTACAGTATGTAATATAAATTTACTGCACTTTTTGATATTTTATTTACAATACATAAAATGTATTTGGTGTACTTTTAGTTAATATTATATGTACAATATATGAAATATATTTACTGTACTTTTTGATATTTTATGTACAGTATATGAGATATATTTGGTGTCCTTTTGATAGTTTCTGTAAATTATATAATATATATTTGGTGTAGATTGTGATACTTTACATATGGTGTGTAATATATATTTACTGCAGTTTTTGATATTTTATTTACAGTACATAAAATGTATTTGGTGTACTGTTAGTTAATATTATATGTACAATATATGAAATATATTTACTGTACATTTTGATATTTTATGTACAGTATATCAGATATATTTGGTGTACTTTTGATATTTTATGTAAATTATATAATATATATTTGGTGTAGATTGTGATATTTTACATAAGGTGTGTCATATATATTTACTGTTCTTTTTGATATTTTATTTACAGTAAATAACATACATTTGGTGAAATTTCTGATATTTTTTGTACAGTATATTAAATTTAATTACTGTAGTTTTTCATAGTTTTTTACAGTATATATAACACATATTTGTTGTACTATTTGATATTTTATGTACAGTATGTAATATAAATTTACTGTAATTTTTGATATTTTATTTACAGTATATAAAATGTATTTGGTGTACTTTTAGTTAATATTACATGTACAATATACGAAATATATTTACTGTACATTTTGATATTTTATTTACAGTATATAAGGTATATTTGGTGTGCTTTTGATATATTATGTAAATTATATAATATATATTTGGTGTAGTTTGTGATATTTTACATAGGGTGTGTAATATATATTTACTGTACTTTTTGGTATTTTATTTACAGTAAATAATATACATTTGGTGTAATTTTTGATATTTTATGTACAGTATATTAAATATAATTACTGTAGATTTTGATAGTTTATTTACAGTATATATAACACATATTTGGTGTACTTTTTGATATTTTATGTACAGTATGTAATATATAATCACTGAAATATTTGATATTTTATTTACACTATATAAAATGCAATTGGTGTACTTTTAGTTAATAATACATGTACAATATATGAAATATATATACTGTACTTTTTGATATTTTATGTACAGCATATAAGATATATTTGGTGTCCATTTGATATTTTATGTAAATTATATAATATATATTTGGTGTAGTTTTTGATATTTTACATAGGGTGTGTAGTATATATTTACTGTCCTTTTTGATATTTTATTTACAGTATATAATTTACATTTGGTGTAATTTTTGATAATTTATATACAGTACATTGAATTTAATTACTGTAGTTTTTGATAATTACAGTATATATAACACATATTTGGTGAACTTTTTGATAATTTATGTACAGTATATAATATATATTTACTGTAATTTTTGATATTTTATTTACAGTATATAAAATGTATTTGGTGGACTTTTAGTTAATATTATATGTACAATATATGTAATATATTTACTATACTTTTTGATATTTTACGTACAGTATATAAGATATATTTGGTGTCCTTCCGATATTTTTTGTAAATTATATAATATATATTTGGTGTAAATTTGGATATTTTACATAGGGTGTGTAAGATATATTTACTGTACTTTTTGATATATTATTTACAGTATGTAAAATGTATTTGGTGTACTTTTAGTTAATATTATAGGTACAATATATGAAATATATTTACTGTACTTTTTGATATTTTATGTACAGTATATAAGATATATTTGGTGTACTGTTGATATTTTATGTAAATTAAATAATATTTATTTGGTGCAGTTTTTGATATTTTACATAGAGTGTAATATATATTTACTGTAATTTTCATATTTTATTTACAGTACATAATATACATTAAGTGTAATTTTTGATATTTTATGTACTGTATATTAAACATAATTACTGTAGTTTTTGATACTTTATTTAGAGTATATATAACACATATTTGGTGTAATATTTGATATATTATGTAGAGTATGTAATGTATATTTACTGTAATTTTTGATATTTTATTTACAGTATATAAAATGTATTTGGTGTACTTTTAGTAAATATTATATGTACAATATATGAAATATATTTACTGTACTTTTTGATATTTTATGTAGCATATATAAGGTATACTTGGTGTCCTTTTGATATTTTATGTAAATTATATAATATATATTTTGTGTAGTTTTTGATAATTTACATAGAGTGTAATATATATTTACTGTCTTTTTCGTATTTTATTTAGAGTATATAATATACATTTGGTGTAATTTTTGATATTTTAAGTCCAGTATATTAAATATAATTACTGTAGTTTTTGATAGTTTATTTGCACTATATATAACAAATATTTGGTGTACTTTTTGATATTTTATGTACTGTATGTAATATATATTTACTGAACTTTTGAAAATTTATTTACAGTATATAAAATGTATTTGCTGTACTTTTAGTTAATATTATATGTACAATATATGAAACATATTTACTGTAGTTTTTGATATTTTATGTGCAGTATATAAGATATATTTGGTGGCCTTTTGATATTTTATGTAAATTATAAAATATATATTTGGTGTAGTTTTTGATATTTTACATAGGGTGTGTAATATATATTTACCGTCCTTTTTGATATTTTCTTTACACTATATAATATACATTTGGTGTAATTTTTGATATTTTATGTACAGTATATTAAATATATTTACTGTAGTTTTTGATATTTTACGTACAGTATATAGGATATATTTGGTGTCCTTCCGATATTTTTTGTAAATTATATAATATATATTTGGTGTAATATTTGATATTTTACATAGGGTGTGTAATATATATTTACTGTATTTTGGATATATTATTTACACTAGATAATGTACATTTGGAGTAATTTTTGACATTTTATGTACAGTATATTAAATATAATTACTGTAGATTTTGATAGTTTATTTACAGTATATATAACACATATTTTGTGTACTTTTTGGTATTTTATCTACAGTATGTAATATATATTCACTGTAATTTTTGATATTTTATTTACGCTATATAAAATGTATTTGGTGTACTTTTAGTTAATATTATATGTACAATATATAAAATATATTTACTGTACTTTTTGATATTTTATGTACAGTATATAAGATATATTTGGTGTCCTTTTGATAGTTTCTGTAAATTATATAATATATATTTGGTGTAGATTGTGATACTTTTCATATGGTGTGTAATATATATTTACTGTAGTTTTTGATATTTTATTTACAGTATATAAAATGTATTTGGTGAACTGTTAGTTAATATTATATGTACAATATATGAAATATATTTACTGTACATTTTGATATTTTATGCACAGTATATCAGATATATTTGGTGTACTTTTGATATTTTATGTAAATTATATATATATTTGGTGTAGATTGTGATATTTTACATAAGGTGTGTCATATATATTTACTGTTCTTTTGATATTTTATTTACAGTAAATAACATACATTTGGTGAAATTTCTGATATTTTTTGTACAGTATATTAAACATAATTACTGTAGTTTTTCATAGTTTATTTACAGTATATATAACACATATTTGGTGTACTTTTTGATAATATATGTACAGTATGTAATTTATATTTACTGTAATTTTTGATATTTCATTGACAGTATATAAAATGTATTCGGTGTACTTTTAGTTAATATTATATATACAATAAATGAAATATATTCACTGTACATTTTGATATTTTATGTACAGTATATAAGGTATATTTGGGGTCCTTTTGATATTTTATGTAAATTATATAATATATATTTGGTGTAGTTTGTGTTATTTTACATAGGGTGTGTAATATATATTTATTGTATTATTTGATATTTTATTTACAGTAAATAATATACATTAGGTGTAATTTCTGATATTTTATGTACAGTATATTAAATATAATTACTGTAGTATTTGATAGTTTATTTACAGTATATATAACACATATTTGGTGTACTATTTGATATTTTATGTACAGTATGTAATATATATTCACTGTAATTTTTGATATTTTATTTACACTATATAAAATGTATTTGGTGTACTTTTAGTTAATATTATATATACAATATATGAAATATATTTACTGTAAATTTTGATATTTTATGTACAGTATATAAGGTATATTTTGTGTCCTTTTGATATTTTATATGAATTATATAATATATATTTGTTGTAGTTTTTGATATTTTACATAGGGTGTGTAATATATATTTACTGTATTTTTGGTATTTTATTTACAGTAAATAATATACATTTGGTGTAATTTTTGATATTTTATGTACAGTATATTAAATATAATTACTGTAGTTTTTGATAGTTTATTTACAGCATATATAACACATATTTGGTGTACTTTTTGATATTTTATGTACACTATGTAGTATATATTCACTGTAATTTTTCATATTTGATTTACACTATATAAAGTTTATTTGGTGTACTTTTAGTTAATATTATATGTACAATATATGAAATATATTTACTGTACTTTTTGATATTTTATGTACAGTATATAGGATATATTTGGTGTCCTTTTGATATTATATGTAAATTATATAATATATATTTGTTGTAGATTGTGATATTTTACATATGGTGTGTAATATATATTTACTGTACTTTTTGAAAGTTTATTTACACTATATAAAATGTATTTGGTGTACTTTTAGTTAATATTATATGTACAATATATGAAATATATTTACTGTGATTTTTCATATTTTATGTAGAGTATATAAGATATATTTGGTGTCCTTTTGATATTTTATGTAAATTATATAATATATATTTGGTGTAGATTGTGATATTTTTCATATGGTGTGTAATATATATTTACTGTACATTTTGATATTTTATTTACAGTAAATAATATACATTTGGTGTAATTTTGGTATTTTATGTACAGTATATTAAGTTTAATTACTGTAGCTTTGATAGTTTATTTACAGTGTATATAACACATATTTGTTGTACTATTTAATATTTTATGTACAGTATGTAATATAAATTTACTGCACTTTTTGATATTTTATTTACAATATATAAAATGTATTTGGTGTACTTTTAGTTAATATGACATGTACAATATATGAAGTATATTTACTGTACATTTTGATATTTTATGTACATTATATAAGGTATATTTGGTGTCCTTTTGATATTTTATGTAAATTATATAATATATATTTGGTGTAGTTTGTGATATTTTACATAGGGTGTGTAATGTATACTGTACTTTTTGGTATTTTATTTACAGTAAATAATATACATTTGGTGTAATTTTTGATATTTTATGTACAGTATATTAAATATAATTACTGTAGATTTTGATAGTTTATTTACAGTATATATAACACATATTTGGTGTACTTTTTGATATTTTATGTACAGTATGTAATATATATTCACTGTAATTTTTGATATTTTATTTACACTATATAAAATGTATTTGGTGTACTTTTAGTTAATATTATATGTGCAATATATGAAATATATTTACTGTACTTTTTGGTATTTTATGTACAGTATATAAGATATATTTGGTGTACTTTTGATATCTTATGAAAATTATATAATATATATCTGGTGTAGATTGTGATATTTTACATATGGTGTGTAATATATATTTACTGCACTTTTTGATATTTTATTTACTGTAAATAGCATACATTTGGTGTAATTTTTTATATTTTATGTACAGTATATTAAATATAATTATTGTAGTTTTTGATAGTTTATTTAGAGTATATATAACACATATTTGGTGTAATTTTTGATAATATATGTACAGTATGTAATATATAGTTACTGTAATTTTTGATATTTTATTTACAGTATATAAAATATATTCGGTGTACTTTTAGTTAATATTATATATACAATATATGAAATATATTTACTGTACATTTTGATATTTTATGTACAGTATATAATGTATATTTTGTGTCCTTTTGATATTTTATGTAAATTATATAATATATATTTGGTGTAGTTTTTCATATTTTACATAGTGTGTGTAATATATATTTACTGTAATTTTTGGTGTTTTATTTACAGTAAATAATATACATTTGGTGTAATTTTTGATATTTTATGTACAGGAAATTAAATATAATTACTGTAGTTTTTGATAGTTTATTTACAGTAGATATAACACATATTTTGTGTACTTTTTGGTTTTTTATCTACAGTATGTAATATATATTCACTGTAATTTTTGATATTTTATTTACGCTATATAAAATGTATTTGGCGTACTTTTAGTTAATATTATATGTACAATATATGAAATATATTTACTGTACTTTTTGATATTTTATGTACAGTATATAAGATATATTTGGTGTCCTTTTGATAGTTTCTGGAAATTATATAATATATATTTTGTGTAGATGGTGATACTTTACATATGGTGTGTAATATATGTTTACTGTAGTTTTTGATATTTTATTTACAGTATATAAAATGTATTTGGTGTACTGTTAGTTAATATTATATGTACAATATATGAAATATATTTACTGTATATTTTGATATTTTATGTACAGTATAGAAGATATATTTGGTGTATTTTGATATTTTATGTAAATTATAAAATATATATTTGGTGTAGATTGTGATATTTTACATAAGGTGTGTCATATATATTTACTGTTCACTTTGATATTTTATTTACAGTAAATAACATACATTTGGTGTAATTTTTGATATTTTTTGTACAGTATATTAAATATAATTACTGTAGTTTTTCATAGTTTATTTACACTATATATAACACATATTTGGTGTACTTTTTGATAATATATGTACAGTATGTAATTTATATTTACTGTAATTTTTGATATTTTATTGACAGTATATAAAATGTATTCGGTGTACTTTTAGTTAATATTATATATACAATATGTCAAATATATTTACTGTATATTTTGATATTTTATGTACAGTATATTAGGTATATTTGGGTTCCGTTTGATATTTTATGTAAATTATATAATATATATTTGGTGTAATTTGTCATATTTTACATAGGGTGTGTAATATATATTTACTGTAGTTTTTGGTATTTTATTTACAGTATATAATATACATTTGGTGTAATTTTTGGTATTTTATGTACAGTATATTAAATATAATTACTGTAGTTTTTGATAGTTTATTTACAGTATATATAACACATATTTGGTGTACTTTTTGATATTTTATCTGCAGTATGTAATATATATTCACTGTAATATTTGATATCTTTTTTAAACTATATATAATGTATTTGGTGTACTTTTAGTTAATATTATATGTACAATATATGAAATATATTTACTGTACTTTTTGATATTTTATGTACAGTATGTAGTATATATTCACTGTAATTTTTCATATTTGATTTACACTATATAAAGTTTATTTGGTGTACTTTTAGTTAATATTATATGTACAATATATGAAATATATTTACTGTATTTTTTGATATTTTATGTACAGTATATAGGATATATTTGGTGTCCTTTTGATATTACATGTAAATTATATAATATATATTTGTTCTAGATTGTGATATTTTACATATGGTGTGTAATATATATTTACTGTACATTTTGAAAGTTTATTTACACTATATAAAATGTATTTGGTGTACTTTTAGTTAATATTATATGTACAATATATGAAATATATTTACTGTAATTTTTCATATTTTATGTACAGTATATAAGATATATTTGGTGTCCTTTTCATATTTTATGTAAATTATATAATATATATTTGGTGTAGATTGTGATATTTTTCATATGGTGTGTAATATATATTTACTGTACATTTTGATATTTTATTTACAGTAAATAATATACATTTTGTGTAATTTTTGATATTTTATGTACAGTATATTAAATTTAATTACTGTAGTTTTTGATAGTTTATTTACAGTGTATATAACACATATTTGTTGTACTATTTGATACTTTATGTACAGTATGTAATATAAATTTACTGTACTTTTTGATATTTTATTTACAGTATATAAAATGTATTTGGTGTACTTTTAGTTAATATTATATGTACAATATACGAAATATATTTACTGTACATTTTGATATTTTATTTACAGTATATAAGGTATATTTGGTGTCCTTTTGATATTTTATGTAAATTATATAATATATATTTTGTGTAGTTTGTGATATTTTACATAGGGTGTGTAATATATATTTACTGTACTTTTTGGTATTTTATTTACAGTAAATAATATACATTTGGTGTAATTTTTGATATTTTATGTACAGTATATTAAATATAATTACTGTAGATTTTGATAGTTTATTTACAGTATATATAACACATATTTGGTGAACTTTTTGATATTTTATGTACAGTATGTAATATATAATCACTGTAATTTTTGATATTTTATTTACACTATGTAAAATGTGTTTGGTGTACTTTTAGTTAATATTATATGTACAATATATGAAATATATTTACTGTACTTTTGATATTTTATGTACAGTATATAAGATATATTTGGTGTCCTTTTAATATTTTATGTAAATTATATAATATATATTTGGTGTAGATTGTGATATTTTACATATGGTGTGTAATATATATTTAGTGTACCTTTTGATATTTTATTTACAGTAAATAATATACTTTTGGTGTAATTTCTGATATTTTATGTACAGTATATTATATATAATTACTGTAGTTTTTGATAGTCTATTTACAGTATATATAACACATATTTGGTGTACTTTTTTATATTTCATGTACTGTATGTAATATATATTTACTGTACTTTTTGATATTTTATTTACACTATATAAAATGTATTTGGTGTACTTTTAGTTAATATTATATGTACAATATATGAAATATATTTACTGTACTTGTTGATATTTTATGTACAGTATATTACATATATTTGGTGTCCTTTTGATATTTTATGTAAATTATATAATATATATTTGGTGTAGATTGTGATATTTTACATATGGTGTGTAATATATATTTACTGTACTTTTCGGTTTTTTATTTACAGTAAATAATATACATTTCGTGTAATTTTTGATTTTTTATGTACAGTATATTAAATATAATTACTGTAGTTTTTGATAGTTTATTTACAGCATATATAACACATATTTGGTGTACTTTTTGATATTTTATGTACAGTATGTAGTATATATTCACTGTAATTTTTCATATATTATTCACACTATATAAAGTTTATTTGGTGTACTTTTAGTTAATATTATATGTACAATATATGAAATATATTTACTGTACTTTTTGATATTTTATGTACAGTATATAGGATATATTTTGTGTCCTTTTGATATTATATGTAAATTATATAATATATATTTGGTGTAGATTGTGATATTTTACATATGGTGTGTAATATATATTTACTGTACTTTTTGAAAGTTTATTTACACTATATGAAATGTATTTGGTGTACTTTTAGTTAATATTATATGTACAATATATGAAATATGTTTACTGAAGTTTTTGATATTTTATGTACAGTATATTAGATATGTTTGGTGTCCCTTTGATATATTATGTAAATTATATAATATATATTTGGTGTAGATTGTGATATTTTTCATATGGTGTGTAATATATATTTACTGTACATTTTGATATTTTATTTACAGTAAATAATATACATTTGGTGTAATTTTTGATATTTTATGTACAGTATATTAAATTTAATTACTGTAGTTTTTGATAGTTTATTTACAGTGTATATAACACATATTTGTTGTACTATTTGATATTTTATGTACAGTATGTAATATAAATTTACTGTATATTTTGATATTTTATTTACAGTATATAAAATGTATTTGGTGTACTTTTAGTTAATATTACATGTACAATATATGAAATATATTTACTGTACATTTTGATATTTTTTGTACAGTATATAAGGTATATTTGGTATCCTTTTGATATTTTATGTAAATTATATAATATATATTTGGTGTAGTTTGTGATATTTTACATAGGGTGTGTAATATATATTTACTGTTCTTTTTGGTATTTTATTTACAGTAAAAAATATACATTTGGTGTAATTTTTGGTATTTTATGTACAGTATATTAAATATAATTACTGTAGATTTTGATAGTTTATTTACAGTATATATAACACATATTTGGTGTACTTTTTGAGATTTTATGTACAGTATGTAATATATATTCACTGTAATTTTTGATATTTTATTTACACTATATAAAATGCATTTGGTGTACTTCTAGTTAATATATGTACAATATATGAAATATATTTACTGTACTTTTTGGTATTTTATGTACAGTATATAAGATATATTTGGTGTACTTTTGATATCTTATGAAAATTATATAATATATATTTGGTGTAGATTGTGATATTTTACATATGGTGTGTAATATATATTTACTGCACTTTTTGATATTTTATTTACTGTAAATAACATACATTTGGTGTAATTTTTTATATTTTATGTACAGTATATTAAATATAATTACTGTAGTTTTTGATAGTTTATTTACAGCATATATAACACATATTTGGTGTACTTTTTGATATTTTATGAACACTATGTAGTATATATTCACTGTAATTTTTCATATTTGATTTACACTATATAAAGTTTATTTGGTGTATTTTAGTTAACATTATATGTACAATATATGAAATATATTTACTGTACTTTTTCATATTTTATGTACAGTATATAGGATATACTTGGTGTCCTTTTGATATTATATGTAAATTATATAATATATATTTGTTGTAGATTGTGATATTTTACATATGGTGTGTAATATATATTTACTGTAATTTTTGAAAGTTTATTTACACTATATAAAATGTATTTGGTGTACTTTTAGTTACTATTATATGTACAATATATGAAATATATTTACTGTAATTTTTCATATTTTATGTACAGTATATAAGATATATTTGGTGTCCTTTTGATATTTTATGTAAATTATATAATATATATTTGGTGTAGATTGTGATATTTTTCATATAGTGTGTAATATATATTTACTGTACATTTTGATATTTTATTTACAGTAAATAATATACATTTGTTGTAATTTTTGATATATTATGTACAGTATATTAAATTTAATTACTGTAGTTTTTGATAGTTTATTTACAGTGTATATAACACATATTTGATGTACTATTTGATATTTTATGTACAGTATGTAATATAAATTTACTGTAGTTTTTGATATTTTATTTACAGTATATAAAATGTATTTGGTGTACTTTTAGTTAATATTACATGTACAATATACGAAATATATTTACTGTACATTTTGATATTTTATTTACAGTATATAAGGTATATTTGGTGTGCTTTTGATATTTTATGTAAATTATATAATATATATTTGGTGTAGTTTGAGATATTTTACATAGGGTGTGTAATATATATTTACTGTACTTTTTGGTATTTTATTTACAGTAAAAAATATACATTTGGTGTAATTTTTGATATTTTATGTACAGTATATTAAATATAATTACTGTAGATTTTGATAATTTTTTTACAGTATATATAACACATATTTGGTGTACTTTTTGATATTTTATGTACAGTATGTAATATATAATCACTGAAATTTTTGATATTTTATTTCCACTATATAAAATGTAATTGGTGTACTTTTAGTTAATAATATATGTACAATATATGAAATATATATACTGTACATTTTGATATTTTATGTACAGCATATAAGATATATTTGGTGTCCATTTGATATTTTATGTAAATTATATAATATATATTTGGTGTAGTTTTTGATATTTTACATAGGGTGTGTACTATATATTTACTGTCCTTTTTGATATTTTATTTACAGTATATAATTTACATTTGGTGTAATTTTTGATAATTTATGTACAGTACATTGAATTTAATTACAGTAGTTTTTGATAATTACACTATATATAACACATATTTGGTGAACTTTTTGATAATTTATGTACAGTATATAATATATATTTACTGTAATTTTTGATATTTTATTTACAGTATATAAAATGTATTTGGTGGACTTTTAGTTAATATTATATGTACAATATATGTAATATATTTACTATACTTTTTGATATTTTACATACAGTATATAAGATATATTTGGTGTCCTTCCGATATTTTTTGTAAATTATATAATATATATTTGGTGTAAATTTGGATATTTTACATAGGGTGTGTAAGATATATTTACTGTACTTTTTGATATATAATTTACAGTATATAAAATGTATTTGGTGTACTTTTAGTTAATATTATAGGTAAAATATATGAAATATATTTACTGTACTTTTTGATATTTCATGTACAGTATATAAGATATATTTGGTGTACTGTTGATATTTTATGTAAATTAAATAATATTTATTTGGTGCAGTTTTTGATATTTTACATAGAGTGTAATATATATTTACTGAAATTTTCATATATTATTTACAGTACATAATATATATTAAGTGTAATTTTTGATATTTTATGTACTGTATATTAAACATAATTACTGTAGTTTTTGATACTTTATTTAGAGTATATATAACACATATTTGGTGTAATTTTTGATATATTATGTACAGTATGTAATGTATATTTACTGTAATTTTGATATTTTATTTACAGTATATAAAATGTATTTGGTGTACTTTTAGTAAATATTATATGTACAATATATGAAATATATTAACTGTACTTTTTGATATTTTATGTAGCATATATAAGGTATACTTGGTGTCCTTTTGATATTTTATGTAAATTATATAATATATATTTTGTGTAGTTTTTGATAATTTACATAGAGTGTAATATATATTTACTGTCCTTTTTCGTATTTTATTTAGATTATATAATATACATTTGGTGTAATTTTTGATATTTTAAGTCCAGTATATTAAATATAATTACTGTAGTTTTTGATAGTTTATTTACAGTATATATAACAAATAATTGGTGTACTTTTTGATATTTTATGTACTGTATGTAATATACATTTACTGAACTTTTGAAATTTTATTTACAGTATATAAAATGTATTTGCTGTACTTTTAGTTAATATTATATGTACAATATATGAAACATATTTACTGTAGTTTTTGATATTTTATGTGCAGTATATAAGATATATTTGGTGGCCTTTTGATATTTTATGTAAATTATAAAATATATATTTGGTGTAGTTTTTGATATTTTACATAGGGTGTGTAATATATATTTACCGTCCTTTTTGATATTTTCTTTACACTATATAATATACATTTGGTGTAATTTTTGATATTTTATGCACAGTATATTAAATATATTTACTGTAGTTTTTGATATTTTATGTACAGTATATAGGATATATTTGGTGTCCTTCCGATATTTTTTGTAAATTATATAATATATATTTGGTGTAATATTTGATATTTTACATAGGGTGTGTAATATATATTTACTGTATTTTGGATATATTATTTACACTATATAATGTACATTTGGAGTAATTTTTGACATTTTATGTACAGTATATTAAATATAATTACTGTAGGTTTTGATAGTTTATTTACAGTATATATAACACATATTTGGGGTACTTTTTGATATTTTATGTACAGTATGTAATATATATTTACTGTACTTTTTGATACTTTATTTACAGTATATAAAATGTATTTGGTGTACGTTTAGTTAATATTATATGCACAATATATGAAATATATTTACTGTATTTTTGATATTTTATGTACAGTATATAATATATAATTGGTGTCCTTTTGATATTTTATGTAAATTATATAATATATATTTGGTGTAGTCTTTGATATTTTACATAGGGTGTGTAGTAAATATTTACTGTCCTTTTTGATATTTTATTTACAGTATATGATATACGTTTGCTGTAATTTTTGATATTTTATGAAAAGTATATTAAATATAATTACTGTAGTTTTTGATAGTTTATTTACAGTATATATAACACGTTTGGTGTACTTTTTGATATTATATGTACAGTATGCAATATATGTTTACTGTAGTTTTTGATATTTTATTTACAGTATACAAAATGTATTTGTTGTACTTTTAGTTAATATTATATGTACAATATATGAAATATATTTACTGTAGTTTTTGATATTTTACGTACAGTATATAAGATATATTTGGTGTTCTTCCGATATTTTTTGTAAAGTGTATAATACATATTTGGTGTAATTTTTGATATTTTACATAGGGTGTGTAATATATATTTACTGTATTTTGGATATTTTATTTACACTATATAATGTACATTTGGAGTAATTTTTGACATTTTATGTACTGTATATTTAATATAATTACTGTAGTTTTTTATAGTTTATTTACAGTATATACAACACGTATCTGGTGTACTATTTGATATTTTATGTACAGTATGTAATATATATTTACTGTAATTTTGGATATCTTATTTACAGTATGGAAAATGTATTTGGTGTACTTTTAGTTAATAATATATGTACAATATATGAAATATATATACTGTACATTTTGATATTTTATGTACAGTATATAAGATATATTTGGTGTCCTTTTGATATTTTATGTAAATTATATAATATATATTTGGTGTAGTTTTTTATATTTTACATAGGGTGTGTAGTATATATTTACTGTCCTTTTTGATATTTTATTTACAGTATATAATTTACATTTGGTGTAATATTTGATAATTTATATACAGTACATTGAATATAATTACTGTAGTTTTTGAAAATTACAGTATATATAACACATATTTGGTGTACTTTTTGATATTTTATGTACAGTATGTAATATATATTTACTGTAATTTTTGATATTTCCTTTACAGAATATAAAATGTATTTGGTGTACTTTTAGTTAATATTATATGTACAATATATGAAATATATTTACTGTAGTTTTTGATATTTTACGTACAGTATAGAAGATATATTTGGTGTCCTTCCGATATTTTTTGTAAATTATATAATATATATTTGGTATAGTTTGTGATATTTTACATAGGGTGTGTAATATATATTTACTGTACTTTTTGGTATTTTATTTACAGTAAATAATGTACATTTGTTGCAATTTTTGATATTTTATATACAGTATATTAAATATAATTACTGTAGTTTTTGATAGTTTATTTACAGTAGATATAACACATATTTGGTGTACTTTTTGATATTTTATGTACAGTATGTAATATATATTCACTGTAATTTTTGATATTTTATTTACACTATATAAAATGTATTTGGTGTACTTTTAGTAAATATTATATGTACAATATATGAAATATATTTACTGTATATTTTGGTATTTTATGTACAGTATATAATTTACATTTGGTGTACTTTTGATATCTTATGAAAATTATATAATATATATTTGGTGTAGATTGTGACATTTTACATATTGTGTGTAATATATATTTACTGCACTTTTTGATATTGTATTTACTGTAAATAACATGAATTTGGTGTAATTTTTATATTTTATGTACAGTATATTAAATATAATTACTGTAGTTTTTGATAGTTTATTTAGAGTATATATAACACATATTTGATGTACTTTTTGATAATATATGTACAGTATGTAATATATAGTTACTGTAATTTTTGATATATTATTTACACTATATAAAATGTATTCAGTGTATTTTTAGTTAATATTATATATACAATATATGAAATATATTTACTGTACATTTTGATATTTTATGTACAGCATATAAGGTACATTTTGTGTCCTTTTGATATTTTATGTAAATTATATCATATATTTGGTGTAGTTTTTGATATTTTACATAGTGTGTGTAATGTATATTTACTGTAATTTTTGGTGCTTTATTTACACTAAATAATATACATTTGGTGTAATTTTTGATATTTTATGTACAGTAAATTAAATATAATTACTGTAGTTTTTGATAGTTTATTTACACTATATATAAAACATATTTGGAGTACTTTTTGATATTTTATCTGTAGTGTGTAATATATATTCACTGTAATTTTTGATATTTTTTTACACTATATAAAATGTATTTGGTGTACTTTTAGTTAATATTATATGTACAATATATGAAATATATTTACGGATCTTTTTGATATTTTATGTACAGTATATAAGGTATATTTGGTGTCCTTTTGATATTTAATGTATATTATATAATATATATTTGGTGTAGATTGTGATATTTTACGTATGGTGTGTAATGTATATTTACTGTATTTTTGATATATTATTTACAGTAAATAACATACATTTGGTGTAATTTTTGATATTTTATGTACAGTATATTAAATATAACTACCGTAGTTTTTCATAGTTTATTTAGAGTATATATAACACATATTTGGTGTACTTTTTGATAATATATGTACAGTATGTAATATATATTTACTGTAATTTTTGATATTTTTTTTACAGTATATAAAATGTATTCGGTGTACTTTTAGTTAATATTATATATACAATATATGAAATATATTTACTGTACATTTTGATATTTTATGTACAGTATATAAGGTATATTTGGTGTCCTTTTGATATTTTATGTAAATTATATAATATATATTTGGTGTAGTTTGTGATATTTTACATAGGGTGTGTAATATATATTTACTGTACTTTTTGGTATTTTATTTACAGTAAATAATGTACATTTGGTGTAATTTTTGATATTTTATGTACAATATATTAAATATAATTACTGTAGTTTTTGATAGTTTATTTACAGTATATATAACACATATTTGGTGTACTTTTTGATATTTTATCTACAGTATGTAATATATATTCACTGTAATTTTTGATATTTTATTTACACTATATAAAATGTATTTGGTGTACTTTTAGTTAATATTATATGTATAATATATGAAATATATTTACTGTACATTTTGATATTTTATGTAGAGTATATAAGATATATTTGGGGTCCTTTTGATATTTTATGTAAATTATATAATATATATTTTGTGTAGATTGTGATATTTTACATATGGTGTGTAATATATATTTACAGTATTTTTTGACATTTTATTTACACTATATAAAATATATTTGGTGTACTTTTAGTTAATATTATATGTACAATATATGAAATATATTTACTGTACATTTTGACAATTTATGTACAGTATATAAGATATATTTGGTGCCCTTTTGATATTTTATGTAAATTATATAATATATATTTGGTGTAGATTGTGATATTTTACATACGGTGTGTAATATATATTTACTGTACTTTTTGGTATTTTATTTACAGTAAATAATATATATTTGGTGTAATTTTTGATATTTTATGTACAGTATATTAAATATAATTACTGTAGTTTTTGATAGTTTATTTACAGTATATATAACACATACTTGGTGTACTTTTTGATATTTTATGTACAGTATGTAATATATATTCACTGTAATTTTTGATATTTTATTTACACTATATAAAATGTATTTGGTGTACTTTTAGTTAATATTATATATACAATATATGAAATATATTTACTGTATTTTTTGATATTTTATGTACAGTATATAAGATATATTTGGTGACCTTTTGATATTTTATGTAAATTACATAATATATATTTGGGGTAGATTGTGATATTTTACACATGGTGTTTAATATATATTTACTGTACTTGTTGATATTTTATTTACACTATATAAAATGTATTTGGTGTAGTTTTAGTTAATATTATATGTACAATATATGAAATATATTTACTGTACTTTTTGATATTTTATGTAGAGTATATAAGATATATTTGGTGTCCTTTTGATATTTTATATAAATTATATAATATATATTTAGTGTAGATTGTGATATTTTACATATGGTGTGTAATATATATTTACTGTAGATTTTAATATTTTATTTACAGTAAAAAATATACATTTGGTGTAATTTTTGATATTTTATTTACAGTATATTAAATATAATTACTGTATTTTTTGATAGTTTATTTACAGTATATATAACACATATTTGGTGTACTTTTTGATATTTTATGTACAGTATGTAATGTATATTTACTGTAATTTTTGATATTTTATTTACACTATAAAAAATGTATTTGGTGTAGTTTTAGTTAATATTATATGTACAATATATGAAATATATTTACTGTACATTTTGATATTATATGTACAGTGTATAAGGTATACTTGGTGTCCTTTTGATATTTTATGTAAATTATATAATATATATTTGGTATAGTTTGTGATATTTTACATAGGGTGTATAATATATATTTACTGTAATTTTTGTTATTTTATTTACAGTAAATAATATACATTTGGTGTAATTTTTGATATTTTATGTACAGTATATTAAATATAATTATTGTAGTTTTTGATAGTTTATTTACAGTATATATAACACATATTTGGTGTACTTTTTGATATTTTATGTACAGTATGTAATATATATTCACTGTAATTTTTGATATTTTATTTACACTATATAAAATGTATTTGGTGTACTTTTAGTTAATATTATATGTACAATATATGAAATATATTTACCGTAATTTTTGATATTTTATGTACATTATATAAGATATATTTGGTGTCCTTTTGATATTTTATGTAAATTATATAATATATATTTGGCCTAGTTTGTGATATTTTACATATGGTGTGTAATATATATTTACTGTACTTTTTGATATTTTATTTACACTATATAAAATGTATTTGGTGTACTTTTAGTTAATATTATATGTACAATATATGAAATATATTTACTGTACTTTTTGATATTTTATATACAATATATGAGATATATTTGGTGTCCTTTGATATTTATTGTAAATTATAAAATATATACTTGGTGTAGTTTTTGAGATTTTACATAGTGTGTGTCATATATATTCACTGTCCTTTTTGATATTTTATTTACGGTATATAATATACATTTGGTGTGATTTTTGAAATTTTATGTACAGTATATTAAATATAATTACTGTAGTTTTTGAGAGTTTACAGTATATATAACACATATTTGGTGTACTTTTTGATATTTTATGTACAGTATGTAATATATATTTACTGTAATTTTTGATATTTTATTTACAGTATATAAAATGTATTTGGTGTACTTTTAGTTAATATTATATGTACAATATATGTAATATATTTACTGTACTTTTTGATATTTTACATACAGTGTATAAGATATATTTGGTGACCTTCCGATATTTTTTGTAAATTATATAATATATATTTGGTGTAAATTTGGATATTTTACATAGGGTGTGTAATATATATTTACTGTATTTTGGATATTTTATTTACACCATATAATGTACATTTGGAGTAATTTTTGATATTTTATGTACAGTATATTGAATATAATTACTGTAGTTTTTAATAGTTTATTTACAGTATATATAACACATATTTGGTGTACTTTTTGATATTTTATGTATAGTATGTAATATATATTTCCTGTAATTTTTGATATTTTATTTACAGTATATAAAATGTATTTGGTGTACTTTTAGTTAATATTATATGTACAATATATGAAATATATTTACTGTACTTTTTGATATTTTATGTACAGTATATGAGATATATTTGGTGTCGTTTGATATTTATTGTAAATTATAAAATATATACTTGGTGTAGTTTTTGATATTTTACATAGTGTGTGTCATATATATTCACTGTCCTTTTTGATATTTTATTTACGGTATATAATATACATTTGGTGTGATTTTTGAAATTTTATGTACAGTATATTAAATATAATTACTGTAGTTTTTGATAGTTTACAGTATATATAACACATATTTGGTGTAGTTTTTGATATGTTATGTACAGTATGTAATATATATTTACTGTAATTTTTGATATTTTATTTACAGTATATAAAATGTATTTGGTGTACTTTTAGTTAATATTATATGTACAATATATGTAATATATTTACTGTACTTTTTGATATTTTACATACAGTATATAAGATATATTTGGTGACCTTCCGATATTTTTTGTAAATTATATAATATATATTTGGTGTAAATTTGGATATTTTACATAGGGTGTGTAATATATATTTACTGTATTTTGGATATTTTATTTACACCATATAATGTACATTTGGAGTAATTTTTGATATTTTATGTACAGTATATTGAATATAATTACTGTGGTTTTTAATAGTTTATTTACAGTATATATAACACATATTTGGTGTACTTTTTGATATTTTATGTATAGTATGTAATATATATTTACTGTACTTTTTGATATTTTATTTACAGTATATAAAATGTATTTGGTGTACTTTTAGTTAGTATTATATGTACAATATATGAAATATATTTACTGTACTTTTTGATATTTTATGTACAGTATATGAGATATATTTGGTGTCCTTTGATATTTATTGTAAATTATAAAATATATACTTGGTGTAGTTTTTGATATTTTACATAGTGTGTGTCATATATATTCACTGTCCTTTTTGATATTTTATTTACGGTATATAATATACATTTGGTGTGATTTTTGAAATTTTATGTACAGTATATTAAATATAATTACTGTAGTTTTTGAGAGTTTACAGGATATATAACACATATATGGTGTACTTTTGATATTTTATGTACAGTATGTAATATATATTTACTGTAATTTTTGATATTTTATTTACAGTATATAAAATGTATTTGGTGTACTTTTAGTTAATATTATATGTACAATATATGTAATATATTTACTGTACTTTTTGATATTTTACATACAGTATATAAGATATATTTGGTGACCTTCCGATATTTTTTGTAAATTATATAATATATATTTGGTGTAAATTTGGATAATTTACATAGGGTGTGTAATATATATTTACTGTATTTTGGATATTTTATTTACACCATATAATGTACATTTGGAGTAATTTTTGATATTTTATGTTCAGTATATTGAATATAATTACTGTAGTTTTTAATAGTTTATTTACAGTATATATAACACATATTTGGTGTACTTTTTGATATTTTATGTACAGTATGTAATATATATTTACTGTACTTTTTGATATTTTATTTACAGTATATAAAATGTATTTGGTGTACTTTTAGTTAATATTATATGTACAATATATGAAATATATTTACTGTACTTTTTGATATTTAATGTACAGTATATGAGATATATTTGGTGTCCTTTGATATTTATTGTAAATTATAAAATATATACTTGGTGTAGTTTTTGATATTTTACATAGTGTGTGTCATATATATTCACTGTCCTTTTTGATATTTTATTTACGGTATATAATATACATTTGGTGTGATTTTTGAAATATTATGTACAGTATATTAAATATAATTACTGTAGTTTTTGATAGTTTACAGGATATATAACACATATATGGTGTACTTTTTGATATTTTATGTACAGTATGTAATATATATTTACTGTAATTTTTGATATTTATTTACAGTATATAAAATGTATTTGGTGTACTTTTAGTTAATATTATATGTACAATATATGTAATATATTTACTGTACTTTTTGATATTTTACATACAGTATATAAGATATATTTGGTGACCTTCCGATATTTTTTGTAAATTATATAATATATATTTGGTGTAAATTTGGATATTTTACATAGGGTGTGTAATATATATTTACTGTATTTTGGATATTTTATTTACACCATATAATGTACATTTGGAGTAATTTTTGATATTTTATGTACAGTATATTGAATATAATTACTGTAGTTTTTAATAGTTTATTTACAGTATATATAACACATATTTGGTGTACTTTTTGATATTTTATGTATAGTATGTAACATATATTTACTGTAATTTTTGATATTTTATTTACAGTATATAAAATGTATTTGGTGTACTTTTAGTTAATATTATATGTACAATATATGAAATATATTTACTGTACTTTTTCATATTTTATGTACAGTATATGAGATATATTTGGTGTCGTTTGATATTTATTGTAAATTATAAAATATATACTTGGTGTAGTTTTTGATATTTTACATAGTGTGTGTCATATATATTCACTGTCCTTTTTGATATTTTATTTACGGTATATAATATACATTTGGTGTGATTTTTGAAATTTTATGTACAGTATATTAAATATAATTACTGTAGTTTTTGATAGTTTACGGTATATATAACACATATTTGGTGTACTTTTTGATATTTTATGTACAGTATGTAATATATATTTACTGTAATTTTTGATATTTTATTTACAGTATATAAAATGTATTTGGTGTACTTTTAGTTAATATTATATGTACAATATATGTAATATATTTACTGTACTTTTTGATATTTTACATACAGTATATAAGATATATTTGGTGACCTTCCGATATTTTTTGTAAATTATATAATATATATTTGGTGTAAATTTGGATATTTTACATAGGGTGTGTAATATATATTTACTGTATTTTGGATATTTTGTTTACACCATATAATGTACATTTGGAGTAATTTTTGATATTTTATGTACAGTATATTGAATATAATTACTGTGGTTTTTAATAGTTTATTTACAGTATATATAACACATATTTGGTGTACTTTTTGATATTTTATGTATAGTATGTAATATATATTTACTGTACATTTTGATATTTTATTTACAGTATATAAAATGTATTTGGTGTACTTTTAGTTAATATTATATGTACAATATATGAAATATATTTACTGTACTTTTTGATATTTTATGTACAGTATATGAGATATATTTGGTGTCCTTTGATATTTATTGTAAATTATAAAATATATACTTGGTGTAGTTTTTGATATTTTACATAGTGTGTGTCATATATATTCACTGTCCTTTTTGATATTTTATTTACGGTATATAATATACATTTGGGGTGATTTTTGAAATTTTATGTACAGTATATTAAATATAATTACTGTAGTTTTTGAGAGTTTACAGGATATATAACACATATATGGTGTACTTTTGATATTTTATGTACAGTATGTAATATATATTTACTGTAATTTTTGATATTTTATTTACAGTATATAAAATGCATTTGGTGTACTTTTAGTTAATATTATATGTACAATATATGTAATATATTTACTGTACTTTTTGATATTTTACATACAGTATATAAGATATATTTGGTGACCTTCCGATATTTTTTGTAAATTATATAATATATATTTGGTGTAAATTTGGATAATTTATATAGGGTGTGTAATATATATTTACTGTATTTTGGATATTTTATTTACACCATATAATGTACATTTGGAGTAATTTTTGATATTTTATGTTCTGTATATTGAATATAATTACTGTAGTTTTTAATAGTTTATTTACAATATATATAACACATATTTGGTGTACTTTTTGATATTTTATGTACAGTATGTAATATATATTTACTGTACTTTTTGATATTTTATTTACAGTATATAAAATGTATTTGGTGTACTTTTAGTTAATATTATATGTACAATATATGAAATATATTTACTGTACTTTTTGATATTTAATGTACAGTATATGAGATATATTTGGTGTCCTTTGATATTTATTGTAAATTATAAAATATATACTTGGTGTAGTTTTTGATATTTTACATAGTGTGTGTCATATATATTCACTGTCCTTTTTGATATTTTATTTACGGTATATAATATACATTTGGTGTGATTTTTGAAATATTATGTACAGTATATTAAATATAATTACTGTAGTTTTTGATAGTTT